>NC_139018.1:87386249-89786249 GCF_964374135.1 Grampus griseus
GAACCGTAAACTAATCAGCAGCCTAATGTCCTAATCTGATGCTAGGAGATCTGCCTCAGATACCTGGCACAAAACAGATATTAAAATATTTGCTTCCTAAGAAATGGGCTTTCAGGGCTTCCCTGGTGGCGCAGTGGTTGAGAGCCCGCCTGCCGATGCAGGGTACACGAGTTCGTGCCCCTGGTCCGGGAAGATCCCACAATCCGCGGAGCATCTGGGCCCATGAGCCATGGCCACTGAGCCTGTGCGTCCGGAGCCTGCGCGTCCGGAGCCTGTGCTCCGTAAAAAAAAAAAAAAAAAAAGAAAGAAATGGGCTTTTAGATAGAGTTCCTCAGACAACGCTAAGGCAAGGGAAAGAACCTCAATCTAGGTACGTGACAAACTATACTATAATGCTCATCTGTCATTAAAGTTTAGTTCAATTAGATTCAGAAATCTCTATACTTGACCAATGCTATGCTTTTTTAAAAAATTGTAGTAAAATATGTATAACATGAAGTTCACCTTTTTAACCATTTTAAAGTGAACAATTCAGTGGCATGATGTACAATATCAATGTTGAATAACCTTCACAGCTATTTGTTAATGTTATGCTTTTGTATTTTGCTTTCTCCCCCAGAGTTTCCTTAGAAAATATTATTTTAATTACATTTTCTCTTTCTCTCAGCTGAATTAAAAGGTAAAGGACATTTCACGCCTCTATCACAGTGGTTCTCAAATTGGGGGCCATCTTCCCCCTCAGGGGATATTTGGCAATGTCTGGAGACATTTTTGGTTGTCACAACTGAGGGGATGCTATTGACATCTAGCAGGTACAGGCTAGGAATACTGCTAAACATCCCACAGTGCACAGGACAGCCCCCCACACAGACTTAACTGTCCCAAAATGCCATTAGGGTCACTTTCAAGAATCCTTGCTCTTTTTAAATTTTTAAAAATTTAAATTTTTTAAATTTCAGAATCAATATGGGACTCAATGTCTCTCACTCTCAGCAATGGAGACGCATGGTAGCAGCAAGATTGGGAAAGTTTTGAAACCTAACGAAAAACAGCAAGGCTTGGGCAGATAAAGTGTAGAAACCAAATAAGGATGAGCTGTGAACATTTCCGTGTGGTGATGCCCTCACTGCTCTGCTCTCTGATTCTGTGGTAATGGTCATTTAATAACCCTTCCTGTAGTACAAGGTTTATCACTGGTACAAGTATAATATTTAAAAGGCCAGTTCAAAAGGCAAGAGGTCTAAACTGAGAAAGGCAGTGTTTAATTACTTCTTCCTTTGGGATGAGTTCTTTCTAAGAGGCAATCTCTCCTTGAAATCTGGCTTCTATTGCACCTTGATTACTCCCATCTCATCTCATCCTTAATTTACTGGAAATATGTCTGGCTCTGATTTTGACTTGTTTGAGATCTTTTTTCAAAGAGGACTACTAGCTTGGTTAAACCCAGCTGAGTTCCCTACCAGAAAAAGTAAGTAGTAGTTCCTTTTATAACATCACTGCATTCTAATATGTTTTCATGAATTGGAAATAAAGGGATAGAATTGCAGCTTGTCTGGCAATTGCAGATAACCCTAGAACACTGTCACATCAGTGATCATCATCCTTCATGTGTGCCAAAGAACAACAACAATGAAAACGATGAGAACAATTGGCTTATTAGAAAAATTTAGCAGTGTTGTAAACGAAACATAATTAGAAAGCTAAATTTGCTATAGTAAAGAATATGCATTGTAAACAGCTTTCAGTAGTATTATATGACCTGCTTTTAGAATTTATATCCCTGTTCTCTTTTAGAAAAGATATAATTTAAAGTAATCTAGGGGCTTCCCTGGTGGCGCAGTGGTTGAGAGTCCGCCTGCTGATGCAGGGGACACGGGTTCGTGCCCCAGTCCGGAAAGATCTCACATGCTGCGGAGCAGCTGGGCCCGTGAGCCATGGCCGCTTAGCCTGCGCGTCCGGAGCCTGTGCTCCACAACGGGAGAGGCCACAACAGTGAGAGGCCTGCGTACCGCAAAAATAAATAAATAAATAAAAATAAATAAATAAAGTAATCTAACCTCTGGAGTTTATAGCTCTACTTTGGCCACCGTGTACACTGTCAGTTCAGTTCATCCACATTTCCTTTAAGAGTGATGTTAGATCAGTTTTTAAATTTCAGGACTTTGACTACTCATTTAAAGAGCATAAATCATTTTGACCCTAGGTAGGAATACATTAGAAACTAACTGAACTGTCCTAGGACACAAATATAGGGAAATGGCCAGGTTGTTAGGTTCTGTATTTGATGTTTTATGAAGACTCAAATGATTGTTGTTGGAAAAAGATCACAGCTTTTGACCCAAAGAGAAGTGATTAGCTCATGGAATGATGTTAAAAACAGAGGCAACTAGAGCAGCATTTCCTAAATATGCTCCATGGAACATTAATTCCAAGGAAGTTGGCAATTGGTATGGCAAAAAAAAGATGAGGATTTTTAAACCAAGACCCAAATTAATTAGTAGGTTCAGTTAAGTGAAAATGTCAGTTCTCGAAGAGGCAGGCATCAGTTAAAATGATTTTTTTAAATTTATTTATTTATATTTATTTTTGGCTGTGTTGGTTCTTCGTTTCTGTGCGAGGGCTTTCTCTAGTTGTGGCAAGCGGGGGCCACTCTTCATCGCGGTGCGCGGGCCTCTCACTGTCGCGGCCTCTCTTGTTGAGGAGCACAGGCTCCAGACGTGCAGGCTCAGTAGTTGTGGCTCACGGGCCCAGTCGCTCCACAGCATGTGGGATCTTCCCAGACCAGGGCTCGAACCCGTGTCCCCTGCATTAGCAGGCAGATTCTCAACCACTGCACCACGAGGGAAGCCCGTGCGCCACCAGAGAAGCCCAGTTAAAACGATTTTTAAACATAGTTCCCTGATTTTTTTTTTTACTCACGAGAGCATTAAGTAATCACTGGATATTACCCACACTGGTTTTTTAGCCACCTGCTCCTGGTGATCTTTCTCCTGGTGCTTTTTTAGCCACCTGCTCCTGGTGCTTTTCTCTGGAAAGCAGAGCTAGAGATTGACCCCACATTTTCCTTAAGACATGACCTGGTCACTGCAGCCTCCCGGATGACTTGCCTTCATCTCTTTTAATCAAGATTGACAGTGAAGGGCTTCCCTGGTGGTGCAGTGGTTGAGAGTCCGCCTGCCGATGCAGAGGACGCGGGTTCGTGCCCCCGTCCGGGAAGATCCCACATGCCGCGGAGCGGCTAGGCCTGTGAGCTATGGCGGCTGAGCCTGCGCTTCTGGAGCCTGCGCTCCGCAACGGGAGAGGTCACAATAGTGAGAGGCTCGCATACAGCCCAAAAGAAAAAAAAAGATTGGCAGTGAAGACATCCAACCACTACTTCTTCCTTCTCATCTGGAGCACTAAAAGATAGGTTTCCTCTCTTCTCTACTAGAAATATTATAAAGTGGTAAGCATGCAAACATTTTTGTAACATTATAGTACATCTGATATATTCTTTCCTTCCCTTTGATATAATTTATATACATTATTTTGTGGAAGAAGAACAACCTAAGCCTAAGCTAATACAATATTTTCCCAGTGACAGCTTAGCTCATCAAATGACAGTTTATGATGTCTAAATGCTCACAGGCATATGGCTACAGTCTCATCTTGCTATTCAACACATGCAAAGTTAATAGGTTTCCTTGTGCATGAATGTTTATAGCAGCATTATTTATAAATAATAAATTAAAAATAATGAAGTACTGATGCAGGTTACAAACATGTATGAACCTCAAACCTTATGTTAAGAAGACAGCTAAGAAAGAAGACAGCTAGGACTTCCTTGGTGGCGCAGTGGTTAAGAATTCGCCTGCCAATGCAGGGGACACAGGTTCGAGCCCTGGTCTGGGAAGATCCCACGTCACGGATCAACTAAGCCCACGCACCACAACTACTGAGCCTGCGCTCTAGAGCCCACAAGCCACAACTACTGAGCCCATGCATCACAACTACCGAAGCCCGCATGCCTACAGCCCGTGTTCTGCAACAAGAGAATCCACCACAATGAGAAGCCCGCGCACCGCAACAGAGAGTAGCCCCCACTCGCTGCAACTAGATAAAGCCCACATGCAGCAACGAAGACCCAACACAGCCAAAACAATTAAAAAAAAGAAGACAGCTAAGTGAACCTTAGGCTAAGTGAAAGAAGACAGTCACAAAGGACCACATACTGTATGAGTCCCTCTATATGAAATGCCCAGGAAAGGCAAACCTGTAGAAAAAGAAAATAAGCCTAGACCTTGTGGGGCAGGAGGATGGGGAATGACGTCTTATGGGTTTCTTTTGAGATAATGAAAATGATCTGAAATTAGTGGTGATGGTTGCAAAGCTCTGAAAATACACCAAAATCATTGAATTATACATTTTAAATGGGTGAACTTTATGGTAAGTAAATTGTATCTTAATGAAACTGTTTAAAAAGTTAATAGGTTTCTTTATTATAAAACTTCTCAGGACTTTAATAACTTGATGTAATTTGTGAATCTTCAAGAGGAAGGTTGAGAATGAAGTGCTTACCCAAATGATTTGCCCCATGGACCCATGCTCCCCACCCCCATCTACTTTTTGAGTATTCCCATGGAATTGGTGTTTCTATGTATCCATTAAGAAAGTTCTAATCTAGGACATATAAACAATCTTTAAAGAAGTTCTAATCAAGAGGCAAATACTTGTTAATCCTTGGATAATGATTTGAAGGAATAATTCAATGGATTTAGGTGAGATGGGCCAGGTCTTGCTACTTTACCCAAAGTTATATGTAAATAATACTATAGCTAAGACATATATTCTATGCTTGATCTTACCCCAAGGGCAGAGAAGCAATAAAACATTTATTCTAACAAGCAGTGTTTTAAGGTAGTAAATTCTTAGACTTAATTTGCTCCCATTCAAAAATTACCCCTCACTGGAAGAGGAAAAGGAAGAAAGGCAGTGGAGAGAGGTCTCCTGCTGCAAGCATGATGGAGAACTGGCCATCAGTCTTGCTTGTATAGGTCCTGCTTGGGGAATAAAAGGCAGATGCGTGGAGCACCAGGCATAATGAAACTTTCCAGGTGCTGCCTACTATTCCCCTCCTGGACTAAGGGAATTTTTTGTCTTGTTAACTAAGCTAGCTGACTAAACCAGAAACCTTGTTTCCTTTTCCTGTGGAATTCATTTCTCAAAGTCTCAGTCAACCATCCCTAATATTTCCTAGAAGTGAAGAACAGCCTGCACAGATGTTTCCTCCAAAGCAGCCTCCCAGAGAGTGAAAAAAAAAAGAAGAAGAAATAAGGGGGCACAGGGATGATCACACTTTATGAGTTCATTATCAGAAGAAAATTTTTGTACTTTTTCTTCTGTATCTCTTACACACTGGCAGGAAGAGGTGAAACGTATGACATGGTATTCAGTCAAGAAAATTGATTTCATTATGATAGAGAATAAAGCCAGAGGAGTGAAAGTGAGATTCACAGCTTAAAACTGAAGACAACTACATCCCCATACAGCTCTTGCATAGATTTGAGAAAACAGAAAGATCTGAGGTTGTCAGGTGAAGATCTTCAAGGAGGTAGTGAAGCGATGTGCAGTTTTCTCTACAGCTGGAAAGATTTCTGCAGCTATAAAAATGGCTGTAAGTTAATTTACAAAGAAACTTCTGACCATTTCTCCAGGGTTCCCTATTTCAGTGAATGGCCCAGGAGTGATCCAGTGGCCGAAATTAAAAACTGTTTCCCTGACTCTATCATTTCTCATCTGAATTATCACAACAGTCTCCTAACTGGCCCTCTGTATACCATCTATATACTTGAGGCACAATCACACTTGGCTGGAAAAGTCTTTCTAAATCATAAATCTGATTGCATCACTCTCTCTTAAAACTTTTTCATGGCTTCTTATTACTCTTAGGTAAAAATCCAGACCCCTTAATATGAACTTCTCCATAATCTGGCCCTCACTTATCTCTTCATCTTCATCTCTTGCCACTTCTTTTTCTAGTCTCTACACCAGGGGATCCAAAGTGGAGTGCATGTACAAGGCCATCCTTTGGGTGTGGGATGAAAATATTTGAACTTCTACAGATTGAGAAGCAGGAACAGAAGCTGAAGAAATGGCATACATTAAGAGTCTGGAGTGAGCCAAGCCATAACTACGTGCCAGTGGATGTCTAGAGGAAGCAAACACTCTGAGGAAGAAGGGACTATTAGGGAAATATGGGGAAAAGAAAGATAGAGGCACCAGAAAGAGAAGGTGTTCCTAGAGCTCTATTCCTGATAGATGCACCTCTGGTTCTACTTCCAATCTCTATACATCCTTATAATACACCCTCCTTTTCCTTGAGAAAAGGGTCTTATTTATATATTTAAATGTCCTGGAAGAGTGGTATTTGTTCCATGCAACCATAAGAATCTGCCTAAAAAACTTGGTGTCCATCTATAGGGATTGGTTAAAGAAAATAAAATACATCTTTCTATGCATTTACCGAAAGTGAATATGTAGATCCTCTGCTTCTTTGCGCCCGATTTGCATCCTGCGGTTCCGGAATAGCGGGGAAGATGCGGTCCTTGGACATCGCAGAGCTGGCAGAGCCGGAGGAGGTGGAGGTGATGGAGCCCGAGGAGGACTTCGAGCAGTTCCTGCTCCCGGTCATCAACGAGATGCGCGAGGACATCACGGCGCTCACCCGCGAGCACGGGAGAGCCTACCTGCAGAACGGGAGCAAGTTGTGGGAGATGGACAGTATGCTCATCCAGATCAAGACGCAGGTGGAGATCTCAGAGGATAGCATGCTCAACCATCTGCACAACGCGGACAACGGAGTCGAGGGCAGAGGGACCAAATGGTGCAAGAAGGCGGAGGAGAAGGCCAAGGAGATCGCGAAGATGGCAGAGATGCTGGTGGAGCTGCTCTGGGGGATAGAGAAGAGCAAGTCATCCTGAAGGAGGGTCAGCCGTTTACAGCCAATGGATTCTGGTCAACTGATGGAGGTTGGCTGACACCCTGGAGAAGCTGAAACCAGAGAGCCTTTTGTTTTCTCTTTTTTTCTCTGTCTACGCTCTGTCCTCACTTACACCACGTTTCTGCTATGGTCTGTGGTTAATGACCTCAATGTGAGGTTTGACTGTTAAATGTTTTTCTTTGGGGAGGTAAATTTTATTTGGAAAATGCTCTCAAGAATTAGGGCCTAGATTGTAAGCTCTTGCAGCAGTCACATTTGTTCCTGGGTTTTCGTTATTTCTAAATTTTTGAGGTGCTTTGCTCTTTCTTGTGTGACCTGATCGCTCCCTGGAACTTCGAGTCTGTGTGTAACAGATGAGACTCAGAGTTGGAGTTCTCCAGCTCTGAAGGTGCTGAAGGAGCTGCATTATTTCTAGACGACGACTCCATGAAGCGATTGCTAAAGAAGTTGAAGAAGGGATCAGACGCCAACTGGGAATGTGAATGGGGCTGATCTGGCTAGGACTGATGAATCAGAAGAAGGGCTGAAGGATGGTATTGTACTTGGGGACTTTAATTTCTCTGTGAGAACAAAGGAGGAGAGATGTATTTTGTTCAAATTTTAAGTTTTATACGGCACACTGATGTAACCTGTCTGGTCATATTGTTTGGACAACCTAACTTAGCTTTATGTGACATGGAACCTAGAATAGGAGACAAGATAGATCTTGGTATTCCGTATAATCGATGTAATACCCTGATGCATTTCAGGGGATTCTGGACATAAAATGAAAGAGATATTTGCAAAGGCCCTTGAGGGTCTGGGGAAGAAAAGCAAGGGCTGTCTGTTTTGGACCCTAGACTGAACAGGGACGAGGTTTCTTCAAGATTGGTAAGTTGTCTAGCTGTAAGTTCATTTCAGTAGCAGACCTGACAAGTATTTGAGGTCAAAACCCTACTGTGTGTTTAAAAAAAAATTTACCATGTTAATAAAAGTATTCATTTGCTTAAAAAGACAAGACGTAAAAAAAAAAAAGTGAATATGTAGTGCTAATTTGATTCATGGAAAGTTGCTTCCAAGGTATTTTTAAGTGAAAAAGCAGGTCACAAAAATTTTGTTTAATATTTTGTGTGTGTATGTATGTAGACAGAAAAAAATTAGGAAAGATCTATACTAAAATGTTAGTAGTGGTTACGTTTGGATGGGTGGAATTGTGGGCAATTTTCACTTTTTGTTTTTCCTTTCTGATTATCTGATTTGCTGTTGTTCTGAGCATGCATTACTTTCAGAAACATGAAGGTAAACTATTAAATTTTTTTTATTTCTATGAAGAGAAAATATTAAATTATTTCCATTCTTTAAAAAAAACAAGAAAAATTTAGACTTTTAGGATTTTCCTTATATGTGGTAGAGTGACTAAGGATGAGCCAACTACATCCAGAGGGAATAAATCTTTTTCATTCATTCATTAAACATAATATATGTGAGACACAGCACTAGATGATGGAAAGATAAACAGGACAAAATTCTCATCTTTAAGGATCTCACAGTCTAACAAGATGATAAATATGTAAACTAATAGCTGTAATACAGGTATAATAAGTGTAATATCATGTATGTTAGGTGTAGCAGGACACAAGGAAGAAATCGTTGGGGAAGAGGCATTCAAACAGGATCACAAAAGGCTTAGAGAATGAGAAGGGAGTGCTTTCAAGGGAAGAGAATGAGAAGGGTGTGCGTTCAAGGCACAAAGGCATGAAATAGCACAGGGTACACAGGGCATCATCTAATCACATATCATTTGACATAAGTTACTTTGCTATGGAAATGAACAGATTTTCTTTAAAATACCAATGATTTTTAATATAGATTTTAAATAACCCTAATAATGCCCAGATGTCAAAAGAAAGAACATTGTGTACACTGATATAATGTTAATAAGAAAGTGTTCACAGACATATTTCAAAACATATTAGTATTTCAAAGTTACTATACTACTGTGCTGAAAAATGTGTTCTTTTGCAAACACTGGCTTCTGTTCTGTCTTGGGATGTCATGTGCTACCTCTCCAAGATACTGACAAATCAAAATAGTACCTGAACAGGAACAGTGAAGTGAGTTCAATCCATCATCATGTTTACTTGATATAGATCAGGGGACTGCACTGCTGAAAACAACACAAACAACATGCTGAAACTAACAGATTCAGTGAAAAATTATGTAGGTTTAAAAAAAAGCTTTTAGCTTCTACTTAAAGCTCAGACAATGGATAAACAAGGATCCCTTAAAGGGCACCATATGACACATGACTAGCTCTCCTCACAGCTGTGTCTTCTGCCTGAACATCAGTGCAAGAGGATTTATTGTGTTGCCATACTAGCATCAGCAGCAAGTACACTGTTTCAGGGAACCAAAATTAACAAATAAAGGTTTGGAAAATTACAGGATGATCACTTGAAATTAGCCCCACATAAAGTTCCACTACATTAAATGGGGCCATATTTAATTGGGTCATTACAGAACAATGTCTAGCAGAGAAAGCCACCAAGAGCTAGAAGATTAGATGAAATGCAGTACAAACAAACAAAAAAATAGGGCAGAAACCTTGGGTTTTCTGCCAAGTCCAGAAAAAAATACATTGCAGCAGACTGAGCAGAGGCATGACCGTCTTTTCATTGGTTGCCGAGAATCTAAGTCTGGTTTTTAAAAATTACAAAGGAAATAGAAGCGAAATGTTAAGGAACAAGACCCACTATATTTTGGAAAGGTATGTGAGAAGTGGTGATTAATTAGTAAAAATATTTACTGAATTCCTACTATGTGTCTACTATCTACTGTGCTACCTGCTAAGAAGAGAGAAAATAAAAGTGACAAAATGTGTGCTTTTTGGAGTTCATAGCTAACTGGCCAGGCAAGATACACCAATGTGAAAGAGTAGAGTAACAATGTAAGGTTAAATGATTATTGCCAAAGTGATGCAGTTTGTGGACAATTAGTGCATAATTCAGAAGAGAAAGACATGAGCTGAGCTGGAACTTGAAGATCTCAGAGCGAGAGAAAGAGAAGATTTATACTAGATCTTGAAGAAAGCTTGGATTCTAATCCGAGGTTGGTCTTTAACCATTAGAATGATTTTGAGCAAGTCACACTACTTCTCTGGATTTTCATCTTCACTTATAAACTGGAAGTTTTAAATCAGGCAGTCTCTAAAATCTCTTCCTGTTCTAAAATTCCATAATTCCAGAATATTTTTTTAGAAGGTGAAATGGTTAAGAGAGTATTCAGAAAGTGTTTTAGACAAATCCAAAGAAACTGGGAAGAAAGAAGTGAGCAGTCATTGGAGAAGGGGAAGAAAGCCTAATGATGTGAGGTCAAAACAAAATCACAGCCTACTCCATACTATCAGTTAATATGGTCCTTCAGAAAAACACCTACTAAAAGTCTAGTAGGAGGCAGATATGTCACAGAAAAATAAACTGCTATGGTAGAAATCTAAAGAACATCATGGAGGCACAATAAGATAGTGGTCATTTCTACTTGGGAGCAGCAAGGCATGGAAGGTGTCAAAAGGAGGTGTTAAAAGGAGGTGTTTTAAAGGAGGTAGACTGAGTAGTTTCCTTGTTGGGTATTGGTAAAGGAAGAAGAGACTGAAAGATTCAGGAGGACATTTCTGTCTCTGCTGTATGCTCTGCAACTGCTCCTACCTGCAACACTATCTGGTACACAGCATGCACTCAAATAATATTTAATTAATTAATTAGTCAATTTTAATTAATGCACATTTTATGATATAAAGCCTTGAACAAAGTAGGATTCCAATAACAAAGTGCCACAATAGTGAAGTTTAAAATTTTTCATTTAATTCCAGGCTCTTGGATTAGGAAGAATTAATATTGTTAAAATAGCCATATTGGGACTTCCCTGGTGGTGCAGTGATTAAGAATCCGCCTGCCAATGCAGGGGACACGGGTTCGAGCTCTGGTCCGGGAAGACCCCACATGCCGTGGAGCAACTAAGCCCATGCACAACTAGTGAGCCTCACTCTACAGCCCGCAAGCCACAACTACTGAGCCCACATGCTGCAACTACTGAAGCCCGTGCACCTAGAGCCCATGCTCTGCAGCAAGAGAAGCCACTGTAATGAGAAGCATGCACACCGCAGTGAAGAAGCCCCCACCCTCCACAACTAGAGAAAGCCCGCATGCAGCAGTGAAGACCCAACGTAGCCAAAAAAAAAAAAAAAAAAAGCCATACTACCCAAGGCAACCTACAGATTTAATGCAATCCCTATCAAAATACCCATGACATTTTTCACAGAACTGGAACAAACAATCCTAAAATTTATATGGAACCACAAAAGGCCCAGAATTGCCAAAGCAATCCTAAGGAAAAAGAACAAAGCTGGAGGGATAACCCTTCTAGACTTTAGACTATACTACAAAGCTGCAGTAATCAAAACAATGTGGTATTGGCACAAAAAACAGACATATGGATCAATGGAACAGAATAGAAGGCCCAGAAATAAACCTATGCACCTATGGTCAATTAATCTATGACAAAGGAGGCAAGAATATACAATGGAGAAAAGATCATCTCTTCAACAAGTGGTGTTGAAAAAGCTGGATAGCTGCATGTAAATCAATTAAATTAGAACACTTCTTCAGACCATATACAAAAATAAACTCAAAATGGTTTAAAAGGGGGCTTCCCTGGTGGCGCAGTGGTTGAGAGTCCGCTTGCCGATGCAGGGGACAGGGGTTCGTGCCCCGGTCCAGGAAGATCCCACATGCCGCGGAGCAGCTAGGCCCATGAGCCATGGCCGCTGAGCCTGCGTGTCCGGAGCCTGTGCTCCATGATGGGAAGGGCCACAGCGGTGAGAGGCCCGCGTACCGCCAAAAAAAAAAAAAAAAAATGGTTTAAAGACCAAAATATAAGACATAACACCATAAAACTCCTAGAAGAGAACATAGGCAAAACATTCTCTGATGCAAATCATAGAAATATTTTCTTAGATCAGTCTCCCAGAGCAAATAAATAAATAAATAAAAGCAAAAATAACAAATGGGGCCTATTCAAAGTTAAAAGATTTTGTACAGCAAAGGAAACCATCAACAAAATGAAAAGACAACCTACAGTATTGGAAAAAATATTTGCAAATGATGCAACTGACAAGAGGTTAATATCCAAAATATACAAACAGCACATACAACTCAATATCAAAAAAACAAACAACCCAATCAAAAAATAGGCAGAAGATCTAAATAGACACTTTTCCAAAGAAGACATACAGATGGCCAACAGGCACATGAAAAGATGCTCAACTTTGCTAATTATTAGAGAAATAGAAATCAAAACCACAATGAGGAATGACCTCACACCAGTCAAAATGGCTACCATCAAAAAGTCTACGAATAATAAATGCTGGACAGGGTGTGGAGAAAGAGAACCCTTGTATACTGTTGGTGGGAATGTAAATTAGTGCAGCCACTATGGAAAATAGTATGAAGTTCCTTAAAAAACTAAAAATAGAGCTACTGTATGATCCAGCAATCCCACCCCTGGATATATACCTGGAAAAATTAAAAACTCCAATTTGAAAAGAAATGTGCACCCCAATGTTCACAGCAGCACTATTTACAATAGCCAAGACATGGAATCAAACCAAGTGCGCATCAACAGATGATTGGCTTAAGGAGATGTGGTATATATATGTGTATGTATACAATGGAATATTACTCAGCCATAAAAAATGAAATATTGCCATTTTCAGCAACATGGATGGACCTAGGGAATATTATACTTAGTGAAGTCAGACAGACAAACACTATATGATATCATTTATATGTGGAATCTAAAAAATAATACAAATGAATCTATATATAAAACAAAGACTTATAGAAAGCAAATTTATGGTTACTAAAGTGGAGAGGAAAGGAGGGACAAATTAGGAGCATGGGATTAATAGATACAAACTACTATACATCAAATAAATAAGCAATAAGGATTTACTGTATAACACAGGGAATTACATTCAATATCTTGTAATAGCCTAAAATGTAATATAATCTGAAATACATATATTGATATAATTGAATCACTTTGCTGTGTACCTTAAACCAACACAATACTGTAAATCAACTATACTTCAATTAAAAAAAACAAGCATTACTCACTTCATAATAAACTTTTCAATTAAGTATTTTCTCAATCAACTATTATAGTAATAATATAATTGTGATCACATGGGTATCTGAGATATTTGTAACATTGTTATTAATAATGAAGAAATTAATGAATAAATGGTAGTGAAAAAAGAAAGTTACGGAAGCTTTACAATATGAAATAGTCAAACAAAGCATCAGAGACATAAGATAGCATGAAAAACAGGATATCCTTAGAGCTAGGGCATGAGATATAGGGAAAAAAATAAGGCTGGAAAGGCTACTAGATGCTGGGTTGCAGTCCTACCAAAACCACGGCCCTTTAGTCCCGAAATTACCTATATTTTGACCTAAGAACTTCTTTTTTAATGTCAGAAACTGTACAGATACTCATGTGACAGTAATTATACCTTCAGTGTCCACTGATTAAGAAAATATATAATGGAAAAGGTTATGAAGTCACTAGTAATTTTAAATAAGTTTTTATTTTATTCATCACAATAGCATCTCAGATTTTTTTTAAAAAGTAGTGAGATTTCGTAGAAATTATTTATTCAATATATAGACAAAGGTTAGTGAACATATAGATTCATTCATGCCCCCACCACAAACTGAAGACCACTGCTCTAGTAACAGCAGCAGTAGTAGCAACATTTACTGAATACTTGCTAAGTGCCTGTTCTAAGTACTGCACATGTATTAACTCATTTAGTTCACACAACCACCATATGAAATAAGCATTATGATTACCCCGCTTTGTGACAGAGTTTGTTTTTGCTTCCTTATACTTTTTCTTCCCTTTTCCTTCACTAAAAGACCCTAATTTTCAAATGAGGACATTGCTGCTGTAAGATATATTTCCTTGCCTCCTTGGCCTCAGGGTGGTGACTGTGTGACTAGCTTCAGAGCAATGAGAAGTGGAAATGTACATTTGGAGAAGTCTTCTTAATAGTGGGAGAAGGGCATACCCTTTCTCCTTCCTGCTTCCTGGACCAAGAATGTCATGTCTGGAAGTGAAGATGAGGTCCATACTGTAGGGATGACAGAGCACTGAGCTGGAAAGAGCCTGCCATACCAGTCCCGGATGGCCTGCTTCTCAATTTATTTTATGTGAGAAAGGAGAAAACCCTATCTTGTTTAAGTTATTATTTTTTTCCCCTTCAATGGAGCCAAACTTTATCCTAACTGATAGGCCATTTTGGAAATGAGAACACTGAGGTTCTGAGTTTAAGTAGCTGGCTTGATGTTACAAACTTATTAAGAAGCAAAGAGAGACTTTTAATTCACACATTCTTACTCCAGAGCCCACATTACCCATTACAGTATACTGCCTCTTGCTATACAACTGTAGGAAATGGGTTTGACATAGGGAAGTAACACAGTCGTTAAGGGAAGTAACTTAACGACTGTGTTTTCTCTTGACTAGTACTGGCTGCCATGGGAAGGGGGCACTCTCTTCACAAGGTAACCCTTTTCAGCTGAGGTAATTCTGAAGGGGGCTGATAGCTCAGAGCTATCTGTTGACATCTGTTGACAGCACTCCCAGCAGCTGGGGGAAAAAGTCCTTCATTCCTGGAATGGGATCTGAGTGGCACATCATAGCACCACCTCCATGCATGACATCATACCCCTTCTTGTGACTGGTTTTGGATGGCTAGGGAAAAGTCAATTCCCCTAGCCATCCAAAACCTGGTTGATCTGGGGGTATAAAGGACTGGACCCCTCCAACGCAGGACAGGTGTGAAGGGACATCCCCGCTTCAGAGCTCTTCAGGGAGTTGGCTGAGGCTTTCACTGAGACTTTATAGCAGCCCAACTTCTCCCTCTGCCCATCCTGTTTTCCTCCCTTCCCTTCCCTTCTCTTCTCTGGGTAGTGATCCCAGGAACACTCCCTTAAAATACCTTCCTGGGCTTTTCTGGTGGCGCAGTGGTTGAGAGTCTGCCTGTCGATGCAGGGGACACGGGTTCGTGCCCCGGTCCAGGAAGATCCCACATGCCGTGGAGCGGCTTGGCCCGTGAGCCATGGCCGCTGAGCCTGCGCGTCCGGAGCCTGTGCTCCGCAACGGGAGAGGCCACAACAGTGAGAGACCCGCGTACCTGAAAAAACAAAAAAAACAAAAAAAACCTTCCTAACTTCCATCTCAGAGTTTGTTTCCTGGGGAACCCAACCGGTGACACCATGTCTTTATTCAGTCATTGACTGTTCTTAATTGGAAGGGAGGTAATATATGTCAAGAAAAAGAAAACTGTGGGAATTCCCTGGTGATCCATTGGTTAGGACTCAGTACTTTCACTGCCGGGGCCCCGGGTTCAATCCCTGGTTGGGGAACTAAGATCCCAGAAGCCACGACATTATTTGTTTAGTTCTACCCAACTCTCTTTCTGTTTCTTGGTATCAGACTGCTCACTGGCAATAGAGTAGTGTCCTGTGTTGGGCCAATCATAATCCCCCAACTCCCTGGGCACAGTGATAAGTACAAGTGGCGTGCACACGATCAGGCTTGGACAACCAGAACCTTTACTTGGTCATTTTTGTACTGACAGCTAGAAAACTGAACTCCTTTGCTTCTCAGATTATGGAACTGGCAGGATGTGTCCCTATGGATGCTGAGGCCACATTTCCTGTCTACAAGGAAAAGGGCCATCTGAAGTAGAAGAGAATAAAGCCAAGAAGACGGCGGAAACAGAAAGACCCCAGTTCCTGGTGCTCTTCCAATAGTACTGTAAATTACCCTAGTATATATCTATCTATGCACACACACACACACACACACACAAACACATATATATAATTTTACTTATTTATTGCTTAAACCAGTTAGGTTGTTTTTTATTTACAATGGAAAGAACTTGCCTACACACCTGTGTATTTTCTATTTCTACAAGCTACCTTCTCTAACCTAGTCCTACTCAATGTCCTAAATATTGAAGAATATGCTATAAAATAACTACTCCTTTGCTCAAATCCAGGAAGTCAAATTTTTTATGAGTCAACATATATTGAAGACGATATATGCCAAACAGTGTTTTGAGCTCAAGAAAATGAGCTCCATATAAAAGCAAAATTCCTATGATTTAACCTCACTTGCCACTGGGTAATAGAGTCTTACGCTTCAATTAAATCTTTTTTTTTTCTTTTAGAAAGGGTTTTTTTTTTTTTTTTTTTTTGGCTGTGTTGGGTCTTCGTTGCCGCACACTGACTTTCTCTAGTTGCGTTGAGCGGGAGCTACTCTTTGTTGTGGTGCGCAAGCTTCTCATTGCAGTGGCTTCTCTTGCTGCACAGCACAGGCTCTAGGTGTGGGGGCTTCAGTAGTTGTGGCACATGGGCTGAGTAGTTGTGGCTCACAGGCTCTACAGCGCTGGCTCAGTACTTGTGGTGCACGGGCTTAGTTGCTCCACGGCAGGTGGGATCTTCCATGGACAGGGGCTCGAACCCATGTCCCCTACATTGTTAGGTGGATTCTTAACCACTGTGCCACCAGGGACGTCCTCTATTAAATCTTAAAACATTATTTATCTGTGATTATACTGCCTTTCCAATTATATGAATATATTTATATCCATACTTGATATCATAAATCTTTTTATGGAGATTTTTTATAAATAGGAACTTTTATAACTAATTTTAAAAATTTTAGAACAGTTTTAGAAGTACAGAAAACCTGTAAAAATACTACAGAGTTCCAGAGTTCCATTAGATAGGGTTATGAGTTTTGGGGAGGAAAACCACAGAGTGCTACTTCCATCACATCCTATCAAAGGTACATGCTAACAACATGACTTACCACTGTTGTTAACCTCGATCATCTGATTTAAGGAATTGACTTTTACCTCAATTAGTTTAAAGCCTAATCCAGAACCATCTACAGGAGAGCACTTATACACTGTCTTCATGATATCTGGATTGGGTTTGTTAGTAGAGGGAAGAACTCAAAGAGGTAGCCATCAAAACAGATAAAAAATTTTTTCTCCCTGGGGGAGGAGTGGAAAGAGGATTGTTTTTCAAGCTTCAGCCCTGCCACTTACTAGATGTATGACTTTGGGCAAGTTACTTCCACATCTGTAAAATGGAATCATGGTACCAAATAGTTCTTTTAAGCATCTGATAAAAAAAAGTATGTGAATGTGTTTTGTACAATATTATACTTCTACATGCTAGAATCCCACATAAAAATGAAAACACTTTTGGAAAGATCATCTGAAACATCTTAAGCAGTTTAACGTCACTTTACAGTTTCAACTGCTGGCTAAGCAAAGCAAAGTCAATATGAAATTGATAGACGAGGATTTCCCAGTTTTGCCTTGCTCCCTTCTGCCAAGGTCTGCTTGTCCTTTGAGACTGGAGGGGATTTCTTAGATCTTATGAAGCCAGAGCAAAGGGCTCAAGTTTGATGTGGATTAAATATTAATAATTTTGGTGTTTTTTTCCCGTATTTGTGAGAGAGAAATCATCCCTCTTTCAGGGTGCAATAATTCTTCCAGGCTACTCTAGGACTATTAGGCAAGAAACTTTATTTTTGAAATGGACAGGAGACATAGAATAATTATTCAAAGATAACAAGTCTTCTTACTTCAAAATCATACCACTCTGATTTGAATGAAAATACCAAAGTTCTTGCGTTTGGTTGGTTTATGTTCGTTCTTGAACCTGAGGTCTGAAAAATAAACCAACTCCATCTTCTCCTTAAACAGGATAGAGCCAAATAACTTTTAAAACTTCTATGCGAAAGGTGTTTAAAAAAAAAACTTTTATGCGAGGACAAATACGCAGAAAACACAAAAGAGGTGAGGGCTTTTTCTGCATCACTGTAATTAATGCCGAACATATAGCAACAGTTAGCCTGGTATAATGCAAAGAGCAATGATGTTAGAGACCAATGACCCGAATTCAAGCCTAATTCTGTCTCAAACAAGATATGGGATTTTGAGAAAGTTTCTGGTACATCTTTGTGTCTTGGATTCCTCATCTGTAAAACTGTGTTGCTGAGACGATAATATGAGACTAAGTATGCAAAAACAATTTGTAAGAGAGCTACTATATCTAACCCAGACCGTGCTTGCTGTCAGTAACAGCATAAGTTATCATTCATTGTGGGCAGCTTCTGGACTTTCTACTTGGAAGCCCAGTTCAAGGCAAAAGCAGCAGTGAGTTTAGGAACAGGGGCTCATACATTCTGAAGTTCTTTCCATTAGTGAAAGCAGTAACCTTGGAGACCAGGCTGGTACCACCTCTTTCAGTCATAAAACTTAATTTCTCTTGCTTTCCCCCGTAATGTTTGGGGCACCACAATTTCATGGTCTTTTTCTTTCTTGTTATTGTTTTCTCTCCACATCGTTAGCACAAGCAAGAAAACCTACTGAAGCAAATACAAAATCTAGTCGCCCCTTCTGCCCGCAGCTCACCTAAGTTTTCCTTACATAGCGGTCGCAACCTCAGATGTCCTCAAAAGCAAAAACTCTCACGAGGGCCATGGCATGGTAGGCACTCCCTTGACCATGGGTCAAGGGGATTGAGCAGGTAAAAGCCGAAGGGGCTCCAGTTCAGGTATACAAGTACTAACCCAGACCGCCAAAATCATCACAACACTCTTCCAGCCAGCGATAACCCTCGCGAGATAAGACTGCTAAGAGCGAGAAAAGCCCACTTTCTCGCGAGAAGAGGGGGCGTTGGCGGAAACTAGGAAATGGCCCCCTTGGCGACCCAGACCCAGCCAATGGGCGGGGCCAGAGTTAAATCCACCCCCTTCCGGCTCTTTTCCCCGCCCCCTAACCCTGAAGTGTTGGACCTGGGGTTCGGGCAGCTGGGTTCTCCTGGTTCCGCCCAGCTGGTGCGGGGTCTAGTTCAGCGCCTGCGGAACGCGCTGTGGCAGGATTTGAAGGGGGGGGCGGGGAGGGGCCTGCGGCTTGCGGCCCCGCCCCCTTCTCCGGCTCGCGGGCGGGCGAATCGGCCCGCCTCCGGCTTCAGCCGGCCCTGGGGCCGTGTACCCCAGGCAACTCAGCCACCTCGGCCTGAGCGTCTGCCTGCAGGCGTCGGCGCCGAGGCATCGGGGTACAGCCTGGTTCGGCCCCATGGTGGGTTTCGGGGCGAACAGGCGGGCCGGCCGCCTGCCCTCCTTCGTGTTGGTGGTCCTGCTGGTGGTGATCGCGGTCCTCGCCTTCAACTACTGGAGAATCTCCTCCCGCCACGTCCTGCTTCAGGAGGAGGTGGCCGAGCTGCAGGGCCAGGTCCAGCGCACCGAGGTGGCTCGCGGGCGCCTGGAGAAGCGCAATTCGGACCTGCTGCTCTTGGTGGACTCGCACAAGAAACAGATTGACCAGAAAGAGGCCGATTACGGCCGGCTCAGCAGCCGGCTGCAGGCCAGGGAGGGCCTCGGGAAAAGATGCGAGGATGACAAGGTAAGGACGAGCCCTCTCCCCTCAACCCCCAGTTTTTTTCAGCTCCGCGGTGGGGGTGTTCGCCCAGCCGTGGCTGCCTTATGCCTTCCAGAATTGAAGCCTCGGAGGCTCCCCTTACCGCTAACAACCCTATTTCTGTCGGACTTTAACCGGTTTAATCACTGCCACATTTTCCAGTCCCTGCCAGATGAAACTGGCTGTAAGTTTTGGTTCTCAAGAGTGGCCTGTGTGTGGATGCCGCCTCTTCTCCAAGCTCAGCTGCTGAGCTGGCAGTAGTAATCATCTGGCCTATGTGGTCGGCCGCCTTACGTTTACAGATACACAAATCTGGAGGCTGCCGGATTTGGTGTGTTACCTTATCCTTTATTCCGTGCACACTGATTATTATTAATTTATTTATTTAAAGGATGGGGCCTCCTCTAACTCCTCTATTTACGATGGTCACCATGTATTTTTAAAAGCAGTCTGAGTTTTCTTACATCTCTATAGGGCTATGTATTAAGCAAAGAGTCGGATATTACTGCCTTTTTTGTGATGAAAATGTTATGATGGGCTCTGGAGCCATATGTGAGCCACTTGTGACTTGGACATAGATAATCCAAAATTATGTACTCAGTTTGAATGGTTAGTGAAATTAGCCGAAAAGGTAGAACCTAGAAATAAGTTCTAAGCAACAGAATCTCATGTCATTGTCCTGATTGATCTTGAAAGGAAATAAAAATGAAATTTTGTATGCCTGACTATTAGGGTTGGTGTTGGAAGGCCATACTAAGTTTAAATTTTAAAAGTTTAAAGCTAGACTGTAATTAGACCCACCGCTGAATAGTCTTTGTTCTCACCAGCATATTGGGAACTATGTTATTAACTTATGACCTATGCAACTTCTGTTGATTTACCACAGTAAATTTCTGGGTGGGATAAGTAGATGCCTTTCTTTCTGGACCCTCTTTTGGTAGTCTTCACACTTTTTTGTGTGTGTTCCTATTATAAGTTTTTATTTTGTATATTAAAATCATTTGTAGTAAGTCATTATAAATTAAAATCTCCTGAGCTCCCAACTTCCTTATTGTCACCGACCTCTACCTTGTTTCTTATTTCATGAAGGTTGAAGCCCTCAGGTAAGTGCTTTTCTATGACCTACACCTTCACCATAACAGACAGCTTCTGAGAGGGGCAAGAGCTCAGCAAACTTACAAACATACTACATACTGAACTCTACAGACTGAAAAATTCTCTTGGGTGGAATAGGCAGAAATCCATGAAATTTTGTAGTATTAAAACAAGGTCTTCAGTCTTGGAATGGTTAGGCATACTATTCAAATTCTCTCCAATCTGGAAAGAAAGATAAGTCTTTTTTAGTAATTTATACTCAGGATTCCATTTCTTCCATCTACTGGACTGTAATTATCAGTTTCTTTCAGTAGGTTTTCACTTTTACCTTCAACCATATGTAGGTGTTTGCTGTTCTAAAATTTTTTTATTCTTCCATGTACTCCCTTCTCCCAATCAACCAATGTCTTTTTTTTTTTTTTTTTTTTTTTTTTTTGCGGTACGCGGGCCTCTCACTGTTGTGGCCTTTCCCGTTGCGGAGCACAGGCTCCGGATGCGCAGGCTCAGCGGCCATGGCTCACGGGCCCAGCCGCTCCGCGGCATGTGGGATCCTCCTGGACCGGGGCACGAACCCGTGTCCCCTGCATTGGCAGGCGGACTGTCAACCACTGCGCCACCAGGGAAGACCCAACCAATGTCTTTTTAAATTTTCACTGCTAAACTCCGGTTATGGGTGGTCTATAAATGTTTCATCTATTTCTTTTTTCATCCCCATCCTAATTTTTTTATTCTGTATGCCATCCTTCTTTCCTTCTCTTTTCTGAAGCTATTCTCTTGAAGGTCACAGGTGTCAGTCTTCCTGGTCAAATCCAAAAAAACATTTTTATTCTCATTCTATTTAATTTCTCAGTAATTGATTGTCTCTAGCTTTTTGGAAACTATCTCCTTTCTTGCTTCTGTATCATTGAACTCTCTGGCTTTGCTTCCTGCCTTCTTCACTATATTCTTTGATGGATTTTTTTTTTCTCCCCTCCAACAGTGTAATAGTAATGGACTTTATTCTTGGGCCTTTGCTTTCCCCTTACAGCAGTATTTCTCAAGGTGGTGTTAAACAGAATGCTGTCCTAGAAATTGTTTGTAGATGGTCAGAAGAAAAGCCTTCTTGGAATTCATAATGCCTGCTAGCATATAGAGGCTCTGAGAAATGTATTAGTAAAGAAGCCTATTTAATTTTGTTTAACTTAGTCTCTATCAGTTAATTTGATCACCGACTACTGTTTTCATGGCCTACTTGTTACCATGGTACAGAAAAATGTAGCAAAGCACACTAGTTTGGGAAATGTTGCCCCAGGTATCTTAACTATTGTTTGGCTAATATTCTATGCAGCTGGCTCACAAATCTGTACCTCTTCTTTGCATGTCAATTTTATATTTTGAACTAGCTATAGCATCTTCGTTGGAGAGCTTGTGAGTGTATGTTCCTGGGGTTAATGAGGAGGCTTTGAGTTACTAATAGAAAGGGCTGTCTTGGTCTAGATGAACTATAGATGAAATTTGTCTTTCAGAGGTGTTTCCTTTTTTCCTGCTACTCCCTCAGTAGCTAAGAGGAGGGATTTATTTTCTATAAATGATCTGAAATCCCTTTGGGTGGTGATAGTGTTGAAGTAAATTTGACAATTAAAAGTGTCTTCCATTTTGAAATAGACTTGTTTTAATGTTTAATCATTAATGTAGTCTCTTTAAAGTAAAGGCTCTCTCTGCCTTTCAGGGTTTTTGCCTATAGTACACACTGGTGCTGGCCCCCTCAATAATCATTTATACCCACTTTGTTTGGTATATATCCTTCTCTGTGACTCAGGGGTAAGTCCTGATTGGTTTAAACTGATTATGGTAATTTCATTATTCCCAGTGATTAGTTTAGGAAGGGGCTGGCTAGTGAGTCATGAAGGGAAGTTTCCTTGCTCCTTAAAAGAGTCATACTTGCACCTCTGTGGTTATCTTACCCCAAATCAAAAATCTCCAATCTAATCATAAGAAAGCATCAGACAAACTCATATTCAGGGACATTCTACAAAGTACCTGAGCAGTACTCTTCAAAATGAAGAGATGGTCTCTTCTGCCAGATAGTGTTGCTTCTGCACGTGATACCTGAAATTGAGGCAACCGGAGTGCCACGAGAGTTAGCTAAGGAATGGCTGAGGCACTGAAGATGGCAGAGTGGGGTGTTACAATAGAATATTGGCACTCGTTATGTGAGATAAAAAAATTTCCATATTGTTTAAGCCAGTCAAGTTGAGAGTTCCTTAGCTGCAGCCTAAGTAAGGTATCCTGACTGTTAATATTCTCATTGTCACCGTAGTGTCTGAGATGTAGGTTAAATCTTATGTGTCCCCAGGGCAATGTGGGCAGTGACCTCAAATCTGCACGTGGGTTTGGGGTTCCTCAAGGGTCTTTATCTTAAGTATCAACAGTGGTGTTTGGTTGCCTGACTAGGTACTTGCTTCACAGTTTTTTGGAGACCAGGATCTTATGGCGGCATCACCTCCCTATATACCCTTTCCCCCTCCACTCCATAGATGTTCCACACCAAAAATCCCTTTGCCCTGATGAGCTAGCTGCCTTAGGTATGATGTGTTTTGAGGGGGTGTTGGCAAGGCAGTCCTTGCTCCGGCTACCATTTTTTTTTTAACTGTTATTTTAGAACATTTTAGATCTATGGAATTATTGCAAAGATAGTACAGTTTCCTCATACCCCACACCTAATTTCCCCTGTTATTAATATCCTACATTAATATGGTGCATTTGTCATAATTAATAAATCGCTATTGATACATTATTAATAACAAGTCCATACTTTATTTTGATTTTCTCAGTTTTTCTCTAACGCCCTTTTTCTGTTCCAGGATCCCATCCAGGGTTCCACAGTACATTTAGTTGTCATGTCTCTTTAGTCTTCTTTTAGTTGTGACAGTTTTTCAGACTTTGTTTTTTATGATATTGAAAGTTTTGAGGCTCACTGGTCAGGTGTTTTGTAGAATGTCCCTCAGTTGGGATTTGTTTGATGCTTTTCTCAGGATTAGACTCAGGTAATGGTTTTGGGGAGGAAGACCACAGAGATAAAATGCCATACTCATCGTATCAAGGGAACATCTCTCAAAATGACTTATCACTAGATGTTAACCTTGATCACCTGGCTTGAGGTAGTGTTTGTCAGGTTTCTCCACTGTAAAGTTACTCTCTTTTTCTCCTTTTCCATGCTGTACTCTTTGGAAGGAAGTTACTATGTGCACTTAATGAATTGGGAGTTATGATCTATCTCCTTAAGGGCAGAATATCTATATAAATTACTTGGAATTCTTCTGCATATAAATTACTTGGACCTTTATCTCTTCTCCCTTATTTATTTATTCAGTCAGTTATTTATATCAGTATGGATTCATGGATATTTATTTTATACTTTAGGTTATAATCCAGTGCTACTTTATTTTGTTGCTCAAATCATTCCAACTTTGGCCATTGGGAGCTCTTTCATTTGCCTCCTGTATCCCTCTGACATAATACCCCATCATTGTGACAAACCCCTACTTTCTGGCACTACAAGATGCTTCTGGCTTATCTTATATACTTCCTGCCCCAATCCTAGACTCCTTCTCCACGGAGCCCTAGTTCCTTTTACTGGAAAATGGTATTAGAGACCAAAGTCTAGGTGCTAGGTGTACTCATTGCAACTGTCAGGCTATCTTTGGGAATATATGAATCCCTGCTCCACAGGAATCGGAAAGGTGACATTGGACATCTTCTAATTTATTATTCTATCCTGCCATTTTCAGTCTGTTATCTGGGCTGTTAGAACACAGAAATTCTTTAAGGGAGCTTGGAATTGTCCATGGAAGTGAGAAATAAGCTCCACTTCTTTGGGATTCCCCCCACATTTACCTTATTTTTTTGCCTTCCTCCCTAAGGATTTTCAGCCTAGAGGGATGTATTAGTTGGTTATGGCTGCCGTACAAAATACTACAGACTGGTTGGCTAACAACAACAGAAGTTTATGTTCTGATGTAACATAAACTCTGATGGAGTCTAGAAGTCCAAGGTTGAAGTACCAGCAGGTTGGTTTCTTCTAGAGCCCCTCTCCTTGGCTTGCAGATGGCCACCTTCTTGCTGCTTTTTCATCTCATGGTTGTCCTTCTGTGCTCCTGCATCCCTGGGGTCTCTTCCTCTTCTTATAAGGACACCAGTCATATTGGATTACAGTCCCACCCTAATGGCCTCATTTTAACTTAATTACCTCTTTAAAGACCTTATTTCCAAATAGGTTTCATTCTGAGGTACTGGGCGTTGAGACTTCAGTATATGGGTTTTGGAGGAATACAGTTCAGCCCATAACAAGGGGGAATCAGTGACACACACACTGCTTTTTCTTTCTTCTTTCTGCGAGAAAGACCCTTTCTTCTATTTCCTAGGTGTTGGTTATTTCTCTTTTCCTAACTTGAATTCTTCCTGCCTGTATCTTGTACCAAAGTTATGTGATCCAGGTGGGCCAAGTCAAGCTCTTGATAAATAAAAGAAGCTGTTAGAATGTAGAAAAAGACCTTACCAAAACTGTTGTTTTATTACAGATGAAAATAAAAGTCAGTTTTTAGGTTTGAAGCTGAACAGTAAATGACCTCTTTTTCCCTTTAACAACCATAATCCTCCTTGATGGCAGTAATATATTGTACCTTTGCTTGAATAGGGGAAAGGTCATGTGCCAGAAAGGAGGGTGGGTAGCATATTACTTTTTTTTTCCAAAAAAATCCTCGTTGCGTTTGTGTGTGTACACAACACTCATACACATACCAAATAAGTATATGTAAAAACCCTAGCACAGAGTAGATGTTCATTACCATGGTTTCAAATCCTGGCCTGCCATTTGCTATGTGTAGAACCCCGGGCAAATCACTTAACTTCTCTGTGCCTTGGTTCCGCATCTGTAAAATAAGGACAGTAATAGTTAGCTCTCTCACTCTTGTGAAGTTTAAGTGAATAAATTCTTTTAAATGTTTAGAACAATGCCTACCACATAGTAAAAAAAAAAAAAAGAAATGTTTAATAAGTGTTATGTTAGCTATTACTATTCTACAACCTCTTCCTTATTTCTGTCCTGACTTCTTTCCAGGATGGGATTCTGTCTGGGTTCCTGCTTAAGATCCGTCCCAGCTCTAGCCAGCCTGCCTCACCCTTTGCTCCTGGTTGTCTGACTCCACCCCTGCCACCTTTCCTGGTCCACTTCTAATTAGGCTTAGTTAACTCCTCTCATACTTGTCTCAGCTGACTCCCTGAAGCCTGCCTATCCCTCTGTAATTTGAAGATCAGCCTTGTACAGTTCTTTAATATGCTGCACATGAAAATTCCTACCTTTGCCTCTGCCTCCCCCATCATAATCTGGCCAAATTCTAGCTGTTGTTTAATTGCTACCTCAAATTATTCATAAGCCATACAAAACTCATACCTCCTCTCCAAACTATATATCCCTTTCCTACCTTCTTGGTCTTTATAAAGCTCATGCAACTATTATTAAGGTGGAGGTTAGAAATTTTGGTGTCATCTTTGATTCCTTCAGCATCTCATATTCAGTGAAGGTGCAGAGGAGTTACTTGATCAGATTGAGTTTATAAAAACATCACTCTGGTTGCAGAATAGAGAATTGATTGGAAAGGAAGCAGGAGCTTCCTAACTAGCCTCCTTGCCCTGGACTCTATTTCTTTCAGTTAGTTCTCCCCCTTAATCAAACCTGATCTTCCTCAAACCTTACTTTCAGAGTAGTTGTATCACTCACTGTGTCAAATCAGAATTCTGCTGTCTAACCTTTAAGGTCTTCCATGGAGTGCCTCCATCTACCTTCGTCTCCCAGTCTCCTGACCCAAACTGTGTTCCAGACATGTTGCTTTGCTTACCTTTGTCTCCCCACCTGCCTTTCTGTGTCATATTAATTTCTGTTTCTGTACCTTTGTTCCTGTTAATGACTCTTATCTCTTGCCTCTTTTCTGTTTCTCTGTTATACTAATCTTTTGGTACTTCGACCATGAAGCCCTCTGGGACTTCTGACCTGGAGTATGCTTTTTTTTTTCTTTTTTCTTTGTACACAAGTAACATTTATTGTTTGAGCCACACTAATTTATTTTGTTTTTCATTTTTCACTAATAGTTTCTTAGGTGTTGACTTTGTCTTCTCAACAAAATCTTAAGTTGCTTGAGGAAGGACCATATTTTTAAAATTTTCCAATAATCTCTTGATAGTCCTTAGTGCTGATACAAAGTGTTATGGGTTACTGGATTAGAGTGGACCCTAATCCAATTTCTTGTGTCCTTATAAGAAGAGGAAATTTGGATACATAAAGAAATACAGGGAAAAAAAAAAAAGAAATACAGGGAAGAAGGCCATGTGGAGATGGAGGCCTTGACTGGAGTGATGCATTTATAAGGTAAGGAATGCCAAGGATTGTCAGCAACTGCTAGAAGCTAAGAAAGAGGCAAGGAAGGATCCTCCTTTAGGGCCTTCAAATAGAAAGCATGGCCCTACAGACAACTTAATTTTGGACTTTTAGCCTCCAGAATTGTGAGAGAAAATTTTTGGTTGTTTTAGTCACTGGGTTTGTGGTACGTTGTTATAATGGCTCTAGAACAGCGGTCCCCAACCTTTTTGGCACTAGGGGCCGCATTCGTGGAAGACAGTTTTTCCACAGACGGGAGGGGGGCGGGGTATGGTTCAGGTGGTAATGTGAGCGTGCAGAGCAGGAGATGAAGCTTCGCTTGCTCACCCGCCACTCACCTGCTGTGTGGCCTGGTTCCTAACAGGCCGTGGACAAGTAATGGTCCGTGCCTCGGGGGTTGGGGACCCCTGCTGTAGAAAACTAATATAAGGTTCAATTAAGATCTCTGGCGGACTTATAAAAGTTATTTTATTTTTTTGTAGCAACTGACAAGCTGTTTCTAAAATGTATATGGAAGTGCAAATAACCTAGTGTAGCCAAAACAATTTTAAAAAGAACAAAGTAGGAGGACTTATACTCCCTGATTTCACAACTTATTATAAAGATATAGTAATCAAGACAGTGTGGAATTATTGAAAAAAATAGGCATATAAATCACTGGAACGGAATAGAGTGCAGAAATAGACACACAGATATATGGTCAATTGATTTTTGGCAAAAGTGCCAAGACAATTTAATGGGGAAACATTTCAACGAAAGATGTTAAAGCAACTGGATATCTTTACGGTGGTGGGGTGGGTGTGGTGTTGTATACTGTTGTGCTGCTTCACAACATATACAGAATTAACTTGAAATGAATCATGGACCTAAATGTAAAAGTTGAAACTATAAATCTTCTAGAAGACAACACAGGAGAATATTTGTGACTTTGGATAGGCATGGATTTTGAGGGCGCAAAAAGCATGAACCATACAGAAAAAAACAGATAAATGTGACTATCAAAATTAAGAACTTTCCTCCTCAAAAGGCACTATTTAAAAAAAGAAAGAAAGAAAAAGCAAGTCATGGGTTGGAAGAAATATTCACGGTACATTTATCTGATAGAAGAATTATATCAAGGCAGTCTTCTGTACCAGGACCCAGCCCACCCATCAACAGGGCAGCACCAGCCCTAATACCCCCTTGGCCCCAGCCCTGCCCACCAGCAGGCCAACACCGCTCCTAGACCACCAAGGCCCTATAACCAGAGACCTGGGAACTCCACTCAGCCCACTAGCAAGTCAGCACTAGCCCCTGGCACCCCCTGGGCCACAAACCCAGCCACCAGCAGGCTGATACCACCTTGGACCCCTTAGCCAGCTACCCCAGGATCCAGCCCCACTCACCAGTGGGCCAACACCAGCTTTGGGACACCCTGGACCCTGCAGCCAGCTGTGTCAGGAACTGGCCCCACCCACCAGTGGGCCAACACTAGTCCTAGGACCCCAGGGCCCTCAGCTAGTAGCCCGTGACCCAGCCTCACCAACCAGTGGCCAGCAGCCTCCACACAAGGCACAGCCTGGTAGCCAACAGGGCTGGGGGCCAGCTACACCTACCAGACTGCCTGCAGTAGACAGACCACCACAACAGAAGGGCCCGTGTAGCCCACATAGGGGGCACCCCTAGAGCATATAACTCTGGTGACCAGAGGGGAGTGTGCTGCTGGGACGCATAGGACATCTACAAAAGTCCACTTTTCCGAGGTTGGGAAATGAAACCAACCTAACAGATACTTAGAAATAAAAACAGTAAATTAGGCAAAATGAGGCAACAGAGGAATATCTTCCAAATGAAGGAACAAGATAAAACCCCAAAAGAGATAAGTGAAGTGGAGATAGGCAATCTACCCAACAGAGAATTCAAGGTAATGATTGTTAAGATGTTCAAGGAACTTGGGAGAAGATTGGATGAGCAGATGTTTGAAGTTTTTAACAAGACTTAGAAAATATAAAGAACCAAACAAAGATGAAGAATACAATAACTGAAATGAAAAATACACTGGAAGGAATCAACAGGAGATTAGATGATACAGAGGTATGGATCAGTGAGCTGGAAGACAGAGTAGTGGAAATTACTGAAGCTGAACAGAAAAAAGAAAAAAAAAGAAATGAGGACAGTTTAAGAGACCTCTGAGACAACATCAAGCATACTGACATTCACGTTGTGTGGGTCCCAGAAGGAGAGGAGAGAGAGAAAGGGACAGAAAACATAATTGAAGACATTATAGCTGAAAACTTCCCTAACCTGGGAAAGGAAACAGACATCCAGGTCCAGTAAGCACAGAGAGTTCCAAACAGGATCAACCCAATGAGGACTACACCAAGACACATTGTAATTAAAGTGGCAAAAATTAAAGATAAAGAATGTTAAAAGCAGCAAGGGACACACCAGTCAGAATGGCCATCATCAAAAAATCTACAAACAATAAATTCTGGAGAGGGTGTGGAGAAAAGGGAACCCTCTTGCACTGTTGGTGGGAATGTAAACTGATACAGCCACTATGGAGATCAGTATGGAGTTCCTTAAAAAACTAAAAATAGGGCTTCCCTGGTGGTGCAGTGGTTGAGAGTCCGCCTGCCGATGCAGGGGACACAGGTTCATGCCCCGGTCCGGGAAGATCCAACATGCCGCGGAGCGGCTGGGCCCGTGAGCCATGGCCACTGAGCCTGCACATCTGGAGCCTGTGCTCCGCAACGGGAGAGGCCACAACAGTGAGAGGCCCGCGTACCGCAAAAAAAAAAACAAAAAACAAAAAACTAAAAATAAAATTACCATATGACCCAGCAATCCCACTACTGGGCATATACCCAGAGAAAACCATAATTCAAAAAGACACATGCACTCCAATGTTCATTGCAGCACTATTTACAATAGCCAGGTCCTGGAAGCAACCTAAATGCCCATTGACAGACGAATGGATAAAGAAGATGTGGTACATATATACAGTGGAATATTACTCAGCCATAAAAAGGAATGAAATTGGGTCATTTGTAGAGATGTGGATGCATCTAGAGACTGTCATACAGAGTGAAGTAAGTCAGAAAGAGAAAAACAAATATCATATATTAACACATATATGTGGAACCTAGAAAATGGTACAGCTTAACTGGTTTGCAGGGCAGAAATTGAGACACAGATGTAGAGAAAAAACATATGGACACCAAGGGGGGAAAGCGGTGGGGGTGTGGGAGTGATGAATTGGGAGATTGGGATTGACATGTATACACTGATGTGTATAAAATGGGTGACTAATAAGAACCTGCTGTATAAAAAAAATAAATAAAAAAAAAATAATGCTTACGCAGTGAAACCTCAATTAAAAACTCTGAACAGTGAAGTTCGGGAAGGTTCCTCATTGATGAATATATTGATGTACTGGAGTGCACCCTGACTCCACAGGGATGGATGCTCTTGTACCCTCTTCTCCCCCATGCTATTGCCCTATGTACCTCTTCATCTGGCTATTCATTTGGATCCTCTATAGTAAAAGGGCAATCACAAGTTTACTGCTTTTCTTGAGTTCTGTGAGGTATTCTAAAATATTTCCAAACCTGAGGAGATCATACAAATCCCCCAATTTGTAGACAGCCAGGCAGAAGTGTGGGTTTCTTGGAGATACCTGAAAATTGTGGCTGGGGTCTGATATGGGAAGGGGTAATCCTGTGGGACTGTGTCCTTAACTTGTGGGGACTGTGTTAACTCTGGGTAGTTGGGTAGTTAGTGTCAGAACTGAATCAACCCAGTCAGCATCAGAGAATTGGTGTTGAAATGTAATCCCATATTCCAGCCTTCCCCACCCACCCATGTCACCAAGGATACAGTACACCTCACAACTGGCCTGAGTTCAGTTCTGTCCAACAAAGCTTTCCTGAACACCCAGACATACCAGGAGCTGGGAAGCATGCTGAAAATAAAAAGATTAATCAGCCACAGTTTCTGCCCTTAAAGAGCTCATGGCCTAGCGTGAGAGAAGACAACATGTAATTTCAATATAAGTAAAGTCATAGGGTATGGGTAGAAGAGTGCAATGTATGGGGCTATAGAGATACATCTCTAAAAAGCACAGCTATCAATTTAAAAATGGGCCAAGGAGCTTAACAGACATCTTACTTAAAAAGATACACAGATGACAAATAAGCATATGAAAAGATGCTCCATATCACATGTCATCGGGAAACGCAAATTAAAACAACAGTGAGATACCACTACATACCTATTAGAATGGCCAAAATCTGGAACACTGATAACACCAAATGCTGGTGAGGACATGGAGCAACAGGAACTCTCATTCATTACTGCTGAAAATCCAAAATGGTAGAGATACTTTGGAAGACAGTTTTGGGGTTTCTTACATTTGTACCATCGTACCACCCCAGCAATCGTGTTCCTTGGTATTTACCAAGAGGAGTTGAAAACTTGCTGCACACATACATTTATATCATTTCACTCATAATTGCCACAACTTGGAAGCAAACAAGGTGTCCTTAAGTAGGTAAATGGATAAATAAACCGTGGTACATTTAGACAATGGAAGAATATTAATCAATTAAAAAGAAATGAAACTTAAATGCACATTACTAAGTGAAAGAAGCCAGTCTGTAAAGGATGCATACTATATGATTCCAACCATATGATATTCTAAAAAAGGCAAGACTACAGAGAGAATAAAAAGATCAGTGGTTCAATATTCATTGCAGCAGTATTTACAATATCCAGGGCATGGAAGCAACCTAAGTGTCCATCGACAGATGAATGGATAAAGAAGATGTGGCACATATATACAATGGAATATTGCTCAGCCATAAAAAAACAAAATTGAGTTATTTGTAGTGAGGTGGATGGACCTAGAGTCTGTCATACAGAGTGAAATAAGTCAGAAAGAGAAAAACAAATACCGTATGCTAACGCACATATATGGAATCTAAAAAAAAATGGTTCTGATGAACCTAGGGGCAGGGCAGGAATGAAGACGCAGACGTAGAGAATGGACTTGAGGACATGGGGTGGGGGGAAGGATAAGATGGGACGAAGTGAGAGAGTAGCAGTGACATATATACACTACCAAATGTAGAATAGATAGCTAGTGGGAAGCAGCTGTATAGCACAGGGAAATCAGCTCGGTGCTTTGTGACCACCTAAAGGGGTAGGATAGGGAGGGTGGGAGGGAGATGCAAGAGGGAGGAGATATGGGGATATATGTATATGTATAGCTGATTGACTTTGTTGTAAAGCAGAAACTAACACACCATTGTAAAGCAATTATACTCCAATAAAAATGTTAAAAAAAAAAGAATAGAAAAAAAAGAGGGAGGGGATATGAGATTATATGTATATGTATAGCTGATTCACTTTGTTGTAAAGCAGAAACTAACACACCATTGTAAAGCAATTATACTCCAATAAAGATGCTAAAAAAACCCAAAAAAGGTCACGAAGAACCTAGGGGCAGGACAGGAATAAAGATGCAGACCTACTAGAGGATGGACTTGAGGACACGGGGAGGGGGAAGGGTAAGCTGGGACAAAGTGAGAGAGGGGCATGGACATATATACACTACCAAATGTAAAATAGATAGCTAGTGGGAGGCAGCCACATAGCATAGGGAGATCAGCTCGGTGCTTTGTGACCACCTAGAGGGGTGGGATAGGGAGGGTGGGAGGGATGGAGATGCAAGAGGGAAGAGATATGGGGATATATGTATATGTATAGCTGATTCACTTTGTTATAAAGCAGAAACTATCACACCATTGTAAAGCAATTATATTCCAGTAAAGATGTTAAAAAATAAAATAAAAGCAGCAAGGGAAATGCAGCAAGTTATATGCAAGGGAACTCCCATAGAGCTGACTTTTCAGCAGAAACTCTGCAGGCCAGGAGGCAGTGGCGCGATATATTTAAAGTGATGAAAGGGAAGGACGTACAACCAAGAATACTCTCTCTGGCAAGGCTTTCATTCAGATTTGATGAAGAGATCAGAAGTTTTACAGACAAGAAGAAACCTTGAGTTCAGTACCACCAAACTAGCTTTACAGAAAAGTGTTAAAGGGACTTCTCTAAGCGAAAAATAAAAGACCACCACTAGAAACCTGAAAATTACAAAAGGAAAAGTCTCTTTATAAAGGCAAATATACCATAATGGTAGTAAATGAGTCATGTATGAAGCTAGTAGGAAGGTTAAAAGACAAAAGTAGTAAAATCGTATATATCTGTAATAAGCAGTTTAAGGGATACACAAAAGAAAAAGATGTAAAATATGGTGTCAAAACCAGTGAATGTGGGGGCAGGGAGTAAAAATGCAGGGTTGTTAAAATGCGTTTGAACTTAAGAGATCAGCAACTTAAAATAATCATATCTATACATAGATATAGATTGTTATGTACAGTGTGGAAAATATAGTAAATAACTATGTGTTATCTTTGTATGGTGACATAGTGTAAGTAGACTTATTGTGGTGATCATTTTGAAATGTATAGAAATGCCACATCACTATGTTGTGCAACAGGAGCTAACACAGTGTTGTAGGTCATTTATACTTCAAAAACAAGCAAACAAACAAACTCATAGTAAAAGAGATCAGATTTGTGGTTACCAGAGGGAGGGGGTGGGGGGAGGGGAAATTGGATGAAGGTGGTCAAAAGATCAAAATAAACTTCCAGTTATAATACATCCACTATGTACTAGGGATGTAATGTATAACATGATAAATATCAGTAACACTGCTCTATGTTATATATATGAACATTGTTAAGAGAGTAAGTACTAAGTTCTCATCACAAAAAAAATGTTTTCTATTTCTTTCATTTTATATCTATATGAGATGATGGACACTCACTAACTTATTGTGATAATCATTTCATGATGTATGTAAGTCAAATCATGCTGTACACCTTAAACTTATACAGTGCTATATGTCATATATCTGACTAAAACTGGAAGAAAAAAATTTTACCAGAGTATATAAAAAGCCTTTACATGGGCTTCCCTGGTGGCGCAGTGGTTGAGAGTCCACCTGCCAATGCAGAGGTCACAGGTTTGTGCCCCGGTCCGGGAAGATCCCACATGCCGCAGAGCGGCTGGGCCCGTGAACCATGGCTGCTGAGCCTGCGCGTCCAAAATAAGCCTTTACAACTCAATAATAAGACAACTCAATTTTTTAAAATGAGAAGAAATTTGAACAGACGTTTCATCAAAGATTTATGAATAGCAAATAAGCACATGAAAAGATTCTCAATAAAATTAGTCATCAAGAAAATGCAAATTAAAGCTGCAATGAGACACCACTACATATCCATTAAAATGACTAATACAAAAAGACTGACAATACCAAGTGTTAGTGTGGACGTAGAGTAGCTACAACTCTCATATACTGCTGGTGGGAGTATAAAATGGTACAACCACTTTAGCAAACTACTTAGCAGTTCCTTATAAAGTTAAATATAAGTTTAAAGTTAAGTATTTATGTTATAAATATGACCCAGCCATTTCACTCTTAGGTATTTGCCGAAGAGAAATGAAAACATATGACCACACGAAGACTTATACACATATACCCATAGTCGCTATATTCACAAAAACCAAAAACTGGAAAAACCCAAATGTTCATCAGCGGATGAATGGATAAACAAATTGTGATAAATTCATATAGCAGAATATTACTCAACAATAAAAAGGAATGAATTATTGATACACTCAACAACATAGATGAATCTCAAAACATTATGCTGAGTGAAAGAAGACCAATGTAAAAGAGTACATACTTGTGATTCCATTTATATAATTGTATAGAAAAAGCAAACTAATCCATAATAGTAGAAAATAGAACAGTTGTTGCTTCAAGCCAGAGGTGGAGGGAAGGAAGACGAAGGGGCAAGAGGAAACTTTGAGGGGGTGGTAAAAATGTGCTATATCTTGATTGTAGTGGTGGTTACACAGACGTATAAAGTTATCAGAAGTCATCAAATTGCATACTTCAAATAGATGCAGTCTACTGTATGTAAATTATACAAGAACTAAGTTGTTAAAAAATAAAAATTAAAACATGCAGTAGAACTGTGGGAAAGCCAATCAATGGCTTCCTATTGCCCTTAACATAGCTCACAGATATTTTCACAGTATGACTTCAACCTTGCAGTCCAGTATCAAATATTATTATTCTTTTAGCTCCCTCCACACCACATACTGAATTTTCAGATCCTCAAACTTTCCATGTTTTTCCCTATTGTGTGCTTTGAAACATAGTGCCCTACACTCAGAACCCTCTTCTCATCTCTCCCAAGCTCCTTATTCCTTCAAACCTCTCACTAATTCTTTACCTCACTAAAGCCTAATCTTTCTTAGGACTCAACTAAAACTCTCTCAGAAATGTCTTCCCCAACCCCTTAAGCGATGTTAGGACCTCCCCTCATATTCCCTGCTAGATTGTAAACTCCGTATACTGTATCTGTCTCTTGTTCATTTGGTCACTGCTGTATCCACAGCATGTAGCACAGGAACTGACCCCAAATAGAGGCTCAAATATAAATAAAGAAATGAAATTGGGGTTAAAAATGGAAGCACAGGGTATATAAACATTGAGTGGGAGAGGGATCAGATGAGAGGAAATGGGTGTTATTGAAGCTAAGGAGAAAAGTTGCAGGAAGGAGGGACCAGAGAGATCTACAGTACAAAATGCTAAAGATAGTCAAGCTCTTAACTTAAGATAGTTAAGAGTGGAAAATGTTAGTGGATTAAGCCTTTGTTAATCATCAAATGAGAAGAATTTTTTTCCCAAGTTGATTTAAATTAGATATGTAAGTTTGAAATTGTAAAGAGAAAATAAATTATTTCATATTAAATAGAAAAGTCTTCCTAGAGATAAGTTTTGAAGTCATCCTTAGGGGAAGGACATAGTTTGGCAGAGAGGAAGAATGGGACATGGAAGGCAACTGATAAAAATCTCTGAGGAAACACTGTTCAAAAGGAGCTACCTGGCCAGGAAAAAATAAAGCAAGAAAGTTAGATAAAGTTTTAAGAATCAGAAAGAGAAAATTGAAGCACTGTGAGAAACTAAAATTACTCCATGCCTTGCCTGTGCCAAGATGGACAAAAACTTTAGTCAAAGGGAGCGTTAATTCTCTTCCAAGTAAGAAGCCAAAATGCGGAAACCTTAGGTCTTCATTCACAAAAAAGTTTTTGCTTTATGAAGTCACAGTTAAACAAGTACTCCCTGTTGCTTCAGAGGACATATACTACATTGCCACATTATAGAACATGAATTGTTTCTTTTCCTCTATGCAGTGGGTGGAAGGAATCTCCTTGAATGTTCTTTTAGGTTTTCTCTGCATAACTGAATCCTAGCCAACATTTTTCAAGAATCAGTTAGTTTTATGATCTCCATGAAACCTCCTGGGATTACTCTGATCCTTATCATGGGAAAAAGAAAAGGCAGAGAAATATGGAAATAAGAAAGGAAGCCAAAAAAAGAAAAGTGGGGACATGTTTCTAAGAACTTTGTAGTACAGAGTACATTATGTGATCAATATATTTTTGTCAGTTAATATATTAGTGTTTTAATACAAGACCAGGGAATTCCCTGGCAGTCCAGTGGTTAGGACAACATGCTTCCACTGAAGGGGGCATGGGTTCCATCCCTGGTTGGGGAACTAAGATCCTGCAAGCTGCGTGGCGTGGCCAAAAAAAAAGACCAAATTTCTTCAAGATTAACTATACCAATGCACCCAGGAAATAAAGAAACTAACATTATTAAATGTCAAAATCTGTACTGGAGGGCTTCCCTGGTGGTGCAGTGGTTAAGAATCCGCCTGCCAATGCAGGGGACATGGGTTCGAGCCCTGGTCTGGGGAGATACCACATGCTGTGGAGCAACTAAGTCCGTGCGCCACAACTACTGAAGCCCGCGTGCCTAGAGCCCGTGCTCTGCAACAAGAAAAGCCACCACAATGAGAAGCCCGCACACCACAACGAAGAGTAGCCCCTGCTCTCTGCAACTAGAGAAAGCCCGCGCACAGCAACAAAGACCCAACGCAACCAAAAATAAATAAATTTATAAAAAAAAAATCTGTACTGGACAGGCTTTTATGTATTTCCATTAATCCTTCTCATTTTATGGTGGAAGAAACAAGCAGGTGAGAGAATGGCAGAATTCTAAACTCAAAGGTCTGTTTGATTTCAAAAGTCATTTCCAATAAACTATATTGCCACACATTATATACCTATATCTATATATTGTTTTAAAATATATAAAATTATATATTATTATATAAGAGTAGTTATCTTGCCGACAAATCAAATAACTTTTGAGTATTCACTATGTGTATTAATTGCCTAGGGCTGCTGTAACAAACTACCACAAACTGGATAGCTTAAAATAATAGAAATTTATTATCTCACACTTTTGGAGAGTAGAAGTCCAAAATTAAGGTGTTGACAGGGCTATGCTGTCGCTGGAGCCTCTAGGAGAAGATGCTTCTAGGTTCTGATAACTGCAAGCGTTCTTTGGCTTATGGCAGCATAACTTCAGTCTCTGTTTCCATCTTCTATGGCTGTCTTCCCAAAATGTCTGTGTGTCTTTGTCTCTACACATGGTGTTCTCTTCCCTAATTCTGTTTTCTTTTCTAATAAGGATACTGGTCATATTGGATTAAGGCCTACCCAATCCAGTGTGACTTCATTTTAACTTGATTACATGTGCAGTGACACTATTTCTAAGTTAGGTCACATTCACAGGTATTGGCGGGGGGGGTTAGGACTCAAACATATCTTTTGGGGGATACAACTCAACCCATAATAAGTCTATAAATCAATTTGGAGTGAACTGAATCTTAACCATATTGAATCTTCCAATCCATAAACGTGGTATATCTATGTTTATGTCTTCTGTAAATTCTTGCAGCAACATTTTATAATTTTCAGTGTTCCAGACTCACATATTTTATTATGTTTATCCCCAAGTATTTCATGTATTTGATGCTATCAAAAATGGAATTGTGTCTTTTATTCCATTTTCCACTTCTTTGCAGGTGTATAGAAGTGCTATTAATTTCTATATATTGGTCATTTCCCTGCACTAGAACTTATTAGTTCTAGCACTAATGGAATCTAAGGAATTCTAAGGATTCTACAAAAAGCCATTAGAACTCATTAGTAGTAGCTTTTTTGGTAGATACTTTAAAATTATTTCTGGACAGGATCATGTCATCTGCAAATAAAGACAGTTTTTTCCCCCTTTCCAGTTGGATGCTTTTTATTTTATTTTTCCTTGCCTTATTGTACTGGCTAGGACCTCCAGTACAATGTTAAATAGAAGTGGGATTGGATATCCTTGCCGAGAGAGCATTTAACAAAATTTAACACTCATTCATGATAAAAGCTCTCAGCAAAATAGGAATAGAAGGAAACTTCCTCGTATTCATCCGGGATGTCTATCAAACCCCCACAGCTAACATTATATTTAATGGCAAAAGACTAAATGCTTTCTCCTAAGATCAGAAACATTGAAGGATTTTAAGTAGAGGAATTACTTGAGCAAATTGAGCTTAAAACACTACTCTGGCTGCAGAATAGAGAATTGATTAGAAGGGAGAAAAAGTAGATGTAGGGAAAATAAATATAAGATTTTTATTAAAGAATTTTTTTAGTAGTACAGATGAGAGATAATGGAGTCTTCAGGTAAGCACAGTATAATTCTTAACCTGGGCAATACCAGCCTCAGGAGGCATTTTTGTTAGTACTGATGACTGGGGAGTGTTAATGGCATTTAGGTGTGGAGCCAGGAATGCTAGATGTTCTGTATTGCAGAAGAGAGTCCTAACAATGAAGGAATGTTTCACACCAAATGCCAGCGGTACAGTGATGGAGAAATACTGGGTCATTAAGGCACAGAAATGGAGAGAAATAGAATTAACAAAATTTTGTAATACATTTGATGTGTGATGGGGAGGCAAAGATGAATTCTGTGATACTGGTGATACTGGTTGTGGTGCCATGACCTGAGGTAGGAACCTTAGATTAGAAGTTAGTTTGAGAACAGTGCAATTTTAGGTTAGTCGAGTTTGAGGAATCTATGAAATATCTAGTAGGCAGTTGAAAATACACTTCTGGAACTCAGTAGAAAGGACAAGCTAGGAAAAGATTTTCGTTGTTGAAGTCATAGGAATGGTCCAGGTTATAGAGTAAGATGATGAATATGTAAGACAGAGCTTTGCAGCATATAAGGGTATAGTAGAGGAGGAGCAGGTTTAAATGACTGAGAAAGAGTAGCCAGAGAGAGGAAGAAAAAGCTGGATACGGTGGTGGCATGTAGGTCAAGGGAAGGAGTTTTGAGGAAGAGTCACCAGTGTTAATTGCTGTAATTATTTACTTATGATTGTCTCTCCATAACTAGATTGTGGGCCAAATAGGGCTGTATGTTTTGTTCATCTTTGTATTCCCACAGTCCCTGTCATAATATTGCTTAATAAATGTTTAAGATTCTTGAGGAAGAGTCCATATTTCTTAATCTGCATATGTTTTAAGTACCTGGTTTATACCTAGTTAATAAATAACTGTTGAGTGAATAACCATATCTGAACATTTATACTGGATCTGTTTTTTCATGTCTTCCAATTTTATATTGTGAATTTCTTGACTATAAAAATCTAGTCTAGGGCTTTCCTGGTGGCGCAGTGGTTGAGAGTCCGCCTGCCGATGCAGGGGACACGGGTTCGTGCCCCGGTCCGGGAAGATCCCACATGCCGCGGAGCGGCTAGGCTCATGAGCCATGGCCGCTGAGCCTGCGCGTCCGCAATGGGAGAGGCCACAACAGTGAGAGGCCCGCGTACCGCAAAAAAAAAAATAATTAAAAAAAAATATATATATATAGTCTAAACTTTGTAAACACTTAACATATTTGGTACTATGCCCTATGTATGGACTCAGTAAATATTTGATGATTGATTCAGCAGTTTGCACTGGCTCTTAAACTTTTTTTAAAAAAAATTTTTGGCTGTGTTGGGTCTTCGTTGCTGTACGAGAGCTTTCTCTAGTTGTGGCAAGCAGGGGCTACTCTTTGTTGTGGTGCGCAGGTTCTCATTGAGGTGGCTTCTCGTTGCAGAGCACGGGCTCTAGGCTGCGGGCTTCAGTAGTTGCAGCACGCAGTCTCAGTAGTTGCGGCACACAGGCTGTAAAGCACATGGGCTTCAGTAGTTGTGGCTTGCAAGCTCTAGAGTGCAGGCTCAGTAGTTGTGGTGCATGGGGCTTAATTGCTCCGCAGCATGTGGGATCTTCCCAGACCAGGGCTTGAACCCGTGTCCCCTGCATTGGCAGGCGGATTCTTAAGCACTGCGCAACCAGGGAAGCCCCTGCACTGCCTCTTAAAGCATGTGTAAATATGTGCTGGGGCTACCACGGATATTATCCACATATCTGATTACACTACTTTTCTGGAAGACATAATCAAAATATTCTGATGTAAAGGCACTCATTATCAACTCATTATCTTTCTGGCATACATAGAATGTATCCTTTTTTTGAAACATATGATAGTACATCTAGATTAGTATTTTGTTCATTTAGAAACTCAAAAATATTCTCCTGGTTCAATTTAGCATTTATATGAAGAGAAGAAAACCTTAGGATTAGTTAATGGGAGCATAATGAAAAAAATTGAGTTGTCTTGTATACTGCGTATCATCAGGGACTTGTTGCATAAACTGGAAACTAACTTAAAATAAATTCACAAAGGGTAAAATGAAATAAGTCCTTTTCCTGATATAGTGCTTTGTGATTTTTTCAAAGCACATTATATGCGTAAGTCATTTATATGGGAAAGTTGAGTATTTACCATGTGCTAGGTGCTAGGGATGGAAAAATAAGATTCAATACTAGTCCTCAACAGTGGATATGTAAATCAGCTATACTTCAATTTTAAATAAAGAATATTAAAAAAAATTACTAGTCCTCAAGGAACTTGGTCTAATGGGGGAGATACACATAGAGAAATAATTCGTAATGCATGATTAAATGCCACAGTAGAACCTTTTACAAAGGGATTTGAAAGTATTAAGGAACAATTGATTAACTGCTTCAGGAAGTCAGGAAAGAAAAGATTCACTAAAGATGAATCCTAATGGATGAAGAGTAGTTCACCAAACTTAGAAAGGGGTAAGGACAGAAGGAACATAAATGAAGCCAGGAAAGCTTGAAAGTATGTTGTACCTTCACAGGTCAAGCAGTTCAATAGGAGAGTGGAATGCAAGGTACATGTTGGTGAGAAGGAAGGGAATTTGTGGCTGCAGATAAAGCTCTTTAGGGCCAGACTCTTTATTATTAATTTTTTATTGTGGTAAAATTTACATAACATGAAATTTACTGTTTTAACCATTTTTAAGTTTACAGTTTAGTGGCATTCACAACATTGTATAATCATCACCACTACCTATTTCCAGAACTTTTTCACCATTCCAAGGAGAAACTCTGTACCCATTAAGCAATAACTGCCCCCCTCTCTCAGCCTCTGGTAACCTGTATTTTACTTTTTGTCTCTATGAATTTGTCTATTTTGGATACTTCACATAAATGGAATCATACCACACTTGTCCTTTGTGTATGGCTTATTGCACTTAGCATAATGTTTTCAAAGTTTATCTATGTTGTAGCATGTATCAGAGCTTCATTCCTCTTTACAATTGAATAACATTCCATTGTATGTTTATACCACATTCTGTTTTCCATTCTTTTGTTGATAGACACTTGAGTTGTTTCCACCTTTTAGCTATTGTGAATAATACTTCTTTGAACACTGGTGTATAAGTCTGTCTGAATCTCTGTTTTCTGTTCTTTTGGGTATATACCTAGGAGTGAAATGCTGGGTCATATGGTAATTCTATGTTTAACTTTTTGAGAAAGCACCAAACTGTTTTCCACAGTGACTGCACCATTTTATACTCTCACCAGCAATGCACAGGGTTTCCAGTTTCTCCATAGCCCTGTCAACACATGTTATTTTCCCTTTCTTTTTTTTTTTTTTTTTTTAAGTAATAGCCCATCCTGGTGGTATTGGTAGTTTTGATTTGCATTTCTCTAATGACTAATGATGTTAAATATTTTTTCATGTGTTTCTTGGCCATTTTTATCTTCTTTGGAGAAATCTCTATTCAAGTCCTTTGCTCATTTTTGATGTGTTTTCTGTTGAGTTGTAGGAGTTCTTTATGTAGTCTTGATACTAAATCCTTGTCAGATATATGATTTGCAGATATTTTCTCCTTTCTGTGGGTTGTCTTTTCATTCTGTTGATAGTGTCCTTTGATATACAAAAGTTTTAAATTTTGATAAAGTATAGTTTTATTTTTTTCTTTTGTTGCCTGTGCTTTTTGTGTCATATTTAAACAACCATTACCAAATTGAAGGTCATGAAGATTTTCCCCTGTTTTCTTCTAAGAGTTTTATAGTTTTAGCTCTTGAATTTAGGTTTTTGATCCATTTGAGTTAATCTTCCTGTATGGTGCAAGGTAAGGGTCCAACTTCATACTTTTGCATGTGGTTATCTAGTTGTCTTAGCAGCATTTGTTGAAGAGACTCTTCTTTCCCATTAAATGGTCTTAGCATTGAAAAATCAGTTTACCAAATAATATAAATACACTACCATGTGTGAAAAAGCTAGCTAGTGGGAACCTGCTATATAGCACAGGGAGCTCAGCTCAGTGCTCTGTGACGACCCAGATGGGTGGGATGGGGGGGAGGGATGTCCAAGAGGGAGGGGATATATGTATACATATAGCTGATTCACTTCATTGTACAGCAGAAACTAACACAACATAGTAAAGCAATTGTACTCCAATAAAAAAATAAGTATCTTGCACCATAAAAAAAAAATCAGTTGACCAATATATGTGGGAGTTTATTTCTGGGCTGTCTACAGTCAGACTCTTAGAATCTTTATATGCCATACTAATCACCCTCTTGGTGATGGGGAACAATATAATCAAATTTGTATTTTGAAAATATAATTATGGGCATAGTATGGAGAATAATTGTAGAGAAAAGAAATTGAAGTCAAGATCAGTTAGGAAATATGTTACTGCAGAATTTTAGGCAAGAACTATGGGCCTAATTTTAAAACAATGGCAGCAAGAATAGAGAATAATAGATCTGAAAGGCTGGTTAATTTGATATTTACAATGAAATCATAAGGTAGATAGGGCTTGTAGTTCCCATTGTATAGATAAAACTAAAGCTTTTAAAAGTGATTTTCCTCTGGTCTCATACCTGTTGTTGGAATTAAAACCTAGGTCTTCTGATTTCTAATCCAGTATTTTTTCCATTGTACCATGGTTACTTTCTCGGAGAATAATAAACAGTGGAGGACGAGATCATTTTTGCAACTGGTCATATTTAACATTTTTAATGAATGATTTAGAAAAAGTTCACAGTGTACAGATGGTACTGTTGAAGGGGATAAACCACAGAAAGATCATTAACTATGCATTGGGGGAAAAAATTGAAGATTCAGTGGAAGCATTTAGGAGAAAATAATCCACAGTACTTATAGGATAATTAGCTCTGAGCTATCAAAAAAAGGAAGTGAGGATAAAGTAATAAATTGGGAAATTCTGTGAAATTTCCAATATACTACTCTAGACAAAAAGGCTAAATTTTGGGGACTTCTGTGCTAGGTCCTGGGAACAATAAAGTAGACATTCTACTCTTTTACATAATAATAATAGCTAACATTTATGAAGAACTTACTACTTGTGAGGGGGAGGAGGAGATATTGCAAACATTTGTTTGTCTCCGATGAGGCAGATCATATTCTCATTTTACAGATAAGGAAACTGAAGTGCAGAGAAGTTAAGCAGTATGTCTAAGGTAATAGAGCCAATAAGTCATGGATTCAGAATTCAGACTCAGGCAATTTAACCTTACAGCTTGTTCTTTTAAGCAATATGCTATTGGGCCTCTGTATAATCACAGTCTTTCCATACCTGCAAAACTTTGTTCAGTATTGATTACATGATTTAAGTTTTAAGAAAGATCCAGAGAAGAGCAGCTAAGATCAAGGGATGAAAGAGAGTTCCAACTAAAAAGACCTGGGAAAAAACTTGAAAGACTATATGACTAAAGAATATAGATATAAACTTTCATATAAAATTCTGCAAGGTAGTTTAGTACTTATACATATTCTGCTTATAAATAACCCATTCTTATAGCTTATGCTGCTGCCCTAATGCCGTACAGTATCTCTTACTTTAACTGGAGGAAAGGAGGAAACTATATTACAGCTTAGTGAGAAAAGTTTCTTAACAGGTTTTACTTCCTTAAATGGTGCCCCTCCCCCAAACAAAACACATTTTACTCCCCAAATATTGTTCTGGTACCTGCAATGCCTCCAATTAGAGATTTATTTGACAGCAGGATATGATGTCTGTAAAAGAATTTTTTAATTGTGATTTAAAAACCCCACATAATATAAAATTTACCATCTTAATCATTTTTAAGTGCACAGTAATGTTAGCTATATGCATATTGTTGTTCAATAGATCCCTAGAATTTTTTCATCTTGCAGAACTGAAATGCTATACCCAATGAACAAAACTCCCCTTTTCCCCTTGTCCCAGCCCCCTGGCTGAAAATGAATTTCTTTTTTTAAAAAAATAAATTTATTTATTTTATTTATGTAATTTTGGCTGTGTTGGGTCTTTGTGCGGCACGTGGCTTCTCGTTATGGAGCATGGGCTCTAGAGCGCAGGTTCAGTAGTTGTGGCGCATGGGCTCAGTTGCTCCACGGCATGTGGGATCTTCCTGGACCAGGGCTCCAACCCATGTCTCCTGCATTGGCAGGGGGACTCTTAACCACTCTTCCATGAGGGAAGTCCCCTGAATTTCTTTTTTATTTGAGAAAAAATTTTAATATGAAAACTCTTATAGTGGCATAAAATTAAATCATGTTTAATTGCACATACAAAGAATCCCCTTCATTAACAGGACAAAATTATATTAAATTGGAACCTTTAGAAAATCAAGAATGTATGCTCACTCTAGGTGCTAAGAACTGAAGTGAGCTTTCTAATACAGTTATTTCTGGAAAAATTCGTTTCAGAGGACCAAGGACTAACTCCACCATAGAATTTTTTACTTGAAAGTAATGAGTATGATCAACTGAGGTAACTTTCACAGAAAGTGAGCTGAAATCCTATTGGCCTTCTGCTAAGTAGAAGGATTATTGGTGGAAGTAAATTCCTCTCGCAGCCTATGCTGGAAACAGCTTAAATACATTCTCCTTAAATCCACTAATCAGGCTTTTGCCTGATCTAATCAGGCTTTTGCCCCTGCCATAGCACCAGTGTCCTTTTCAAGGTACCAGTGATTTCAGTGTTGCTAAATCCACTTGTTAATTCATAGTCATCATCTTACTTCACCTATGAGCAGCATTTGATTAGTTGGTTACTCCTTCCTTCTCCTCCTCTTTGAAACAGGCTTTCCGGAAATCCAGCTTTCCTTCTACCTTCTAGCTAGTCCTTCTCATACTTTTTTCTGGTTCCTCCTCAAAGGAAATGCCCTACTGCTTAGTTCTTGGACCTCTTCCTTATCTTTACTCAGTCTCTTGGAGAGCTCCTACTAACACGTACTTAAGTATCACCTATATACTGTTGATTTCCAAATTTATATCTCTTATCCAAACTGTTCTCTTGAATTCTCGGCTTGATATTCCTACTCATCTTGAATTCCTTACCCATTATTTCCTCTTGGATGGCAAGTACAGTTTTGGACTTAACCTGTCCAAAGCCAAACCCCTGATCTTTCCCATACCCCAGATCTTCTACTCACAGCCATCCCCAACGAAGTTGATGGCAACTCCTTCCTTTATCAGGCCAGAAACTTTGGAGTTTTTCTTGACTCCTTATTTTTCACCGCCACTTCCAACTTACCAGCAAATTCTGTTGGCCCAGGTTACAACACATATATCCAGAATCCAAACACTTCTCCCTACCCCCATTACTACGACCCCAGTCTGAATTACCACTATCTCTTGCTTAGAGTATTGGTGATGGCTTATCTGGCCTCCTTCTCTCCTTGCTTCCACTTCAATGCATTTTCAACACAGTATCATGTTAAAATGTCAATTAGATCATGCTCCTTATCTGCCCAAGATGCTTCCGGTGGCTTCCATCTCAACTGCAGAAAAAGTCCAAGTCTTTACAGTGGTCCACAGGCCCCATACCATCTGCTTTACTCATAGTTCTCTGACCTTGTCTCTTACTACCCTTCTTGTTGCTCACAACATTCACACCACACTGGCCTTTTTGTTGTTCTGTGAAATAGAAATCATTCTCCTGTGGTAGGGCTTCATGCCCTCTGCCTAGGACACTCTTTCTCCAGAGAGCTACATGGTAATTCTCACTCTTGCAAGTCTTTGTTCAAATAACACCATTTTGGTGAGGCCTTCCCCCCCTTCTCCATCTCTAATGTATTTCTTCCACAGCAGTTATCAGTTTCTAATGTGTTGTGTAAATTCTTTGTTTATTGTAGCCACCCCCATCAACAAGAGCAGGAATGTTTTTCTGTTTTTGATTTACTGTATCCCCAGTGCTTAGAACAGTGACTTATGCAAAATAGGTACTCAATAAATATATACTGAATAATCAACATAGGAAGAAATTAAATGTGCCCTCAAGACCTAAAACAGGATTTGGCAACAGTAGTGGGTAGTCTTGGCAGGAGGTAGCTGGACATGACTAAATTAGAGGGAACCTGGAAGTGGAAGGTATGAATAGGGCCTAATAGCGTAAAAAATTGGGAGCTTGTTGGAAGGATGGGGGACAGTGAATGTAATGACATTTTTATCTGTAAAAATTAACATCATGCTACTGTAGAATCAATTTAAGTTTTGGTTCTGATTTTAAAGGAGGCAATGTAATTTGTAGTAGTAAAAAGGAAAGGGAAGGATACTCCATTTGCTGATGATAAATGGACATAGGAAAGAGAAATTTAATTATTAGAGATGGTTAAAACTAACTTGACTATGTCAAAGTGATCATTTCTGATAACTGGCTAGAGAAAGTGGTGCCCACCTTATGGAAGGCATTAAATCCTCAGTAGAAGAATTTTATAGTCTATGCTAGGGTCAGTAGTATTCTATTGTTAGATCTTGACTAGAAGAAAGATGACGGAAAACAAAGTTTTTCCAAAGATGTTTCTCACTATGGCTAGAAAATAAATAAAAGTGGGAAAAGACAATTGATAGATTAGATATCTTCATTTATTTATTCAGTAATAATGTTGAGTACCTTCAGTATTCCAGGGGATACAGGGGTGACCAAAGAAGTAAGTTCTCTGCTCTTATGGAGCTTATATTCTAGTGCAGCTAGATGAGAATAGTCCATGTAGGTGGTTGCCATGAACACAGAATAAGTTAAGGGTCAGATCTGAGAGAAACTGCAGAAGAATTGCCAGGGCTTGGTGATAGGTTTTATTTATTTTATTTATTTCTTTATTTTGGCCATGCCGCACAGGCTTGTGGGATCTTAGTTCCCCGACCCGGGCCCATGGCAGTGAAAGTGCCGAGTCTTAACCACTGGACCACCAGGGAATTCCCCGGACTTGGTGATAGCCTGTGCAGCATATGAAGGCATGTAGTTGTATGCACTAATGGACTGGTGAATAGGATGAGAAGAGGTAAGAGGCAGGAGAACCAAAAGGATGATGTGATGCCACTGAAAGTAATGGGAAAGTTGACAAGGGTGCTAATTTGTGGAGAAACTTTCGATTTTTTTACATTTCAAGTTTCAAGTATTAGTGGATGTGCAAATGGAAATGTCTTATGGGCTGGATATGGCAGGTGGGGAGGAGACTCTTGCTCCAGGTCTGCCTTGCTTTCCCTTCCAAATCTGCCTTGATTTCCCTACCTATCTCTCATTCTCTCCTTCCCTTTCATAGTCCTCCATCTGCATCCTCTTATGTGGCTTAAAATTGCTCACTCATTCATCATGCCCTTTGTGGGTCTACTGGAGGCATTGCTCTGTGTCTTTGTCTTTTTATGATCCTAGAGGACTGAGCAGTCACCATCTGAAACATTGGTGGCTTTGGTAGAATGAGAGAATAATGAACTGTGCTCCCTATAATTGCTTATGCCTGGAAGCGATTCCTGTCATTTTGCTCACATTTCATTGCCCCTCCCTTAACCCAATTTCAGAAGAATGGGGAGGAGCAATCCTACAAAGTGCCTGGGATGAGAGCTAGAAATATTTGCCAACATTAATGACTACCAAAGGCCTGAATTATTAATTCATTGTAACATGAACCTGACATAAGATTTCAAATCTTTGAAACTGAAAGTTTGTGAACCTCAAACATGCATATTCTTGGGAGAATATATTAAGAAAAAAAAAAGGATTAGAACTGCCGAACAAACTATACTTGTTTTTCAACTTCACCTAGACTGCTGATCCTTTTCTTCTTCCTTTCCAGTATCCCTATTCATTCTTTACTTTCCTCTCTATACAGCTAAGATTCAATGGTCTGTTGTTTTAGTTTCTTGCCATTATTCTTTTACATGTCTATTTCAAGTGCAGGTGGAGAAATTCATACAACCATACTGGTACTTACAGAAATTTATGATCAGCTACCCCAACTGGATTTTCATCAGCACCTTACAGATTACATATATCTAGTCAACACACTCATTCCAACAACTTTCAAACTTCTACCCTCCTCAGACCCTGCCTCCCTTAAACTCCTCTTCTCCTTGAACTCAACAGGTGATCCTGTTTCCTGCTTGACCAAGAATTGAACAGGAACTACTACCCTACCAAATCTGCAGGCATACCTACATCTCCACCCATATGTCTTTCCTCCTTGTTAGAATAAAGAAGGGTTCATCCTTTCTCCAGGACCAGCCTCTCCACCTGTTCTCAGGGTCCAATCTCCTCTACCTTTTCAAAGACCTCGTCCTGTTATTAATCCAGCCTCCCTCTTATATTCAATCCCTTTATCTATACTTGCTCCTCAGCACTTAAAATATACCTGAGTCTTTCTTCCCCTTCCCAATCACATTTCTTGAACAGAGAATTGTCTTTGTCCACATTTGCATTTTTCTCTCCCTATACCTAATTTCTCAGCATCTTTTTACCTAGCACTGTGCTCCTGGCTTCCATCATGCTAGACTCTCCCGTTTTTCTTCTCTCAGTTCTTAGTCTCCCTTACTGGCTTCTCTCCTATTCATCATTAAGTGTTATAGTTCATAGTTTTCTATTTGAGATCCTCTTCTCATTCTACTCTCTTCCTAAGTAATCATAATCATCAGAAAACTTCACTTACGCTGATGTCTCCAAAATGTGTATCCTTTATCCAGACCTCTCTCCTGTTTCTTGTATATTGCTGTATTTCTAGGCCTTCTACACTGTCTTTCACTTAGTAGGTGTTCGATTAATGCTTTCCTTATGACTGGCTGACAGAATGAATGAATAAACAAACTAGTGATTTTTTGTGACTCTTCTTAACAGACCAAAACCAAATACTTTGTATCCTCAGGCCTAGCACATAGTGCATATTCAGTAAATGCATTATAAATGACTTATCAAAAAAAAAAAGAATGAGTGAATAAAAAACCTTTGTAGTGATTCATTGTAGCCAACTAAGACCAAAGACCTTGCTTATCTTATTCTCTTTAAAAATGTAACTGGGTATAGTTTAAACTAAAACTTGCTTCAAGAGAGACTAATTCTTTGACAGATCAAGTAAAAGTTGCAAGTGTGTTTGGAATGTTGACTGAATTACATGTGTGCAATGTATGAGGAATAAGAAAAAAAGGTTATAGACACCTACTAACTACTGATCTAGTATATGCATGGGGGTCATAAGCACAGACTTTGGTCTGGGACTGCTTGGGAGAATATCCAGAATCTACTGTAGGCATATGATATAGAGCACAGTTTCCTCATCTGTGAAATGGAGAGTCCACCTCAGAGGGTGGTTGTGGGGACTAAATGCAATAATATTTGATTAGCACTTAGCACAAGGCCTGGCACAGAATAAGCATTTAATAGTTATTATTAATGTTATTCCATTTTGATCCAGCTGGTATAGTTGCCAGCCAGAGACATACTATAGATGAGTAATTGCTAAACATGGCTGCTTATCAGAATCACTTTAGCTTTTTAGAAAAAAAGATTCCTGGACTCATCCCCAGACTGCTGAATCGGACTGAAGTGGGGTTGGGGAGGCAAGGATATATATTTCTTAAAGCTCCTCAGGTGATTCTGAGCATCAGCCAGGTTTGGCAATTATATTACAGAAAATAGTTTTGTTTCCAGAAATCATCTGAGTATGAGATATAATCAGGAAAAATGTTTCTAGTGTGGAGAAAAAGGAGCCAGAAATGACATTCTAAAAAGCCAATTGTATGTAATCTTTGGGATCAGTGGTCATAGTTGTGCTGATTGCCTGAGAACAGGTCATAATGAAAGTGAAGCATGCACAGCTGAGCCATTTTCAAGGTCCCAGAATGAAAAGAAAAGCAGAGCAAGTGAGCTGGTAACAGCTGCCAAACTTAATTCACAGTAGCCGTGTGGGATGGGGAAAGCATTAAGAGAGCTTCAGAAAAGAGGGGGTAGAAATATAAAGATTAAGTTTTAGGTATTAGAGGAACAAAGATTAGAGAAAAATAAATGAAGTAGCTGAGGGTGAGCTCTAAGAAGTGCTATAGGAAAATATCAGGAGAGGATAATTCTTACTGAAAAAAAGAGATAAAGAACACATGCCTCAGAAGAAGAAGGAAAAAAGAGGTTGCAGGAAGGGTCATAAACACATTTTGAGAGATTAACATGGAAAAGGCCAAAGGAAGCATGGATAATCGGCCTGTTATAGATGGACTACAAATCCCGGAGAAACAAGTATTACAGAAGGAGAGAGGGAAAGTGAAGCCTAACTACAGCAGTGAAGTTGATAACAAAGGGAAATAAATGAGGTAGTTCAGCAGTATTGAAGGATAATTAGAATTATATAAATAGGGCTAAAGTACAGCTTCAGGTAGGATAGCATGTAGTACAAAGAATATGGAACACAAGTCTAAGGAGCCATTCAGCAAACACTTATTGGGGGTTTATTGGGGTCAGGCAGTATGCCAGACACTGGACACAGGGATGAACGAGAGACGGTTTCTGTTCTCATGGAATTCTCATTTCTGATGAACCTTGGGGGTAGAAAAGAGACAAAGTGACATTCTGGTTGGAAATAGGGCTGCATGTGATAAAAGAACGTTTTGTTTTTGAAAGGACTGAATATGAGCTTTCCCCAGTAGACTCTGAAGCCAGGCAAGGCATTTTGAGCATTGAGGGGGTTTGGAGGATATATTCGAAGCTGGGTTGGAGTCTATCTGACCATAGATGTAAATTAGGCAAAGAGATGGGTCTGTGTTTGTGAATGTATGTGTGTGTGTGTGTCTGTCTAAACACATCTATCTCTCATCCCCAAAGAAATTTAAAAAGAAAACGATTATTTGGTATCTTTCTTGTGTATTGTAAATAAGGATATTATGGGAAAAGTCTGAAAGTAACCAAGAAAGGACCTAAGAAGCGAATGAGAATCCATTTATAAAATAAGGATTAAATAATACTTCTTAGGGTTTATATACTGTTACTTGTCTGGAATATACTTAGAAAGAAAAGAAAGTATAGTCATCCCTCGGTACTGAAGGGATTGGTTCCAGGAGCCCCTGTGCAGAGATGTATGCTCAAGTTCCTTATATAAAATGGTGGGTGCAGAGGACCATCTGTATTTTATAGCATTGCCAGTTCAACAGAGCATATATGTGGTAAAGTGAAATACCTTTTTTCTAATTATGCAGTAGTGAGAACTCAAATTAATTTCTCAGCAGCTCGTAAGTTTTGATAGAGTAATTTAGAACATAAGCAAATTCGTGGTAGAACACAAGGAAATTAAAACTATGAGGAGGAATGATCAGCTTCCTTTTGAAGGTGAGGAGGTGGTGGAAGTTTTAAAAGAAATGAAGGATCTCAGAGGGTTAAACCCAAAGAAGTTAAAGAACTAAAGAGACCTATCTATATGCAGAAATGATTAATGAGAAGCATAAAAGTAGAGAAAGCAAGATTGAAGACATTGAAGAAAACATTAAAAATCAGAAGCCTAGTGGAAGAAGTCTTTAAACAGATCCAAGATGGTAGAAAACATAAGATTAAAGCCAAAATTAAGTCATTGCTTTACATTCTTAGATTTTGCAAAAATACAAGGGAGTGCCATGGTAGGTAAAAACACATTCAGATTGCCTTAAAAGGATAAGATTGAAAGTTAGAGGAATTCTTTGTCAAACTGTTTTAGGAGCTAGATAAGAATTTTGGGGATTGGGTTGTATATGTGGAGAGAAGAGATATCAGATGCCTGTAATATTGCAGTGTCAAAAGGATGAACAGATAATTTAGTAGCAGACATCTAGATTCTAAAACTGAGCAACATAATAAAATTATTCTAGAAGGAAGAGAACTGGGATTAATGATCTACCAGAGATCTATGAGCAAATCTGTGGTGCCTCTGTTCAAAGGCATATGGAAGGTGAGATAACCATAGCACTGAAACTAGTATTAATAGGAAGTGAGAGAAATTGGGAACTGGTACCTGATAATACTGAACCCTGAATATAAGATTTTTGTGCAAAGAAAGACTGACAGGAATAATAGAGAACATGAGATGCCAAGGAAACAATATGCCATAAAGTGGGTCTTAGAAGCTAACTGGAAAATCCTTGCATGGCAAAAGAATGAGGTGGGAAATAAATTCATTCTGTTTGGATTAAGAAAGGCTTTTATTTAGACAATCTGTGATTTTCTCTTTAATACCATGTAAAATATATTGTTCCAGAGCAGCTTTTGAAATGTGAGGACTTTATATACGAGCCATTGGGATCAGCATCTCCATTCTCAATTAAAAAGATTGAAGAGAAAATTAAAGTGATAAGAATAAAGTAGTACTGCTCATAATATCCTTTACTATTTTTGAAGTCTGTAGATTGAATTCCCCCATCTCCGTTAAAAAAATTTTTAAGAGTATAAGGATATAGGAGACTTCCTTGGTGGTCCAGTGGCTAAGACTCCATGCTCCCAATGAAGGGGGCCCGGGTTCAATCCCTGGTTAGGGAACTAGATCCCACATGCATGCCGCAACTAACAGTTCGCATGCCATGACTAAAGATCTCGCAGGCCGCAACTAAGACCTGGCACAGCCAAAATTAATTAATTAATTAATAATTTAAAAAAGAAAAAGAATAGCATCTCTGTAGCTGTTTCAAAAGTAAATTTAAAATAGAGTACAGGAAGCTGGAAGAGCATCATAAAAATGGATAAAAAACAAAGTAATGCAAACTTGTTGAAAACAAAAATAAAGGATGGCTATGTTCTTTGGAGGGGCAAAAAATGTAAAAAGAAATTGGATCATGAAAATACAATAATCCCCCCTTATCCTCGGGGGATGCATACAAAGACCCGCATTTTATACCTGAAACCATGGATAGTACTACACCCTATATATACTATGTTTTTTACATACATACATACATACATAACCTACGATAAAGTTTAATTTCTAAATAAGGCACAGTAAGAGATTAATAATAATAAAATAGAACAATTATAACAATATACTGTAATCAAAGTGACATGAATGTGGTCTCTCTCAAAATATAATATCTTGTACTTTACTCACCCTTCTTTTGAGGATGTGAGATGATAAAATGCCTGCGTGGTGAGATGAAATGAGATGAATGACGTAGCATTAAACTACTATTGACTTTTTTGCTGATAGGTTAGAAGGAGGATCACTTGCTTTGGGTGATCTTGGATCATCAAGCCATGGCACTGTGAGTCGTTGGGTGTTAGGAGCGGGTGATGTTGATGGTTAGGGATCCCAGGAAGGACGGAGCGTGTCACCCAGATTTCATCACGTTACTCATAACAGCCCGCAATTTAAAACTTATGAATTGTTTATTTCTGGAATTTTCAGACTGCTGGTAACTGAAACCACAGAAAGCAAAACCACGGGTTGGGGTGGGTGGGGGACTACTGTAAAAGAAACGGGAAAGAAAATAGACATAGGCTAATTAGAAGTTATTAGAAAGCAGTTCTTAGTAGTCAGCAGATCACATAGCTGTTGGTATCAGATTTTCCTACTGCCTCTTGCAGCTTTTCATCAGTGATATCACTCCCATGGCTTTAATCGCCATCCGTATGCGAATAACTCTCAAATCATCTATGCCCAAGCTCTAAACCCATATGTCCAACTTCCTACTAAATATCTCTTGGGTGTGTCACAAGTGCCTCAAATTCAGTAGGTCCAAATCTGAAAAAGAATCATGTCCCCACTTCTCCCTCCCATCCCAAGTCTGTTTCTCCTGTGTTTCCCTATTATGGAGTATTGCAGTCTTACCTTAGTCCCCTTACTCTAGAAATTTAAACATCATCCTTAATGTTTCTTCTTTTACTCCTCTATCTAATTAATCAGTTAGACTATTCATTGTTCCCCTTTAATATCTCTCACATATATTTATCTCTCTGTTCTCATTCTGTTAGTTTGGACCAGGAATTGGCAAACTTTTTCTATAAAGGGCCAGATAGTAAATACTTTAGGCTTTGCAGTCCATATGATCTTTTTTGCAATCACTGCAGCTCCAAAGCAGCCATAGACAATATGGAAATGAATGGATGGGGCTATTTCCCATAAAACTTTATTTATAGACTCTGACATTTAAATTTCATATAATTCATGAAATATTCTTTTGGCTTTTCTCTCCAACCATTTAAAAATGTAAAAACCATCCTTTGTTTGCCATCCATACAAAAGCAGGCAGCAGGCTAGATTTGGCTCACAGGCATAATTTGCCCACCCCTGGCTTAAAGGAACATTTTCTCTCACTTGAAAAACAACAGTAGTCCCCCATTCTCCTACTCTCTTACCTGGTCTCTCTAGTCTTGTCTCTCTAGTCCACTCATCATACTGAAGCCAGATTGACTTTTTAAAATGCAAATTGGGTTTCATTACGTTGTTTGAAGTCCTTTAAAAGTTGACCATAGCCAGTGGAATGTATCCACATTCCTTGGCAAGACGCTTTGTAATGTGGACCTTGCTTATCTTTCTAGACATATTTCTCGTCATTTCCCCCAACTCTCTGTTCCAGCTTAAAACTGCTTAGAACTGCTTGCAGTTTCTCTGATGTGCAGTGTTTTTAACTTCGAAATTTTGACACGTTTCCTTACCCTCTCCCTACTTCCACTGGCTAGCCACTATTCTTCCTGCTGGACTTATTTCAGTTATCATCATCTCCAGAAACCTCCTCTCATTTCCCCAAGGCTGGATTTAAATGCTTTTACTAAGTTCTGCCATCCTGTCTGTAGAATCCAATAATAGCACTTATTTTACTATAATTGCCTGTCTACTTGACTGTGTCTTCTAAATAGTAAACTTGAGTGCCTAGTGTTTATCCATTATTTCATCCCCAGTTTCCTATATGGTGCCCCATAGTACCCTCAGCATTTTTATTTTTATTTTTTGCATTAAAATGTTGATATAATTCAAAGACCATGAAATTTGCCCTTTTTTAAAAAAGTGTGCAATTCAGAGGTTTTTAGTATACTCACAAAGTTGTGCAGCCATCTCCCTATTTTATTCCAGAACATTTTTATCACCCCAAAAAGAAACCCCACGCCCATTAGGAGGTCACCCTTCATTCCCCCTCCCTTCAGCCCCTGGCAACCACTAATTACTTTTTGTCTCTATGGATTTGCCTAGTCTGGACATTTCATATCAGTGGAAGGGCCCTCCAGTCTTTTTTTTCCCAACCTTCTTCATTATTATAGTTTTCCCTGTATCATGTGCTTTAGCCAAACGGTACTTTGGTGGGGTCTTCATACATGTCTCATGCTTTCTTACCTCTGTACCTTTTCTTATGCCACCTCCTCTATCTGAAATGCTTTTTTCTACTTATTTAGAGTTTTACCTAGCCTTCAATGCCTAATTCGGATAAGACCCCTTCCAAGAAACTTTCCTGATCATATTAGGTAGGAATCATCTCTGAAATCCTACAGTAATTATACTATTTTAGGTGCTACCTTGCCTACTGATTCTTTGAGACTGCTCTCATGTTTTCTAATTGTTTTATACTCTCCCATCCAGTACCTTGGCACAATAAGTTCTTAAAACGTAGTTGAAAATGTCATGGACACTCTGGAAAATAACATGACAGTTTCTTTAAAAACTAAACATAGACTTACCATACAACCCAGCAGTCTCACTCCTGGGCATTTATTCCAGAGAAATAAAAACTAATATTCATGTAAAAATCTGTACACAGTTTTTCATAGCTGCTGTGTTTGTTATAGCCAAAAACTAGAAACCACCAATATGTTCTAAAGTAGTTGAATGCTTAAACAAACTATTGTACATTCGTATCGGAATACTACTCAGCAATAAAAAGGAATGAACTATTGATGTATACAACTATGCATTATGTTGATTGAAAAAAATCTCAAAAGGTCACATACTATATGATTCCATTTATATAATATTCTTGAAATGACAAAATTACGGAGTGGAGAACAAATTACTGGTTACCAGGGATCAGGTATAGTGGGGAAGGAGGATAGATTTGACTATAAATGATAGCATGAGGGAGATATTTGTGACGATGGAATAGGTCTGTATCTTGATTTTGATGGTGTTTACATGAATCTATACATATGATAAAATGGCATAGAACTATATACATACACATTGTACCAATGTCAGTTTCCTGATTTTGATGTCATATTGTTGTATAAGATGTACCCATTGGGGAAAATTGTGTGAAGGGTATATCGGATTTATCTGTGCTATCTTTGCAATTTCCTATGAACCTATAATTATTTCAAGATGAAAAGTTAAAGTTTTTTTCTTTAGAGATTGAAGTGGTATTTAGCATAATCATTTTGCCACTCATGGTGCTGCTTTTCATCAGTATGAATCAGTCTGCACCTTTCAAAATAATGTTACTCTTGAGGTTGACAAGATAACCTGTTTACAGTATTTTAGTTGCATTTTACAATTAGATGAAACCTGTTTAAGCAAGAACTGAGACAAAGTAGTTCTTTGATATCCTGGCTATCCAAGGCCTTGTCTTAATTTTTAAATTAAGTGGTGAGCCTTAAACTGAGTCATATGTTGGTACACTTTAAGTTCCTGGTGCTCTTGTATACTGGCACCTAGAGGACAATGACTGCAGCAATGAGTCCTGTGTAGTATCTGTCATCCTGTGGGATGTTGATAAACAATAATTATTTTTGACTTGACATTAATTGATTCAAACAATTCTTTTCTTAATATAGAGTTGAAAATCTTCTGGTAAGATTTCGAAAAACCATACTATTAACCAATATTCAACTCAAAAACTTTTTCTTCTTTTTTTTTTTTTTACATCTTTACTGGAGTATAATTGCTTTACAATGGTGTGTTAGTTTTTGCTTTATAACAAAGTGAATCAGTTATACATATACATATGTTCCCATATCTCTTCCCTCTTGCATCTCCCTCCCTCTGACCCTCCCTATCCCACCCATCTTGGTGGTCACAAAGCACGGAGCTGATCTCCCTGTGCTATGCGGCTGCTTCCCACTAGCTATCTATTTTACGTTTGGTAGTGTATATATGTCCATGCCACTCTCTCACTTTGTCACAGCTTACCCTTCCCCCTCCCCATATCCTCAAGTCCATTCTCCAGTAGGTCTGTGTCTTTATTCCTGTCTTACCCCTAGGTTCTTCATGACATTGTTTTTCTTAAATTCCATATATATGTGTTAGCATACGGTATTTTTCTTTCCCTTTAGGACTTACTTCACTCTGTATGACAGACTCTAGGTCCATCCACCTCATTACAAATAGCTCAATACCGTTTCTTTTTATGGCTGAGTAATATTCCATTGTATATATGTGCCACATCTTCTTTATGCATTCATCTGATGATGGACACTTAGGTTGTTTCCATCTCCGGGCTATTGTAAATAGAGCTGCAATGAACATTTTGGTACATGACTCTTTTTGAATTATGGTTTTCTCAGGGTATATGCCCAGTAGTGGGATTGCTGGGTCGTATGGTAGTTCTATTTGTAGTTTTTTAAAAAACCTCCATACTGTTCTCCATAGTGGCTGTACCAATTCACATTCCCACCAGCAGTGCAAGAGTGTTCCCTTTTCTCCACACCCTCTCCAGCATTTATTGTTTCTAGATTTTTTGATGATGGCCATTCTGACTAGTGTGAGATGATATCTCATTGTAATTTTGATTTGCATTTCTCTAATGATTAGTGATGTTGAGCATTCTTTCATGTGTTTGTTGGCAGTCTGTATATCTTCTTTGGAGAAATGTCTATTTAGGTCTGCTGCCCATTTTTGGATTGGGTTATTTGTTTTTTTGTTATTGAGCTGCATGAGGTGCTTGTAAATTTTGGAGATTAATCCTTTGTCAGTTGCTTCATTTGCAAATATTTTCTCCCATTCTGAGAGTTGTCTTTTGGTCTTGTTTATGGTTTCCTTTGCGGTACAAAAGCTTTGAAGTTTCATTAGGTCCCATTTGTTTATTTTTATGTCCATTTCTCTAGGAGGTGGGTCAAAAAGGATCTTCCTGTGATTTATGTCATAGAGTGTTCTGCCTATGTTTTCCTCTAAGAGTTTGATAGTTTCTGGCCTTACATTTAGGTCTTTAATCCATTTTGAGCTTATTTTTGTGTATGGTGTTAGGGAGTGATCTAATGTCATACTTTTACATGTACCTGTCCAGTTTTCCCAGCACCACTTATTGAAGAGGCTGTCCTTTCTCCACTGTACATTCCTGCCTCCTTTATCAAAGATAAGGTGACCATATGTGTGTGGGTTTATCTCTCGGCTTTCTATTCTGTTCCATTGATCTATCTTTCTGTTTTTGTGCCAGTACCATACTGTCTTGATTACTGTAGCTTTGTAGTATAGTCTGAAGTCAGGGAGCCTGATTCCTCCAGCTCCATTTTTCGTTCTAAAGATTGTTTTGGCTCTTCGGGGTCTTTTGTGTTTCCATACAAATTGTGAAATTTTTTGTTCTAGTTCTGTGAAAAATGCCAGTGGTAGTTTGATAGGGATTGCATTGAATCTGTACATTGCTTTGGGTATTAGAGTCATTTTCACAATGTTGATTCTTCCAATCCAAGAACATGGTATGTCTCTCCATCTATTTGTATCCTATTTAATTTCTTTCATCAGTGTCTTATAATTTTCTGCATACAGGTCTTTTGTCTCCTTAGGTAGGTTTATTCCTAGATATTTTATTCTTTTTGTTGCAGTGGTAAATGGGAGTGTTTTCTTGATTTCACTTTCAGATTTTTCATCATTAGTGTATAGGAATGCCAGAGATTTCTGTGCATTAATTTTGTATCCTGCTACTTTACCAAATTCATTGATTAGCTCTAGTAGTTTTCTGGTAGCATCTTTAGGATTCTCTATGTATAGTATCATGTCATCTGCAGACAGTGACAGCTTTACTTCTTCTTTTCCGATTTGGATTCCTTTTATTTCCTTTTTTTCTCTGATTACTGTGGCTAAAACTTCCAAAACTATGTTGAATAAGAGTGGTGAGAGTGGGCAACCTTTTCTTGTTCCTGATCTTAGTGGAAATGGTTTCAGTTTTTCACCATTGAGGACAATGTTGACTGTGGGTTTGTCATATATGGCCTTTATTCTGTTGACGAAAGTTCCCTCTATGCCTACTTTCTGAAGGATTTTTATCATAAATGGCTGTTGAATTTTGTTGAAAGCTTTCTCTGCATCTATTGAGATGATCATATGCTTTTTCTCCTTCAGTTTGTTGATATGGTGTATCACATTGATTGATTTGCGTATATTGAAGAATCCTTGCATTCCTGGAATAAACCCCACTAGATCACGGTGTATGATCCTTTTAATGTGCTGTTGGATTCTGTTTGCTAGTATTTTGTTGAGGATTTTTGCATCTATGTTCATCAGTGATATTGGCCTGTAGTTTTCTTTCTTTGTGACATCCTTGTCTGGTTTTGGTATCAGGGTGATGGTGGCCTCGTAGAATGAGTTTGGGAGTGTTCCTCCCTCTGCTATATTTTGGAAGAGTTTGAGAAGGATAGGTGTTAGCTCTTCTCTAAATGTTTGATAGAATTTGCCTGTGAAGCCACCTGGTCCTGGGCTTTTGTTTGTTGGAAGATTTTTAATCACAGTTTCAATTTCATTGCCTGTGGTTGGTCTGTTCATACTTTCTATTTCTTCCTGATTCAGTCTTGGCAGGTTGTGCATTTCTAAGAATTTGTCCATTTCTTCCAGGTTGTCCATTTTATTGGCATAGAATTGCTTGTAGTAATCTCTCATGATCTTTTGTATTTCTGCAGTGTCAGTTGTTACTTCTCCTTTTTCATTTCTAATTCTATTGATTTGAGTCTTCTCCCTTTTTTTCTTGATGAGTCTGGCTAATGGTTTATCAATTTTGTTTTACTTCTCAAAGAACCAGCTTTTAGTTTTATTGATCTTTGCTATTGCTTCCTTCATTTCTTTTTCATATATTTCTGATCTGATCTTTATGATTTCTTTCCTTCTGCTAACTTTGGGGGTTTTTTGTTCTTCTTTCTCTAATTGCTTTAGGTGCAAGGTTAGGTTGTTTATTTGAGATGTTTCCTGTTTCTTAAGGTAGGATTGTATTGCTATAAGCTTCCCTCTTAGAACTGCTTTTGCTGCATCCCATAGGTTTTGGGTCGTCATGTCTCCATTGTCATTTGTTTCTAGGTATTTTTTGATTTCCTCTTTGATTTCTTCAGTGATCACTTCGTTATTAAGTAGTGTATTGTTTAGCCTCCATGTGTTTGTATTTTTTACAGATATTTTCCTGTAATTGATATCTAGTCTCATAGCGTTGTGGTTGGAAAAGATACCTGATACAATTTCAGTTTTCTTAAATTTACCAAGGCTTGATTTGTGACCCAAGATATGATCTATCCTGGAGAGTGTTCCATGAGCACTTGAGAAAAATGTGTATTCTGTTGTTTTTGGATGGAATGTCCTATAAATATCAATTAAGTCCATCTTGTTTAATGTATCATTTAAAGCTTGTGTTTCCTTATTTATTTCCATTTTGGATGATCTGTCCATTGGTGAAAGTGTGGTGTTTAAGTCCCCTACTATGAATGTGTTGCTGTCGATTTCCCCTTTATGGCTGTTAGTATTTGCCTTATGTATTGAGGTGCTCCTATGTTGGGTGCATAAATATTTACAATTGTTATATCTTCTTCTTGGATCGATCCCTTGATCATTATGTAGTGTCCTTCTTTGTCTCTTCTAATAGTCTTTATTTTAAAGTCTGTTTTGTCTGATATGAGAATTGCTATTCCAGCTTTCTTTTGGTTTCCATTTGCATGGAATATTCTTTTCTATCCCCTCACTTTCAGTCTGTATGTGTCTCTAGGTCTGAAGTGGGTCTCTTGTAGACAATATATATATGGGTCTTGTTTTTGTATCCGTTCAGCCAGTCTGTGTCTTTTGGTAGGAGCATTTAATCCATTTATATTTAAGGTGATTATCGATATGTATGTTCCTATTCCCATTTTCTTAATTGTTTTGGGTTTGTTATTATAGGTCTTTTCCTTCTCTTGTGTTTCTTGCCTAGAGAAGATCCTTTAGCATTTGTTGTAAAGCTGGTTTGGTGGTGCTGAACTCTCTCAGCTTTTGCTTGTCTGTAAAGGTTTTAATTTCTCCATCAAATCTGAATGAGATCCTTGCTGGGTAGAGTAATCTTGGATGTAGGTTTTTCTCCTTCATCACTTTAAATATGTCCTGCCAGTCCCTTCTGGCTTGCAGAGTTTCTGCTGAAAGATCAGCTGTTAACCTTATGGGGATTCTCTTGTGTGTTATTTATTTTCCCTTACTGCTTTTAATATGTTTTCTTTGTATTTAATTTTTGACAGTTTGATTAATATGTGTCTTGGCGTATTTCTCCTTGGATTTATCCTGTATAGGACTCTCTGTGCTTCCTGGACTTGATTAACTATTTCCTTTCCCGTATTAGGGAAGTTTTCAACTATAATCTCTTCAAATATTTTCTCAGTCCCTTTCTCTCTTCTTCTTCTGGAACCCCTATAATTCGAATGTTGGTGCGTTTAATGTTGTCCCAGAGGTCTCTGAGACTGTCCTCAGTTCTTTTCATTCTTTTTTCTTTATTCTGCTCTGCAGTAGTTATTTCCACTATTTTATCTTCCAGGTCACTTATCCGTTCTTCTGCCTCAGTTATTCTGCTATTGATCCCATCTAGAGTATTTTTCATTTCATTTATTGTGTTGTTCATCGTTGCTTGTTTCATCTTTACTTCTTGTAGGTCCTTGTTGAATGTTTCTTGCATTTTCTCTATTCTATTTCCAAGATTGTGGATCATTTTTACTATCATTATTCTGAATTCTTTTTCAGGTAGACTGCCTATTTCCTCTTCATTTGTTAGGTCTTGTGGTTTTTTATCTTGCTCCTTCATCTGTGGTGTGTTTTTCTGTCTTATTTTGCTTATCTTACTGTGTTTGGGGTCTCCTTTCTGCAGGCTGCAGGTTCATAGTTCCCATTGTTTTTGGTGTCTGTCCCCAGTGGCTAAAGTTGGTTCAGTGGCTTGTGTATGCTTCCTGGTGGAGGGGACTACTGCCTGTGTTCTGGTGGATGAGGCTAGATCTTGCCTTTCTGGTGGGCAGGTCCATGTCTGGTGGTGTGTTTTGGGGTTTCTGTGGACTTATTATGATCTTAGGCAGCCTCTTTGCTAATGGATGGTGTTGTGTTCCTGTCTTGCTAGTTGTTTGGCATAAGATGTCCAGCACTGTAGCTTGCTGGTCGTTGAGTGAAGCTGGGTGTTGGTGTTGAGATGGAGATCGCTGGGAGATTTTCACCGTTTGATATTATGTGGAGCTGGAGGTCTCTTATGGACCAGTGTCCTGAAGTTGGCTCTCCCACCTCAGAGGCACAGCACTGACTCCTGGCTGCAGCACCAAGAGCCTTTCATTCACACAGCTTTGATGATAAAGGCACTCTTCTTCACTGTTGTTCAAGTTCTAGGTAGAGATTTCAGACTGCCTTTACCCTAAAAAGAGCTGGAGAAGCATTGGTGGTTCTTCTCCAAAGGAAGGTACCCTCTGAATGTTTGGGAGATGAAGAAAAGAAGATGTTTGTTCTTTTTCCTATGGTCTCATCCTCCAAATCACCTTTGGAATCAAACTTAAAAACTTTTGAAAATTGTTATACTATATATTAAGTAAAATGAATATTCTTGTGCAAATTTAAAATGAGTATTACAAAATCAGAACTTATTTCTAATTCTTTTTGGAAAGTGGTGTGGTATGCATAACTTAAGGATTTTTCTTTTGTACTTATGATCAAGCTCAAAGTGAATATGAGAGAACAAAAGTAAATATGAGCAAAACTACATATTCTTTAGTAAAATGAAAATGATTTTTTTTTCAGGTTAAACTGCAGAACAACATATCATATCAGATGGCAGACATACATCATTTAAAGGGTAAGAAACTTAATTACAGATTAAAGATAAAGGTCACTAAATGTCTAAAATCCTGAAGAATTAAGAAATCCTCAAGTTAAACAGCTAAATGAAATAGAATTTTTGAACAAAGCTCCTCTGATGGCAAAACATTTATCCTTTTGTCTTAAGATATAATGAAAAATTTTTAATGTTGCTTTATATATAATAAGTGCAAGTTAATATTTGAGGTCTGCATTTTAATCTTGTGCTGTAGACAGAGTTCATGCAATGAAATGTTAGAAGAATCCTCAAGGAAAATTGAGGTGTAACTTCGGAGACTGTCAGATTTCTAGGGAAAAGATTAGGGATGATTCCTCTGTACTGTGTCCAGTCTGCTAAAATAATCCACTCAGATCTAGTGATGCGTTGGAAAGATCCTCCAAACTTAATGTTTTAGATACCCCAGGATCAAAGAAACCTTCAACAAAAACTGGGAAGAAACCTGGAGACGGATTTGATAGATAGGTAGGTAGGTAGATAGATAGATAGAAAGAAAGTAAGAAGACAGATTTTTTTTCACTTAGATGAAGTGATAGGAGATGACTAAAGCTCTTATGAAAAATAATAGGTGAAGAGAACAAGCTCTGTCATCTGCTTACATTACTTCACACTGTCACTGGCCTTTGGAGCTTGGGGTCTGAGGACTATCCCGCTTCTCCCTCATATCTTTTGATTACAACCCTATATATTTTAAAACTTTGCATGCAGTGACTCTGAGTTTATATATGTGGGTAATACTTGCTCTCTAATTTCATAACTATATCTTTATAACCATTTTAAACCTGTTTAGATAGAATTAGGTAATATATACATATATTTTTCAAATTTATTTATATTTATTTATTGGCTGTGTTAGGTCTTTGTTGCTGCATGTGGGCTTTCTCTAGTTGCCATGAGCTGGGGCTACTCTTCATTGCAGTGTGTGGGCTTCTCATTGCAGTGGCTTCTCTTGTTGTGGAGCACGGGCTCTAGGCACGTGGACTTCAGTAGTTGCAGCACACAGGCTCAGTAGTTACAGCATGCGGGCCCTAGAGTTCACGGGCTTCAGTAGTTGGGGCGCACGAGATCAGTAGTTTTGGCTTGCGGGCTCTAGAGCACAGGCTCAGTAGTTGTGGCTCACGGGCTTAGTTGCTTCGCGGCATGTGGGATCTTCCCAGACCAAGGATCGAACCTGTGCCCCCTGCATTGGCAGGCAGCTTCTTAACCACTGCACCACCAGGGAAATCCCAGGTAATATATTTTCAAACATCCTCTTGAAGAAGTCAACCTAAGTTGACTTTGTAATTTATGTAAGTTTTGCTTCTTACCTAGCAAATCCATTAGGAAATATCATTTGTATGTTATAATCCAGACATAGGAATTATTAATTTTTTACTATCTATGATTTAGAACAGCTTTGATTTTCTGTTAAAAATTTACTTTCTGGTTGGTCACAATAATTGTTGTTGCATTTGTGTCCATATTCTACTCTTTTTGACTCACAGGAGTGCACAGGATGACACAGAAGATGGCACACTGTCAGTGCTGCTTCCAGCTTGCAATTTTTACAAATGATTTTGCTTGTCATCAAAGTATAGTTCTTATTAAATAGTAATAGATCAGTTGAAAAGGAAGTCCTATGGGTTTTGCTAGTACATGTCAGAGAAAATGACAGCCTATGTTACTGAGTAAAAATCTTTATTTTGCTCTATGTGTTGAAGTAGATCTTGAGATGTTTTGAAATTTTGATGATAATCTTTAGCAGAGAAAAAAGCTTTGATTTGAACTCATACCATGCAACTTTTGGTTTTAGTGCAGTTACTGAAGCTTGGATGCTTGAGATTGAATTTCATTAATGTGACTTTTGCACCCTGGGAACTCTTTCTGCTGAAACAAACTTCTTGACAAGTTGACAGTAAAATCCGTATTTGACTATTTTCATTGACATTAATGTCGGATATAATGGAATTAATACACATCAAGATCCTAAAAAAAATCTTTTAATATTTTCTTGGAAATAAGAGGATTAGGGTTGGTTTTTAATGCCTGAGAAAGTAAATTAACATTCTACTATACACTGATTTATTTTGAATAGCTTACCTTATTTTTATTCCTATTACTGAAAGAAAATTTGCAATAAAAAATTTCCAGAAGTAAATTTTTTTTTTTGGCTTTAAATGATCATCCTAGAAGTTAAATTGAGAGATTATGGCCATATCTTTCTATAGCATACCCTGATATTACTGTCAGAGCTAGACTACCCTGCACAATCAACCTTGGACCTGATCTCATATTAAGTTACTCTGGGGACTTTCCTGGTGTTGCAGTGGTTAAGAGTCCCCCTGCCAATTCAGGGGACACAGGTTTGATCCCTGGTCCGGGAAGATCCCACATGCTGCGGAGTAACTAAGCCCATGCACCACAACTACTGAGCCTGTGCTCTAGAGCCCACGAGCCACAACTCCTGAGCCCACGTGCCACAACTACTGAAGCCTGCAAGCCTAGTGCCTGTGCTCCGCAACAAGAGAAGCTACCACAATGAGAAGCCTGTGCACTGCAACGAAGAATAGCCCCCCCCACTTGCGACAACTAGAGAAAGCCCACGTGCAGCAACGAAGACCCAACGCAGCCAAAAATTAAAAAAAAAAAAAAGTTACTCTGAGCATCCTGCTGTGGTGACCTAGAGCAACCACACTAGACACAGAGTATCTTTGGGTTTAAAATGAAGAAAACACATGGCAATCAGTTGAAAGTAAAATTGTGATATAGGAAAATTTTGTCTTTAGTTTTGCTTTCTGATCTGTTTACTCCCCTTGCCCCCATTTTTTTGGCCACGCCACGTGGCTTGCAGGATCTCAATTTCCCAACCAGGGATTGAACCCTGGCCACTGCAGTGAAAGCACCGAATCCTAACCACTATACCACTAGAGAACTCTACTTGTCCCCTTTCAAGTCTTTATTTTGGCCCACTCAAAGCATCAATCTGCTGCATGCTTTATAATCCTTTCCGTGTATTCAAATAGGTTAGAATCTGATATTTTACATGGACTGGAACTAACTCATACTGATGTTCTATTTTTCTGTCAATTGAATTTTAAGCCTTTTATCTGCATTTAAAAATGAAAACTTTATTTCCTGATAAAGGTATTTCAAATATTGTTAGTGAGAAACTTTGTGGGGAGGCAGAGAAGCCATCCCAAATCTTAACATCATACTAAGCCTCAGGTTCATTCTGAAGGTAAACTTAGCTGCTTCAGTTAGTTTACTGTGTAGGAAAAAGAAGCCTGAATTAGTCCTGACCACCAGTTGAGGTCCATTCCCTAGTAGCTACTAGGTAGTGCTGATTTGATTTTTCTTTTTTTAATTGTAGTAACTTTCAATTCTAAAATATTTCCTTCTTGAGTACAGTTTCAGGGAACTGGCTAACACTGTCTGTAAACTACAAGGCTTTTTGTCACTGCCTCCTGCTGGGATCTCATTGTTTCTGTAGACTCAACATCCATAGCTGAGGCCAGAGTTCTGCTACCTCTAGCCCTCTATTTCTTAGTAAATGGGACCAGGGATCAGGTAACAAGCTGAATATGTTATTCAGGGATACCTGACCTCAGATTTGTTACTTTTATCTAGGGTGGGAGTAATGTGAAAAACTACAGAAATCAACCGTGTTTATATATTGGAGAATTAATAGAGTAAGAAGAGAAATTTAAAATGTGACTTGACTAAACTCATAGACACAGAGAGTAGAATGGTGGCTACCATTCTACTGGGAGGTGGCTGGGAGGTGTGTGGGGAAAATGAGATGTTGGTCAAAGGGTACAAACTGTTATAAGATGAATAAGTTTTGGTGATCTATATACAGAATGGTGATTATAGTTAACAACACTGTATTATATACTTGAAAGTTGCTAAGACAGTAGATCTTAAATGTTCTCACCACAAAAAAAGTGGTAATTATGTGAGATGGTGGACATGTTGGCTAATGCTGTGATGGTAATCATTTCACAATACGTGAGTGAATCAAATCAACATGTTGTACACCTTGAACTTACACAATGTTATATCTCAATTAAAGTAAAAATAATAGGGCTTCCCTGGTGGCGCAGTGGTTAAGAATCCGCCTGCCAATGCAGGGGACATGGGTTTGAGCCCTGGTCTGGGAAGATCCCACATGCCGCAGAGCAATTAAGCCCATGCACCACAACTACTGAGCCTGTGCTCTAGGGCCCGTGTGCCACAACTACTGAGCCCACATGCCACAGCTACTGAAGCTCATGTGCCTAGAGCCCATGCTCCGCAACAAGAGACGCCACCGCAGTGAGAAGCCCGTGCACCGCAACAAAGAGTAGCTCCCACTCGCCACAACTAGAGAAAGACCATGCGCAGCAACGAAGACCCAACACAGCCGTAAATAAATAAATAAATAAATTTAAAAAAATAAATTTTAAAAATAATAATAAAAATGTGGCTTGAATAGGCAAGCATATTTACTACCTATAAGCACTTTATGTAAATCATTTACTTTTCATATTTGATTATTAATACTATACAATAGCTGTTATTATGCATATTATTAAACTTTATATACTTCAACAAATGTTCATGTGACTTTAACATTTTTACTTTTTGTCATCACCATAGTTATGATTCCACAATAAAATTTAGAAAGTAGAGAAAAAAATATGCTCAGAATCCCACCACTAAGTGTAATTAATCACTGGTAGCATTTTGATGTATTTTTATTCTCATCTGTTTTACATGGATATATTTTATATTATAAATATATGTTTATATCTGCTTTTTAAAAACTTACATCACAAGCATTTTTTGAGTGCCTTTAAAGTGACAAGATTATTTCTGTAAGCCCTCTATGAAAAGTAGATGTTATGTTATAGTTATAATATTGTACATTATGGTTAGATATTATACTTTAATCTTAATAAGTCATTATTGCTTATACAGAATAGACCTCTGTTCCCATTTATAAAAATTAAAACTTTCTTTACTACTTTTGCTTAACTTCTAAGGCTGTTGGCTAATTTTTTAATCCTCTATCCAAGAAACTGACATTTCTCTTTTCTGGCTGAATTTCTTTTATTTGTAGGGTTAGATAAAGAGGGAGTGACTAGAAAATGTGGGGCCAGTGATGATGGATTAAAGGTTCCCAAAGGGGATCTGGTCCAGCTTTTAATTTACTATCCAGTTTGAAATTTCATGTTATTCATTACAGCTAAAACTTTTATCTGTAGTCTGGAGGTTATAAGCTTTGAAAATGGAATTTTGGTATATGTGGACCTTAAACCTCAGTAGCAGAACTAGAAATGAGATCTAAAATGATTGGTACCTAATTTGGGAATCAAGTATGATTTAGAATGAATTGAATTCTGTATCCATATCCAATACACCTAAAAAATATGATTTTTTCTCTACTTTTATAAAGCAGTAAAGTTTAGAGAGATAGTTCTTTTTGTACTATTTCTACAACTTAGCGTATTGTCTACCTAATGTGAAAAGATGTATATATTTTTAATATTTCTGATTTATGTGAAACCACTGAGGCTATCTTGTTTTATTGCCCATGCATGTGTGTGAAAGGCAATTAAATGTGGTACTAATTATATAAATTTAACTTCCTGTATATAATTTTTGAAAATCCCATACCTTCTCAATGGGAAGCAGTAAAGTAAACTTCATTCCTTTGATTTTTACCTTCTGTGGATAGAGCAACTCGCTGAGCTTCGTCAGGAGTTTCTTCGACAAGAAGACCAGCTCCAGGACTATAGGAAGAACAGTACTTACCTCGTGAAGAGGTTAGAATATGAGAGGTAAGATGCTACGTGCAACAAATATTTATGAATCTTGAATATTTGTCCAACTTTCAATTCATTTCTTCCTTTCTGGCTTTTGTTTTTCTTCTCTTCTTTCATTTTACTAGGTCTTTTAAGTTCCTTTTCTGTTATCTTTCTATGCCTCTTTGAAATCACTCTTTTATTTTGATATGTTGAACAACATGAAAGTATCTCTTACAAGGCATGTTGAATCTACCCATGTAGTAGAGTTCGTTGTGAGACAGAAAATCTTTCAAGGTCTGAGTTTTATTGAATGAGATGTGGCAAAGACTGAAAGAAGATTCTGTGGTTCTTTTTGAGGGTCAGTCCAGAAGATAAAGCTGGCAGTGGAAGATATCCCCAGAATAGCTGAGGGACTAAGCACCAGCTACTTCTCCTGTTCTGCACTTCAGTCCCTTTGCTTATGCCTCTGCACTGTTGGTGATGAGGTTGGGAAACCTCTTAGGGGCCTTTCTAGAATTACTCTTTAAAAAGGTTTATTGTGTATTAAATCAGTTCTACAGTTAAAGGTATTTTTGGGTCTACACACCAAAAATTAGAAAGATTCACTGTATTTTAAACTGTTTATCCATTTCTGACTTCTTACTCTTGTAGATTATCAATATGCATCTACTTACATATATGTATTTTAATCTAATAGTATTCAGTAATTTTACATATATCTTTAGGATTAAAGAAATATTATTCCAGCATGTTAGTGTACCAAAGCTTGTTTAATCTCTCCCAACTGCTGGACCATTGTAGGAGTTTTCCTTTTCTCACTGTTATGACTATCAACTATAAAAATCTTTGTGCAAAAAGCATTTTCTCCCTCTTACGTTATTTCACTGGTTATATTCTCAAATATAGAACTTCTGAGGTGGAATGTTTTATTGATCTTGTTGCTCTTATCACATATATGAAAGATTGCTTTGTAAAATGACTATACTAATTTATAATGTAAATGTTTCCCTGTAGCCCCACCAACATTGGCTTTTATATTTCTAACTTAATTTTGCTAGCATAGTAATAAGATAGTACTATATATACATATAAGAAGTTTAATTTGCATTTTAAATGGTGGAAGATAACATTCTTCTGTGTATGTATTCTTTGTTTCTTTTTGCATGAATGATCTATTTGTATTCTTTGACTACTCGTCCAGTGGAAATTCACAATCTTTATGTGTTTTGTTCCTTTACATTTTCTCTTGCTGGTTGCATTCTCTCTTCTTTATTAGTTTCTTCCATTGTTGCTCTTCTTATGGTTTAGGCTTTTATTATTGCGTTGAAAGTACTAACTATTTGATGAATCATCTGCTGCCACTCCTTATCAACTCTTATAATTCTAGCTTTTCTTATCTATTACTATATATTGGTCTTACAGTTTTCTCTTCTAAAGTGTTTTTCTCTTCTATGATTGAAGTTGACTTTGACAGTTGTTTCTTTATAAATGCAATTTATAAAAATAAATTTTCATCTTTCTAATTTCTGTTTTTTAATTAGTTTTATCATTATTTTTATCCTCTGTTAAAGGTTCAAATATTATAAGAATTTTGACTGTGAGCTATTTTTATGTCTGCTCGTTGTCCTTCCCTACCCACTCCCCTGCTAACTGAATGCTTTATCTTTATAAATGTATGTTTTCAACTTCTAGACATCTTTGAGAATCAATCCAAAATAATAGTCTAAAAGAATGACTTGTAATTTAGTTTTCAGTGTGGACAACAGATCAAGGAATTAAGAGCACAGCATGAAGAAAACATTAAAAAGTTAGCAGACCAGTTTTTGCAGGAACAAAAGGTAAATTTTAAAAATACTTAAAATATGTTCTTGTTATAAATCTTAAAATTTAGAAGTTAAAATTTGTATTTTTGTTATAAAACATTATATTTTTAAGTATTTTAGCCTGCCTAACTCTAAAAGTGACTTGCAGTGGCTTTACTGCTGAGTAAATTAGACATTTACAAAAGTATAACCTCAACTCTTAAAACTAATTTTGAGCTAAATATCTTTTATCTGACTTTTAAAAATAATTTTTGCTATTTATGTCTTAGATTGTAAAGTGGATGATCATTTTACTTGAAAATCAACTATTTGCTATTTTATGCTTTTGAGAAATAGAAAAAAATTGAGAAAATTTTTCCTTAATTATCAGTCTTTGTTATTCTGAATTCCTTTCTTAAAACACAGAAATGAAACACTAGCCACTATTTTGATTCATATTTTGGGGGTGGCAAATTCTTTTAGTTCATACAATTCCAGTTGATATATATTATGAAAGTCCTGCTAGAAATGGAGGGAATTTGTCTGAAGTTTACTAGTCATTAGGACATTCATTTTTTTATACACTATAATCTAATCTGACTAGCTGTGGTTTGTATAAAGTCTTGTGATTTAGAGTTAAGAGAGATTGAATAGTGAAAAGTATTTTTCTTGGTCTTTGGCAGCATCTCATCTAAAGGACTAGAAGCTAAGGAAACCAGGTTTTCATTCTTTGCTCTTTCACTATTTTGCAGCATGATATTGAGGGCATCATTCTTTTTAATCTATAAAGTGGAATGGCTGCTGCCTATCTGCAGTCTTCCTTGAAGAGACATGGGGATAGATTGCTGGAAGATGGCAGGCCTGAGTGAGCTACCTAGGTGGCATTGAGGGCAGCCAGAAGGTATTATTGAGACACTGGATGGTTAGAGGAGCATAGCAGAACATGGAAGGAAGGGGACAAGAGGCTTGCTGTTGCAGTTGTGTTATTACAAGCCCAGTATATAAATAATGGGATGAATTTGCTCTCTTCTCTTCTCCCAAGAAGCACGTATATAAGCTTTTTCCTTTTTCCTGCCAAGTGTAGTTCTCCCTTTCTGCTCTTCTATATTAGGCTATTTTTACATTATTAATTAGCTAATATCTACTCCAGTTCTTCTTTGCACTTATCCTGCCCTAAATGGAGCAAGGTGGGGAGGAATGGAGATGCTTAAGAGCATTTCTCCTTTGTAGGGTGACATACCAGCTGCCTAATCTACTCCTCATCCTCATTCTCTGTTCTTCGACTACTATAACTAGTTGATTCTGTGAAATTTGAGTTGTTTTTCATAGGAACAAATCCATTGTAAGCTATATGAAACAAGCATAAGTTGTATTGAGGTTTTTTTTTTTTTTTTTTTTTAACTAAGTACATTCCTGTTTTGGAAATTACTCTGGGGAGGGGGTCAGCAAACTAAATCCAGCCTCCTGCCTGTTTTTAACTGCCCATCAGCAAAAAATGGTCATTACATTGAAAAATGGTTAAAAAGTCAAAAGAATATTTTATGACATGGGAAAGTTGTAAGAAATTCAAATCTTAGTGTCTACAAATACATTACAACACAGCCACACTCATTTGTTTATTGCTTTCATGCTACAAAGATAAATGGTTATAAACCAGAGGAGACTAAGAAGACCTGAGTACTTAAATGCAATGTAGTAAAAAATTAAATAAATAAATAAATAAAATAAAATAAATGCAGTGTAGTATCCTGGATTGGATCCTGGAACAGAAAAAGGTCTTAATGGAAAAAGTGGTGAAATCTAAGTAAAGTCTGGAGTTTAGTTAATAATGCACTAATGTTGGTTTCTTAGTTTTGTGAATGTGCTGTGCTAATGTGATGTTAACATTTAGGGAAATTGGGAGATGGGTAATTACTTTTCTGTAAATCTAAATTATTTCAGAGTAAGAAGTTTATTTAAAAAACAATTGGGGGACTTCCCTGGTGGTGCAGTGGTTAAGAATCCGCCTGTCAGTGCAGGGGACATGGATTTGAGCCCTGGTCTGGGAAGATCCCATATGCTGCGGACCAACTAAGCCCGTGTGCCACAGCTACTGAGTCTGCACTCTAGAGCTAGCGAGCCACAACTACTGAGCCCACGTGCCACAACTACTGAAGCCCACGCATCTAGAGCCCACGCTCCACAACAAGAGAAGCCACCGTAATGAGAAGCCCATGCACCGCAACGAAGAGTAGCCCCCACTCCGCAACTAGAGAAAAGCCCTCGCGCAGCAACAAAGACCCAACACAGCCAAAAATAAAAAAACAAATAAATTTATTAAAAAACAAAAAAACAATTAGGTGGCCCCCTTACCAAATCAATAGTACTGCATTTAGGAAGCCATCTTATTTTGTTAATAGTATTTAATATCGTCCATTCACGTAAAGGTGTTGCCGTTAATAATGCATCAAAGGGACAACATCTTTATTAACTGTTTTAAATGGAAAAGTATTTTTGACCAGTAGTTTGTTGACTTTTAAGTTTTGTTTATTATTGTTTGTTTTATCCACATCAAAAAGCAGTGGAATATTATGGAAGTAGCCTTATGATGTAGCATTATAGCAAAAATGCACAGAGATGCAGGATGGCTGCTCACGTTGTACCTCAACAATTTTCTCACCTTTGGCCTTCATACTGACATGTTCAGAAATTTCAGTTTATCATTTCACTCATCAGCAATTAAGCTCTCAGAATTGGCTATCGCCTACCAAGTTCCCAAAAACTGTGGGAGTGAGAAAGACTGTGGTTTGAATCCCTTTTCCACACTTCTCTAGCTTTGTAATCTTGAACAAGCTGCTTAAACTTCTTTAAGCCTCAGTTTTATTTTGTTTTTCCCAAAACTGTTCATTTGTCTCCACTAAAGGATAGACTTGAAAACAATTTGTAAACTGTGAAACACAGTGCAAATGTTTGTTGTTGATTTTATCTGCCAGATAGACTGGTATACCTACACCTGATTGTCAAAGCACCCTTTCTTCTTTATTGTGACAAATTCTTAAAATTTGCTTCCTATTTTTCTAGATTTTCTATAGATTTTTTTGTACTATTGTTTTTTATCACGTTACCAATGATTGCACTGCATAATGCTTTAGAGTTGACAGAACATTTAATGTTAATATTATTATGCATTAAATATTAATATGGCAACCCAAGCATGTGTACTTGACTCCTTGCCTCTCCCAGTTTTCCACTGAGGCAACTCAACCAATATAAAAGAGGAAACTGGCCCCCCACAGAATTGAGTCAGACCTAATCATAAACCTGAAGATTCAAGTTTCCAAGGAGGAGATATGGTTAGTTGAAGCAGGTTACAGGGAGCACTGACTTGTGCATTGTTCTGCCATTCCTTCGTATGCTTGAGTGGCCAGTGCACCTGGGAAGAAGTTTGCCTGTTTTCTACCCTTGCTGTTTCTACTTGGGGAAAAACCTGACAATGTCAGTAGCCATCTATCACACTTGAGGGGACACCTGTGTGCCATCCTCCTGCTCTCTGCGATCCTACTCGATTACAACATATGCCTATACAGAATCCACTCTGCCCACAGCACCCAAGACTGTGCCAAACTATAGGCCTCCACAGCAACCTACAGTGCTCAGCAAGACTGTCTTCTCACAGAATCACCAAAGAGAATTATCAGCATAGCCAAAGGGAATTATCTCTGCCTAAAATTTTAGGCCATTTATGATAGAGACTTTTAAAAAATATTACTTATTCTCTGAATTCATATCAGGTATAAAAACTGAACAGAAAATAATATATCCCACATCTCTAAGTGTTTAGAATTTAGACCCATGGTATGTATTTCAAAAAAATGAATTGTTTCAGAATATTAAGTGAATAGTTGTTTCAGTAGTTTCACATTTTGAACTGAAAAATACTTACTGTTACCAAATCTTAATCTAACAGCAAGAGGCCCACAAGTTTGAATCAAAAGATGGAAATGAATTGGATATAAACCATCATGTGGTACCTAAAAACATTCCAAAAGTTGCTGAGAATGCTGCAGGCAAGCATGAAGAACCCTCAAGCAATCATATTCCACATGGGAAAGGTATTACTATTATTTTGTGTTAATAGAAAAACTAATAGAAATAGTTTCTAATAGTTTGTGTTAATAGAAAAACTATTATTTTTCTCATTTTGAAGTGGATTATTGAATCATAAAGAATATTGTTTGATTTTACTTCCATTATGATTAGGTGTCTTTTTCAAATTTGGATCCTTTAATAGAGAAGAAAAAACAGTAAGTTTATAGAGTTACAACTATGTCCAAAGCAAGATATAAAGATATTCATTTGATATAGCCTATTGCTCTACAAACTGATTATTACATTCCTTCAAAATATTTTCAATTTATGTAATGAAAAATATAAAATTATATTTTTTGTTACTGTTACTTGGGCAGAACAAATCAAACGAGGTGGTGATGCAGGAATGCCTGGAATAGAAGAGAATGACCTTGCAAAAGCTGAAGATCTTCCCATTGGTAAGTAAAAGTTATTAGAATATTTAACTGAAGTGATCATGTTATTTTTCATGTGACTCTATTGTTTGTTTTTTTTAAAATAAATTTATTTATTTATTTTTGGTTGTGTGGGGTCTTCGTTGCCACGCATGGGCTTTCTCTAGTTGTGGCAAGTTGGGGCTACTCTTCATTGCAGTGCATGGACTTCTTATTGCGGTGGCTTCTCATGTTGCAGAGCATGGGCTCTAGGCACACAGGCTTTGGTAGTTGTGGCATGTGGGCTCAGTAGTTGTGGCTCGCGGGGTCTAGAGCGCAGGCTTAGTAGTTGTGGTGCACGGGCTTAGTTGCTCCACGGCATGTGGGATCTTCCCAGACCAGGGCTTGAACCCGTGTCCCCTGCACTGGCAGGCGGATTCTTAACCACTGCACCACCAGGGAAGCCCATCATGTGACTATTGTTTTTCTGAGTAACACCTGAGAAAAGTCACAGATATCTGGATGATTGATATTTCCAGTTAACTAACTCCCCATTAGTTGCCAAGGTATAAATGTTTTGGATATATTTTTATGAAAAATTTTGCTAAAATGTATAAAGTACTTGTTTTTGCCTTAAGAGTCAAGCATAAAGAAAAAAAGCGTAAAACATATTTGAACTTTTTCTTGATGACTCAGAGTTATTTCTCATGACAGTTATGCTATGTTAGTTACTTATGTTTACTAAAAGTATGTGTGGCTTATTTCTTTCAGGCTAAATGTTCCTAGATTGCTGTGTTGTTGATGTGCTTTAATATGGCATAGTAATACCGTTATATAGGTTTTTAGGACTTGGCGTTTCTTTTCAGTTAATCACCCGACACTTTAAATAGCTTATTCACTTTTTTCCCTTGTTTTATGGCTACTTCTGTTCAGTGTATATCTTTTTCTCCATTAATGTGTCTACTTCTTGTCCATTTCCACTTGGTCTGTATCACTGCTGCTATCCTAATCACATTCAGTTTTTTCTATTTTTCTTGGCTATCATAGGTACCCCTCCCTGCTGACTGCAGTATATTATGGTGGAAAATAGGAAGAAACAGCACATCTTTGGTCCTTCTTAGCTGTTTTTGTTCCTTTTCCATCTCTGTGATCACTTCTGTGGTTATATAGCTCATTGTATGTGGCTGAAACTGCTGAGTGTCTGAGGTCCAAATGCATGAAGTATTAGTCCTTTCATTTGTATAGTTTTTTTATCTTCTCAAATTCTTTCGTATCTATTATATTCTTTTGAGTTTCCAATTCACCGTATATTCCCTTGAAATAAAGGTCGGGACAAGAGGAAGAACGTGAGTTTAAAAATAAAGAGTAAGGATGAGCATGATTTGTTTATAAGGCAATGAAATTATCCAGTGATTCTTAAAGTGTGGTCCTTGGACTAGCAGTATCAGCATTACCCAGGAGCTTGTTAGAAACACTAATTCTTAGGTCCCATTCCAGATCTGCTGCATAAGAAATTCTTGAGATATAGCCCAGCAGTTTGTGTTTTAACAGGCTCTCCAGGTGATTTTGATCTTTGCTAAAGTTTAAGAACCACTGGCTTAGATGTAAATTTAAAGAAATGTTGAAAGCAAGGACTATGTATTCTGAATTTTTGCAGTACTTACTCTAGTCCTAGGCTCACCGAGTTTTAGATTGATTTTTCTCTTTACGTTGTGCTTACTTTTTCTAACTGAATGAAAGATTCTTTAAATTCTGTAGTGCTTCACAATTTTCAAAAGTTTCACACACATGATTTCATATAATCCCATAATAACCCCTTTTTTTCCCCCACCCTTATATCGCTCCTCCCCTCTCCCCTCTCCCCACGGGTAACCACTTGTTTGTTCTCTATATCTGTGAGTCTGCTTCTTTTTTGTTTTATTCACTAGTTTGTTGTATATTTTAGATTCCACATGTAAGTGATATCATATAGTATTTGTCTTTCTCTGACTTATTTCATTTAGCATAATTCCCTCCAAGTCCATACACGTTGATACAAATGGCAAAAGTTCACTCTTTTTTATGACTGAGTAGTATTCTATTCTATCTCTGTACTTATATTGCCTATACCACATCTTCTTTATCCATTCATCTGTTGATGGACACTTAGGTTGCTTCCATATCCTGGTAATTGTAAATAATGCTGCTAGGAACATTGGGGTATGTGTATCTTTTCAAATTAGTGGTATTTTTCTTTTGGATACTTACCCTGGAGTGGAATTGTTGGATCATATGGTAGCTCTGTTTTTAGTTTTTTGAGAAACCTCCATAGTGTTTTCCACAGTGGCTGCACCAATTTACATTCCCGCCAACAGTGTACAAGTGAATTAATTTTTTTATCTTTGATTTTCTGTAATTTGAAAATGATATACTGTGGAGCAGTTTTTTTGTTTAGTTTTTGTTTGTTTGTTTTGGCATTTATCCTGCTTGGTGTTCCCTGAGCTTCCTTGATCTGTAGTTTGGGGTTTGACATTAATTTGGGGAAATTCTCAGTCATTATGATTTCAAATTTTTCTTCTGTTCTTTTCTCTCTTCTCCTTCTGGTATTCTCATTATGCATATGTTACACCTTTTGTACTTGTCTTAGGTATTTGGTTCTGTTTTTTTCCAGTCTTTGTCCTCTTTGCTTTTCAGTTTTTGAGGATACTATTGATATATCCTTTAGCTCAGAGCTTCTTTCCTCAGCCTTCTCCAGTCTACTAATAAACCCATCAAAGGCACTGTTCATTTCTGTTACAGTGTTTTTGATCTCTAGTATTGCTTTTTGATTCTTTCTAGGATTTCTGTCTCTGTACTTATATTGCCTATCTATTCTTGCATGCTGTCTGCTTTATCCATTAGAGTTCTTAGCATATTAATTACAGTTTTAAATTCCTGGTCTGTTAATTGCAACATTTCTGCTGTGTGTGGTTCTGAAGCTTACTCTCTCTTTTCAAATTGCATTTTTTGCCTTTCAGTGTGCCTTGTAATTTTTCCTTGATACCTTAACATGATATACCAGGGAAAAGAAACTGTTGTAAATAGGTCTTTAGTAATGTGGTGGTGAGGTGTCGGGGAGGGAAAGCATTCTGTAGTCCTATGTTAGGTCCCAGGCTTTTAGCAAGCCTGTGTCTCTGGACTCTGAACTTCACAAGTGTTTCAGTTTTTTTCCTCCCCCCTTAGGTGAGACAGGGTGGCTAGAGTGGGCTGGAGTTGGGTATTTCCCTTCCCCAGGTCACTTAGACTCTGATAATGCCCTAGCAGTTTAGGTGCTGTTCAACTAGTTTCTGCAGAGGGCAGACAGAGAACTGAGTGCTTTGGTGTATTTCAAAAATGGTTCCTTTTGCCCTCCCCCTGCTCGAGGGGATGTTTCTCCGTATTTACTATGGGAACCTAGTTGAGCTCCTGGAGATAAATTTCACAGCTTTGAGGGAGCCCCCTCTGTGACTGGGTCCCCCTAGAGTTTTAACTATGAGTTGCCCATACTGAGCCTCTGGCAATTAATTAGTTACAGTTCAGGTTTTGGTACCCTGTCACTGCCTTCTATGGCAGTTTCTGTTCATTAGTGTCTCTTGTAAACCAAGACTCCCATATTTGCCTGTCCCTCTAATCATGGTGGGTAGTAGTTTGCCCTGTGTCCTACTCTTTCTTATGGACCCAAGAAGAGTTGTTGATTTTTCAGACTGTTTAGCTTTTTTCTTGTTGTTAGGATAGAGTGGCAACTTCTGAGCTCCTTGTATGCAGAACCAGAAACCAGAAGTCTTCTGGATTAATTTTTGAACCTCTTTGAATTGTTGGTGTTTGCTTTGAGAATCATTGTTCATAACAGTTATCCTTAATTATTTAGAGAAGTGTTTTGAGTATAAAAATTATTTTGATATAGTCACTGGTGAAAATAAACTTTGAGCTATAGAGTCTAGTTAGATGCAAACACAAAGGAGAGCCATGTTGTACCTCCGTACCTTGAGCTCTCAGTATGGTAATGCCTTGCACATGGCAAGGTCCCAGTAAATGTGTATGGTTGAATTACCAGAATATCTTTAGCAGTGGGGCAATGGTCTCTAGAGTCAAACTGCTGGATTCAGACCCTTGGCTCTATCTTTTAACAGGCATGTGATCATTTATTTGCCCTTATCCTTATCAGTGAAATAGGATAACAGTTTCAACCTCATAGGGTGGATGTGAGGTTTAAATGTAAAGCACCAAGAACAGTGTGCCTGGCATATAGCCTGTGCTATATAAATCTTAGCTGCTGTTGTTATTACCATGATTATTTTATATTATTAGAAACATATTTTTATCTCCTTGTCACTCCTTTTACTGAGTATTGTCTTTTCTCCCTGAAGTAATCTATGTCATAATTCTTAATGCCAGTACAAGTTCTGGTGTGTATGTGGAGTCCCTAATGACTATAGAGGCAATAATCCCACAGAGGAAGTAGAGGGAAGAACAGTTCATCCTTGTATTTTTTTTTTCCATCCTTGTAATTTAAAAACAGACCCTTATGTGTTAATAGCAGTTTTGTTTACGATAGCCAAGACTGTACTAGAAGCTATAGCAGAGCAGTGCTGAACTATCTTAAAATACAGCTCTGAAACAGTCAAGGGGTATATAGCATGCGCCTATGGTTAGCATGATGCTTCAGCTTCTCAGCTTCCAAAGCCATAGAGCTAAACCTTAATGGGTTTTGGTTTTGTTTTGTTTTTTGCGGTATGCTGGCCTCTCACTGCTGCGGCCTCTCCCGCTGTGGAGCACAGGCCCCAGATGCGCAGGCTTAGCGGCCATGGTTCACGGGCCCAGCCGCTCCGCGGCATGTGGGATCCTCCCGGACCCAGGCACAAACCCGTGTCCCCTGCATCGGCAGGCAGACTCTCAACCACTGCGCCACCAGGGAAGACCCTGTTTTGTTTGTTTTTAATGTTGATTTGGAGCTAGTCATAAGATTTTACAGGAGTCTTGTAGTTTAACCCATTACCTTCTTGACCTGGGTATTTTAGGCACCTGTGATGTTAGGCAGTTACATATTTATATCACTAGTTTTTAAACTTTTTTAAATTCAGAAACATACAGAAAAAGATAGAAAATAACATAGTGAATACTCAAGTATCCAGTGCCCTTTAAAAAAACACACAAAGATAATGTAACATTTTGCCACATTAGTTTCAGATATTTCTGTTATTGATGTTATCGTTAAAGAAATAAAACATTACTGATAAACTGAAGCCTCCCTGTGTACCCTCCAGATCTCAATCCTGTCTCTTCTTCCCCAGAGGTAACTACTGTGCTGAGATTGGTGTGTATCAATTTCCATACATGTTTTTCGACTTTTACTGCACTTGTAAACATCTGTAAAACTATGAAGTATTGTTTTGTTTGCTTTCTTAAACTTTAAATAAATGATGTCATTGTTTATATGATTCTGCAACTTTGTTTTCCCCTCGGTATTATGCTTTTGAGACTTACCTGCGTTATACCTGTGGCTTTTTAACAGTTATAATTATTTCACTGTATAAGTATACCATAATTTATCTATTCATATATAATAAACAATTAGGCCACTTCCAGGTGTTTATTTTGTTGTTGTTATTTCAAACAAATACTACAGTGGACATTCTCATATATATCTTCTTGTGCACCTGAGAGTCTCTGGATACTTCTAGTATTTGATTAGTACATTGAGATTAAAAGATGAGCTTGTTGCTGACTAGAGGACAGGCCTAGAGATCTAGCTGTCCCAAGTCCTACCCAGTCACTGAGGGTTGAGGAGATCAATAGCTCAACACACTGGTAGTCTGTAAACACTTCCCAGCGCAGTGGTTGCAAAGCTGTGCACAAGGATATAAACTTAAGAGTAGAATTCTTGCATTATAGAGCATCTTCAGCTTTACTATACTTATATCAGTTTACACTTTTGCTAGTAATATATGACAGTTTTTGTTTATCCACATCCTCAACTAATATTTGGGTTTACTATACTTGAAACTTTTTGCCAATCTGAAATGGTACCTTAAATTTGCCTTGGTATGAGTGACGTTAAACATCTCTTCATATGTTTATTGGCCATTTTTGTTGCCTTCTTCTGTGATTTGCCTGGTAATCATTTTTGCCCATTTTTCTATTGGATTGTTAGTATTTTCCTTATTGATTTTTAAGAGTTCCTTAATAGTATGTAATGCAAATACCTTTTCCATATCATGCATATCAACAGAGAGGAAAATCTTATTTCTTACTTGGAAACTTCTTTCTAGTTTTAAGATCTAGTTAATCTCAGTAAAAATTGCCTCTAATGGTTTACTTTGGGGAAAACCCCATAAAGTTATAAAGATTTTTATGTACCTAAGCAGTCAGAAGTTCTTTTATAATTTATAAAGAAAACCTTTTTGGTTTTCTAAAAGTTTGCTTTTCTTTCTAGGTAGAGCTACTCTATTTATAAGATAATTAATTTTCTAGAACAGAAGATTTCTACCTTGGCCATATATTGGAATCACTGGGGAGTTAAAAAAGAAAAAAAAAAAACCGATACCTGAGCCCCACTCCAGAGATTTTTATATATTTGATATGAGTTGCGGCTAGGGCTCTGAATGTTTAAATGCTTCTTAAGTGATTGTATTATGTAGCCAACCTAGAACACCACTGCTCTCAGAGGATTCTCTAGATCTGTACTGCCTAATATCAGTACATTAGCCACTGGTCACATGTAGCTATTTAAATTCATTAAACTTAAATAAAACTAAAATTTCAGTTCCTTGGTCAAACTTAGCCACACTTCAAGGGCTTAATAGTCACCGTGGCTACTGGCTATTGTATTGGACAGCACAGATATAGAACGTCTCCATAATTGCAAAAAGTCCTATTGGATAGTGCTGCTCTAATTGAAACTGGTAATAGGGTTTGCTTCTGGGGAAGAAGACTGAGGATAGAGATGAAAAGGGGACTTTTCATTATATAACCTTTTGAATGCTGGTTTCAAAATTTTATGAGGTAATTTTATTAAATACCTATTCAAAAATAAATATTTTTTTAAAAATTAAAGAGAGATAATTATAGTGATATTTGAGAGGAGAAAAAAGAAGATTATGTTTTAAAGAAGCAGTGTAGTTAATCTTTTTTGGGGGGGCAAAGGTTCTTTCTCTAAAGTTTAGAGCTTTTAGAGGAAAAATTATCTAAATTTATAAAAACAAATTAAAATATTTTAACAAATTAAATCATTGTAAATAGACTTTTAGGCATCTTGTAAAACAGAAATTGGCAAACTACAGCTTGGTTGCCTGTTTTAATAAATAGTTTTACTGAAATATTACCATGCTCATTTGTTGTGTATTGTCAGTGACTGCTTTTGTGCTAGAACAGCAGAATTGAGTATGGACTACAAGCTTAAAATATTCACTATCTAGCCCTTTAAGAAAAAGTTTTCAAAGATCCCTGTTATAGAAGAAACAAATCAGGTAAAATTGGGCATTTTTTATTGTTGTTGTAGGGGAGAAATACTAGCACATTATCAAATTGTACATATTCCTGGAAACTGCTAGTAAAGGTACATAATTACATAAACTTCTAATGATACATTTGGTTTATAATTGAAAGATTTCTTTCACTGTCATATTTTATGGGACCACAATTTATATTGGCCACAATTAAGAAAAAAGGAATCAAAATAGCCTTGAACCAGCAAGTATCATCCAGGGAGAATAGGATAGAATAGGACTCAGTGAGTTTGAGGCTTTAATTGGTACCTGTTTCTCTCACTTTTTAAAAACTATACTTCTAAAGTATTGTGTTTTAGTGGTTATTCTAGTGATTACTATACGCATCCTATACGTATCATGGTATACTTAGAAACAGTATCGTACTACTTCATGTAAAATGTTAGAACCTTACAGAGATATAATTCCATTTACTTCTCCTCATTCTTTGTGCGGTTGTTATCATATATGGTATTTCTATATGTTAAAAATCCCAGTGTTTTCATTATTATTTTGGTTTACAAAACCTTTTAAGGGCTTCCCTGGTGGTGCAGTGATTAAGAATCTGCCTGCCAATGTAGGGAACATGGGTTCGAGCCCTGGACCAGGAAGATCCCACATGCCGCGGAGCAGCTAAGCCCGTGCACCACAACTACTGAGCCTGTGCTCTAGAGCCTGCGAGCCACAACTACTGAGCCCGCAAGCCACAACTACTGAAGCCCGCGTGCCTAGAGCCCATGCTCTGCCACAGGAGAAGGCACCGCAATGAGAAACCCGTGCACCGCAACGGAGAGTAGCCCCCACTCGCCGCAACTAGAGAAAAGCCCACGTTCAGCAACAAAGACCTAAGGCAGCCAAAATTATGAATAAATAAATTTTTTAAAAAACCCTTTTAAGAAAATGGGAGAAGAAAATACTATGGTCTCTTATATTTACCATATACTTACCACTTAGTGCTCATTATTCCTTCCCATGGATTCTAATTTCTATCTTGATTATCATTTTCCCTTCAGCTTGAAGAACTTCCTTAAGCATTTCTTGAAATGCAGGTCTTCTAGCAACAAATTTTTCCAACTCTTGTTTATCTGAAAACATTTTTATTTCATACTCATTTTGAGGGATATTTTTACTGGATATAGAAATATGGTTGTTGTTTTTTTTTTCTTTCAGCCCTTTAAAGACACAGTTCCATTGCCTTCTAGCCAACAATGATTCTAAGTCAACCGTTATTCTTTCTGTTGTGCTTTTGTATTAGTGTGTATTCGTTTTCTCTGCTTTAAAATTTTTCTCTTTAGCTTTCATTTTTATCAGTTTGACTAAGGTGTGCCTTGGTCTCGTTTTTCTTTGTACTTATTCTGCTTGGAATTCCCTGAGGTTATTTAATCTGGGGGGTGATATTTTTCACCAAATTTGGTGAATTTTCAGCCTTTATTCAAATTCGAATATTATTTAGAAATTTTTCTGCCCTATTTTTTCCTAAGACTCAAAGTACATGCATTGCAGACTGCTTGATATTGTCCCACATGTCACTGAAGTTTTTGTTCATTTTTTTACAATAATTTTTCTCTTTCAACTTTTTAATGTCTTTGATTTGTCTTCAAGTTCATTGACCCCTTTTTCTGCAGTGTTTAGACTGCTGTTCAGAACCCATCTAGTGTAGTTTTTCATTTCAGATGTATTTTCAGCTCTAGAATTTCCATTTGGTTCTTGTTTTAGTTTCCACTTCTCTGTTGGATATCCCTATCTTTCCCTTTAAATCTTTGTGTGTGTGTGTGTTTGTGTGTGTAAAACAGTTGTTTACCAGTCCTTGTTTGCTAGTTTATACAAATGGATCATTTTTGAGTATGTTTCTCTTGATTGCTTTTTTTCTTGATTACGGGTGGTATTGCCTATTTCTTTACATGCTTAGTAACTTTATCGTGTACTGTATGAATGGATTTTGTTGTCTTCTTTTAAAGGGTGCTGAGTTTTTTTCTTGCAGACAGTTAAATCTGTTAGGCTTGGTTTTATGCTTTGTTTGGGCAGGTCAGTGTTGATTTTGTTCTTAGTCTGAGGACATGGCCCTTAACTCTAAGGTGTGATCCCTTCTTTTAAAGTAGACTTTTAGCATTTCATTTGAATGCCCAAGATGCTCAGTGAAGATTCTGTACTGTGGACCAGAGATCCAGTCGTCTCCAAGTGCTACATGACCTCTGTTTTTTTTGTTCAGCTCTCAGCCCTGCAGCAGGTACTGTGTGTTAGGCCCCATAGAGTCTCACCGTATGTATACACAGCCCAGGTCTTGGCCAGAGACCCAAGGGGACTATCCATGCAGATTTCTGTCCCCCATTTCACACAGCTTCTTTTTCTATAGTATTCTGTCCTACAGGTTCCAGCCACCTCAGCAGCCCAATCTGCTTCCTCTGCTCACTGAGACTGTTCATCTCATGTATATCGCTTCTTTCAAGAATTGGTCTTGTACTCTGGTTGTCCAATGCTTTATCTATTTTGTCCATATTAAAAATTGTTTAGGATGTGAGAGAGGGTAAGTCCAGTACTGGTTATTACATCATGGCTAACATTGGAAGTCCATGTTATTCTTTTTAAATTATATAAATGGATTTTTAAGTATGAAGGAATTTTGAGTTCACAGACCAGGTCTTAGAAGCCATATGAGAACATCATTTTAATAGTCTCTATAGACATGTACCTGTATTTCTTAGAGGGCTGAGATGGCTCCACTGGTCAATATTTGAGCAGTTACAAGCATGTTACATCTGTTTATGTACGCAGAACAAAATAACATAAGAATGTTACATCATTGTTTTGTATTGAGCATTCATGCTTCTGAATGATTACTATTTTAATGGGTAATTACTGATCAGAGTTTCGTGAACTTCCAAAAACATTACTATAAGTAAACATTCCTCAGGATTCCTAAGTGTGAGCAAACTGTGTAATCAGGAGGCTCAATAAATTGGTTAGGGCTGGTAGTTTTACATTTAAATATTTTTGTTTCCTCAACCTGAATCTTGGATTCTTTTTTTCATTTTAGTGATAAATGCTTAACTTTGACAACTCTAAATACTTAGTATATGTTGAACACCTACTATTTTCTAGGCATCTATCATAATCTATTAGCAAATATTCTCATTTATTCTCCACATTGATCATGCAGGGCAGATGGCATTATCCCTGTTTTTCAGATGAAGACTGAGGCTTTAAGAAATTAGGCACTAAAGTCTTACAGTTAATAAATTACAGAGCCATGATTTGAGCCCTGGTCTAACTCTAAAGCCCATGCTTTTTATTCTATCTTTTATTCTCTTAGCTGTGCAACAGAACCATGTTTGGAGCTTTTAATAAATACAGATACCTAGGTACCATCCCGATATTCAGTATGTCCGGGGTGGTATCTGTAAAACTGAAGTGTTGCCAGATTTGAGCACCACTGGTTACTAGTGCCATATTCCTTCTCCATCGTCACAGGCACTGGGTTGTGAAGCCCTGTAAGGCAGAAAACTAGGAATGTGAACATTTTAAAGATTGTAGCTGTCACTGAAATAAGAAAATGAGAGTGAAAGGCAAATATACTTCTCTTTTGGTTCTCAGGGTAAAGGCTGCAGCTGAGGGCTAATAGAGAACTTGAGGAGGATTAGCCCTAAACTTCCTATTACCTTTTGTAAGCATATCAGCCAGGTTCTCCAGAAATGACTACTTTGAATTTTTAAGTCAAGTGAGAGGTATGTCTCATCTCTACTGTCGTGAGTTTCAGTTCCTCATCTGTGAAAGGGGATATCTATCTCAGATAGATTTGAGAGTGACATGAGATTATTGCCTGGTTCATACTAAGTATTCAGAAAGTGGGAGCTACTATTATTATAATTAGTACTATTACTGCTTCCTTTGGAATTACCAGTTTAGTACCAGCCCTCAGCCCCCAAACTACCTATCCTAACATTTTTTATTGTTCGTTGTCTCTAATATGGCCCCTCCTCTCCTCTCTGACTTCATTTCTATGCTTTCCCTTCACTGCTTTCTTTGCATTTCCTCAGATGTGCTGTGCATGTTCCTGTCTCAAGGCCTTTGTACTTACTGATCTCTGCCTGAATAGTCTTCCTCCACGTTTCATTCATACCTCTGCTCAAATATGTCTTCTTCAGAAATACCTCCCCTGACCAACCAACTAAAATAGAATGTCCCACTACTCTCTCTCACACGTCCCTGTATTACTTTATGCATAACATTTTCACTCTGACATTTATATTATATTCTGTACATACTTTTTTTAAAGTACCATTTAATTAATTAATTTATTGAAGTGTGGTTGATTTACAATTTTATATTAGTTTCATGTGTAAAGTAGCATTTTAATACAATAGAAATAAATCAAGGGCTGATTGGATCTGGTGAATATAGTTAAAAATATATTGTCTTTAACATGAAAAGATGCTCAACATCACCAATCATTAGAGAAATGCAAATCAAAACCACTATGAGTTATCTCCCCACATCAGTCAGAACGGCCATCATCAAAAAGTCTACAAACAACAAACGCTGGAGAAGGTGTGGAGGAAAGGGAACCCTCCTATGCTGTTGGTGGGAATATAAATTGGTACAGCCACTATGGAGAACAGTATGGAGGTTTACCCAAAAACCAAAACTAGAGCTACCATACAATCCAGCAATCCCACTCCTGGGCACACACCCAGAGAAAAACATGGTTCGAAAGGATACATGCACCGCAGTGTTCACTGCAGCACCGTTCACAATAGCCAAGACATGGAAGCAATCCAAATATCCACTGACAGATGAATGGACAAAGAAGATGTGGTACATACCAGTGGAATATTATTCAGCCATTAAGAAAGAAATAATACCATTTGCAGTAACATGGATGGACCCAGAGACTATCATACTAAGTGAAGCAACTCAGGCACGGAGAGACAAATATCATATATCGCTTATATGTGGAATCTGCTAGTGTTGGAGGGTCTCCTGCAGAGGTGGGGGGTCGCCGTGGCTCACCGTGAGGACAAGGAAACCGGCAGCAGAAGTTTGGGGAAGCAACCCCCAGCATGAGCCCTCCCAGAGTCCGCCACCAGCCCTACCAAAGAGCCCAGGCAGACTCCCGTGTTGGGTCACCCCATTTACATACTTTTTAATTTACTTGTTATATAACTTGGTCTGTTTTGTCCACCGTTGAATCTCCAGCTTTTTAGAACAGTGCTTAGCATATAGTACGCACTTAATAAGTATTGCTGAAGGTTGCCCACTCTCACCACTCTTATTCAACATAGTTTTGGAAGTTTTAGCCACAGCAATCAGAGAAGAAAAGGAAATAAAAGGAATCCAAATCGGAAAAGAAGAAGTAAAGCTGTCACTGTTTGCAGATGACATGATACTATACATAGAGAATCCTAAAGATGCTACCAGAAAACTACTAGAGCTAATCAATGAATTTGGTAAAGTAGCAGGATACAAAATTAATGCACAGAAATCTCTGGCATTCCTATACACTAATGATGAAAAATCTGAAAGTGAAATCAAGAAAACACTCCCATTTACCACTGCAACAAAAAGAATAAAATATCTAGGAATAAACCTACCTAAGGAGACAAAAGACCTGTATGCAGAAAATTATAAGACACTGATGAAAGAAATTAAAGAGGATACAAATAGATGGAGAGATATACCATGTTCTTGGATTGGAAGAATCAACATTGTGAAAATGACTCTACTACCCAAAGCAATGTACAGATTCACTGCAATCCCTATCAAACTACCACTGGCATTTTTCACAGAACTAGAACAAAAAATTTCACAATTTGTATGGAAACACAAAAGACCCCGAAGAGCCAAAACAATCTTTAGAATGAAAAATGGAGCTGGAGGAATCAGGCTCCCTGACTTCAGACTATACTACAAAGCTACAGTAATCAAGACAGTATGGTACTGGCACAAAAACAGAAAGATAGATCAATGGAACAGAATAGAAAGCCGAGAGATAAACCCACGCACATATGGTCACCTTATCTTTGATAAAGGAGGCAGGAATGTACAGTGGAGAAAGGACAGCCTCTTCAATAAGTGGTGCTGGGAAAACTGGACAGGTACATGTAAAAGTATGAGATTAGATGACTCCCTAACACCATACATAAAAATAAGCTCAAAATGGATTAAAGACCTAAATGTAAGGCCAGAAACTATCAAACTCTTAGAGGAAAACATAGGCAGAACACACTATGACATAAATCACAGCAAGATCCTTTTTGACCCACCTCCTAGAGACATGGAAATAAAAACAAAAATAAACAAATGGGACCTAATGAAACTTCAAAGCTTTTGTACCGCAAAGGAAACCATAAACGACCAAAAGACAGCCCTCAGAATGGGAGAAAATATTTGCAAATGAAGCAACTGACAAAGGATTAATCTCCAAAATTTATAAGCAGCTCATGCAGCTCAATAACAAAAAAACAAACAATCCAATCCAAAAATGGGCAGAAGACCTAAATAGACATTTCTCCAAAGAAGATATACAGACTGCCAACAACTCGTGAAAGAGTGCTCAACATCATTAATCATTAGAGAAATGCAAATCAAAACTACAATGAGGTATCATCTCACACCAGTCAGAATGGCCATCATCAAAAAAATCTAGAAACAATAAATGCTGGAGAGGGTGTGGAGAAAAGGGAAGCCTCTTGCACTGTTGGTGGGAATGTAAATTGATACAGCCACTATGGAGAACAGTATGGAGGTTCCTTAAAAAACTACAAATAGAACTACCATATGACCCAGCAATCCCACTAACTGGGCATATACCCTGAGAAAACCATAATTCAAAAAGAGTCATGTACCAAAATGTTCATTGCAGCTCTATTTACAATAGCCCAGAGATGGAAACAACCTAAGTGCCCATCATCGGATGAATGGATAAAGAAGATGTGGCACATATATACAATGGAATATTACTCAGCCATAAAAAGAAACGAAATTGAGCTATTTGTAATGAGGTGGATAGACCTAGAGTCTGTCATACAGAGTGAAGTAAGTCAGAAAGAGAAAGACAAATACCGTATGCTAACACATATATATGGAATTTAAGGGAAAAAAAGGTCATGAAGAACCTAGGGGTAAGATGGGAATAAAGACACAGACCTACTAGAGAATGGACTTGAGGATATGGGGAGGGGGAAGGGTAAGCTGTGAGAAAGCGAGAGAGAGGCATGGACATATATACACTACCAAATGTAAGGTAGATAGCTAGTGGGAAGCAGCCGCATAGCACAGGGAGATCAGCTCCGTGCTTTGTGACCACCAAGATGGGTGGGATAGGGAGGGTGGGAGGGAGGGAGACGCAAGAGGGAAGAGATATGGGAACATATGTATATGTATGACTGATTCAATTTGTTATAAAGCAGAAACTAACACACCATTGTAAAGCAATTATACTCTAATAAAGATGTAAAAAAAAAAGTATTGCTGAAAGATTGAATTTCCATATTTGATAGCTCCCCTTTATAAAAAAGACAAAACCCAGTATCATAGTGGTAGGATAAAAGCTATGTGCTCTAGCGTATCCGGTATTTTATCTTTTTTTTTTTTTTTAACATCTTTATTGGGGTATAATTGCTTTACAATAGTGTGTTAGTTTCTGCTTTATAACAAAGTGAATCAGTTATACATATACATATGTTCCCATATGTCTTCCCTCTTGCGTCTCCCTCCCTCCCACCCTCCCTATCCCACCCCTCCAGACTGTCACAAAGCACCGAGCCAATATCCCTGTGCCATGCGGCTGCTTCCCACTAGCTATCTACCTTACTACGTTTGTTAGTGTGTATATGTCCATGACTCTCTCTCACCCTGTCACAGCTCACCCTTCCCCCTCCCCATATCCTCAAGTCCGTTCTCCAGTAGGTCTGCATCTTTATTCCTTTCTTACCCCAGGTTCTTCATGACATTTTTTTTTCTTAAATTCCATATATATGTGTTAGCGTATGGTATTTGTCTTTTTCTTTCTGACTTACTTCACTCTGTATGACAGACTCTAGGTCTATCCACCTCATTACAAATAGCTCAATTTCGTTTCTTTTTATGGCTGAGTAATATTCCATTGTATATATGTGCCACATCTTCTTTATCCGTTCATCCGATGATGGGCACTTAGGTTGTTTCCATCTCTGGGCTATTGTAAATAGAGCTGCAATGAACCGGTATTTTATCTTTATGTTAAATAGGTTTTACCATTTTATGTTTGGTAATTTTACTTAATAATGGCTTTATCAATGGTATATATTTTAACAGCCTAGTTATTCATGATATTATCTGATAGCAGCATGCTATTCTCTGTTGACTTGTATGTTTTCCCCGGCTCTCAGTGGTCGTCAATGGAGAGGACCTGAGTAAAGTATATCACAGATTATAACTTTAATATCATACATAATTGTTTGCATTCTTTTCAGTGTCTTAATTCTTTCCCAGACTTCAGTTGTCTTTGAGCTCACATTTATCGTTTCTCTTAATCTGTTTAATAAGTACACATAGTCATTGACCTAGTGTTTAGTACTTCCCTGAGAATTCACTCTGTCATGTAGTTACAAAAATTCTCACCATAAAATTATTTATAATGATAAATTGGAGACCATATAAATGTTATAGGTAAGCTTATGAGTTCATTAAATGTGTTTTATCCATAAATGTGATATGTAGTCATTAAAAAAGATAGTGTTGAGCTGTTTTTATTAACATATACATATATCTATGTTGTTGTTTTTTTTGGCCATGCCATTTGGCTTGTGGGATCTTAGTTCCCCAACCAGGGATTGAACCTGGGCCCCCCGGCAATGAAAGTGCAGAGTCCTAACCACTGGGCTGCCAGGGAATTCCCAATATACCTATGATTTTTTTAATGAAAAAAAGCAGGTTACAAGGAAGCACGTACAATATAATCTCATTTTTGTGGAGGAAAAATTAGATACTTGTATGTGTATAGAAAAAAGTCTGAAGAATCCTATCCAGAATCGGAGAGCAAGATTAGCAGTCTTATTTTGTGTCCAAGTCCACTAGTAATTTTCCGGATCTTCATTTGTTTTGGTACCACTAACTGTAACTGTTAATTCTGGCTCCTGGGAAAGCCTCTGTCTTGTCCTGGATATAAATAAATCACCTCTCCCCTTAGTTCAACAAAGGAAAAAGGCTGGAGTTTTTTTTAAAGGAACTTTTCTAGGAAAATAAACAAAAAAGTCACAGTGAAAGAATAGAAACCAAAGTGTTTACAGAACACACATTACTTTTTCCTAAGTAGTAAAAGTCTATCCACCAACTAGCTTAGCTGATGCAGTTTATGGCACTCTAAAGTCCTTGTGGCAATTCTTTACCCAGATCTTTCTAGCCAAACCTAGTAAGTTGGAAGTTTTGATTCAGTACTACCATTTAGGAATGCTGTAGAAGAAAATGGGATGACATAGAAAAATGTATATAAAATATTAAATAAAAAATCAGATTATAAGATAGTATATATGATGGTATCCTAATTTTGTTTATGGTATATGGTGTAATGTACAGAAAAAAACAAAACAGATAATCTTGAAATGGTAGCAGTGGTTATCTTTAAGTGGTAGAATTACAGCTCATTTTAAATTTCTTTCTGGTTTTCTATTTTTCTAAATTTTTACAGAAATGTAGTAATTCACATCAAACTTATAAGGCTCCATATTACCACAGTCACGTCCTCAGGTTCCTCCTTGGTGGATTCAACCAGCCTCAGATTGTATACTATATTTGCACTCCGTGATTGTTTGAATCCTCAGATGCAGAACGATGGATAAGGAAGACTGCCTAAGGGACTTGAGCATGGGGGTGGGGTCGGGTGTCCTGGAACCAGTCCCCCATGGATGTCAAGGCTTGACTATATAGTTTCTGCTACAGACACGCCATGTTTTATTGTGCTTAGCTTTACAGTACTTCACAGATCGTGTTTTTTTACAAATTGAAGGTTTGTGGCAATCCTGTGTCAAGCAAATCTATCAGTGCCATTTTCCCAACAACATTTGCTCTTTTCATTGTCTCTGTGTCACATTTCGGTAATTCTTGCAATATTTCAAGCCTTCCACCAACAAAAAGATTACAACTTGCTAAAGGCTCAGGTAATGTTTAGTATTTTTTAACAATGAAGTATTTTTAAATTAAGGTGTGTACGCATTGATTTTTAGACATAATTCTACTGTACACTTAAAAGACTACTGTATAGTGTAAACATAACTTTTATATGCACTGGGAAACCAAAAAAATGCATGCAACTCGCTTTATCGTGATATTCACTTTATTGCAGTGGTCTAGAACTGAACCTGCAATATCAAAGTTATGCCTGTATATCAGTTCTAAACTCCTCTGGTTGTTTTATAAAGGCTCTTTCTTTTTTTTTTTTTTTTTTTTGGCTGCACCACATGGCATGTGGGATCTTAGTTGCCCAACCAGGGATCGAACCCATATATAAAGGCTCTTTTTAATCCAGCTTTTTCTACCCATCTAAATCTTCATAGTTTTGCCTCTGAATAGTCACCTTGTTCTTGGGCAGGAGGCATTATTAAATAAAGCTAAGAACATGTATGATCACTTCCTGTTTAGTATTGAAAGTACCCTCTCTTGTCTTTTGGTTTATATAGTACTGGAGCCAGCTAGGGTCCAACAGTGATCCACAAGTTTGTACATTGTGACTGACTTCTCTTTCCAGTATATCTACCAGATGCTTAGTTGTCCTCAGAGTCTGTTAGCAAATCAAAATGGTGTTAAACCTGGGAAAGTACTGCTCTTTAAAGATGTTAGCTGATTGTTGTTATTTAGCTGTCTTACGTGCAGTGGTGGGTGTTGGGCATTGCAGCTGGCAATACGAACAAGGAAATGGGGGAACACAGTAAGATATAGAAAACCTCAACTTTCTGTAAATTCGAATGGGTTGCTTTCTTAGAGTGAATTTTAAACTTCTTGGGTCCTTAAGTTTAGAAATCTATATAATAATAAATGAAATACAGTCACCGAAATAAACTTTGAGGATTATAAAAATAACCCAAGTATACTAGTTAGGACTGACGAGGCTGTTATGTATTAACAAATAATTCCCAAATTGCAATTGCTTAAAGCAATAAAGTTTCATTTATTGTTCACATTACAGACTGATGCAGGTTTTATGATTCTCTTTGCAGCTCTCTCTAAGCAGTGTCCTCTTCCATTATTTGATGCCACTATCTTCATATGTAGCCTCCTAATTTGTGACAGAAGGGAAGAGAGATTGTAGGTGATTTGCACAGAAGATTTTATTGGCATAGTTGGAAGTGGCTCATTCTGTTTCACTTACATTCTGTTAAACTTACATTCTTATGGTTAGAACCCAGTTTCGTGGCACATAAAAGTAAGGAAAGCTTATCTTCCTCTGTGCCTAGGAAAAATATAATGAAATGGGGTCACAAAGTATCGTGTCTGCCACACCAAAGTTTTAGAAGAATAAAATGTGCCACTAACCATATCTTATGGATGGGCTCTCTATTTTTTTTTCTCTTTATCTGTTTGCCTTCTCTCTAGTTTCCTTCTTGCTCTCTGCCTTTCTGTCACATTAAGCTGCCCAAGGTTGCAGTGGAGTGAGTGAAAAATGATCTTTTTCCCTATTGCCTTTATTTCTTAAGGGAGAAGAAAGTCCCAACTCTAAGTAAGTACATCTTGGCTAGTAAAGCTTTTTGTAGAAAACTTAAAAATTCCCTTTTCAGGAACATTCTTGCACTGCTGGTGGGAATGTAAATTGATACAGCCACTATGGAAAACAGTATGGAGGTTCCTTAAAAAACTACAAATAGAACTACCATATGACCCAGCAATCCCACTACTGGCCATATACCCTGAGAAAACCATAATGCAAAAAGAGTCATGTACCACAATGTTCATTGCAGCTCTATTTACAATAGCCAGGAGATGGAAGCAACCTAAGTGTCCATCATCGGATGAATGGATAAAGAAGATGTGGCACATATATACAATGGAATATTACTCAGCCATAAAAAGAAACGAAATTGAGTTATTTGTAGTGAGGTGGATGGACCTAGAGACTGTCATACAGAGTGAAGTAAGTCAGAAAGAGAAAAACAAATACCATGTGCTAACACATATATATGGAATCTAAGGGAAAAAAAAAAGGTCTTGAAGAACCTAGGGGTAAGATGGGAATAAAGACACAGACCTACTCGAGAATGGACTTGAGGATATGGGGGGGGGAGAAGGGTAAGCTGTGACAAAGTGAGAGAGTGGCATGGACATTTATACACTACCAAACGTAAGGTAGATAGCTAGTGGGAAGCAGCCACATGGCACAGGGAGATCAGCTCCGTGCTTTGTGACCACCTGGAGGGGTGGGATAGGGAGGGTGGGCGGGAGGGAGACACAAGAGGGAAGAGATATGGGAACATATGTATATGTATAACTGATTCACTTTGTTATAAAGCAGAAACTAACATACCATTGTAAAGCAATTATACTCCAATAAAGATGTTAAAAAAAATTCCCTTTTCAAAACTAAAACCTGAACTTGTTGAATCAGTCATATTTAGTTTTTATTTAAAATCTGAGCAGCTTAGAGTAGCATATTCTCATAGCTTTGCCTAATCTATAAATGTCAATTTTTATTTATGCTATCCATATAAAAAGGTCTCACTGTATCTGAAGAGATTCATTTATTTATTCATTCATCAAATTTTAATTGAGCTCCTGTTATATGCCAGGCACTATTCTAGGTATTGGGGATATAGTGATGAACAAGACAGAATTCCTATCTTATATTCTGGTCAGATTTATTGATCATCAAAATCTGTGATGGATGGTGCAATATATCAATTAGTAACCATAAATTAATTAGTTAATATACCAATTATAAGGATTACAAAATTAGAGTAAGCATCATAGGATTAGTGTAATGTAAACAGATTCATGGTGGTTGGTATTTAGAAACGATAATATCACGGGGAATAATATGGATCTGTTTTTAATTTTAGCTTTAAAGAAACCGCCTGTTTCCTTTTCTCAATATGAAAGTCATCAAGTAATCTCCCATCTTCCAACTGGACAACCTCTCTCCCCAAATATGGTTCCAGGTATGAAGTCTTATTCTTAAAATTCCATTTGAAAATCAATTTTCTGGTCATGTATTGTTACATAGTGAATAAAACATGTCATTTAGCAGCACAGTGAAGTATCATTCATTATTCTACTTAACTTTGTATATCATCAAACGACTGATAAAAGCTCAGGGAGATTCATTGCAGCTCTATTTACAATAGCCCGGAGATGGAAACAACCTAAGTGTCCATCATCGGATGAATGGATAAAGAAGATGTGGCACATATATACAATGGAATATTACTCAGCCATAAAAAGAAACGAAATTGAGCTATTTGTAATGAGGTAGATAGACCTAGAGTCTGTCATACAGAGTGAAGTAAGTCAGAAAGAGAAAGACAAATACCGTATGCTAACAGATATATATATGGAATTTAAGGGAAAAAAAGGTCATGAAGAACCTAGGGGTAAGACGGGAAAAAAGACACAGACCTACTAGAGAACGGACTTGAGGATATGGGGAGGGGGAAGGGTGAGCTGTGACAGGGCGAGAGAGAGGCATGGACATATATACACTACCAAATGTAAAATAGATAGCTAGTGGGAAGCAGCCGCATAGCACAGGGAGATCAGCTTGGTGCTTTGTGACCTCCTGGAGGGGTGGGATAGGGAGGGTGGGAGGGAGGGAGACGCAAGAGGGAAGAGATATGGGAACATATGTGTATATATAACTGATTCATTAAAAAAAAAGAAAAAAGCTCGGGGAGAGATCATTACAAAATGAACTTTGTCTACTGGACTATTAAGAGTGGAAGAATTATTTGTTCTGCCACTCTGGACTACGTTCCCTTTCATCACTACCAGTATATATGTATTTACCTTCTCCAAAATGTGTTCAAGTTTATCTCACAGAGGCCTTCTATAAAATGAGTTCCGCCTGTATTAAACTCCCTACTCTGTACTTATCTGTGTGTTTTCTACTGAATACCTACTCAATTTTACAGAAATATTCCTCTAAAATGAGAATTGATATAATTAAAATTAATTGTAATAAAGATCTAAATCGAGGCTTTGATGAGTTAAAAAGGGAGGTGGGGGAAAGAAAAGTTATATCCAGGAGATACTAATAAGAAAGAATCAAGAGTTAACAGTTATGTCGCTGTGTAGATGAAAATGACTTCAAGATTAGAAATTCTAAAAGCCTTATTGGATTTTGGAGATCTCTGACAGCAATATAGAATTTGGAGGGAAGAAAAGTTACAGGTATCACTGCCATTTTAATCTTTGGGTTTCTACTATTGATATACATTCCATTGATGAATAGGTTTATAATCAATACTAAAGATACCCACCTGGGAATGATTAGTAAACTTCACACAACTAAAATCACATTGGTTATAAGATTTGATTAAAGAAATTAAATAAAGCTTTAAAAAAAAGCTACCTGACTACCCAGTATCAGATAACAGTGTCTTACCTTTTCTCGGGTACATCTTATGAAATTCTTCTGCAAAATATGACCTTAATTTGATGTTTTTATGCCATAGATTCTCATGTAAACCACAATGGAAACCCCAGAACTTCAAAACAGAAGCCTTCCAATCCTCTTCAACATTTAATTCCAGGCCCTAACTTGGAGAGTGAACCCAGAATTCAAGCAGATATTCTAAAGCAGGCTACTAAGGATCGAGCCGGTGATCTCCATAAATTGAAGCAAAGTAAGAATCAGTTGATGAATATTATGCTGAAAAGATTTCTTTAAATATAATATATTTATTTACAAGTCTGAATTAAGGTCTTCATTATTATAATCTCTAACTAATGGATGTATAGTGAAGTTATATACATACAAAGAGAAAGTATGGCAGTTATAAAATTTAAAAGAAAAGTAGGTTTTAAATGGATAGAGATATTTTAAAGAACACTTTCAAAAACTTCTCTTGTTCTCCAGTGTTAAAAAATAAATTTCAGGTGAGTTGATTTAAAAAAATGCTATTAGTTCTTATGAATGTAAAATTTTTCTGAGAAGTGAGAGAAGATATATTTTGTTAGGCTAATATATGAAAACTTTGATTAGAAAGGAGGGAAGATAAAGAGTTTTGAAAAATGAGTTCTGGAAGAAATAAAGACTGCCATCGTAGAAAGTTCAATGCTGTTTCCTTTTCCATTCCCTCCAATTGCAGTTTGCTTCATTTAGGTGCTAGAAGTGAAAGAAATTGAACAAACTCATAATACTGTGTAATAATGTTTGACTGCTTAATTGTTTCAGAGGTATTGATTATGATAAATGGACAATACCTGTTAATCTGCATAATTTTCTAATTGGTAGATTTTCAAGATGTATAAGAAAAAATTCCAGTAGTAGACAGAATTGGGAACAGGACAGTGGCTCTTAGACCAGCTCTCTTAAACTGTACTTTTCACTGCTTCTGCTTTTTAAGGCTTCTTCCCTTCAACTTCTGAATAGACAGAATGTCTGAAAGCTCCAGTTTGCTTTTGTTTACTTTTAATGATGGCTTCTTTGGCAACAACTCTTCAGAGCCGTGTTTAGGCATTTACTTGTACACAGGTTGTTTGTACTGTGATAACTGCACAGTGTTACATTTTTAAATTGGTCTTATGACAGTTATTCATATTTCTGCATCTATATGAATATATAGTTTGTGTACATTTAATTGACTTTCCTTCCTTGACATTTTAAAGCGTATCCATGTATCTTGACTAAAGTATTATATAAAAAATATTTTTATTTACAAGAATATGGTTAACATTTTAAATACAGTGAAAAAATATTTCCTCCAAATCTTGTTGGGGAATTGGCTTCAAAACTTTTATCTCAACAAAAAGAGGTTTATAGTAAGGTCAGAATCTTACTAAGATAAAATATCTTAATTTGATCACTTAAGATTTTCTTCTACTTATAGTTTATTCTATAAAAATTGTTATTGTTGTCTTACCTCTCTTTTTTTTAACCAGTCTTTGGGTAAAGAATGTGATTGGAAAATGATCACCAGGAAATTACTACATTCCACAATTTTTTTTTTTTTTTTTTTTTTGTCTGTGCCGTGTGGCACGTGGGTTCCTAGTTCCCCAACCAGGGATCAAACCCGTGCTCCCTGCAGTGGAAGCATGGAGTCCTAACCACTGGACCACCAGGGGATTCCCTACAATTTATTTTTAAAAGAGCCTATTGAGTTTTAAAATCTTACTCTGAATTCTTTTCAATGTATATATAGAGTTGAAATCAATGTGAGCACTATTTTGTGATTTACTTTGGCATTATTTCTTACCTGTGTTTTAACCTATCAAATAGTTATGTAGTTGTGATTTAAAAATATACATATATACATATACACACACCTAGACATATGCATATATTCCATTGTGTTTAGGCAATAATAATAGTTCATTTAGCTCTACTCTTTGATTATTTAAATTATTTTGTATTTTCTTATGTTAGATGTCGTGATTATGAATATCTTTTTTTCAAATTATTTCCTGCTTCTCCTACTTTGGGTATTCCTTTAAAAGTGTAGTCCCCTAACTGAATTTATTAGGTCAAAGTACTTGACTAACTTTATAGCTCCTGTTACATAATGTCAGATTGTTCTCTAGAACAGTTTTACAATGTCACTAGAGATGTTTACATTTATTTCTTTCCCTAAGGCCTGGCCACATTTGCTTTTTAACTCTTTTGTAAGGCATTTAGAATATAATGATTCCTTAAGGGTGTTTTAATAGGCATTTACTTTCTGGTGGCCTGTCCATTTTTATGTGAGGAATTATACTATAATTATATCTTGGTATATAATCTGTGCATCAGTTTTGACCACTGAGCCTGATAACTTTGGAGATTGATCCTATACCTTTCTGTCAAATCTTTATCAATAATTCAGATGCTAACCTTTGATAAATGAACTTTACTGCAGTTTCCTCTTCTGCCTTTTGTGATATGAGACTTTATTATATCATGCAAATGATTTTTTTAGAAATTAAAAATAAGTTTAAAATTGTGGTAAAATACATATAGAATTCACCAAAGTGCACAATTCAGCGGTATTTAGTACATTTATAATGTGCAGTCATTACAACTGTCTAGTTCCAGAAAGTATTCATCACTACAAAAGAAAACCCTGTACCCATTAAGCAGTCACTCCCCATTTTCTCCTACCCACAGTCCTTGGCAATGACTAACCTATTTTCTGACTCTATGGATTCACCTGGAATCCTGGATATTTCATGTAAATGGAATCATACAATATGTAGCCTTTTGTGTCTGGCTTCTTTTGCTTAGCGTACTGTTTTCAAAGTTCAGCCATGTTGTCACAGGTATCAGGACTTTATTTCTCTTATGGCTGGATAATATTCAATTGTATGAATACATTTTGTTTATCCATTCATCTGTAGATGGGTATTTGGATTGTTTCCACTTTTTGGCTATTGTGAATAGTGCTGCGATGAACATTCATTTACAAGCTTTTGTTGAACACTTGTTTTCAATTCTTTGTGTACCTAGATGTAGAATTGCTGGATTATATGGTAATTCTATGTTTAGCTTTATAGGAAACTGCCAAACTATTTTCCACAGCAGCTGCACCATTTTACAGTTCCATCAGCAATGCACGAGAGCTCCAGTTTCTCGACATCCCTGTCAACACTATCAGTACTTTCCACTGTTGCTGTTGTTTTTACTGTTGCCATCCTAGTGCCTGTGAAGTGGTATCTCATTGTGATTTTCATTTGCATTTCCCTAATGACTAATGACATTGAGCATCTTTTCAAGTACTTGTTGGCCATTTGTATATCTTCTTTAGAGAAATGTATATTCAAGTCCTTTGCCCATTTTAAAATTGGGTTGTTTGTCTTTGCTGTTGAGTTTTAAGCATAATTTATATATTCTGAATACTAAACCCTCATCAGATGTATGATATGCAAATATTTTTACCCATTCTATCATTTGTTTTTTCACTCTCTGATAGTGTTCTATGATGCACAAAGTTTTAAATTTTGATGCAGTCCAGTTTGTCTATTTTTCTTTTGTTGTTCATGCTTTTGGTGTCATATCTAAGAAACCTTTGCCAAATCAAAAAGGTCATGTTTTCTTCTAAGAACCTCATAGTTTTCGCTCTTTTTTTAACTTGAGGTATAATTGATTTACAATATTATATTAGTTTCAGGTGTACAACATGATGATTCAGTGTTTGTATACATTGCAAAATGGTCACAACAATAATAGTTTTAGCTCTTATATGTAAGTTTTTTATCTATTTTAAGTTAATATGTATATACGGTATGAGGTAAGGATCCAACTATGTTCTTGTGTGCATCGGTATTCAGTTGTCCTAGCACTATTTGTTGAAGACACCTTCTTTCTCCATTGAACAGTCTTGGTATCCTTGTTGAAAATCAGTTGACCACACATGTATGGGTTTATTCTGGATTCTTAATTCTGTTCCATTGAGACCAGATGCCAGGAGCACACTGTTTGGATTACTGTCACTTTGTAGTAAGTTTTGAAATTGGGAACTGTGAGTCTTCCAACTTTGCCCTTCTTTATAAGATTATTTTGACTGTTTGGCATCTCTTACAATTCCATGTGAATTTTAGGATCTGCTTGTCTATTTCTACTAAAGAGACAGTTGGGATTTTAATAGGAATTACATTAAATCTGTAGATTACTTTGGGGAGTATTATCATTTGAACAATATTAGGTCTTCCAATCCATGAAGATGGGATGTCTTTCCATTTATTTAGGGTATCTTTAATTTTCTTCAGCAGTTTTTGTAGTTTTCAGTGTACAAGTCTTATGCCTCCTTGGTTAAATTTATTCCTAAACATTTAATTCTTTTTTATGTTATTGTAAATCAAATTGTTCTCTTGATTTCCTTTTCAGATTGTTCATTGCTAGTGCATAGAAATATGACTGATTTATTTGTTTACTTGGCTTTTGGTTTTAAAATTTTTAATGCAAATTTCTAAGAATTGCTAATATTTGGGTTCATCTTAGAATAGTATTTTATTTTCACTCTTTTAGAAGTAATAGTGTTTTTAAATATACTGTAAAAATATACCTATGTTATATACATTAGCATATACATAAACATATGTGTATATATATAAAAAAATCAATATTTTGAATATGATTCAAAAATTTTATGAGTATTTTACATCAACTACATTTTTTTTTTCTTTTTACCTTTCGACGTCCCTTCACCCATTTCTCCCATGTCCCCACCCCCAACCTCTGCCAACCACCAATCTGTTCTCTGTATCTATGAGCTTGATTTTTTTTTTTTTTCTTTTTGGCTGCATTGGGTCTTTATTGCTGTGGGCTTTCTCTAATTGTGGCAAGCGGGGGCTACTCTTCATTGCAGCGTGTGGGCTTCTCATTGCAGTGGCTTCTCTTGTTGCAGACCACGGGCTCTAGACACAGGAGCTTCAGTAGTTGCAGCACATGGGTTCAGTAGTTGCGGCACGTGGGCCCTAGAGCACACAGGATTCAGTATTTGCGGTGCGTGGACTCAGTAGTTGCAGCATGCGGGCTCGCAGGCTGGGCTCTAGGACATGCAGGCTTCAGTAGTTGTGGCTTGCGGGCTCTAGAGCACAAGCTCAGTAGTTGTGGCTCACGGGCTTAGTTGCTCCATGGCATATGGGATCTTCCCAGACCAGGGATCAAACCTGTGTCCCCTGCATTGACAGGCGGATTCTTAACCACTGTGCCACCAGGGAAGTCCCTATGAGCTTGATTTTTATTTGTTTGTTTTACTTTTTCTTAGATTCTACATGTAAAAGAGATCATATGGTACTTACTTATTTCACTTAGCATAATACCATCAAGGTTCAACCATGTTGTTGCAAATAGCAAGATTTCATTCTTTTTTGTTGCTAAATAATACTTCGTTGCATATATATACCACACTTTCTTTGTCCATTCATCCACCAATGGACACTTAGGTTGTTTCCATATCTTGGCTATTGTAAATAATGCTGCAATGAACATGGGGGTGCCTGTTTCAAGTTAGTGTTTTCATTTTCTTCAGATAAATACCCAAAATGGAATTTCTGGATCATATGGTAATTCTATTTTTAATTTTTTGAGGAACCTTCATACTGTTTTCTGTAGTGGTTACACCAATTTACATTCCTACCAAGAGCATAAAGGTTCCCTTTCCTCCACATTTCTCCAGTAATGACTGATTTTTGTTTGTTGATCTTGTATCCTACAACTTAGCTGAATTTAACACAATAGGTTTTTATTTGTGTATATTCCAACATATCCATCTTGACTCTTACGACAACTTTCATTTCTTTTATTGCAAATCATCTGTCCTTTTTCTGGCCGTTAATATACTACTCAATTTTCATTTATTTTTTTTTTACCACGAATGGATTATTTGACCTCTTTGGAATATACAATGATCCAAATTTAGTTTTCTCTATCTTGATTACCATTTGTCCGAGGATTATTATTTATTTTCCCTTTGTGATATTTACTTCTGGTTTATCTTGTACACACATAAACTCACATTAAATTATTTCACTATTTTTATCTCTCTCTAGAATTTCCATTTTTTTCCATTTCTTGTCTTTATCCCTAGCATATGGTACGATTCTGATACCAGTTCCCATGTGTGTGGGTTTTTCCCACACCACTAAGCAATTCTCTAACACCAGCTGGGTATCTACAGATTAACTCAATTCTGACACTATCTACCTGGAAATAGCCTCAAATCTCACAGGTTAAGGGCTCAGTCCTCCCCTACTTCAGATGCCAATTACAACTCCAGATTGTTGCCTATATTTCTAACTGACTGGATGAGGATCTAAGGTACCAACAGCCACCTTCTTGGGTGCAATTAATTTGCTGGAGCAGCTTGCAGAACTCGGAGAAACATTTTACTTACTAGATTACCAGCTTATAAAAACTATAACTCAGGAGGAGCTATACGGAAGAGTTGCATAGGACAGCACAGAGCTTCCATGCCTGTTCCAAGCATGCCAATCTCCCCAAATCTCCATGGGTTTTTATGGAGGCTTCATTACATAGGCAATACACATTCATTACATTGCTTTATAATAATCTGAACCTACCTTAAAATTTTTTAAAAACTAAATTTTTCTCTGTTCTTCCAGAAGAATTTCACTGTCAGTTTATCAAGTTCTATGACTAGCCTCAAATGTAGTTTTAATTACCATTTTATCCTTTTTTTTAATCCTTACTGTTTTCTTCTTTGGTTTTATCCTTCTCAAAATCTTATTTGCCTAAAAGTTTCTATATAGTAGAAGAATTATTTTAAATAAACATTTGGGACTTCCTGGCAGTCCAGCAGTTAAGACTCCGTGCTTCCACTGCAGGGGGTGCAGGTTCCATCCCTGGTCGGGGAACTAAGATTCTGCATGCTGCGCAGAGTGACCAAAAAGGAAAAATAAAATAGAATAGAATAGAAAACAAATATTTAAGGTATATACAAGGAACTGTTACCAGAAGGGGGACTCCTTCCAGGGCCCTAGAGTGGTCTCTTGTCTAACACTTGGAAATGAATTGTCCATGGAGATGCATTTACTGACAAAGCAAAATACTTTATTGGAAAGGAGTGCTCGAGCAGAGAGCAGCAGGTAAGGGAACCCAGGATAACTGCTCTGCCACTTGGCTTGCAGTCTCAGGTTTTATGGTAATAGGGTTAGCTTTCTGGGTTGTCTCTGGCCAGTCATCTTGCCTGTGCCCATATTTGGTCCTATTCAAGGCCCTTCCTGATGGCGTGTGCATCTCTCAGTCAAGATGGTTTCCAGCAGGAGGGTTTCTGGAAGGTTGGCAGGACATATTATGGACTGGTGTCTCCTCCCTTCTTTGGGAACCAAATTCTCCTGGTTGGTTTGTGGTGGCAGCACTGTGTTCATTAGCAGGACCTCCTGTTGTGAGACTACTCATGCAGGTGGTTATTACCATGTCTGGCCAAGGTGGGTGGTTTTGGTCAATGGTTTCCTAATAGAACCATTAGAGATAATCTAATGCCCTATTACTCACTACTCTGGACAAACAGCATCCACATCACCTGTGATTGTTAAGATTTCAGACCCTACCCTAGACCTTATTTATATTAACATTAAAGTTTGAGACTCCACTATTACGTGATTTCTTCATTTTACAGACAAGAAAATTTAGATCCAGAGTGTTTAATTTACTTGAGGCAAATAGTTGGAACAACCAGGACTATTATCTAGGTCCCTTATCTTCAGGTTCACTGTTTTTTCACTGTATCCCACTACCTCCTCTATACTTTTAAAGTTTTGGAAAAATTCTTTAATAGTTCCTTTTCTTGTTCTATTTCTGGCAAACTCCTAATTGTACTTTAAAGCTGTGCTCTGCTGGCATCTATTTGATAAAGCCCTTCTCATATCCCTACTGTCTTGACCAAATCAATCATTCCCTTCTCACTGTATAGTTGACCCTTGAACAACATGGATTTGAACTGCATGGGTCCACTTATATGTGGATTTTTTCACTAGTAAATACTACAGTACTACACAGTCTGCAGTTGATTGAATCTGAGGATGTGGTTGCTGCATGTATGGAGGTGCAACTTTAAATTATATGTAGATCTTTGACTGTGCAGAGGGTCAGTACCCCTAACCCCCATGTTGTTCAAGGGTCAACTGTACTTCAATCCATTGAACATATTATCATTAGTGTATATACCACATCATTATGTAATTAACTGTTGAAGGGGAGGAAAAATTTTTCCATGACCTTTTTAGGATCCCTGGCTGGGTCTGAAAATTAAACTGAGAAAGATTAACAGGAAAAAAAAACCTACAAATTTATTTAATGTGACACAGGGCCCTTCATAAGGAAAAGGAGACCCAAATAAATGGTTAAACCTGAATTTTTATTTTTAAAAAAATTTAAACAGTAAGTATATATATGTGAAATAATTACTGTAGTAGTACAGAAAATTTAATCATTTTACATTATAAAAATGATTTATGCAGAAGTGGTTTAGTTTAGAGAAATTGGCATTATTATTACTGACATCATTTAGATATAACTGAGAAAAAATATAAGATGAATAAAAAGTTTTTGGAACATGATATCCAAGAAAGTTTTTTTTTGGTTTTTGTTTTTGTTTTTGTTTTTTGCGGTACGCGGGCCTCTCACTGTTGTGGCCTCTCCCGTTGCAGAGCACAGGCTCCGGACACGCAGGCTCAGCGGCCATGGCTCACGGGCCTGGCCGCTCCGCGGCATGTGGGATCTTCCCAGACTGGGGCACGAACCCACGTCCCCTGTGTTGGCAGGTGGACTCTCAACCACTGCGCCACCAGGAAGGCCCCCAAGAAAGTTTTTAATCTTCATTTTGTTTTCAGTCAGTATCAAGGTGGCTCTCTCCAGGTCATTGTGCAATAAACTATTGGTACAAACCAAAACATGATTATGGAAATACTGTATGAGTTTACCCACCCTTTTACTGAGAATCTCCTCTCTTTTGTCTCATCCCCTTAGTGAAATAATTTCAAATTCCCTAATTTCAACATATTCCATAATAATATGTCTAACTATAAATTTATGTTTACATAATATGTATATGTAAAATATATATACATACACACAACACTTAATACTCATGCAAATATTAGAGAAAAGTAAGAGATTCTTTAAGATACTTTTTTTTTTTTTTTTTTTTTGCAGTACACGGGCCTCTCACTGCTGTGGCCTCTCCCGTTGCGGAACACAGGCTCCGGACGCGCAGGCTCAGCGGCTGTGGCTCACGGGCCCAGCCGCTCCGTGGCATGTGGGATCTTTCTGGACCGGGGTACGAACCCGTGTCCCCTGCATCAGCAGGCGGACTCTCAACCACTGCGCCACCAGGAAATCCCTAAGATACATTTTTAAAGGCAGGAAAAAAGAGGCAGAGGGAGAGATATCCATTCAGTCTGAACAGAGAAAGACAGAAGACAGATCACATATTTCATTGAATCTGAAAGTCATTAATTTTAAGTTCAACACTTTTTTTTTTTTTTGCCACGCCATACAGCCTGCAGGATCTTAGTTCCCTGACCAGGGATCAAACCCGTTTCCCCTGCAAAGGAAGTGTGGAGTCTTAACCACTGGACTGCCAGGGAAGTCCCAACACATTTTTTTTTTTTTTTTACCACCAAGAAAGGAAAAAAGTTCCTGCCAATTACACTATGACACATCACTGATTTGAAGATGTATCCTGATGTTAGCAGTATTAAATGTGAAAAAGTCCGTCTTAGAATCAATGAAATGTATATGTAGTATTTTTTGTCTTTTTTCTATTTTGAGTGATATCTTCTTTCTTAAAAATCCATTTTCAAGATTAATATTTTAGATTAACGTTAGGGTAAGTTTTACCTCCAAGTAACTGAAATGGTAAATGAGAATGTCAATATGCTGCAAAAGTTTCCTTTTTTCATGAATTATCTCTGAAGTCTAAAATGTGTTTAGTGAGTGACCCGTTCATAAAGAAGAGGTTTCCTTTGCCAATAAACAAGTTATAGATTTGATACAAATGAGTGATCATTATTCATGTCTGGAACTTCATGGGCTCAGCCCTCCGAGTTAATAATTAACGCAGGGTTTCCCTGGTGGCGCAGTGGTTAAGAATCCGCCTGCCAATGCAGGGGACACAGGTTCGATCCCTGGTCCGGGAAGATCCCACATGCCAGAGAGCAACTAAGCCCGGGTGTCACAGCTACTGAGCCTGCGCCCTAGAGCCCACGAGCCACAACTACTGAAGCCTTCGTGCCTAGAGCCCGTGCTCCACAACGAGAGAAGCCACTGCAGTGAGAAGCCCGCGCACTGCAATGAAGAGTAGACCCCGCTCACCGCAACTAGAGAAAGCCCACATGCAGCAATGAAGACCCAGTGCAGCCAAAAATAAATAAATAAAATAAATAAATTTAAAAAAAAATAAAATAAAAATAATTAACGCAGAATTGGGAACATATTTGCCTACTTTTTGTTTCCTCTAGATTAGTGTTCGAAGTGCAAATCTATATTATTAGACTAATTTCCCCTTCCAATTTATTATTTTTTTAATTAATTTTTATTGGAGTGTAGTTGCTTTACAATGTCGTGTTAGTTTCTACCATACAGCAAAATGAATCAGCTATACGTATACATATATGTCCTCTTTTTTGGATTTCCTTCCCGTTTAGTTCACCACAGAGCACTGAGTAGAGTTCCCTGTGCTATACTGTAGGTTCTCATTAGTTATCTATTTTATACATAGTATCAATAGTGTATATAAGTCAATCCCAATCTCCCAATTCCTCCTACCTCTCCCTTTCCTCTTGGTATCCATACATTTGTTCTCTTCGTCTGTGTCTATTTCTACTTTGCAAATAAGGTCATCTATACCATTTTTCTAGATTCCACATATATGCGTTAATGTACGATATTTGTTTTTCTCTTTTTGACTTCACTCTGTATGACAGTCTCTAGGTCCATCCACGTCTCTACAAATGACCCATTTTCGTTCCTTCTTATGCCTGAGTAATATTCCATTTCCCCCTGCAATTGAGAACCCTTCAACAAATTTGTTATTCGGTCTTCAAAAGAAATGTATTTATCTTGCCCAAATTAATGGGAGTCTTAGACAGCTGAATATTCCTTCCAAATCTTTTGGGGTTTTTTTATTAGCTGTTACATAATTAAATAGTGCAATCTGGTATCTCACTATGGTACAGGCAGATTTTAGGACCAACTATTCCTTTTCCAATCAATGCTAAATACTTAGCGTTGAATGTTTTTGTAATAGGCTTGATGAAGAGTGGAAAGATATGATAGGACAAAGGATATGAAGTAAGTGTAGTAAACTGGGAGAAATTTAGCAAGGCTCATTTGTTCAGATTCTTCTTGATGTTCTTCTGTCTTGGATATAAGGATATTCCTTTACTCCAGGTATAGGGAGGATACCACTCACATGAGGGTTTTATGACCTGCTTCAGGGGAAGGTCAGAACGTCCTTTCTGCACATGCCATTTCTCAAATTCCTTCAGCTTGAAATATTTGATATTTCAAGGTGCTATGTTTTCAGGTTGCATGTCCTGAAACCTGTCATTCCCCTGTCTGAAAGTTCCAGATGAAGTTTCACAATCCAGAAACTGAGTTGTTAGCTTGCTCCATAACCCATTGAACTAGTCTCAGTCCTGGGTATTTCAAGGGAAACATAAGAAAAACAAAGGTTAATGGTTGGTACAAACTGTAAACTCGGTTTTTTAGTCCAGAAGACAGCCAATCAAGAAGATTTTCTAGATGTTGGACCTGAACCATCTTCAGATGCTTCATATTGCATTGGCAATACAACAGCTTTTCCTTGAATATCTGGTAACGTCATCAGGTGATCTGTTGAACTTTCTAAGTGGCCTAAATGGCAACAGGCACAAAGGTTGTCCATACATGAACTGTTGTGGTGATTTCTCTGAAGTTTATATCAAACTGTCCATCTTCAGCTTGCAAGGCTTTGGGAAAAGAACAGTTTTAAGTTTTAATGATTCAAAGTTAGAAGGGGTGAGAAAAATTGGAAACTTTAATTTGGAGAGTTGCAGCCAGATATTGAAGGAAACTAAAAGGATTCCGCGTCTAGTCTAGTTTGCAGGTAGGTAACAAGATCTTAAAGACAATAAATAGGACTAGTATTTAATAGCCACAAGGGTTTACTGTCATTTTCTGTTGAAGCATCATTTTTCTCTCTATAGTCACCCCATTTCTATCAAAGATAATCAAAGACTATTTTTCAAAATAAGTCTAGTCTCATTAAACTTGGCCTGATTATTTATGTGAGTACAAGAATAGTGATTGACCACATAGGTCTTTTGAGTTTTCTTTGCTGGAACTTTTCATAAGGATTCTCAGATTGGATTTTTAAAAGCCTCTGGAGGTGAGGAAGCCAAGCCAGAGACTCGCCTTCAGACTTTGCCTGCAGTACCTAGAGACAGTTCCTATCTTCTTGAGGTTCACAAGATATCCTGAAGTTCCTGGGCCTGCCAGGATGTGACCTTCCTTATTCATCTGTAAGGCTGGGAACTTTGTATACCAGGTATAAGCTGGTTTTTCCGAGGGGGGATGGGGGCACTTTTTAAGTATTGACACTTTAAACCCAGCCCTAGTTCCATGAAGCTGTCGGTCATATCAGATTTTATGCATCATTCCCAAATATGACATTCTAGTCAGGGCCTTGGTAATATAGCCAAAGTTTCCAACTGTGTTCTATTACAAGGAGAGCAGATTCTTACTGAACTTAAAATAACTATATTGCCATGAAAACAAGATTTCTGACTAAGAGCTCCTGAATTCTGGAGGGATTAGGTAGGGAGAAAAAAGTATACTTTTGTGAATAAAGATAAATAACACCAAATTGCTGTGTTATAGATAGCTTAAGAGATATGAGCAAAGGGTTTCCTTAAATCTGGAAAACAAAAGATTAAAGGACCTCAATGTTGGGTAGTGTGTCCTGAATCCTATAACTTTGTATACATGTCTTCTCTGTTAGAGTGGTAACTCACAAGGGCAGGAACTGTGTCTTATTCTTTTTTATTTTCCCAGCCTTGCATGTACATAGTAAACATTTGTTAAACTTACTGCGTTACTTTTGGAATTTTATATTTCTGTAGTTAGTCACACAATCAAAATGATTACTTGGTCATAAATTATATAATACATGAGAAGTTCCCTACTTTTAATTTCTTTATTCTAAAATTCTTAGTCCTGAATCTTTTATAGTCTTTCTTTTTTTAAATTGTAGTTTACGGATTGTTTAAAATTTTTTTTATTCTCCAAAAACCCAACTACTAATTTTGCCACTTTTTAATTTTCAATCTGCCTTTTATTTTATTCTTTGCTATTTGTGACTTGTCACTTTATTCCCCTTTTAAGTTTTTGGACAGATACTTAATTCTTCACACTTAATTCTTTCTTACTAATATATTAACTTATAAACAAACTTTTATCAAACGCCTGTTAGGCAAAACACTATGCATTTGTAACCACAATTTTTCCTCTGTTGTTTTGTTGTGTGTATTAAGTTTTTATATACTAAATTTCCATTTCTATTGTCTTTTAAAAATATTTTGCCATTTTATTCTGACTTTATTCTTCATGAATAAGCATTAAGGGCATTTTTTTCTCTATAGTTTTAATTGTTTTTGTTTGTTTGTTTGGCCATGCTGTGTGGCTTGCAGAATCTTAGTGCCCCGACCAGGGATTGAACCTGGGCCCTCAGCAGTGAAAGCATGGAGTCCTAACCACTGGACTGCCAGGGAGTTCCCTCTATAGTTTTAATTGTTAACTTCACTTTTCCATCTGTATTCAAAATAGGTAAAAGAGAATGTTTAGAATAGCAGATGAGGGATAAGTGTATTTGTTTATTAGGGAGATTAAGGCTTATAGGAATGGCCAGGCTTTAGTGGAATTTGAAGAAGTGATCTTGTGTTAGGCTAGATCTATATGTTCTGGTTCCAAAACTTTGTTAAATAGCAAAAATAATTCTTTGCAGAGATTGAAAACTGATGAGACTTCACCATATCCAGCTAGCATATTAGTTTTGTTCAGTCCACACAGTGATTTTTAAAAATCTGAAATAGTTGCCAGTATTTAAAAGTCAAGAGATTTCATGTAAAATTCCCAGTCTCTAATTCTCTTAAACCAGATTGTTTGACATAATCACTGGAACTGATTATGACTATTCTGTTTAGAATGAGACTTGCCTTGTCCCATTTCTCATAATCCCACTTTGACATAATGCATCCAGTTATCTTGCTTGTCTGATACTTGGAGGCGTTTGAGTTTGTGACCACTTTCTATAACATGAAAATATAGAATAGAAACCTTGTAGTTGATCCAGGGCAGGGGCTTAGCTGTATGTTAGAAACCTTGTAGTTAACCTCATGGCAGTATAGAAAGGTACATAAGGTTAGACTGGGCTTGAGAGGGAAGTATTACCTGAAAGTTAGCGAGCAAGGGGTATTAGACTGAGAAGTAATATTGAAAAATGGTAAATGAGGAGATGGTAGTCTCGAGAAAAAAGGTACTGCGTTAAAAATGCCAGAGACAGAACACTGTTATCATAATGAGGCCTTATTGATAAATGAAAGGTACGAAGTAGGAGTAGGAAGAAAGTGTCTGAGTATGTGAAGAAATCTCTTTTTCTGTCCTGACTCCTTTTGCATCATGGAGACAGTTATAATCTCAGTCCATATCGTCATCTAATTTTACTTCATCTAGAGACCAAAGGTATATATAGAGATCAATAAGTACAAATAATAGAAGTGTAAATAGGTAATGAATATAAAAGTATTTGATCCTGTAGATACTAAATGATATGCTGTTAGAACAAGTTGAAAATTTTGTTGAAACTGACTACTGGACATAGGGGGAAAAATCTTAGATTTTATACAATAACCACAACAATTTTTTTGACAGTTTTAAATTTAGCATATTTTATAACTTAATATATCACACTTATATTGATACATTTTTTATAAATTTAATTTTGTCTTGCCACATCATACAAAAATGGCTAGGTAATTTGTTGGCATGTTTTGCCATTATTTAGAAAATATATTTGTGTTGGTTTAATTTAAAATGTAGAATGTAGTCTATATGGTGATACAAAATATAGTTTAGGGGATACTTCAGAGTATCCTGGAGGCACACTTCAAAGAAATAGTCAGACATCCTCCAAAGTAGTTGAAATGGAGAATTCATGGAAGACCCACCTGTTTGCCAATTAGGAGGGCTGTACTCTATATATTTAGATGCCTTGAATTGAGAAAACAGTTCATTTCAAATGTCAGCCCTGTACTGAAAGTCACAAGGACTTTCAAAACAGTAGGTGGTGATTGTTGATCAATATGGGCTTTTCTGTATGCCTGCTCCAGGGTGAGTAGCAGCAGAAATTCATTTATTTAACTGTGGTTAATGATTCCCCTGAACAACTTGGTGAGACAAGGTAGTGTATCAGAGAGTACATCATTTTATGTATGGATTTTTTTTAAAGTATTTTTCAACCTCTGATCTAGATGGCTTAGTGGGTTTATCACCTTTGAGATATCCACTCTGCTCACACAGATAACAATAGATAAAATGTAAAAAGAGAGAACTAAAAGGATATTGATAATCTCAAAAACATGTTAAAAATTACTGTGGTCAAGAAATGAAACAGGGGCTTCCCTGGTGGCGCAGTGGTTGGGAGTCCGCCTGCCCATGCAGGGGACACGGGTTCATGCCCCGGTCCGGGAAGATCCCACATGCTGCAGAGCGGCTAGGCCCGTGAGCCATGGCCGCTGGGCCTGCGCGTCCGGAGCCTGTGCTCCGCAACGGGAGAGGCCACAACAGTGAGAGGCCTGCATACCGCAAAAAAAAAAAAAAAAAAGAAATGAAACAAAAATACATGATGATGAAAGGAAATGAATGATTAGACCTATTAGATTCCAGGTCTGGAAATGAGGCTTCAAGGAATTTGACTCTTAAGAGCAAAAGAATATAATGGGAGCCAGGCTTATTGCTTAATGCCAGAATCTAAATAAGGCCCCATCTTTCTTGGCAGAGGAAGCAGAAAATAAATGTTGCTGACTGCCATCAAGAACTACAGTGTTTAGCAACCTGAAGGCTTATGGAGCCAGAAACCTGCAGATGCAGCCTTATGACCATACTGCATGGTCATACCACATCACTATTAGTTCTGTAACGAATCTGTGCTATCCCAAATAGCATCATGGTATAGAAACTCTGAAATGTGATTTAAAAATCTTATTCTAGTCTGGGGAACTGGGACATCTCTCAAATGAATACATAATAAAATAAAATAATTTTATTTTAAATAAAATACAATAAAATGAATAGGTGAACACAGAGAGGATAGAAGAGAAAAAACACAAATACCCCGCCCCCCATACACACATCCACACTGAAAATTAATTAGCAAACCAAACCCCCCAAATATATGAAAAATGTTAATGCTAAGAGAGCCAACATACCAACAATTGAAACATGAAAATTATTTTTGTGTTTAAGGGTCCTCAAAGAGAGATGATGAAGTAACTTATTCAAAAAGAGAAGAGATTAAGAAACAGGCAGAAATAAAACAAAAACAGCTAGCTATAAAAACCAGTTATACATTTTAGAAATGAAAAGTATAATCATTGAAATAAAAAATCAGCTTATGAGATAGACCATGAACATAGTTGACTGACTGATTAGGAATCTTGTACTGAGATATTCAACAAGAATGTAGCACAGAGTAGCAAAGACATAGATATAGAGATAAGTATATATCATATGTATATGTGACAGAGATGTTAAGAGAGACAGAATATATATGTGTGTCTAATAGGAGTTTTGGGTAGAGAATAGAGTAAATGGTAGATAATCAATATTTGAAAACTTTAAAGTGCTCAGAGTTTTCTGAGGTTGAAGAAAGACATGAATTGTTAGATCAGATATGCCTGAGATAAATGAAGAAAGTCTTTGCTTTTAGGCATTGTAGGAAAACCTCAGAGTATCCAAAAATAAAGGGAAAAATCTTAAATGATACCAAAAAATATAGATTATTTCCAGGGAGTGACAATTATATTGACAGCAGATTTTTCATCAGCAAATTAAATGCCAGACAATAATAGAATAATATCTTCATCCTGATGAGTAGAAAATAACTATCAACATAGACTATTATACCAGCTAATGAGGACAGCAAGGACAAAATGAAGATGTACTCAGTGGGTAGAGGAGGAATAGGAGATAATATTGAAAGAAAGGAAGAAGAAAATTCAAAGAAAGGCATCCAAACAGTAAGATCAAATATTACAAAAACCATAATAAATATAAACAGATTAAAGTTACCTGTTATAAGAGATGATAAAAAGATATGCAAATCAAATCCAGCTATATATAGTGTTTACAACTAAATCTTAAACACAAACATGTAGAAAACATGAAAATAAAAGGACTATAAAAGAGGCTTCTCACTTCTGGGTATATACCCCAAAGAATTGAAAACAGGGACTTGAACAGGTATTTGTACATTCATATTCATAACAGCATTATTCACAATAGCCAAAAGGTGGAAGCACCCCAAGTATTCAACAAATGAATGTATAAACAAAATGTAGCATATATGTACAATGGAACATTATTCAGCTTTAAAAAGGAATGAAATTCTGACACATGCTACAACATAGATGAACCTTCAAAACGTTATGATAGGGCTTCCCTGGTGGCGCAGTGGTTGGGAGTCCGCCTGCTGGTGCAGGGGACGCGGGTTCGTGCCCCGGTCCAGGAGGGTCCCGCGTGCCACGGAGCGGCTGGGCCCGTGGGCCATGGCCGCTGAGCCTGCGCGTCCGGAGTCTGTGCTCCGCAACGGGAGAGCTCGCGGCGGGGGGTGGGGGGGGCGTACCAAAAAAAAACACAAAAAAACAAACAAAAAAATCGATCATAAGTGTGAGAAGATGTACATACCATGCAATTTAGCACCTAATATGTTACCTACAAACGTTCTTATATATAAGGAGGCATGTACAAGAATATTTATTGTTTATTACATTGAAAATTGAAAACAAATAATCATCAGTATGATAATATCAAGGTGTATGTACCAGACATACAGTGGAATCACATAGGAGTTAAAATAAATGAATAAAGCTACATTTATCAACGTTGGTAAATCTCAAAAGCATAATGTGGAGGGAATAAAGCAAGTTGCAGAACAGATATATTAAGGTGCTGTGTTGGGAGTCCCCCAAGACCACCCTGAGGCTTGATGATTCAATAGAAGAGTTCACAGGACCCAGAGGAGTTATAATACTCACAGTTATAGTTTAGTACAGCAGAAGGACAGAGATTAAAATTGGTAAATGGAAAAGCTCATGGAGCAAGGTCTAGGAAAAAGCAGATGTAAGCTTCCAGGTGTCTCCTTCCAATCTCCAGCAAAGAAGTGTGACAAAACACATGTGAAGTGTTGCCAACCAGGGAAGCTCATGTGATCCTTGGTGTCCAGGGTTTTTATTGGGGGTCATTCATGTAGTATCCTCATGTAGTCATGTAGTGCCCACGTGACTGAGGTCAGCTATTCAGACTCTAGACCTGCCTGCCTCCACCTAGCAAAAACAAATATTCACCATGAATCACTTCATTAGGATAAATTTGTCCAATCAAACTGGTAAGCATGGCTCAAGGGCTCAGAAGTTATATCCCACAATCAAGCCAAGGACCAGTCCTGAAGACAAGCCTTTCTTTGCAGTGTACAATGACCTTGTGAAGTAGATATAGGAAGCCTTTTAAAATCTCTGACTTTAAAGGTCTTCCATAATTATTCCCAATTCAAACTTCATCTTTCAGACTTCATCTTTCTGCTTCCTAATATAAATCCAGTCAAATTAATCTCTTTACTGTCTCCTGAATACTCCATCTTCGTTCTTATTTGAATGCTCCTTTCCTTCTCTCTGTCATGGTCCAATATATTTGCCTCTTTTTTGTGAGGCAAACATGATAACCACTACACTATAGAAACCTGATTGCCTCTTTTTTGAAACCTTCCTTTCTAGCTCTAACCCACACTGATTTCTCCCTTGTATAATTTTTTGCAAATATGATGCCTAATATATAATTTAGCAGTCTGTTATATTGATCAGCATCATGCATTTTATTTATATAGCCATATTCATTCACTGTCTACTGTGAAGTTTGATATCCCCAACTTGACTGGCAATTTTATGTAGTTGGCTCTGTTTTTTTGTCTCTTGTTGTCTATTGTACTGTATGAATTACTATTGTGGTCATCCATTCTTGTTAGTGATTTTCTTATTATCTCTGTAGGTCACTGTAACTGTAGTATGAAAATTTTATGACTGAATTCAGGCTAGTCAGAACACCAAACACCTTTTAAAAAAAGAGAAGAAACTTTGTAAATTGTTCTGTTGGAATATTATAATAGGTACAGGTCGACCATTTCTTTGATTAATATACCATGTCCTTATAATATTAGTTAAATTAACTATATTTTGCAATAACTTTTTTAGACTAATTTTTTGGTCTTCTATATTTCATAATTCTCATAAAAAATGAAAATATTTTCTTGGAGGAAATAATGTACCTTGAGAAACTCACTAGTAAGTACCATATCAAAATGTTTATATATTTAAAACAGCAATTTCACATTGCATAAAGATGATTTAACTGCTCCAGGTATTTTGTCCATAATATTGCATATTAAAAAAAGAAAATATAGATTTCTATAAATCTCCCTTTTTTCTTTCTTACATTGGCATCATTTATGTTATCATTAGAGAAACAGATAATAATAAAAGACACCAAAATGTTTTGTTTTGTATAACTATCATTAGGAGACAGGGTCTTTCTCACAAATAGCTTACCTATTCTTCTCTTGTTAATTCTTGTATATCCTTTTATATAACTCTTGTATATCCTTTTATCCTTCTTAACTCTTGTATATCCATTTCTTTTCTCTAACTCTTTTATCAACTTTTCCATTTATTTATTGTACATACCCAACTCTATTCTAGAATAGATTTAAGATGACTTTATGCTCTTTTTCATTATCCCCATTTACTTCAGTCCCCCTTTTTTTTTTACTGCCCCCCCCCACCAAAAAAAAGCCTAGTGAGTATGATTTATTTTTTAACTATTTTCCTGATAGACTATTTTTTTTATTGTGGTATAGCTGATTTACAATATTACATTATTTTCAGGTGTACAACATGGTGATTCAAAATTTTTATAGATTATGCTCCATTTAACGTTATTGTAAAATGTTGGCTCTATTCCCAGTGTTGGACAATATATCCTTATAGCTTAATTATTCTGTATATAGTACTTTGTACTTCTTAATCCCCTACTCCTATCTTGCACCTCCCCCCTTTTCTCTCCCCACTGGTAACCACTAGTTTGTTCTTTTTTTTTTTTTTAATTTATTTATTTATTTTTGGCTGCGTTGGGTCTTCGTTGTTGCTAGTTTGTTCTTTGTATCTGCAAGTCTGTTTCTGTTTTGTTATATTCATTAGTTTTATTTTTTAGATTCCACGTATAAGTGATAACATACAGTATGTATCTTTCTCTGTCTGACTTATTTCACTAAGCATAATACCCTCCCTGTCCATCCATGTTGTTGCAAATGGCAAAATTTTCATTCTTTTTTATGGTTAAGTAGTATTCCATTGTATATATATATACCACATCTTCTTTATCCATTCATCTATTGATGGACACTTAGATTGCTTCCGTATCTTAGCTATTGTAAATAATATTGCTATGAACATTGGGGGGTACATGTATCTTTTTGAATTAGTGTTTGCATTTTCTTCAGATATATACCCAAGACTGAAATTGCTGGATTATATGGTAGGGTTTTTTTTGTTTTTTTTTTTTAGGACACACAGTGCCAAATGTGGGATCTTAGTTCCCCGACCAGGGATCAAACCTGTGCCCCCTGCATTGGGAGTGCAGAATCTTAACCACTGGACTGCCAGGGAAGTCCCTATTTTTAGGGGGTTTTTTTGTTTTGTTTTATTTTTTTAATTTATTTTAGGCTGCCTTGGGTCTTCGTTGCTGCACGTGGGCTCTCTCTAGTTGCGGTGAGCGGGGGCTACTCTTCATTGTGGTGCGCAGGCTTCTCATTGCGGTGGCTTCTCTTGTTGCAGAGCACAGGCTCTAGGTGCACAGGCATCAGTAGTTGTGGCATGCAGGCTCAGTAGTTGTGGCTCGTGGTCTCTAGAGTGCAGGCTCAGTAGTTGTGGCGCACAGGCTTAGTTGCTCCACGGCATGTGAGATGTTCCAGGACCAGGGCTTGAACCCGTGTCCCCTGCATTGGCAGGCAGATTCTTAACCACTGTGCCACCAGGGAAGCCCTATTTTTAGTTTTTAGGTTTTTAATTAATTAATTTTATTTACTTTTGGCTGTGTTGGGTCTTGGCTGTGCACAGGCTTTCTCTAGTTGTGGTGAGTGGGGGCTCCTCTTCATTGTGGTGCACAGGCTTCTCATTGTGGCTTCTCTTGTTGTGGAGCACGGGCTCTAGGCATGCGGGCTTCAGTAGTTGCAGCATGCTGGCTCAGTAGTTGTGGCTCGCGGGCTCTAGAGTGCAGGCTCAGTAGTTGTGGCACACGGGCTTAGTTGCTCCGCAGCATGTGGGATCTTCCCGGACCAGGGCTCAAACCCGTGTCCCCTGCATTGGCACATGGATTCTTAACCACTGTGCCACCAGGGAAGCCCTATTTTTAGTTTTTTAAGGAACTTCCATGCTGTTTCCCACAGTGGCTGCACCAATTTACTTTTTCCCACCAACAGGGCACAACAATTCCCTTTTCTCCACACCCTTTCCAGCATTTATTATTTATAGACTTTTTTTTTTTAATTAATTAATTTATTTATTTTGGCTGTGTTGGGTCTTCGTTGCTGTGCAAGGGCTTTCTCCAGTTGCGGCGAGCGGGAGCCACCCTTCATCGCGGTGCACGGGCCTCTCACCATCACGGCCTCTCGTTGCGGAGCACAGGCTCCAGACGCGCAGGCTCAGTAGTTGTGGCGCACGGGCCCAGCCGCTCCGCGGCATGTGGGATCCTCCCAGACCAAGGCTCGAACCCGCGTCCCCTGCACTGGCAGGCAGACTCTCAACCACTGCGCCACCAGGGAAGCCCCTATTTATAGACTTTTTGATGACAGCCTTTCTGATTGGTGTGAGGTAACACCTCATTGTGGTTTTGATTTGCATTTCTCTAGTAATTAGCGTTGTTGAGCATCTTTTCATGTGCCTGTTGGCCATCTGTATGTCTTCTTTGGAAAAATGTTTATTCAGCCCATTTTTTAATCAGGTTGTTTGTGTTTTTGATATTGAGTTGTATAAGCTGTTTATGTATTTTGATATTTCCTGAATGACTCTTTACACAGCAATTAGAAATATATTGGCCTGATGATGTGGTGAGCCATCTGTAGAATTGACCAATACCTCCATAATTCTTTCTCTTTATACTTAACTTTTCTTTCCAAGCAGAGGAAGTTTGTGTCATTGCAATGTGGATTTTAAAAATATAATTTGAAAATTTTTAAACCTATCATAGAAAGTGTTTATAATTTCTAAAAAAGTCTTAAATTCTTACATCATCAGTAAGTTAATGTTATTCATATTTTAGGGATTTATTAAATTTACTTTTTTGCCACTTCAGTGTCAAAGTAGAGTTTAACTTGTGTTGTGAGTCACACCTTAGTTTGCCTAGCATTTTTATTTTCAATGTCCATTTGTTGAATATTGTTGAATAGCTTTCTACAGTAGGTGTTATGTCTGTTGCTCTTCTTGATTTCTAACTGTTATGAATATAATATAAGAGCCTCATGTCAGTCAACTTTCTTAAGCTTCCTCTGTCATTGACTTTTAGAAATATTGTTCAGGAAATGAGAAAGAATAAATCAGAATTACTTGGGATGTTTTTCAAAACACATACCACTAGGGATTCTGATAGTTTACTCTCTTTGCCATCCCTCCTTGGAAAACCATGACTATAGTGAATCACTGTTAGTGAAGAAACTTAAAATAGCCCTCCAGTATGTTAGTTTGTCTTATTTTCCAAAAAGAAACTAGCTTACACGGTACTCATTTATTCTGATAAGAAAAGTTATCAAAATTATTCGTGGAAAGTGATGTTTCACAAAGCAGTAAATGACTACAGATTTCAAATATGTATTGTATCTAGTAATAAAATTATTTATTCTTCTCCTAAAGTGTTAAATTAGACAAATACTTCTGTCAGAGAAGTTGTTGGTTATTAGGAAAACAATTCTGAAAAGTGTGCCCTTTTCTTTAAGAAAACATTCAAACCTTAAGCAGCAAGTACTGGAATTAACACAAAAGAGAAATTCTTAAAATTATTTTCGGTCTTCATTCTTATTTCCTTTTATCTTGGATAACCTTCAGAAAGTGTATCTTTTTTTTATAACCAGTATCCTGAAAATTGCCAGGTTTCACTTGTCTACTTTCTGGTCTACCTCCAGTATAGGTCCCTTCTTTTCTTCTCTCTTCACTCTTGAATTAATCCTCTACCTACTTCACAGGCCGATTCTTTGATGAGAATGAATCCCCTGTTGATCCGCAGCATGGCTCTAAACTGGCGGATTATAATGGGGATGATGGTAACGTAGGTGAGTATGAGGCAGACAAGCAGGCTGAGCTGGCTTACAATGAGGAAGAAGATGGTGATGGTGGAGAGGAAGACGTCCAAGGTGAGCGTGGGCCTGGCCTCCATGCTGTGACCGTGAAACCCACCTCTAAGTTTTTTGGTTGAATTTGTGTAGAATTTTCCCCACTTAATAGCAGTACAGTCTTAATACAGAGAGGTTCTGTGCAGTTTTTCAATTTTATTTTGGAAAACAATTTTATGATAGTGGTATTTGTAGACCTTTAAATAAATCATTTTAATTTTTTTCATTTTTAGTTATTATGTGATATATATTAGTGTTTATAGTTACAATCTGAAACTCAGACTCTTCAGAAATTTTAGAATTAAATTGTTTAAAATGGCTCTAGACTTTACCTAAGGCAAATACTCCCAGAAAAAAATCTTTTCCAATTTCTCATCTGAAAGCATTTCATCATTCTAAGTACAGATATTAACCAGACAGCCACAAAGGGAATGGTCTCGTCCACAATGAAGACAGGATTATTTCACTAATGATTCAGCATAGGAAGGCTCTTTTTGAAATTTGTTCTGAGAGGCTTAAAATTTATACTAAACAATCAGTTTTTGAAGATTTGTCTGTTTTGTGTTTAATACACAGATTCAACATATTTTCCTTGTTAACTGTGTTCCTTCTGAACTTTTAACTTAGTGAAAGTTCAGAATCTACTTGTTTGCATGCACCCCTACCCATGCATGCATATCAGAGTATGTTGCTTTATTGCAAGTTCTTAGGCCTGTTTTCTGCCTGCTTATATCATTTAGTAGCATTTATGGAGCTTTTTCTCTTTTCTATAAAAATTGATTATGAACTTAATGTGTGAAGTATTCAATTTTATAATACATTGCATGAAATATTTTTCAATGTAACCTATCTTGATTTCTTCCTTAACTCTTTTTAAAGTAATTAAATGTTATTTAGGTTCCTGACAAGAATTGTTTCTGTAAAACTCAGAAGAAAATATAGTTGTCCTAGAATACTACATAGTTAATAGAAAAAGGAAAACTAGAGACTCTGACTTCCACCTAGGCATTATTTTGTTAGTACATTCTAGTTTGGGAAGAATGGTTATTGGATTAGAAAGAGATTAATAAATGCTAGGAGTTATATACGGATGTTAATGAGAAATTCTCAAACACTTTTTGGTATCAGTGAAAAAATTGTACTCATCCATTTTTCTTCAATCTCATCCATTTTTCATAAATCTTACCATTTCTTTCTCATTGCTTTTGTAATTTGTTTGGATTATATTTATTTGCAATTATTTATAACTTAGTTTTAAGGCTTTTTCATGCATGCATATCGTATCACCAATTAGATTGTAAGCTCTTGGAGGGCAGGAATTTTCATTTATTTTGCCTTCTATTTTGTTTGTATCCTTTTCTGCCTTCATATTCAGCCCCCACCCCCACAGTAGTCCTTAGGTACCTAGGGCCCTCAATAAATACTGTTAACTGATCATTTTATGCCTTTCTCATTGAGTTTTTATTCTTACAACTGTGACTAGGTTAATAACCCATTAACTTCTGGTCTTATAATCTTACTTGGTTTACACTTTAAACATTCTCTGTTTTTCTTTCATAGAAGCTTCTATCATCTCATTGTATAATTTTGAGGTTTTTATTAGAACAATTAATTTCAGTGGTATTGAAAATTATTTCTTATATTTTGGCTATCTTAATGTTGATGACTTTTATCACAAAGTTCTCATTTGATATTTTTATGATTTTTATCCATAATAGATACATTTATCTTCAGTGCCTTCTCTCTCTCTTTCCTATGCTCTTCTCCCTCTCCCACCCCTAGTTCTCATTGCCACTTTCTACTTTAGGTCCCCGGTACCCTCATTCAACCCCTCCTTTTCCTTTCACAAGAGAATAAATCCATTGATTTTCAGGAATATAAGGAAATGACCTAAGATGATATTCTCAATGAAGTAGGGAGGGGATGGTTAAATTTGGGGGTTTTCTCATTTGCAAGTGAATCTTACTTGAGCTGGAGATTGCCATTTAACATTTTTTTTATCCCATTTTGAGGTTCACTAGATGATAGCAGCAGAAGGATAGTGCAGCTGCTAAGGGACTCCTTTATCATAGGGAACAGAAAGATGTAAGAACATCTGCTCCAGCAAATACAGAGAGAGAAGTTTGGGTGAACTGACTAAAAAGGAATACTGGAGACTTGGATATTTAATACCAAATAATTTTAAACATGTTTTCAGAGATTCTTTAGGTATAGTATTAACTGTCTAAAAAGTGGAGAGTGAGAATTATGGTTCTTCCCTAGTTTATCAACAATATGTATTCCAAATGTTTATTATTAAGTTAGAGTATTTAAAAGCATTTCTTCATAGCTTCAGTGTAAAAATAATGGTTGGGTTCCTAGGTCAGTTTGCACTTTCAGCGAAAGCAGGCAGTAGAGTGGAAAAAACCATTAGCCTTAGAACTAGGAGACCAGCTGTGTATTGCTTTTCTAGTCACTTATACTCTCTGGGCCACCATTTCTTCATCTGTAATGTAAGGGTGTTGAACTAGAATACATAGATGATCCTTCTTAGTTCTAAAATTTTGTGGTCACATTCATAGTGGATTCACTGTAACACAAGTATTAGGGACAAATGTGTTTCATATTTCAGCATCTAAAATAACATCTTCCCCCAAACCCTAGAAAGAAAAGTGGAAACTTTATGCTCCCATTGAAACTCTGCAGCCAGAGATTTCAAAAATTGAAGCATGCACTTCAGAAGCACTTTAATGTTTCTACCAGTAGGGGCTCTGCTCTGCTCTCCCTGGTATTAGAAGCAGTTGTGTTTTTTTGTTTTGTTTTGTTTTTTCTCAAGCTGTTGGGTCCCTAGTATTAGACATTCCAGCTGCAGGACTGAGGTTCTAGCTTCAGCTAAAGACACTGACTTTGGTCTCCGAAATTCTGGATTATGAAATGGAGGCTTTGACAGCATCTCTGCCAATAGGGAGCTAAAGAATTCCAGCTTTATCTCTGATGCCTGTTTGTGCATATTGATCATTTGGGTCAGTACTGCCTGCAGATTCACTTAATTCTGTAGAATTAAGTGAAGCCTGTTTTTCCTGTGTTTACAATCCTGGTTTATTTTGATTTTTAATTCCTGGTTTCCTGAAGCATCCTAAAAGAAATATTATATTATTTACATTGGTGTAAACATTTTTTCCCTGACTTCTGCTAATGATCCAATGAAAAGGTTAACTAAAAGATTAACTCTGGAAACACTACACATCTGATAGATATATCTTTTAATTCATTCTTTATTATAAAAATGATATGGATGTTTACAAATTCCCTTTACTCTTATCTTTAATGCCATAGAAGTTCCAAGTTTGTTTAATAGAATATGAAATGCACATTACTAAGTATACCTATGGAAGGAAGTTTAGCATAGTGCCTAAGTGCCCGGATTCTGGAGCCAGACTGCCTAGATTTTAATCCTAGCTCCACCACTTACTAGCTCTGTGACCTTGTGAATTACCTATACCTCTATGCCTTGAAATCCTTATCTGTAAACTAGGGATAAATATAGTTACCTAACTCAACAATTGTTATGTGGATTGTATGATTTAAATATTTATTCAGCACTTAGAACAGTATCTTTCACACTGTAAGCACTGTGTAAGTGTTGAATAAAACAATTTTTTAAAAAGTAAAAGCAAGTGTAGAGTTTTTTCCCTGGGTTGCCTGCTTTAGAGGACAATTGCACTTTGGCCTGTGGATTAATTTGTACTTTTTTTTTTTTTTTTTTTTTTTTTGCGGTACGCGAGCCTCTCACTGTTGTGGCCTCTCCCGTTGTGGAGCACAGGCTCCGGACGCGCAGGCTCAGCGGCCATGGCTCACGGGCCCAGCCGCTCCATGGCATGTGGGATCTTCCCGGACCAGGGCACGAACCCGTGTCCCCTGCATCGGCAGGCAGACTCTCAACCACTGCGCCACCAGGGAAGCCCTAATTTGTACATTTTAATGGAGGCTCACTGCCTTATTTCCCCAAGGCATTCTTGCTTGGTAGAGCTTGCTTTATGGAGGTGGTCCTTTCTTGACTTAAGAGGGAATTTAGAAATTATTTGATAAATTATAAATATCTTTATATTTAATAGTCACTTTATGTTGATGAGTTATTTACAGATTTTGCTTCTTTGTAAAATGAAATAAAATATCAGTCCATATAATTGTATTTAGTGGCTGTTATTGTATATCAGATTTGGTTAGGTAATTTTGTCATAGATAAATGCAAAGAGGTTGTTGGTAGAAACATGAATTCTGGTTGGAATAGCTACACTGAAAGTAGACTCTAGTTAATGTAAATGGTAGCTCAATGTAAGAGAAAGGCAATCAGAAGTCCTATGAAATTATGAAAAAGCAATGTGAAGGCACCATATTAAAACTTTGCTAAAGAGCATAAGTTAATAAAACCAACAAACTCCTCCTTATATTTATAGAGGACTTCAGAAGTAAAGACTGCCTTCCTATGCATTAATTTACTTTGAAGTTGGAAAAATAGTTGTTACCCTAGTCTACCGAGGAGGTAATTAGAAGTCTAAAGAGATTTAGGAACTAGATCATGTTTGTTAAGTGCCTGAGCCAGGACTAGGGTTGTTTTTCTGTTCCTAGACCTTTGCTGTTATCTTGTTTTCTCTTTACAATTATTTATTTAAAAATCTCAAAAAGTAACATCATTTTTTCCTTTGAATAACTTTCCTGTAAATTTCTAGAAATTCTTCTTTATATAGTAGCTTTTCCCACTGCTCCATGGTGATTGTCTTCATTTAATTACTAAAGTCCTAAAAGATGTGTTTATAGCCATACAGTGAGGTCCCATAACATGGGTCCTAAGGAGAGCTTTCTGGAGAGGTGCCAGTGATTATTTTCCTTTTTAAAACCAAGATAATTTTTTAAAGTATGAAGAGTTCTTTGATAAGAGAATGATTAGTATATTTTCAAAATACAAATGTGATTATGGATGTAATTTCAGCCTTTGCACCTAACAGATTTGGGGTTATCATTGCTATTGAATTACAGTATTAAAAATATGAGATCAATTTGCTAGAATATGAAGAATGATTGCCTGCAATTCTAAAAGAGAATTTCTGTAAATTTAACAGGAAAGTTATTGAAAGGTGAGAGAAAGTTGGTTTGTTTGGCATTTCTAATAACTAAATGTAAAGAAGAAATAAGAACACATCATTATGGAAAGTTTACACATAGTACTTACACTACATGGTACATACAAATACACGTACAGAGTACATACACCACATGGCATCTTTCTTGAACAAAATGTTACCATACAATATACTAGAGAAACTGAGAGTGGAAAACCTATCAAACCTAAAAGAATAGATTGGAGATAGCTATAGTATACATATGAATTTGGAATCCAACCCCTCTTTAAAATATATACCCAGACAGTTATGATAGTAATACTTCAATATATCAAAAACTAAACTATTGGGTAATTGTAACTGTGAACCAGAAAGTAACAAAAGTTATTTTTAAGGCTGTGGAGGAGCCAAAAGATGTCACTAAAAACCATGTACGGGCTTCCCAGGTGGCTCAGTGGTTGAGAGTCCTCCTGCCAATGCAGGGGACACGGGTTCGTGCCCCGGTCCGGGAAGATCCCACATGCCGCGGAGCGGCTGGGCCCGTGAGCCAATGGCCGCTGAGCCTGCGCGTCCGGAGCCTGTGCTTCGCAACGGGAGAGGCCACAACAGTGAGAGGCCCGCGTGCCGCAAAAAAAACAACAACAATGTACTAAAAAGGGAGCCTCTTAAGCTCTAATTAAAATACTAATTTTAATACTCTGAGCAGTCTTATTTCAAAACTTGAAGATAGAAATAACTATAAAATTAGAAAGGAAGAGAAGAATTGTTGTTGGTAGTTAAGCTGAGAGTAGTGAAGTGACAGGTGATAGCCGAGAAGGACCCAGAAAAACCTGTCAATAGCCAAATAAGTCGAACTCTGAAGCACTATATGGAGTCGTTTAGTATAGCTACTCAAAGTGACTTTGAGGATGTTAGTGTCTAATAATATTGTGTGATAGTTTTTTTCTTTTCAGTAAAGAAAAGGTTGTTTTTTAACATACTCCATTTAGGAAGTTGCTGGTAAGCTATTTGCAGAATAGCAAAGAAATTCATTTAAACGCTAAATTTGGGGATCATGAGTAACTTTTATTTTATTTTCTAATTTTTACTTGATGACTATGGATTAATTTTACTATTAGAAAAAATGTTTGGTTTTTAAAGGCATGAAAATGTATAAAGAACGATTTCTACCAAAGCTTTAATTTAAAGGACTAACTTTCATCTATATAGAAATAATATATTTACATAAAAGGATCAATTCTTCAGTGCTTGTGGAATCCTAAAGCTTTGCTATCTAGCTCTACTTATTTCTTTCATCCTCTTTCTTTTCCCTTCTTCCTTTCTTCTTTCCTTTCTCTCTCTCCCGCCACCTTTTCTTCTTTTCTTCCTTCCCTTCTTTCTTTTTTCTCTATCATCAAAAGATTTGTTAAAATTAAGTGATTTTCCAAAACAGTTACAGACTTTTCACTCATTTGCCAAGCAACTAAGAAACAGAACAGCATTTACAGAGGTGTAAGATAACGAGTAGAAAACTACATTAAGGCTGAAGGAAGAAAATAAAAGAGAGAGATTATTTGATTGGATTTCTGTAAGTGATTTTAAAAATAATATTCTTGATACCTGATTATTTTCCTTACAGATGATGAAGAACAAGAACTGCAGATGGATCCTGCAGACTATGGAAAGCAACATTTCAATGATGCCCTTTAAGCCGTAAAGGAAAACTTCAGAAAACCTAAAGTGCTGTAAAATGGAATCATTTCTACTTTGTCGATTTTGACTTTTGTTGTAAAGATCAGTTGTATCAGTTGTAAAGATACATTGAGATAGATTTAAGGAAAATTTTAAATGAAGGAATGTACCCATGTACATATGTGAACTTTTCATATTGTATTATTAAAGCAGAGACTTTGGGGTTATGTTACAGTTGAGCCAAAAACAAAGTAAGCAAAACTGTAATCTTTGCATTTAAAGCAAACTAATGTATATTTTACATTTTATTGAGCCTAATTCTTTCCACAAATAGACAAACAGGAAAAATGATTGTACAGTTTATATGTTGCACATAGCATAACCACAAAGAGAACAATTATTCAACTGGAAAACTTTTAATACACTAATACATGCTTGTTAGCCCAACAGGTGTTCTGTTCTATCCACCCCTCATCTCATGCTGTTCAAGGAATCATACCTAGAATAGTTGCATGAAAGAGGGGAACCTGAAAGCCAAACACTGGGCAGCAATGTACAAAATCACTTCCCTACTCTTTTTATTTTACATGAGTAATGATGTGTTTCGGCAGATAAGCTTTCAGCTGAGGCCTGATGGAAGCTGAGATAACCTGCAAAGACATAACAATATTTATGAGTTTTACCTTACTTAGTTCATGAAATTGTGAAATGCATGATCGATGATGTACTTTCAATTTTTATTTTTTCAGGTAATACCAGTACGGTTTAACCGTTACTGGCTAAAATTTTTATATTTTCAGAGTTAAAGTTGGTGAAGATATTAATGATTTAAATGCCAGATTCTGAAAGAGGCTAAATCAACCTTGAAATGAATTTGCAATCAGTATTTCAAAGCGTCTCTGGTAGTTTTAGTGATCTTATTTGACTAGACTTTTCCAGAAGTATTAAATAAGCAATTTTAACAGATTTTTATTAATGCACAGATAAGTAGAAGTACAGTGAGATCTACAGCCATTTTATTAAAATAGCTTAAAAGTTTGTAATAAAGATGAAGAACCTTTGTATTTACTTAATATGTTAGTTAAGAACCCATAAACCTCATATTTGCTAGACTTACAAAATTATTTTAAATGCATTTGTCTTTTTTGACACTTCAGTAGAACGTGTAAGCTAGCTAATCCTTATTTTCTGATTGAAAGAACTTCTAAATCTTATCCCCCTCCCCCCAAATAAAAGGTTTTGATCATGAGAAATTTAAGCTTGTTAACTCTGTGTTTCAGAAGGGCTACTGTTAATTGCACATGAACATAAGATGCTTCCCCCCCACCCCGTACTCAGGTTCTAGTCAAAATTCAAACTTACAGAGATTAAAAAAAACAAAACAAAAAAAAGGTTGTTCAATTATTGGAGGTGCAGAAATTCTTAGACTTCAGTTTTAAATTATTTAGCAACCCAGAAAAGATGTAGTGACTTACTAAAATTCTTTTTTCTACCATATCAAAGTTAGTAATTCATGGCTTTGCTGTAGAGTTAGGCCTATAATGAATAGGTATGATAGTTCACAGGATTTTTTTAAGTGGAGTTAAAGGGAATTGATTTACACCTTTTGGAAGTTAGGGTGGGAAGATGAATCTAAAACAAATTCCTAGTAATACTTTATATTTAATACTGTAAAATCTTTACAAATGAAAACCATGAAATTTCCTGCCTTAGTTCCTTTGTCATAAAAACAATCACTTGGTTATATGGTAGCTATTACTTACACAGCAAAATTTCTTCAATTATCAGTCTAGACATTTTATAAACTGAGAAATCTTGGATCAATTGATAATATTTTTGACTGTATTAACATTTTAGTGCTATAAAATACTATGTGAATCTCTTAAAATTCTGACATTCTACAGTCTGTATTAGACATGCTGGTTTTATAACGTTTTACTTCTGCCTTAAGATTTACGTTTTTTAAATGTATTTTTGCCCTGAATTAAGTGTTAATTTGATGGAAACTCTGCTTTTAAAACCATCACTTACTGGGTTCTAATAAATTAAAAATTAAACTTGTTTTACCATTTTGCTGATTCTGATACATATACACACATCACACTCATGTGATGCAGTTAGATTTTAACACTAAAATTTGAGTAAATTTAGAACTCATTTTAAGCTAAGCTAAACTAGAATGGCAGAAATTTTTACACTAGCACTGTTTACTGTAATGCTAGTTTATTCAGCAAATTCTGAGTGCTTCCTATGTGCCCAGCGTTGTTCTACTTAGTAAGAATACTGTAGTAAATAAGGTAGACCAGGTTTCTGTTCTCATGGAGCTTACTTTCAAGTGGGAGCAGTCAGACAATATACAGGTAAATACTTGAATCAGATAATTTTAAATAGTGATAAGAGCTATTATAAATAAAACAAAGTTCCAAGGTTCCAAGGTCTATAAAGTTCCAAATAATCAGGTTTTCACATAACTGAAACATTGCAGTTGTAAGGCTAGAGTATCATGAGCAAGGAGAAGACAAATGAGGCTAAAGAGGTATGGAAGGGGTAAGATTAGGGAGAACCTCGTAAGTTTAGGTTATTTGTTACTGACCCATAAAGAGAATATGCAGAATATAAGATATACATTGGAAGATGGTTCCAGGGAAAATGTAAATATGACTTCAAAGTCATTTCTCAAGCATATACCTCTATTTAAAAAAATAAGATTGTATGACTTTTTGACTTCTCATTTGTATCATCCTGTAACAACAAAATTTGCTAGAATATTAGGGCAGAGAATGTTTAAAAAAAAATAAAAACAAAAACATGAGGGAGGTAGTCACTTCCCATAATGGCTGACCTTGGAAACTTCCGTTCTTTCACATGTCTTACTGTATGGTTTTAATAAGACAAACAGTGTGACACAAATACATTTCCAAAGTTTAGGTTACTGAGTCTTAACATCACATGTGGGCCATCAACATTCAGTTCTAATTGGAATACATCTAGTTCCTTTTAAAAGATTCTCCTCGCTAAGGGTTCCAAATAAAAATTAAACCAACTATCCCAGAAAAAAGAGGGAATTTAATGGTCCATGTAAGCAAACTGCATATAGGGCAGGTGTCTCCTGGACTTGAAGACAATTGAAACAAGGACTTGAATGCTGCCAACTTGTTTCACCAGCTCCCATTTCTGCTTCCCTCTACTTGTTCTTCATTCTCTCAGACCAGCTCCCCTGCTCAAAGCTCTAACCAAGATTTCTAGCAGGTCCTGTTTTCCTAGTTTTGCCACTTTAAAGGGGCTCCTCCTCTTAGTTCCACTTCAAAAAATCTGAGGAAAGGGAGACTTCTGCTTCTGGCTATGATTTAGTAACTTACCTAGACCTCCTGGATTAGGAGCAACTATAAAACTGGACAAGATATATTAAGCAACTGTTTTCAGGTAGCACAAAACTGAAATTTCTGAGATAAGGGAAACTTAAGCAGTTGAGCCCCACAATCACTGGGCTTCCAGCGGTGTAGAGAGGCTGGAGTGCTAAGCCAGGAAGATAGAGATCACAGTGGGGAGCAGCTGAAATATTGGAAATTATGGGATGGGGCATCAGAGAAGGAAGCAATTCAGAGAGGTGGCCCCAGAAATCCATATAGGGGTCCCCACAAGTCCATGGCTGAGGACAGGCTGTATATAACCATAGCAAAACCACCTCATGTGTACTGAATAGCAGTTGTGACAAACTTGAGAATGGAACAGATACCAGAGGTCAAGCAGTGATGGCATAAAAAGAGTGCTAAGGGACATTGGGTGTCTGGGCCTGACAAGATGCAAATCTCCTTAACAACTGTGGCATCCAGCTGAAACACTAGAACGGTTGCACCTTAGGAGTAAAGACCATGCCCTAGAGTAAGACCTACTGTAGACTGCCATAACATGCTCTGACACCATTGACGTGGGAGACAGAGTATGGAGATTTGAGTCCTGCCAAGTTAGAACTTATGAAGCTCCTTTCCACAGATAAGAACTAACAAAGCATAAAACCAAGCCTACAAAAAAAAAAAAAAAAAAACAAGCCTACACTAGTTTAAGGTGACCACTCAGTAACTGAAGTACCTGCTAAAACAAGAATCATCACTTTTCAGAAGAAGATAATTCAGAATTTCTACAAGATATACACAATATCTGGTATTCAATGGAAAACTACTAGAAGTACAAAGACACAAGAAATTGTGATCCATATTTAGAAAATTTGAGATGGCCTTGGTATTAAAAATATGTTCAAAGATTAAATGAAAATATGAGTGAACAGATAGAGAATCTCAGCACAGAAACAAAAGTTACAAAAAATGTAATGGGAATTCTATTGTGTGTGTGTGTGTGTGTGTGTGTGTGTGTGTGTGTGTATCTTTGTTTTTTTTTTTTTGGCTGCTCGGCTTATAGGAGTTCCCCAACCTTAATGGGAATTCTAGAACTGCAAAGTACTATAACTGAAATGAAAAATTCATTGGATGGGTTTAATAGCAGATTGGAGATGGCAATAGAATGAACTTAAAGCAATACAAGTGTAGTTGTTCTGTAAGTGTTTGGAAATGGAGGGCTGAAATGCTGAGAGACCCTGAAATGTGGATTTGGGATTCATTTTTCAAATATTTATTAAGTATTCAAGATGCTGTCCACTCCATTCCCTAACACATAAGCCTAAAGAGTCCGTCATGAAAGAACATGGATCATGTTTTCAATTACTTATTAAGTAGAGAACTGTTCTGAGTACTGGGGATACAACACTGACAAAGTCACTGCCTTCATGGAGCTTATATGCCAGAGGGAGAGATAGATAATTATTTTCTATACTCACAGTGATAAATGCTATGAGAAAAATAGATCTGAATAAATAGTGATGGAAGAGTGCTATTTTAGATAGGATAATCAGGGAGGGCCTTTCTGAAGAGGTGGTGTGAGAACAAGCCATTTGAATAACCTGTGCAAAACTACTTAATAGAAATAATGCAAGTCACCTATAATTTAAATTTTTCTCCACCTTTAAAAACAGGTGAAATTCTGATATTTAACCAAAAATATTACCATTTCAACATGAAATCAATAGAGAATACTACTGAGATATTTTACATTCTTTTGTACTAAATCTGAAATCTAGTGTATATTTTGTACTTACAGTACATCTCATTTTGGACACTAAATTGCCACTGAAAATATTTTATTGGTATTTAGAGTTCATTAAACTTATAGTTGAATAAGTATATTTACATACTCAGGTTCCAAGCATACTTAAAATAGACTTTACTTTTTAGGGCAGTTTTAGCTTGACAGCAAAATGGAATAGAAAGCAGAGTCACCACATACCCTATTACTGCGTGCGCACACACATGCACACACACACACAGCTTTCCCCACCAACATCCTGCACCAGTGTAAAATTGTTACAATTCATAAACCAACACTGACACATCATTATCAGCTAAAGTCCTTAGTTTATGTTAGGATTAATACTTGTACATTCTATGGATTTGGACAAATGTATAATGACATGTATCCATCATTATAGTATCATAATCGTTTCACTGCCCTAAAAATCCCTTATATTCCACTTATTCCTCCTCCCTTACCAAACCCCTGGAAACCACTTATCTTTTTACTGTCTCCAAAGTTTTGAGTTTTCCATAAAGCCATATAATTGGAGTCATATAGTATATATAATTTGAGTCATACCGTATATAGCCTTTTCAGATTGGCTTCTTTCACTTAGTAATATGCATTTTAAGATCCATCCATGTCCTTTCATGGCTTGATAGCTCATTTCTTTTTAGCTGAATAATATTCCATAGTATGGATGTACCACCGTTTTTTACACAGTCACCTACTGAAAGACATATTGTTTACTCCAAGTTTTGGCAATTAGGAATAAAGCTACTGTAAACATTTGTGTGCAGGTTTTGTGTGGACCTAAGTTTTCAGCTCCTTGTAGTAAAAAACACATAAAATTTACCGTTGCACATTTACATTTAAAATGTACAATTCAGTGGCATTAAGTAAATTCACAGTGTTGTGCAGCCATCACCACTATCTAGTTCCAGAACTTTTTCATTACCCTAAATGTAAACACTGTTAAGCAGTCACTCAGGTATTAATTTTGAAATTTAAGTTAATTAAAATTAAGTAAAATTAAAAATTAACTTCCTCCACCACACTAGCCACATTTCAAGTGCTCAGTAGCCACATGTGGTTAGTGGCTATTGAATAGCACAGGTCTGGGGGAAGAGAATTAGAGGCAGAGGAAACAACAAATACAAAGCCCTTTATGCAAGAATACACTTTTTCAAAGAACAGTTAGTTGGCCAATATGACTGGAGTACAAGAGGTAGGGAATGTGGTCAGTGAGGTAGCCAAGAGTCAGCTAATGGTTTTTCATGTCATAGTAAAGACGTTAGATTTTATTTTAAGTGTGATGGAAAATTTATAAAGACTTTTAAAATGATCAGTCTGACTACTGTGTTGGAAAGATTGAAGGAGGTTAAAGAATGAAGCAGGAAGACTTTAAAGACTGTTACAGGTGAGCGATGTTACAGTATTCCAGGTGAGCAATGATGGTTCTTGAACTAGGGAGGTAGCTGAGGTGACGAAAAGTGTTTAGATTCAGGATATATTTCAAAGGTTTAGATTATTGCATTTACAATGGATTGGATGTTAGACATAAGAAAGAAAAACTGTATTCTGTAAATTGGAGAACACTGAGAAACAGGTTTGAGAGAAAATTAAATTTAGTTTTGACCATGTTATGTTTTAGATGGTCATTGCCATCAAGTGATTGCAAAATTGGAGCTAGATGACAGCTCTGATATTTTAATATTTATTATAAATATTACTTTCTTAGTGAGTTGCTATAAGAGTGATAAAAAACATATAACTCATAGAGATAGGATTAATTAGAATGGATTCTGAAGTGCACATGCCTTATATATCAGGTAAAAGGTAAATATATATTCCATATATTCTGGAATAAGGGATCTACTGAAAGACTGTTGAAGATTCAAGATACTTGTATTACATTACTTAGTGATTAAATGATAAATAGGATTATTTTTAATGTTTTCATATAGCATAGTTTTGAACAGTTTAAACAGATACACGCCCAAACAAGACATACAGATGGCCAAGAGGCATGTGAAAAGCTGCTCAACATCACTAATTATTAGAGAAATGCAAATCAAAATTACCATGAGGTATCACCTCACACCAGGCAGAATGGGCATCATCAGAAAATCTACAAACAACAAATGCCGGAGAGGGTGTGGAGAAAAGGGAACCCTCTTGCACTGTTGGTGGGAGTGTAAATTGATACAGCCACTATGGAGAACAGTATGGAGGTTCCTTAAAAAACTAAAAATAGAATTACCATATGACACAGCAATCCCACTACTGGGCATATACCCAGAGAACACCATAATTCAAAAAGACACACGCACCCCAATGTTCATTGCAGCACTGTTTACAATAGCCAGGTCACGGAAGCAACCTAAATGCCCATTGACAGACGAATGGATAAAGAAGATGTGGTACATATATACAATGGAATATTACTCGGCCATAAAAAGGAACAAAACTGGGTCATTTGTAGAGACATGGATGGACCTGGAGACTGTCATACAGAGTGAAGTAAGTCAGAAAGAGAAAAACAAATATCGTATATTAATGCATATATGTGGAATCTAGAAAAATGGTACAGATGAACTGGTTTGCAAGGCAGAAATAGAGACACAGATGTAGAGAACAAACGTATGGACACCAAGGGGGGAAAGTGGGGGGTGGGGTGGGATGAATTGGGAGATTGGGATTGACATGTATACACTGATGTGTATAAAATGGATGACTAACAAGAACCTGCTGTATAAAAAAATAAATTAAATTAAATTAAATTTAAAAAGAAAACAGGGGCTTTCCTGGTGGCACAGTGGTTGAGAATCCGCCTGCCAATGCAGGGGACACGGGTTCGAGCCCTGGTCCTGGAAGAACCCACATGCCGCGGAGCAACGAAGCCCGTGCGCCACAACTACTGAGCCTGTGCTCTAGAGCCCATGAGCCACAACTACTGAAGTCTGTGTGCCACAACTACTGAAGCCCATGCGCCTAGAGCCTGTGCTCTGCAACAAGAGAAGCCACTGCAATGAGAAGCCTGTACACCGCAACGAAGAGTAGCCCCCGTTTGCCACAACTAGAGAAAAGCCCACGCGCAGCAACGAAGACCCAACGCAGCCAAAAATAAATAAATTTATTAAAAAAACCAAAAAACAGATACATGCCACTAGTTTTTTGCATTATTTTTTTCCTATGGTTAATGCTTTGCATCTAAATATACTTCACACTTTTTTTAAAGTCCATATTTTTAAACCTTTATTTTATTCTAAAATCTTGGGCAGGGCTATTGAAGCTTAATGACATTAACAACTACCATTTAAGGAGAAAGGAAAACATAAATAATCTCATTTGATCTTTTGATGCTGCAGAAAAAAAGGCTAGCAGAAAGTGACTGCTGGATGTAAACGGTGTTAAAATGTTAACTAAATTGCAAAAGCAGTTAGGCTTACTACCAGTAACCTTTCTAATCTTAACATCTAACAATAGTAACACTGTCATAGGACACAGTAGGATGTGATGTAATGAGCAGGAGGAGGACTTGAATCCTGATTGTATTTCTTACTAGCTGACTGCACTTGTCTTTGGATAAGGTATCTGTTTTTCCCTTTTTCTTCCCCCCTTTAAAAAAATTTTCAGTGCCTTCAACTAAAGAATGGAGGGACTAATATCACCTACCTATCCCTCAGAGTTGTTGGAAGAATCAAAATGCATATAAAAGCGCTTTGTAAATAGCATATTTTACTTAAGTTTTAGGAATGAAGGTTTGAAACAATTACTACTTGAATTTTTTCTTCAGAAATATTTCCAATTTTAACCTGATTTAATAATTATTTTAGTAATCAATTGGGGTAACTTTATATTCTATTGCCTTCCACAATACACACTGGATAATTAGTAATTATCTGTTGATTTTCAATTAGTTTTACAGTAACCTATTATTTTGTGGACTGTTGCCAGTTCTACACGCTGTATACCACGGGCTCTCAATAAATGTCACATACAGAGCATTCTTGTAGCAGGAAGATTTAGGATCCAAATGAATTCTGAGCTCTGACAGACAGGATCTGTAGAATATAAGGCTTTCAGAAGACAACCCACCTGCTCCACACTTTCAAACAGCAACAACCAGAATCACAAGGTTCTCTGCCTACCTCTCAGCCTCATCTCTCTCCACTGTCTTCCCCTCAACTTCTCCATCCCCGGTGCACAGAACAACTTCCCCAAATGCTCAACGCAATCTCATATTTGGACTTTTCCATCTCTTGTTTCCTTTACCTAGACACTCTTCCTTTGTAACATCAAGTCTTTCTGTCTCACTTAGATATCATCTCATGAAAAGCCTTTCCAGACCTCCTGTGCTCTTACAAAGGCCTGTCATGAACTCCTTCTTGTAGTCATTTTATCACACGGTATTTAAATTCTGTTTACTTGTCTGTCTTCTTCAATAAACTGTGAACTCTGGGAAGGCAGTGTCTGTGTCTGCCTTGTTCACTGTTATATCCCTTGCATGTAGTATGGTTCTAACACATTATGGTTTTACAATAAATATTTCTTGATTGAATAACGAGAGTGGTCCGGAGTTTTAGTAGACAGATACCAATCACTACGCTTGGTTTTCTGCCATTCAGCTAGGACTGGACGCTCCGGATTGATATATTTTCACCTCGTGAGGTTGGCAGCCCTTCGACCAGGCCTGCAGGTAGCAACCCATTTATCTGAATGATCTGACTTAGCAGAACCACTGCCGACACGCGTGGCGTGGGTCTCTATGACCCACGAGCAACTGCTATGCCCTCTAGGTAACGAGGTGGAAAGAGGATCTTCAGGGGCCACCAGTATCCCAGGAAAGACGAAAGATTCGTCTTAACCTGGCCTCTGGCAGCACTGTCTACACACTACCTCCTCCTGCGCGCCAAGCCGTTAGTACCACCCGGTCCCACTCGGCTCCACCCACCTGGCGAGCCCGGGTTAATAAACCCTAGTCGCCAGGTTGCGCGAGGCGTTCCTAAGCCCCGCCTCCGGGGCGAGGGCGCCCTCCCCCTCCCAGTTCTGCCTAAACAGTTCCGTTAGCAGCGGGAGGAAAAAAACCGTCCTTCGGGTCCCCGCCTCTCCGCTCCCAACGCTTTACTCCCTACTCCCCTTGCGACCACTACACACAGCTACGGAGGCCCCTAAAGTACAAATATCCCCCAGGCACTGCCATAGCCTGATAGATTTTGTCCTTGTTACTTCATCCCGTTCCAGGGCCCTGCGTTCTGCTTTTGTCAGGAATTCGAGCTCCTGCGTTTCTTCCGGCGGCAGGAACTCTAACGCTTTTCACGGAAGTAAAGTTGTTTTGTTGGCTTTTTTTTTGCGGGGGGAGGTGGCTTTTTTTTTTTTTTTTTTTTTGGCCGCTGGGGCTGCCCGCATTCCTTCCCTCCCACCTCGCGGAATTGTGGCGGGAGGGGGAGGAGAAAGTCAAAGCGCCTGCGCGGAGAGGCCGCTTTCCATCCGGGTCCCCGTCCGTGCGGTGCAGCAGGTCGGTAGGCGGGAAATGGCGACTGGCTGAAGGAGCTGGTTCTGTTGCTGCTGCGGGCTAAGCGGGAAAGACACCACGCGTTGCGCAGTCGGGACCATCGCCGGAGCCTGAGGACACTTCTCTGTCGTCACAGTTAGGTAATCCCACTCGTCCAGACGCTGCCGCTGCTCCCAGTCTTAGTCCTCCTCTTCCAGGGCCGTCTGCCGGGATCTCCTCCCCTTCTTAACCGGGTTCTCCAGCGGCTGCGGCGCCTTGGTAGTCATGCACTGTTGGCGCCTCGTACGTCCGCTGTATGGAGCCGCTCTTCTCTGGACTTTCCCCTGGGAACAGAAAGGGAGCTCACTTCCCGCCACCTTCGGCTCTCAGGCTGCGGCCTGTGTTGTGATTTCTGGGGTTAGATTTCACTTTGCTACCCACCCCCATCCCGATCTCACGTTCGTAGTCCCAAAACCTGTGGTCGTCCCTCCCGGTAATTGGGTTAGATCAGCTTTTCTAACCTTGACCCGTCTGACGTTTTAGGCATTTCATTCTTTCTAGTAGGGTGCTTTTGCGGGGGGAGGGCGTTGCTCTATCTCAGTTTTTATAAATACCTTTTGAGGATCTGGAAGAAGAGATTTCACTAAGTTCTGTTTGTCTACTGTTAAAATGTTGAGTTGACATTGTTAACTTTTTCAAATTAAGAGTGGTGGTAAAGAACAGCCCATGTGGAAGGCCTCTGGTTTCTGTAGTGGTCAATTAAGGGTGAATCTTACTGTACTTCGTATTCTACACTTTCTTTGGGTATCAAATGCCTGTATAGATGCTTATTTTTGTATTCTTGACTAGAATTCCATGGTAAATAATTGTATAAGTAAATCGTCTTTATTTACTTCTCACTTGAGTGGTGGCTGGAGGTGTGAAGGATGTTAAGCACTTTAGAGTACCTTAGGGAAACCTACAGAGATACTGCTCGTAAACTGCACTAAGATCCTGAAATGAAATGTACTTGGTAGATGTTCCTCCAAGGCAGGGATTTACCTTTCCAATGCTAATAAGGCAATACCAAGATTACTGCCTAACATAGGTATACAATTAGTGACTTAAAAGATTTATCTTCGTAATTTTCAGGTTGTAGATTTCTTTATATACTCTCTCCCCATTCTTTGCCAAGTTTTAAGTTTTCGTTTGTTGTCCAGCTGTTATCCTTATAAAAGCAAGGAAATGGCTAAAGCTACTTTTATTCTTCCTTCTTGTTCTTTTCCACATTGCAGACCAGTTGTCCATAAAGAGAAGTAATAAGGAGACTGTTGGTATTTTTCAGAATTTGTTTTTCAATATTGTTGAATTTGGGGCCTTTGTAGTTTTTTTTTTTTTAAATTAGTTAAATTAAGTTTTGAAAATGTGGTTCACATTACACGTCATTTGATGTTTGTAACTCAAAGGCTTTCAGCTCTCTAGGTTCAGTTTAAAAGACTTCACTATTGTTTGCATATTAGGATTAAATTTCATTAATAAACAGGAACACACAAACATTATTACAATTGTCATTTAGTAGATTCCCCCCCAAGGTCATAAAGAAAGTCAAGGCAAAATGTAGCTCTTAGGTGAAGCAGTCTTCTAGGATTGTGTTGAACTTCATACTTATCTTCAAAACCAAAAGAACAGGGGGTGGGAAGTGGAGGTGAGGGCATACTGGATACTTGCTCAGTCAATTTGTTTAAAAAATAGGGCCAAATATTTGACTTAAAAGGATGTAAAATAAATTATTGGTCTAGTGTAGGTTTTATCTGTACTTTAATGATCTTTTTGGGTAGTTTATGAAGCATTAATGTTTTAAATAAAATTTGTTTTACGGATAGCTGAGTGAGCACTGTTTGTAGACTTCGTCTTCAAGAACTCTTCCAAATTGTTTTAATTCTTCATTCATTTGATTCTTTTAATATTCTTCCCAGTATACTTTGAAAGGCTGTGAAAGCTCTAAGTGGTATAGTCCTTAACCTTTGTGGACTTGTAGCTGTACAGAAGTTCTAAATAGGATTCCATAGAAAAACCAAATAGAATTGGTGGGTTTTATAGTATTCTACGTAGTGTCTCTTGGACACTTCATTTGAGCTAGTAAGGTTATTCTTTTCTCACTATCAAGAAATTAAGAATTAGGGGTGTTTTATCTTTCTGAAATTCATCTAACTGATCCGATGTTTGAGATTTCTGGTCAAGAGGATTCCTCACAAGATTATTATATTAGCAGAATCCATCCAGTTCTGATTTTAAAAAAACCTTGGCTCTTTTGTTCAGAAAGGATGTTCTAGACTCGAGACTTGTAACTATAGGATTAATTGCAGATTGAATAAAATGGTATAAATTTATCTCATTCATAAGAGATTTTTCGATTAATGCGATAAAGAAAAAGTGGTTTGTCTGAATAAACAATATCTAACTAAATTGTAATTTACTGAGTTGTTGTGAAAGCATAAAGTAGAAAAGACACTTTAAGTCATAAATACCAAATGTTCTAAGAAGACCTCATATATGATATTCTCTAAGTAATTCTTTTGTGTAGGTTACCTGACCATTTTAAGTGGATTGGCTACAGGGGTCATTTGCTCTACTTTGAAGATGAGAAGATTTAACAGAGATGGGACTTAAGATAAAACCGTACAACTTTTAGTTTCCACTTTACATTTGCCATGAGACATATATCTAAGCCAGACATATATTCACTACTGGTTTATGACTACATTAATTTTTAATTTAAATTGTATTAAATTATAATTGGATCTACATTACAAATAGGTGGACTAGGTGGTTGACTGTGTGGTATAATCTGAGAATTGCCAATGCCAAACTTTATTTGTGTCTCTCCTTTGTGTTATGGAATTCTTTCTAAAATGTTTCATTTAAAATTACAAATTCTCTGGAAGGAAAACTTTAAACTATTGCCTTTTATTGGCAATATTAGCACAGATTAGTTTATCAAATAAATTTGCTGATACCACAAACAGGTGAGGGTTCAGAGGCAGTGGAACAACAGAATTAAGCTTCTTTGCATTGGCTGTGATCAGGAGAGGTGTGGCATGTAGGAACATTGTCTGAGGGAGAAAGGCATGGTGGGAGTAGAGTTATAGTGAGAAGCTTGGGCCTCTTGGGGTCCTTTGGGAATCTTGTGAATCTGACTGACAGTAATGAGGAGTGAGACTAAGTGTGGTCCCAAAAAGAATTGTAGGACCTTAAGGACAAACGTGGTTTATAGCTTTGGCCTGCCCTTTTGTTTATTTACCTCATCTGCAGGTCCCCATTTAGTATGATATTTTTAGAAAAGAGTGAAGGAAAACACTAAAATGCCATTGAAAAAGAAAGTGTTGTAAAATATTTACATAAAAAGTCTTTTAACTTTAATATAAGGTCACAGTAGGCCAGTTAACTATATTAGGGACCCCAGGTTTTATGGTAATCATAGGCTCTCCTATATTCATTTAGAGAAATTATAGAAAAGGAAGTTTATCTAGATTAAACATGAATCATCAACTGTGCTTTGACTTGAGGTTCTAGCAGTCAGGTTTCCATAATAGCTATAATAATTTTAGGACAAGGAACTGTGTTTATTACTTTGATTAAAGAAACATAAAATTGTTCTAATAGAAGGCACTTGAATACTTCAGAAATAATTGGGATTATACTTAGTAATAGTGGCTTATATATAGTTTAGGAAGAATGTTTTCTTTCTTTGGACTAAATACTTCTATATGGAGAAATTGGAAACTAAAAAGGCAGAATCATTGCTAAAAATAAATAAGAAAGGGATATTAAGAATCTGTTAGCATCATGACATGATATTTTAAGTTTCTCGTGTTGACCAGTTAAAGTAATGTTTAAGTAGGAATTCAAAATATATTTTATTAAAAGAAGAGTATATTATTTGTTAAAGAAAAATATACAGAACCAATAAGTATCTTTTCAGTTGAGAACAACTATGATTATTTGTTTCAGTAATAATTGCTTTCTTTCTGATATTCCCCAAATATATATGATTATTCTATTGAGTTGAAATTGATTAACTTCACACTGACTTTACAAGTACCTGCTTTAGTGTATTTTGTTAAATAAGATAATTATACAGTAAAATCCTTTAATTTTCTGATGTACTGATAAAAATTATTTGAAAAATATAATCACATTTCAAACAATCATGCATTTTTCCCTCATTGGTAATATACCATTTTACTTTATTTTATTTTACTTTTTTAGTAGTAGCAAACAAGAGGGCACTTCTGTTAGAGAATTATGATCTTACCTCCTCTTTGACTAGTAATTTAGATAAAAATTCTTAAAACTCTTCTTAAAACTTTTTGTCTTCGGTTTATTCAATCATAATGATTAGTTTTTCTTTGGTAGGTAGCATTAATAAGAATAGTAGGAAATTATTTCAGGTACTCAAAGATTTTTAATTAATTATTTTTCCTTTTTGCCAACATCTCATTGATTCTTTTATTATCAACTTAATGTGTTCTGAGAGTTCCATATTTCTACTGGCCTGAGAGTAAGTTGAATATAAAATTAATTTTCTTTAAATAGAAGCTTTTATTGAAGGAGTAGTCATATCTCTCCCCTTGCCCAATTTTGGTGAGAACTACTTAAAAAGCATTCTTAGGAAAATTCTGCCAAAATTAACTTCACGTTTTTATTCTTCAAATTTTCTTTAATGTATCCAATAAGTACATTGTAACTTGCATGTATACAGGTAACTCCTGTAAATTTTAAAAATTGCATATATTGGAATATATTCCATAGAAAGGATAGTAATATGATGAAAAGTGATACACTGGAGTGACAGGTTTCCTATGTGCTTTTTTTTTTAATCTCATTAATAGCTTTTTAATATGATTTTTTAAATTTTATTATTTCTTTTTGGTTGCATTGGGTCTTTGTTGCATTGCATGGGCTTTCTCTAGTTGCGGTGAGCGGGGGCTACTCTTCACTGTGGTGCGTGGGCTTCTCATCGCGGTGGCTTCTCTTGTTGTGGAGCACAGGCTCTAGGCTCGCAGGCTTCAGTAGTTGTGGCTCGCCGGCTCTAGAGTGCACGCTCAGTAGTTGTGGCGCACAGGCTGAGTTGCTCTGCGGCGTGTGCGATCTTGCCGGACCAGGGCTCGAACCCGTGTCTCCTGCATTGGCAGGTGGATTCTTAACCACTGCGCCACCAGGGAAGCCCTCCCATGTACTTTTGACAAGTTTCTAATGAATATTATAGTACTCAGTTCTTATGAATTCATAACTATATTTTTTCTAAAATAGCACGTTTTGTTATAAAGTTTTATTGGTATGAATTTCTTTCATGCTGTGTAATAGAATACTTCTTTTTACAAGATGTGTACATTATACTTACTGCAGTTAGTTAAAATTAGAACAATCTCCAAATTACTGTTGCTTTAAAGCTTAGGTGAGAGAAATAAAAGTCTGTCCTCAGCAGAAGTACATACTGTCTCATTCGGTACATAACAAATATTGATTTTGCCCTAATGGTATTTCTGCTGAGTACATGCAAAGTTTTAAGTTGGGGTCCTGATAATAGTATTTTAAAACATGTATGTGAGTGGCTGTATTTTCAGTGATCAACAAACGAAATAATGCCATCTGTAAAAAATCATTTCATATTTTCATTGAGCATTTTAGTCATCAATAATCTAACAACCCAGAGAAAATTAATTGACCATGGTTTTAGAAAAAACTTTTTTTTTTTTGGTTGTTGTTCATTGAAGAAAACTTTAAGAGGAAAAAGAGCCATAATTTTATCAACCCAACTCAATAGCAGTTTTTTTCCCAAATATTTTTGATTATGTTTATAGTTAGTAGTTTTTGAAGAATTCCATTATCTAGTTTAAAAAAGGAGAGAAAGTTATGTATCACATAATAATAACCTGAAAAGACCACTTTATCACATACTTTGTTGGGCAGGGTTCAGGGAAAAGAATCTCCCTGTCTTGGAGTTGATGCTTTATATAATCCTCCTCTACTTAATCCTCCTGCCCTATTTGACTTTTGACTTTTATTAGGTGATAAGTGGGAGGGACCAAGAAATCTCTTCTTTCTGTAAAGTCATTCAATGAAGGGCTTGGGAAAGTAGTAAAGGAAGGAGAGTAAAAGTGGACAGTTGTAGTATCTGAACCTGTTGATTTCAGATTATTCAACTGGAAATATAGTGAAAACAGATACTGATACTTTTGTCATTTGGTGTCAACTAAGGCAGTGATTTTTAGCTTTTTCTTTCATGAGTGTAAATTGAGTAGTGATACCATTTATAATAGAATATAAATTAACAAACTCAGAAATTTAGAGCTAGAGGAGACTAAAAGGGTCGTCTAGTCTTTGTTTCCTTAATGATGAACGATCTGAAGACTTTTTAACATGTAGTAAGTGTTGGTCTTAATTAGGGTGCTTCTAGATAAGTTGTATGTGATAGAAGGATGAAAACAGCTCAGATTAATTAATGACTCATCTCCTGTTGTGACAGCTCTCTTTTTAGGTAAAATTTACATGTAGTAAAATGCATAGATCTGAAGTCCAATAACTTCTTTTGCTGTTGAGGAAATGAAATGCTAGAATGATTGCATGACTTAATTAGTGTCTAATCAGTGTTACAGCTAACTAGTGATAGATTCAGGACTGATACCTCCCAGTCCAGGGGCTCTTCCTCTAGTAACTCCCTCAGGAGCCTACTCCAGAACTTTGCATGCATATTTTCTTTATATAGGCAATTTATAACTTATATATACCTAAATTTTATGGGGAAACCCAGACTTTGTTGCCTTTAAAGTTTGATTTGTGATCTTTTTACAATTTTCTTATTCATATTTTTTTGTCCACTTTCGTTTCCCTTTTCTCTCTTTTATTCAGCAAAAATTTGTTTGAAAGAATGCACATTAGATTAGTCCTAGATAATTTGTTAAGAATCCTTCATATATAATGTGCTGTTTTGTTGTTTTGATAGAAAATTGTGTACTCAAGACCTCAACAGCGAATTATCAACTGAGTTTATGCTTGTATCATTATTATAATCTTGTTAGCACAAGACAATTTGCAGCCATAGTTGTTGGCATCAAATATTGCTTGGGGTCAGGGATTTTGTGAAAAGGAAGGAAATCTTATGAGGAAGGAATATTTTTAGTTTTATTCTTGCTCTTTTTGTGAGCAAGAATTGATTACTGCAGTGAGGATTTTGTGTTTCAGTGACATATTTTTTTCCCTATTCTCTTGTCTCTTTGAGGGAAATGAGAAAAATTATAGTTCAGTTCAACAAAGGTTGAGCTTTCATGTGTACCGGGTTGTTGGAGTTACAGATAAGATCTCTGCCTTCAACACTCTTACAATTTAGTGCAGTTAAAGATATATAAATAGATTATTTCAGTACGATTTGTTAAAAGCTAAGGAGAGATAATCACCAGTTTACACAGGCATGGACATGTGGGGGTGGTTACTTATTGGGGTGCATGGTACTTGGGCTGAGCTTTAAATGATGAGGATAAGAATTAGTTGAAAGGAAGGAATATTTGAGGTATAGAGAAAAAGCAGAAGCATGATACAGCAGTGTGGGCAAGAAACTATTATTACTGGAGTGCAAAGAGTGAGGCAGCAAATAGCAGTGAAAAAAGACTTGGAGAGGTAGATCTTGGAGGGTTTTATATATATTGCTAGAGTTTAGTCTTTATTTTGAAGAGAGTTCGTGGGATGGAACAGGCAGATTTGTAGAGTGCAGAGGATGGATTTAAAGGGGGAAGACTGAGAAATATTTTAGAGGTAGAATCATGAGGATTTGGTGATTGTAGGGGACAAGGGAGGGGAAGAATGACTAGGTGTTTAGGATGGCTTCTGGCTTCATTGATTAGGCAGATTACTTGTGATTAAGAATATAGTAGAGCCGGGGGGGCGGGGGGCGCTTCCCTGGTGGCACAGTGGTTAAGAATCCGCCTGACAATGCAAGGGACATGGGTTCGAGCCCTGGTCCGGGAAAATCCCACATGCCGCGGAGCAACTAAGCCTGTGTGCCGCAACTCCTAAGCCTGTTCTCTAGAGCCCACGAGGCTCAACTACTGAGCCTGCATGCCACAACTACTGAAGCCCACACACCTAGAGCCACAACAAGAGAAGCCCCCACAATGAGAAGCCCACGCACCGCAACGAAGACCCAATGCAGCCAAAAAAAAAAAAAAGCTGAGCTCATTTTATTTAAAAAAAAAAAAAAAAAAAAAAGAATATAGTAGGGGGACTACCCTGGCGGTCCAGTGGTCAAGACTCCACAATTCCAATGCAGGAGGCTCGGGTTCCATCCCTGCTCAGGGAACTAAAAAGGAATACAGCAGGAAATATACAAAAGGAAGAGCAGGTTTGGGAATAGGGGTGGGATAGGAAAGGTGAATTCAGCCTTGGGTAAGTTGAATTTGAGGTACAGAGTGAAAGTGTTGAGAAAGCTGTTGGATGATAGTCTGAAATTTATAGATGATACAAAAGCTAGAAGAATTAATGTTGCAATTTGGAAGAGGCACCCACGCCCAATCTTTTTAGCTGGGCTGCAGATACATAGAAAGCAAACTTAATTGCTTGGTTTTAAATTGCTGAACAATCAGCTTTTTCTATTCCTGAGGTGAGATCTGGTTCAAATGTTGAAAAATGGAAATGTTTTACATTATATACTCGCCCCCCAATGTCATGAGTTCTTAAGCTTAAAATGTTGTTGCATCCATTGCTATGTTTGTTTTGTGATGTAATCTACTTAAATTGTATCTACTTCATTCATTAGTAGTAGATTTATTTCCCTGATGTACTCATTTCCCAATCTTTACTTGTATTATTCTATTTTTACTGGTAATAGAAAAGAATTTATCTAGTAATGGAGCTCTAAAGAACCTAGAGGATTGTTAATTTCTAACATAAGTAGTAGAGTTAGCAAGATGAGGCTGTATATGTATGTGTGAAACTCTTCCTTTTATATTTTATGTTTAGGTAATAAAATTAGACTATTGCAGATATTATGTAGGCAATTTCTGATCAGTACTTGGCCCAATTGGTATGTATTGTTTTTGGTTTTGGTCAGGTAATGCTGGCCTCATAAAATAAGTTGGGAAGTGTTCCCTTCTGTTTTCTGGAAGAGTTTGTTGTTTGTTTTGTTTTTATTAAGATGTTTGGTAGGATTCTCCAGTGAAGTCATCTGGGTCTGGAATTCTCTATGTTGGAGACTTTTCCTGCAATTTAATTTTTTTTAGATATGGGGCTGATCAGGTTATCTTTTGTTTTTTTGGTTATAAATTTATTTATTTATTTTTGGTTGCATTGGGTCTTCGTTGCTGCACGTAGCCTTTCTCTAGTTGTGGCGAGGGGGGCTGTGTGTGGGCTTCTCATTGCGGTGACTTTTCTTGTTGTGGGCTCTAGGTGCATGGGCTTCAGTACTTGCGGCACGTGGGCTCAGTACTTGTGGCTCACGGGCTCTAGGGCTCAGGTTCAGTAGTTGTGGCTCACGGGCTTAGTTGCTCCACAGCATGTGGGATCTTCCTGGACCAGGGATCGAACCCATGTCCCTTGCATTGGCATTCGGCCACCAGGTAAGTCCCTTTACAGGTTATTTTTGTTGGATGTAAAATCCTTGGTTTACATGTTCTTTTTTTTTGGGCGGGAGGTGGGGCTGCGTTTGGTCTTAGTTGCTGCATGTGGGCTTTCTGTAGTTGCAGCGAGTGGGGGCTACTCTTCGTTGTGATGTGTAGGCTTCTCACTGTGATGACTTCTCGTTGCGGAGCATGGGCTCTAGGCGCGTGGGCTCAGTAGTTGTGGCTTGCAGGCTCTAGAGCGCAGGCTCGGTAGTTGCGGCGCACAGGCTTAGTTGCTCTGCAGTATGTGGGATCTTCCTGGACCAGCGCTTGAACCCATGTCCCCTGCATTGGCAGGCGGATCCTTAACCACTGCGCCACCAGGGAAGGCCAGTTTACATGTTCTTTCCTTGATTATTTTATTTTAAATATTTTACTCAATTTTTTTCTGGCATAAAGCGTTGCTATTGAAAAATTTAGAATAGTCTCATATTCTGTCCATTATAAAGTCACTTAGTGTATGCCTAAATCAGGGGTCTGCAAACTACTGCCCATGGGCTGACTGCCTGTGCTTGTAAACACTTTTTTTGTACACAGCTATGTCTGTTCATTTACATATTGTCTTTGGCTGCTTATGCTATGCAATGCCATAGACAATTTGGAAACCAGTGAGCATGGCTGTGGACACTGGACATTGATATTTGAATTTCATATAACTTTCACCCTATGGTTTGTAAGCCTAAAATATTTACTCTCTGATTCTGTAAGAAAAAGTTTGCCTATGTCTATCTTGCCTATATGTCCAAAGAATTTTTCCCCCATTTCTTAAAATTCAGTAATTTAAAGTTCTAGTAGCTCATACTAGACTGTCTTGGTATTTGTCTTTCTGGGTTGCTATTCTCATGTCTGTGTCTTTCAATACATGGTTTCAGACTTTTGTTTCTGGAAAGTTTTCTTGTTGTACTTTTGAGTGTCTGATCTTTGACTCTCTTCAATATTTGATCAGTTTTTCTTGAATCTGCATTTTTTTAATGTTTAGAAATATGTCTTCTTTTTTCTATCTGTTGTGTTCATTTACTTCTTTGTTCTTTTTTCTTTAGTCTTCATTTATGAAATAATTTTTTTTTTTTACTTTTTAATTTTTTTCTGACTTCTGTCACTTTATCCCCACCCCCCTGAATTCCAGTTAAATTTGTTCTTATATTAGTGGTTTTAACCTTTCCTTGGAAGTGGTTTATAGTTGCGATCTGTCTTTATGGGGTTACTTTTTGTAATTTTATTGTTTGTAGGAAATTAGGGATTTTATTCTGCTTCTCTTTTTTTTTTCTTCTTCTTATGATAACTATATGGGCTCTGGTCTGATTTCTGTTACTTTTTAATGTGAAATTTGTTTTCCTAAACTTTTAGAAGGAGCTTTGGTTAAAGATAGGTTTTGGCTTAAGTGGAACTTTCTGTTGTTTTCTTATAGTGTTTGAAAATATGGAGGACTGCTCTCTGAGATTGCTTAGTTTATGTTCCTCTTTCCGTCTTTTTCTAGTATTCTGTTTGCTTTTCTCATTTGATTCTGTCCTACTCTGTTTTGACTTTATTCGGCAGTTTCCTCGTATTGAACCCTGTCAGTAGCTCTCATAGTCAGGATTTTTATTCTTATTTTTTAATGGAAAATATCAAACATATGCACAAAGTAAACAATGGTATCGTGAATCTCCATATAACCATCACTCGGTTTTAGTAGTTATTAACACTTTGTCTGTCTTCTTTGATCTATACCTCCACCCACTCCTACCTGGTTGGTTGTTATTCATAAGAACTTTTTATAGGTGTTTATTTAGGTAAATTTTATATACTTTGAAATACATAGATCTTAGCTGTAAGTTTTGACAAATCTACACCCGTATCACAATATAGGACATTTCCTTTCCTCAAGGCAACTTTTATTCTGATTTTTTTTTCTCCTTAGATTATTTTTGCCTCTGCCTTTTTAATGCCATCACCAAATGCATACTCTTTTGTGTCTGCCATTGCTCAGTGTCTGTGAGATTCTTTCATGTTGTTGATGATATTAGTAATTGTTGCTTTCTGTTTCTGATTATTATTCCACTGTAAAAAACAAAGCAAAACCCACAATATTCATCTTTCTGTTGCTGAGCATTTTCGTTGTTCCCAGTTTGGGACTATTGTAAATAAAGCTGCCAGGAACATTTTGGTAAAAGAACCTTGTGGACACGTTTATATTTCTCTTGTTTAAAAACTTAGAAATGAAATTATTGGATCAGAGGGCTATGTGTTGTTTATTAGAAAGTGCTCAACTTTTACCAAAATTACATTCCCATCAGCAAAATATGAGAGTCCTCATTGTTCTACATCCTTGCTACCATTTATTGTTGTCAGTCTTGTACAATACTTTTTACGATTCAAGTAGATGCGGATTAGTATGCTATTAATGTTTCTAACTTACACTTCTGATAATAAATAATATCGAGTATCATTTCATATGCTTGTGGCAAGTTATCTAGCTGTTATGAAATATCTTCTCAAATCTTTTGCTCATTTTTTTCTACTGGTTTGTTTGTCTTCGTTGTGTTTTAGGATTTCTTTGTATTCTGCATACAAGTGCTTTACAAGATACATGTTTTATGAATATTGCATCAGTTTGTTGCTTGCCTTTTGATTTTTTTTTACTGGTGTCTTTTGGTGAACAGAAAATTTTTAATGTTTATTAAGCCAAGTTTATTCAGTTTTTCCTTTTATGGTTATTGCTTTTATAATTATTCTTTGTATAAGAGCATTTCATCTACAAGGAGATAGTTTTACTTTTCCTTTCTGACATAGGTTTCTATTCTTTTCTTGCTTAATTGACTAGAACCTACAGTAAAATGTTGAATAGAAGTAGTGAGAGTAGACATCCTTGTCTTATTTTTGGTCGTAAGAGGAAAGGCATTTAGCTTTTCACTATGAAGTATGATGTTAGCTCTGGGGCTTTTGTAGATGTCTTTTATTGGGTAAGAATTCCCTTCTACTCCTGGTTTGTTGAGGTTTGTTTTTTTTTTTTTTGCGGTACGCGGGTCTCTCACTGTTGTGGCCTCTCCCGCTGCGGAATACAGGCTCCAGACGCGCAGGCTCAGCGGCCATGGCTCATGGGCCCAGCTGCTCTGCAGCATGTGGGATCCTCCCGGACCGGGGCACGAACCCGTGTCCCCTGCATTGGCAGGCGGACTCTCAACCACTGCGCCACCAGGGAAGCCCCTTGTTGAGTATTTTTATTGGAAAAGGATGTTGGGTTTGGTCAGATACTTTTTCTGTATCAACTGAGATGATTGTGTGGAGTTTTTCCTTTATTCTTTTAATATGGTGTATTAGATTGATTAGTTTTCATATTAAACCACCCTTGTATTCCTGAGAGAAATACCACTTGGTCATGGTGTGTAATCCTTCTATTAAGCTGCTGGATTTGGTTTGCTAGTATTTCGTTGAGGATATTTCTGTCTATGTTCCTAAGGGATATTGATGTGTAGTTTTCTTGTAGTGTCTTTGTTTGACTTTGGTATCAGGGTAATGCGCCTCATAGATTGAGTTGGGAGGTGTTCCTCAATTTTTTGGAAGAATTTGAGAAAGATTGGTGTTACTTCTTCTTTAAACATTATGTAAAATTTACCAGTGAAGCCACCTGGTCCTGGACTTTTCTTTGTGGCAAGTATTTTTTTATTATTAATTAAATCTCTTTACTTGTTATGAGTCTTTTTCTGTTTTTTCTTGAGTCATTTTAGTTGTGTCTTCTTAAAAATGTGTCCATTGAATCTAGGTTATCTAATTTGTTGCTGTACAGTTTTTCGTAGTATTTTCTCATAATCCATTTTATTTCTGTGAAGTTGGTATTAATGTCACTTCTTTCATTGATGATTTTAGTAGGGTGAGTTTTCTCTTTTCTTCTTGTCTAGTTCTAAAGATTTGTCAATTTTGTTGCTCTTTTCAAAGAACCAACTTTAGGCTTCATTGTTTTTAAAAAAATTATCTGTTTGATTTATTTTTGTTCTATTTCTTTATTATTTTCTTTCTTCTGCTTGCTTTACATTTAGTTTGCTTTTCTCTTTCTGGTTTTTTAAGCTAGAAGGCTTTTTTATTGATTTGAGGTCTTTTTAAAAATATTAGCCTTCACAGCTATAAGTTGTCCTCTGAGCACTGCTTTTAGGGGCATGCTATGAGTTTTGGTGTGCTGTGTTTTTGTTTTCATTCATTGTGAAGTATTTTCTAATTCCCCTTGTGATTTCTTCTTTGACACAGTGTTTATTTAGGACTTTGTTGTTTAATTTTTGCACATTTGTTAATTTCTCAACTTTCCTTCCTTGTGATTTCTAATTTAATTCCAGTGTGGTTGGAGATCATATACTTGTATGATTTCAGTTATTTTATTTATTTATTTTATAAATTTATTTATTTTATTTATTTTATTTTTGGCTGTGTTGGGTCTTCATTGCTGTGTGCAGGCGTTCTCTAGTTGCGACTGGGGGCTACTCTTCGTTGTGGTGTGTAGGCTTCTCATCGTGGTGGCTTCTCTTGTTGCAGAGCACGGGCTCTAGGCGCGTGGTCTTCAGTAGTTGTAGCATGCAGGCTCTAGATTGCAGGCTCAGTAGTTGTGGCACATGGGCTTAGTTGCTCTGCACCGTGTGAGATCTTCCCAGACCAGGGCTGGAACCCATGTCCCCTGCATTGGCAGGTGGATTCTTAACCACTGTGCCACCAGGGAGACCCGATTTCAGTTCTTTTAAAGGTGAGACTTGTTTTGTGTCTTAACATGTAGTCTTTCATGGAGAATATTCCATTTGTAAGTTGAGAAGAATGTGTATTCTGTTGTTGGATGGCGTGTTCTATGTATATGACTCTTAGGTCTCAAGAATCGTTCAGGTCTTCTGTTTCCTTATTGATCTTTTGTCTAGTTATTCTATCCGTTTTTGAAAGTGGAGTATTAAAGCCTCCAACTCTTGTTGAATTGCCTGTTTTTCACTTTGATTGACAATTTTAACTTTATATATTTGGGGACTCTGTTGTTAGGTACGTGTATGTTTATAATTTCCCTCTAAGTGCTGCTTATTACATCCCAGAAATTTTGATGTGCTCTCTTTTTGTTAATTTTCATTACAAAATATTTTGTATTTCCCTTGTGAATTCTTGTTTGACTCATGATTTATTTATAAATTTAAAAAATTTCAAGTATATGGTACTATTTAAGATTTCTTTTGTTTTTGATTTATAATTGTGGTCAAGGAACATACTTTGTAAGATTTTAGTCTTGATGGTCAGTTTCAAAAGTTCATGAGGGCTTGACTGCTCCAGCCCTTTTAGAACTATTAAGTATACCTTTTACAACTCATTATTGGAATGGACTAAAACCCTCTACATTTCAGCCTCCTTCTTTAAATGCTCTTGTCTTTCTTTCCAGTGACTGGTTATTTTTAAGTTCAGAGGACCTTTCTCCTAAGCTTTCCTAAAATCTTCACTCTCCATGAAGAGTGATCTAGCATTTTATATATACACTATGATGTGTATCTATCCTTAACCTGTTAGAGTTTTTGATTCTCATGGGAAGAGGTATCATTTTTATCCTTTTATTACCATACTGGTAGCAGGTGACCAATATTTAAATTTTAATGAGCTGAACCCCTTGGACTGAACTAGCTATATGTGTTTAGTCTTTTAAGACTTACTTTATATGAAGATATTATTTCATAAAATTTTTAAATTTCCATTAAAGATTCTGGGTTTAAGATAGGTTCACCCATAGGTATTTTTGAAAATATTAAAAAAAAATTTTACAGATTTTTAAAGAAATTGAATACAAATAACTTTCTTTTTGAAAAATTACCCCATGCATTTGCTTTATGGGAATTTTCCTTTTTAAGGAGTGCTGTGCTGAAGAACAAAGGAATTAAGACAAAATTTATACACTGTAAATAGAGTTATTTAAGTAAATAATACATACCTTGAGTAAATCCCTTTAGAAGTTAACATTGACTCTTTAGGAGAAAAGGCAGTATTTGTTTTATTTGGGAATGACAGCTTAAAACTGAACACTACTTGGTGATGAAAAACAAATGGTTGTTTGGAAAGATATTTTAGGACTCCTCTGGTGAAGCCTTTGAGGTTGGGACTTTTTTGTTGGAGTAGATTGTGTGTGTGTGTGTGTGTGTGTGTGTAGTTTCTATATGTTAAAAAAGGGAGGGGTCCTAACTTTTTTTCTGTGACTGTTGTGTTGCATTACTAAAGACACGACTTTTTGTTTGTTTGTTTTTTGTTTTTGGCTCTGTTGGGTCTTCATTGCTGCACCGCGGGCTTTCTCTAGTTCCGGTGAGCAGGTGCTACTCTTCGTTGAGGTGCGCAGGCTTCTTGTGGTGGCTTCTCTTGTTGCGGAGCATGGACTCTAGGCGCACGGGCTCTAGAGCGCAGGCTCAGTAGTTGTGGTGCCGGGCTTAGTTGCTCCATGGCGTGTGAAATCTTCCCGGACCAGGGCTCGAACCCATGTCCCCTGCATTGGCAGGCAGATTCTTAACCACTGCGCCACCAGGGAAGCCCAAGACACGACTTCTTAAGCTTCCTAATTTGTCTGCGAAGACCCTACTCTTTGCCAAGAATTTCTTCACCTTTAGGAGTTTAGAGTGCTTAACTGGTTAGACTTTTTTGCTAATGCATTCACTGTTGTGAGTAGTTTTACTCTTCTCTGCACTTTATAGCTTTTCTAATTCCTTCTTCATTTTGAGCGTCAAGATGGTAAGATGAATAATGTATTCATTATACAGGTGAAAAAATATTTAAGTGGCTATAGCTTAGCTATGATTGAAGTAGGATTAGACCTAATTAATATCTCTTAATTATTAGTGTAGTAGTTTTTGTATTCTATTTCACAGATTATAATTCAGGGAATGTTCTCAACTACTTCTAAGTCTTGGGACAATTTTTGCCAGCCATTAATTTTCTCATCAGTGAAATGAGAGAGTTCAAATCGATGGCCTCATATTTTCTGTCTGATGTGAATTTGGTATTTAAAGGGTCATTACAAACAAATGGCCAACAGGCACAGGAAAAGATGCTCAACATCATTAGCCATTAGGAAATGCAAATCAAAGCCACAATGAGATACCACTTCACCCCCACTAAAATGGCTATAATAAAAAAATAAACAAGTAGCAAGTGTTGGTGAGGATACGGAAAAAGTGAAAACCTTGTACATTGCTGGTGGGAATATAAAATGGTGCCGCTGCTGTGGAAAACAGCAGTTCCTCAGTATGTTAAACATAAAATCACCACATGAACCAGCAATTCCACTCCTGGTTACATACCCAATAAAACTCAAAACAGGTGGTCAAAAAGAAACTTGTACATGAATGTTCACTCCAGCACTATTCACACTTAACCAAAAGGTAGAAACAACACAGATGTCCATCAGTAGATGAATGGATAAACAAAATGTAGTCTTACCCATTCAATGGAACATTACTCAGCCGTAAATGGGAATAATGTACTGATACATGCTACAACATGGATGAACCTTGAAAACATTATCCTAAGTGAAAGAAACAGTTATACAGGACCATATATTGTGTGATTCCACTTACATGAAGTGTCCAGAATTGGGAAATCCATAGAGACAGAAAAGAGATTAGTGGTTGCTTAGGGCTAAGGGCAGGGGGAAATGGGGATTGACTGCCAATAGGTATGGGGTCTCCTCTGGGGGTGATTGAAAATGTTCTGAAAATAGATAATGGTATGGTTGGACAACACCGCAAATTAATAAATGTCACTGAATTGAACACTTAAAAAAAAGATCATTACATATGGTAACATCAAATACCACAGAATGATCCAGTCATTCTTGTTATATTGATACTTGTATACTTGTTGATATTTAGAATTGTGCTCATGGAATTAATTCATTCATTGACTAAGGGTTTTTTCCACTACATTGTAAGCTCCAGAGGGTAAAAACCTTCTCTGTCTTGTTTTACTAGGCACTTACCTAGCCCAGTGCCTAGAATGTGGTAAGTGCCCAATAAATACTTGTTGAATGAATGAATGAGTGATTAAATGAATGATAAGGTCAGCATGGGTGGAGGCAGCATAGTGCTCTGGAAGGAACATGCACGCTCTATTAGATCATAGGATATAATATTTCAGAAGTTGTGAGAAGGTTATTTGGGAGAATGTAATAAAATTCAAAGCACTACACGTTTCAATTAAAAGGTTAGTTTCTTGGGAATTCCCTGGTAGCCCAATGGTTAGGACTCCGCACTCTCGCTGCTGAGGGCCTGGGTTCAACCCCTGGTTGGGGAACTAAGATCCCGCAAGTCATGTGTGGTATGGCCAAAATAAATAAATAAATAAAATGTCAGTTTCTTATTTCAATCCCTTATAGACCTGGACTTCTTTTTAATCAAGATATTTTTATTATATAAGCTGGGCACATATGGGTATGCTAGGTTTAATTTTAATAACCTGTATTATTTTTCTCTTATAGTTTTACATGTGGCACCCATAAAAGATGAGGCTGAGAACACGGAAAGCTTCTCAGCAATCAAATCAAATCCAAACACAACGCACTGCCAGAGCAAAGAGGAAATATTCAGAGGTTGATGATAGCCTGCCTTCAGGAGGAGAAAAACCACCGAAGAATGAAACTGGCTTGTTGTCTTCAATTAAAAAATTCATTAAAGGAAGCACACCCAAAGTAATGGTTTTACCTTTTAATTATATCATTAAAAATGAAGTTTAGGTTGTTTTCTTTAAGCATGTAAAGATGAGAAATCTAATATTGCTAGAGCCCTATTTAAGGGAATGTGTCTACATTTTGGTGTTAAGAGTATTGACATGTAAAATATTTAATGGTTGGTCAAGAAAACATTATTTATTCTACTTAACTGATCCACTTAGCCTTCTGTTTTCTCAACTTAGAATTATGGGAAGTAAAATAAATTTTTTCTTATTTACTTGAATTATTTCTTTTACTTCCATTTTTTTTCATTTCAAAGATAAGTTAAAGTTTCTTGTTAATATTAATACATTGTCTAATTAGGGAGATGATTTATCTATCTGAATTCTAACATTTGTACAATGAAAATGTATTATTCATTGATGAGAAAACAAAAGTTATTAAAGAAAGAATGGGGAATTCCCTGGCGGTCCAGTGATTAGGACTTGGCACTTTCACTGCCATGGGCCCAGGTTCAATCCCTGGTCGGGGTACTAAGATCCCGCAAGCCATGTGGCACAGCCAAAAAAAAGGAAAGAAAGAAAGAATGGACACTGCCCAGGAGTCATATGCTCTAGATTCATACTTCATACTCTGGACCAACTTAAATGATCTGAGGAAAGGCATTTGCCCCTCTTAGCCTCAGGAAGACAGTAAAATGGGACTAATACTAACTGCTTTGTCTGCCTCAGAGTTGTTTTCAGATTGGATGGCAAACAAGTGGAAAAGCATTTTGAGAAATTTTAATGCATTAATGATAATGTTATTATCATTCATTGTATGTAGATTTTGTTATCACTGTTGCCTACTCATGTTCTTTCTTGGGATTATTATATATATGATAAATTTCTTATTATAATATAAGTTTGTCACTTTGATAAGTAGAAAAATAAATCAATGTGACGGTTTATTCATAGTGATAGATTTTTGTCATCATAGAACTAAAAAAGCCTAGTTACTGTGAACCATTGGCCAAGATTTAGAAGTATTCTGTGTTAGAATTTTCTTTTTCGTTTTGGTGGTTTTATTTTGTTTTTCTAATAATATAAGTAAAATTTCTTTTGTTAATTTTAAATGTAATTTTTAAGTTTCTTTGAGTTAATTTACATGAGCCTAGAAGTATTCTAGTATTATTGTATAACAATGATAAAATTCCTTCCAGAAACATAAATTCCTGAATCTTTAAATTCCGTATGGGTTATCATTAGCCCCTGTTGATGAGAACATCACTGTATGTCAGTTCATTCTCTGAACACTTCTAAATGTTGTAGAGTTCTTCCTTATCTTGAAGAAAATATACCTACCCTTTACTTTTTCTTTTTTTTTTCTGGTATGCGGGCCTCTCACCGCTGTGGCCTCTCCCGTTGCCGAGCACAGGCTCCGGACGCGCAGGCTCAGCGGCCATGGCTCACGGGCCCAGCCGCTCCGCGGCACGTGGGATCTTCCCGGACCGGGGCATGAACCCGTGTCCCCTGCATCGGCAGGTGGACTCTCAACCACTGCGCCACCAGGGAAGCCCATACCCTTTACTTTTTCATAGGTTCTTTTTCTTCATGTGCAAGTACAAACCCTCAGTCACTGTCCTGGCTAAATATTTCTAGTTTTCATTATATGACATATATGATATAGATCACCACCTTGGTCACCCTTTTCTGTTGTTCATGAAAGGTAACAACCAGAAGCGAACATTGGTTTTTCCTATGTCTTTTGACTTCTGTTCATATTTATTTCCGTTGATTTGGACATACTTCTACTAATGTGGCATTATATTATATTATATCATATATCATGTCATGCTTTCTTTTTTCTCCTTTAGTAGTTTTAGATCTTCTTTGTTGGTCAGCAGATTTTTGCCCATGTCAATTAAAACACTCAGGGTTTTTCTATAGTAATTGTTGTCAATTATTTAACAATATGCACTACTGCCTTTCCAATAAGTGACAATGCTGGGATTTAACCCAGGTACAATTTGACTCTGAAATCTGTGCTCTTTTTCCTATACCATTCTGTCTCAAAGCAGCTAGATAATATCTTTATAGCATCACCTGTCTTGTGTAAGGATTGAAAACTTTCTTGATGAAAGTAAATAAGAATTGAGTCTTTCTATGCTGCTGATTTTGTCATTTATTTATATTCTATCATCAGCTCAAAGCTTGAGGCTTATTCTTCTTCTAGGAAATTTTTTTTTCCCTAGTACTTTTTGCATGTATCATCATCCTCTGTCTTCAGTCTTTCTGAGTGGATGATAGACTGCTTCTCTTATTTCTACAAGTGTCCTTTTAAAATCCAAGTTAGCTAGATAACTCCCTATGCAGCCACTGGTTTCTTTGGTACCTTTCCTTTCTCTTCTTTTGGACTTTTAAAGTTATGTGGTTAGAATTGAACTTTATAGACAAGTCTTCTTGCTTTCTCTTTGAGTTGTCTTTCTTCTAAGGTGTCTGACATTGCTCTCATGCCTGTCTTATGAGTCTGGCTTTTTGAAACTTGGTCTCTGCATATGGGCCAACTCTTTTGCTCTTCTTTACTGTATGATTTCCAGTTTGAATGGCTGCTGGTATTCTTGCCAGTTTACTCTCACTGACCTATTTTTATTTTCCTTATAAGTTTTAATCTGTATTCTAGTCCTAACTTGGCATAAATTAGCCATGAGAGTATTTAGATAATTTAAACATATGTTGTTCATCTAAGAGGTGTGTATTAGTTTACTAGGGTACGTAATAGTCTGCCATAACAAAATATCACAGATTGGGTAGCTTAAACAACAGAAATTTATTTTCTCACAGTTCTGGCAGTTTGAAATCTAAGATGAGGTGTTGCCAGGTTGGTTTTTTCTGAGGCTTTGCTCCTTGACTTCAGATGGTCACTTTCTTGCCGTGGCGTCATATGGTTGCCACTTGGTGTATGTGTTGTCTGTTTTGTAATCTCTTCTTGTAAGGACACTAGTCATATTTGGATTAGGGCCCATCCTAATGATCCCACTTTAATTACTTCTTTAAAGGCCCTGTCTCCAAGTATGACTACATTTTCAGGCTTTTGGGGTTAGAGCTCCAACATAGGAATTTAGGGGACACAACTCAGACTGTAATAGAATGAATGAAATCTCTCATGTCTTTCAGATCTAGATTTTATGATTCAAGGATCTACCACTTCTCTCATTTCAGAATTATGTAATTGTCAGTAAGAGTACTCAGGAAGTGTTCATACTCAGTCTTTCTGCTTTTAGCATGATGAGATTCCTAATATATATTTGAAGTGAAAGAAGACCTCACAACTAAAATGTATTTGCTTTGTACCAGTGATCTCTCTATTCCTTTCTAAATAGGTGGTTTCTAGAGTTTTCCCATAACAAAATGGTCTTTTTCTCTGTTACCTAAATACTGTTACACTGTCATAGTTAGGAGTCATCAGTTTCCTGTTACATAAATCAGTGTTTTTAGATCTTTTAACTATGATCCACAGAAAGAAATAACATCTTATATACTACATTCATACATATGAAACAAAACTCACCCTTAACATACTTGATGTGTTCTGATTTTTCTTTTCTATGCTGTTGTTTCTTATTCTCCTTTTAAAGGTGATTTTCATGTTTTAAGTTGATTTTATGATCCACTGATGGGTTGTGCTCCTTAGTGTGAAAAACATGATTAGATGAAAACTTTGTTCTCTTTAACCTTTGTATTACTAAGCTTCATAGTTATATTTGGGAATTTTCTTCCTTCCAGAGTTAAATCTCATTTGTTTGTGTAAAAGAACGTCTTTCTAGATGAGTTCTTTAACAACTAGATTAATTTACCGTCTATTTTTATTTTTAATTAACTTATTTATTTTTGGCCACATTGGGTCTTTGTTGCTGCACAAGGACTTTCCCTAGTTGCAGCGAGCAGAGGCTACTCTTCATTGTGGTGCGTGGGCTTCTCATTGTGGTGGCTTCTCTTGTTGCAGAGCACGGGCTCTAGGTGTGTGGGCTTCAGTGGTTGTGGCTCGTGGGCTCTAGAGCACAGGCTTAGTAGTTGTGGAGCACGGGCCTAGCTGCTCTGCTGCATGTGGGACCCTCCCAGACCAGGGCTCGAACCTGTGTCTCCTGCATTGGCAGGTGGATTCCCAACCACTGCACCACCAGGGAAGTCCCCTTGCATGTAAATTTTAGAATTAGCTTGTCTGTTTCTCCAGAAAAGCCTACTAGAATTATAATAGAGATTGTATCACATGTAGATCATTTAGTGAGACTGGACATCTTAACAATATTGAGTCTGCCACTTCATGATCGTGATATATCTCTATGTTAATATAGGTGTTCTTAATTTTTTCCTGCTAATATCAAGGTCTTACACACCTTTCATTAGTTTTATTCTTAGACATTTGATGTTTTACAATGCTGTTTTAAATGATGTAATACATTAAAGTTTTTACTTTCTGTTTGTTGCTAATATATATAAATATAATTTATTTTTCTATATTGACCAGGTACTATGTGAAATTGCTAGATTCACTTAATCATTCTGTTCTTTAAGATTTCATAGTGTTTTATACATACATAATCATATACCAGATAACCATAATTTTCTTGTTCTTTTCTGATTTTTAGGCCTTTTATTTCTTTTTCTTCATTTATTGCATTGGTTAGGACCTCTAGTACATTGTTTAGTAGAAGTGGTGAGAGCAAACACTTGTTACTGATCTTAGGGGAAGAGAGTTTGTTTACATTAGGTATGATGTTAGCTAAATGTTTTCCGTAGTTATCTTTTATCAGTTTGAGGAAGTTCCCTTCTGTTCCTAGTTTGCTATAAGATTTTATTATGTTGTTGAGTTTTATCAAAGACTTTTCTGTATCTATTGAGATATTCTTCAGATTTTCCTCTTTTAATGTGGAGTAGAACATAAATTTTTTTGAATGGAAAACCAAACTTGTATGGCTGGATTTGATTTGCTGCTGGGTTTGTTTTTAAGGATTTTTACATCTGTGTTCATGAGGGTTTTGGTCTGTAGTTTTGATTTGTAATGCTTTAAGATTTTGGGATCAGGATTATTCTGGTATCATAAAACAAGTCAAGAACTGTTCCTCTGCTGCTTTTTTTTTTCTAAAAGAACTTGTGTTGACTAAGTATTATCTCATCCTTAAATTATGAGTAGAATGCAGTGATGAATTCTGGAGAGGGATTTCTGGAATGTGACTGGGATTTCTTTATGGAATAGCTTTTATTATAAATTTGATTTCTTTAATATATATGGGGTTGTTTAGCTTTTCTATTTCTTCTTCAGTTTTGGTCATGTGTTTTCCAAGGAATTTGTCTGTTCATCAAAGTTGTCAAATTTTTAGGTGTAAAGTCTTTGCAGTATTTCTGCATTAACCTAATAATGTCTGCAGGATCTGTAATGATATGTTCCTCTTTTCACTCCTGATGTGAATAATTTATGATTTATCTTTGTTTTGATCCGTTTTGCTCCTAGAGCTTTATCAGTTTCATTACTTTTTCAAAGAACCAACATCTGTCTTTGTTCATTTTCTCTTTTCTTTCCAGTGTCTGTTTAATTGATTTCTACTTTTTATTTTTACTATTTTCTACTTTATCTGATTTACTTCTACTTTTCTAACTCATAGAAGTGGGAGCTTAGAATAGGAATTAGTAAACTTCTCCTGTGAATATTTCAGATAAGTGATACTTAAGGCTTTGCAGACTATATTGTCTGTAATTGCAGTTACTACACAACTCTTCCATTGTAGACAGTACATAAATGAATGAGCATGACTTTGTATACTGATATTTGATTTTCGTCATAATTTTCGTGAGTCATAAAATATTATCGTTCTTTTCTTTCCCCCCCCCCCCAACCATTTAAAAATATAAGAACTACTCTTGGTTTGCTGGCCATACAAAAACAATGTGCTGGACTTGGCGTTTGGACTGTAGCTTGCCAGCCCCTTGCTTAGGTCATTAATACTACACCTTAATTTTTTTCTAAGTCAAGTATTTAAAGCTATGATTTTCAAAGTACTGCTTTCCCGCACATTCTGATTTTATATGTGTGTGTGTGTGTGTGTGTGTGTGTGTGTGTGTGTGTGTGTTTGGGGGGGGGCCGTGTCATGCGGTGCATCTTAGTTCCCCGACCAGGGTTCAAACCCGAGCACCCTGCATTGGGAACACGGAATCCTAACCACTGGACCGCCAGGGAAGTCCTCTGACTATATTTTTGTTACCTTATTTGTGATTTATTCTTTGACCCATAGATTATGTAGAAATGTGTTATTTAATTTCCAGATCAGATATTTGGGCATTTCTTAGATATCTTCTAATTGTTTATTTCTAATCTAATATTATTGTTATCCAAGAATATACTCTGTATGATTTCATTTCTTTGGTGTCTTGATATTTTGTAGCATATAGACTATTTTGGTGAATGTCTTATGTATTTGAAAAAATATGCATATTCTGGAATTGGTTAGTGCAGTTCTATAAATATCAGGTCAAGTTAGTTGATAATACTCCAGTTTTCTGTGTCTTATTTTAAATCTCCAACTCTTAATTGTGAATTTGTCTACCTTGTCTTTCAGTTCTGTCAGTTTTGCTACATGTGTTTCAAAGCTCTGTTAGGTGCATACACATTTATGATTGTTGGTTGTAAATTGTTCTTGTTACCACTGTGAAATGTCCCTCATTATCTCTAGTAATATTATTTGCCTTGAGGTTTACTTGGCCTAATATTAATAAAGCCCTACAGTTTTCTTGCTTACCATTTGCATGATACACCTTTTTCCACCGTGTATTTATATTTAAATTGGCATGGTTAGTCTGTTTACATTTAATGTAGTTATTAATATGGTTGAGTTTAAAGTCTCCCATCTTGTTATTTATTCTGTGTTTATCCCATTTATTATTTGTTACTCTGTTCTTATCCTGCCTTCTTTTTGATGAACTAGTTATCTTTTAGAATTCCACTTTTTCTCCTATGTTGACTTTTTAAAAATTAACTTTATGGGGTATAATGAAACACAATAAGACACACTGATTTAAAGTATATGTTTTCATGAATTTTAACAGAATTGTACACCCATGACCAAAAAGTACCCTTGGAGTTTTTGCAGTCTCACAGCATCACCCTAAACACCATTGATTTGCTTTCTATCATTATAGATTGTATAAATCTTTTCTAGAGTGACCTATGAATATAACATGTCTTGCTTCCTTCACTCAACATAAAGTTTTTGGATTCATCTATGTTACTGCATGTATCCGTAACTTATCCCCTCCCTCTCCTGTACTCCAAGTAGTATTCTGTTGTATGAGTATACCACATGTCATAATTTGTTATCCACTTGGATTATTTCTGGTTTTTGGCTATCATGAATGAAGTTGCTATGACTATTTCGGTCTTGAATCCATGTGTGGGCATATATTTAGGTTAAACGTGGGTAAATAACTAAGATTGGCATCGCTGGATTATATGATATATGTGTGTTTTTTTATGGTAGCTTTATTGAGATACAATTCACATACCATAAAACTCACCCATTTAAGGTATAAATTCAGTTGCTTCTAGTATATGCACAAAGTTACGCAGACATTACCACAGTCAATTTTAGACCACTTTTATCATTCCCCAAAGAAACTCTGGACCCTTTGGCTCTCACTTGTCAGCTCCACCTTCCAGCTTAAATTTTTTTCTCATTTGTTGGGGGTGACTTTTAAAATCTTCTCTTGTGATTTCATTAGTAGTGCCTCTTGAGCAAGTGGTTCTTAAACCTTTTGAACTTCGGGTCCTTAACCTTCTTATAAATGATTGGAAACCCTAAAGAACATTTGTTTATGTGGGTTATATCTGTCAATATATCTCATTAGATATTAAAACTGAGGAATTTTGAAAATATCAAAATTATAATTCTAAACCCTACATGTTGATACAAATAATATTTTAACTATTTTCTAAAGACAAAAAGGAAATTAGTGGGAAACATGACATTACAGTTTTATAAAGCTCTTTAATCGAAGCTTCATAGAAGGTAGTTTGTTGTCATTGAAGCATATAAAGAAAATTATACATGTATTTAGAAAAGGGAAGAGTATTTTAATATTCTTTGTAGATAATTGCAGATATTATACCAAAACTTGACAAATTGTGTAGTATCTTAAGTTCTTGTTCCAAGATTGAATTTGAGAGCACTACAATGATCTTTTCATTGGTCTGTCTTGCGCTTGGAATGAATCTTTTATCTATATATGATTTTGTAACATCATGCACTGATTATTTGGAAAATATTGGTTCACTGAATTATGTAGATCTTCCACATATGTGTCCACATTGACATAGTTCATTATTTAATACTTAAAAATCACATTTCTGAACAACCCCACTGATCTCAACAGAACAATCTTTAAGTATTGGGAAGCTGTCAGTCTCATGGTGCTTTGTCCAAGTTTTCAAACATCTCAGTTTTTGCTTGAATGCTCAAATTTTATTGCTGGCAGCAAGAAGTATCGGTTTTTCTTGAAGTGACAGGCTTGCTTTGTTCACTTTTCAGAAAATAATCTACTTCAAGTAAAGATAGTTTTCTATCAGAAAAAGTGGTCTAATTCAGCTTACAATTCAGTCACACAAATGTTTTTTCTCAAGACAGTTGTGGAAACACAGTTTGCAGCAGAAACGCTTTGTGTGTACTTCCCATCTTGTCATACAGAATTGAACACATATTTAAGAGTTGAGATTTAATTAATTTTACAGCTTCATCATGGACCTTCCTAAGTAGAGCTGGCTTTTTTTCCCCCATGCGGGTGCATGGCAGTGAAAAATAACTATTGGGTGTCAGTGCCTTGATTTGTGCTAAGGTGGCAGTAGTTATAAACCATTTTTTTTGCACAGTCATTGCAAATTTTGGCACAAGTTATTCTAGGATAAATTGAGATGTAAAAAAATAATTTACCACTTGTGTTTGTTATCATGCATTCACAGTAAAGACAATTTTTGATGATTAGTTGATACTAGTATCAGACAAGTACAGTCAAAACAGAAAGTCCAACCACATTAGTAAGGCTAAAGTACAATTCAACACACCAGATTTTAACTCATTTTCTGTATTTACAGTTAAGTGTTTAATTCAGTGATTTACTTTATCATGAGAAAGTGGAAGTGCCTGTTTCTTTTATTGACTTTTTTTTTTAAACATACACTCATCTGGAAGGTAAGACCTTCCAGATTCATAATTTATATATTTATTTATTTATGGCTGTGTTGGGTCTTTGTTGCTGCACGCGTGTTCTCTCTAGTTGTGGTGAGTGGGGACTACTCTTTGTTGCAGCACAGGGGCTTCTCATTGTGGTGGCTTCTCTTGTTATGGAGCACGGGCTCTACGCACGTGGGCTTCAGTAGTTGTGGCACGTGGGCTCAGTTGTGGCTTGCGGGCTCAGTAGTTGTGGCTTGTGGGCTCTAGAGCACAGGCTCAGTAGTTATGGCGCACAGGCTTAGTTGTTCCACAGCATGTGGGATCTTCCCGGACCAGGTCTTGAACGTGTGTCCCCTGCATTGGCAGGTGGATTCTTATTCACTGCACCACCAGGGAAGTCCCTCTTTTATCGACTTTTATTGAGCAGGCTTCAGCACAAACTACTGTGCAAGAGTTTATAAGTCTCTCATAAGTTATGTACACTTCTTCGAACAATGCAATATGATAACTTTTTAAGATATCTCATTGGGTTTTGTAATTTAAGTTTGAAAAACTATAACTTTTTGGCTTTTAAAGATCTCATCATGTGTACATTTAAAATATTGAGTTTCTGTTTTTAAAACGGAATGATTGTTCTCAAATGCAACTAAATCGGCACCATAATTCTATTTGAATATGTTCTATTGCATAAGACAACTTAATTTTACAGCCAAAGGGACATTAGTTTTATCATATTTTCATTTGTGATTTACAGTTTCGTTCAGTTATTTCTTAGAGTATATTCCCCCCTTTCATGAGTTAGAGAATTCTATGTCGGTTTCTTTTTATCACTTGCAGTAATGGATTGAATTTACAAGTCGCCCAGCTCCAGTTTTCAATCCAACAATCCATTCTTAGTTATAAATTATAAATTTTCTTTTATTTAAAAAGAGTTACTAAATTCTAAAATAACTGTTTTAGGTGAAATTTTAAAAACCAAATTTAATAATATTGCAAAGCAAAACAAGAGTACTCTTACTATGTTTCCGTATATACATAGAGAGAGAGAAAAAAAATAAAACTTTGAGACTTCAGAATAATTTATTGGATCATAATGAGACTGCAGAGATTATAGCAGGTATTAGTGTTGAAGACAGTAAAGGCACAGTAGAAATATTGAACACAAAGATCTTTTGTATTTACTCATAGATTTGCCTTAGTGGTATTCATTCCTTATTGCAAATTTAGGATCCCATCTGGTATTATTTATTTTATGCCTAAAGAACTTCATTTGTTATTTCTTGTGAAGATCAGCTGGAAATGAATTGTTAGCCTTTCTGTCTCAGAATGTTTTTAAAGTGAACAATTTAAAAAATTTATATATTTACTATCTCTTGCCAATTTTTCTTAACAGTTTATATATTCTGAGCCTGTAGCCATTACATACTATCTTTTTTTTTTAATTACAACACGTGGTCTGATAAAGCATGTATGTATGTATGTATGTATGTATGTATGTATTTTTGCTGTGTTGGGTATTCGTTTCTGTGCGAGGGCTTTCTCCAGTTGTGGTGAGCGGGGACCACTCTTCATCGCGGTGCGCGGGCCTCTTACTGTCGCGGCCTCTCCTGTTCCGGAGCACAGGCTCCAGACGCGCAGGCTTGGTAGTTGTGGCTCACAGGCTTAGTTGCTCCACGGCACGTGGGATCCTCCCAGACCAGGGCTCGAACCCGTGTTCCCTGCATTGGCAGGCAGATTCCTAACCACTGCGCCACCAGGGAAGTCCTACATACTATCTTTTAATCTTCATTTATCTTACACAGGTTCTACATGTGTTCTGTATGTTTAATGCTTATCCTCAGTCCTCTAGTTATGATCTGTAGTCATTTTTGTTGTTGAAAGCTCAATTTCTGGTAGATGCCACACAAAGCACTCATGGGCACTATTATCTGAGTTCTGTGCTTAAAAATCAGTTTTACTGAATATGAAATCCTTGTCTCACAGTTTCTCTTCTTGATTTTTTAAAATATTATTCCATTTTCTGCCAGCATAAAAAGCATTGCTTTCACAGTTTGATGGTACTCTAATTTTCCCTATGTAGATAAATGGATTTTGCCTTGTTCTCCAAAGGATTTGTTTCCTTTAAATTCTGTTAAGTTTAGGATCTTGGTAGTTGTTTTTTGGGGTTGATAGTTTTAGTTAAACAGTATAGTCTGGGAATTTCCTGGTGGTCCAGTGGTTAGGACTCCAGACTCACTGCCGAGGGCCCAGGTTCAGTTTCTTGTTGGGGAACTAAGATTGCACAAGCTGCGCAGTGGTTGCAGCCAAAAATAAATAAATAAATAAACTAGTGTACTCTTTCAGTATGTAATTTCAGATATTTTATTTGAGGAAAACTTTCTGATATGCTCTTGTTTTGGCTTCCGTCTCGGCCTACTGTTTTCTGTCTGTTGGATCTTCTTTGTCCATATTCAGTGCTTGACACATTTTGATGTCTTAAAATCCAGCCCCCCTCCCCCATTTTACCTTCTCTTTCTCTTAAAGGCATAATCTATTCTATTTACTCACTTCTATGTCTGTTCTAGTTTAGTCTTTATTTCCAAAATTTTTTTTTCATTTCTAATTATTTTGTTCTGTTACTGAGTTTTTTCTAACTCTGATGTATATGTCATATCACTTTCTTAACTTTTTTTGTCTTTTTTGAAATAAAGGTATAATTTTTGTCTCTTCTCGTGTGCATTTTTTTTTCTTTTTTTTTTTTTTTTTGGCCACGCTGCGCGGCACGTGGGATCTTAGTTCCCCGATCGAATCCACACCCTCTGCAGTGGAAGCGCAGAGTCTTAACCACTGGACCACCAGGAAAGTCCCTCTTATTTCATCTGCTGTCATTAAATTGGCCTGCCATGCTTTCAATTGAATATCTGCCTGTTAGCTATTTGGGGCTTCTCCTGTTCTCAGATGTGTCACATGCCATGTTGCATTCCTTTGCTTTCTTCTGCACTGGTACAGATGGTTACTCCAGTGTTATGAGTGTTGGTTTGTTCTCATCTGCTTGGAGTTTGGGGGAGAAACCTTGTTTCCTGCTTTTGTTGTAAATTGGCTTTTGGGGTTTTGTTGCCTTTTTAGTTCTCTGTATTTTTCCTTTGAGATTCAGAGATTTAAGAATACGACCTTCCCAAGATTTTCCCTTTAAAAGCCTATCTTAAGAGGCAACTTTGAAAAATACAAATTCCAGACAAGACATTGTAGGGTTATTAAATTTTAAAAATGTACAGTAATGTAGAAATCTTGTTTTTCCTAGTTCTTCTTCTAAAAATCATACTATATCCAAAAATGTCCCCAAATTATATACTTGAATGTTTAAGGAAGAGTAGGATTTGGTGACACATTTCAGAATTGGAGCATCATCAGACATTTGAATGCATTATTCTGAAGGGTGGAATTTTATTGTCAATGACTGCAGACCTTGAATCCTGATCTTAACAGCTTCCTCTTTCTCTTTAGAGATATAAGCTCAAGTATTTGAATATATTCTCAATTGACCACAGTATAACCTTTTCTGTTATATGGAGCACCTGCATATTATCAGTTAGCTTATATACTATTGGTAAATAGGGAAGTAGTTTCAGTATAACATGGGTGGGTTTTGGTTTATACGTGATTTTTTTCTAAACTGGACAGGGGGATCCTGAATAATGGGGGTAGAATTTTATACTGCACAGAGTTTTTAATTAAAAGTGGTAAGCTGTGTATGGGGTTCCCTTTCAGAGAGGTACACCCTGGTCTAGCAGGGACTCTTCTTTTCATATGGCAGTTTGCATTTCCTTTTTTGTCCATTTTAGCAGTCTTCCTGGCTTAAAGCTCCACTTCTCAGCTCCCATAAACCCTCGTTTCTACTTCTTTTTTTTTTTTTCGGTACGCAGGCCTTCCAACGCTGCGGCCTCTCCCGCTGCGGAGCACAGACCCCGGACGCACAGGCCCAGTGGCCATGGCTCACGGGCCCAGCCGCTCCACGGCATATGGGATCCTCCCAGACCGGGGCATGAACCCGTGTCCCCTGCATCGGCAGGTGGACTCCCAACCACTGCGCCGCCAGGGAAGCCCCTCTACTTCTTTGCTTCTAATACCTTTATATTAAGCTCTGAGGAAGCATTTCAGCTGCTCTTAGCTGCTTAACTGGGGTGTGCAAGTTATCTCTGGAGGTTCCAATCATTGGTTTTCTTAGTGCTGTGGTTACAGAGTTACAGGGGCATTGGCTGATCTGCCCCAATGTACCCCTCTCTACCCTTCTGGACCCATTTTTTTCCCCATAAGCCTTGTTATTTTTAGGGTTGCAGAGTGCAAAGTTTCCAGGAATGTATGTATGTATTTACATTATACCAGATGTACTAAGAAACTTCAAGAAAATGTTGGAGCTTAGTGTAGTGAGGCTTTACAGCATTGTTTCTGTTCTTGAAGGACTTTATAAAAAGAGCCCCTATAATTCTCCTGTAATAAAGATCCAGTGTTTGGGATTTGAGGCTTCCTATTCATCATTTTTAAATGCAGGGGAATAATAAACAGTAAAAATTTGAGGAATTATGTTGTGTATCACTGAGGCTTTATTTTGTGCTAATGAGATTGTTTTGATGAACCTACCTAAAATTAGAGAAACTGGTGAGTAAATGTAAAATTCTGTATTGGATGATACAGTATTATCTTTTTTCTATTTTGATCCTGGTAGGGAATTGTAATTTGGGCCATTTACAATATCAAGGTTTGTTTCAGAAATAATAATATTCAACTTACAGAAAATGCATAGTAGTATACTGTATTATTATTTGTTGTGGAAAAATCTAATCCTTATCAAAAGATTTTGGGTACTTTCCTTAAAACAGCAAGGAATTATAGGCCAGTATTACAGTAATGGAAGAAGATTGCTCATGTGATGGATGACTCTAGAAAAATTGTACAGATGAGGAAGATGGATGTATAAATGGAGAAAAATCAGGTTATTGCATGGAGTATAATGTTTTAGTTAAGTCCTGATAAACCCATTGTAAGTTGAAAATGTTGTAAGCTGAAAATGCACTTAAGACACTTAACCTACTGGATGGACATCATAGCCTAGCCCAGCCTACCTTAAACATGCTCAGAACACTTACATTAGCTTACAGTTGGGCAAAATCACAAGTGTTGAATGTCTTATGTAATTGATTGAATACTGAAAGCGAAAAACAATAGTTGCATGGATACAGAATGGTTATAAGTGTGTCAGTTATTTACCCTCATGATCAAGTGGCTGACTTTGAGCTGTGGCTCACTGTGGCTCACTGCTGCCGCTGCCCAGCATCACAAGAGTATATAGTACCTGCAAATGGCTAGCCCGAGAAAAGACCAAAATTAAAAATTCTAAGTACAGTTTCTACTGAATACGTATTGCTTTCACATCACTGTAAAGTCAAAAAATCTTTTAAGTCAGACTATGATAAGTCTATATTGCAAAAATAGTGTAAACTGGTCATGTGGATTTGCCCCATATAAGGAAATGAATAGAGAGCTTTGTTAAGGAGTAGACTCCTTAGTGTTAATTTGGACATTTTGAGAATTGACATTAGGTGTGTGGCAGTGGCAGGCCCTATTAATTTTGTGTCATTTTTGGGACTATGTGATAATGCCAGCAAATTCCAGTGGGGTTCGCTCAAGGAAATGACCCCTGTTCTTTTGAGTAATTCTAAAAGTAAGGGAAATTGCTGGAAACTTAGACCACATTGTGAGATTCAGTATTTCAGTAGCATGAAAATTTAATGGACCCTGGGGAAAGAATCTGAATTGTGAGGATGCTGTAATTATATTTGTGTATTGTAATAACGTTAATAAATACTCTTATGACTGTCAGATTTTTTCTGTGTTTTCTTCTACTGTTAGGTATTAATTCTGTTTGTTTCTCCTGGAAATGAAAAAAGAGGAGAAAGCATATTACAACATATTTTATCTTTTTAAAAATCTGGGCTTCCCTGGTGGCGCAGTGGTTGAGAGTCCGCCTGCTGATGCAGGGGACACCGGTCCGGGAGGAACCCACGTGCCGCGGAGCGGCTGCGCCCGTGGGCCATGGCCGTTGGGCCTGCGCGTCCGGAGCCTGTGCTCCGCAGTGGGAGAGGCCACAGCAGTGAGATGCCCGCGTACCGCAAAAAAGAAAAAAAAAATCTGAGCATAGTTGACATACAACATTATATTAGTTTCAGATATATAGCATGATTCAATTTGGTTTTTGGTTGCGCCACACGGTATGTGGAATCTTAGCTCTCCAACCGGGGATTGAACCTGTGCCCCTGCAGTGGAAACGTGGAATCTTAACCACTGGACCGCCGGGGATGTCTGATTCAGTATTTTTATATATTGCAAAATGATTACCACAATAAGTCTAGTTAAAATCTGTCAGCATACGTAGTTACAGAATTCTTTTCTCTGATAACTTTTAAGGTTTACTCTCACAGCAATTTTCATATATGCAATACAGTATTATTAACTGTAGTCACCGTGCTGTACGTTATATCACTGCAACTTATTTATTTTATAACCTTTTGTACCTTTTGACGCCTATTACCCATTTCACTCATCCCCACCTCCCTGCCTCTGGCAACCACCAGTCTGTTCTCTGTATCTGTGAACTTGCTGTTTTTGTTTTTTGTTTGTTTTTGTTTTTTAATTCCACATGTAAGTGAGATCGTATGGTATTTGTCTTTCTCTGTCTGACTTTTTTCACTTAGTGTAATGCCCTTTAGGTTCATCCATGTTGTTGCAAGTGGCAAGAGTTGATTCTTTTTTATGGCTGAATAATATTCCATTGTTTATGTATGTATGTATACGTGTGTGTGTGTTATATGCATATATATATATATATTCACTGCATTATTTACAGTAGCCAAGATATGGAAACAACCATATCTAAGTGTCCATCAATTGATAATGGATAAAATTGGCTATTGTAAATAATGCAGTGAACATGGGGGTACGTGTCATATTTTATCATTTTAAAAGTGTAACCTGTAGGGAATTCCCTGGCGGTTCAGTGGTTAAGACTCGGTGCTTTCACTGCCATGGGTCCGGGTTCAGTCCCTGGTCAGGGAACTAAGATCTCACAAGCTGCGTGGTGTGGCAAAAAAAAAAAAAAGTAACCTGTAAAGCAGAATGACTCTGTTCAATGCATGTTTTTCCCTCTTATATCTTAAGGAAGAGAGAGAAAATCCTTCAAAACGGAGTAGAATTGAACGTGATATAGATAATAATTTGATCACATCAACACCAAGAGCAGGAGAAAAGCCTAACAAACAGATATCTCGAGTAAGACGGAAAAGTCAAGTAAATGGAGGTTTGTTAATGTTTACATATTGCTTTATTAGGTGTAAGCAGAGTTCTCACTTGACATGTTTGTGTTCTGTTTTTAAAAATCTACTTTGAGCAATTTCTGCCTTATTTTTGTAATCTCCTTTGTATTAAATATTAGTGGCATGAAGTAAATAAAAATTTACCTTCCTAATGTAAATCTACTTTGATGAATTAAAGTGACAGAGGCAGAGCAACTAGCTTTATAGTGTTTAGCATGAAAATGTATATGAAACTCATTTCTTAAAGCAGTAATAATTGTGACTTAATTTATTTGAAATATGTACAAAGAATTTGTTTCTGGATTATGGAATTTCAGAGCTATAGAGGGGGCTTGGAGCTCTCAGGTCCGCGGTTCTCAACTAGGGGTGTTTTTGTCCCCTAGCAGACGCTTTTCAGTGTATGAAGACCTTTTTGGTTTGTCACAACCTGTGGAGGGATTGCTACTTGCATCTAGCAGGTGAAGGTCAGGGGCACTGCTAAACATCCTACAATGCACAGGACATCCTCCCATAACAAAGAATTATCCAGCCCAAAAGCCAATAGTGTTGTTGCTATTTATAAATCCTGTTCTAGATCAGTACCTTATTGTATTGCTGACAAGCTCCTCAAAGTCAAAAAGGAGAAAAAAAAGATGGACAAGCAGAGAAACCTATACAGAATAGCACTTTAGAGCATGGAGTGCTACCTTTTAACCAATACTGTTTTAAACACAGCAGTGATAATAATTCCCTACCTCTTTCCTCTTAATGCAGTGATGTATCTCCATTGTTAGAATTGACCATAAGGGAGAAAAGGGATAAACAAGTTAAAAGAGCACTAACAAAGAAGGAAAGAAACGTGCTAAAGTTGTGGAGGGTCAAGGATGATTTATTAAGACATTTGTATTTTATATTTTCCCAAAACCCATTAAATTTTTTTTATTTATAAGAAACTTTAAAAAAAAACTGGTTATTCTTCCTAACTACTCTGAAATGGTGCCTCACAATATCCATAAGTAGTTTTTGACACTGCTGTATATATAGTCTTCTGCTTCAGTAGAAATAGTTGCCTCTATTTATTTAGCTGTTACTCATTAGAAATAGATTGGGGGGTAAGTTTTGTGAAGTAGGCAGCATCCCAAAATGTAAATAAACAAAGACAAAATCTTGCATTTGTGTTTTTCATATTGTAACTTGCTTGCTTTACTTACAAAGAGTTTTATTTCATTTTCTGTTACACTGTGTTGATTTGAAGACTTTCAGTCTGTGTAATTCCAGATATAAATCTACTTTGTAAAAACTCAGTAAATTTTAGCATTTATAAACCATTATAAATAAATTTGTTATAAAGATCATTTGATTTACAAGTGATTTACCTCAGGATTTCTTGAAATAATAAGCTTTTTAACATTAATGTTCATCAGTTTTCCTTATGTATTTTGAGGGAAAAAGTTATTTTTATAATGAATCGTTTAGAACATATTTATGAAAGTCATGTTTTCTAGATTGCAACTATTTTTGTTTTCTTTCTTAGAAGCTGGTAGTTATGAAATGACAAATCAACATGTAAAACAAAATGGAAAATTAGAAGATAATCCTTCCTCTGGCAGTCCTCCAAGGACTACATTGTTGGGGACCATATTTTCTCCTGTCTTCAACTTTTTTTCACCAGCAAATAAAAATGGTAAATATAAGTCATTAACCATAATTTGGGTTTAAAAGATTAATCGTTTTCCTGGCTTTTTAAAAGATCTGTTTGATTTTTGGGGCATATTTTTGTTAGCATCTTATGTTTGTTTTCAGTCTCGTTAAAAATACACAGACTTTTTTTTTTTAAAGAATATATTTTCTTTCTTTTATATTTATTTACTTTATTTATTTATGGCTGCATCGTGTCTTAGTTGCGGCACACGGGATCTTTTGTTGCGGTGTGTGGGCTCCTCATTGCGGCACGTGGGCTTCTCTCCAGTTGTGACATGTGGGCTCTGTAGTTGTAGTACACAGGCTTAGTTGCCTCGCAGCAGGTGGGATCTTATTAGTTCCCTGACCAGAGATTGAACCCAAGTCCCCTGCATTGGAAGGTGGATTCTTAACCACTGGACCACTAGGGAAGTCCCCAAAATACACAGCTTCTAAAAGGCTTTTTTTTTTTTTTTTTTTTTTTAGTGACTGAAATAAATGTAGGTTATGTTTAATTAACTATCTGAAAAGCTAGATGATAAACTTTGGGCTGGAGGGAAAGTATTATTTTTTCTGCGTTGGGATGACTTCTGCATCTTTAGAGAGAAGCATTTTCAATATTCTAGATTAGTAAAGTAGAATTTGTTGAATATTTTGAGTGAGTTGAAACCAGATTTTTTTTTTGGTAATACAATTTATTTTTATTATCATTTGCTTGTTTTTTTTCCCCCGTAGGGAATCTTGAGTTTAGACAAATAGTAAAACTACCCTAATTCACATGAATTGAAGGTTCCCGTTGTATGCCTTTGCAAAAAAATTAAAAATGGCCTCTTTCTCAAAATATCTTTTTAAAATTATCTGGTGTCCTATTTTTTCTGATAATTAATGTCTAATTTCATACATGATAATTTAGTCTCTAGATTATTTGAGGGCAAGAGGTCATGTCTTTATTTTTACATCTACCATGTTGTTTGGTACAGTATTGGGCACATGGGAAATAGGCATTAAATACCTGTTGCCTGATTTCTGGATGATAAAGCAATTTTTAAAAGGCAGAATGGTGCACTGTAAAATCAAGATGATGTAGGGGCAGAAATAATGTATATTAGCACATTAAAGGACTGTGAAGTCCTAGAATAGAAACAAAAAACTACCTTTAACTTTGTTTAACCCAGTATTCCCTAGACATATCTGACCAAGTACTCTTCTATGGAACATCTGTTAACATCTTAACATCTTTTAGAACTAGTGCCTCCTAAAACATCTTTGGAAATGCTGGGGTAGTGGGAAAAGAACAGGCTTTGGAGTTAGATAAACTTGTTTTAAATTTGTTCCCAGCTGCCACTGTTTACTTATGTTATGCTGGACCAGTTCTTTAAACTCTTGAGCCTCTTAATCCATGAGAAAAGGTAATTATACTTAAATGTGAGGAGTGAAGATTCCAGTTCACTCAACAAATATTGAGCATCTACTATGTTCCAGCCATTGTGATAAGTATAATAAATTTTTATAGGTGCCTTGAGAGAGGTATGGAACAGTATTCAAAGAATGGAATGGTCCTGTATTCTGGGTGGTGGCTCACAAAAGGCTTCATAGAAAAGCTGAATCTTGAAAGATGGTAAAGGGCATTCCATGTAGAAGGAGCAGTGTAAGCAAAGGTACAGTGTATTTCAGAAACAAATTAGTTTGTCACAGATGGAGCATCAGATTTGAGGAGTGCATGGGAAGGGATAAGATAGGACAATTATAAAGAAGTCAGATTATAGAGCCAATTTTGTAGGGTTTTTGAACTTTATCCTTAGTCATGGGGGGATGAATGAAAAGTTTTAAACTGTGAGTAATATGAACAGATTTATGTTGTTGTTTTTTAAGTTTACAGATTTTATTTTTTTTTAATTTACTTTATTTTTGGCTGTGTTGGGTCTTCGTTGCTGTGTGTGGGCTTTCTCTAGTTGCGGCGAGTGGGGGCTACTCTTTGTTGCAGTGTGCGGGCTTCTCATTGCAGTGGCTTCTCTTGTTGCGGAGCCTGGGCTCTAGGCGTGCGGGCTTCAGTAGTTGTGGCTCGCAGGCTCAGTAGTTGTGGCTCACAGGCTCTAGAGTGCAGGCTCAGTATTTGTGGTGCACAGGCTTAGTTGCTCTGCGTCATGTGGGAGCTTCCCGGACCAGGGCTCGAACCCGTATCTCCTGCATTGGCAGGTGGATTCTTAACCACTGCGCCACCAGGGAAGCCCAGATTTGTGTTTTCTAAAGATCTATTTGGCAGTAGCATGTAGGCTAAATTCTAAAGAGGCTGGTTGCAGGGAGAACATTAGTAGACTTGTAGTCCATGTGAGACTTCATACAACCTTACTTGTAGTATTAGAGAAGAAGAGAAGGATCAAAGATACAAATGGACAAATTTTGGGAACAGATTGGAGGTGAAGGAAGAGAGAGAGTAAGATGTACACATTAGATTTTCAAGAGAGAAAAGTAAGTTCCTGGGAGATAGATAATTGAATTTAATTTGGGCCATGCTGAGCCTGAGAGGCCTTGAAACAACCAAATAAAAATGTCTACTAACAATTTGTCATTCAGGTATGGGGCTTAGAAATCTGAATAAGCAGTAGAGCATGGTATTATCAGCTTACAAATATTAATTGAAACCAGTGGACTAAATGGTCCATTTGGTTCATCAAACTAAGACCAGAATCTTGGGGAAAGACATTTAAGGACTGGACAAAGCTAAAGAAGCCAACAAAGGAGAAATGGAGGAAACCAGGAGAAACTGAGTCATAGAAGCCAAAAGAAGAGACTATCAAACCCAGGGTCAAACAATTGTAAAGATAGAAGGAACGGAAATGAGCATTGAAAAGGTATCATTAAACCTGGTAATTAACTGGTCATTGGTTTCGTTTGCCAGAAGAGTTTCAGAGGAGTGATTGCAGTTGGCAGCCTAATCCATGGGTTAAAAGAGTGAAATGGAGAGTAAGAAAGGGATCAGCACATATAGATTACTGTTATGAGGAACCTGAATATGAGAAAAACTAGAGAGGTCATGAAGCCTCAAGGGATGTTTTGTATTTGTGAGAAGGAAGCATGTTGTTAAGCCTCAGGGAAGGGTCTAATAGGTTGAACATAAGGGAAAAAGGAAAACTAATGAAGAAAGTTTCTAGGATCTACTGATAGGGATGGGATCAAGAGAACAGGTAGAAGGATTAGAATTGAAACAAGGAGAATAGACATTTTTCTCTGATGCTGGAGGAAAGAACGTTTGGGCAGCAGTAGTTCATGTTTGATAGAATTTTTTCTTTGAAGGAGGACATGGTATCATTTTGCTGAGATGGTCCTGGTGGCAGGGATTGAAGAGAATGAAGGTTTAGAATGTTTGCTATTTGGTATAAGTAAAAGAAGCTGAATGACTCACACACAGAAATACTGAGCAGCATGCTATAGGCGTAGCTAAGATTAGAGGATTTTACTTGGAGTACAATCAGTCTTTATAATTCTATTGTTTTCTTTATTACCTGGGTCTAGTGCCTGAGAAACCTGTTAGATTGATTCAAGAGGGATTTCTATGATGAATGACAGTGGAAAGACAAGGAAGCGAGGACAGTGAGGCTGCTGGCTTGAGAGTGGTTTAAATAATACACCATGAAGTCTAACTAGATGAGGAGGGTGGAGAAGAAGCCATTGAGGGATGTGTTTGGATAAAAAAGATTGGCTTTTATCAAACGTGAAGATCACATGTAATAGAAATATTAGATAGATAGATAATTAGAAGATTAGGAGGTCATGGTAGGAGATTAATTATTTGAATTGTAGGTTTCAGAGGTGAACAGTTTCTCTGTGATAGTGTCCAGGTTTTAGCCATGGTAATAACTACTAAAGAGCATTACGAATGTAGATGGGGCTAAATAGGGCAAGACCTTTGAGGGTTAGTTATTGGATGAGTCATTGACATCACCCGCAATAACTATATAGGCATTTAATAGAGCAGTAAACTGGTATCTAGGTGTTAAATTCCTCTGAGATTGAGAGAGGTTGCTGGCAATAGATGGTAGGTGACAGCAGAGGGCATAAGCGAAGAATTGTGTAGCCAGGTGACAGCAATCTCAAAGGAGCAAACATTTTTACACATTAGTGGAAAACCAATGATCTGGTGGCGGCAATGGAGGTAAATGAATTCTGATTGAGTAACAAGTATGGGAGAATAAACAGCTTTGAGGGAAGGGTATCAGGAAAAGATGTCTTTTGGAAAGAGGTTAAATGTAAGGCAATGAGGGAGAAAGAATATTCTGTGAGGAAGTTGAGAGTTATTGGCGGTTGATTTTGTTGTTGACAGTGACATTCGGAGGATTTCATAAAGAAATGGAGACTTGGGGTCAGTCCATAGTGGAAGAAAAATTGGGCAGTGGGTTCATCTAGGGGATGGTTGAATATAATGAGGAAACTAGCTTCTATCTTTGTTATTGAGATGGAATTTCATTGAGAAATTGTTCTTGTGTCTTTGAATAAAAAGGGTCTCATGGTTAGGGGAACAGTTAGCTCATTTTTAGAGAACTGTCTCTGGTTTAAAAATTACAACTGCACAAAATGGCTAGGATGCTTAGTACTAGAAAGATCAGGAGCTGTTTGAGGATAATGGAAAATTGTGTGTGTGTGTGTGTGTGTGTGTGTTGTGTGTATTGCCCAGCACATAGTAAGCACTTAATAAATGATATTTGCTTTAATGAAGAGAAGTTCTGTGGTCAAAAATACTATATGACAGTTGACCCAACAACAACATGGGTTTGAACTGCACAGGTCAACTTAATACAAGGATTTTTTTCAATAAATACTATAGTATACAATCTGTGGTTGGTTGAATCTGAGGATGTGGAACTGTGGATATGGAGGGCTGACTGTAAAGTTATTCTCAGTTTTCTGACTGCATGGGGGTCAGTGCCCCTAACCCCTATGTTGGTCAAGGGTCAACTGTATATACTTCAGAGTTCCTAAGAGACTGGATCTTAAATGTTCTCACCACAAAAAAGAAATAATTATGTGGCAGGATAGAGGTGTTAGTTAACGCTCAGTTGGTAATCATATTGCAGTATATAAAGTATTAAATCAATACGTACACCTGTAACTTACACAGTTATGTTAATTATATCTCATTTAAAATTTTTAAAGTTCTAAATTGACTTGTTTGACTATAAATGGGTGTTTCTAAGCTATTTGAACACTCTTAAGAAAAACTTTGCTCACAAATATTACTCTAGCTTATAATAGTCTTATTCCTTATTTTTGAAATGTCTAGTAAAGAGTCACTAAATAATGGTATCCTCAGCTTTGTTTCTGTTCCATTTAGTTTTTCTAAATATTTATGAATTTTTATTGAATATATTTGACATATAACATTGTATAAATTTAAAGTGTACAACATGTTGATTTGATAATTTATATATTGTAATTTGATCATCATCGTAGTGATAATTAGCATATGCTCTCTATCATGTTATATAATTATTCTTTCTTTTTAGTGGTTGGAGTAATTAAGTACTAGTCTCTTAGCAGGTTTGATGATTATAATACAATGTTGTCTGTATTCACTATACTGTGCATTAGATCTCTAAGGCTTATTTATTACTTGTTTTAAGTTTGTTCCCATCTTTCCCCACCCACTATGAGCTTTTAAGTGACGATTAATGTACAATTAATCATGATTTCAGGAACATCAGGATCTGATTCCCCAGGACAGGCTGTGGAAGCTGAAGAGATAGTAAAACAGCTTGATATGGAACAGGTGGATGAAATCACTACCAGTACTACTACATCAACTAATGGAGCAGCTTACTCAAATCAAGCAGTTCAAGTGAGGTCATCAATAAATGGTTTAGAAGAAGCAGAAGAAACAGTTAATCGTGATATCCCACCCCTTACAGGTAAATAAGATTCCTTTTTTTCTTATACATTTTCATGAATAGTTTGTAAAAATACTACTGTATTTTTTCTTAAATAGGCAGATTAAATGCATAAGTTTTTCTTCCTTGAAGTTAATAAAATCAAAACTGGAAATAAAACTTTTCCCCCCAAATCCAGTCATTTTGAAATTGAATTTTTTTAAGGTTATTTTACTGCATATTAGTCACTTTGCAGTTTAATTATGTGTACCGGTCTTACCACTTAGAGAAATTTAACACAGCTAACAAAATAATATGCTTACATTTATGAACATATTTATTATAATTGCACGAGTCTTAGATCCTTAATGTCTGAAGTCCCTACATAGAGGTAGTCTCATACCTTCAGATTTGTTTCATATACAGATGACATTCCCAAAGAAGAAGCTTCTGTTCTTGGGTCTCTCCTATACACAACTTTGCAGCCTAATCCTGGATGCTTTTAAAGCCCTAACATAATTGTTAGGTCCCTGAGCCAGTTGTTATGGAAATGTAGAAACATGTGAGGTCAGCATTTGTTACTTCTGAGGGTTAGATAGAGGTGGTAGATAGACCACTTCTGAGGTGGTAGATAGACATATAAGGCTAAAAGATGAAATTGTATTCCATTATGATTAAAAGCAGAAATAAAACTGAGGATGGACATCTTTTCCCAGAAGGAGAAGATCTTAGACTTTTATTTTAGATTTGTTTGTTTTTCCTTGTGGTGCCAGATATTTGAGAGAGCCTAGTACATATATATTGGTTGAGAAATAAGTTTGGCAAAGGAAGCAAAATGATGATCTCTCTGATATAAAGGGGAAACTTGAAAAAAAATCATTGAAACAGCATGATAACATTTAAAGAAAAAATGCATACAACTATGAAACTTATATACAGTGCAACCCTGTATCAGTATGAAGAGAAAAGCAACATAATAGAGTTAAGATTTATTTTATTTATTTTTTAAATTTTATTTATTTTTGGCTGTATTGGGTCTTCGTTGCTGTGCGGGGGCTTTCTCTAGTTGCAGTGAGTGGGGGCTACTCTTCGTTGCGGTGCGCAGGCTTCTCATCACGGTGGCTTCTCTTGTTGCAGAGCACGGGCCCTAGAGTTGTGCAGGCTTCAGTAGTTGCGGCGCGTGGGCTCTAGAGCACGTGGGCTTCAGCAGTTGTGTCACGTGGGCTCAGTAGTTGTGGTGCTGGGCTTAGTTACTCCGAGGCATGTGGGATCTTCCCAGACCAGGTCTCGAACCCATGTCGCCTGCATTGGCAGGCAGATTCTTAACCACTGTGCCACCAGGAAAGTCCAAGGTTTATTTTAAATTTGTCAAATAAGGAATTCCCTGGCCATCCAGTGGTTAGGACTCTGTGCTCTCACTGCCGAGGGCCCGGGTTCAGTCCCTGGTTGGGGAACTGTTGGGTTGGCCAGAAAGTTTGGGTTTTTCTGTAAGATCTTGAGGGAAAAACCCTAACAAACGTTTTGGCCAACCCAATAAAATCCCCCAAGCCATGTGGTGCAGCACTCAATCAATCAATAACAAATAAAATGTTAATATTGATAATGTTTAATTATAATGTTATAATTTAAGAATAATACTGAACCTAACAAGCAAATCTAATGCTGATTACTTTGCCTGTTGTTACAAGCTAGTGAATGATAAGGTATAGCACAGACTTCAGACGTGCAGGCTCAGCGGCCATGGCTCACGGGCCCAGCCGCTCTGCGGCATGTGGGATCTTCCCGGACTGGGGTACGAACCCGTGTCCCCTGCATCGGCAGGTGGACTCTCAACCACTGCGCCACCAGGGAAGCCCCGAAGCCAGGGCTTTTGACTTCTTTGATGTTTTTTCTGTTTTTGTGCTTCTATATAAACCTTTGTACTCGTTTTTTTCTGACAGCTGTGCCTCCCAGGAAGGGATTTCTATAACTTTAGTTTCTAGAGGGGAATAGTAAGATTTACTCCATTTGTCTCATTCATTCGTTTTTCTAACATTTAATTGAACACGTACTTTTTGTGATGGGCACTATTTATAAAGATGACTAAGATGTGCTTATTGACCCTGAAGAGTATATGATCTAATTGATGAGCCAAGTATACACAAAAATTACTGTACAGTGTGGTGAGTGTTGTTACAAATAAATGAGCAAAATATTGAGGTGGCACATTGCAGTTACTCTGGGAGGATCATGAAAGGAAGAAGTAAAAGTTTTGCTGATCTTCAAATATGAGTATGAGTGACAAAAGTGGTACTTTTCCCCAACTTCAAGAACGTAGCCAGAGAGAACAAGAAGGAAGGAGGCTGGCTCTACCATTTACTTATCTGTGTGACTTTAGATAACTTATTTAAGCTCTCTGAGACAGTTTTCTTAGCTTTAAAATGGCAATAATAATTTAGAGCTTTGAAGGCTAAATGAGATGAAATATGAAAAATGCTTAGCATGGAGGTGCTCGAATACTAATTACTTCCTGTCCCCCTTTCTCTGAGATTAATAGGAATTTGAAATAGTAAAGTGGTAGGAAGATATATTTTTCCATTTGTCCCCTTGTGCTAATGAACCGTTACTGGCATAAAGTTGTTAGAAATGAACAAAAATTCTGCTTTACATCTGTTGTCATTTATTGAACATACACACTGTATTGGCTCTGTCTCAGAAGGTATTAATACATGGTAATAGCAAAAAACATAAGTTTTTATCCTGAAAGACTACTATCCACCAGTATTCCATTCCTATAGATAGAGTACAGCAATTTTTATTGAGGCCCACTGTCTTAGTCCTTTCAGGCTACTGTAAAAAACTACCATTAGACTAGGTGACATATAAACAATAGAAATTTATTTTTCATAGTTCAGGAGTCTAGGAAATCTGAGATCAAAGCCCCAACAGATTCAGTGTCTGGTGAAGATCTGCTCTCTGGTTCATAGATAGCTGTCTTCTTACTGTGTCCTCTTATGCCAGAAGCTCTGCAAGCTCTTTGGGGGTCTTTTTTAAAGAGCATTAATCTCATTTATGAGGGCTCCACCCTCATGACCTAATGACCTCATGAGCTCCCAAAGACTCCATCTCCAGACACGATCACATTGGGGATTAGGTTTCAATATATGAATTTTGGGGCAACACAAACATTCAGTCTCTAGCATCCACCTTAAACTTTCATCTCCAAGACATTACCTGTTTAGCTTGTAAGTTAACATTGTCTCAGTGAATTTAAGTTGTAAATATTGTCTTAGAAAATTCCTAACATAATTTCTAAAGCTTTATCAATTGATCAAATTTTAATTCAAACTTAGAATGGACTATGTGTCGTGGAATACAGAATTGTTTCTTGATTATTTTTAAGTTGCTTGTAAATGAGAAGTAAAATAATGGGTCTTCTAAAGCACTGATTTCTATATACAGCATAATTTCTTAACTTTTAAGATCATAGACAACCTTGAGAATCCTGTAAAAATGTACATAAAACATTTTTTCATAAGTCTAGGGGTTTGTAGACCTCTTAAAGCCTGTTCATGGATCTTAGGTTTAAAACTACCTTCGGGATCTGTTGTCAGCACACATATATTGACTGCCTGTATGTACTGTGCACTTTGTGAAGTATTACTGCTATGAGCACCATGAAATTTTTATGGTTATACATACAAACATCATCCAGTTAGAAATGGAAATTTTGTGGAGTGTATTTTCCTAATAATACACTCCACAGTGTAAGTAGTAAATAGTAGGAAATAGTGTAAGTCGTAAATTTTCTCTTAGCTGTTAGGGATTTAAATTTTGCTAGCCACGATATAACTTGCCACTTTGTATGTAATGGTAAATTTTTCCTTTGGATCCAGAGTTAGATCTATGTGTTTATAAATTTACTTTTAAATACTGTTTACAAATTATTTCTGTCTTATCTTTAACCTAAAATACACAGGGCTTCAGGAAGATCTTAATAAAAGCAGTAAAAATGTATACTTCATGGAAGCATTAAGTGAGTAAAAGCAACATTTTGTTTTTCACTTTGTTAAATAGCACCAGTAACTCCAGATAGTGGTTATTCATCAGCCCACGCAGAGGCCACCTATGAAGAAGACTGGGAAGTATTTGACCCGTGAGTTTTTTTTTTTTTCCTTTCTCTCTTTGAAAGGAATGAAAGTACATGTGTAGAGGGGTGGCTAAATGGTATATTGCAAAGAGCATTTGACCTGTAGGTATTAATACTTTGCTGAGTTACTGAAATACTAATTTGTATATTTTCAGTTTTACTTATGTGTTTTATAAGTTTGGTTTACTAGGTTTAAATATGCATTATTTAATTAAAAACTTAAAGATGGGCTGAATTTAGTAATATGTTTTATATTTACAAAAAAGTAGAAATGTTGAAATTTTCTTAAAATTTGATTTATAGCTATTATTTCATCAAACATGTTCCACCACTGACAGAAGAACAACTAAATAGGAAACCTGCCCTTCCACTGAAGACAAGAAGCACACCAGAATTCTCCCTAGTTTTAGACTTGGTAAGTATATTATCTGTAGAGTTAGGGAAAATAAAGGCTTTAAATTCTTTTTAAAAATACTAGCCCAAAATACCTAAAAGAATACAAGTGAATGAATAGCCTTACACATACATTTACTATAAAAACATGTCTTAGGTGTTCTGAAATGTTTTTATTTTAAGCACAGTCTAATGCCAGGGCCTCCCCAATTTGTTGGTTTCCAGTACCCTTTGAAAATAAATTAGGCTTTCTTTTTCTTTTTCTCCCCCAACAACCCCCGCTATTTCACTATTTTTCTATTTCAATTAAATTAATTATTGCCCCCATACTCCTATACCCTTTGTTTTGTTTTTTAATCTCCCAATAAATTCTAATTTCATGGCTAGATTTCAACCTTTTTGAGGGGTGGGGGAGTCACAGTCATGTTCCCCTGAAGGACCTAGGTCTTAATGAGTTAACCTCATGCAAGACCATACTCCTTTTCTTGTTCCTTTTTTGGGGGGAGGGGCAACCTATGTAATACTTAATACTAAGTATTAGTATTATCTAATACTAATAACTTTATTAATAGACTCTCAAAAGCATGACTTCTTAATGCTGACTAATAAAACCTTTAATATGCTCTCTTGGTGTGAATTTTAAAATTTATATTTTTTTAGGGTACCAGAAGAGCTTTGAAAACTGAATATCTCTTATCTTTTCCTAACCAAATTTAATATATGGTCACCATTATTTACCATCTGCCGGCAATTTCTTGATATTAGCAAAAATATGTATCTATTATATAATACTGGAAAACATTTTACTATTTAAAAGCCTTTGTTACTAGTAACCTATAGTTGGAAATGTGGTTTAGTTCTTATTAAAAAAAATTTTTTTATCTTAAGGAAAAGCATATTTTTAAAATCTTAACTAGCATATATAGTTGTTTTGAGAGTTGAGCACCTTAGCCTTTGCCTAGCCAAAGAGATATAAATAAAATAGGCATCCAGAAGGCCTAAGTATTTAAGGTGTTTATTAGAGGATAAGTAGGCAAAAAAAGAGAAATTTTGAAACTGATTATGAGTAGTTTAGATTTGATATACAGAAACTGAAAAAGATTTTGCTAGATTTTTATGTTAGCAGTTGATGTCATGATAGCAAGTTTGGCCATATAATTTTTAATCCAATGTGGAGGTAAATAGAGAGGGAAAGATAAGAATTGGTGAGCATAAATGAGTAATTTTACAGAATTGGGTAAAGAAGAATGATCAAAATTTAGATAGGCTGTAGATGAAGAAAGTAGAATTAGCTATGATTCAATTATAAGAAAGAGAATACCTTTTTTAAAGATACTAAGGGAATACCTTGAATTGTGTACTCTGATATGCTATTAAAAGAAAATGTGGGTGGACCTAGAGTCTGTCATACAGAGTGAAGTAAGTCAGAAAGAGAAAAAAAAATACCATACGCTAACACATGTATATGGAATCGAAAAAAAAAATGGTTCTGATGAACCTAGTGGCAGGACAGATATAAAGATGCAGACGTAGAGAATGGACTTGAGGACATGGCGGGGTGGGGAAGCTGGGACAAAGTGAGCTTTGACATGTATACACTACCAAATGTAAAATAGATAGCTAGTGGGAAGCAGCTGCATAACACAGGGAGATCAGCTCGGTGCTTTGTGACCACCTAGAGGGGTGGGATAGGGAGGCTCAAGAGGGAGGGGATATGGGGATATATGTATACATATAGCTGATTCACTTTGTTATACTGCAGAAACTAACGCAACATTGTAAAGCAATTATACTACAATACGATGTTAAAAAAAGAAAAAGAAAATGAGGCATATCTAGAGTGTTTTTTGCTCTTTGCCTCCTCACAGTTTAACTTTAGGTTAAAAGAAACACTCCAGCTAATAAGATGTGGAATCACAAGGTATGAGCATTTGTGTTTCATTTTAATTCATCTTAAACACATTGAAAAATTTGGGGGGTAGTTACTAGCAGCTTTATTTTTTTAAGTGTTGTCACTTTCTACAAATGGAAGCCTTTTTTTTTTTTTATCCTTCAGGATTTGAGAAATATACATATTTGCACATACCTTACGTTGAATGATCCTTACCTTCTTTTCCTCATGAGAAAACAGGGCTTGGTAATCAAAGATGAGAAAGAAGTCTTGATTGACTGCTAATTTAGTTAAACAATGTTTATGTCTATGAAACATGTTCAACAGATACTGAAATATCCATTTTCTAAAATAAAATTCTTTATAAAAGGTTTAAGAATAAGGAGCTATATATAAATAGAAGATATATATTTTTAATAGTTAGATACTAAACTTCCATTGGCAAATTGTAAAAAAAAAAATTAAGAAAGTTTATATGTGGTTTACTTAACAGAAAGTTGGCAACTGCAGGACTCAGAACAGTGGTTGCCAAACATGCATATGCATCCTAATCACCTAAAAGGCTTATTGAAACATAGATTGCTGAGTTCCTCTCTACTCCTTGCTGAGTTTGAATGATAAGAAATGGAGCTGGAGGTTTTGCATTTCTAACTAGTAGTTCCCAGATGATGCTGATGCTGCTTGCTGTTCTAGCAGCCACACGTGAGAACAAGTGACTTAGAAAATTCTATCCCAGATTGCTATGCCACACACAATAATATATTATAAATATAAAATTCCATGTATGAATGGGTGCTTTAATAAATGTTTTTGGTGAGCATGAATACATAAAATTATCAATTGAAATGTCGTAATATCTTGGTTCATTCAATATGTCCTTTTTATTTTAAGGATGAAACACTAGTACACTGTAGTTTAAATGAGCTAGAAGATGCAGCACTTACTTTTCCAGTCCTTTTCCAAGATGTCATTTATCAGGTAATTAAAACTTTTTAACTTGAGTTTTGGCCTGTTAGATATTTTGAACCAAGAAATCTTCTGTAAATTTTTTTTTTTTGGTGAAATTTAATGTGTTTATTCCTAATGGATTTCATCTGTATTTTAATGATTTAGTAACACAAAGTAGCATCATGCTAAATAAATAACTACATAAAACAACATAAATGTTACCAAAAAAATGTGAACTTTTTTTACCCATTGCTCTCTGCTAGTTTCATAACCTGTTTGCCAGCAGGTGGAGGCAGGAACACTGACATCTTAGGTCCCCGAGAGCTTGCCAGGTTAACACTTGGCGTTGTTGTTGTTGTTTTTCCAAAACCCAATTAATAGGAAGAAACCTTATTCCTTGTTGGTCATTTTTATTGCCTTTTGTAGTAATATGGTGTGTAGGTTGCAGTGTAGTAGATCTACTTTATTTTAATCACAGAATTCCAGGACACTCTTCTAGTTACTGCTTTACTTAAAAAATTAGAGTATAAGTATTTCTTCCTCCTCTGTGTCGATGGACAGGTAACAGTGCAAAATACAAATACCATTTACATTTCACTGCAGATTATGTGTGTTGACCATAGGTTTTACTTTATGTTTCAGATTTTCCTATTATATAATTTGAATTAATATATGTGAATACACTTCAAAAACTACGACGTGCCTTTCTGTTCATGGAGGTTGTTATTGAACTAGCATTACCTTCTTATAAACCAGTTGTTGAAGGATTGGGAAAGGGTCAAAAACTTTGTTGTTTGTCAGGTGGAAGCCAACCCAAGGATTAACTAAATAAAGTCACAGAACATTTACCATGTGAACAATGAAAAGGTGTTTATGGTTGTTTATGTGCTCTTAATAGGCAGTTAGAATATGTGTATAGTTTTCTTGGCACATGATAGTTATTATAGCTCGGAAATCATAAAATTTTAGAGTTAAATAGTTTGTGGTTCAGGATCTACTTTACCTACGTTATCTTGTAATCAGTCATAAGAGGATTTAAGCAGTTATTGTCAGTTCTGGTTTAACCTAGAAAGGTACTGTAGGTATGGTAATATCTGGATACTATCAATATATTTATTTCCCTTTTATGTAAACTGATTTTAGTTCTGATATAGATCAGAGGATGAGCAAAATATACATAAAAATGAGGGATTTTAGGGTTTTGAATTCCTTTTTAACTGTATATTATTTGTTTAAGGTAAATCTTTTTCTTAAGACATTTTCTGCCAAATAGGTTGTTCTTGTTTAGTGTAATTCAAGGACAGGAGTCTTGTGGCAAATATAAATAGCATGGCAATATGTTCTCTCTTTTTAGCTTGATAACCTTGTTTTTATGTTCAAAATTGCCCTTAAAAACAATGGCTTTCAGGCTTTTGAATTTGGAAAAGAAAACTGTTACTGAAAACTATAAATAATTATTTTGATGTGATTTCTTAAGCTTCCAGATTTGAAATTTATTTCTGATAGATGGTTTTGGTCTGTTTACATAATTTTTAGTAGTGAAATAAGAAACTTGGAGAGTAGATGAGTTTGATTTCCCTTTCATGAGTGTATTTCTTTTCAGTGTGACCATAAAATTGAATTTTTTTCTTATTGCTTCCACCATTTCTTCTTTAGTTCTCTTCTTTATAAAATTCTTACTGTTTCCTGTGGATCCAGACAGTTGTCTTATTTTGAATAAAAGGCTCCTAGCAGTGCATATGACTAATATAAAAAAAACTTCATATGTACTGCATCTACCTCTGTGGAATTCAAAGAATTCTTTTTCTTATATATCTGAGTTATACTTTCTGAAACAGGAAAATTAAATGAGCTAACCTAAATCAGGAGCAATGAGCAGGAAGTTTGAATCTTAAAAATTATAGAGATGATTGTATTTTAAAATGATTTAGTTACTACATCATGTACAGAGTTTAGTTCCCTTTCAGTAAGTTTTGAGGATGTCCATAGTTAATACTGGATTTCTAGTTTTGGCATAGCCATTCTGTCTGCTTTTTAAAAAATAACTTTGAAGAAATCTTGGGTTAGGGTTCCCCCAGTTTTCAGACCAGCAAGCTCCCTTTAAACAGGGAATGATGTCTTTTAAACTTTCAGTGGTGTTGTCTCCATCTACTGGCAAAGAAGAAATATACACAAGGGTCTGGGATGATCTAAGAGATTTTGGAGAAACCACATTATTAGGTAAGATGTAACTTACATGTTTAACCACTACAGTATAATGTGGCCCACTTAAAGGTAGAAACCTGTAAAATACTGTATATACTCTTAAAAAAATAATTTGTTGAGATGAAATTCACAACATAAAATTAACCATTTTTAAGGGGGAACAGTTTCATGGCATTTATATACTCTTGAATATGTCAATTCCATAACATTTATGTATATACTCTTAAAAATAAAATGGTAATGTTAAGATAGGATCAAATTCTTCATCTGATTCAAAGCTAGATAAATTTCCTCTTGGAACTTTTGTTACTTTTGCTTTTTGTTTATGGTAAGTTTGTTATAGTAGAACCATATCTAATGTTAATTCTATTTGTTACTCTCTTTCTTTCAAAACAATTTAAAATATAAGTTGTCTTACGTATCTTTTGATAATGGTCTGTATCAGGGGTTGGCAAACTTTTTCCTTTAAAGGGCCAGTTGTTAATATTTTAGGTTTTGCAGTCTGTGTTACAACTACTTTTTCTGCCATTGTAGCATGAAAGTAGTCCTAAACAATACATAATGAATAAGCAATGACTGTGTCCCATTAAAACTTTATTTACAGAAATAAGTGATGATCTGGATTTGGCCCAAAGGCCATAGTTTGCTGACCCTTGGTCTAATAATTATGAGAGTATATGCAATAAATTTACATATTCAAATTATAAGTGGAAGTAAGTAATCAAATGTTCATCAAAATTCTTGTTAATATATAGAGAGATTTAAAATTAGGTCCACTGTAACCTGGTTATGGGCTTTCTTAGGTTTATTCAGATGAAAGTTTGAGGGAAATTTAAGGTGGTCACTACTCACGTTTAAAGATTGCCTTACTTCATGATAACACACTCTTCTTTTGATTGATAAGTAGGACTCAACCTAGTTAATGCAAGACTTAGAATATATGAGGATGTAGATTATTCAAGCCTCAATTAGTACCTTGAATGTATTTGAATTTCCATTTCTCTAGGAGATAAACCTAAAAGATCCAACTCAAATTAAAATTTTGATATATGTTACCACTGACACTATACAGATAGACAGATCGTAGTTTGTGTATATGGAGAAAAAGTCATTTGAAAGAAGAACTGGGTTTTTAAAGTGAGGGTGTGGCATTCACAAAGGCAAAGTATATGGATTTTTGTTTGAATGGGTCTTTTCCTCTCCCTTAATTGGTAGTTTTTCCATGAATTGTTTTACAGTTAGATATTGGGAAACGTATTTATTCATAGAATGGTACAAATGCATTTGATATCTGGAAAAACAAGTGCGTGATCAGTTCCAATGCACATGTTTTAATTTTTATATTTAGCTTATATTGACACATTGTCAGGAAATCCATCTCGTGGTGTTACTCAGTTAAGAGGTCTCCACTGTATTTAGTTTCTGTTCCTGCAGATCCACCAATTCAAGACTCTAGGTCATCTCACTCCCTCTTCCATCCAGAAGATGACTTCTATCCACAAGCAGGACTGAATCAAAAGACAGATTTTTCACTTAGCTCTTGAGCTGAACCACCTCCTCAATGACCTTCCTCTGTCTCCATCAAGAACTGGAGCTCAGTTTTTTGAAGATGTAATAGAGCTACTCAGCCCAAACGTGGCTAATTGAAGACAAAAAGAAGATGCCTCATATGTTTCACTACAGTGCAACCAAACGTAACTGTGTTGTCCAACTCCTCATTCTGTAAAGTATGGCAGGGGCATCTGATTTTTGACTCTGTTCACCAATAAGACTTTAGCCAGTCAGTGGCTTTCTGAAGATCAGTAAAATCAACAAACTTTGGGTCAGCTGTCCAGAAATCAGATTGTGGTAAGCACTCAAGGAGAGATAGGATCCTGTAGGGAGCTACTTGCTAAAGGATGCTTTGTTTTAATAGTAGAGGTTGCCTTTATGGGAAAAGTTGGGGGGAGAGGTGGGTGGGAAGCCCCATGTTAGCAGAGCTCAGCCTCTTCCTCATTATTATAGTTTGTTTTCTTGGGAAACTTACAACATAGGATAATTTTCATAAGGATCTCAAATATTTTATACCACAGAAAAATAGAAGTAGAGGGTCAGTGGCATCTATCTCTTTTCCACAGTCTAGGAAGAAAAGTCAGCATTATTTTTGCTTCACGAAGAAAAAAGCAATCGTTTAAATGAAGAGTTTTGTTAGTAAACACCTAATGAAGTTTTTCCTCCCCTCAAGCTCTGGCTTAAATTGATACTAAATAAGAGGCATTTTGTTTTGACATTCATAAAGCATAATTTTATTGTACAAAAGTAGAATGTAGGGCTTCCCTGGTGGCGCAGTGGTTGAGAGTCCGCCTGCCGATGCAGGGGACAGGGGTTCGTGCCCTGGTCTGGGAGGATCCCACGTGCCGCGGAGCGGCTGGGCCCGTGAGCCATGGCCGCTGAGCCTGCGTGTCCGGAGCCTCTGCTCCTCAGCGGGAGAGGCCACAACGGTGAGAGGCCCGCGTACCGCAAAAAAAAAAAAATAGTAGTATGTATTTTGTTCCTTAAAACATCTGGGGTCATCGACACAGTATTGAGGATAAAAGTAATATTTTATATCTGGTAGGGAAGAATATTTTGATAACTAATTGTGAGTCAATATTTTAAATAATTTTAAAGTAATTTTTCCATCCTTATAGCTAGTCATTGGCACTAATTTTTTCATCATGGTTTGTATTCTTTATAAATGTATCTTCAAATTAGAAGAAGTTCATTTAAAAATACAGAAAATTCTTGTTCAGTAACTAAAAATATTTTGCAAATATAGGAGATGTGACAGTTGATTACTAAGCATATTAAATTGGAGGCTTCAAAATTTAGAATTTGTTTTTAAAGGCAACATTTGTGGGGTTTTTTTTTTTTTGCTCTTAAAATGAGTAAACTTGACTTTAAGATAAACACATTAATATTTTATATATATGCACAAATATGTGTACATACATATTTAAATTCAAAAATTATATATGTATATTGTATATATATTATATATGTATGTAAATGGCCATGACTTGAAGTATGCTTCGTTGCTAATTTTTAATATACCTTCTGTATGAATACATTAAGCACTTTATCCTTTTGGGACTCCATAAGAAAATATCTTTTCAAATTTATTTCTATTTAATACACTGTAAGGTTTTGCAGAAGGTTTTAGTTTGGGGGTTTTGTTTGTTTTTATTTTTATTGGTTCTGATGTTTTAGTATTTACCTATTCATCCTCAGATTGATCCACCTACAAATACTATCCCCAGCAGCCTCTTATTGGAACTGTGTGAAGCAAAAGGTGACTTGTAAAATCACCCAATGGGTTATGAAGTTGAGGCCTCCACAAGGCCTATCTGAGCAACCCTCTTTCTATGGAGAAGGTTTGGGTTTTGTCTCTATGATCTGGTATTGATGCTAAGACAATGTTAACTAAGTTAAATAGTTAAGTAATCAGTTGACTTACTTTACGTCTTCTAAAAATATAGATATGGCTTTCTCTTTGAGTTGAGGTTGCCCAGTTCTGCCCCCATAAAATCCTACTCATTCCAGCTATTCTCCTTATGGCTGATTACTTTTAAATAATAAAGTGGATAGTAATAATAGCTATTAGGAGTCTCAGTGTGCTGGCACTGTTCTAGGTGCTTTATATGTATTAACTTATTTAATAAACAACACTATATAGGTACTGTTATTATATGCATTTTATAGATAAAGAAACAGAAGTGTGCAGAAGGGTTAAAAAAAATGGTAGAGCCCCTTGTATACCTGTGGTATCTGCTAATACCTGTAGCATCTCTTCTTCACATTGTTCAGTGTTGTTAGTTTTCTACTGTTTTAACTTATTACTGCTGATTAAATAGATAGCATCCACCAATCATCTTTTTATTTAAAGGTACCTACTCTTAAGTAGGTGAATACCACCAAATTTATCTTTTTGTTTTCCTTCCTGCAACAGTGTAGCAATAAGTTCAAAGGATTTCATGGAAAAACTATTAAAGATACTTCTTTTTGAATATGTTAGGGTCATATTATGTGTGCTTAAAACCATTTAGAAATATTTTTCCTAAAAAGATCCACATGTAAGAAATTTTTTTTCAATTTTGCCCACAAATTGAAATTGCTTATCTTTTGGATGTTTTCTCCCCCTACCCCCCTTTTTTGGTTGTGCTCATAAAGTTACCTAGATAACTTAGATAATGGTTTGGTAAACTAATAGTCAGAAATTCGTGTATATAACTTGACATTGCATATTTAGACATGAATTTGACTTTAGGCAGACTGTCAGAAAATATTTATAATTAATTTATAACTGGCTTGCTATTTTAATGACTATTAAATCTAGTTCCATTAACCATTTATTGCCTGTTAGGATCATCTTACATGCACAGTTATAGGACATCCTCTTGTACTAAAGAAAGTACAGGCTGACTGTCAGATGTTGTTCAAATCAAGTAGTGTTAGTGTACTGTTAATGTAATATTATTTTTCTATAATATATTTATCATTTTTCTATATAAAATTTAAGTTTTGGTAAAATCAGCCCACAATATATTATACAAGATTAGTTCCATTATCACTATTTTGCAGACATTATTCTAGTAGATTTTGTTTTAAAAGTTTACATCATGAACATATAATGAAGTAAGTGAGGGAGATTAAGAGGTACAAACTTCCAGTTACAAAATAGAGTCACGAGCATGAAATGTACAAAAATTTTACATAATAAACATTTCATAACATGAACATCTTTGGGTAGTAGGCAGTCTTATTTAAGACATGTTTTGGGTATGGTATTTTTGTATAACAGTTGTTCATTATTATAGTATTATGCATTATTTTAAAACTGACTTTTTCAAAATATATTTGGTTTAGTGATAGATTAAAACTATGTGTTGTGTAGATAGAATAATTGCTGTATATTTGGAGGAATATATGTATACCAGCCTGAAATGAAACGTATGGCCTAGTCTTACATTTGAGAGACTATATCATTTTGAAGAATTGCAGGTTTGAAGAAGGATGGTTTCTGAAGTACTAAGTAGTAGAAGAATGTAGAAAATAGGAAGTAGGCAGCTTGGGACAGGAATCTTTGTTACGAGAAGGTTAGGAGAAGAAAAATGGAGTTAAGAGCATCTGTGGAATAGATTTTGAAGCATTTGGAAGCATGTCTATGTGTGTATCTGTATGTTTGTATATCTCTGACCTAATACAATAAGTGATCGTAGTCTCACTGTATTATACATACCTTAAAATTGTTCTTATTTCCTACTGGACAGTGCTTAGTGCTTCTTAACTTCTATATATTTCTGCTTTAATATATCCATCCAAATGAGTTAGACCTTGTTGGCCTTATGTCTCTATTTCTTTTTTTATTATAAATTTTTTGTTTTATTTATTTATTTTGGCTGTGTTGTGTCTTTGTTGCTGCACGCGTGCTTTCTCTAGTTGCAGCGAGTGGGGGCTACTCTTTGTTGCGGTGCATGGGCTTCTCATAGTGGTGGCTTCTCTTGTTGCGGAGCATGTGCTCTAGGCACGCGGGCTTCAGTAGCTGTAGCACGCGGGCTCAGTAGTTGTGGCATACGGGCTCTAGAGCACAAGCTCAGTAGTTGTGGCGCGCGGGCTTAGTTGCTCCACAGCATGTGTGATCTTCTCGGACCAGGGCTTGAACCCGTGTCCCCTGCATTGGCAGGCAGATTCTTAACCACTGCATCACCAGGGAAGCCCTATGTCTCTATTTCTATTTTTCTTTCTGAGATTTTACCTTTTCAGCACATGGCAGAACCTCCTGTGGTCCCAGCCACATCCTAGCTTGCTGTTACTTTGTACCTTTCTACATTCCTTCCCCACCCCCACCCCCCGCTAACCATCTCAGTTTCTGCCTGTATCTTTTAATCCTGAAACACCTTCCTGTGTTTCAAATGGTGAATCTGTTCTGAGAATAGGAACATTTACAGTCAACAGTTATTCTGTTCTCATGGTAAGGAAACACTCTAGCATTATATTCCTCTATCTCAGTGCCACCTTTCATCCCCAGTGAACAGGTACATTATGAAAGTAATATCAAATTTTAAGATGTGTTTTATATTTAAGTATAGTCAAAGTAGTAGAATGCATAATGAAGTTATAGTTTTGACATAATCAGGAAGTCACTGTGTAAGAAGTTGGAAAATGTCACCTTTGTACAGTGCTCCACTTATTATGCTTAGATAATACTGTTTAAATAGAAGTATTCCTTTACAGTGGAAGTGTTTTAGTGTTCAAAGGAGACAAATCCCAAATTGTAGAGGCCCTGCTTATTTTACTTTACAATATGGAGCGAGTGATAGCAGGGATATTGAAAGCAAATGAAAACATTTATACATACGCAAAAATGAAGTATTTTTGGTTATTAAATGCATTTAACTGATAAGCCTTCTTAGCAATAAACAGAAGGCTCTGATGGTTCATGGTTTATCATCCTCCATGAGATAAGGTAATTGAAAAAAAGTATTGGCCGAATTGTGGGGTTTTGTCAGTTAAGGTAGAAATGTATCTAAATCTATCAGTTACTTGGATTATCAAACAAATAAGGTGTGTTGAAAACTAAACCAAACTATACCAAATATTTCACAATGTAAATGTTAAAATTAATTAGAAGCACAACTCTAGTTAAAAATTTTATACCTCATCCTAAGTGATAGGGATTGGATACTAAGGATTTCGTCATATTTATTTGCTAGGGGTGGGGGTGTGTGGCTTACTTGGTTTTTGATTAGTCAAGATGCTGAGATAAACTGCCTAATAGGCTTAAAAATGAGTAAACCTTTATTATTCTAGCCTGTAGGCAGGGATAGAGTGATATTATTAGCATATTAATGTTTGAAATTGGTCTTCCACAAGTGATCAGTTCTTAAGGAAATTCAGTAGTTGTCCCTGTGTAGTATGTAGTCTTGCCTCTCTTTCTCTATTTTGTTTATATTGCTTAAGTTCAGGCAATTATATTTAATTTACTTAACAGACTTTTATCATGTACTTACTATATATTTGGCATTGTCTTACGCCCTTTGGGCTTCAGAACTTACAAAGACTGGTAGTACATAGTCCCTACCTCCTAATATCCTTTGCCTGATTTCCCTGTTCTGCCCTAAAACATTCCTAGAACTAGATTTTTATCATAAGGGCATTTTTGTTTAGATGTGTATTGACAACAAAATTAAATTCCATGAAGCCTAAATTTTGAATTTGTTGCCACCACAGCTTTTTAAAAAAAATCTGAATCAAGTGAATCTGGTGCATAGGCATTCTATAAGTATTTGTTGTTCATGTTTTTTGATGTTAATAATCACCTTTGAGTAGAGTACAAACTTTTCTTTTTATAAATTTTTGTCACAAAATAAATACAATTTAAAGGAGTCAAATTCTTTCGTAAATCAGTTTTAGTGGTTGCTCATGGCTTATATTTCTGTGCTTTTTGAATATTGAGTATATTACAAGAGCTACATTAAATGTAGGCAAAAAGAAGACAGAAATAAGAAAATAATGTATTTAAGTCAGTTCTTTGGGTACTGTAGTCTTTCCTGATATTGTCAGTTGATTTTGATAACTGGTGTATTTGACTGTTATATTTTCAATCTCAAGTAGCCCAGTAGCGCTAATTTAGATACCACATCTGAATCAGTAAGTATAGAACAAGATTGATTTCTGAAAAATTCCAGTTATTTAAACCCACCAATCCAGACATCTCTTTCTTGAACATTATTTACCTTAATAGAAATTTAAAATAAAGGTACTCTTAGCAGGTGATTGTTAAGAAGAAATTCTGAGTAATTATTGAGGAAGGTCATTGAGATAGGTCAGCTAGAGGTGGATATACAGCCTGCCTAATAATTGGATGGATGCTACCTGGCTGGAAGATGGAGCTGATTGGTGGATCAAAATCTCAGAGGGAAACCTGCCATTTTTAGTTTAAATGTTTATTAAAGTTATATTCCATGAAGTACTATTATATGCTGCTATTTAACTATTAAAAAGTGAAATGATCACCAACGATTATTATTACCCTACCAAAAGATTGTTTTAAGTACCTTTTGGTATATGTGAAATGTATTTGGTTGAGTGGTACTTAGTAAACTTTTGTATTACTTTAACATATGAACTTTTAAATTATATCCAAAGTTAGAACATATCTTATAAATAAGTTGTTCCTGTTTTATATGTTTGTTTGCTGAAGCCTATCTTTGTATTTTTTCAGGTTTACGTGAGATTAAGACCATTCTTCAGGGAATTCCTGGAAAGAATGTCTCAGATGTATGAGGTAAATATACTTAAGCTAATTATATAAGTATTTTTATTTTATTCAATATAGTACCCATATTTAGATCATGTATAATGATTACTTCTTTTCCCCTGAATTTGTAGATCATTCTTTTTACTGCTTCTAAGAAGGTGTATGCAGACAAGTTACTGAACATACTAGACCCTAAAAAGCAACTGGTCAGGTAAATTTAATTAAGAAATAGTGGAAATGTCTGTCACACTGATCTATGAAATTACTATGCTTCTACTTAATTTTGATAGCCATTTTCAGTTGGCTGCATATATAGAGATTTGTGTGTTAAATGGGGAAAATAAGTGAATTTTTTTTTAAGCCCCAGAAGTCTTTAAGAGTTCCTAATTATTTAACTCCAGACAGACGTTCTTTAAAGGATACAAAGATCAAATGTATTTATTCACTTGTACATCTGTATCCTCACTTCTTTTGGGATTGGGAGGAGGTTGGGGGTATGTGGAATTTTTCACTGTGTGCATGATGTTTTCCCTTCCTTCTGTCTCTGAGATAATGCATGTGTTGTCATCTTTTTAATGGCTTAGAGAAATAAAAGTTAATTTTAACAAAAAGGATCAAATTAAACTCTTTTGCTTTTTTCAAGAGCAAATTTATCTTCCATGGAAAGAAAATGTTACATGAAATCTAACTGGAAATTGCAGTTGGTTTAGTCACTCAGGTTTTCCTGATCTGGACTCAGTTCCTTCTGTGTGTCCTGAGCCAGCAGATGCAGTGTGTTCCTGGTTAGATGGGAGTGTGTTCCTGGTTAGATGGGAATTTAAAACAATTTGAAAATTAGTTTCATTATTTCTGTCAACTGAAGTGAGATACCAAGACTCAGCAGTCTTGCTGCATCCTCTAAGGTATAGGAGTTAATGTTTGAGTTTTGATCAAGAGCTGAGATGCCACAAAAGGCTCCTAAAAGCTTTAATAGCTGGGTGTTCATTGTCTTGAATACTTTCTCCCATACTGTCTTAGTGGAAAATCCTAAACTTAATTTCTACTGTTAAAAGTACCTGTATTATTGAGTGGTTTCAGCTATGGTGAAAGGCTTTTCCTAATGTCCACATTTAGGAGATTTTTCCCTTGTAAATAGAATGTGATTTTTTTTTTTTAATCTAAAGGATCAAAATGTGTCCTGTAGTCAGTTTCCATTTTATCTTCCATATAAGCAAGCTTCAGACACACAAATGAAAATGTGTGTGTTTCATAAAAGTATATAATTTATTATAATTTATGCTCATTTTACCTAACTTTTATAAAAGCATACAAGTGATTTTGCTCTCATGACTTCATTTATTCTGAAGATTTCTATTCAGCCCCTCCAATGTTCCAGGGAACAGTGGTGAGCAACACAAGCCCTTCCCTCTTGGAGCTTTCATTTTTACTAGGGGACAAATCATAGTCACACAGTTACGTTACAAATTAAAACCCCTCTTTTAAACTAGTTTTATAAAATCTACACATTTGGGAGTTTAAACTTGTTTTATCTAGTTGTATTTTGAAAAAGTTAAAACAGGAAAAACTTTTTGAACAGTATATTGAATGCGTTAGAGTGCTTTAGGGAATCATCTATGTTGATGACAAGGTAGACTCAGAAATTCCTGTGATCTCTGAATCCTGTGAGTCCGAATGCAAATTTGATGACTAGCAAAAGTAGTTTCTTTCTAAAACTGCAAATACATGCTATTGACCCTCAGATTCCTGAATAACTGGAAGGGGTTTAGTATAATTTAATTAAAATAATCATTAGTATCCATATATATATATTCAGCTGTCTCCTGTGTCTGGTGAATTTGCTGCTATTGGAGAAGAGTTATCAATAGTGATTTGCAGTTATGTGCTGTACCTGCCTCTCCAATTTCCTCGTATCTAAATGTTTATACAAATAAAATATGGAATCTTACTTAGGTCCAACCAGGACTTAAATGCTTTTGCCTAGTCTTATTTTTTTCAAAGTAGGACTGTCTTTAAACCTTTCAGAGGTAGGTGATCATTTAACTCATGAACATTTAATTAAAAGCATTCTTTGTAATAAGGGAAAAAGAATTGTTTATACTACATTTTGTCTGGTTTTAAAATTCTTCCACTTTTCCATCACCATTGGCCCTGATTAAAATATCAGTTTTGTTGTTATTAGAGCTATGGCAGATTTTGTTGGTAGAAAATGCCCCTTTCTTGAAATTGGATAATTCAAAATATAGGTATGTGTAAGCCCTAGCTCCTGAAAAATTGTATAGTGGGATTAAGACACAAGGAAGCCAAACTACCAAATGAATTAATGTATGCAAGTGGAGTATTTCAAGGTGATCTGTATCAGTTATTAGTAATATTCAGAATCTAATATTCTGAGTGCTAAATGGAGATTAATTATTACAAGTATATAAATATTATTATAAAACCTTAATACCTTTTTAAAATGATATAGCATTTTTCAGTTTCATTGGTGAAAGATAAGTTTACATTTGTAATACTTAAATCTGAATTCATCTTTTCATTCAATCCCTGTTTTTTCAAATGATCTCTCACCCCCCCACACACACACGCATGCAATTAAAATAAAGATGGGTGTTTGGGAAAAGTTGAAATGATGGAATGTTTTGGCCTCTGCACCTTTCCTCAAAAACTATAAGAGAAACTAAAAACATTTTTTAAAAATGCCAACACGGAAACATTCCTTCTTATATTTTCTGTTCTGGCATGTGCAGGGATAGGGAGGCTGTGTGGTCTTCTGGTTAGAGCAAAGGACTGGGAGCCAGGAGGATCCTGGGTTCCAATGCGGGGCTAACCACTGACTTACTGTGTGACCTTGGGCAAGTCACTTGACCTCCTTGTGCCTCAGTCAACCATCTGGAAAATTGGTTAAAAAGCAGGACCTCGATGACAACCAGATGCTGCATCTGAACTGAGCTTTCCTGGGTAAATAAATTACAAAAACAATTTACAGAGTTTTTAATCCCTCTTTATCACTTAATATAACATTTTGGGATAAAACAAAGTTCTTTAAGGCATGGTAATATTTGGTTGTAAGGTTTCAATAATTGCTAAGATTTTTTTTTTTTTTTTTTTTGCGGTACACGGGCCTCTCACTGCTGTGGCCTCTCCCGTTGCGGAGCACAGGCTCCGGACACGCAGCCTCAGCAGCCATGGCTCACGGGCCCAGCCGCTCCGCGGCATGTGGGATCTTCCCGGACCGGGGCACGAACCCGTGTCCCCTGCATCGGCGGGCGGACTCTCAACCACTGCGCCACCAGGGAAGCCCACTAAGAATTTTTATAATAAAACTGTAGCCCAAAGCTTAGGCCCACACTTGCATTTGAATTTCCTTTGTGAGAGAAAATGATAAGGCTTAACTTGAAAAGCCTATGGTATGTGTATTGTATATGTGTTTCAGTATATGTTGTGCTTTTTACATATATATATATATATATATATATATTTTTTAGTTAATTTGTTTTTACTTTTATGTTTAGGCACCGGCTTTTCCGCGAACATTGTGTTTGTGTACAAGGAAACTATATAAAGGACTTAAATATCCTTGGAAGAGATCTTTCAAAAACTATAATAATTGACAACTCACCACAAGCCTTTGCATATCAGGTAGGAAGAGGGTTGCTAAACAAACTCAGACAAATGCTGCCAAAAGATTTGATGGGATAACAGAATTTTCACTGGTGGAATTTCCCTGTTTAGTGTCATCTTTTAGAATTAGGAATGCCAAATTAGTATATTCCTTGTGGAAATTTTTCTTTTAAATGAAGTACAACATACATAAAAATCTGAGTAGTAAATCTGAAGTAGTAAATCCCTAAGAAGGGACTATAAGATATATATCATTTAATAGCATTCTTATCTATTGTTAAATCAGTAATTTGATTATAAACATGTTTCAGAATTATGAATAGCTTAACCATGTTCTTCTGGTCTGTTTGATTTGGCATTTCAAAATATTTTCTTAGACTATTTTGTCAATATGTTTGTACCCTTTGTCAATGATTCTTAGAAATATAAATTCAACTAGAGGGAATTGCCTGGCAGTTCAGTGGTTAGGACTCAGCACCTACACCTGCTGAGGGCCCAGGTTCCATCCCTGGTCAGGGAACTAGGATCCCGTAGGCCATACAGCACAGCATATGATAGATAGACAGATAGATAGATAGATAGCAGACAGACTGACAAGAGATTAGCCATCTTTGCAAGATATATTTTACATTATGAGTATGTTCATGTGATATGGCTGAGATTTTCTTCAGAATAAATCAGTACAGAATTGGAATGGTGGAAAGTGGGTTGGGTGTAGATGAAACAAGCTTTGCCCGTAACTTTTCTGTTTCAAAAATGTCCATAATAAAACGTAAAAAAGAATACATGGGGAAAAATTGCATATATGGTATTGAAGTATGTTCAGTTTAGGTCACTACTTTTATTCACTTGCATTTTGAAATAATGTTTTTAAGAATTGGTTCGTAAATAAAATAATTTCAGTTATCCTCCATCTCAAACACAGTGTTCTGCATAAATGTTAAAAGATATTTTATCCTAGAGAATATTTACTATAAAACAAATATGGTTTGTATTTTTGTTTTTAGACCAATGAAATACCATTGAGTCAATTTGTTATGTTCCTACTATGTTTCAAGTTATCTTGCTAGTTGCTGGGAATAAAATAATGGGACACAGTCCCTGTGTAAGAGTATATGCTTTCTAATAGTATTCTCTGTTGAGATTGGTAAAATTCCTTTATTCAAAATGCCTAGCATTGACTAATAATATTTCTTGAATGAATAATGTTTTTAGTTATGTTAATGCAAAACTTGTTTTAATGAATATTTCTTATTAAGTTTTATATACACTAAGAATAAATTACTCTGAAAAACCAATTATGTTTCAGTTCCTTCCTTAACATCTGTCTCTTGCACTATTAAGCTGTCAAAGAATATGACAGACATAAACTCTGATGGCATTCCTTTTTTCAAAGGAACTTACTGATTAATGTTTACTAAAATCTGTTACTTTTAAGCTTTTCCAAAGTAGGCAAAATGTAAATGAAAAGAGTTAATTACTTATTTTTCACTTTAGCTATCTAATGGAATCCCTATAGAAAGCTGGTTTATGGATAAAAATGACAATGAACTTCTAAAATTGATTCCATTTCTGGAGAAGCTAGTAGAACTGGTAAGTATATCTTATCATTTTGTTAGGTTTTTGTTGCTTTAACTCTGTTGAAATAAATCTTCTCAGTTGCTTTATGTGTACTAACTTTAAGTCAACATGGTGGGACATTAGGGCAGAGATTGAAAAAAGATTACAAGCATTTTTGAAACTTATAAATTATATTAAAATTATGTTTATCAGTATTTAAAAATTTATATATCGAATGTTTTATTTTACCAGACTTCCTCTTGCTAACTAGTTGTTACTAACTAGTTTTGTTAAATTGATTTTGTAGTTCAGGTCTAGAATTAATGCTTATGGTACTGAAACTTTATTCTGGGAACTTTTTCCTCTGTGTCCATGGATTAATTTTAAAACTTACTATATAAAGTAGAATTCATTGACTGAATGCTTTACCTATCTTTTGGTTTGACCTCTTATTGCATAATTGTTCTTACAAAATTAATACATTAATGATAGGCTTTTTTTTTTAATCTAAATTTAACTGCTTCTGTGTAGTATCTTTTTATTTGGCAAACAAAATAATGTAAATTATAAAATATTGATAAATGGTGGTATAGTTTCTTTGCAAAGTAAGAATGTTCATAATGTTATGGGGATCATGTCTTTGAAATTACGTGGCTTTTAAAATGTCTATTTCTCCACACAGAATGAAGATGTTCGACCTCACATCAGAGACCGATTTCGCTTGCATGATTTGCTGCCCCCAGATTAAGTACAAAGACTTGTCAAATCACTGAAGGGGGAGAGAATGCAGGACCCTTTTGGACTAAGACAAAAACATTGCCATTACTGTTGAAATTTTGCATTTTTGTACCCCGTCTTGCTTTTCTTATCTTGGTGCCCAATAATAATCAAGGGTTACAGAAAGAGACTTTATCTCAGATTGAATACATACAGTAGGTAGGCTAAAACAGAAGAGTCTTTAGAACTAGTGCAACTTCCAGTGAAATTTTTTTATGTACAGGACATCTGCAGTTTATAAAGAATTCTGTTTCTGCCACCAGCAGTTTGACCTGTAGTCACACAGGATTTTATGATAATAACAGAGATGAAAATGGACTTTTATTTTCTCTCTGTTTGGTGCTCTAAGTGGGTTTGTAGCCACTTTTCTGTTACTTTAAAATTCTCATTTCAACAGGAATGGCCAGTAAAAGTTGTTTTATTTTTCCTGTTAAGGTTTATAACCTTTTTACATTTTTGACCTGTATTAGATTAGAATTTCATTATGCATTCCTTTTAGTTGAGGCGCTTCATAGTTTTCTGGAAATAGTCAATTTTTAGTTTTTTATTATACATTTGAATGGCCGTTTTCCTGCTTTGTCTGCCTGCATATTGTATATTTGTTTAAAAATATTCTCTACTTTTAGTCCATGTAAGTTTCATTTAGAACATGCATTTATATTTTGTTTCTGTAATATTCTACTGTAGGTGAAATCTTTTCAAAAATCAAGAGACTGGGTAGATAAGAATATATGAATGACTAATATTCAAAAGATTTAAACCATTGTGATGGCATGTGTTCCCAAGTGGTAATATCTTGCAGTGGCACACAGATTTGATGGATAAAAGGTATACCTCAGACTTCACTGTGCTCACCAATCTTTGAGGAGAATGAGTTTGGTCACCTGTTGGGCTTGATTTGGTTACTGATGCCTTTGGTTTTCTCCAGGAATGAAGTATTCAGCACAGTGATTCAGTATTTTTAGTTATTTTGCATGGGCTGGTAGTACCTCTGTTATGCTCTCAGTTACAATCAATTAAAACTCTGTGTAACAGTCTTGGTACCTTACAGTAGCTATGCATAATCCTGTGGCACAGTAAACTCCCAAGCCACCAATGCAGTTAATATGTTCTCATAGTGGTTTTCTATGCTATATGAAAATAGTCTTCAAGCCTTGGTTCTCTAATGCAGCTACCACAAGAGGTTGATATTTTTATAGTGGCGTGTAATCTCTTTTTCGGGAGGCTTTTTATGGAAGGTAGAATTTGTAAAAGTTAGTATGCTTTGCCTCTCAACTGCATTATCATGCCACAGGCTCAGACTGTTTTTGTGTAAAGGATGTCAAAGAACGGCACTTTTTCTAAAGAGAAGTTTGATATTTTGTATGCTTGTTAAGAAAGTACAGTATTGGAAATTAAAGGTGGACAACTGATAATTGAGGAGTATGTCACTTAATTTTTTATGTATATTACCTGTTTACTTGTACAACTTATTGTACAAATTACATGCAGCTTCATTTTCAAATGAATCCTTAAAATAAGGAAATCTTTTTAGGAAAACATTTAATTTTTGTATTTTTGATTTTAAAGGCATGAGTTATGTCAATTTTCAGTGTATTAATGAAGATTTTAACTTTTCATCAGGTTGAGTGTTTTCTTACTATATTATCTGTTGTGTATGTAGTTAGCATATTGTGTCACTGAACTGTTTAAAAATCTAGCATGTAGAGCAAGCCTGTTTTGTGGAAAATCCTTATTCATTAAAAAAATAATCATGGCAGATTTTCTGCAAAAAAAAAAAAAGCAAAAGCATTTGCAATTCAGAATACTGGGGGTTTTTTTGTTTGTTTGTTTTTAATTTAAAGAAAGGTATTTTGCTTGCAGGAAAAAATACTACAGATTCATTTTAATGAGAATCTTTGAAATGTATTTATCTTTAGGGCATCTGGGCATCTTTATGCTGTTTGTCTTCTGTCTTTCTTGAAATAAAATGTACATATGTTACCTTTACATATGCTCTTGCTCAAAATTGTGAACCTGGTTACATTTCTCCTTGCTCCCTTTTTATGTTCAAACAGCAAAACCCAAAACCTATACAGGATCTAAATTTTCAGCTTGCATTATAATTGCTGAAAGCTTTTCTGATTAAGTAACTACAGTCTCAACGGGCTTTCCCACAACTAAAAGGGAAATGTAAGCACCTATATATACCACTGTGCCTATAGGCACTTTAAAAACAACTTTTAATCATCTTTTATTGGTAAAGCTGTTTTTGATCCTCTGCTAGCAGAGCTCTTTTAAGTTGACTGACAAATGAATCAAGCCTAACAAGATTCTGTAAAGAAATAAACTAAGGGAGAATTTTATATGGCCTGAGAAAATTTCTTGAGATCAATTCAGTCTCTTTTTCTTCATTACTTGATTTGAGTCATTTTAAATTTGTTATTAATACAAAATTTAAAATAAGTTATAGAGACAGTTATCCAGCTTCCTCCACTTTAAAATGTGTTATCTTATTACCCCTTCTTTGCTTTATCTGTTGGTAGATATTACCTTAAACATTTCCATTAGTTAAATGGAGGTGTTTATGAATTGAGATGTGCCCAGCCTCTTCAGTTCACACAGAAAACATGAACTCTTAAAAACTGACTAGTAAATGCAGGAGAGATGGATACCTGATAAGACACGGCAAAAGTGACCTATATACACATTACGACTCTGAAGTACATATTATGATTGTGATATTTCCAGTGGTAAATGTCTGACTTTTAAAGACATTCTTTTAAATATTTGTATTATTGTTAGGATGTTTTAATCAGTTGTGTTTTTTAATTCCATGTAATATATGTAGCCCTAATCAGATTTATAGCACCATATTTCTCCTTGGGTCTTAAAAGAGAGTTGACAACAATTTAAAAGCATAAATTGTTTTATATTAGCTAGTATGTATATTTATTTACCTGATGGCTTTATCTTGTTTCCCAAAATTTTGGGGGCATTTGTTGAAAGCATTGTAACTTCTATAAATGGCTATTTTCTTGTATCTGTCAGTGAAAATGGATGTGTACATTGTGTTTTTATATTACTTTGGTTTTCCTGGTTTGTTTGTTTTTTGGGTTTTGGGGGGGATGTTAAACATAGAATCATTTTTTTTAAAAAAGTTATCTTTGGCCAATGACTTTTTCAACTAGATATTACTTGCATTCAACCATCTAAAGAAGTTTGTTTTTTACTGTTTCGTTTAGTCAGCTTGCTGAAAAACAGAGACTTCATCTCATCAATGAAGAAAGCATTTCATTATTCCTACAAATCTTTGCAGCGAGCACAGACTTCTTCATAAGGACCAGATCTTTTCCACGTCTTGTGTCAATCACATAAAGCTGAAATGTAAAGGACACTGAAGCCTTCATTTAATTGTCCTAAGATGATGGTGTTATATACTACATCATTAGCTAGTTAAGGTTTTCTGACCTGACTTCTCTTTGTCTTCCTAGGTATTTATTTGTTATCTCTTTTAAACTTGTGTTTCTAAATTAACTTAGTGTTAATAGTCACCCACCAAATAACTATGCCAAGTAACTAGGAAAGAATGTTTATTTTATTTCCCCTTATAGGGGAAGAGTGGACTGGGAACAAAAATGTATGGGCCAAAAGGCCTTAGGTTGTCATTCATTCACTTTCTTATTCCTCTCATGAGCTGTTTTTGAGTATAGTATTTTTTCAGTGCTTATGTGCTTGATTATGTCATTACTTCTCATGTCGTCCCCTGAGTTAAAAGCCTGCTAAGAACCTGTATAAAATACATTTAAAAAATTTCAGAATAAGAACCACAGAACTCAGTATCTTATATTTAAATGCTATTTAAATTATTATTGGAATCCAAGTCTCATTCACTAGGATACATTTTTATAAAATGTTTCTCTGTATCTTGAATTGAAATTACTTGCCCAGAGGCAAGAGTTCCGGGATTATGTGTTTTGAGAAATTTTTAAAAGGGGAGATGAGAGCAACAAGTTTATACTTACTTTATGGTTTTTATATTAGTTATTAGTATTTTAAAATATATCACTGGTTCCCAAACCTGACTCTTCATTAGAATTACTCTGTGGAGCTTTTGAAATACAGATTCTTGAGGCCTGACCTCTGCCAAATTGTCTCACTGGGTCTAGAGTGGGGCCTGAGAGTTCTGTATTTTTTGAAAGCTCTCCAAGTGATTCTCATAGATTTGGGAAATCACTACTTTACTTAATGTGACAGTGGTTTGGGAGTTGAGAATAGGCAACAAAATTAAGTTTACCAGACATCTCTTTGTGGTAGAGTTTTCTTTTTTCTTTTTTTAACTGGGACCAGATTTCACAGAACTTATTCAAGATGCATGGAGGAATAATAAAGAAGATTGAGGTTACTGCTTATTATCATTCATGTCTTTCATACTTTTTAAGAGTTTGCATTTTCTAGCACTTGGAATAGTTGATCATACACACAACTGAAGGACATATCCCTGAATGAGACCATTATATATATTAACTGTAAAATATTTCACTATTTTTTTATTTTATAAATCTTTGTAGAAATAAGCAATGAAATACTACTTTCATCTTTTGAAATGGGATTTTTCAAGGCAGTGTCCTTTTGGCATTAAGGTAGGGGGGAGTTAATATTCTCTCTGCCTTTTTCCACATGAATCAATATAAAGTCATGGACATTTAAAATATTCAATTTAATTTCTACATATTTACTATGCAGTATAGCCGTGAACAAGTAATGTAGATTTAGTTTTCTCATCTTCAAATGCCCTGATCACCCTACCTCACAGGGTTGTTGTGGGGATAAATAAAACTTTTATGGAAGCACTTTTCTTTGGTGATATTTTATCAGCCATTAGAAACAATATAATATCTAACAACTTATATTTGTATAGTGCTTTGTTTACAAGTACACAATTTTTTCACATTGCTTTCTCTTTCGATGATCTGTAAGGAACGTAGAGCAGGTTACAGATACGGAAAAAACAGATAAGGAAACAAGCTCAGAGAGGGCTGTGACCCAAGACCACACAGCTGTTCTAGGAGACTTGAATTCAAGTATCATTACCACAGGCTATTTCCCAAGGCATTGGCATTTTTGTATAATCATGTTTGTACATAAATACAAAGCTTTCCCTAGTTTATAAAATGAATGTAGCCAAGAAAATGTTCTTATAAAAGAATATATTAACTCAGTGCAAAAGCTTGTGGTACAAACTAGGCCCTAGAGTTTAACAATCCAATATTTAAACTAGAAGGAAATTCCATCTTCTAAGTGTACATCTTTATTTTACAGATGTAAAATGTGTCTAGAAAAGTGTCTTCCCAAGATCACAAAGCTGGGATTAGAATCTAGCTCTCTTAATTACCATTACTCAAAGTAATGACTTTAGGAGGAATAACAGTCTTAATTTCTGGAACTACCAGAAGTGCAGAAGTTGCATAAAACCTGAATAATGAAGTGGTTAGCTTTAAAAAGTAGAGAGAAAATGGCAAGAAAGAACCAGATTATGGTGAGCTAAAATGAAATTATACTTGATGTAATGGGCTAAATAACTCGAACCAGTATAACAACAAAATAGCAAGCTGGTCCCACCGCAATCTCTGTGATGAGACTTAAATACAGTATTGTTAACTCTAGTCACCATACTATACGTTAGATCCTTGGAACAGTAGATCCTCAAACCACTAGAAGTCTGTACCCTTTGACCAACATCTCTTCATTTTTCTCACCCCCCCAGTTCCTGGCTGGGATGAGACTTGATAACTATTTTCCCTGAGCTTCAAAGGAGTGTGATGCACACAGACTGGTTTGAGTGTCACTGCAGTAGGCCTTTAGAAATAAATGACAGGACTTGGGAATAGCTGACTTAGGAGTATGGGTAATAAAAAGGAAAGTTCAGAGTCAAAAGACCTGAATTCAAGAACTTAAGAACTCATCCACTTACTAGACAAAGGAGTTCTCTGATCCTTAATTTGTTCATCTGTAAAATGGGTGGTGAAACATGTATACAAATAACTACCAGAACTGAAATGTTAAAGCAGCTAATTTTCTTGAGGGTGTGTGAGATCTATACAGGGTGTTGGGAGATGTCTGAAGCTAGAGGGGGCAAAAATGAGCAGTAGAATCAGGTTATTGTAATACCACAGATGTCAGGGAGATTTTTTAAGAAAGACATGAGCAGCAAGCAGTCTGGAAAGAAAGACTGGAGAAGTGGTAATGGAGAGGTCACCTATGATTGTTAAGAACAGCGGTCCCCAACCTGTTTGGCACCAGAGACCTGTTTTGTGGAAGACGGTTTTAACACGGCCTGGTGGTGGCGGGAGGGATGGTTTCGGGATGATTCAAGCGCATTACACTTATTGTGCACTTTATTTCTATTATTAGTACATTGTAATGTATAATGAAATAGTTACACAACTCACCGTAATGCTGACAGGAGGCGGAGCTTAGGCGGTGATACGAGCGACGACGGGAAGTAGCTTGTAAATACAGATGAAGCTTCGCTTGCTCACCGGCTGCTCACCTCCTGCTGTGTGGCTCGTTTCCTAACAGGCCACCGACCGGTACCTGTCCGCAGCCCGGGGGTTGGGGACCCCTGATTAAGAACATTTTGGATGAAAATAATGCTAACTGCGAAGGAAGAAATGGAGGATGAGGAAATTAAAGAGTGAGCATTAAATGGCTTGAGAAGTAAGTAGTTGGGGTAGCAGGCTCATGTAAATGACTTGCCGAGTTAGAAGTCTCTTAGTAATCAGTGAACCAAATGAACTAGAGCTTTTAGTGGCTCCCATATACTGAGCTTTAATGTTATATTTGATGTATGACAATTGTTGAAGGTAGCTGTAGGTAGCCTTTCTGATGACAGTAAAAGTCGTTTAAAAACACTGCCTTAACTACGCTAGGCTCTGTGGATGGCAGAAGAAAGCAAACCTGACACTGCCCTCAAGCTAACAGGCTAGCAGTGGAGACTGACATTTGCTGGGAAAAGGAACACGAACGAAAAGATTGGCTTTGAGGGCTAATAACACAATCTAATCTGAAGTCAGGCTTGGATTGGCTGAAGAAGTATTAAGTTGAGATCTGTAGAACATTTATTGAAAGAATATTAAGCCAGGCTTGGTTGGGGGAGGGGGTAAAGTTAAGCAAGGGGGTAAATAATCAGATTTGTTTTAAAAAGATCACTTTGACTGCTGAATAGGGAATAGATTGAGTGGGAGACCAGTTTGAAGAAATACAGACGTTGACCTAATTCGTTCCACACAAAAAATTTCCTTTCTCCACGATAATATGGTTAATGTATTGGGTTAATGTATTAACCCAATGTAATGTAATGTAATGTAATGTATTAATGTATTGGGTAGCATCGTAATGGACAATCTGAGGTCGGAGATTGGTAAAGTTCTAGGGAAAGTATGGCTTGCCCAGCTTAATGATAGAAATGGGAAGGTACTCTAGGATTTTATGGCACCATATAAAAGTTAAGTACGGAAAAATGTATAGGAGTTGAAAGGAGACAGATGCTGTCATTTCACGTCTTGGGTAGGCTCTTTAGGGGAGGAGGGTTAAAATGGAAAAAGTCATTAGTTGTTTCTACATCAAATCATGTAAATCAAATCAGTGATTTTGGTATTTTATAAATGAGTGGGGGTTTTTTTGGTGGGGGGGGGTGGTTTGGCCAAGCGGGCCAGCATGTGAGATCCTAGTTCCCCAACCACGGATGGAACCTGTGCCCCCTGCACTGGAAGTGCGGAGTCTTAACCACTGGACCGCCAGGGAAGTCCCTATAAATGAGTTTTAATCTGGTGCTATTTGCAATTAAAACCGCCTCCTCAGCCTGGCCTTATTTCATCTTTAGGAGATTTTGAATCTGGTGCTTAAGGCACTGCACTTAAAAATAAGCCATAAGCAGCCCTGCTTCTTTTCTGCTGGCATTTACTCTCCTATGGCTTTAATGATGAAGCTTCTTAAAGGCAGAAGTTTTAATGTTAATTTGTTCAACAAACACGGATCAGTCACTCTGCTCATCTGTAAGATGGGAATAGTGTTATGTGTGATTATAGGGTTTCCCTAGAGATTAGTGTGTGGTTCACAGATTAGTTTTAAGGAATAATCGAAGTCTCCAGCACAGAGTTCTTGACAATTGTCTCCCAGCTTCTTTATTTCAAAAAGCAGCATGCACAATTCTGTGAATAAATTCTATTCTCAATTTCTGTTTCAAAACTTTATCAATGAAGCATACATAGAGCCCATGTATTTTTTGCATAGCACCTCCAACTCTCACACCCTAGTTTCAATTGCATGTGGTTTAATACCTTGAAGTTAACACGCCAGAGCCTAGAATAGTACTTGGTACAGGGTAGGCCGTCAATAATTATTTGTTGAATACATGATATAATGAATGAGCTCATATTTCAAAGTTTGGACTTCAATTTATAAGTCCAGAAAATTGATTCTGAATGTGCAACTCAGAATTGATGAAATTCAGAGGAATTGGTTCACACTAACTAAACTCACAAAACACTAATTTTTAGGCCAAATATCAATTCCATTCATTTACCTCCTTATGAAACTAAATCACAGTCCGATGCCAGCTTGGTAAGGGTAGAACCAGAAAAAAGGTCTACTGAAAGAGAATCATAACGGCTAATATCAAGTCAACAGGATGCCCTCATCTTCATCTCTGCTAGGTATCTGCCAGAAGTCTGCAGGTCAGCTTAGCCTTTTCTCTGGGGACTGTCCAAATCTTATTCTTTGGCCTCACCTCCCCTATATTTCACCTTCTTTCTGTTAACATTTTTTGTTTGTTTGAAGGTACATTGTCTTAGAACATCTTCAGGCAAGTAATTACAGATGACTGTACTACCACTTCAGAAATACACAGGCTTGCTTTCCTGAGTCTTCACCTTGGGATATTCGATTGAATCTGGCACCTTCTTAGCCAATTATTTACTATTTCCTAGTTCAGGTCATTGCTATAATGCTGTGGGCTTACTAGTAATATATTAAAAAAGCAGCTTTCTTTGGGGTGCAGCTGTATTAATTTTCTTTTGAGACTACCTTTCATGAGGAGAAACAATGGCCTGATGGGCGAGTTTTTCTTTGAGAAAAAAACCAGTTTTGCCTAGAAATTTATTCATGCAGTCATTCAACAGTTATTAAGTGCCCACTATGTGCCAAACAGACTTAAGTATAGCAGAGCTTAGCCTCTCAAGATTTCTTATCTGCAGATAAGAGTACTATGATGTATTCGTTAAAAATTTTAGCTGAGGCCAATAATGGAATTTACTGGAAAGATACTGGGGTACCTCATGGCATTTAAGGAAGAGCTGGACAACTGGACCTCAAGGGAAGGCAAGAGGAAGTAAGGTCGCTTGGGAAATCATCACTTCATCAGGAGGTCTTTCCTTCAGGCTGCTGTCATCTGCCACCAACTCCCAGGCCCTGAGAGTCTTGAGTTCCAAATTCTAAAGTCCTGGGAAAGAGAATCTTTCCATTATCACTGTATAACAATTCACCTCAAGACTTAAGAGGCTTAAGATAAGTTATCTCTCACAGATCTGTGGGTTGGCTGGGCTCAACTGGACAGCTTTTGCTTGGGGTCTTCTGTGGTTGTGATCAAATCGTAGTTGTGGATTGCAAATTCCCTGGTGGTCCAGTGGTTAGGACTCCAAGCTTCTACTGCAGGGGGCCCGGGTTTGATCCCTGGCCAGGGAACTAGGATGCCACAAGCTGCACAGCAAAAAAAAAAAAAAAAAAAAAAAAAAGGGTAGCTGTGGATGGAATCATCTGACAGTTCAACTAGACTGAATGTCCAGGATGACTTCTTTGCTCCCATGTCTGGCATCTCTGCTGGGATAATCTGGAACAGCCAGGGGCTGGCTGAATACTTCTCTCTCCCTAAACAGGCTCTCTGTAAAGTTATCTTGAAACAGCATGGCAATCTTAGGGTAATAAGACTTCTTAAATGGCGGCTGGCTTCTACCAGTGTGAGCATTCCAAAAGGCACAGGTGGAAGCTGCAAGGCTTGTTATAGCCTAGCCTTGGGTGTCACTTCTGTCCTATTCTACTGGTTAAATATGAATCATAGGGCTACCCCAGACTCAAAAATTATATAAGGGCTTGGATACTATTCATTAAAGGGCCATCTTTGGAGACTAGCTACCAGATAATTTGATGGTTCCACTGGGTTATTTATATCCCACCTAGGGGCAGATTCAGATTTTATACAGCTTGAAGCATATACAATTTGGAGGGCTTTCTTGAAGAATGGAAGGGGCCTATGCAATGAGGGGGCCCTGAAGCTACAGCTTCATTAGATTCATAGATAATCTCCTTCTGACCCCCCTTCTCAAATCAGCTATGGTAAGGGAGTAGAATGGCTTGGGGAGCCCACCTACTCTTGTATACTAGGACGATTTCCAGAAAAGGAGAAATCATTGTGAGCCTTCCCCACTCCTCACCATAAGTGTCCAGTGTTCAGTTCAATATAATCTGATCATTTGAATGTTTAGAACTCAGGTCTCCTGACTTACAACAGTGAATTTTCAAATATACTATATTGCATAGTATTTAAAAATTTGTATTAAAAAATGTAGTAGAATTGGAAGGATACAAAATTTTTTTTAACTTACTATCCTTTATATACCTTTTTCTCCTGGCTACTTTTAAATGTTGATGTCCTTCAAGGTTTCTCATTCTATCCTATCTTCAGATGGCCTCTACTTCTCTTGATTCCATCTACCCCCATCATCAGATAACTCCTAATCCTCTATCTGTGGCTCAGACCTCTCTAGTTCCAAATATATACTAGACATTTCTATTTGGATGCCTCAGAGGAATGTCAAGATCTGTGTGGCCAAAACTTAACCTATCCTCATTCCTTATTATGATGAGAAACACCATTCAGGCATCTTCAGAAACATTTACGAAGCATTTACTACATACCAGGCACTGGGAATACAGTAGCAAAGAACACAGACAAAATACCTGTGCTCCAAACAGATATTAAATAAGGAAACAAGGTCATGAGAAATTGTGATAAATGCTATGACAAAACCAGAGTGACAAGATGAGTAACTGGGAGAGGCCCCTTGCTGGAGGGAGAACAGGGAAGAACTTTCTACAAAGGTAACACCTGAATTTTGGAGGAAGAAAAGCCAACCATGTAAAGGTGTGGAAAGAGCACTGTAGACAGAAAGAATAGCAAGCACAAAGTCCAAAAATAGGAAAAGGCTTAGTAGCCTCAGAGGGCCAGTAACAATGATGTTAATGAGACGGAATGGCATCATAAGGGGGTTGGTGGGAGGTAGGAGTCAGATTATGCAGAGCCTTGTAGGCCATCATAAGGAGTTGAATCTAAATCCAAAACAAACAAACACCAAGAAGCCACTAAAGGGATTTCAACTAGGAGGAAGGGGTGTGATGATCCAATTTACATTTTTTAAATAAACTGCCTGGTGTATAGTGAATGGACTGTGGAGAGGGAAGAGTAGAAGAAGGAAAACCAACTGAAAGCATATTATAGTAGAACAGCCTAGAGAAAGCTTGGATTAAGGTGGTAGCAAGAGACATGGATTCGAGATTAACATTGGAAGTAATTCACAGACCTTGGTGATGGACTAAATTTAAGGGGTAAGTGAGAGGCAGAAAGCAAGGATAGCTCCCAGGTTTTTGACTTGAGCACCTATAGATGGATGTTACTTCCACTCAATCTCCAAAGGCATCATCCTCTACAGCTCCCTTCCCCTCCTCCTCCATATCCAGTCAGTCACTGTGTTAGTCAGGGTTATTCAGAGAAACAGAACCAGTAGCATGTGTATATATAGAGAGAAAGATTTATTTTAAGAAATGGCTCACAGGGAATTCCCTGGCTGTCCAGTGGTTAGGACATGGCACTTTCACTGCTGAGGGCCCGGGTTCAATCCTTGGTTGAGGAACTAAGATCCCACAAGCTGTGCAGCGCAGAGAAAGAAAGAAAGAAAGAGAGAGAGAGGGAGAGAGAGAGAGAGAGAGAAAGAAAGAAAGGAAGGAAGGAAGGAAGGAAGGAAGAAAAAGAAAGAAAAAGAAAGAGAAATTGGCTCACGTAATTGTGGGAGCTGGCAAGTCTCAAATCTGCAGGGCAGGTCAGCAGGCTGGAGACCCATGGAAGAGCTGATGCTGCAGAGTCCAAAGGCAGTCTGTAGGCAGAATCCCTTTTTCCTCAGTGTGTTTTCTTGTCTTTTTTAAAAAAATTAATTAATTATTTTTTTGGTTTTCGTTGCTGGGCGTGGGCTTTCTCTAGTTGTGGAGCGCGGGGGCTACTCTTCATTGCGGTGCACGGGCTTCTCATTGCAGTGGCTTCTCTTGTTGCAGAGCTTGGGCTCTAGGCGCAGGGGCTTCAGCAGTTGTGGCACACGGCTCAGCAGCTGTGGCTCACAGGCTCAGCAGCTGTGGCTCACAGGCTCTAGAGCACAGGCTCAGTAGTTGTTGTGCATTGGGCTTAGTTGCTCTGAGGCATGTGGGATCTTCACGGCTCGAACCCGTGTCCCCTGCATTGGCAGACGGATTCCCAACCACGGTGCCACCAGGGAAGTCCCTCAGTGTGTTTTCTTTTTCTTTTTCTTTTTTTTTTTTTTGCGGTACGCGGGCCTCTCACTGTTGTGGCCTCTTCCGTTGCGGAGCACAGGCTCCAGACGCGCAGGCTCAGCGGCCATGGCTCACGGGCCCAGCTGCTCCGCGGCATGTGGGATCCTCCCGGACCGGGTCACGAACCTGCGTCCCCTGCAACGGCAGGCGGACTCTCAACCACTGCGCCACCAGGGAAGCCCCCATTTTTAAAAAAAATAAAAATAATTAATTTTAAAAATTTTATTTATTTATTTATTTTTGGCGGTGTTGGGTCTTCGTTGCCGCGTGTGGGCTTTCTCTGGTTGCGGCGAGCGGGGGCTACTCTTCATTGCGGTGGCTTCTCTTGTTGCAGAGCACGGGCTCTAAGCACGCAGGCTTCAGTGGTTGTGGCTCGCGGGCTCTAGAGCACAAGCTCAGTAGTTGTGGCACACGGGCTTAGTTGTTCCACGGCATGTGGGATCTTCCCAGACCAGGGCTCGAACCCGTGTCCCCTGCACTGGCAGGCAGATTCTTAACCACTGCACCACCAGGGAAGCCCTCGGTGTGTTTTCTTAATGCCTTCAATTCATTGGATAAGACCCATCCACATTATGGAGGGTAATCTGTTTTACTAAAAATCTGCATCTTAAAGGTTAATCATAAACAAAAAATACATTCACAGCAACAACTAGACTAGTGATTAACCAAAAACTGGGTACCATGGCCTAGCCAAGATGACACATAAAATTAATCATCAGAGTCACTAAATTCTGTTGATTCTGACCCTTAACTATTTATCTGATTGGTTCCTTCCTCTTTGGCCACTGCCTTGCTTTAGGATGGTGTTCTTCTCTATTAATTCATAAAATATTTACTGATGTATTAGATACTGTGCCAAATGCTGGAGATATAACTGTTAATAAAAGACAGGTTGTGCCCTAGGGACCTTACATTCTAGTCTTTCCTTGCCTTCTGTCTTACCTCCTTCCAATCCCTCTTTATCAATGGATGGCTGTATAGCATTGCCTCTCACACTTTAACATACAATCATCTGAGGATCTTGTTAAAAGGCAGATTCCGATTCTGGGATGGAGTCTGAGATTCTACATTTCTGACAAGCTCCCAGGTGTTGCTGATCAGGAACAAACTTTGAGTAAGTGGGCTGTAGGATATCTTTTGGAAGACCATCTTTTATAAAATGTGTACTATTTGTAGACTCTGAAAAGGTACACAAGAAATGGGAAACAATAGTTGCCACCAGAAAAAACAGAATGGCTGATCACTGTGTATACCCTTTTATAACTTGAACGTTGTACCAAGTACGTGTGTTACATATTCAAAAATAAATTAAGAAAACAACAAAAACAAAATAAAAATATCTGAAACTGCACGCCTCTGAAAATCCTGCAGTGGAGCCCAATGGCCCGAAGGACAGAGTGCAGGTTAACCCATCTTAAACCCTTTATTACGATCAGTTTACCTGTTCAGCTTATCTCCAATTGCGCCATTCAGTCAGACCAGGGACCACATGCAATCTTTCTACGGGAAATGCACTGGAGCAAATTTCACTTGGTCTTTAAAACTCGTTACTGCAGTGCTTACCCTCCCGAAGCCTTTCAAGTGGCCTACCGCTCCCCGCCCGCCCCCCGCGGTTAATGTTACCCATTTACATCTAACCTCGCAATGCTTCTTTTTGTTGCAGTCATCGCACTGTGTCGAAATTTGTTTACATGTCTATTTTTGCTACTTGATTGTGCGCTCCTTTAGGGCAAGGCTAGAGTTTATGCTTAGCGCAGACCGAGTTCCGAAATTATTCTGCGAAAGAATGAATCATGTATTGGCTTCAAGGAGCTCAAAGGAAGGGAAAATCCTTGAGCACTGGGGCTGCCTTCGATCCCTTCGTGACGAACTGGAGGCAAGTGTGCAAGGAGCTGACTCTGAGCACCCTGGCTGGGAAGGCTGCCAGGAGCTCGGCCCTCTCCGCTCGCTTCTTCCCGGGAGCCCTGCGTACCCCGGCTTCCAGAGGGACCCCACCTCGCCCAGCGCAACCGCGCCCTCCAGTGATCGGGGAGGCCAATCCACCGCCCCCACAGGTGGGCGTGGAGTTCAGAGCCCGCTTCTGAGTGCGGCGTGGAGAGGCTGTGGGTCTCCTAGGTGTCAGCCAGCGGCAGCGAGAGGCGATCCGTGTGACCAGAGGAAGGGCGCATCCGACTGGTTGGGGCGCGGATGGGGTTGGCAGGGGAGGGGTGGAGAGGACAGGCGAGAGCCCAGCGCCAGGCAAGGTACCGCCCTGCTAACTTTCCCGCACTTACATTTCCTTCCCAGGGCCCAGGATTGGGTGCCTTCCCTCAGCCCCTTCCTCTCTCCCCACCCCACTAGCCCACAGGACCTCCCCGGGGCGTGGAGTACAGGACGCTCCGCCTCGCCCGCCGCATTCCGCGCCCCTTCCGGCCCGCGCGCACGTCGCCCCAGCCGCCGCCAGAAGGGGCGGGGCCTGGGCCCTGGCGTTCAGTCAGCCAAGGTCCCAGCGTGCCCTGCGGCGGTCAACGAGAGCAGATCCAGTGACTCACATCCGCCGCGCTAGCTCTTTGCTCGCTCTCTACTTGCACACGCTTACACCCGGCTCGAGATGGCGGCGGCAGCGGCGGGGGACTCCGACTCCTGGGGTGAGGAGAAGTTCCGGGAGCAAGGCCTGGGCCGGCGCTGGCTCCACACCCAGGCAAGCATTAACGTGGCTCGCTCTCTTCCGTAGACGCGGACACGTTCTCCGTGGAAGACCCGGTGCGGAAGGTGGGGGGCGGCGGCACCGCCGGCGGGGACCGCTGGGAAGGCGAGGACGAGGACGAGGACGTCAAGGTGGGTGCGGGCCGGGGCTCCGAGCAGTGTTGGAGCGGGCTGGCGCTGTCGCGGGCAGAGTTGCCCGCCGACGGGCGGGCGGACGGACTGTGGGCCCAGGGGCGCCGCCCGGGCCTGCGGGCCGTGGGTCTAGGCTCGAGCGTAGGGCCTGGCGGTGCCCTGTTCCCCTCCTTTCGCCGGCCATATGGGCCGGAGGCGGGCAGCGTGGTCTGTTGAACTTCCCTAACGAGTCGCTGGCCCCAGCCCTAGCCTTAGCCCTAGCCCCAGACCTTCTTTGAAGGTCTGCGCTCCGGCCTGGATCCCACCCGCCAACTGGCGACGGGAGGTGACAGCAGCTGCTGGACCGGCCCACGTGCAAACTTCGCGGTCTGGAGTTGCTCGCGGGGATGAGACTGGGAAGCTGAGAATGGAGCCCCTGGCTTATCCCATATGGAAAGTCTTGCAACCCACCTGCCCTTTCAAGCTCAGGTCTCCCCAGGGCCAATAACTCATTTATATCCCCGAAGGCTCATTTGTAGAGTTTGTTCGAGGTGTTAGATGAGTGAAATACTGTGGTTTAATTTTAGCCACCTTTTTTTTTTCCCCCACACAAATGCAATAATTTTTAGCCTCCCTTCTCCCATCCTGTGGTAAAAGGATGAACTGAGTACTGAGATAGCTAGCAGTTAGTGATGAGAAACCTGGGTAGTCCACACAGCGACCTGTTATTCATTTACACACGAACGCATAAGGAAATAGTGAAGATTTGGTGGTTGGAGAAGACGAGGGAGTCAGTGTTTTGTGTTTTTTTTGGTGGTTGGTTGTTTTTCCTATGCCTTATAGATTTGAACCTGATTTACCGTCTTCGTTTGTTTTTGAGAACTCCTGGGGGCTTCAGATGACATTATGACTACTGCATTCGTTTTTGTTTTTCAGGTAGCTACAAAAGTCTCAAGCACAGAATGTTAAGACTCTTACTAACAAACTTCTCAAAATCTTTTTATTTTTGTGAAGATAAGGTTTAGTATGAGTTGGAAAATGGTGGTTTATGGTTTTGATTCATTCGGTGAATGTTTTACTCTTCTAACTTCTACCCTTCAGCTCATGCTAACAACCCTACAAATCCTTCTGCTTGGGTTGAAAAAAAATTTAAGCTAGGTAATCACTCAATTTTGTGTTAATACTGCTTGTGTTACATTTTACCTGAGTCTGATGAGGTGGATGTCCAATTCATTGAACAGCTTGTGAGGTTCAGGGATGACAAGAGCTTTGCAAATCTTGGGTTTAATAAATGAGCAATACTATTGTGAAGATACTTAAATGCTTCATTTAAATGTTGTATAGACGTAGGAATGGATTGTGTTATCAGCCTCATTGCAAGATATTAGTTACCTCCCTACATTGTAGCAGATTTTCTGTTTTGAGTCTTTAGTTCAGATTTGTCCTTTCACTTTTTCTGTGCAGAGTGGATGTAGGAGTTAAGACATCTGTTATGAAAATTGGGAATAAGTGAGAAGAAACGACTAGAGAAATCAGAAAAGAATTATCAGATAATGAAGTTTGAATGAAGTAGTCTGGACTGATATCATGAAGAAGACTGAAATTATTGTATCTAAATGGTGTCAATCCTGATAAATATAATTCTGACCACTTGGAACTAATTTTGGAGATTTATAAGTTGTAAATCTTATTTACAAAAAGGTAAATCTTATGTACCCTAAAGGTCATCTCACCTCTTTGCACTCTTTTAGTGCAGAATTTCTTTCTTTTATACAAGTAGCTTATTTCTTTTACATAAACTTTGAAGTTGATATTGGAGTAGAAAGCTGAACTTGTCCATTTTATTTCCATGTTGAAATGCTGGTTTATTTCTGTTGAGTTTCTTCAAGATTTCCAAGTTAAGGTGTTCATGGAGTAGTTTGATTCCTAGTAGTTTGGAATAGACAGACCTGGATCTATATTTTTGCCTTGACATTTTCTGTTTGTGGTCATGAACCAGTTTTTTAATACTTTTTTCTTTCTCTTCCATTTCCCAATCTTGTCATTACAGAAGCTACCTCAGAGGATTATTTTGCACTTTAAATGAGATAATATTAAGCATTAAGCAGAGTTGCCTGGCACTTGGTAGGCACTCAGTAAATGTTAATTCTCTCTCTCTGCAAGAGAGAATATTTTTCTGGCTAATGGAAAATATCTTTAGGTTGTTTAGATCGAGTAGCTGGGGTTATTTTTGTGCCACGCTCACAAATAAGCTTAAGCTCAGTAGGAGTAAGTTCTCTCCACGGTGGCTGTTTACTGTGAATTTTTTGTTTTGAACTGAATGACCATGGTTATCAAGCAAGTTTTTGCTTGCTCAGAGGTTACCAATCTAGAGTTGAAATTTGTCACCTTGAATGGTAGTGAGTACAGGTTTTCCCTGCTATCCAAAAGTAGAGCATTCCTATGAAACCTTCCCTAAGCTGAAAGAAGCAATTGCCTTAGGACACATCTTGCTAACAAATGCACAGGATGAATCAAGGTAAAGCACAGATGCTCGCAGACACAGTTCAAAGCTATGGCAGCTTGATGCTGAGATGCTGAGTAGTTTGGTGGAGAAGGAGCTTGGCCTTGGCGGTGCCACTCTTGCTGCTTGGGTGCACGCTGCCTCTATAATGTCTCAGTGCAAAAACGAATGCTATTTTCACTTGTAATAAAAGCGAAAATCCTGTTTGGATTTCTTTCACTTAGTGAACACAGTTATTAATGAAGGTCATTCGAAAAAGCGAAGTGGCATAAAGTGAACTTTAAAAAGTGAGGGTTACCTATAATACCAAATTTCTGAATTCTAATGTTTTAGCGTTTAATCCTTTTGTAAGGAGATGCTAACAAGGTTTAGTTACCATGAGATCGAATAATCATAGTCCTTAAATAATACAGTATGTGAATTTTTTAAAAGTCCTTCAAAAGTAAGGTATGTAGAAACAGTAAGTTCTTCAGTTTATGTCAGCATCTAGTGTTTAACCTTTAAGAGTATAGGTTTAATGTCATTTGTAGTGTCCTGAGAAACGAAAGGAAAACTGAGGTCCTCGTTACAGTAACTTGCTTCAGTAGTTTACTGTTTTTCAGTAGATATAGCATTTTGCTGCCCTTGACTTTTCAGATAGCTGTCTGAAAGTGGCAGTGCGTATAGGTGAAACTGTAGAATTTTTAATATTCATGGTTGGGGGGGAGTCTATGCTTCTTCCCAGTGAAAAGGTAAGAACTAGGGAGCGTACTTTCCTGTCACATTAGCTTTATATTCCCTTTCTGTACTATCCTGATGTTATGTAGAGGCAGTGGGAGGAATTATTTTCTTGGCATATATCTCTGGACTCCTTCCCCATTGCTGGAATGATGTGTAGGCTATGTTGATTAAGAAGGCACAGACTTCCCTGGTGGTACAGTGGTTAAGAGTCTGCCTGGCAGTACAGGGGACACAGGTTCGATCCTGGTCTGGGAAGATCCCACTTGCTGTGGAGCATCTAAGCTCGTGTGCCACAACTACTGAGCCTGCGCTCTAGAGCCCACATGCCACCACTACTGAAGCCTGTGCGCCTGGAGCCTGTGCACTGCAACAAAGAGTAGCCCCTGCTCGCCACAACTAGAGAAAAGCCCACGTGCAGCAGCGAAGACCCAACGCAGCCAAATAGATAGATAGAAAAAAAGAAAGAAAGAAGGCAGTGAGTACCTACCCACTGCATGCAGGAACAATACAACTTTTACTCCATTTTACTAGTATCCCATCATTTCAGTAAAACAGATTAGAAGCTAGATTTATTCAAAGGGTGTGGAGTTTGTTTTGAGAAAACTTCTGGCTGTGATCAATCATCTCAGACATTTGCTTCTGTAATGTTATTACAGAATTTCTTTAAAAGATCCTAGAGAGGGCTTCCTTGGTGGCGCAGTAGTTGAGAGTCCGCCTGCTGATGCAGGGGACACGGGTTCGTGCCTCGGTCCGGGAAGATCCCACATGCCGCGGAGCGGCTAGGCCAGTGAGCCATGGCCGCTGAGCCTGCGCATCCGGAGCCTGTGCTCTGCAACGGGAGAGACCACAACAGTGAGAGGCCAGCGTACTGCAAAAACAAACAAACAAACAAAAACAAACAAAAAAAGATCCTAGAGAGCTGACTTAGTTGAAAACTGCCTGCCACATCATGCCCATTCAACTGTCTGTGAGGATCCTATCCTGGTTAATAGTTTATATCTACCAGAGTAAGGACATTTTTAAGCGTTGGAAACAGTACTTCTGAAGTAGGGCATCTGTATTTCAAAGAAATTGGAGGTTGCTGGGAAATTCTCAGAAGGTGGCATTTTGCTAGGAAATGGGTATCTGGAAGTGTGTGTGTGTAACTTATGAGAAGTTCTAAACATATAAAGAAGTGGAAAGAAAAGTTTAATAAACCCATGACCAGGGACTTCCCTGGTGGTCCAGTGGTAAAGAATCTGCCTTCCAATGCAGGGGACGCAGGTTCGATCCCTGGTCAGGGAACTAAGATCCCACATGCCACGGAGCAACTAAGCCTGCGTGCCGCAACTACTGAGCCCACACGCCTCAACTAGAGAGCCCATGTGCTGCAAATTACAGAGCCCACCCACTCTGGAGCCTGCACGCCACAACTAGAGAGAGAACCTGCACACCACAGCTAGAGAGTAGCCTGCGTGCCACAACTAAGACCCGACACAGCCAAAAAATAAAATAAAGAAAAATAAAATTTTTAAAAACCATGACCAATCTTTTATCTTCTGTATCCCCACTTACTGCTCTCCTCCCCCAACCAGATTATTTTGAAGAAAATACCAATTATATCATTTCAATACCCTGACAGTTTTTTTTATAAACTAGTAAGTTTTTAGTTAGGATGGTTATTTTTACAATAAGGCATCCATTACTCCTTCCCGGCCCCCCACCCAGTTCGCCATAATTAGACTCGGCTACCTTGTTTCTATCGAGTAAACTCCTCCACTTGTGCCTCTGTATTCGCCTTTGTTTTGCAATTTGAATCTCATTTTACATTTTTGTTTTGTTTTTTCCTTTTTTAAAGAAAAACACAATAAATGACATCTTAAGAATTTAAAAGGCAAAAAAAAATACTGAAAAATATTTACCTAATATATTTGTCATGCTGGACCATTGAAAATAAATAAGCCACTTGTTTAGAGTTCAGTGTCTTGTTCTTGATCTAGCTTAGCCAGGAATTTAAAGTAGAATTGATAACAGTTCCAAATATGAGACAGGTCAGCATTAAGATGGAATTCAGCAGAGTGCTGAGCCATAGTAGGGTGTTAAAAACTTAATGAATTGACTTAAGTGAAGTAGAATTTATTGAGGCAGGTACCTTGGCTTCCAGAGACCATCATAGTTCTGAGGTGATGGAAGAATATTTGGGCTTCTTTTAAGAACTAAAGTTTCCTGGCGGGTCTAGCCATGGCAGGAGCTCACTACAGAGTTCTGAGGCATCTCAGAGCAGGTTGGTACAGCTTACAGAACACCAGTAAATGACTCTTACTGCAAGAGATTATGCTTTATCTAAACCAAACTAAAGAAGAAAGGGGGAGGAGTATATGTTAGTTAATGGACTATTGCTATGGGACAGAAGAAATTTACTGCTCATTTGAAGCTACTTCTATTTGACGATCTATAAATATATCTTGCTTAAGTTGGAAAACATTTTCAGCCCTAAATGTGTTCTCTCATTGCATGTGACATTCTGTAGTTGTACATTATAAAAATGACAGACTGGCCAACTACTGACTGCATTATTAGGAATAAAGAAAGCAGGGTTTAAATTTTTTATGTTATGTTTTCAGTTCTTAGTCATATTTGATTGGGAAGCAGATTTTAAACTTGAAAAGCAGCCATCCCTTTCAGAGAAATGGCTGAAATGATGCTGGGTGTGTGTCTGTAGAACATGAGTATAGATAAGTGAGTAGTTTATCAACAGCCTCTCTTCTGAGGAAGCTGGCCATTTTAGGAGAGCAGCCTGGTTAATACTTTTGGAGATAGATCGGATATTATAGTTGGAAGAGTTATTGGCTACCAATGATAATTGGGTAAAGAATTTAACTGGGTATTTATAGGTAATCTCTTGAACCAAAAACAACCATTTAGGGCTTACAAAACTATAGACTTAACTCCCTATTTTAAGTGTTCATTTTAGGTGTTTCTCTTGGAACCCTTCTTACATTTTATCTGAATTTATTGCCAGTATTTACAAAGTCCTGATGTTTATGGAAAATTAGGCAGATATAGACATTCTACTTTTATACATTTACTTTTATAACTAAGGATGCAAAAACTCTTTAAGTTCTGGGGGAAAGCTACCTGGCCTTCTGCTTTTGGGATTGCATCTATTTGGAAGTATGGCCAGGCTCTTTTTGCTGACATCACTATGCTCCCTTCTTTAGGAACTTGTCCCCAGTATAGGAATAACTTCAGGGCAGTTATTACTGTTTCAGGCAGTCTGGGGTGAGGGTGCCTTTCATGGTCCTTTTATGAACTGAGGAGCAGATGTCATGGTTGTTTCCAGGACTTATTAGGAACCACTGTTTTTGCTACTGAAATCCATTCTGTGGTGGAATTCTCTGTAGCCTTGTTATGCTTGCACTGATGGGACAATGTAATGACTGTCTGGAATAAGGTTTATTCTTTGATAGGGAAACCAGGGCGGGGTAGAGGTGGGGCATAGAGTTAGTGCGAATGAGATACTGAAGGAGCAGTGATATGGGTGGGGTGATGTTTTACTGGTAAAGGGAACTGAGGCACATCAGCATTGAACAGAAATGTTACTCTGTTGTGCTGTTTCTCTATGTTGGAGTTACTGGGATGGAGCTGCTCATTTTCAGCTATACCTCTCCCTTCTTGGCCTCCTAGTACCAGAGGCTGCTAGACTCATTTGTTAAAATTAGTGGAAATCTAGCACAGGCAATTTGAGATGAATAATTGACATATTTGTAGCTGGGCATATCTTAGTATGTACTGTAACCCTTCTCTTTGATATGGGGTTCCTTGAAATTCCAGGGGACCTCATTCCAGAACTAATTGAAAGAACAAATTTTGGTGTGGAGGGACCTAGTTCCCAGACATATATTTTATACTTCAGCACTCAGGTAAGAAGTCATGTTTAATATGACGCTTTAAAGGAACTTTGGCCTGTTCAAAACAGGTTCCTTCATTATTTTTCCATTCGGATTGTGGGATAGCTATCTCTGGGCCTTAGTGTACTTACATGTAAAGTAGGGATAACACCACCTTACTTACAGAACTTTTGTGAGGGTTAACTGTTACTATATGTAAAATCCTTTGGGGAATTCCCTGGCTGTCCAATGGTTAGGACTCCGTGCTCTTACTGCCAAGGGCCCAGGTTCAATCCCTGGCTGGGGAACTAAAATCCCACAAGCCTCTCTGTGCAGCCAAAATTTAAAAAGTAAAAATAAAACATAAAGTACGTTGCACAGTGCTTGGTGCAAAGTAAGCCCTCAGTAAATGCTATCTATTATTATTATCATCATCACTGTTATTAGTAGGGAGTTATAAATAAACATCCCCTGGAAGTAAGCAGTTGGTCCTTTTATCTGAAGCACCATCTAAGCAGCATATCACTCACAGACCCAGCTTTCCTGTGTTCTGTGAAGATTAAAATGACAAAAAACTCCTGGTAGTAGTTAACTTTTATATTTAGCTCTCTGGTTCCTTTTGTACTATGGTGTATTGATACAAGCACTTAAGCAAACCAGCAGGGTAATATAAACGTTTGCTGTCTAATTTCTAATCTAGTATTTTAGATGTTCAAACAATGACTAGCTGGTTTGCTTTCATTCTGTTTGTTAACTATGAACTAAGGGTTAAATTGCGAAGGTAAAGTTATTATAAAAATGCTTTTGTACAAAGTTCTTCCCACTGCTTGCAGACCCCATGGCAGCCTTAATCAGGATTTTTTATTTCTTTGGATTTACAGATTTTTATTAAGAATCAAGGCTTGGTTAGTTTATATACCTAGGCTGCTGATTCAGATTTATGACCTGTCTTGTTAAAAACCAGAAGCTTGGTGTCATAGTTATGGCACATTAGTCAGCTTCTGCCTCTTCCAGTAGCATCAGGGCCTCCTGCTTTGCACCTGCCATGCTGTGGCTCAGCTTCCAGTGGGCGTGTCCTGGTGTGCCTGGCGGTTGTTGAGACAGTGGTCAGGCTACCTATAGATTAAAGCCTATTTAAACACAGGGCTGTGTCTTTGTCTATTAAACCTTCTAAATTCTGTGGAGCCTTTAGAAAATTGTTTGATAATTGGTTTATATTTTGCCCAGTGACTGTGACTGTAAAGACAGTATAGATCCACCTTAAAGTGCCCCGCCCAAGTTAGGGAGTGGGTTCCATGAAGCTGTTGATCAGCTCTTGACTTTTCTAATACTGGGATTAACTTTTTTTTTAATTTAATTTTTTAAAATTGAAGTATAGTTGATTTATAGTGTTGGGCTTAAATTTTTATAAAGATTTAATTCATTAACCAGGGTTGTGTTGTATGGAATATTGCTTGAAATAATCAAGCCATTAGCTAGAGTGTTGGATGCTTTTACATTTGGGGAAGTAAGAAGTATAAAGACTGCTCAGTTTTTCATTTAAAACAACTGAATTATTTAAGAGAGGCTGTTAGTTTTGGCTTGGTTGTCTTGTGTTTTAATTGTTAATGGAGAAGCTTTTTTGTGGAGTTAGACAAGTTGATATAAAAATTCCTATGGAAAAACAAATGTGCAAGAATGGCCAGGAAAACAGTAAAAAAATCCTGAAAACCTGCAAGGGGTGACTAGCCCCAGCTTACATACGATAAAGCCTCTAATCAAAACAGTCGGTGCTGGTACGTGAAGAGACAACAGACCAGTGCGATAGAATAGAAAACAGAAATAGACTAGGTACCTAAGAAAATTTAGTATATAGTAAATCACAGGGCAAAGATGGACTTTTTTTAAAATTGAGATATAGCTGATTTACAATATTATAAGTTTCAGGTGTACAACATAGTGGTTCACAACTTTTAGAGATTACACTCCATTTATCGTTAGAAAATATTGGAAAGGTGGACCTTTCCAAGGTGCTGTGACAGTGGGTAACCATTTGGAAAAAGATAAAATTAGATCCATACTTCACACCATACAAAAGAAAAACCTCCAGTGGATCAGAGATCTAAATGAAAAAACAATGAAAGCATACATGTTCTAGAAGAAAATTCCTTGCTTTAAGAAAAGACTTTCTGGGCTTCCCTGGTGGTGTAGTGGTTAAGAATCCACCTGCCAATGCAGGGGACACGGGTTTGAGCCCTGGTCTGGGAAGATCCCACATGCCGCGGAGCAACTAAGGCTGTGCACCGCAACTACTGAGCCTGCGCTCTAGAGCCCGCGAGCCACAACTACTGAAGCCTGCGCGGCTAGAGCCTGTGCTCCACAACAAGACAAGCCACCGCAGTGAGGAGCCTGCATACCTCAACGTAGAGTAGCCCCCGCTTGCCGCAACTAGAGAAAGCCCGCGTGCAGCAACGAAGACCTAACACAGCCAAAAATAAATAAATTAAAAAAAAAAAAAGACTTTCTAATTGACTTGGAATCCAGAGGGAATAAAAGAAAAGATTAAATTTTACTGCATAAATGTGGTGGGGTACGTAGCACTTAATGGGGAAAACACTAGAGGCATTTCCAATAAGAGAAGAACAAAGCAATGATGCCCATTTTCTCTGCCACTGTTCATTCACACTGTACTAGAGGTTTTGCCAGTGCAGTTAGATAAGAAAAATCAATTGTGGAGGCACACGAATTGATAAAGAAGGAATAAAGCTATCTCTTGTTTGCAGATGATATGGTAGTACACCTGGGAAAACCCTAGAAAATCAATGATGGAACTAACTTAAGTGAAATGAATTTAGTAAGGTAGCAAGGTATAAAATTAATATACAAAAACCAATAGCTTTTCTATACTAAACTAGTAACTGGTTAGAGGACATAAAAGGAAAAAAAAATATATTTACAGTGGCAACAGAGATGATGAAATAGTTCGGAATAAACCTAAAGAGAAATGTGCAAAACCTCTAAGAGAAACTTTAAAACACTCCTTGAAAGATACAGAGGGAGCCTTGAACAGATGGAAAGATAGCCCTTTTTCTTGGCTAGGGCAGTTCAACATTGTAAGATGTCAGTTCTCCCGAAATTAATTTATAAATTTAATGCAACACCAAAAAAAAACCCCCAACAAACTTGTTTCTGTGGAGTTAGACAAGCTAATAATAAAGATCACGTGGAAAAGTAAACATGCAAGAATTATTAACGGAGGTCCTTTTCTTTAGGATAACTGGGATGATGATGATGATGATGAAAAAAAAGAAGAAGCAGAAGTAAAGCCAGGTAAGCCATTGCGGTTCTTCCATTTTTGGTTTTATATCTTAGTGAACATCTGACGCTTATGTTAAGACAAATGAGAAAATGCCTACAAAATCAGAAATTTTGGTTATTTTTAGAAACCAAACATCTTTCCGTTCCCACTTCATTCTCTTCTCCCTGTATCTCTTCTCTCTCCTCAAAACATAATCAGATTAGATACCTGCCAAATTTCTGTTTGAGTGCTTTTGTTAAAGGAGAGTAAAAAATAAGGCATCATAGTTGAATGATCTAAGTCCTGCCTAAAGGACTGTAGGGAGATAAGAAGGGAGATGTTTGGATCTTAGGCATCAGATTAGAGAGGAGAAAGGAAGAGTCCCAGAACTTTCCTATTCTTATTTGCCAGGAAATCACCATATGAAATTGGAGCTGGGTGAGGTTTGGTCTCTTGAAGTATATAAGTATCATGTCTGTCTCATTCATAAACTGGAAAGTATTCAAGATAACTGTGATTAAAACATTACTTTCAGAAGTAAAAATTTCAGAAAAGAAAAAAACAGCAGAGAAGATAAAAGAGAAAGAACGGCAGCAGAAGAAAAGGCAAGAAGAAATTAAAAAGAGGGTAAGTACTATTTATTTTCTAAAATACAGAATTCTCACATCAGTAGTGGTGCAGCATCTTAACAGGCAGTATTACCTAATATTACCTAATAAATAGTACTATTTATTTTCTAAAATATAGAATTCTCACATCAGTAGTGGTGCAGTATCTTAATAGGCAATATTACCTAATCATTTGAAGGGCTTTGTAAAGACTATAAATGGATACTGTCAGATAAGATGATCCCAAACAAACTGAATTTGTGGTTTTTGCAAAAACCAAACCCAGAAGCTGTATGTATTAGAATGCCTTTTTAAGTTTTCACAGACATTTTGGAACATGACTGTGTTGTGACCATAGTCAGTGATTTTTGTCAGTGCCTGCAGTTCTCTCTAGCTGTGATTAGTCTTTTTTTTTTTTTGCAGTGTACATTTTGAGTGAATACAGAAAGTGTCCATTTCTCTGCCATGTGCTGTATAAATGTTTTTGTTCTTGATTATTTGGAGCAATATCAGGAATTTTGTGTTAATTTACTTGCTTTTTGAATAGAAAACACATTTACATGATTCAAAAATCAGAACGGTATTAAGAAGCACTCCCAACTCTTCACTCATTTGTCCTGTTTCTCTTCCTCTATCCCATAAGTAAATATTGGTTTATGATGTCTCCAAGGTGATTTTGTACATTTGTATACAACTGTATAGTCATATTCCTCCCAATTTTTATAGTTTTCATCTTGCTTTATTTAATATATCATGGAAATCTTGCCATAGATCATGGCAAGCTTTCTTATTTTATTTTTTATTTTATTTTATTTTATTTTTTTTTGCGGTACGTGGGCCTCTCACTGTTGTGGCCTCTCCCGTTGCGGAGCACAGGCTCCGGACGCGTAGGCTCAGTGGCCATGGCTCACGGGCCCAGCCGCTCCGCGGCATGTGGGATCTTCCTGGACCGGGGCATGAACCCGTGTCCCCTGCATCAGCAGGCGGACTCTCAACCACTGCGCCACCAGGGAAGCCCACAGTGATTTTTTTTTTTGATGCTTAAATTGTCCCAACATTGGACAGTAGGGGTCCCTCAAAGCTGTTCCTATCTTCATCCTTTTGACAGAACTCCATTAGTCTTTGAAAGGTCCCTTGTTTTCTGGCACAATAAGTAATGCCCGGGGGTTCCCTGGTGGCACAGTGGTTGAGAATCTGCCTGCCAATAATGCAGGGACACAGGTTCAAGCCCTGGTCTGGGAAGATCGCACATGCTGCAGAGCAGCTAAGCCCATGCGCCACAACTACTGAGCCTGCGCTCTAGAGCCCATGAGCCACAACTACTGAAGCCCGCACACATAGAGCCCGTGCTCCGCAACAAGAGAAGCCACCGCAGTGAGAGCCCGCGCACTGCAATGAAGAGTAGCTCCCGCTCACCGCAACTAGAGAAAGCCCGCGTGCAGCAACAAAGACCCAATGCAGCCAAAAATAAATAAAAATTAAAAAAAAAAAAAAAAAGTAATGCCTGGCTTATCTGGTAGACTCCCCTAGGCCTGGAATCAGCTACTAAAATTCCTTTTTAGTAGCAAATTATCATGGCCAACAATGTGTGAGAATGTCTGTTTTCCCCAAGTCAGGAACATTTTAGATGCTTTTTAATAATTTGTATATCTAAAAATACCTACATGTATGCTTTTTAATTAATTAATTTTTGGCTGCGCTGGGTCTTTGTTGCCGCACGAGGGCTTTCCCTAGTTGCGGCAAGCCGGGGCTACTCTTTATTGCAGTGTGCAAGCTTCTCATTGTGGTGGCTTCTCTTGTTGCGGAGCATGGTCTCTAGGCACACAGGCTTCAGTAGTTGTGGCACGTGGGCTCAGTAGTTGTGGCTTGCAGGCTCTAGAGCGCAGGCTCAGTAGTTGTGGCACACGGGCTTAGTTGCTCTGCAGCATATGGGATCTTGCCGGACCAGGGATTGAACCCGTGTCTCCTGCATTGGCAGGCGGGTTCTTAACCACTGCGCCACCAGGGAAGTCCCTACATGTGTGTTTATATGATCAGAACAAGCAATGGATTCTTATAGCTCAGTCTAAGAAGTTGTATTGATTTGATCTTTCTTGGTCATTGAAGTTAGAATTATACTTATTTTGTTGTATCTTGATATTAGTCCCAACGTAAAGAAACCTTAGTTTGCGTAAATTAATTTTATCTTAGGTCAAGTATTGAGTTAAGATATATTCAATTTTGATGCAGGAAATGATGTTCAGGTCTACTAAGGCAATTGAGATATTTCCCTTTTTCTTTCGAGAAAGTGTTCTGAGATTTCCTAACTTGGCATCATGACCTTTCTTTTTTTTTTCTTTTTTTTTTTTTTTTTTTGCGGTATGCGGGCCTCTCACTGTTGTGGTCTCTCCCGTTGCGGAGCACAGGCTCCAGACGCGCAGGCTCAGCGGCCATGGCTCACGGGCCCAGCCGCTCTGCGGCATGTGGGATCTTCCCGGACCGGGGCACGAACCCGTGTCCACTGCGTCGGCAGGCAGACTCTCAACCACTGTGCCACCAGGGAAGCCCATGACCTTTCTTATTTCATCTTCTCCATGAGAAATAAAATGTGACCTATTTCAGAAGTGGACTTCTGAATCAAACTCTTCGAACTGCACAGGCATGGATAACCATGAATGGCACAAATTCCCTTCATCTTTTTCCCACTTTGATAAATATTATCAAAGATAGCCCCTTGTAGTAAGTAACATATTGTAGAAAATTATATTACAGTATATAGAAAGGATATAAACTAAACTGTTAACTGTCATCTCAGAGAAGTGGAACAAAAAGATAAATGGGGGGAAATGTTTTTCTAATTCTTCGAAAAAAATATTTTTTCTGTCTACATTGTATTGTCATATGGATGTGCCATATACTTTATTTAACCATTCTGTTGTGGAACATTTAGATCATCTCTAAATTTATTTGATATTATGAATAATACCCCATTTGACCTCCTTTTGGTTAAATATTTGTATGCAGCTTTGGTTTCTTAAGATGAATACCTACAAGTGGAATTATTTGATTAAAGCATATAAGAATATTTTTAAGACTTGATAAATATTACCAAGTTACCCTAGAAAGGTTGTTTCAATATACAGTCTTAGCTAAAGTATGTGAGAGTGCCATTTTCAACTTGTCTGCAATCTCAATTCCTTAATTAAAAACATTACCACAAAATAAACCCAGTCTTCAAATCTGAAACCTGTCACATGACCACCTGAGTAACCTTCTGTTACCATGGGCAGGTTGCTTACCCTCTCTGTGCCTCAGGTGTTTTTCCTGTAAAATTGGGATAAGAATGCCTGAAATACAGTAAACACTTTATAAGTGTTTGCTATTATTTATATGTGTCTAGAAAAAAAATTCATACAATACAGAAATGTTCTGGGTCCATTATAATCCCAGCCCTTTTAAAACTTCATTGCTGTCTCATTTTAGTTAGAAGAACCTGAAGAACCTAAAGTGCTAACACCAGACGAACAATTAGCAGATAAACTGCGGCTAAAGAAATTACAGGAAGAGGCAGACCTCGAATTAGCGAAAGAAACTTTTGGTAAGTGGGGGTTTGATAACAGTGCAGTATTGAAGTTCCAAGTGATACTATGGAAGTCTTACTAGTTACGAAAATTCAGAAAACACCTTTTTTGAAGAAACATGATACTGGCTAATTTAGATAGTAGAAAACAGTTTTTAATCTCTTTTGTTTATATTTGAGATTTCATTACTTAAGGTAGAGTGAGATACATGTTCAGATTTTTGAATAATTTGAGTATTGTATAAAAGGTGATTAAGATAAAAAGTAATTGTGGAAGCAATCTAAGTGTCCATTGACAGATGAATGGATAAAGAAGATGTGGCACATATATACAATGGAATATTATTCAACCATAAAAAGAAACGAAATTGAATTATTTGTAGTGAGGTGGATGGACCTAGAGTCTGTCATACAGAGTGAAGTAAGTCAGAAAGAGAAAAACAAATACCATATGCTAACACATATATATGGAATCTAAAAAAAAATGGTTCTGAAGAACCTAGGGGCAGGATAGGAATAAAGACGCAGACGTAGAGAATGGACTTGAGGACACAGGAAGGGGGAAGGGTAAGATGGGATGAAGTGAGAGAGTGGCATGGACACGTATACACTACCGACTGTAAAATAGATAGCTAGTGAGAAGCAGCCACATAGCACAGGGAGATCAGCTCGGTGCTTTGTGACCACCTAGAGGGGTGGGATAGGGAGGGGGGGAGGGAGACGCAAGAGGGAGGAGATATGGGCATATATGTGTATGTATAGCTGATTCACTTTGTTACAGAGCAAAAACTAGCACACCATTTTGAAGCAATTATACTCCAATAAAGATTTAAAAAAAAAAAAGTCATTGGACCCAAATAAAGTATACTGCTGCTTTAAATGTATGTATCAGCTGGATGAAATTTGGGTGAAATGTGAAGTCTGTAGCTTTGAGATTTAAATATTGAACGGACTGTAGGACTGTCCTGTTGTCTTAAGTCTGGATAAGATTTAGACAATAGTATGCTGGTCCCAGTGGGGCATTCAGCTTTGGTTGTGCCTTCTTGTGCTCAAGGTCCTTTCTTTCTGTACCCCTTCTTGGCCTTCACCATGCCCTATCTTTAGAGGACTTCCATTTCTGTGTGCCATGCCTGCAGCTGTGGTTAGTGTGTAAGATAAAAGATATGTTCAGGATTCTGTAAATAGATAAGTTCAGAGTGTTCCAGGAGGATAGTTACATGGCACAGAGGGTAATGTAAGAAACACAGTCAGAGAAATAATTAAAAGTTCTCACTTCATTTAACCAAGTTTGTTGTTGTCTCTGTTGAGTGCTTTTCAGAGTAGAATGTTGTGTTGAAACACTTAAATAACTTTTTTTTTTTTTAATATTTATTTGCTTGTGCTGGGTCACAGTTGTGGCACACGGGCTCCTTAGTTGCGGCATGCAAACTCTTAGTTGCGGCATGCATGTGGGATATAGTTCCCTGACCAGGGATTGAACCCGGGCCTCCTGCATTGGGAGTGCAGAGTCTCAACCACTGCGCCACCAGGGAAGTCCTGAAACAGTTAAATAACTTTTAAATGAAACCTAGAGCCAAGAAGGATCTAGTTATTTTGATTTTTTCCTCCCCTCTCCTTCCTCTTCTTTAAAATGGATCAAGCAGGCTGACTGTAGTGATCATTCTCCTTTTCACTGGAAGTATGACCTTATCTCTCAGTGGGTCTTTAGCAATCTCAAGAGTTGCTATGGATGCTCCACTGGTGAGTGCTTGGCATGTCTTAACCACAGTCATCTCATTACAGAGAGCACTTGGCCACTATCCTGTCTTTGTAGAATGGTAAAAGCCACCCATGTGTTTATTAAAGAGGAGGGTTTATGTGGTAATAAATTCTAAGATGGAACACCAGTTATAGATTAAAAGGCAAAAACATGTATTCATATGGTGATCATTTGGTTAATAGGATTTTAATGTTGTGTTTCTCATACTAAAATACTGGATCAATGTTATTGTTAACATCTAATTTACTTGATAATTGAGGAGTATACAGAAGCATAGTGTCTAATCGCCTGTAATCCTTTTAGGCCAGGTTAATTTTTCTATTGGGATTTAACACATGGTTTGCTCTTTTTTAGCTTCTGTAGTTAGCTGGATACTTTCACAGGAACCATCTTAGTTTGCTTTGCTTTTTTCTTTCTCTCCCAACTTTTCTGTGGGCTGTTCTTGGACAGATGCTTTAAGAGCATCACTTGTGTGCCAGGGACTCCTTTGGCAGTGTGGTGAAGCCTTTGGGCCCCTTCTTAATATACTGTCTTTAAATGCATAAAATACACAGGATTTTACTTACAAAGGAAACCTGTTATAATGAAATAGGTATCAAAATATTGAAATAACCTGTGATACAGTAATTACGTACAGACCATTTGAATTCTGTCCAAGGATTTCAATAGACTCAGGTTAAGAACCTCTGTTTTAGAATGAAATAACAGGGTTATTCAGGTATCTAATTAGTTTCTAAACTTTAAAAAAATCTTTGATATTTTCTGTCCCCTTTCTCCTACAGGTGTTAATAATACAGTTTATGGAATAGATGATATGAACCCATCTTCAAGGGATGACTTCACAGAGTTTGGAAAGTTATACTAAAAGATAAAATTACACAATGTGAAAAATCACTATATTATGCCAGTTTTTTTTAAGCCTTAGTTTGAGTAAAAAAATCTTTGATATTTTCTATGTCCCCTTTCTCCTACAGGTGTTAATAATACAGTTTATGGAATAGATGATATGAACCCATCTTCAAGGGATGACTTCACAGAGTTTGGAAAGTTACTAAAAGATAAAATTACACAATGTGAAAAATCACTATATTATGCCAGTTTTTTTTAAGCCTTAGTTCGAGTAAAAAAATCTTTGATATTTTCTGTGTCCCCTTTCTCCTACAGGTGTTAATAATACAGTTTATGGAATAGATGCTATGAACCCATCTTCAAGGGATGACTTCACAGAGTTTGGAAAGTTACTAAAAGATAAAATTACACAATATGAAAAATCACTATATTATGCCAGCTTTTTGGAAGCCTTAGTTCGAGATGTGTGTATTTCATGTAAGTAATTCTAATCTCTGGCCTCTGTGAATGGATGTGTAGGGGCACATCATACTTAGGAGAATGGAGATTGACTTTTGAGGGGAGGGGATGCTCTAATATATTTAAGATTTGCTTTTTAGCAGTTAGCTTGGGAGTGTTGTTCTGCAGATATACATTGAGTTTGAGTGGTTTTGTTTTTGTTTTTTGAGGGTGCTTTCTGAGTGTTACAGTGGCTTCCCAAAGAGACATCTGTGCTTGTTGGCACAACAGCTAATAAAACACTAGTTTCTTATTTTATCTAATTATATATTGGAGGCGGCGGCTAGCAAAGTGTCTTTTGGGGAAAATCATACAGAATTTTAGAGCTGAGTGAGACCACAGCGAGTGTCTGTTCATTTTATAAATGAGGAAGCCCATGGCCAGGTGCAAGTTGCTCAGCAGAGCTGACACCCATTCTCTGGGTCCATGGATTTGGTTTCATGCTGAGTCATATATTTCAGGGGCAGGGGGTATGGGAGTGACAACCTGGGGTGGTATAGCACTAAGGTGGGAAGGACTGCTTTTGCTAGTGTCTGCTGTTATTTTTATTTTTTGCTGTACGCGGGCCTCTCACTGTTGTGGCCTCTCCCGTTGCGGAGAACAGGCTCCGGATGTGCAGGCTCAGTGGCCATGGCTCACGGGACCAGCCGCTCTGCGGCATGTGGGATCTTCCCAGACTGGGGCACGAACCCCTGTCCCCTGCATCAGCAGGCGGACTCTTCAACCACTGCGCCACCAGGGAAGCCCTGTCTGCTGTTTTAAGATTGAGAAAAATAAATTCTACACAATGAGTTTTTTTTTTTTTTTAATTAGTCTGGTTGCGTTGGGTCTTTGTTGCTGCACGCAACTAGGGCTTTCTCTAGTTGCCTCACGCGGGGGCTACTCTTCCTGCGGTGCACGGGCTTCTCATTGTGGTGGTTTCTCTTGTTGCGGAGCTCGGGCTTTAGGCGCACGGCTTCAGTCGTTGTGGCACGTGGGCTCAGTAGTTGTGGTGCACTGGCTCAGTTGCTCCACGGCATGTGGGATCTTCCCGAACCAGGGCTTGAACCTGTGTTCCCTGCATTGGCAGGCAGATTCTTAAACACTGTGCCACCAGGGAAGTCCCTACACAATGAATTTTAAGTTAGGTTTTCTTTGGGAAATTATTACTAAGCTGAAGGTTCTGAATTTTATCAGTGATATACCCATAGTTGGTATTTTATTTTCCGTATACTATTTTTACTGTTTTTGAAGGTGCTCTCTAACCAGACTGAACACTTTTTTTGGGTAGCTAAAAACTCATGTCTGTTTCCAGCTTTATATTTTTATAAGGATGGAAGGATGTGTTGTCCACTAAATGGGCTTATTTCCTGGTGGGGCACTTAGATTTCTGAGATAACTACCACTTTCATTCTCATTCCTGTGCTAGAAAATGGAGACCCCAAGGGGTGGGGAGTTATCATCTGTAGGTTTAAGAATTGTTACATGGGCTTCCCTGGTGGCGCAGTGGTTGAGAATCTGCCTGCTGATGCAGGGAATACGGGTTCGTGCCCCGGTCCGGGAAGATCCCACATGCTGCGGAGTGGCTGGGCCCGTGAGCCGTGGCCGCTGAGCCTGCGCATCTGGAGCCTGTGCTCCGCAACGGGAGAGGCCGCAGCAGTGAGAGGCCCGTGAACCACAAAAAAAAAAAAAAAAAGAAAAGAATTGTCGTTACATAGTCATTCAGCGACTCCTCACTGAGCATCAAGGATGTTTATTTCCATAAGTCATGGTTATTCTCTGCGTATTTAGACCGGATAAGGAAAAATGGTAGGGAGCATTGTGAGCTATAAAGACATTTCTAGTTTCTCGCTGGTGAGCAGTGTCATTATAATTAGAGAGTTCATTATAAATTTTTGTTGCTGAGTTTGCCATTTTACTTTAAACGGTTCTGATCTGTGAGCCTAGCCATAGACTGAATGATTCTCCATCGTGTTATGTTAAACAGGAGAAATTAATAGCCTTTCCAAGTTACCGAAGTTAATGATGGACAAATTAGATGGAAGAATGTATATTTTGCTTTTACTTATTCTCCAAAATGCTTAAAAATTACTGGTATGTTTTTTTTTAGTGGAAATTGATGACTTGAAAAAGATTACCAATTCATTGACTGTACTTTGCAGTGAAAAACAAAAGCAAGAAAAGGTAAGAGCTAGCTGCATGGGAAATGTGTATTACACAAGGATGGGGTATAGGCATAATATTCTCAACAAGTGTAGTAGGAGCCTGAGAAGTCAAGCACTTCACCAATACCATTTATATTGGAATAGAACAGGAGTATGAGTGCCATTACCATCCTTTTGTTTACAGACATGTTCATGTTCTCCTGAATTAATAATAGAAATTTCTCTGGGTCAGGTGTGGGATCTCCCTTAGAGAACTAAGTTTTTTCTGGAAGCAGAGCTTTGTTGACTCTATGAGGGTTGCTGTACCATATAAGATGCCCACAGTAGATAAAATCTCATGAATTAATTCTCTTTTTATCTTCAGCAAAGCAAAGCCAAAAAGAAGAAGAAAGGTGTGGTTCCCGGAGGGGGATTAAAGGCTACCATGAAAGATGATCTGGCAGATTATGGTGGTTATGATGGAGGATATGTACAAGATTTTGAAGACTTCATGTGACGTTTTATCTTCTCCTGGTGTCTTCTTTCTGTTGCCCACAATCCCTTCAACATGTAGCACAACTTCCTTTCCTTTCAGTTCTGCCAAATGCTACAATCAGAAGTGCAGTATCTTTTGTGCTGGTTATTAACCCCTTGACACTTAGGTGCTAATGTGCAAATGAGGGAACTTGGATCTTGCTGCCAAGGGGTTAAAATTGGGAACCTCCATTGCTACTAAATCATAGTTTAAAAAACAGACCTAATAATGTTGTTGCTATCTGATTCCATAGCAGCAGTCACTGAATTGGAAACAAAGGTTGCAACATGACAAAAAATTGTGTAGTATTTACCAGCACCATTCAGTAATACAGCCTTAACCATACCTCCTTGAACTACTTCATAACTTGTCAAGAAAAGCAGTCTGCTGCAAGGGCATGTGGTGTGCACCTAGTATTAAAGTTGCTTTGTCTTAAAATTGAGCGTGAGGATATTAAAAATACATTGTGAAGAAGACTGCTTATCTCAGAATGAAGATACGGCGGCTGAAAAGCACTAGTTTGATACTTAAAAATTAAATGACCAAAACCCTCCAACTTGGAAGCTGAAGAAGGTAAACCTCTCCATTATTGCACTACCAAGTTGTGGAATCTCTTGAATGCTAGACTGTCTAGTTTCTATTTATCAGACTATTCTACTGCTGGAGTGCTTCAGATGGGGGAGGGAAACTCCTTACCTATTTTATTTGTCTGATTTAAGTGTCTGAGAAACAAATCTCCTTTGTTCTCTGAGGCTGCAGTGGATCAGCTTTAACAGGGTTTTGGCATTTCCTTTCCTTTATAAAACGTGTTTAGCAAACTGCGCCACTTAACTACAGTTTGGTAAATTGTTATGTTAACAATTATGACATCTGCAATGTTTTATAAAGCAACTAATTTAATAAAGTCACTATTGTGAGGACTTAAATTTTGTGTTACCTCCCAAGAGATATTTTTGGAGAGTAAAGAACAAAGCTCTTGGGACTAGAGTTCTCTGTATACTTATAAAGCTTAATAAGTGCTTGATAAGTAGATGTAGTTTTAAAACAAAAATGATGTGAGGTCCTTAATAGTGTCACCCTAGAGCAACAAAGGCATAGAGCTGCCTTCCTCTTCTTATTTATTTGGGGAAATTGGTTGGTTGTTTAGATACTAAGGCCTAATTAAGTACCTAGAAGAACTATTTATTTGAAGTAATTGAACTTATAACTCAGGTTGTGGCTGTAAGCAGAATAGGGTGATCGTCTCTATTATATATTTTCTTTTAAGCAATTTAACCAAATCTGTGGTTGGAGTCTTTTTTTAAACTGCCACAGAACCAAAAGTAGGGACAGAGCAAAAAATATTTTAAATGTCTCTTACACGGGAAGTAGGATCCTCAATCAAAGCTCTGTAGACCACTAAGTGGAAGACAGGACCATCTAAATGATTTGAGGAATTAACAGAAAGCAGTGACTACACAGCAATAATTACAGCCAATAAAGATTGTTTTAAGGTAGACAAGGGCTAAGATTTCCTTAGCAGTAATAATGACATACACTGAATTTAAAATCTATTTTATTATAGAGATCAGTTTCTAATAAATGGAAATGTATCATCTGTTCCTTAACTGTGTAAATAATATTAAATTCCTTTGAAACTGGAATCTGCAGGCACAGGCATTCTTTACTAAATATTGTATCATCTCCTAAAGTAGAAGCTATCCTGAGGAAGATGGACTTTTGATCTTAATACCAATATCTATATAAAATGGTATAGATGAATAATTATTTTCAAATAGGAATTTCCTTGTGAAAATTCTCCTTCTTCACCCACTATTCACAAAGGACTGGTATGGTCAGTCCTGGGGTTTTACATGGCATTTCTATAGTCTGACCACAAACATCTGTCAGTACCTCATTTCAGTATAAGAAAACAGGCATGTATGAATTTTTGGCAGTAACCATCCTCATGTCATCTGAATCCAGCTAACCTGCTAGCATGTCCTTTAGACAGCAACCTGTCTGAGGGTCCTTCAGAAGCACATTTACAACGTCATAAAATTTGTGTTCGTATGCCAGCTTGTAATACAAGTAGACGTCTTCACAATATGTGAGTAACTTCTTCAGGTTTTTCACAGCTAAGTCAGTAGGCTGATGATGTTTACATCTAGACAAAGAAACAAGAACGTACAGGTTAAGATAACTGCATCTTGAACGAGGGCTATCAGCTCTGATACTTATCACTGTCTATAGAGGAGAAGGTGTTTGAATCTGAGGAATCATGCATTCAGACTATTAGGGAGTGCTTGATAGACAATGAAATTATTTCATTAAAAATGAGTATCTTAATGCTGGCCTTAATTAGAATAATTTCAATACTCCAAAGGGGACCTCTGATGTTTAGTGTTTTTGGCACCTCAGACAAGCTGAGTAGTTCTCCCATTTTAAGTACAGAGCACCATAAGCAAACTATTCTCATTCATCTGTTTGCATGAATTTGTTAAAAGATCGTCTTTCTGGGTATTCTTGACATCTCTTTGCCATCTCAAGCAGAGGGGTAGCCTATCGGCATGTTATACGTAGTCATAAAATTCTTACCTGTGCCTGAGCTGAAAGCAGAGGCATTTTAATACTTACTTTATTGAAATTTCTTCAAATATACTGGATCTTAATAACCTTTGCTGCTTAAATTCTTCCAGGTAATTAAAGTCTCCTTTAAGAATCACTTGTTGGTATAAAATTTCAGCCCAATCAGGAACAAAGTCATAGGCCTCAGCCACAATAGAAGCCTTAAAAGGATGGAGGGGAAGGAGGACACCATTAGAGCCTATTTGATGTAAAACTGAAAGCAAACTGCTCTAGAAAATGACTTCATATTCACTCTATGAGTGTACAGTATTATCATCACCAATAATGTTAGAAGACTCTATGTATCAGGGTTGGTGAAAAGTTTGCTATTTCCCCTTCCCTGACACCCCAAACACCTTCCTTCAGTGTTTTTAATCTTCCTCACAGTGGGTTAAAAGAACTGCTGATGAATATTTTTCTCACTAACTCAACTCTCTAAGGAACAGTGAAAGGGCTGATTCCCTGATAACCATCCCTCCTTGTTAAAGGGCTAGAACCAGCCTCTCAGAAGCCCTGACTTTTTATGCTAACCCAAGTGCACTGGTCTGGAAATGCTGGGGCTAAGAGATGCTCACAGGACCACTAGCAGGGATGTTCCCCTGAACCTCAACTATCTTAAGTGCAAAGATGTCTGCCTCTGTGCTGGCTTAATAGCGTGGGGAAAGGAGACAGTATGTCTCACTGTTCTCCAACCTCTGCCCAGACAATATGCTGGTAAGAAATACTACTATGGAAAGGCAGTTGGAGAGCTGGACTGTCCTGGTTCTGTCACTAGCCCTGAGACCTTAGGTAAACCACTCAGCTTCTGGGTCCTATGACAAGGACAGCAGGAGAGAGGATGCTGGCAGCACGGGCTAGGTTTTTCTTCTTTGCTCACCTGGTAGAACCGAGGTAGGGCCATGATACAGTCCATCAGCCTGTGGCGGCCCAGGTTGATGAGCATTGTGTTCTGGCCGGTGTTCAGAAAGTGAATCTGCAGTGTTATCAACTTGGTGAGCCGGTGACAGTGCAGGGCCTGTCGCACGCAGGAGTCCTGAGGGATAAGGGTGGCAGTAGGCACAGATAAAGACTTTGTTGCCGTCATCTCCCCCGTGAACCCTCCAGCAATGGAACAAAATAAAATTATTCCTACTGCAGACACCAAGCCCCAAGTCCAGTCTGGAGTAAGACTCTCATGGTTACCTTGGCATAACTCTCTGCTGCATCCAGCATCAGAGTCAGGGCCTTCAGCAGCAGCTGCTTCAGTTGGTGCCCATCCTTGAGGCTGTCCTCTGTAGGGGAGTAAAGGAAACTTGGGTGTGTCTGACTCCCAAGGCTGGGTACTCTCATCCCACTCAGTAGTAGGGTGGACTATAGAAACAACCCAGCTCATGTTCACAGGGAGGCAGGTATGTCTCACTCAGGTAAAGGCTATTGGGCCAAAAGTACACACACACACTGGAGTAGGATTCACTGCCCCATCTAGTTCAGTTTCTCTCTGAAACAGCAAGGCAGGCTTACACGGCATCAACATACATTGGTTCTTGACAGGTGACACCCCTGGATGCACTGGCTACAAGAGGGGTAAAATGCCTTCCAACCCCCCTTCTGTCTCCTTTCTGCCCCCTGGGGCCCCACTAAATAAATGTTAGAAGCTGAGGTGGGTATTAGTCCCATGGACTCTTGCCCTGCTTAGCCCTGAGAACCTTCCCTGGCCAGCAGCACCCTGGGGGTGCTGCTGTGACCTCTGCTCACCCCAGGGCTGAGACTCAATCAATTTCAGTTGGATGCAGGCAGCTGCCTCATGGTTCTCCCCAATCTCCCGGCACATGCTGAAACACAGGGCAATCATGTTGTGCTTCTCACTGTCCCCAGGGTGGCAGCGTTTGATGTAGTCCAGTAGGGCCGTCTTCAGGGTACCACTCTGCCCAGAAAAAAGCGGGGGATACCAAGGTCTCAGCCATGTATTGCAAGGTAAGCAGGACTGGCCTAGTCCTTTGATTCTGAAAGTTCCTCAGAAACTCCCAAGGAAAAGGAAAAGATAAGCAAAAATGAATACAAAAGTTTATACTATCCTGAGTATAAGGAAACAGGCACATCTCTGCTGGTGGGAGTGTAAATGGTAAGACCTGTCAGAGGCGAGAAGCCTTAAAAATGTACACACGTGCATTAGTCTAACGATTCCACTTCTAGGACTCTATCCCTAAAGAAGCAGGCAGAGGAAAGTGCTAAGATGGATGTAACAAGGATATTTAATAGCAAACAATTAGAAATATTCCAGATGTCCAGAATAAGATCTAAGAGAACACCATGTAGCCATTAAAACCGATGTTGACTTGAAAATTATTCATGCTTATTATTAACTGAGAAAAGCAGGCTATTTCCTATCTGCACAGCATGACAGAAGTTTGATAAAAATATGTGAACATGTATGTATATGTTTGTGGGTATATGTGCAAAGAAAGGGCCTATACCAAATTGTTAGCAGTGGCTGTCTGCAGACAGTAGCTAGACACACAGGGCTTTTTTTCGTGTTCTGTTTTCCAGGTGGCTTTTTTTTTAAAAATATGGAACGCGGGCTTCCCTGGTGGCGCAGTGGTTGAGAGTCAGCCTGCCGATGCAGGGGACACGGGTTCGTGCCCCAGTCTGGGAAGATCCCACATGCCGCGGAGCGGCTGGGCCCGTGAGCCATGGCTACTGAGCCTGCGCGTCCGGAGCCTGTGCTCCGCAACGGGAGAGGCCACAACAGCGAGAGGCCCGTGTACTGCAAAAAAAAAAAAAAAAAAAATATGGAACGCTTCACGAATTTGCGTGTCATCCTTGCACAGGGGCCATGCTAGTTTTCTTTGTATCGTTGCAATTTTTAGTATATGTGCTGCCGAAGTGAGCACCCGTTAAGCGTCTTAACGTTGAATATTCATTACTTTTGTAATCAGAAACAAAGTTATTAAAAGAATATTTAAATGCAGGAAGAAAAATGCCTCAAAAACAGCTTTTAAAATCCTGAAGGTGTCCCTATGTCCAGGACTTGCTCCTTTCCTGAAACTAGCCCAGCATTGAGGAGAGTTTTTCTGTTTTGTCTCTTAATCCTGCTTGGCTGGGCCCAAGTTCCCAGATGTCAAAAGTGCACCTGGGTTTTTATTTATTTATTTGTTTATTGGCCTTGCCACGCAGCATGTGGGATCTTAATCTTAGTTCCCCGAAGCGCAGAGTCTTAACCACTGGACCACCAGGGAAGTCCCATAGGTTTTTAAATCTTTAGAGGTGAAATGGGTGAAAACAATGAATCAGTCAATGAATAACTTGAAAACAGAGGCTCTGTGAGTGCGTGCCTGGTGTCACATAGTATGCTGAGGACAGACAAGCGCCCGGAGACCAAAGGCCTGGCAAGTCAGGCTTTTGCTTCCCAGCCTCCTTCCTGGTCATCATCATAAATAGCTCCACAGCTTTCTAGACCCAGACCTTGGCATTCACTTCTGAATAGCTCTCGACAACACACTTTTTCATGGTCCCCTGAAAACTCTCCACTCTAAACTGGTCTGAGCTCTGTAACCTTAAGCTACTGGTTACAGTATATGTCTTAGGGAGGCCCTTAATTCCCTCCCTCTATATCCCGGGAGTCCATCCTGATTGGAATTAATCCTGAGAAAACCTGAGACTCCCAAGTGTCAGTAGTACATGTCATACTGCAGCTCAAAAATATGGTACACCTACCGGGTCCAATTTCTTCCTCATCAGCACTTCAAAGTAGTGTTTTTTATGCAGCAAATCAAATATGTATGTCATCTCATTGTACCTTCCAATGCCAGTGAGGAGACGCACCTACAAAGGGAGAGGGAAGCTTGCATCAGCATTGCTTGGAGTTCTCTGAGCCAGACCACTACCCCAACAGTTTGGTTGCTTTCAAATACCGACCTCTGGCAGGAAGAAGGGTTAGTGGCCAGGCTGCCATACTTAACTCCTTTCCTCCTTGCCTGTCTCCCCTCCTTCCCATCCCATGTACCCAACAGGGGCCTTCTCTGGAGGATTCAGAAATGCTAGTCATTGGGAAACCACTGGCTGGCCGTCCCCTCCTCTGTTGTCTCTAAACGTGACTATCAAGTGCCGAAGTGCCACCCTCCTGGGCAGGCACTCTTCCTCTTCCCACCACTCCTCATTACAGCACCCAATGGCTTGCTCACACACTTGGGTCAGTTTCAAGCCTAGAGGATTTGGGGGGAGGTACAGGAAGCTTGAGTTGTCAGCTCATTTCAATTTTCAATTCAGATATAAGAGGCAGGTCTGAACTTTGTTTTGTGGGGGAAATAACTGCCGTCTTAGCCCCCTAGAAAAGCGAACTGCTTGGTAAGGGGGTATGACAGTCCTGGAGCATGGCAGGGATCCTCTTTGATTTCTGTTCCTTTGGAGCAATCTCTGATTTGGACAGAAATCATAACCTGGAGCAGAGGGTTGAACTGCCCAGCCAGCTACCAAGTAGGTAGTGGTATCCAGATAGGTAAATTCCCTAAGACCACATCAGCTCTGAGCTGATAGTCTCCAGCCTATCTGTTCTATCAAAGGTTTCCTCAGGATGGAGGGTGAAGGTGAGGGGGTGACTTACCACCAGTCCGTACTCCTCATTGGGGGCCAAGTGGTTGTCTGTGAGCAGCCGGGCGGCCTGCAGGACTCGGATGATGCCCTCCATGTGGCATGTCAGTGTGAAGCAGTGATGAGCCAGGATCAGCAGCTCTGTGGCTGGGTGGGTTGGGCACTGGTAAGACAGGACTTTCAACCCTGGCTAACCCCTGTCTAGCTCTGTACCTGGCAGGAGGGTCAAGGGGCCTGGTACAGCTGGGCCTGTCTGGAGAAGGCTCTCTCACCAGTCCTCTGAGATCCCTGACCTCACCAGTTCTAGCTCTGGGACGGCCCCCTGATGAAGTCAGTTCTCTCAGTGACAGCACAGGGATTAACTCTCTCCTCAGACAGTCTGCATATAGTGACAGCATTTCCCAAAGGCTCAAAAAATGAGAACAAAGAACGCTAGCTTTCTAAAGATGGAGAAACTTTCTGCAGACAAACTGATGGAGTACCTGCCAATACAAGTCCGAGGGCATTCTCTGTAGCTGAGTGGAGAGTCTTAGGACCTAATCAAGTGCTATTTGATGCTCTGCGCTTCTACAGGCTTTCTAGATTGAGATGTGACGCACACAAATTTAAAACTACTATACACAATCACTATGAGCACAATTAAAAGGCAAACTGGGAAAAATATTTGCAATGCTGGAAGACAGAAGAGGGGTTCTCAGCCTTAATATATGCTGTGCCCTCTGGGCCTTTGCACCTGTGGGGCCCTCCCCAAACCTACTGGCTACTAATGCTTCTGGTCTTGGTTTGCATATTTCCTCCCAAAACCTTTGGGAGGAAAAAAAGGAAAGGAAAAAAAGGAAAGGAAAAAAAACCTTTGGCCCCATCAGTATGCTTACTGTGAATGACACCCCTAGTCTGTGAGCTCCAGGACTGCTGCTTAACTTGTTCACCATACCCCTGTTTTTAGAGTGCCTGGCGCACAGTCAGTACTCAGTAGATGTTGCTGAACTGGACTGAGAAGAGATACAGAAGGCTATTTTATTTATTTATGTTTTGGCCGTGCTGCACGGCTTGTGGGATCTTAGTTCCCTGACCAGGGATCGAACCCAGGCACACAGCAGTGAAATTGCCGAGTCCTAACCACTGGACCGCCAGGGAATTCCCAAAAGGGTGTTTTAAAAATAAACCTATTCAGGGCTTCCCTGGTGGCGCAGTGGTTGAGAGTCCGCCTGCTGATGCAGAGGACACGGGTTCGTGCCCCGGTCTGGGAAGATCCCACATGCCGCGGAGCGGCTGGGCCCGTGAGCCATGGCCGCTGAGCCTGTGCATCCGAAGCCTGTGCTCCGCAAAGGGAGAGGCCAGAGCAGTGAGAGGCCCGTGTACCACACAAAAAAAAATAAAATAAAATAAACGTATTCAACCTCTTAAAATCTCACGTGTTCACAAAACATCAGTAAAATGCCTTTTACGCGTCAGTCAAATTTGCAGAGTATAATGGGCTCCAGGAAATGATACTTTCACACACTGCTTAAGAGGGAATGAAAGTGAATTTTTTTTCCTGAAGTAAATTTGGCAATATATATATAAAGCCTTAAAAATGGGCATACTCCTGAATCAGGAATTTGTCTTAGGGAAATAACCATGGATGTGCACACAGATTTGCCTATAAGCATGTCTATCACAGTGTTTAAAACAGCAGAAAATTGGAAGCAATCTATAGGTCCTACAATAGGGTATATACATTTTTTAATTACATATAAGAGAAATAATATGTAACGACTAAAAATTATAAAAAATTATATAGAATAGTGTCATGGAAAGATATTAATGACAGCATATTGGTAATTATAAACAGTATACACAGTATAATGCTATTTTTGAAAAATAAAAACCTATGGACTTGCATAGAAAAAGATGAGAGGGACACATGCTACTGAATGCATACAACACTGAAGAGCGAGCAGGCTTTGAAATCACACAGACGGTTCATATGCCAGCTCTGCTGCTTAATAGTTATAAATTAATCAACTTTTCTAAAGCTTCAGTTTCCTTCTAAAATGGGGACAATAATAGCCATTTTTCAGGGTAATGTAAGAAGAAAATAAGCTAAATATGCCAAATGTTAAAAGGTTACCTTTTTGTGTGATGTTAAATTTGGGGCTGCTTTGCCATATATATTTTCTAACTTTTCTTCAATGAACTTATGGCTTTCTACTAAGAACTTACAAACAATCCTGGAGGAGTAGGGATCCAGAGAAGGAACAAGGATCCAAATTGAGTTTTGAAAAGACTTAACCTCAGAAGACTTCTTAGAGACCTGCTTGGGCCCAAAACATGTAAGAAAGTGGCCAAGAACTTACTGCAAGACAAGTCCCCATGGGGAACGGAGGAAATCTTATCCAACAACTTCATGCCTACCAAGGTGCGGTCTTGACACAGAGCAGTCAGCTGAAGAAACGTCTGGCTTTCCTCTGTTGGGGTGAACGTCTGCTTATGTCCTATACAGAAAGATGTGGAGAAAGGTGCTAGTTTTACCTTGAGAGAGATGAAAGGAAGACAAGAGCCCCAGAGCAGGAGGCCCACTCTGCCCAGGCCTGGGCACCAGGAGGTAATAGTGAAGGCGCTCCCGGGCAGCTCTCCTCTTGCTGGGGTCAAATATCTCAGGTGAGATGCCATCTTACAGGACAGCAGGAGCTCATTAGCTCAGAGAAAGGCACAGTTACTCTAAATATAATCATAAAACAATAAACAAAAAGCAATAATAACAAAATAAATGCAATGTGTTCTCCTCTTACAAGTGCAACCTGGCAACTTGAAAGGACACCATACAAGATATATATGAGCATAACATCAAATCCTTAATGCTGGGAACTTGAGAATGTGATCTGAAAGGCTGGGGAGGCCTGAAAGGTAGGGCACCTGTTCCCTCTGATGGGGTCAGCAGCTCCCGGGTCACCTCTTCAGCCACAAGTTCAGCCACTGTGTCTGGCTCGAGGCCCTGGCTGCTGATGAAGGCTTGAGCTCGCTTGCATCGGTCAGGCTGCTGAGAGGCCAAGATTACCCGGAGAATGGCCTCACCATCCTGGGCAGCGACATCTGTGTAGGAACAGCCCAACTCCTGAGAGGAAGGCAGAGCCAATCCCAGCCATCGTTAGGAACCAGGAGAAAGCCAGCAGAAGACAGCCTTCCCTGAAATCTGATGTGGACAGACGCCATGGTTTTCTGAGCTTAAAGATCCCTCATCCTGAGCAGAAACCTTAGAAGAAGCAAACACTGTTTTCTAGCCCTTTCTAAATTGCTTTGCCAATGAGGTGAATCCAAGCAAGAGAAAGGCTTGTCTTAAGAAAACATCAGGTGACTGATCTCTCACTGAACACTGAGCTTTTCAAATGTTATGAAACCTAAGGAAGTTGAATAAAAGGCAGAGCCCCTTCTTTATTGTTCCCGTGGCAGCAAGGAAACCCTCAATTTCCAAAGAAGTCTCTGAGCCTTGTTGTCCAAGGAAGGGCTTTTAGTGCTCGGCTTGCTTTCTCTCGTGCTCTTCCACTGCACTTAGAATCTACTCTTTTTCTCCCTCAATCAGCACAAAGCCAGAACAATTCCTGGCTGCTCTGTTTCCTGTTTTACAGTCATTACATTCCATTTAATTTTATTTTAAAACTTATTTTGGGCTCTTTCCCATATGGAAAGCTCACCACTATTCCCCAGGGATGGATTTATAAGGGCCAACATCCTGACAAGAGCTCTACTCCCAGGTCATGATTATAATCTGAAGGGCTGACCGAGGGCAATGTCCAAAATCCACCTTCACCTTCTCCCTTCCCTCCCTCTCAGAGGGAGCTCCTGTGGAGACCCAGCCCTTTGGCACGTACCTTGGCAAGTGCATAGAGACAGAGGACCTGCCGGCAATAATTCTTCCCATGGAGGCATTTGCTTGTCAGAGTTTCCAGAGTAGTCACCACTTCATCACTGGGGGGCAGTATCACAAATGACTGACTGTCCAAACTTGAAGCTGGAAGCAAATACAGGTCTGAGGGGGGCTTTAAGGGGCTTTTAAGGTCTCTCCTCAGCCCCCTATGACTCTACCTCTCTGCTCACAGCTTCCTTCACTGCACCCTGTTGACTCCCCCTGGGTCTGGGACCACTTCTAACAGGGCTCACACCCCACTTAAACTTCTTTCATTGCCGCCTTCTAGGAAATCCCCAGCCCAGGATACTTCAAAGACTCAAAGCCACCTAATGAACACTCTAGAGATCATCACCAAAGATGCCTGCCAGACTGTCCTCCACATACACTGCCTCCCAATTTCCCCTTATGTCAAATAATCACCAGGTCTACCTGACTGTATCTCCAAAACATCTCTCCAGTCACCACCTTAGTTCCAGCCTTTATCACCCTGCATCTAAGAGGTGTTACTGTCTCCTGCCGTCAGCCTCCCTTCTTCCCCAACTCCATCTTCCACACACTCAGCATTCTTCACATTCTAAAATGCAAATCACAAAAATCAAGGATCATCTGACAGATACCTTAAAGGCACAGTAAAATTAGAATCCATTCCTGCTTTTTTAAAAAAAGCTCTTAGCCTAAAATAAAACTTTCTTAATTTGAGAAGGGGTTTCCGTTAGTGGAAAAAAGTAGAAAAGAATATTTATATAACACTGTTTCTAATAGCAAAAACAAAATTGAAAAATTTTAAATGTGTATCAGTAAATCATTGTTAAAAAAATCATAGTACATGACCTGGGAAGGAAATCCAAAAAAGAGGGGATATATGTATACATATAGTCTATACTGTACAGAAAAGTGAATCAGCTAACACAATATTGTAAAGCAACCATACTCCAATTTAAAAAAAATCATAGTACATTCATATAGTAGAATACCCTGCAGTTATTAAAAGAATGAGGTCAATCTATCTGTACTGACAGGGAAAAATGTTGCAGAACAATATAACTGTATTTTTGTAGAAAATAAATGTGTGTGTGTGTGCACACACGCACACACACGCACACATGTGCGAGCCCACATGTAGAAAATAATGTACGCTAAACAAGTAAAAGATGTTATTCTGGGGAATTTGGTGGGCGTGGTATTGAACGGATAAATAACTTTCACTTTTTACTTTATGCACTTCTGTATTGTGTGATTTATTATATTAAGCATGTAATACTTTTGCTTTTAAGATATTACTCTTTTAAAAATATGCTTTAAACACAAAACTATAAAAAGCAACTCAGACCATGTTATTCCCCTGCTTAAAATCCTTCATTAGAGTTTTCAGTTCTAGGTCTCTCCCACTGACCTCAATATAAAACCTGGACACAGTGCATGCAGTGCTATATGAGGACTCTGAAGAGCAAATAGTAGCAGATGGATCGAAGATAACCTGCATCACCATTTTCTCCCCTCTAGGAATCTCCAGATTGAATGCAATGCTGCCCGAAACCCAGAACCAAGCACTACAGCTCACAAAGAGAGTGGGCTCCAGGAGACGTCCTCCAGAACAGGCTCAAGAGCAGAAAGGGAACTCCCACAGCCCATTCTCTCTGGTTCTAGCTCCTAAGCAACTACTCAGCTGTGGTGGGAGGGGCTGCAGCAGCAGTTGGCAAGAGCCAAAACTCAGAGAGGGACCTTCTTTTCCGATCAGAGGTGCTCTGGTCCTAAGGGGGCAGAGTGAATCCCTGTTCCTTTTTGTATTATCCTCCTGTCAGCTGGCCCTAGATGCGGGCAGTCAGGAAAGTACATGACAGGATGGGGTAACTAAACCTCCAGCTTTGGCCAGAAGACTGAAAAGGAAAGCCTTGGGCAACCAGAAAGTACTTGGAAGAGAGATTCAGGAAAGCAACACAATCAAGTTGTTTATAAACATTAGGGCTCATTCCTAGGCTTTGCATGTATGGATCTGATCCCGACCAACATATCAAAGACTTTGAGAACTAAGTCAACAGACAGACCACTACGCAGGTTGCAGACTGACCACAGGATGGCACATACAGGATGGATCTGAACAGCACCACAAAGAATTTGAAAACTGAACTGATGTTACAACCACAGCCCACAGAAAGTACATTGGAACGTGTAGTCTGAACATAACCAGGTCAATTGCCTGCTAAAAACATATCAACATTCTTCATAGGATTTAAACAAGATGCAGCATCCCATAACACACTATTCGAAATGTCCAAGATACAACATGAAGTTATTCAGCATGCAAAAATACAAGAAGATCTCAACTCATATAAGACAAAGAAAAGACAAACGATGAAACCCAGCACTAAAATGACATAAATGTTGATTATCTGAAAAAGACTTTAAAGCAGCTATTACAAATGTTCCAACAAGCAACTATGAACGCTCTTAAAATAAACAGAAAAACAGAAAGTCTTAGCAAAGAAATAAATGGTATAAAGAAGAATAAAATGGAAGTTGTAGAACTGAAATTTTAAAATCACAGAAATTAAAAAAAAATCTTAATAGCAGAATGGAAGTGCCAGAGGAAAGAGTCAGTGAAACTGAAGATAGAAAAATAGAAATTATCCGATCTGAACAAAGCTTCAGGGACTTGTGAAACAATAACTTTTGTTTTTGTTTCATTGGAGTCATTGGAGTCCCATAAGGAGAGGAGTAAGAGTATGGTGCTGGAAAAATATTTGAAAAAAATGATGTCTGAAAACTACCTAAACTTGATAAAGCTACCTATTTAAGAAACTCAGTGAACCCCAAATAGCATAAGCCCCCCAAAATACATGTCCAGTCATGCTATAACCAAACTGCTGAAGACAAAAGACAGGAAAAAAATCTTGAAAGCAACAAGAGAAAAATGCATTATCTACAGGGGAACAGTGATTCGAATGACTGCAGGTTATTCATCAAATAGCACAGAAGTCGAAAGGAAGTGGCAGAACGTTTTTTTTGTTTGTTTTTTTGGCGGTAGGCGGGCCTCTCACTGTTGTGGCCTCTCCCGCTGCGAAGCACAGGCTCCGGACGTGCAGGCCCAGAAGCCATGGCTCACGGGCCCAGCCGCTCCGCGGCATGTGGGATCTTCCCGGACCGGGGCACGAACCCGTGTCCCCTGCATTGGCAGGCGGACTCTCAACCACTGCGCCACTAGGGAAGCCCGGCAGAACATTTTTAAGTGTGGAAAGAAAATAATAAATGTTCTATATCCAGCAAAAATCATCCTTCAGGAATGAAGGTGCAATAGAGACATTCTCAGATGAAGTAAAACTAAGAGAATCTGTTTCCAGCAGACAACTCTGAAAGAATTACTAAAGGAAGTCCTTCACACAGAAGGAAAAAGGAACTAGAAGGAAACTTGGAACATCAGGAATGAAGGAAGAGCAACAAAAATTGTAAATATCTGAGTAAATATAATAAACTACTCTCCTCTTGAGTTTGTTAAAATATATTTTTCGGTTGAAAACAAAAAATCTAGCATTGTTTGATGAGATTTTCAGTGTATGTAGGTGTAATATAATAAGGCAACTAACACATAAAGGGAGAGAAGTAAAGCAACCTACATGATGGTAAGGTTTCTACCCTTAAAATATAATTTTAAGTAGACTGTGAAAAGTTACAAATGTATAATGTAACCCATACAGCAACCAATTAAAAAAGCGATGCAAAGCTATACAGTCAAAATCACAAATTAAAATGGATGACTAAAAAATGTGCAAATAACCCAAAGGTAAGAAAAGGTTTCCTCAAAAACCACAAACTACCAAAACTCACCTGAGATGAAAAAGATAACCTGATTAGTCATATAACTATGAAATAAATTTGTAGTTAAAAATCTTCCAGGGCTTCCCTGGTGACGCAGTGGTTAAGAATCCGCCTGCCAATGCAGGGGACATGGATTCAAGCCCTGGTCTGGGAAGATCCCACATGCCGCGGAGCAACTAAGCCGGTGTGCCACAACTACTGAAGCCTGTGAGCCCAGAGCCTGTGCTCTGTAACAAGAGAAGCCACCACAATGAGAAGCCTGCACATGCAATGAAGAGTAGATCCCATTCACCCCAACTAGAGAAAGCCCGCGTGCAGCAACGAAGACCCAACACAGCCAAAAGTAAATAAATAAAAATAAAAAAAAAATCTTCCAAAACAAAAATCTCCAGGTTTAGATGGTTTTACTGGTAAATTCTACTGAACATTTAAAGAAGAAATAACACCAATTCCATGTAATGTTTTCCAGAAACGCATTAAACTAGCATTACCCTGATGCAAAAACCAAAGATGGTATTAAAAAAAAAAGTACAGATCAGTATTCTTCATAAACATAAATGTAAGAATTCTCAACAAAATAGCAAGTTGATTCCAGTAATATATCAAAAAGAATAATGCACCATAACCAAGTGAGGTTTTTCCTGGGAATACAAAAAAGCTGGTTCAATATTTTAAAAGATCAATTAATGTAATCTACTGTATTACTAGTCTAAACAAGAAAAAAAAACCAAACACGATCATATCAATGGATGCAGAAAAAATTCAACATTGATCCATGATAAAAACTCTCAGCAAATAGGGAACTTCCCTAACATGACAAAGGGTGTCTTCAAAAAACCTACAGCTAATATCACACTTAATGATGAAAGACTGAATGCTTCCTCCCTAAGGTCAGTAACAAGGCAAGGATGTCCACTCTCACCACCCCTATCCAACATCATGCCGGGAGTCCTTGCTAGAGCAGTAAAGCAAGAAAAATAAATAAGGCAAATAGATTGGAAAGGAGGAAAAAGAACTGCCTCTATTCACAGATATGATTATCTCCATAGAAAATCCCAAGGAATCTATAAGAAAACTCCTAGGATAAGTGAGTTTAGCAAGATCACAGGATTAAAGGTTAACATAAAAAATCAATTATATTTCTATATGTGATCATGTACAATTGGAAACATGATTATTTACATAGGATAAATTTCAGTGAACTAGCCACAAGTCAGACAGATTCCCTCTAACTTTGCTACTTAGCTAGTTAAAAGACCTAGGTGGGACTTCCCTGGTGGTCCAGTGGCTATGACTCTGCACTCCCAATGCAGAGGGCCCGGGTTCGATCCCTGGTCAGGGAACTAGATCCCACATGCTGCAACTAAGAGTTTGCATGCCACAACTAACGATTCTGCATGCCACATCTAAAGGATCCCGCATACTGCAACTAAAGATCCCACATGCCACAATTAAAGATCTCGCATGCTGCAACGAAGATCCTGCGTGCCACAACTAAGACCAATGCAGCCAAATAAATAAATAAGTAAATAGATAAATAAGTGTGATAAACTGGAGCTCTAGGTTAAAAAAAAAAGACATAGGTGTTCCTACTTCATTGACTACTTAACTAGTTTATGAATTACCCTTAACTTAGTGTAACTGGTGTGCCAAAAGGGACCCTTTCTTCCTGGAGAGAATGCCAACAGCACCTCACAGGACTCAGGGCAGTTTGATCTCCTTCACTTACTGCTTTGGACTTTCCTTAGAGGAACGCCAGGTTCTTCTTCTTCCTCAAACAGCTCAGGACTTTGTAAGAGAGCATGGATGTCCGGGTGCAGGTCATCCACACTAGCTTCCCCTGAAGCTAGTGCTCTGCAGTGCAACACCAAGGCAACATCTTGGTTATAGAAATGAAAATATCGGCATACTCTACTTGCTTCATGCACACAGCCATCATCCAACAGGCGCCCGATCAAAAAGTTTAGGGACTCCTGCTCCTTCCAGTTCAGTTTGTTCTCACAAGTGTCTTTGGATGGAAGGCCATTCAATTCTAAGTATTTTGATGTGTTCAGAGCAGCCAACTTAGAGAATGAAAACTCACTGGCTAAGCTTTCAAAGGAAAGTTCACCACTAGTTGAAATCTGTTGAGAACATCCGGGGGCTATTTCCTCCTGGCTTCCCCTGAGGGTGTGCTGGGTGATGCGGCAGAGCCAGATCTGCTTCTCTAGCTCCTCCAGCTCCTCCAAAGGCACCAGGTCCTCCTGGGCAAGCCAGTGTCCTGCCAGAGTGAGGAGCAGATGGCGCTCCTCAGTGCTGCTTGGTCCCTCCTCAGCTGGGCACTCACATGCCGTAAGAGCCTGGGCTGAGAAAAAGGAAGAAGCTGCTTTGCTTGAAATGGAATTTTTCTTAAAATTCTCATGACATTTTTTCCAGAAGTCAATTCTTGCTTGTTTCAGGGACCACTGGTCAATGTGTTTTAAGGTCTGCATTTCTTGTGTTATCTGTGAAATTGAACACAGCAATTTTTAGCCTTTCCTGGATAAAGAAATATAAATGCTAATGCTCCCTCGGTATACCATACTTGTTAAAACCCAAATCAAGTTAGAGAACATGGGACTTGGCTACAGATGATCCTGGATATTTTATCTGGAAAGTTAAGGTATGAAAAACAAATCTAAATTTATCTAATTGAATGAGGTTCAAGAGGAAGCCACCTTATATTTAATTCTATTCAAAGTAAAATAGTTGTAGCATGTCCTGTAAGCTAACCTTATATTAAAGCAAACACTCCTCAAAAATGGGCATTCTAGGCTCATCCATTTCTGAAAGTAATGTCTGTGTCAAAAGTGAAAAAGTAGGGCTTCCCTGGTGGCGCAGTGGTTGAGAGTCCGCCTGCCGATGCAGGGGACATGGGTTCGTGCCCCGGTCCGGGAAGATCCCACATGCCACGGAGCGGCTGGGCCCGTGAGCCATGGCCGCTGAGCCTGCGCGTCCGGAGCCTGTGCTCCGCAACGGGAGAGGCCACGGCAGTGAGAGGCCCGCGTACCACAAAAAAAAAAAAAAAAAAAAAAAGTGAAAAGTATCATCACTGGTAAATCACATACATCATTTAGTTCTCTGTTTAATGCTGGTTCACAAAGCTAAGATTTTAAATAACTTAAAAGACTAATCATACCTCTTCAATAATCAAGTTGTCCACAGGTAGCTCAGCTAGTTCTGCTACCCTTCTGGCCAAAGCAAAGTATCCATCTGTCTCCAGTTTTTCTAAAATTGATCTACATTCATGCTGAAAATTCTCAAGGCTGTAGCTGGTAATAATTACACGATTAATGGCTATGGATGTATCCTTCAAAATTTGGCTAAGGACACACAGCTTCTTCACATCTGGACCTGTGCCAAAGAGAAGCAGATATAAGCATTTAATCAGTAAAATACTGCTATGGCATTTCAAGAGTAACTAAATATGAGGGGAGAATATTTATATTTAACATAATAATGTAGTTAAAGGGAAAATAAAAACCTATTTTTCTACTCTGGTTGGCTGACAGAGGAAGCCAAAGGCAGCTCCTATATAGTAAGAACTATTAAGATTAGCACATGGACTCCATCTATCAATCTGGCTTTATATACCAGGCAGAAGTTGGTGGCCTGCTATGTAGTAGCGACTCAGTTAACCTTGGGAAGATTTGGCCATTCATTCAGGTTAGTTCCATCTTTTTCCAGATTTTTCTCCTACCTTGAACAAATTTGTTTTTATAATTGTTCACTCATTCATTCACTGCAGGCAGCATGTGGATCAAGACACAGAACTTCTAGGACAGCTGAAACTGCAGGTGGTCAACAGCCAAAGCTCTCCTGTGGTACACTGTCTTCAGAATGGAGCACCACCTGCTCCTCCAGATATCTATCTAACTTAACCCAGGGAGACCCAGCTAAGCACTTCCTGATGTCCCCAGGAAAGTCTCTTTTAAAAAAAGAGAGACTCTTTTTTTAATCAAAGTATAATATAAGTGACTTACAATATTATATCAGTTTCAGGTGTACAGCATAGTGATTTGATATTTTTGAACATTACAAAATGATCACCATGATACATCTAGTTACTGTCACCATACAAAGTTATTACAATTTTATTGACTATATTCCCTATGCTGTACATTACATCCTTGTGACTTACTTATTTTATAACTGGGAGTTTGTACCTCTCAATCCCCTTCACTTATTTTGCCCATCCCCTCACCCTCCTCCTCTCTGGCAACCACCAGTTTGTTCCTGGTATCTATGAGTTTGTTTCTGTTTGTTCATTCGCTCTTTAGATTATACATATAAGTGAAATCAAACAAATTCTTACCCTTAGTAACATTAGGAATTCTCTGCCAATAATTTATGTGGCTGGGTTTGCTCCCACTCCCAAATATAGTATGCATAGAGCCTACGTGTGCCCTACCATGAAGGAGGGGCATGAAAAACATTCTATAGGAGCCTGCTCCCAATGCCACCTGCTGAGCTGTGGTCTGATTTAGGTAGTTCCAGGGACAGTGAGACACCTTGCACAATAACCACCAGTACGAGCATGCTGGGTTTCTTTGCAGGTATAATATAAAACATAAGTCTTTTAAAAAACCTTTCTTTTCTCTAAGCACATACATGATATACAAATATTCTATAAAAACAGAAATAATTTAATTACGTGAATAAAAGCATTATAGTAATGGTTAACAATGTAGACAATCCTTGTAATTTTTTAAGGATAGGGTTAACTCTGGCAAGAAAACAGAAAATTTATTTCTTAATTAAAGTTACTAAAGAGCAATGAAAGTATCTTATATTAAAAGGACCTACTGTTTGGCCTATGTAGTAACTGACAGTAGCTTATATACACTGCATTTTGGAAACACCCCCCTTCCCTTCTAGTCATCAGCCCCACAGCCCACAACACGGGCATGAAGCCCAGGCATTCTGCGCCTGTTCTGTGCAAATGTGAGCTTTCCAGTTGAACATCTGTGAGTTTAAATGTGATAAAATAACCCTGGTAGTGAAAAATACCAGAATCCAGCGTAAAAGAACAACATTATCACTCAACAAAAACTTGAAATTATCAAACAAGTAGAAAAGAGGGTAAGGCAATATTGGTTTCATTCAATCAGCAACAAGCTTAGAGACTGCCAATGTCTGGAGGAATCTGCAAAAAAATCGACACAATTTGTCTCTTAAAACCTTCAAAATGAATTAGGCATTCCTGAAACAAGTCTGTGACCTTGAGCAACGATGACATGTTAAGGTTACTTGTCAAAGAAAACAATAATAGTGACAGGGTATTATAGAGGTTAGCCAGGGGAAATTTGGCTATTTGCTTAGAATTAGTAGATAGTTGTATTACTTGTTTTATATCCTGTTGTGCTGTTTTAAATGCTTTAAACATGACTGAAGTTTCCTGTAACCTCTTCTTCACACCCCGTTCTGGACTGTAATGTCTTATATCCTATGCATTTTAATTTCCTGAATGCCCTTCTAAAATATTTTCAGGATTAAGTAAGCTAACGTCCTAACAGCAACTTACCTGTAAGTATTGTCTTACCATCAGAGAAGAGATGCTCTCTTCCAACAAACAGCTGTAAAAGCTTCCCCAGCTCATACTGGGTCCTACACTGCTGCAGCATAAGCTTCAAAAGAAAATACACATGCTCCTTCAGCCATGGGGCAGGAATGATAGCGTGGACCCTTGTGGCAGCCGTTTCAAGCTATGAAAAAAAAGGGTCAGGAAAGTGGTTTCTCAGGAACAGCAAATCAAAACCTCTGAACTTGGGAATGTCTAAGAAAGCCAAGGTACCATCAAAGGCATCTCCTATCACAAAGGAGGATGCTTATTCAGGTCCTTTTCAAACAGCAGTAATTTGGATTGCAGCTCAGAGGAGTAGCAAAAATAAGCCCTCTCTGGCAGCTTTGTAGTTTTTCTCTTTGTGGGAAATCCTGTTGTAGAGAGCTGTGTGTGTGAAAGTCAAAAATGGGAAACAGACCTAAAGACTGAATGGAGTGAAGCAATGCAAATACTGCAAAGTTAGTGACTGCCAAAGTAACAGTCCTGTGAGTGGCTGTGAAATTAACCAGACATGTTTCACTTAGCAGCTTCTTTAGAGAGGGGTCTAGTCCCGCCCTGAGTCCAGAAGATTTGAAATTCACATATGAAGACCTCTTAAAAAGACTTGCTTGGGCTTCCCTGGTGGCGCAGTGGTTGAGAGTCCGCCTGCCAATGCAGGGGACACGGGTTCGTGCCCCGGTCCAGGAAGATCCCACATGCTGTAGAGCGGCTGGGCCCATGAGCCATGGCCGCTGAGCCTGCGCATCCGGAGCCTGTGCTCCGCAACGGGAGAGGCCACAGCAGTGAGAGGCCCGCATAATGCAAAAAAACAAAAAAAACAAAAAGACTTGCTTAACATTGCTGAGCTGGTTCTATTAGTTTGCTTGTGGTTTATACTATCATTAGAGAAGGATCTCAATTAGTAAGCCTGAACTTTTGTCATTTCAATCAAATGCTAAAAATATTAATAGGAAGATGACCCCAAGAAGCAGCCATATTAAGCTTGAATCAGAGCATTAGTTCTTTTTTAAAAAAAATTACTTAATTAATTTATTTTTGGCTGCTTTGAGTCTTCGTTGCTACATGCAGGCTTTCTCTAGTTGCGGCGAGCGGGGGCTACTCTTCATTGTGGTGCACGAGCTTCTCATTGTGGTGGCTTCTCTTATTGTGGAGCACGGGCTCTAGAGTGCAAGCTCAGTAGTTGTGGCGCACGGCATGTGGGATCTTCCTGGACCAGGGCTCGAACCCGGTCCCCTGCATTGGCAGGTGGATTCCTAACCACTGTGCCACCAGGGAAGCCCTCAGAGCATTAGTTCTTAGTCTTTATTTACTTGTTTCCCTACCTCTATTGCTCTAAGAAGAGGGTCTATGTCAGACAGACGATGGAACTGGTTAAAGTAAAAAATATATGGAAGTAAAGAGCTCAGGTAACAATGGAGCAGCTGCACTGCCCCTTGGTTGGGGACTGCAGCAGGGGCAGACAAGCAAGAATAAGAAGAGACCTGGAAGGACCTAAATGTAAAATGCAAAACTATAAAACTCCTAGGAGATAACATGGGAGGAAACTTAGGTGACCTTGGGTATGGTGATGCCTTTTTTAGATAAAATACCAAAGGAAGAATTCATGAAGGAAATAACTGATAAGCTGGACTTCATTAAAAATAAAAACTGCCCTACAAAAGACAATGTCAAGAGAATCAGATGACAAGCCACAGACTGGGAGAAAATATTTGCAAAATGTACATCTGATAAAGGACTGTTATCCAAAACATACAAAGAACTCTTAAAACTAAACAATAAGACGACGAACAGCACTATTAAAAAAATAGGCCGAAGAGCTTAATAGATACCTGACCAAAGAACATATACAGATGGCAAATAAGCATATGAGAAGAAGATCCATACCATATGTCATCAGGGAAATGCAAATGAAAACAATGACATATCACAACACACCTATTAGAATGGCCAAAATCTGGAAGTCTGACAACACCAAAGGTTAGCAAGGATATGGAGACACAGGAACTCTCATTCACTGCTGGTGGGAATGCAAAACAGTACAGCCATTTTGGCAGACAGTTTGGTGGTCTCTTCCAAAACTAACATACTCTCACCATATGATTGAGTACTCCTTGGTATTGATATTTATCCAAATGAGTTGAAAACTTACGTCCACAGAAAAACCTGCACACGGATGTCTAGAGCAGCTTTATTCATAATTGCCAAAACTTGGAAGCAACCAAGATGTCCTGCAGTAGCTGAATGGATAAATAGACTGGTATATCCAGACAATGTAGTATTATTCAGCACTAAAAAGAAATGAGCTATCAAGCTATGAAAAAGACATGAAAGAAACTTAAATGCAGGGTGTGGAGTCAAGACGGTGGAGTAGGAGGACGCAGAGTTCATGTCTCCTCATATCTAGGGCACCAGTCAGGCGCTGGTGAGGGACCTTGGACACCTAAGGGGACGGGAGGAATCCCTGTGTGACCAGGGTCTTGGTTCTCAGGCCAGGGGTCAGGCCTGAGCTCCTGTGGTGGGAGTGCTGAGTCCAAACCACTGGACTAACAGAGAACCTCAGACCACAGGGAATATTAATCAGTGTGAGCTCTCCCATTGGTCCTCATCTCAGCACCAAGACCCGGCTCCACCCAACTGCCTAAAAACTCCAGTGCTGGACACCTCAGGCCAAACAACCAGCAAGACAGGAACACGGCCCCACCCGTCAAAAAAAATGAGATGACAAAAAAATATGGTACAGATGAAGAAGCAAGGTAAAAACCTATAAGACCAAATAAATGAAAAGGAAATCGGCAACCTACCTGAAAAAGAATTCAGAGTACTGACAGTAAAGATGATCCAAAATCTTGTAAATAGAATGGAGGCACAGATCGAAACAATACAAGAAATGTTTAACAAGGGCCTAGAAGAACTAAAGAACAAACAAACAGTGATGAGCAACACAATAACTGAAATGAAAACTACACTAGAAGGAATCAATAACAGAACGACTGAAGGAGAAGAACAAATAAGTGAGCTGGACGATAGAATGGTAAAAATAACAGCCAAGGAGCAGAATAAAGAAAAAAGAATGAAAAGAAATAAGGACAGTCTCAGAGACCTCTGGGACAACATTAGATGCACCAACATTTGAATTATAGGGGTCCCAGAAGAAGAAGAGAAAGAGAAAGGGTCTGAGAAAATATTTGAAGAGATTATAGTCGAAAAATCCCCTAACATGGGAAAGGAAATAGTCAAGCAAGTCCAGGAAGCACAGAGAGTCCCATACAGGATAAATCCAAGGAGAAACATGCCGAGACACACATTAATCAAACTAACAAAAATTAAATTCAAAGAAAACATATTAAAAGCAACAAGGGAAAAGCAACAAATAACCTACAACGGAATCCCCATAAGGTTAACAGCTAATTTTTCAGCAGAAACTCTGCAGGCCAGAAGGGAGTGGCAGGATATTTAAAGTGATGAAAGGGAAAAACCTACAACCAAGATTACTCTACCCAGCAAGGATCTCATTCAGATTCAGCAGAGAAATCAAAAGCTTTACAGACAAGCAAAAGCTAAGAGAATTCAGCTCCACCAAACCACCTTTACAACAAATGCTAAAGGAACTTCTCCAGGTGGGAAACACAAGAGAAAAAAAGACCCACAAAAACAAACCCAAAACAATTAAGAAAACAGGAACATACACATTGATAATTACCTTGAATGTAAATGGATTAAATGCTCCAACCAAAAGACACAAACTGGCTGAATGGATACAAACACAAGACCCATATATATGCTGTCTACAAGAGATCACTTCAGACCTAGAGACACATACAGACTGAATGTGAGGGGATGGAAAAAGATATTCAATGCAAATGGAAATCAAAAAAAAGCTGGAGTAGCAATGCTCATATCAGATAAAATAGACTTTAAAATAAAGACTGTTACAAGAGACAAGGAAGATCACTACATAATGATCAAGGGATCAATCCAAGAAGAAGATATAACAATTATAAATAGTTATGCACCCAACATAGGAGCACCTCAATACATAAAGCAAATGCTAACAACCATAAAAGGGGAAATCCACAGTAACACAATAATAGTGGGGGACTTTAACATTCCACATACACCAATGGAGAGATCATCCAGATAGAAAATAAATAAGGATACACAGCTTTAAATGACACAGTAGACCAGATAGACTTAATTGATATTTATAGGACATTCCACTAGAAAGTGGAAGAATACACTTTCTTCTCAACAGCACACGGAACATATTCCAGGATAGAGCACATCTTGGGTCACAAATCAAGCCTCAGTAAATTTAAGAAAGTTGAAATCGTATCAAGCATCTTTTTCAACCACAACACTACGAGATTAGAAATCAATTATAGGCAGGACTTCCCTGATGGTCCAGCGGTTAATAATCTGCCTTCCAATGCAGCGGACGCAAGTTCAATCCCTGGTCAGGGAACTAAGATCCCATATGCCACAGGGCAACTAAGCCAGTGCACCACAACTACTGAGCCCACGTGCTCTAGAGCCCCTGTGCCACAACTAGAGACCCCACATGTCACAACTACTGAGCCCATACGCTCTGGATCCTGCACACCACAACTAGAAAGCCTGTGTGCTCTGGAGCCGGTGCAACACAACTAGAGAGCCCGTGCACCACAACTACTGGGCCTGCGTGCTCTGGAGCCCATGCGCCACAACTAGAGAGCCTGCACACCACAACTAGAGAGCCCACACACTGCAATAAAGAGCCTGCACGCTGCACCTAAGACCCGATGCAGCCAAATACATAAATAAATATTTTAAAAAAAGAAATCAATTACAGGGAAAAAAAACTATAAAAAACACAAACACACAAACACATGGAGGCTAAACAATACACTACTAAATAACCAAGAGATCACTGAAGAAATCAAAGAGGAAATAAAAAAATACATAGAAACAAATGACAATGAAAACACAACAACCCAAAACCTACTGGATGCAGCAAAAGCAGTTCTAAAAGGGAAGTTTATAGCAATTCAATCTCACCTCAAGAAACAAGAAAAATCTCAAATAAACAATCTAACCTTACACCTAAAGCAACTGCAGAAAGAAGAACAAAAAAACCCCTAGAGTTAGTAGAAGGAAAGAAATCATAAAGATCAGAGCATAAATAAATGCAATAGAAACAAAGAAAACAATAGCAAAGATCAATAAAACTAAAAGTTGGTTCTTTGAGAAGATAAACAAAATTGATAAACCTTAAGCCAGACTCATCAAGAAAAAAAGGGAGGGACTTCCCTGGTGGTGCAGTGGTTAAGACTCCACGTTCCCAATGCAGGGGGCCCGGCTTCGATCCCTGGTCAGGGAACTAGATCCCACATGCATGCTGCAACCAAGAGTTTGCATGCGACAACTAAGGAGCTGGTGAGCTGCAACTAAGGAGCCCATGAGCTGCAACAAAGGAGCCCATGTGCTGCAACCATGGAGCTGGTGAGCCATAACTAAGGAGCCCTCAAGCAGCAACTAAGGAGCCCACATGCTACAACTAAGGAGCCCACCAGCTGCAACTAAGACCCAGTGCAACCAAATAAAAAAATATTTTAAAAAAAGAGAGAGGATTCAAATCAGTAAAATTAGAAATGAAAAAAGGAGAAATTACAACTGACACTGCAGAAGTATGGATCATAAGAGACTACTTACTACAAGCAACTCTATGCCAATAAAATGGACAACCTGGAAGAAATGGACAAATTCTTAGAAAGGTATAACCTTCCAAGACTGAACCAGGAAGAAATAGAAACTATGAACAGACCAATCACAAGTAATGAAATTGAAACTGTGATTAAAACTGTTCCAACAAACAAAAGTCCAGGACCAGATGGCTTCACAGATGAATTCTATCAAACATTTAGAGAAGAGCTAACACCCATCCTTCTCAAACTCTTCCAAAAAATTGCGGATGAAGGAACACTCCCAAACTCATCTATGAGGCCACCATCACCCTGTTACCAAAACCAGACAAAGATACTACAAAAAAAGAAAATTACAGACCAGTATCACTGATGAATACAAATGCAAAAATCCTCAACAAAATACTAGCAAACAGAATCCAACAACACATTAAAAGGATCATACACCATGATCAAGTGGGATTTATCCCAGGGATGCAAGGATTCTTTAATATACGTAAATCAATCAATGTGATAAACTATACTAACAGCTTGAAGAATAAAAACCATATGATCAACTCAGTAGATGCAGAAAAAGCTTTTGACAAAATTCAACACCCATTTATGATAAAAACTCTCCAGAAAGTTGGCATAGAGGGAACCTACCTCAACATAATAAAGGCCATATACGACAAACCCACAGCAAACATCATTCTCAATGGTGAAAAACTGAAAGCATTTCCTCTAAGATCAGGAACAACACAAGGATGTCCACTCTCACCACTATTATACAACATAGTTTTGGAAGTCCTAGCCATGGCAATCACAGAAGAAAAAGAAATACAAATTGGAAAAGAAGTAAAACTGTCACTGTTTGCAGATGACATGATACTATACATGGAGAATCCTACAGATGCCACCAGAAAACTACTAGAGCTAATCAATGAATTTGGTAAAGTTGCAGGATACAAAATTAACGCATGGAAATCTCTTGCATTCCTATCTGCTAATGATGAAAAAATCTGAAAGAAAAATTAAGGAAACACTCCCATTTACCACTGCAACAAAAAGAATAAAATACCTAGGAATAACGCTATCTAGGGAGACAAAAGACCTGTATGCAGAAAACTATAAGACACTGATGAAAGAAATTAAAGATGATACAAACAGATGGAGAGATATACCATGTTCTTGGATTGGAAGAATCAATATTGTGAAAATGACTCTACTACCCAAAGCAATCTACAGATTCAATGCAATCCCTATCAAATTACCAATGGCATTTTTTATGGAACTAGAACAAAAAATCTTAAAATTTGTATGGAGACACAAAAGACCCCGAATAGCCAAAGTGGTCTTGAGGGAAAATAACGAAGCTGGAGAAATCAGGCTCCCTGACTTCAGACTATACTACAAAACTATAGTAATCAAGACACTATGATACTGGCACAAAAACAGAAATATAGATCAATGGTACAGGATAGAAAGCCTGGAGATAAACCCACGTACCTATGGTCACCTAATCTATGACAAAGGAGGCAGAATATACAGTGGAGAAAAGACAGTTTCTTCAATAAGTGGTACTGGGAAAACTGGACAGCTACATGTAAAACAATGAAATTAGAACACTACCTAACACCATACACAAAAATAAACTCAAAATGGATTAAAGGCCTAAATGTAATACTGGATATTATAAAACTCTTAGAGGATAACATAGAAAAACACTCTTTGGCATAAATCACAGCAAGATCTTTTTTGACTCACCTCCTAGAGAAATGGAAATAAAAAGAAAAATAAACAAATGGGACCTAATGAAACTTAAAAGCTTCTGCACAGCAAACAAGACGAAAAGGCAACCCTCAAAATGGGAGAAAATATTTGCAAATGAAGCAACTGACAAAGGATTAATCTCCAAAATATTAAGCTCATGCAGCTCAATATCAAAACAACAAACCCAATCAAAAAATGGGCAGAAAAAAAAAAAGTGGGCAGAAGACCTAAACAGACATTTCTTCAAAGAACACATACAGATGGCCAAGAGGCATATGAAAAGATGCTCAACATCACTAATTATTAGAGAAATGCAAATCAAAACTACAATGAGGTATCACCTCCCAATCAGAATGGCCATCATCAAAAAATCTACAAACAATAAATGCTGGAGAGGGTGTGGAGAAAAGGGAACCCTCTTGCACTGCTGGTGGGAATGTAAATTGATACAGCCACTATGGAGAACTGTATGGAGTTTCCTTAAAAGACTGAACTTAGAACTACCATTTTTTAGCAATAAAGTGTTTTTAAATTAAGGTATGTATATATATATTTTTAGACATAATACTATTGCACCCTTAACAGACTACAGTATAGTGTAAACATAACTTTTATATGCACTGGGAAACCAAAAAGTCCATGTGACTCACTTTATTGTGATATTCACTTTAGTGCGGTTGTCTGGAACTGAACCTGCAATATCTCAAAGGTATGCCGGTACTCTGCTTACAATAATGGACAGAATAACCTGACAGGAGACAAGTAAGGAAAGAGAGGACTTCACACAATAAACCAACTAGATCTAACAGACATACACAGAACACTCTACCCAACAACAATAAAAAACACATCCTTCTCGAGTTCACATGGCATATTTTCCAGGATAGAACATATGTTAACTCCAATTAAGTCTCATAGATTTTAAAATACAGATATCATATGAAGTATCTTCTCTGACTACAATGAGATGATGTTAGAAGTCAGTAACAAAAGGAAAACTGGAAAACTGACAAAATTGTGGAAATTAAACAACACATTTTTAAAGAAGACTCAAATTACTAAATCAGAAATGAAAGTGGGGACATTACTACCTATTCTACAGAAATCAAAAGGATTATAAGAGAGTACTATGAACAACTGTATGCCAAAAAGCTGGATGATCTAGATGAAATGGACAGATCCCTTGAAACACAAAACCTACCAAGACTAAATCACAAAGAAATAGATATCTGAATAGACCAAATCTCCTAGTAAGGAGATTTAATCAGTAGTCAAAAATCTCCCAACCAAAAAAGCAGAACAAAACCAAAACCAATTCCTAACAAAGAAAAGCCATGGACCTGATGGGTTTACTGATGAATTCTACCAAACATTTAAAAAACTAATACCAATCTTTCTCAAACTTTTCCAAAAAACTGGAGAGGAGAGAACACTTCCCTACTTATTCTGTGAAACCAGCATAATCTTGATACCAAAGACAGATAAAGACACTACAAGAAAACTACAGACCAATATCCCTTATGAACGCTGATGCAAAAATCCTCAACACAAGACTCGCAATCTGAATTCAGCAGCGTATTAAAAGGATTATATACCATAACCAAATGGGATTTATTCCTGGAATGCAAGAATGGTTCAACATACAAAATTCAATGTATATGTCACAGTTTTCTTCAACAGAATGAAGAAAAAAATAACCCCACATGATCATCTTAATTGATGCAGAAAAAGTATGTGACAAAATTAAACACCACCGCATGATAAAAAAAAACACTCAACAAACTAGGAATAGAAGGAAACTACCTCCACATAATAAAAGCCTTATGTGAAAAACCCACAACAAACATCATACTCAATGGTGCAAGACTGAGAGCATTCCTCTAAGATCAGGAACAAGGCAAAGATGCCTGCTTTCACCACTTCTATTCAACACAGTTCTGTAAGTTCTAGCCAGCGTGCTTAGGCAAGAAAAAGAAATAAAACGCATCCAAGTTGGAAAGGAATAAAATGATCTCTGTTTGCAGGTATGATCTTATATAGAAAACCCTAAAGATTCCACCATAAAACTTAAGGGTAAATGAATTGAGCAAAGTAGCAGGATACAAAGTCAACACACAAAAATCAGTTGCATTGCTATACACAAACAATGAGCAATCTGAAAAGGAAATTATAAAATGTTTCCATTTCCAACAGCATCAAAAAGAATAGGACTTCCCTGGAGGTACAGTGTTTAAGACTCTGTGCTTCCACTGCAGGGGATGGGGGTTCAATCCCTGGTCAGGGAGCTAGGATGCCACATGTCACATGGTGCAGTCAAAAAAAAAAAAAAAAAAAAAAAGAATAAAGTACTTAGGAATTAACTTAACCAATGAGGTAAAAGACTTGTACAATGAAAACTACAAAACACCACTGAAAGAAACTAAAGACTAAATGGAAACACATTCCATGTTTATGAATTGGAAGTCTTACTATAGTTAAAATCTCATTACTATCCCAAAAATCTACAGATTCAATGCAATCCCTATGACATTTTGTTTTTACAGAAAATTCTAAAATCATATGGAATCTCAAGGGACCCCAAATAGCCAAAACAATCTTGAAAAAAACTAAAAAAACTAGAGGACTCACTCTTCCTGATTTCAAAACTTACTACAAAGCTACTACAGTAATCAAAATAGCCAATGAAGACAGACATATAGACCAATGGCTAAGAAAAGAAAGCCCAGAAATAAACCCTCATATACATGGTCAAATGATATTTGACAAGGGTGCCAAGACCATTCAATAAGGAAAGAACAGTCTTTTCAACAAATGGTGCTGGGAAAACTAGATATCCACATGCAAAAAAATGAAGTTGGACCCTTACCTAACAACCTACACAAAAATTAACTCAAAATGGACCAAGGACCTAAATATGTAAGACCTAAAACAATATAACTCTTAGAAGAAAACACAGGACAAGAGCTTCACAACACTGGATTTGGCAATAATTTCTTGGCTAGGATACCACAGGCACAGGTAGCAAAAAAAAAATATGCAAATTGGACTTCATGAAAATTTAAACGATTTTGTGCATCAAAGGACACCATCAACAGAGTAAAAAGGCAACCCACAGAATGGGAGGAAATATTTACAAATCATATGTATGACATGGGATTAATATCCAGAATATATAGACAATTCCTAAAATTCAACAACCAAAAAAACAAGCAACTCAATTCAAAAATGGGCAAAGGACTTGAATAGACATTTCTCCAAAGAAGATATACAAATGGCCAATAAGCACATGAAAAGATGCTCAACATCACTAATCATTAGGGAAATGCAAATCAAAAATACAATGAGATACCATCTCACACCCATTAGGATGACTACTATCAAAAATACAGAAAACAGGGCTTCCCTGGTGGCACAGTGGTTGAGAGTCCGCCTGCTGATGCAGGGGACAGGGGTTCGTGCCCCGGTCCGGGAGGATCCCACATGCTGCAGAGCGGCTGGGCCCGTGAGCCATGGCCGCTGAGCCTGCACCTCCGGAGCCTGTGCTCCGCAACAGGAGAGGCCACAACAGTGAGAGGCCTGCAAACTGCAAAAAAAAACAAACAAAAAACCAAAAAAACAGAAAACAAGTGCTGAAGAGGATGTGGAAAATTGGAAGCCTGTGTACTGTTAGTGGGAATAGTATAGCTGCTATGGAAAACAGTATGGCAGTTCCTCAAAATATCAGAAATAGAATTACCATGTCATCCAGCAATTTCACTTCTAGGTAGATACCCAAACAAATTAAAAGCAAGGTCTATATATATTCGTACACAATGTTCATAGCAGTATTATTTGCAAAAGCTAAAAAATAGAAGCAACCCAAATGTCCACTGATGGATGAATGGATAGGCAAAATGTGATATATAAATACAATGGAATATTATTTAGCACTAAAAAGGGAGGAAATTCTGACACACGTTACAACATGGACGAATCTTGAGGACATTATGTTAAGTGAAATAAGCCAGTCACAAGAAGAAAAATACTGTATGATTCCACTTCTGTGAGGTACTTAGTCAAAATCATAAAGACAGAAAGTAGAATGGTGATTGACAGGGGCTAGTGGGAGGGGAGAGTGGAGAATTTTACAAGATGAAAAGAGAGTTATGGGAAAAAAAAAAAAGAAAAGAGAGCTATGGGGATGGATGGTGGTGCTGATGGTTGCACAACAATGTGAATGTAGTTAATGCCACTGAACTATGTACTTAAAAATGGTTAAGATGGTACAGGGCTTCCCTGGTGGTGCAGTGATTAAGAATCTGCCTGCCAATGCAAGGGAAAACGGGTTCGAGCCCTGGCCCGGGAAGATCCCACATGCCACAGAGCAACTAAGCCCGTGTGCCACAACTACTGAGCCTGCGCTCTAGAGCCCATGAGCCACAATTACTGAGCCCGCATGCCACAATTTCTGAAACCCATGAGCCTAGGGCCTGTGCTCCACAATGAGAAGCCACCGCAATGAGAAGCCCGTGCACCGCAAGGAAGAGTAGCCCCCACTCGCCGCAACAAGAGAAAGCCCGTGTGCAGCAACGAAGACCCAACGCAGCCAAAAATAAATAAATTAAATAAATTAAAATTTAAAAAAAGACGCCTGTTTAAGAAAACAAGGTTAAGATGGTAAATGTTATGTGTATTTTATCACAATTTTTAAAAATAATTTAAAAAAAAGAAGATACTGTATGGCTCTAGCCATGGAGAGTGACAGATGAAGGAAATGAATGTCCCTATTTTCTGTGATTTAGGAACTTCAGGCATATTTGAATAACTGATTCAGTATTTTCGAATAATAAAACTTTAAAATCTTCATTACAGTTAAGACGAATGTGATTGAGAGGAAAATCATATACACAAGTTCCACTGTGATGTATTTGTTGGGTAAAATCAGTATACGGTTTTGTCTCATTTATCATAAAGCTTTTTTGGGATAGAGAGGGCAAAAGTGCTGAAACCCCAAGCAGGACTAAGGCATATTTTCCTTTTTTACAGCTTCCTCTTTCTTCCATAGGCTTAATTAGCTCCACATGTAAATAGGTCTGAAACAAGCATCAGAATAGGTAAAGCTTGAAATTGACCATAAGGCTCAGCATCATTTGGACAGAGACCACAAGGAGTGTTGATGGAAAAAACCATTATTTTCTGTCACAGTGAATAAAGCAGTATTAAACACCCCTCACTCTCAATGCTCTTGGAGTTATTGTGGATTGGCAAAACATGGCCCCTGTACCACCACACTCCTCTGTATCATCCACAGTGGATACCATTATTCCCTTTCCCACTGAGCTTGGCTGCGGCCTCAGGATACTGATCAGAGTTCATTAGCACACTGGATGAAACCTCTCTGTCATCCATGGCAACTGATGTGCTGTAAGCAAGGTCCCTGCAACTCCTGTCCTGCCTCTCCATCTCTGGAACAATACAAATGATTCAGTTTGCATTATGCCACGTAACAGCTATTCAACTGCTGCCACATCCTGACTACGAGCAGACGAGAGGCCACTTTAGCCAATTTCAGATCAGCAAGAAAGAGCACTATAATTCCAACTTACAGTTTCAAGGCTCTTCTGGAACTCCAGAAGTTTAGCTTCGGCTTCCTCATAATTCTTGAAGAACATACACAGTTCATACATCTCCATCATGAAGAGTAATGGGGACTCCTTTGAGGAAGAGTTTGAATGAAGTTAAAAATCCTGACACTTAATCAATACTACATTCTCAATGAGTAATGCCAATATAGGAGAGGTTAAAGTAAAAAACAAAACTATTAATAGCAGCTTTGTAGTAGAATGAAATCATATATATTAAAAAGAAAGGAAATTAAATTTATATTTCCTTTTGGAAAAAAGATACTCAGGCCAGGTACACCTACTCAACAGTCCATACTCCAGTCTATACTTGGTCCACTACACATGAGCAGGAGATATTCCATTAGACGCTGCTAAGACACCTCTACATACACTCCTGGGTAATGGGCTCCACTGATCTGTTAACCTACTGCTTGTTTGTGGCATTAATCCATACATTTCCATCACTTTGGTGGGAGCTTTTTGGTCAGAGGATAGCAGTTTTAGAATTAGAGATTATGGATCTGAACCATAAGTAAACCACTTACTAAAGTACTCTGAGACCCTGGGCATGTTACTTAAGTTCTGTGAGCCTTGGTATATCACTCTGTAAAATGAGGATAATATCACTTCATAACATTCTTCTAAAATATTACTTTATATAGGATTATTGTTAGAATCGACTAAAATAATACATATAAAGCACTGTGCTAAATAAATGATAGTTCTAATATCGTTATCTGTTGTTGGCTTAAAAAAAAAATCCCAGAGATAGGAATAATTTTAAAAGCCAACGGGGGATATTCTGAAGTAACCCTTTTAAACTGAGGAAAGAAATGGACTAACACTACCTTAAAGAAAAGCTGGAAACCTCTGATGAGAGTTTTGCTCTTCTGCCGTGTTAATAACGTCCTCCAGATGACTGAGAGGTCCTCAAGGTCCCAAGTATGGCCCTCCATTGAGTCCTGAATGTGTCCCATTGCTTCAGCTGCAACACTGTGCTCCACAGAAGTGATGATCCAAACACAGAGGCAAGGAATAGCACTGGCGTCCTGCCAGTGGATAAGAACTTTTCAAAATAAGATAATGACTGCACATGGATTACTTGACTGCAGAAGCTTCCAGCAATGCTACAACTACAGATGGATATTTCCTGTTTAGAACAAGTCACCTCACGACATTGGTTAAAATGACTTGAAAATCCTTCAAACATGAAACAAACTCTAATGAACAACCAAGGGAACAACCAGTTATAAACTGTCCTGCAGAGTATAGTAGGTCAAAAGGCCAAGAAACCGAGGGGATATATGTGGAGGTCAGCAAAGTACTAAGTATAAGAAAACAAGACTGTCCTCTACAGAACTGCTGATCAAGGGACTGTTCGGAGCATCCCTCTTTCCTGCTCAAGACACAGATGTGGTCGGTCCACCAAAGCATCCTTCTCTATGACTGCCAACCGGAAGCCAAGGCTCTGATCACTTAAGTTACTGAACATTAAGGCACAAGGAAATGCACTAGATGGCCTGAAGCCTAAGCTGGGGAAGCACAAAAAGTGGCAGTGACCTTGGAAGCATATGCTAGGGCCTCACTGTCATCACCTCACATTCTCCCTGATTATCAGCCTTCCCTGTCTCTTCCCACTTTTTCTACTGCCCTCTGAGTCCCTAATGTAGGCTTCTCAAGATTCTCACCTGGACACATGAGGCCAGGACACTAAGGATTGGGGCCTGTTGTTTCACTGCTTCTGCCAGGAGCCAGCACCAGGAGTTTGGCACCTCTGAGCACTGAAGCAGAATTTCAAAGAAATCAGTCATCTCTACTTTGTTTCTTTGCAGTTCCTGCGGGGACTTGTTGCAGACTTGATCACTGTCCATTCTAGACTTGGACACTGAGGGCAAGTTCTCAAAAGCCAGTCTTAAGTGGTCTTGAAGAACAGGGCTGAAATATTGGAGAAGAGATTTCACCTAGAAAACATATTAGATGATTGATGATCAAAAAAGACAACCAACTTCCAATTTCAGCTGGAGCTGAAAATGTTGGAGAAAAGCATAGGCACAATTGTTCTTTCTCACCCTGAACTGCATCAGAGGTGACCATATAATTTTACATAGTTGTTGTGTTTGAGTAAGTTTCCGTATTCAATCTGGAGTCACAAAAACTCTTCCTTCAGCTCTTTAGTAGTAATGACTAGTCCTCTGAAGCCAACCCACTGAAATCTTAGTAAAAATAATAGTATCATAGCAAACAAAAGCCTATGTATATACAACAGAAAGAACACTGTCTTCTGAGAAGTGTTCCAATTTCTCTTCTTGAAAAACTGGCAACAATTGGTTGCTTACCTCCTCTGGGTGGTAATTATGGAGTTGGCTGTGAATAATAAACTGTAACCAATCATTTGCTTTGGCACATTCTCTAAGGTAAGATGTGCTCAGTTTCAGATTGTGGAGCCTGCAGAATTGTACCACTAATGCCCACTGGCTGCTGGATTCACTGGATAACCTATAATTGGGAGTGGGGGTGGGGGGTAAGAGGAAAAAACTCGTTAAAATGTAGCTTTAAACTGGAAACTTAGTAAAAAATAAACTACAGTATATTCTCTAAAAAGCCTTTCAACAAATACTTATTAGACTGCTTTGGGGGAAAAAAGGACTCTTTCACCCATAATGTACAATAACTTTCTTAGCATACTGGCAAAATTCATTCCTTTTTTATCAACCAAGTATCTATCAAACCAGCTATGCACCATCTTTAGGAGAATTGAGAAAAATAGTCACTCAAGAAATTGTCTGAGTGCTTAATTCTCTTGCATGATTCACTTTAGACTATCAGAGCCCTGATCGGTGCCTGGGCTTCCTTGCTAAGGGGAGGGTACCTGCTGAGAAGGAAACTGCTGAGAACAGTCAGTGACAGGAGGTACACGAGAATGGTGCATTCCCAGGGTCGGGGTAGCGGGTCAGCCCCAGTGGAGAATAGCACAGAGGAAAGATGACATAAATGTATAAGGAGAGGGGCTTTTGTGGCCAGATGGTCACCTCACCTTCCATATATTATATGGACATACATTAGCAAGAAAAAAATCAAGGACATCACTTAAGAGTCAAATTTTGTGACATCTATCGTGCTCCTTCTGAAATGATTTCAACATGTAACACTTAAGAGACTTCTCAGACCAGCAGCACAGAAGAGGAGACAAAACTCTTCTCTACCTCTTGGAAACTCTATCTGTAAAGAGGGAATCATTATCTTCACCCTTCTTTTACTGATGGCAAGATGCAATTGAAATCTGTTATGTGCTCGATGAGTAAGAAGATAAGGTCTGGTGAAAACATGTGTTGGCAGAAAGACTAGGCAAACAGATTGGAACAATAAAGCTTGCTAGAAAAGAGGCTGGGATCGCAACTCACAAACCTCTTTATTTCCTGCTGCTGAATGCTGTCCCATATACCTTCTTCTAAGAGAACAAGCAATTCTTCTATGGTTGACTTTTCACCCATAGCCAGTTTAGATAGTTTTTCAGCTATAAGAAATATAAACAACAAAATATGGTCAAGAGAAAAGGTCGGGAACTGGGCAGTTCTGTTTGAAGAGTATGGCCCAGAGACATTTCAGAAACCCATTAAAGGGCCCAATAAAGTGAAATAAAGTGCAAAAATTCTGCAGAAGAAGGATGAAACGGAAGATAACTGTTTCCTCCCCAATCACTCACAATTCAATGCCTTAGACCTATTTGTCCCTTGTCCTCTCAACAAATGACATAAAGGTGCTGTACCTAGAGACTCTCTGATAAAGTTGTACTGAGCATCTTCATTTCTACACGTGTAGCTCAAAATTATATTGGCCACTTTCATATCAACTCTGAGCTTGAGGCTGTCGAGGCCAAGCAGTTCTAAGAAACAAACACAGGCAGCTCCTATTGATGGTATGTGGAAGGAGGAGAGCCCTAAAACATAGGCTTCATTGCCTACTTGCTGGATTCTGAAAAAGAAAGGAATCAAAATCACATGAGCACGTGAACATTTTTTCTCACCAGGAAAAGCAGATTGAATTACATCAGTGATACTTGGAGCATCAGATGCATGCGATTTTTGACTTCCTCCCCCTTCCCTTTTTCACCCCTTATATACATCCATTTAGGTTCTAGGTAGCTTTTAGTCTCCTTCTGGCTCCATAGCCCCCTATTCCCTTATATTTACCTTCTCCTAAAATGCCTACTCATAGTCCAAATTATTTTTGCTTCCAACTTTATTCAGGGAACGTGGAATAGAACTTATGAAAGACTACCAACTTATGATCTTATTAATTGTATGTACACAAACTACCAAGAAAATTAATGCCACCTAAAATTTGACATCATAAAGCACATACATTTTAAACGACTCATATGTACTTTTACATGAATAGAAAAATTCTGAGGAAAGATGCACAAGAAATTAACCATGTTTATATACCATGTAGAATGAAGATGAGAGAATGAGGGACTTTTTTCTTTCATTTTTCACCCTTCTGACCTACTTAAATATTTTAACATAAAGATGCATTATTTTGTTAACTATAAAACAATAAATAAAATAAATCTGTATTTAGCTGCTGATTATATCAAATACTCCTCCCAATTCTGTGCTTTATAAAAGTGAATTATAAAAGACCAAGATCTTAAATACAGAATTCACATCTCACTATAGAATTCCCTCTTTATAGTAATTGCTAACATTTGGCAAGCTCCTGGATCATTATTTAAAAACATGCTTTTCAGATATATTTATTATCTTATTTAAAATATATTTTAATCTTTTTTCCTATTAACAAAAGTAAAGGAATTCCCTGGCGGTCCAGTGGTTAGGACTCCATGCTTCCACTGCAGGGGGCATGGGTTCAATCCCTGGTGGGGGAACTAAGATCCCGCAAGCTGCATGGCGCGGGCCAAAATACAAACAAACAAAAAACACAAAAGTAAGACAAGCTAAATGCCAAAAACCTGGGATATACAGAAAAGCACAAATGAAAAAATACATATATATATAATTCCCCGGTCAAATATAATTACTAACTGTGGTATGTTTCCAATAGGTTTTTTATATGCATTTATATGCATGTGTAAAAGTACACAGATATGCCTTTTATTAAGAGTACAAATTATGTTTTAAATACTTACAGCTGCTTGGGGGTCTTGCTCTTGGTTAATTCCTGAACCAGAAAAGTACCAAACGCAAACGATGGTCGTCCATGATGTAAATAATAAGCAAAATTCAGACGTTCTACTATAGCATATTTATTAACCAGGTCAGGGCTAGAGAAATGTGGGAGCTGACTCGCTGCATCTGGGGGGAAAGTGAAGCAGTATTAATCCCCTGCACCTCACCATGATTAGTTTCAGATCTGCATGTGGAAAACTTTACTCTGCAATGGTAAAAGAAAACTGGTTGCTGTAATCATTTTGTACCACTGTGTATCACTTTGAACCACCAAGATGTAATAATTTTATTTTAATATGTGGAGGTAGCCCTCATTTTATACAAAAATGTGTACCTGAGAAGCTACATAAAAACTTATAAACAGGGGCTTCCCTGGTGGCGCAGTGGTTGAGAGTCCGCCTGCCGAAGCAGGGGACACGGGTTCGTGCCCCGGTCTGGGAAGATCCCACATGCCGCGGAGCAGCTAGGCCCGTGAGCCATGGCCGCTGAGCCTGCGCCTCCAGAGCCTATGCTCCACAACGGGAGAGGCCACAACAGTGAGAGGCCCGCATACCACAAAAAAAACCAAAACAAAACTTATAAACTATGCTTTTCCCCTACTGAACTTACTTGTTATTTTAGATGCTTTAATTTTGTATCTGATGATCCATTAAGTTCACAGTGGCAATAACCCTTTAACTACAAAATTTCTGCTAATGATTTGCAAGTGTAGCTTTTTAATTCATTCATGCAGCTCATATTTATATGAATCCTCTATTCACCAAGGCCAACTCACTGTACCTTTCTCCAACAAATACTTTGAGAAGAACATCCTTTTCTCCATATTAATACCCTCCTAATAAACTTTTGTTATCACTACCTGTACTTTCTGATGTTGGATTCATAGAGCACCTTATTATCTACATCATGATACCAACTTTCCAAGACCAGCAGAGTAGTCAAAGTTCCTCTGTGTCCACGAAAAAAGCAGAAAAAAATTTTTTTTATCTTTTTAGAAAAATACGAAGTCAAAAGATATTTGGATGAGAAAAGTTGGTATGAAACAAAGTTAGGGCTTGATAGGAACAGTTAACTGCTTAACTGCTTACTACCTATTAAAAAAACGAGACAAAACAACATTTTGAACTGTTAACAGTGCATCTGCTCTTATTTTCAAAGTTCAAAGCTTATTTCTGAAATAAAGTTGTATCCCTCCCATGGAATTCCAAGGGCTTTTTATATTGTGACTTAGCTCTTATTAAAAAAACGGGACTTGAAGACTTTAGAGGAGTCTGTCATCTTACAAAGCTATTATTTAAAAGTATACCTCCTTTGAGATTAAAAAACTGTCACACGTCTTATCTGTATTCTTTGTAAGATCAGAGTGACTCTGGTAACTTACAATTACATATAAAACCATTCATTCATTCAATATTTGCTGAGTTCATATAAAGCTGAATGAACAAACTTGAGTTTTTATTCAAATAAGACCCTGAATTTTTAGTGGTTTGGTGGCTAGTATGGAGATTTTGTATAAGAGAAAATTCTACCTGAAGAGAAATTTTTCTCTGGCCTGCTGCAGAAGCCAAATCACCACGCAGTTGCCTTGTGGCCACTTTCAGTGGTAAAACCATATGATAAAAGAAGTCAACATTCTAATTAAATACAACTCTCCAATTTAAAAAATCCGTATTATGTCTTCATGATAATTGTTTCATTTAATTTGTGCTTTATTTCCTCAAATATGCTTTAAACTTCTAAAAATCAGGCAGGGAACATGCCTTCAGCTTCCTCTGTTTACCCAGTAGAGTGTTCCATCTCCACCAGGGCCTCAGGACTCTGGCTGATGGAGTTGGAGGCATTAGAACAGTACAGGGGATTCTGTCTACTCTCCGGTAACCTCACTGAGATTAGAATGAGTATTTTCACTTGAAAATGCAATAAGCACTACTTTATCCTGCACTGAACAAATATCGATTGAATATCTATTATAGGCCCGGCACTGCACTAGGCACTAGGTAAATTCAATATATTGAAATTTGAACTTATAAAACTGACACATTAGAAAATGCACTTTTACATAAGTCAATAAATATTTACAGGGTATATATTACAAGGTATATATTATGTGAAAAGTACTAATTTGAAGCCTCCTTTAGAGTAATGTAGGCAGAGGCACCACAGGTAATATGATATTAAAGGCTAATTCAAAATGAATAAGTAAAAAAGAAATAGAAAAAGCAGAGTTTAAGAACAACACACAAAAAAAAAATCAGGGGAAGTTTTATGGTCTAGAGAGGATGGCAGTGTGTGCGCATCTGGTGCTTACCATGTGTCAGGAACTGCAACAGCTTTTTAAATGCCTTGTCTCCTTTCATTCTCATGTAACATGTGAGGTGGACACTGTCACTTACTTATTTTATAGAAAACTGAAGAGAAGTTAAATCAGTTGCCCAAGGTCATACAGCTATTACATGGTAGAGCCAGGATTTGTCTAATGCCAACACCTATGCTCTTAACCTTTATAATACTATAGTGCAAGTGAACAAGGATTTTTGGACAGGGAGAAATTTAAGCAGAAGGTCTATATTACATTCCCCAGCAAGTAAACCACTAGTGACCTCATACAATGACTTTTAACTCACAGTATGTTTTCAATTCAGCTTCCTAGAAAATGTTTTCCATCAAAACTACCATGAGGTATCACCTTACTATGGTGAGAATGGCCATCATAAAAAGTCTAAAAATAATAAATGCTGGAGAGGGTGTGGAGAAAAAGGAACCCTTCTACACTGTTGGGGAGAATGTAAATTAGTACAGCCACTATGGAAAACAGTATGGAGCTTCCTTAAAAAACTAAAAATAGAGCTACCATATGATCCAGCAATCCCACTCCTAGGCATATATCCAGAGAAAGCCATAATTTTAAAAGATACATGCACCCCAATGGTCACTGCAGCACTATTTACAATAGCCAGGACATGGAAGCAACCTAAATGTCCATCAACAGAGGAATGGATAGAGAAGATGTGGTACATATATATATATAATGGAATATTACTCAGCCATAAAAAAGAATGAAATAATGCCATTTGCAGCAACATGGATGGACCCAGAGATTGTCATACTGAGTGAAGTAAGTCAGGCAAAGACAAATATCATATGATATTGCTTATATGTAGAATCTTAAAAAAAAGGTATAAATGAACTTATCTACAAGACAGAAATAGAGTTACAGATCTAGATTTTTTCTGTATAATCAGATTTTTTCTGTATAATCAGATTTTTTCTGATTTTTTCTGTATAATTTTCTGTATAATCAGAAAAGATACAAGCACCCCAAAGTTCACTGCATCACTATTTACAATAGCCAAGACATGGAAGCAACCTAGATGTCCATCAGCAAATAAATGAATAAAGAAAATGTGACACATATATATATATATATATAGAGAGAGAGAGAGAGAGAGAGCCATAAAAAATGAAATAATGCCATCTGCAGCAACAGGGATGGATCTAGAGATTATCATACTAAGTGAAATAAGTCAGACAAAGACAAATATCATATGATATAGCTTATATGTGGAATCTAAATAAATGATACAAATGAACTTATTTACAAAACAGAAAGAGACTCACAGACACAGAAAACAAACTTATGGTTATCAAAGGGGAAAGGGTGGGGAGGGATAAGTTAGGAGGTTGGGATTAACATATATACACTATTCTATATAAAACGGATAACCAACAATGACCTACTGTACAGCACAGGGCACTATATTCAATATTTTGTAATAATCTATAAGGGAAAAGAATCAGAGAAAGAATATATATACAACTGAATCACTGTGCTGTACACCTAAAACTAACATAATACTGTAAATCAACGATATTTCAATTAAAAAAAAAGAAAAAAGAAAATGTTTTCCAGTGGAATATGCCTTTATTTTTAAAATAGAAAGCAGGGGGGAAACTAGGTTGGCTTTACAAAAATGAACTTCTGTCAACACTGCTGAAATGCTTCTAAAGCAAGAAGAATCCATAATGACTTACCTCCTATAGTCAGTGTGTTGGCAGACTGCCAGCCAAACAATCTGCTAGGATCAAAGGGCAATAATGACTGAAAAAGGGGAAAAGTCAAATCAGAGTTAAAAGTTAATTGATTCTAAAGTGAAGTAAACAAAATCATATGAAAGAGCTTCACAGGCAGTTCAGCTTCCCTTCTTCAGGGCAATTAAAAACTTTTATCCTTCTAGACATAAATTCTTTGAACACAGAGCATATGAGACATTTTTCTACATTAATAAAAATAGAACTGGCTATGTTCCTTTGAAAGACTCTCTGCACTTCAAACTATGTCTGCAAAGTATACTCTCTTTTGATAGAACCAGCATCAATTATAATGTAAAAATGGCTTTAGAAGTCCTTTGGAATCAAAAGTCAAGAGGACTGAGAGGCTAGAAAATGTTACCACCATAAATACAAGGTGTGCTGAGGCAGGTCAGGAAAGAGTGAGACAACTAGATCAAGGGTTAAAGGAATGTGATGAACAAATCATCACTAACAACAGCAAAGAAAAAACAGCCAACTAAGATCAGGTCAGTCAGAAAAGGTTTGAGAGCAAGGAGCGCTGGCTGTTTTGAAATCTGTAGGCCAAAGGTTTAGCAAAGACAGTAAATAGATGGCGGGAGGGATACAGGAGACAACAGAACTCTTAGGCCAAGATCTGGATGGCTAAGAAAAGAGCAGCTTTAATTTTATTTATGTATTTATGTATGCATGTATGTATGTATGTATGTATGTATTTACTTATTAATTCTTAGTTCCCAGACCAGGGATTGAACCTGGGCCATGGCAGTGAAAGTGCCAAGTCCTAACCACTGGACCGCCATGGAATTCCAAAGCAGCTTTAATTTTAAATTAAGGGAGAATCTTGTGGTCTATTAAGGAAGGAATACTCTTCCTAAAATAACAGGACTAAATAACTGCATCAGTCAACCTGAAAACAGAACAAAGAACAACCTGAAACCTCTTATGTTTTAGGCTGATTGAATCCACTTTAGGTAGTAAAACTATGTTTTTATATAATCTACTTATATCTAGTTTATATACCAATGTTACTCAAAGTGCTGACCTGCAATGAGATAAGAAGCTTGTGATAAATATAAATCTAGCTTACTGCTTCCTTCTTTGAGAAAGTCTTGCTACATAAAATCAAAACAAAACAAACGAACCAAAAAAAAAAAAAAAAAAAACCAACCCTGCTGACACATACAAGCAACAAGCAGTTCATGGACTGGCACCTGCCTGGGGACTACATTTTTAAGTAGCACCAGTCTGTACCCTAAAAAATTTCACATTAGAGTAAGAGAGGTTTTGTACCTTCATAGGATTATAGAGTTTAGATTGAACTGAAGACACTATAGGAATATTGGTACCCAGGAAAAAAAGCAAAAGCCTTTTGGAATGAGAAATGAGCAAAAGAAGGTGTCCTTAATTGAGGATCCCAGGATAGGTTTCAGGGAATCTGTGAATTCCTCTGAAATATAAGCAAAATTATGTGCAACTTTTCTGGGAAGAGGGTTCACCGCTCTCTCACATTTTTTTTTTTTTAATTTATTGTTTTTGGCTGCGGCATGTGGGCTCTCTAGTTGTGGCACGTGGGCTTCCCTCTACTTGAGGCATACGGGCTCTGTAGTTGCGTCACACAGGCTTAGCTGACCGTGCGGCATGTGGGATCTTAGTTCCCTGACCAGGGATCAAACCCGCATCTTCTGCATTGGAAGGTGGATTCTTAACCACTGGACCACCAGGGAAGTCTCTCACATTCTTAAAGAGGTCTTTGTCCTAAAGGTGACTTAAATAAATAAACAGCCCTATTCACTGAGAAGAGACAGAAATTATCAGTGGTAGAATGAAGCAGCTTTCAATCAAAGTAGCAGACAAGTATGCTGGCCAACTATCTGTCTGCTCTCAGATCCATTTCTACCTTTCCCATGTTCTGCCCTGAACTGCAGAGAACTGCATTTCCCAAACTCACTTGCCCTCTGGCTACCAGATAGGTATAGCCATGAGAGACAACATGGGAGATTAAAGGTGGCAAGAGGGGAGAAACCAAGATATTTTCCCCTTCTTTATTTTCTAGGGCATCTCTTGCATGGTTCCAGCCCTACCCTCTCGTCCCAGCTCCCAGTAGGTAGCCCGGTTGTGATTTTAGCTCCCAGAGAGGCTACAGCTGCTGGGTTCAGACAACACCACTTTCTTGCAGCCTTAGGGGGTGCTGACTGCTTCCTTCTTTGTTAATTTTTGGGTTGTCTCATCATCACACGTTTGGTTTCTCCATTTTGCTATCATTCTGTGTAAGTAATTCCCTATATTAAATGTCCTCCATTTGGAAGACCCAGAGTGGTTCCTGTTTTCCTGGCTGAACGCTGACTGATACTCCTAAATACTGTACCTGAATCAGGTGGTAGAGTGTAATATCTGGTGGCAGGACACTAGGGGCAGTGTACTGTGGGAAGAGAGCAGTTTTAAGCTTGGGGTAAGGAGTTAATGCCATCTTCAGTAGCTGGGGATCTACTTTCTTCACACAGTTCTCATTTTCTTCATTCTGAACAACCTAAATAAAAAGATAACATGGCATAGAATAATGTTTTTCTCTTCTCCAAATTTAAGTCCTTTTTTCATAAGTAGCCTGTGAAACAAGATTAGCTTGATATAATAGGTGGTAGTGAAAACAGCACTGGACAAGGAGTCAGTAGCCAATAGTTCTAGTTCTGGTTCTAAGACAAACTAGCTGTATGACCTTGGTCTAGATATTTTAATATCAGGCAGGCTTCAGTTTCCTCATCTACTGAATTAGAAAGTTCAGCTAGATCAGTGGTTTTCAAACTGCATAAGGAAAAGCTGTTTGAAAAAAGGCTCTACTACAATATTTAAAAATTTCAGATATTAAATAGTAAATATTTTACAAGAAAAAAACCTACTAGACTAGATGACTCTTAGGTCCTTTCCTCTCAGGTCTCAAGTTATTCTGACTGATTTCTGACAGGTGATCAAAAACAGGAAGAATAAATAACCATGAAGTTAAGGTATACTGCAACAATCTAAAAGAGGTGGTATTAAATTAAGCTAGCATCAGTAACAAACTTTTGCAGATTAGATGTTTAACAGCATTCTTAAGTTCCCTCTAACCAGCCACACTATACTTTCAAAAAAGCAGAGACAGGCAACTTTTCACTGGATTCCTCAAAAGAGTTTTTAAGGGTAGCTAAAAATTATGATTTCCTTTTTAACTCTCAAAGAGGTCAAATAACAGAGAATAATTCCCAAGTCACAGATTTAAAGTATACTTACTCCAAGGAGCAATTAGATCTTGATTCTATCCTGAAAACAAACCTGGAGTATTAGAGAACAAATAAACGGGAAAAAAATCACTATACAACATTCAGTCGCCCCTTGGTATCCACAGGTGATTGGTTCCAAGACCCCCACAGATGCCAAAATCCGAGGATGTTCAAGTCCCTCATATAAAATACTGTAGTACAGTCAGCCCTCCATATCTGTGGATGCAGAACCCCCGAATATCGAGGGCTGACTATAGCAGTCTCCTTTCAACTTAAGAGGATACGATATAAAGTTTAAAAATTCACCCTTGTTTTATGCTCTTTAATCTAATGAAATACTTGTAAGTGGTTATATTTTAATATCAACTGAGACCTAGAAAATCCACCGATATTTCTGCTAAATTTAAAATCAGTCCTATTTTGCCATAACAGGTAAAAGTGCTGTCTGTACCTGGCTGACGCCCCCAGGTGCATACATTGTGGTAGCAAGGGCCAGGAGGGTATGTCCTTCCAATAGCATACTGCTTACACTGGCCTGGTTGCTGGGAATCAGTATCTGAGCATTTGCAAGGCTAGCCTGGAAGATCAGTTTGGGATCTGAAAAATAAGAGAGTACATTTTTCTCCTTGAGAGAGAGAAATACTAAACTAAGGATTACATAATTCTGAGAAAGAAACTTAATTTTTAACTCTATCCACAGTAAGAAGGATTTTCTAAGTTTAAGAGCAATGGGAAAATGTCACAAAGGAAAAAAAAGAAATATTTGTCCACATAAAAATAAAAACTTCCATTCAAACAAAGAAAATTGAAAGGTAGTAATGAACAAGGGGAAAAATCAACAACAGATGACAACCTAACAATTAATGCCTTCAACAAAGAGCTCATATCAATACAAAAGCCCAAAATACTGACTGTAACAGATAAATGGACAAAAGAAATAACCATTTTACAAACAAGGAAATATAAATGTCTGACACATAAAAATATGTAATTCATTAGCAATAAAGAAATGCAAATTAAAATAGTAATTAGATGCCATATATCACCTATCAAATCAGCAATGATTTTTAAACATATTCATCCTCAAGCACAGAGCTGGTCAGTGTGCACAGAAGCTGGGACTTACAGAAAAGAATGGTGTAACCCTCCTGGAAAGCAATCTAGCCTTATATCAAGAACCTTCAAAAAAACAAAGAACCTTCAAAATGCACATAACCCCAGACCCAGGAATTTTATATCCAGGAACCTATCTGTACTAAGGAAATAATCTGAAACAAGCACAAAAATTTTATGTTCAAATATACTCAAGATTATTATTTATAACAGGAAAAATTGAAAACAGCCTTAATGTCAAAAAATGAGGATAGTAAATTAAATAAGAGTATTTCTATACAATGAAATATTATGTAGACATAAAATGGTCATTGTCTCTAAGAACATAGGAAAATTCTTATGTTATAATTACTATATGAAAAAACACAATATACAAATACATAGATGTTTCTGGTTATATCCCTAGCACTTACAGACTGTCACAGGTAGGGGATAAATAAATATTTGTTGGATGAATGAAATACAATATTGACTAGGTTTAAAAAAAGTATAGAGAAAATAACTAGAACAAAATATATTAAAACATATCAAGAGTTCCCTACGGATAGTTATCTTCCTGTTCACTTAAGCTATCTACCTATTGAGGTGTTATCTTGATAGTTGTCTGTGGCTTCCTATTTTTTTAATTATTATTTTTTAACAATGAAACATGTTACTTTATGATCACCAAAAAAATAAAACAAAACCAAAAACCCCTCAACCCACATTATGAAAAAAGTTATTCATTAGGAAAGAAATCAGGCATTACATAAAAGTGAAAGATTGGCTGTTGACACTCCTTGCGTATGTTGTGGCTTGGCCTGTCCCATTTCCTGAACCTCTAGAATAACACCCACTAAGCCCTCAGGGATCACAGGGTTTTTCTACCTGATTATAACCAGAGCAAGGCTCTCCATCATTGGCTCCACGAGAGAAGACACAACAATCCCACATATACTATGGATTTATTTTCACTCCAATTGGAGTTCCTTACTGAAAGATTCAGGGCAGCCATTTGGAAGACAGACCACCTCCTCATGGAAACAGGGTGTCAGTCTACCAAAGAGCAGGAACCTGTGATGAACTGGTAGGGTAAGAGATAGCCAACATAACCACACATGCTATCTGCTCCAAGTCTGGTTTTCTTCACTGTCAAGAGGCTAACATTTTTGGTCTTTTGCTTTTTAAATAAAGCTTGAGTCTAGATTATGGCCAAATATTTGTCTACAGCTAGACAGTTTATTCAAAGAGTTCGCAATTTAAATTCCATTCAACAGACCAGTTATTTATCCAAAGCAAGTTTTATTATTTAATACAATACACCCATACCTGTTAAATTACTGGAAACTTGTCGACACTGGACTAAAAATTCAAACCAAGGGTGAGCTTCATGTAATTCTTTTTTTTCCAAAAAGGGACAATTTGGAGGACTAAGTCTGTATATAAAACAAACAAACAAAAAAACTATCTGATTAACATAGAGGATAAGACAGACAATTACAACCATGTTTGCTCAGGGGATAACTAGCATAAAAAAAAAAGAACTTTGTAATTAAAAAGTAAATATAACACAATATAATCCCAGTCTTGTGTTGTGTTTTACATATGCCTTATGATCTGGAAATAGAGAATTTTAGAGACAGGGATAATATCACTTAAAATGTATTTCCTACTGTGATGAAATTTTACCAACTCTGTATAAGATTACCACCAGATATCTTTGCACTTGAAGATACGCTGTATTGGTTTTTTTTTTTTTTTTTTTTAACAACAAAAGCTCTTTAGCTTTTTCAAACTTAAGAGGTTTTTGAAAACCTTTACGTAACTACAAGAGAAGCTGGGACTAAGCAGTTAAGGCTCATAACAGGTCCTCTAAAAATACAGCTTTTAAACTTTCACTTGCCAGTAGCTTTCAGGAAAACATTTCTGTGTTCAAAGTAAGTCTTAATGATATGAACAAGAAATACACCCTTTGCTTGACTTCCTAGTCTTTACTACACAAAATAAAATAAAAATGTTCTCCCTAGCACATGAATGTGGGTTCTGGAATCAAACATAAGTATAATTAAATCTAGCTTTACCAATTACTAGCTGTACGCCTTAAACAGGGCACTTAGTCTCTCTCAAAGCTTCAGTTTCCTCATCTGTGAAATGGAGGAGTAAGTAACCACCTCACAGGGTTTTCTGAAGATTAAATGAGATAATGCATGTAAAGTACTAAGCCTAATGTCAAGAACACTGTAAGCACTCATATGTTAGAGACTACTACTGTTTTTATTATTACTGACCCAATAGCAATTAACACTGGCCACAGATAACAATACTGCAGGTTGATCTTAGATATCAATATATATTGATATCTGTCTATCTAAATATAAGCTTTAGAGCATTTCTAAGATACCTTGCAGTGGCGATGAATTCAAAGTTTTTAACATTTGCTTGGTAATGAAAATATCAAAGAAGTCCAAGTTAACCTTTAGAATCCTCCCTCTTTTAAACTTGTAAAGCATTTCTTTCTAATTTCTGGTTATTTAAAAGGTTAACAGAGATGTTACAGAATTAACATCACAAAAAAACACATAATAAGCATTTAGTTGAATGCAGTATTGAACTAAAAGATGTACCAAATGTTAGAGTGGGAGGAACTACTTCAAAAAGATCAGCGTTCCTCACGAGAATGCTTAATATTTTCCTAAAAGTCACATTCAGAAGTAGTACGGAAAGAGGGAACATGAAGGCCTGCTCAAGGGCAAGTTAATTCTTAGTACTCACTTGTAATAGTCAAGAAAGACATAAAGAAGATACTGCAGACTGTGTTCCAAACAATAGAGAATGAAGTGACAATGGAAATCCCAACCATCTTTGGACCTATAGTTTTGAACAGGGAGGGTATCTTGCATCACGCCCCCAATACGGTTCAGTCTTTTGAGAAAGAGTTCAAAGTCTTCTAGTTCAGATGTAAGAAAAATTCCATTCCTATTGGGCAGGTTTAAATAAAAGATGGCAAGTTAAAAAGTTGCTATATTCAGAGCAGACCAAATCATTTCCATTGTTAAGTAGTCTCAACTAGTTAAAAGTATTTACAAATTAATACTGCCAATTCTTACCCCATAAATATGTTCAGACACACATATTTTGCTAGTTTCCAATAAAGGTTTCTGCACCACTGTAGTATTTTAATGTAGTAATGACAGTCTCGAGTTATATTAAATATTTCAAAAACCTAAACTAAGCCACCTCGATTACTTTGTTTTTACTGAAACTGTACAATCCAGTGTGGCAACAGTGGTTAAATCTTGAAGCTAGATGCTTTACACACTGAGGAATTCACCAAAATATCCAAACAAAATCATTAAGAAATTAAAGCAGAATAATTTAAATAGACCATTAAAGAATAGAAATTTGCATTTAAATATTTTTTATAAGTTTACTGTTAAATACATCATACATACCATTAAAGGAGTATAGAGAACATATTATGTGGAGTTTAGAGAAACACTGCATAGCCACCACCCAGATTACAGAACACTGTACCTAGAAGTCCTTTGTGTATTCCTCCCCCTTTACATGTGCTTTGCCCTCAGAGGTAACGACTATCCTTACTTTCATGATAACTATTCCCTTACTTTTATTCACCCATATAGTTTTACCACCCATGTGTGTAACCCCAAATAATATAAGGTTTGGTTTTGCCTATTTCAAACTTTATATAAGAAGGGAACATCTTAGATATATTATTGTCTTGTTTCTTCTACTCAACATTGTGTGATTTATCCATGTTGATACCTATGGCTATAGTTTTTTAGTTTTCATTGTTATATAGTGTTCCACTGTACGATTATACTACATTTTACTTATCTGCTCTAACTTTGATGGTCATTGTTCCTAGATTTTTGGTAAAATAAATTTCCATTTCCATGATTACAAATGAGGAAGAACATCTCACATGTTTATTGGCCATTTGTGCTTCCTCTTTTGTGAAATGTCTAGGTGTGCTGGTATCTTTCCCCTACAGATCCAAGCTCTACTCTCCTGCTCTGCGTCCCTGGAGGCTCTCCTGTATGGGTTGCTCTAGAAGACTCCTGTGCCCTCAGGTTTCTGTTTTGGTTTCGTCTCCTATGGGAGACTCCCATCGGGAGATAAGAATTAAAGAAAAAGGGAGGATGGGGATACCTTGGCGCTCTCTGTGTGAGGTGACAGCAGGTTGGCTAACATTCTCCACTAAGAGACACAACTCCTGCCAGGCAGCTCCCTTGGTCTCAGTAACTGCTGTCTTCCTTTGCCCTGCCAGGCCTCTTAGAAAGCCCACCCTACTCCCAAGGTCATGAAGATATTCTTCCCTACCGTCTAAAAGCATTATAATGTTTACATTTTACATTTAGGTTTTAAAATCTACCTGGAATTGATTTTATGCATGATATAAGGCAGAGGGTCCAATTTCATTTCCCCCATATAGCTATTTAGTTATCCCAACCCCATTTGTTGAAAAGACTATTCTTTCCTCCAAAAAGACTTCTGCAGTGCCACCTCTGTCATATATAAGGTGAGCATACATATATGTCTGTTTCAGGGCTTCCCCAGTGGCACAGTGGTTAAGAATCTGCCTGCCAATGCAGGGGACACGGGTTCGATCCCTGGTCTGGGAAGATCCCACATGCCATGTGGTGCCATGCACCACAACTACTGAGCCTGCACTCTAGAGCCCATGAGCCACAACTACTGAGCCCACATGCCACAACTACTGAAGCTCGCATGCCTAGAGCCTGTGCTCCGCAACAAGAAAAGCCACCGCAATGAGAAGCCCGCACACTGCAATGAAGAGTAGCCCCTGCTCACTGCAACTAGAGAAAGCCCGTGCACAGCAACGAAGACCCAATGCAGCCAAAAATAAATCAATAAAAATAATTTTTTTAAAAAAGTCTGTTTCTATGCTCACTCTTCTGTCTTAATTGCTATAGCTTTAGAGTAAGTTTTAATATCTGGTAGGGCAAGTTCTTCTTTTTCAGGGTTGTTCTTGACCCTCTGAATTTCCATATAAACATTTATAATCAGCTTGTCAAATCCATTGCTGGGATTTTCATTGAGATTGCACTATATCTAAAGATCAACTTGGGAAGAATTGATAGCAGGCTTGTCTTGTTCCAAATCTAAAGAGAATGCTTGTGATGTTTCACCATTAAGTATAATATTAGTTGGAAGATTTTTTGTTAACATCTCTTTAAAGTTAAGGAAGTTTGCAGCTATTCCTAGTTTGCTAATAGGTTTTATTATAAATAGGTGTTGAATTTTATCAAATGCTTTTCTGTATCTATCAGGGTGGTATGATTTTTTCCCTTTAATCTGTTAATACAGTAGATCTAACTAATTCATTATTGTCATAATTCATGTTAAAACACATACATATTATCTTTATAAACAATCAAGTATTAAGCAAAATATTTGATAAGCATACAAGTTATACAAAAGTCTACTTTTAGCAAACAAGAAGAAAAGGATTTAGTGCAATGAAAAGAACAGTGACTAGAAAGTCACTGGTAAAATGATTGAAGCCTGTAAGTAACTGGGTTAGGCAAAGCTCTTAACTTCTTTAGATCTCCCTCTCCACATCTTTAAGTTGGGTAGGACAGTACAGTTATACTTCCCCAGTAAGTATAAATATAAAAGAATACATGGGAAATAATTTTAAGAAACTTAAAAATTAACAAATATGTTAAGTCTCATTATTTTGACAGCTTAGGGAGATAGGTTGAGCTCTATGAAATTGCTGATATTCAACCATTTTTCACCTCTACAAACGGCAAGTTCACATGATTCAAGCTAACAATTATTTTTAGAAATGAATTAAAAGTTTAAAGTCTTGGGCTTCCCTGGTGGCACTGTGGCTGAGAATCTGCCTGCCGATGCAGGGGACACGGGTTCGAGCCCTGGTCTGGGAAGATCCCACATGCTGTGGAGCAACTGGGCCCGTGAGCCACAACTACCGAGCCTGCGCGTCTGGAGCCTGTGCTCCGCAACAAGAGAGGCCGCGATAGTGAGAAGGTCCATGCACCGCGATGAAGAGTGGCCCCCGCTTGCCGCAACTAGAGAGAGCCCTCGCACAGAAACGAAGACCCAACACAGCCAAAAATAAATAAATAAATTAAAAAAAAAAGTTTAAAGTCTTCAGTTATCACTTCAAGTGATACTTCCCCTGTTTTCTTAATTGAGCTGTCCTCTTTAGTTCAAGGCCATACATGGCGTACGGGTGCAGTGATAGTACTGAGAAGAGTGGGAAACATTATAGGATACTAAGGTATCCTCATCGCAAGCTCTTGTCACTTGGTCCTTGTATCCCCATGGATAGCTTACCATTTCTACCCCAAAGCATACACAGTGTTTTGGGAAGAACCTTCATGTAGAATTTGAGAGCCTATTCACTACCTAATGTTAAATACATGTGATTTTAAAACCTCAATATACAATAATGCCCTTTCAATTTTAAAATATCAATATTATGAAACAATGTTGCATTGGATTTATGGCATTTCAGAGGAAAAGTTGCACCACTGTATTTTATTGTTCTTCCTTTTACACATCCCCACAGTTTACAGTACCTGGCCAGCGTATCTAAAATTTCATTCCTCATGTAGTTGTTGCAGCGAGTATTCTGATCAACAACGTCCACAGTCAGAGGGGGCCATTTGTTCTGCTGAAGTGAGGCAAATCTATTCTGGGTCTGAAATTCTCCAATCCACAAGGTAATGCTGAACCAATCATGGCGAGCTGTGAGGTATCTCCAGAGGGCTTCGGGAGAATATGATTTGTATTCTACATTAAGAAGAAAATACATTTTAAAATAGCAATGAATGATGATTATTGACACAAAGCTCAACACTAATTGAGTAAATATGATGATCTGGACAAATATCTATATAACAGATGAATTATTCAGGCCCTCTGCTTCTTTTACTATTTTCCTCTTTTGTGGTGTTGTTCATTTTATAATCGATATATTAGCCCTCTTTTCCCTTTTCTTTTCCTTAATATAAATAAAAACTCTGGCTGTAATAATAAACATGAATTTGACACCCTATGAATTACCACTGTTTGCCAGTGTTAGTTATTCCCCAGAGCCCTGGTATGATACAGATCCTCAGTTTAAATAGGAAGAAACCAAAGACTATTTGGAAAAACAAAGAATGTCACTCTGAGGCTGGGAAGAGAACTCTTAGCCTTGAAATCTCAATTCACTGAACCACTGGACTTTTCTCTTTCGCTATCACATTATAAATCCCTTACAAAAACCTCAAGAATAAGGGCTCAATCTCAATGTAATGACTTGCATTTTAAAGTAACTGAATATGTTTTTTCCCCAAAAGGAATTCTAAAATGAGGACACACCAAAATATTCAAATACCAATGCCTTATTTAATCCTCATTCACTATGCTCAGATTTTAGGCTCTTTCACACTTGCCTTCTGGACTTATCCTGGGGAGAAGGATGGATTCTTGTGTTAGTTGATTCCACCACTGAGCCCAAGTTAACACAATTCTGTGATCTTGCTTGTTAAGTTTATCTGTATCTTTATGATCATATTTAAGGAATGAGTCCAAAACAGACTTGTGCTTGAAAAAATCTTGTTCCTTTATCGAATACCTAAAAGAGTGATAAGAAATTTTTTTAATTTTGGAGGAAAAAGCATCATTCCTTTTTCTCTGTTCAAGAAGTTCTACTCTTTTGGGGAACACAAAATTCAATACTCTTAATTTTGTATTTATTATCTTAAAAATATATATCTGATTACGCACATATTGAAATGACAGGGAATTCCTAAGTCTCTTCTAGATGATACAAATTTTATCTTCATAAGGAATGTAAGCTCAGTTCCACATAAGAAGGCCATGCTAACAGTTATAAGCTAAGCCTTGTCTACAATATTCTTCCCATGTTATAAAAAGGGGGCTAATGAGACTACCTGGGAAAAGACTGGATCTGCATATTTTCTTGGAAATGTCCTGAATAAAACTTCTCAACTTGATGCACAAAGTCTATAGTTCTTTTTTCTTTTTCAGAAAAATAATTTTTTTCTTTTAAAATTTCAACCTTGAATAAAAAGTAATTTAAAAAAAAGTAATTAAAGCAGTGACCTCACAAAAATCAAGAACATTTGCAAAACAAATGTCATGATTTTAAATATCATTTAAGAATTGTGTTTTGAATTTTTGAGGCAATGTATGTATTCACACAAATTTTCCATTACCACAAATGCAAAATGATCATTTAAAAAGACAAAAGAGTTGTCATACTTTTACTTACTAGGTATTAGTTGAATATTAAAATAATTCGTTTTGAAATTTCACCCACATTTACTAGAAAATGTAAACTACTTAGTCTCACCTTTACCTACCAAAAAGTCCCGTATGTTTTTATCAGTTGTATAGAAGCATATCTTGAGCAACTGGTCTTTTACATTAAAGCCCTGAAGTAAACATAGAAAATCAAGAAAACTTACATTTTGTAATGGAGCTATTTTGAACATAAATATATGTTAAATACAGAAGTAGTCTAGTATAGACATACGCCTTGTTAGAATTCTACAACTTTTCAGCTCTTGTAAACATTCATTTTCTACATCTATCATGCATATTTACTGCCTATCCCTAAAGTCCTTAAGGCACTTTGTTTGCCAGAAGAAAGGCAGCACACAGAACAATTCAGGGTAATGCCAGGCTACCATAGTACCAAAACTACAGCTATCTGTTATGATGATTCACTTGAAGACAAAAGTCTGTGTAAATAACAACCTTTACATAGTTTCACTCCTCTGAACTTCAGAAAGTTACCGTGGGCAAGACCTCAACCACGCAGATGAGGCCCAGATCTCAGCTTTGTCCAGGAACCCCACCTCTAGGACATTCCCTTCTCAAATGAAGTAAAACCATGGAACACAAAGTAAAGGTAAAAGCCATTGGAAAGTTCAAATGGAGATATAAGAGGTCACACGGACAATAAAGAATGTCCCCCAACAAATAATGAGGTCCTGTGCATGCTCTGACATGTGTGAAATCTTTTATGAGAAATACTGTCTCCTTCTAACCAAAGTACCAAATCTAACAGAGAACAAATGATGGAAATTCCAATCAAAAATTTCTTCAAGAAAGTTCTTAGTACCAAAGAATGTTTCCCAGTATTACTGTCATAATTTCTTAGTAAAAGTTACACAAATTTCTTAGTTTGTGACACATCTATGAATACAAATCAATTTTTATATCAACCAGAAATTATATTAAATACATAAGAGAACTTCTCTTACATTAGAGACTTTATGATCAAACAGATTATGCCACTTACCATATTCTTCAAAAGCTCAGAGGCTTCCTTTATATTATTCTTTTTCAAAATGTCAAAGACCAAATCTAGGCCTATTCTAATCAACTCCTCGAGTCTTTGAGCAGAATGACTGTTAATCCTGAAGAAAGTTTGCGCCTCTGGTATTTTGTTGTTTAAAATGGCATTGGCAATAACTTCCTAGGAAAGAAGGAAGGAAAAAAAATATTTGCTTTTTGAGTCCCTCTTTATTACCTTATTATGACTATCAACATGGGACTTATACATTTACTGAGTACCTCAATAAGGGACTTTTATCAAAAACCTTCTACTAGATTTGGGGCTTTGCACAGGGGACATGAATTGACCAAAAGATGGACTCTGCTCTCTAGGAGGTTTTAGACTAGTACAAGAAATGCAAATAAAGCACTGATTATAGTACTGTATGATAAGGGTGATGATATAGGTATCCCAGGGTTCCAGAGAGGAGGGTCCAGAAAAGGAACATCTAAATGAGAGAGATGAAAAAAAAAAAAGGTTTCCTAGTAGAGATGACTGATAAAGTAAAAGTTTTAAAGACAAGTATGTGTTACATACATTTATTGAAAAAAGAACATGTGTTCCAAAAAGTGAGAATATTATATGCAGAGGCATAAAGGCAAGAAACAGTTATCAAGCATTCAGAGAACTCCAAATTACTTAATATAACTGGAGAAAAAGCTGAAGAGAGTAGCAGGCGAGACTTGAAAGAAAAGCAAAGGCTCCATCATAAAGGGCATTGTGTGTGTGAGATGGATTTTATCCTGAAACTTATGCAGAGCCACTGAAGGATCTTAAAAGCAAGGGTGATATAATCATATATATATTTTAGGAAGATATACATATTTTAAAAAGAACATGTATTCATATGCATGTTCTTGGAGACAGCATCCACTGCTTTCATCAAAGTGGACTGTAACCTCCCCCAAAATTAGAAATCAATGAATATGAGTAAAAAGAACAGAAGACCATGGATGAAGCCATGGAGCACATTAAAAGAGGGGAAAACAGGAAATGAATGAAACCTGCAAAGGAGACGGGAAGAGGGAAGCCCTAAAGAGTGGAAAGAAAATCAAGTAATTTTTGGCTAGAGAATGATTAAGAGACAGAAAATGCAGTCACAGCAGGTACTTCCCTACCCTTCCACCCCAGGAAGAGCAGTCTTGTGAACCTGGCAGCATCTCAGCCTTATCAACTTTAAAACCCTATCAATTCTGATCCTCTGGGTTAAGCTATTCTGGGCTTTGTCTTTCCAATGCCAACACTCTCCAAGAGGTTAGAGGAATTCTTCCAGTCCCTAGTCAGAAAAAAGAATCAGAGTTTGGCTGTATTAACTTACACTATATACAGGAAACTTAATTTACAAAATATCTTAACTAGAATCTGAGATAAGACTCGAATATACTTCTAAGCAATAATGTCATAAAATTTTCCTAAGATAGAATCAACAGCAGCAATTTGATTTATTCAAGGGTCAGGCAGAATGCATAAGTCCAAAGTGCCAGGCCCTAGACACTGAAGGAGTGACAGTTCACAACGAGTTTGGGGTCGGGTGTTTGTCCCTGGATCCAAATGGGCAGATCTGGCATAAAGAGGGAGCCTATCTGTGTTCTGAATTAAGTAAATGAAACTTGTAGACATAAATTTGAAGTTGTGCCCAGAGATCCAAAAATCTATAAAACCTAAAACCCTTGCCAAAGATTCTGAATCACAAGTGTTCAGATTCTAAATTCTGTTTCTTCTATCATTTTCTCAGATCCTCTAAGTCTGGCAAATAAAAGAAGTGATAATGACTCATATTTACCTCAGTGCTGAGCTTCTCCCATATATTGCTCTCCTTTACTTTGGGGACATTTTCATTTACATCATATTCATCTATAGCATCTGTTAGCTTCCAAGGAAACTTTATCATGAAGGTTCGAAGTTCATTAATGTAGCTGGTCAAAATGTTCACTCCTTTCTGTAGATGTTCATCTAGCCCTATGGAAAACACCAATGTGCCAATTTCATATACATAAATGTGTGTGTGTGTGTGTGTGTGTGTGTGTGTGCGCGCGCACAGACAGAATAAACTCTGAGCTATCATAAAGAAGTTTACAAAATGGCAAAATTCAAACTCAGCGTTTTCATGTCAAGCAAAAAAATCTCTGAGCTTTCTCCTATTTACAAGTACGTCCATGTTTTAATATAACCCTTTTCACCCTCTTCACAATGATTAGTTCTTTCTGCCAAATTTCTCAGTATTAAAACCCAATTCACTCACTCAGTTACACACTGACTTTACCCAACCTAAGCAAACGGCACTCCCCGGCTTACGCTCTCTCACGCAATAGGACCACTTATATCTCTGTCCTGACATAAGAATGGGCTAATTATCCCCTTCTTTGCTGCTGTTCTTACCTTCATTGTGAATAAAAAGCTCCTTTATTTGTTTGTTAAGGAAAGACAGTGTAAGATTAAGCAACTGTTCCGAAAAGTGTTTGCTCTGGGTTTCAGAATCATTTTCTCTAATTGCTGAGCAAAGTAAATCCAATGCTGGTGTCAGCTCTTCCACATCTGAGGAAAAATCAAAGAAAGGAACATGAAGAACACCAGGATACTCCCAGTAAAATTAACCTATCCAGAAATACCATGCTGCAATATCTTAAAACATAAGACAAAGACTAACGTCTTATTCTCGAAAAGCTCACAAAACTTTCATGAAGTCTCATTACTTGCAAACTTTAGCTACTCTACTTACTACTAGTCATCATTTACCGGTACTACTAGTAACTACGATTCTGCTAACCAACTACTATATTTTAAATACTGTACTTGGTGTTTTATAAATGGTGTCTCATTTATTCCATTTAACAACCTGAGAGGTAGGTGTTATAGCCCCCTTTCCACAGATAAGGAAACTGAGGTTTAGCGAGGATAAATAACTTGTCCAAGCTAATTTGAAAGTACAGACAAAATTTGAATTTAAGCCTGTCTGATTCCAAAACCATTCTCTTAAACACACAGGTGAAAGCAAGGCCCCTGAATCCTCTATTTGCCAGCTTCAAATAAATAAAATGATTCCTGTTTATCTTAGCATTGGCCCCACCTCTAGAATTGTACCTGTGTGAGAATGATGGGAAACATGGATTTTACCCTGAGAAAGCAGGTAAAGTTAGTCCTATGCTTCTTGTTTCCAGATCCATCCCCACTCTTTAAGGAAAAGCAGTGCAGCTGAGAGTGGAGTAAGGCGTAATCACCGACCACCCAACAGCAGAAGTGAGTAATGACCATATAATCATTGATTGAGTCCCCCTCAACACCACAAACCAGGCCTTTCTCTATAAATTCAAGCAGACTTAAAAAAAACAATGGAGCATTAAAAAGTTAGCAATTCAAGAGGGAGGAGACCAAACTCTGCACGCAAAACAAAAGAGAATGTTTTTAAAAAATAAAATTTCTAATCCACATTGTCAGTAAGGACTAACGTTAAATTGATAGAAAAAGTAGGTTGTCATTTTCTCCACTTAAGAGTACAAATTGGTGAAACTTTTCTGGAGGATAATTTATAAAAAAAATTTAAGAATGTAAATTGTGTGTCTCTTTGACCTGTGAATTCCACATCTAGAAATTAATCCCAATAACTGTACATATGTGAAATCACACAAACACACAGCATTTATAGCACATTGCCAATAATAGTAAAAATTAGAATCAACCTAATGTGTAATAGGAGTTTGGTTGGGTAAATTATGGTACAGCCCATACAATGAAATTCTATGCCACCATAGATAATAGGTATATCTATCATTATCAAGAAAGATGTCTGTAACATATTATCAAGTGAAAAAAAAAAAGCAGATTATAAAACTTTATGTACAAGGGAAAACACACTTTATTACCCTGTCCTCTAAAGAGAGGATTTGCATGACTACCTGGTCCAAGAAGAAAAGCAGAGCTCCTGTTTATTAAAAATGAAAGCCAAAGTCTTGAAAAGAAGTGTTGCTAATGTAGCAAAAAAGCAGAAGAGTCAGGCTGAGAAGTCTTATAACAAGTCCCAGTCCCCAACTCAGCCAGCTGCACTGCCACTATACATCAATATCTCAGACAACTGCAAGAGCTGGAAATTTTTGCAAATGAAGTTTATTCTCTTTTGAACAAAATGCTCTTGAATTTGAAAGATCATCTCTTCTTTGCATACCAAAGATACAAAGCACAGTATAAGATATGAATAATCAACGCATATGATAAGAACATTTATAGATTCTCACAACTATCTCAAGATTCCAGAAAGTAAATAAAATGTTATGACTGACTTCTGGCAAATAAATAAGTCATCAGAAAACACAACGATAATTTGAAAGTGATTAAAAAGGAAAAATGATAAATACAAATGTAGAAGTCTCTACACTACTTACGTTTTAAATATAAATGGGATGGAAAGTGATCAAACTGATCAGGTACAGAAGATTTCGAGGATGGACTCAAAAGATTTTCCTTGCTCTTCAAAAAGAAATCTACTGTGTCCAGCTGACGATTTTCTATTCCTGCCTGAGGTGGGAGAAAATCAGAAAAAAATTACAATAGGAAAAAAAATTGGGATACAGATTTTTTAAACTTTACAACTTAATGTACTAACACAAAGAGACACAGGCTATCTTTTTTTTTAAGATTTATGTTTATTTATTTATTTTTGGCTGCATCAGGTCTTTAGTTGCAGCACGTGGGATCTTCATTGAGGCATGCAGAATCTTTCATCACGGCGCACAGGCTCTTCATTGCAGTGCACAGCCTTCTCTCTAGTTGGGGCATGCGGGTTTTCTCTCTCTAGTTGTGGTGAGCAGGCTCCAGGGCGCGTGGGCTCTGTAGCTGTGGTGTGCAGGTTCCAGAGCACGTGGGCTCTGTAGTTTGTGGCACGCAGGCTCTCTAGTTGAGGCACGTGAGCTCAGTAGTTGTGGCGTGCGGGCTTAGTTGCCCTGCAGCATGTGGGATCTTAGTTCCCTGACCAGGGATCGAATCCGCATCCTCTGCATTGGAAGGCAGGTTCTTTACCACTGGACCACCAGGGAAGTCCCCACAAGGCTATCTTTATCTTGCAAGAGTACCTGAGTTCTAGTGAGGATTCTGACAATGACCATATGACTTGGGGCAAGTCTCTGTAACCTTTCTGAACTTCAGTTCTGCTTTAGTTCTACCATTCTGTAATTCTAACGCCATTCAAAGCTAGGTACTCAGGGATCACCCTCACAGTTATCGTCTATTTTAATTAAAATGTTAAAGCAGTATGATAAAAAGTTAAACTGAAAAAGCAGGCTAAATACAGACTCCCATTTCTAAAGTAGGCATCTGAGGAAAGTTTTCTACAAAGAACACGTAAAAATCACAGATTTAAAAATATATATACAGTTGACCCTTGAACAACTCAGGAGTTAGGGACGCTGATCCTCCCGTGCGGTGAAAAACCCATGTATAACTCTACGGTCATCACTCTGAATCAGAGGTTCCACATCCATGTATTCAACCAACTTTGGATTGTGCAGTACTGTAGTACTCACTATTGAAAACAAGTCATCATACAAGCGGACCTGTGCAGCTCAAACCCATGTTGTTCAAGGGTCAATTACGTGTGTGTGTTTATAGAATATATCTTTAAATGCTCAGTTGAACTGGAAAGAAAGAGAAAAATCCTCAGAGAGTATAAACAAATCTCTGATGACCTAAATAAAGCAGGGGCTGAAAAACAGGGCCCACCAACCAAATTCAACTCCTGTCTGTCTTTGTAAATGAAGTTTTATGGGAACACGGCCACATCCGTTCATTTACCTATTGTCAATGGCTATAATGGCATATCTGAGTATTTGTAACAGAAATCTTCCTGGAAAGCCTAAAATATTTATTCTCTGGTCCTTGACAGAAAAAGTTTCCCATGCCTAGCCTAAAGCACTGTGCCTAAGAATCACCTGGAGAGCTTGTTAAAATGTGGATTGCTGAGCCCATTCCCCAGAGATTCTGATTCCCTAAGTCTGGGTTGGGGCCTGAAAATTTACATTTCTAATAAATCTGCTGGAGATGGTAATGCTGCTGGTCTGGGGACCACACTGAGAATCAATGGGCTGGGTGCTAGGCCAGGCAGGCTAGGTGAGAGGTATTGGTGAAAGTTATGTGTGAAGGAGGAAGAAAGAGGATAAACCTAGGGTCTATGCACAGTGACAATCTCCAAAAGAAGATGAACTAGAAAAATTACTCCACCAGAGGGAGACCATAAACAAACCACACCTTTGCACTAGATAGTGAAAGGAAAAACTATACTATGTATGGTTAAATAAGAATATTATTGCTCTTAGGAGATATACGTTAAAGTACTTAGAATGAAAAGTTACAAAGTTTGCAACTTTCAAATAGTTCAGCAAAAATAAGAAGTACACATACAGTTAAAACAAATGTGGCAAAATGTTAACAGTCGGTAAATGGGAGAGGTAAATGGATGCTCATTTTATTATTTTTATAATTTTTCTATAAATTTGAAAAATTTCAAAATAACACATTTAAAAATAATGACCAAATAGTAATTTTAGAAATTAAAAAAATAAAAATTGAAACCAGATACTCAGTGGATGTATTTAATACCAGATTAGATATAGCTGAAAAGAGAAGTAATGAGCTGAAAGAGTGATATAAAGGAATTATCCAAAGACATGAGTTAAGAGAGGTTAAGAGAAACTGAGGAAAGTATGAAAATTCTAACTACTTCTGACTGAAGTACCATTGTGACAACTGGAAAATGCACATTCAATTTTCACACACATGGAACATTTATGAAACTGAGTACTTACTAGGCTATACCTGAGTCTCAACAAATTCACTCGTTTGTATGTGGGGGGAGACTAAGGCCAAAACAATGCTGTAATACCACATCATCCTAATTAAACTCACTACACGGACACACTATGTATAAAGACAGAGGCTTTACAGTCACACTGCCTGGGTTCAAACCCTGGTGCTATTGCTTAGTGTCCAAGTATATCTGTATTAGAATTCACAACCTCTCTGTGTTCCCTCACCCATAAAATGGAAATAATAAACAATATTTATCTATAGATAAGAAAATTCATGAGCTAGCATCTGACTATTAACATTAATATTTAGGAAAAATAACTATAGGAAATAACCTAAGAGTAAACACTATTCCTTCTGAATAATAGATTTGTAAGAGACTAATTTTCTTTTTTCTCCTATTCTCAAATTTTCTACAATAAATATTTTCTAGTATATAAAGGTAAGTTTTTCAACAAATGGTGCTGGACTATTGAATATCCATATGCAAAAGAATGAGGTTGGGTCCCTTCCACTGACCATACATAAAAATTAATCAAAATGCATCAAAGACCTAAACGTAAGAGCTAAAACTATAAAACTCTTATAAGAGTAAATCTTCATGACCTCAGAATAGGCACTCATTTCTTAGATACGACACCAAAAGCCCAAGTGACCAAAAAAAAAAAAAAAACCCCAAAAAACAAAAAAAAAGGTAAACTAACTTCATCAAAATTAAAAACTTTTGTGTTTCAAAGGACACCATCAAGAAGGTAAAAAGACAACCCACACACAGAACAGGAGAAAATATTTACAAATCATGTATCTCATAAAGGTCTAGAATATAGAAAGAACTCTCAGAATTCAAAAATAAAAACAAATAACTCAATTACAAAATGAACAAAGGATTTAACTAGACATTTCTCCAAAGAGATACACACATGGCCAATAAACATTTGAAAACATGTTCAACACATTAGTCATTAGGAAATGCAAGTCAAAACCACAATGAGATACCACTTCACTTTGACTTCAGAGCTAGTAGGATGGCTATGATAATAAAAAATTGGACAATAACAAGTTTTGGTGAGAATGGAGAGCTACAGGAACTCCCATATATTGCTGGTGGGAATGTAAAATAGTGTAACCACTGTGAAACTGTGAAAACAGTTTGGTGGTTCTTCAGAAAGTTAAATGACTTCATAATTCCACTGCCAGGTGTATACCCAAGAGAAATAAACACACATGACGACACAAAAACTAGTACACCACCTTTCATAGCAGGATAATTCCTAACAGCCAAAAAGGAAAAACCACCTACGTGTCCATCGACTGATGAATGGATAAAAAACATCTGCTTTATCCACATAATGGAATGTCATTCAGCCATAAAAATGAATGAAGTACTGACACATGCTACATGGATGAGCCTTGAAAACATGCCAAATGAAAGAAGCCAGTCATGAAAGGCCACATTTTTTATAATTCCATTTATATGAAATTGTCAGAATAGGCAAATCCAGAGACAGAAACGAGATTAACTGTTTGGAAATTAGGGTTTGTGAGGAATTGGGAGTGATTGCCAATGGGTATGCTGTTTCTCTTTGGGGTGATGAAAATGTTATGGAATTAGACAGGATGGTTGTATAACTCTGAATATACTAAAACCCACTGAATTGTACATTAGATAGGTGAATTTTATGGTATGTAAATTATATCTCAATAAAACTGCCACTAAAAAAACAGTCTGGTACATAACATTATTAACTTCCAGTTTTCGACCTTGCTGGGCTGTGTGGTACAGTAGAAAGTGCCCTGATTTTGATTCTAGACCCTGCCTTATTAGTATGGCTATGGGCCACTCACTCAACCCTTCTGAGCCTTACGTTTTTCATCTGTAAAATGAAATGAATAAAAACTACCCAACCCGTCCCATGTGGTTATTTTAGCACAATTTAGAGAATGCATAAAAAGGACTGTTTGTGAACTATAAAATGCTACATAAATTCAGGTATGTCACTACCACAGCTGGATTAGAGGATTAGGGGCTACAGAGTAGGAATAAGAGATCACTCCTGCTCGAGCTTTCCATAGCTTGTTTCCACTTCATTTATTCTCATCAGCTTATTGTTGCCTCCAACTCTTGTAACTTTTTTTTCTTAAATAGTGTTTATTATAATCTTTTACCTTTTAAAGCCAAAATTTTTTTTTGGCGGTACGTGGGCCTCTCACTGTTGTGGCCTCTCCTGTTGCGGAGCACAGGCTCCGGACTTTGCTAAGCAAAATTAGGGTAACAAAACAGCCAAAACTAAGCAAATGGATGGGTAGAGGCTACAGATCCTTTGCCGCTAGGTTAAATGAATCTCCGAAATTGTTAGTCAAGTAAGGGTAGATGACAGAAAATAACCAAGCAAAGTTCTACAGACATTTAATTCTGTTACCTCTAGCGCATGTATGGGGATGGAGCACCTCCCCCAACCATTGAGATGGCAAAGAGAGTCCACAGTGCTGGCACTTCCATGGATCATTAGCCTATTTAAAAATTCCTCTTGAGTCAAACCAAACAAAATCAGAGAGAGTCCATCTTCTGTAAGAAAAAAAAGTTAGCTTTAATAAATTATTAGGAGTTAGGTTTCAGGATTATGACAGGAATTTCTAATTACTCAATACTTCAGCACTGTAATTACAAACAGATTTATTGGGTACTAGTAACTAATGCCCTTAAGTAATAAATTCATAATTTTTCAAAGAATGTTATTTTTTAAAACAGTAACTGCAAGACAAATGCTCATAAGAACAATGCATCCTATGAAATAACATTGAATCTCTCTTTTCTACATTGTACTATATTGCACAATCAATACCTGGAACCTTTAACTATTTACCGAGATGTCACATTTCTGGTTTACTAAAATAAAACAATTAATAGCGTGCTCTTGACACAAAGAAATACATGATTACCAAAATTGAGATACTGAAGAAGAAACACATGGTTAGTTCAATGAGAACACTCAGTAGTTTTATAGGAAGTTATGGCATAAATGCTGAATCAATGTATATCTGACACACCAAACCCAAATGCCTATGGGACCAAACAGGTGGGGAGAAGAAGTGCAAGAAAACCTAACCTGAAAGAAACTAACCCATCTAAGAGCACTGAAATTTGGCTCCAATCCATAAATTACTATTGAGGGATGAGGGGCAGTGTGGCAGAGCTTTTAATTTTTCAGTAACAACTGAAATTCCAGATTTCGTGTGAAATCCTCTAATTTTACATGTTTATAATAAATAGAATCTTTTTTAAAAAGCCTAGGTAGGGCTCCCCTGGTGGCGCAGTGGTTGAGAGTCCGCCTGCTGATGCAGGGGACGCGGGTTCGTGCCCCAGTCCGGGAAGATCCCACGTGCCACGGAGCGGCTGGGCCCGTGAGCCATGGCTGCTGAGCCTGCGCGTCCGGAGCCTGTGCTCCGCCGCAACAGGAGAGGCCACAACAGTGAGAGGCCCACGTACCGTAAAAAAAAAAAAAAGCCTAGGTAGTGTAGGCCAAACAAAATGAATCTGAGTTCATGCATGGCCCACGAGCAAACAGCTTGCATCCTTTGCCTGTACAGACTGAAGTCTCATGAATGACTCGCTGGGTTAAAACCAACCTTTCTTACTCTTAAACTCTTCCTGACTCAGTCCTAGCATTTAGCTGAGCAGAAATAACCTTAATTAAAAATCAAACACATGGGCTTCTCTGGTGGCGCAGTGGTTGAGAGTCTGTCTGCCGATGCAGGGGACATGGGTTCATGCCCCGGTCCGGGAAGATCCCACATGCTGCGGAGTGGCTGGGCCCGTGAGCCATGGCCGATGAGCCTGCGCGTCCGCAGCCTGTGCTCCGCAACGGGAGAGGCCACAACAGTGAGAGGCTCGCATACCGCAAAAAAAAAAAAAAAAAAATCAAACACATGAGACAACATTACTGAGAGTAACACCAAATTTTCTCCATCAAAGCCTAGGCTTAGAGGAGTAGGCACCACCACCACCCGGGCAGCAGAAGTAAAATAGATAAGAGAGCACCTCTCAGCATGGATTTCAACCTGATACAAGACATTCTCACCTGTCAAAACAAGGCACAGTTGCTGGTCTCCACCACTGTCTACAGGAATACACTTCTTGCCCAGCGAAAAACGCTGCATGCTCTGGGTCTCCAAATCCCACAGGACAATGGTACAGCCCGTCCTTTCAACTGCCCAAGTAAACAGCGCAGTGAAGCCTGTCACAGACATACATGTAAGCTCAAGGGGTTCCTCCTGTTCACTGATGTGTATTCTTTTCCATGATCTTCCTGAATCACTGGTCTTGGCAGGACCTTTCTGTGGAAAACTATACTGGCTGCACATTACATCCTGTGGAGTGAAGGCCCAGTTTGGCACACTGGTACTGTGGTTACCAGATTCAGGAGGCTCCAAATGCAAAATATCCTGGAACCACGGAGCACAACAGGTACCTTCCAGCTTGGAGTTCTTTATTGTTTCATTCAGTGATGACAGCTGGGCTTTCCAAGACCTGGAAGATAGGGCAGAACTTACATCTGTGACAGTGAAAGGCACAAACTAAAGCAGTAAATCAAGCAAAGATGCAATTAGGAAAATAAAAGTGTCTACCTCTGTAAAGACTTTTAGTGAAAAGGTACAGTGTCAGCATGACAAAAAATGGAAATAATAAAGTAAATCCAAAAAGGAGGTTTCTGTACCGATCAACTTGGAAGGAAAACTTGGTCAGTTTCATGTTGTAGTCAGAATTAACAGGATCATCTTCATCTATCCCCTTAGGGCCTTCAATAGGAATGTCTTCTAGTGTTCTTTCACATAGTAGGTGTCCTGGGTATTGCCTATGTTTTAAAAACAATAGTCATGATTTAAAAAAAAGATGATCAAACAAAATCTGTGTTATTATTGCTCCTGTTAAAAATGGAAGGGTGGTGGGGGTGGGGGTGGGAACTTCCCTGGTGGTCCAGTGGTTAAGAATCCACCTTCCAATGCAGGGGATGCGGGTTTGATCCCTGGTCAGGGAACTATGATCCCACATATTGCGGGGCGACTAAGCCCATACGCCACAACTAGAGAGCCTGCGTGCTGCAACTACAGAGCCCATGCGCTCTGGAGCCTGAGCGCCACAACTACAGAGCCTACGTGTGCTGGTGCCTGTGCACCACAACTAGAGAGAAGCCTGCACGCTGCAACTAAGACCCAAACGCAGCCAAAAATAAAATAAATATATATTTTTTAAAAAATGGAAGGGGGTATGGGATGGAGGTGTTACAGAGTAGAAAGAGTATAGACAATAAGTTTCCCTGACCCAGACTCCTTACCTCCATTGCTTAAGGCAGATTGATAAAGTCAACCTTAAAAATTTGACCCACCTGTAACTATGTGTGTAGATGTCAACTAGATTGACTGTGGTGATCATTTCACAATATACACACACATATGTTGTATATATGAAACTAATATAATGTTTATGTCAATTAAAAAAAATTTGACCCTTAAGGGAAGTTAGCTTTATGTAGAGATAAAAGCATGGATTATCTGCTACATTGTAGATGTTGTGCTAAAAACTTTACCTAAACTAAGGTATTCGAGCCTTTCAACAACCCTGAGGTAAATAGAAGCCAGTTTTGTAGATACAGAAAGGCTCAAACAGTGGAGCTTAATGTGAACCAGGTGAATGTGACCATAAGCCCAGGTTTTTAATCACTCACCATACCATCACCACAAATTAAGACTTGGGCTGAGACCCTGGGAATACATAAAAGTTAGGAAAGCAAAGTATGAGTGCAGGTGTGGATGGAGAGTGTATGTGGAAAGAGGGCTATCACGTTGCAGAAGCACAAAGAAGGCTACGGTGCTTAAAGCATAGTGAATGAGAAGCAAGGTGGTGTGAGATGAGGCTGGAGAGCTTGGCAAGAGCCAGATGGGGTCAGGTTTTATGGGCTACTAAGGATTCTTAGTTTCTATCTTGGGGTGAGGGGGGCGTGGGAAGAAGCTAAATAAGGGTTTTATGCAGAGAAGCCATATGATCAGACACAGAAGAGTAGCTGTGGGGAGAATGGGATGCATGTAAACCCCCTGAACACTTAAATTATTAACCCTTTCAACAACTTGAAGGTAACAGCTTGATATACATTTGTCAAGGAGATGATGTTAGAGAAGGCAAGGTGACAGTGAGAAAACATGATCCATGGAGAAGGTAGTTTCCGCACCAACAAAAGATACATACCCTGCCCCAGATGTTCATACCTGGCTATACTCTGATAAGACATGCATTGTAACACCACCACTCTGGCTACTCCGTAGATGATGGATTTGAGGGGGGAAGAACAGATATGGGGAGACCAATTACGAGGCTGGTAAGCTAGTTCAGGTAAGCGATGATAGCAGAATAGATCACAGTGATGACAGAGGAGTTAAGACAAGTGGGCAGATTCAAGACACACTCAGGAGCTAGAATGGCTAGGACCGTGATTAGCTGGATGTGGATCTAATACTTAAAAGAGGCTAGAGATCTAGAAAAGAGAGGAAACAGAAAACGGTCCCTGAGAAGGAGGGAAAGAATGGGGTCCAGAGTACACACAGAAGGACTGGCCTTCATAGGAGGAGGGAATCTCTCCATTGTAACAGGACGGAAGATGGAGAAGACGAGTGCAGGAAAGTGGGTTTGCAATTTAATGTGAGAAACTGAAGGAGCTCCCATTAGCTGGGTTCTACTTCCTTTATAAAGTTGGAGGTAAAGTCATCCAAGAACAGTTGGGGGTAAAGAGATGAATAAAGGTTTGAGGAAAATGGAGGTTTAAAACGTTGTAAAGAATGGACTCATGGGCTTCCCTGGTGGCGCAGTGGTTGAGAGTCCGCCTGCCGATGCAGGGGACACGGGTTCGTGCCCTGGTCCGGGAAGATCCCACATGCCGCGAAGCGGCTGGGCCCGTGAGCCATGGCCACTGAGCCTGCGCGTCCGGAGCCTGTGCTCCACAATGGGAGAGGCCGCAACGGTGAGAGGCCCGCGTACCGCAAAAAAAAAAAAAAAAAAGAAGAATGGACTCATGAAAAGTCATTGTAAAATTTCCAGGCAACATGAGAGACCACAGAAGACAGTGAATGTGAACTTATAGTGGTATCAATTTTCCTCTGTGGTTTTCTCACAAGTGCTCAGTTGCTTGAGTGCAGGGAACGAGAAGAGAGAATAAAAAAAAAGATTTGTCAGATCAAGTGCTACCACAGGGCAGAAACAAGAGTTTAGGGCTCATTCAAGAAAGTGACTGAAATGACAGGTCACAGAATCTATGCTGTAAAGGGAGGGCAGTGAAGACAGAGGGGGCTCCTGTCTTCACTTGGGAAGTCAGCATATTAGAAATTCCAGTGAGGTCAGATGAGAGAAGTGGGGGTACTTGAGTAAGCAAGCTGTACAGTCTGGCAAGTCGTGCTCAGAGTGGGATGTGTAGAAGAGTGATTTGCGGGAGGAGCTGTTTCATATAATGACAAAGCCCAGGGTATGACTATGGGAATGGACAGCTAAGGTAAACTGGAAGGAAAAGTTATTGACAGTGAATTGAATGAACAAACCATGAGGAGCTTACATGGAGCTTACAAACTCTGTAGGAAACACAAAAAATTAGAGAAATAATACAAGACTATACACAATTAAGTGCTAAACTGTAGTTCAAAGCAAAAGTGCTACAGAAGTCCAAAGGAGAGAAAAATTATTAAATGAGTAGAAATTTACAAGTGGAAGGGATTTTAGTAAGGAATGACTTCATTAAAGAAGTGGATCTCAAAGCATGAATAGGACTTGATAAAATGAAAAGGGGTGGCTGACTTTTTGTATGGCAGGAAAGAACAACTAGGGTCAGGAGGCAGGAATGGTAAAAAACACTGTTAGATTTCAGAGTACACTTAGAAAATAAACATGCAGTCAACTTCTTCAAGAAATTATACTAATTAAAGAGCACTCATGTAAATAATTAACAAACAGCGATCACTCATTTAGTTGGACAGGACAGATCCCTAAATTGACTATAGGGAACAGAACAGCAGCTCTTCACTGGCTGATGTTACAGTGGCTGAGTTCAATGAAATTTGTTCAAAGGGATGTGCCTGGTGCCCACTTCAGTGCTCTTCTCTTGGGGTGTTGCCAAAACATCTGGAGGAACAGAACCCTACACTCAAGGATCAGAGTAGCTGAGTGGGCATTCCTTCCCCCCTCACCTGTCAAATTATTTTCCAAGGAAGTTGATTAGAAGGTAACTCTACACATACAGGATATATTTTAGTCAGTGAAAATGGCCTATTGATACACAAGCACACAGTCTGAAAATGTGATAACCATCCCTGCTCAAAGATAAAAAAAAAAAAAGTATTAAAAGGCCATTGAAAACAAATGAAAAACTCACAGTAGTAAGAAGTTCTGGCTGATATGTGAAGATGAAATTAACCCTTTTTTGTAATCCAGACAATGAGCAATAAATCCATCAAAGTGCATTCCCAATTATTCAAGGATATATTTATTTCATTCATATTAAGTTAGGACCAAAAATCCTAATGGTTTGATATGTCCCTTAAAACTGAAAGTCATAAATGTGGATTACCCTACTTGCAAGCTTCAATAAACAGGGTGCTGTGTGTGTGTGTGTGTGTATGCATATTCACACACACACATATTCCTTTCAAACATTATAAAATCAGAAGCAATTAGAATTTCTGAATCAAAAAGCTACACAAAGAAATACTCAATTTTCACTAATATATTTAGGAAGTGTGTGGGTCCTCAAAAGGAAACACCTGAGGAAATCCTAAAATGGAGAAAGCACAGTTAATACATCTTGTCAAAGTCCTTAAGTGAAAAGTGATCCCCTAGGCAGCCAGGACCCTAACCCACGTAAGACGCAATTCTAACACAGGGTAAATCCCATTTTTCTTCTACTCTAGTATTGAGAAGAAGTGAGTAGATAATGTATAATAGCTAAGGGCTTTTAAAATTGTGCTTGGTTACTTTTCATTTATGATGATATAAGCCATATATAATAATAATAAACATAAATCAAAATCAAACTTGGATATGTATCCAGAAATAAAAAGGTAGCCAGTGGTCACTTGTACATACTTTTATATAGTAATAAGCTCACTAGGTAGTAGCTAGAACGTGATCAAGCAAATAGAGGGAAAAAAACGGTTAAAAGAATAAAAAGAAGCTAACAAGTACATTTTTAACCTCTTATGGCTCTAATTATTTACCTGAAATCAGAGAAGGAAGTAATCTACATACCTGAAATACAAATTTAAGTTAAGAGCAATTGCAGTGTTGGAGGAGCTGACAATCACTACAACATCTAGGTCTTGAGACACTTTCAATGAAGTAAAGGAAGAACTCTTGGCTGGCTCTTGTTGCTGCTCATTATACATATCTTCTTGAGGAAGTGCCAAATCCACATGAGCTACATGTCTACCATCCACAGTGTCAAAAATGTCTTCGAGTTAGAGTTAAAGAAAACGTCAGTCTTAAGTATGCCTAATCATTTAAAACACAGGACGAAATAAGAGTTATAGACTTCACTGCTCCAACCTTGTAGGAATAATAATAGAAGGAAGACGGACACTAAAAATCCCATCATATTAACCAGGTGACTATGAAGTTGGGGAACCAATAAACAACCTGATAGAGAGTTCACTCAACAATACTTGCTGAATCTCCACTCTGTGCCAGGCCCTGAGACAACAATAATATTTTCCACTAATGTTCTACAACAGTGCTGTCCAAAAGAAACAACGCGAGGCACATTTGTCACTGTAAATTTTCTAGCAGCCTTATTAAAAAAGTAAAAAGAAACCAGTGAACCTAATTTTAAGAACGTTTCATTTAACCTAGTATATCCAAAATATCATCTCTATATGTAATCAATATTAAAAAATTGAGATATTTTACATCTTTTTCACATAAGTGTTCAACCCTAGTTATTTTATACTTACAACACATCTCAATTTGGACAATTAAATTTTCACTGGAAATATCTGGTCTGTATTTAGACTTCAAAAATTTACATTTAAGAACTTGGAACAGCCAGAGTTGTTCCAAACATACTCAAGAGTTCTCCAATAACTCAATCAAGTATCAGACTTTAAATCTAAAGTAATTAAGTACAATTATGAATTCAGTTCCTCAGTCACACTAGCCAAAAAATTTCAAGTGTTCAACAGCCACATATGCCTACTGCCTACCACGTCGGACAGCTCAGTTCTGTAACCTGGCAGCAAAAATGAAGTTAATCCAATATTCTATAACATTTTTTACAAAATAAATTTTAACACAGGCTATGATACATGTAAAATAGAAAAATTACTTCTTTAATGCAGAAATGAAAGTTCCAAAAACACATAAAGGGTCGTTCTTCAAATAATCTTCAAAATAATTTTGCTGGTGACCTATGAATCTGTTGAAGACAGAAAATCTGTGATAGTTTTCCAAAAACGAATTTCAAACAGTTATGCAAACCATCTGATTCCCTAATATGATGGAATCACCATCAGAGACGATAAGAGATAGGTTATATTCACACATGAAAATGTGTGTATCATATCATAAGCAGTCATCTAAATCTCTCCTGGAACAAGCACAAAGTAGATATTTAATAAGTATATTTTAAATAAATGGGTAATGCAGAACATATACAATTTTAAAACAACATAAGTTGGACAAGATGATTATGATTTATAAACTGAAAAATATTTGAATGGAATATAAAGCAATGTAGTTTGAGTATTTTAAGTTCATGAAGATCTTTTCCCCTGAAAGTTTTACTGAAAAATTAATCTTTCTACCTACAGCCCAGTCCCTAAAACTAAAAGCCTATAAAAAGGCTCATTTTTCCAGGTATTCTCCTCCCCCACACATCAACATCTTTACCAACAAGGATACAGATCCAGCCTAAATGACTCAAAACAAAAAGAATTCCTCTGCAGAGCTGTGTGTCAATAATCCTGTCCACTGCCTGTGCAGGTAAGGATAATGTGAAACAGCTGAGTACCCTAATCTCAGCATCTCTTTCAGGAAATATAATGTGCAGGATGATATATTCATTGATGAACAATAATGATGTGTTACTGTGAAATGACAGAATTCTCAAAGATAATAAGGAAATACCTATAAAACAAAAGGATATTACGTCAAACTCACTGGTTACAATTTTACAACTGGTAAATTTGATTCTGTTAACACAAACAGGTAAAACAAAAAAGAATCAGCATTTAACTTAGTCCAACTCTAGACAATTATTGGTCAAACTCACCTAAGCAAGTGGAAGGTAAGTAAGGAACTGAATGAAGATGGCCTACAATGTCTCTGTGCCTTCTGTTTACAGCCAGAGTGTGACAACACACCAGAAGATGATCAAAAAAGCCTACTTACCCATGAGACCAAATAAGAACAATCACAGACTCTTTTTTTTAAAAGGAAAAGAAGGAACCTTATAATCAGGGTAGCGAGAATGCAACTGCCTTAAAAATAGAAGCCTGAGTGCTTTGATTTCTGCTCCCTGCAGCCCTCAGGATGGGACATAGCAAACAGGTCTGTAACCAGTCTAGATCAGCACATTATCCAACAGAAATATAATGTCAGTCACAAAAGTGAGCCACACATGTAATTTTAAATTTTCTAGTAGCTGCACTGAAAAAAGAAAACAGGTGAAACTAATTTTATTATATATTATTTACCTCATATTCAAAATATCATTATCAACATGTAACACAAAAACTATTAGTGAGATATTTTACTTTTTTAGTACCAAGTCTTCAAATCTGGAATGTATCAACATTTGACATTTAAAGGACATATTAGTTGATATTAAGCACATTAAGGGCTTAATAGCCTCATGTGGCTAGTGCCTACTATACTGCACAAATATCCCTCCCTGACTTCACCTCTATAAGAGCTTTTCCTGAAATACATAAAATTACATAGTAATACACAAATTCAAACATGCTAAAAGACCACCTGCAAATACTTACTGATAATTTGATCTTCAACGAGCTTTTGCAATGTCTCCTCAGTATAGCTATATGAAATGGTTGCATCACATCTTCCATCTTTCAAACTAAATTCACAGATGAGCAGTGCATTATTTTCACTAAGAGCAAGCAGTCTGGGCTTGTCTGTTGGTGTCCCACTGTTATGAGAGTCCTCCCATACAAACCTAAGGAAAAAGTTTAGACTATTTATTATATTCTATATCCACAATAATACTTACCCACAATGGTGAAGGTAGGACAGAAGAAGTAGAGAACAACTCTTTGGTTCACCTAAAAGCATTACTTCTATATACAACCTAAGGGAAAGTAAACTGCTCTAGAACTTCCAGCCCCTTCAGGGCAACACAAGAATATAGGAGTCATTTGTGAAAAGGGGGCAAAGAGCAAGAAATGGTGGCTGCTTTTTTCCTTCATCCTAAATCTGGACTGATGGTATGTTTAAAGGAACTGTCATGATCAAGGATATGTTTCAACAACCAAATATGTCTATTATTTATAAGAGGTGGTCTTCACAATTAACAAAATACGTTTTGCTAACATAAGTGCTTTGAATAACTTTAAAAAAAGAAAGCGATTATTTGCATTTATAGACTTTGAAGACTCTAAACTGGCATATTATACAATAGCTCTGTCCAACGAAACTTTCCATGAGATGCAAGTGTTCTACACATCTGCAAAGTCCAATACAGTAGCCAACAACCTCATGTGGCTACTGAGCACTTGAAATGTGGGTAGTGCAACGGAGGAACTAAATTTTCAATTTTAAGTGCAGTTATAGAATACTTAAAGCAGTGTAAAGTCAACATACCAACATGACTAACAAGGATGGAAAGAGGCTAATGATGCTACAGCTTCAAATTAAATAATAAAATTAAGTTACATTAAAAGAGAAAAAAGAGAGCCCCAATTCTGAAAACTATGCAATGGAATGAGATGAGGTTACCATGCTGATAAAGTTTCATCTTTTAAAAAAAGCTTTTTTTCTACAGAATTAGTAAGTTTTATATCTAAAAACAGTGGACTTGGTGCTACTATGTTATTATTAGAAAAAAACACTGACATTTTATATTTCTGTCTTTATACCTAGAATGATGTTTCATAAACAGCCAATTCCTGACTGTTCACACTGAAATCTGATGTCAAATATGAAAAAGGTTAAACAAATTAAGATATATTTAAAAGGCTGAATACTGTGAAACCAGTAACATCATTAGTACATGGGACTATACTGCCACGTGGAAAGAGAATTTTCAGTGAACATAATATAGAATGTACAGTGATTTCAACAATATACAAAGGACCATACATACTTTGAGAAAAGGAGGAAGCAAATTCTGTACACTATAAACTTATCCTTATTTTTACCCTACGAATTATTTTAACTGAATTCAATTCAACTAAAAAAACTAAAAAGTAGCCCTTCTTGATCCTCCCCCACTAATTTCATGCTATAGCTTACAAAAGCCCCCATTATTTTATGTCTGTTCTGCTTATCTTCTGTGAGGTTCTCTCTGCCTCATTCCTTTCCTTATATGGCTGTGTTCATACGTACTTAATACTGTTGAATCAACTAACTTATGGTAAGGAGGGATTCCTTTTCCTAGCAACTGGAGATCAGGAATAAAGAAGACAAACATAAAACAGGTTAAAACATTCAGTGATTGAACAAACGAATCTCTACTGTGAGGCACTTTTATAGGACCTGGATATTCCAGAACTCCTCTGTGGCTACTCAAAATCGTTAACATTTCTAAAATGTTTTGTTATTAAAGAGTCCAAAGCGTCGGAAGGCACTCTCAAACTTAATGATGTAAACTGTAAGAGTTACATATGTGGAAAGTAATATATGATTGAAATTGTTTCTTTTCTGTCTTCCCAACCATACAACCTCACATGTAAGAACTGTCTTATTACACCTTTTAGGCACTGCTCCTAGGTAACGAACAGAAAGCGCGTAAGTATTTGTTGAGTGAATACACTAGTAAGTGCGTAGAAAACGCAGGCTCTGTCCTTGAAGGGGGGTGGAGGGGAGGGGAAGCCCAAATGTGAAGGAAACAGCTATCTGTATCAGAGATAAGGAAAAGGTAACAGGATGATTCAAATGAGAGATGATGCCCCTCAGCTGGCATCTTTAACAGATTTAACTGAAGAAAATGGGCGTGGGGCACGGCAAAGTGACGATTAATCAACCTGTGTTAAATGAATTTAAAAAGCGTCCAAGCTAGGATTCATTACAGGTTCTCCACGTCCGGAGAGGATCTGGATACTGTCTCCACCCACCCGGAACGGGAAAGAATGGGTGCAGGGACGCGACAAACCGAGGAAAATGTTCCGAGAAGGAACCAGGCCTGCCTCTGAGGCGTTGCCCCCCACCGTCATCCCTCTCCCGCTACCTCCAAGGTAGGAGGGGGAGCAGAGGCGCCAGCCAAGCTAAGGCTGCAGACTCCCTCCACAAGGCCAGGCCCGGCCACAGCACTTACTGCCGAAAAGGGCCTTCCAGGCAGCAGCCGCCCCCGCCCCGGCCGCCGGGCGCCAAGGGAAGCACGTGAAGGCTGCCTGCAGCCGTCAGGCTCCCCAGAACCTCCTGCTCCCTGTGCAACTGCGCCCGGGATCCCAGACGCCCTGTTGCCTCGGCGGGGACCGGCACCAACAACACGGGTAGAACCCGCTCCACAGCTTCAGCGCTTCCAGTCCCCTTGTCTGCAGCCATCCCGCTCGCACCGGTCCTTCCGGTCCCTACAGCCCGCTGCGTCCTGCGCGTGCGCAGTGTAGCCGACCCGCTGTCAGCCTCGTGACTCCCGCGGGGAGATTAGCGCTGACGTAGTCTGCCCGGTTAAGTTCTCCGCACCACCCACTCCAGCAAAGCCACAGCTGCCTTTGTTTTTAGCCCACGGTTTGCTGAGAGTTGAGGGCCTCCATTAGCGGCTTAAGGTGGCTGTAGCAGCTGTTCTCACTCTGTAGCATTACCTTTGCTTTCTTACCCTTGCTGCCTCCTCTCTATTGGAGGCCTGTGCCTGCCACTCTTCGCTTTTCTTATTGGGCTGTTATTTTTACTTACAGGCCCTGAGTGGTGCAACGTCCTTGGTATTTGACCGATCCATGATGAGGGAGCTGACTTGATGCTGACATCAAATAATATCCATTGTAACAGCCAGGGGAACAGGGTGGGTGGAAGTGGTAGAGTTACTGTTTCCTACTACTCTTTCCTCTGGGAGGTATAATCCAAGATCGGCCAGCAGAGGGGGCGAGAAGAGGTGGGGAGTAGACACTTTGCAATGGTCTCCTAAAGGACAGCAGCGCCTTTCTTAACACATACTTTTCCACAATCAGATGAGGTCACACAGCTATCAAAGGTCACCTCCTTTGTCTGTGCTTTGATTCCCATCTTCCTCCTGTTGTAGGACGTTGTGAACTTTCTTCGCCTTCATTACTCTCCACCCTTCCCCGCCCCGGCCACTTAATGGCAGTGCTTTCATTATCATGCAGGCATGCTGTAATATCACTCTTTAAAAGAAAATCGTTCCTTAACCTACACAGACTACTACCTACTGTCCAATTGCTCTGCTACCCTTTCAGAAGATTCCAAATTGACTCTTTCTGTAGTCAGTGCCTCCCTCCTCTGTCACATCTCCTCATTCCACACTCCTTTTTAAAAAAATAAATTTAACTTTTGGCTGCATGGGTCTTTGTTACTGTGCGTGGGCTTTCTTTAGTTGCGGTGAGCCGGGTCTTCTCACTGCAGTGGCTTCTCTTGCTGCGGAGCACCGGCTCTAGGCGTGTGGGCTTCAGTAGTTGTGGCACGCAGGCTCAGTAGCTGTGGCTTGCAGGCTCTAGAACACAGGCTCAGTAGTTGTGGCCCATGGGCTTAGCTGCTCTGTTGCGTGTGGGATCTGCCTGTTGCGTGTGGGATCTTCCACGAACCCGTGTCCCCTGCCTTGGCAGGTGGATTCTTAACCACTGCGCCACCCGGGAAGCTTACACACTCCTTTCTTAAAGTACTTTCTTTTCAACTTTGGTAGCACCACTTCCGTAATTTTCAACCTATTTTTTTCAGATAACTCCTCCTCAGTCCCCTATGTTGGCTTTTCTTCCTACATCATCTCTTCCTCACTCCTAACTTGTAATACATCTGTGTGCTGATACTCCCACTTCTGTGTCTTTATCCCTGACCTTTTCCTTCACCTCCAGACTGCTCTTCACCTACTTGATATATCTACTTGGATTTCTAACAGGACATATTAAAGCATCTAAAATGTTGATTATAACCCTTCGCAATGCATTTTTCCTCATGTGTTCCCCACGTTAGTCTAGGGCACCCACCATTCACTCTGCCTGGGAGTCATCCTGGATTCTTCACCACCATCCTTATCCAGCCCATCAGCAATATCTGTCAACTCTTACTTCCAAAACCTTTTCCAAACTTCTTCTCTTTCTGTCCCTAAAGCTCTTCCATTCTTGCCCCAGCTTTGGAAAAAGAACTTCTGAACATTTTTTTCGCTTTCTATCCTGTTCCCCTAACAATCAGCAGTCAGAGTGATCTTCTCAAAACAAAATCACGTTATGCCACTTCCCTGTTTAAAATTCTGACTTCCCAGCTGTTAAAAATCCAGACTTTAAAAAATAACCATGGCTTACAGATGTGTACTCTGCTTACCTCTCTCCTACCTTATCACCCTCCCCCCCTTACCTGTATACTTCAGCCACACTGTCCTCCTTTCTTTTCCTGAAACACACCAAGTTCATTCTCACTCTAGGGGCTTTGTGCTCACTAGTGCCTCTGCATGGAATACTTGTCGTTGATTCCAGCTTAATTGTAACCTCTACTGACAGGCCTTCCATTCCACTCCAGTCACTCATCCCCCAATTTTGTTTTCACCGTGGTATTTATCACTATTTGATGTCTTCTGTCAGTCCCTGTCCAATCAGAATGTAAGCTTCAGAAGAGCAGGGGCTTTTCCTTGGTCACCACTGTTTCTCAACCACCTAAAATGGTACCTGGTTCATAAAAGGGACTCTTGTGTTTTTTGATGAGTGCATGACCTTGTTTGTCAAAATAAACCAAACATCCCATATCTCAAAGGAGATATTTATATAAAACACTCTTAGCTCAGCTAGGGCTACTTATAAAAAATGGCAACAGTGGAACAGTTTCCAAGGTCTATTGTTAGACATAACAAGGACTTGTCCCTTACATTAAGGACACTTGAAGCTTCACACATAGGATATAATGAAAGCCGTTTTCTTAACTTACAAACAAACTGCCACGCTTCATTCTATTATCTTTTTAATTATACCTCATTTTGCCATGCCTTTTTAGGCACATAGTTCATAGTTTTTGAAGCATAAGAAAAGGTTTTGGGCAGGGTTCACCAATATATCAAGGCATACAACTGTCTTCAGACTTTCTGGATCGCTTTAGGCAAAACCCATACACAACTAATGTCTGATCATTAAACTCTTCCCACATACGTATTCCGGAACAACCTGATCAGTAGATCAAGGCAAACCTACAAAGAGAAGAGGTGCATCCCTTTAAAATACTGTGTGATGTGATTAATATGTCTCTTTCCAGCAGATGGTAAGTTCTGAGAGATGACCTACATGTTGTTTGTGTGTTTACATCTTATTTACATTTGAGTTGTCCCTCAAATACTTCTTTAATGAAAAGTTCATCTTCTCAAACTAGTTCTTACCCTCAGATAGCTTAGCATAATAAATAATCAAAGTTCCTGGGAATAAATGGAAAGGTTTGGCTGAAGAAACAGGCCCCACGACCCTAACTTGGAGCAGACTGGTTACTCAATAAGTACCAATGTCTAGAAATACTTCTAAAAGCAAGTTATCCTCCCTACTCTTGATTTAAAAGTAGTAGAGGGCTTCCCTGGTGGCGCAGTGGTTGAGAATCTGCCCGCCAACGCAGGAGACACGGGTTCAATCCCTGGTCTGGGAAGATCCCACAGGCCGCGGAGCAACTGGGCCCGTGAGCCACAACTACTGAGCCTGCGCGTCTGGAGCCTATGCTCTGCAACAAGAGAGGCCACGACAGCGAGAGGCCCGCACACCGCGATGAAGAGTGGCCCCTGCTCGCCGCAACTAGAGAAAGCTCTCGCACAGAAACGAAGACCCAACACAGCCAAAAATAAATAAATAAATAAATAAATAAATAAATAAATAAATAAAGTAGTAGAGAAGTGACAGAACCTAGTCTGGGCTTGAATAGGGGGCTATGACCTTGTTTCCACAGTCACTTACTCCATCCTAGTCTCCAGCTGCTGTACCAATTGTTTGTCCACATGGTGACAGAACAGAGGAAGAAGGTTGCTGGGGAAGGCCAGGGGTTCTGCCAGAGAGGCTATGGGCATCTGAGCTATCTCCCAGGCAGTGAGAACTACCATGTCTGTCCTGGAGGGCAGAGAAGTAATACATCAGCATCTTTGTATGCACGCAGGACATAGGCTCAGGGCCCAGGTTTCTTATTGTCTTTCTACCACCGCTATCACCCTCTGTACCTCCAGCAACTGAGAGAACATTTGCACATTTGGTATGTGCCAGGCAATGTTTAGTGCTTTACACACATCTTCCATCTCATTTAATCTTTAGATCTCTAACTGGTTAGTACTCTTATCCTTAGATCCCTAGTTTATAGATGAGGAAACAGGCTAAGGAAAGTAAAATAATGTGCCCCAATGTTATGTTCCTGATAAGTAACAGAAGCAGAATTCACACCTAGGTCTGTGAGTAATTAAAGGGACAAGCTTTAGAGTCTATCTTACACTGCCTTCCATGGGGGACAATGCTCTAGGGCACTATAGAAAAATAAAAAAGGCAGAACAGCTACAACTCTGTTTCTCTGTCCAACCTCCTCGCTGGTGCTTGAATAAACCACTCAGGAAACATCTCATCTGGCTCAGCCTATACATCCCAAGGGTACTGAAATAGTATTTAGAAGGCTTTTATGATCTTACCAAGCTGTGTGGTCACTGCTGGGTTCCTCTAGGGAAGAATCCAGGGATATCAGCTGTTCTCCATGACTTAGCAGGGCATAGAGCAAAGATATTCCAAACTGCAAGTGATAAAGTATCCAGAGTAAAGTTAGTTTACCCTAGGCATTCAGTGCTTCCCTGGCTCTGCTACTTCCCAACTAAAAGGGCAAGTTCACAGGTACAAATGGAGTCCAACACCCATAAACCCATCAAGTTTTATACTGGCTGGCCAAGAACTCTGAGCCCTTTCCAAGGAAACCACTGCTCTGAATAGTCCAAAAGATTCCTCTGGGGAGTTGATGAAATGCACCCTTGTGGGCTCCATCCCCGGAATCAGAGACCATAGATCAGGAACAGACCCAGGAATCTGACGTGGGTAGGCTGTGGAGCCCATTGTAAGAGGCATTCCTTTAGGCGAAGATCTTTAGAGGGGTTCACAAGATAATCCACTAGGTTATTAGAAGATATGAGATCTTTCACATCTAGAGTCTCATCTTGTATTTATTATGTACCTAAGGTAAGTATAGTGTTCCACGTACATGATTTATAAACACACACAGGTGGTATAGTTCAGCATTTTTTTGGTAAAAGGGATTCACTATCAAAAATGTTTGGTGACTTCTGATTTAGAGGTGATAGCAGCACCACCATCAGGGAGCTTGTTAAAAAAGCAGCCCCACCCTGGGTCCATTCCAGATAGCACCTGGAGCCACCTGTGGAAAGACAAAAGCCTCCCACGCGTGTTACCTGATTCTGCAGCACCACAGTGACTGGCCGCTCTGAGGAGCCAGGTGGTTGCAGCATGAGTCCCTGAAGTCCTTGGAGGAGTTCACGGAAGGTCAAGCGGCTGATACATTTGCCCAGAGGTTCGAATAACGTTTGCAGGGCCTGCAAGAAGGTCAGTAAGGGCCTCTCTCTGACTCCTCGACAACTTCACCTCCGGTCTCTTTCCGTGCTCACCTGCCTCTGGCCCCTTCTGGTCAGGTCAGACCTACCAGGCCTATCACCACTCAGGTGTCTCCATTCCTAACACTGGTCCTTCAATACCCACTTGTCTAGGATGCCTTCCCTAAGCAAAGTAGCTATGGGGCTCACCACTTATCAGGAGGCCCTGAGCTTCTCAACCTCCAGAGCACATTCACACCTGTGTAACCATAGGCCTGTGGGTTTTCCTTTCTTCATTTGCCTGAAGATGATCAGCTGTTCCTGTGGTAGTTTGTTCTGTAACCCCCTCAACCTGAGGGTAGCAGGGTCAACACTCCTCACTGCCCAGCACATTCTCTGGCTTCTCTGGGGGAGGGGATTGGGAGGAGGAGGAAGGGGGAGAGGAGGAGGAGTAAACATTCCTAACCCATCCACAGAACCGTCCTCTCCTCCACCGGATGCCACAGTACCTGATCAGCCACATCCCTCTTGACAAGGAGGGGCAGATGGCGGGTGATGGCCAGAAGAAGGCTGACAGTTCGATCTCGGGGCAGAAAGGGGAGCAGCCGGGCCACTAGGGCTTTTCCCTTCCTCACAGAGAGCACCTGCAGGAAGCCATCCGCTGCCTCCCTACAGGTGACACAGGAGAGCATTGCAGGGATCCGCATAGAGCAAAGGGCCACAGGCCAGAAAGGAGAGGCAGAAACTAAGCCACTGTCTTTGCTGAGCCGTCCCTTCCTGGGCTGAGGTGTGACCCTCCCACACTCACTCCAGATTATTCTGTTCCTGGGTCTTTAAGGCCTGGAAGAGCTTCTCAAGCTGGTTGCTCTGCTGCTCACAGGGCTGTGCGGGCCCATCCTTCTGGCCCTCCTCTATCTCTAGTAACTGAAGGAACAGCTGGGAATGTGAGGGTGGGGAGAGAGGAAGCAGGGGTCAATGTGAGTATATCCTGTTCTCAAGGGAGGTAAGGAATTCACTGCTAAGGCTGATGTCTCACCTTCTCAATCCGGTACAACACCTGAAGCCTCTGACTGCTTGCAGCTCCTGTCTCCTAGAGAAAAAGTCCCTGGCTGTTAGCCACACCTCCACAGCAGCAGCCCAAACCTAGGTGAGCTAGAACGTGATCTGGAAAGGCTAGACCACAAAGCCCGATCACTCTTGTTCCTCACTCTTAGGTCACGACCTGAACTCAAGCATGAGAGTGTTCCAGACCTTTCTCCAAAACAGGGGAGAGAAAAAGGCTGTAGGAAGATAATGCTCCTACCTGCTCTTGAGTTCCATGGGGCACAGCATCAATAGCTCGGCGAGGGCTAAAACACGTTGATACAGCTACCTGGCCCAGGGAACCCTCGATTCGAACCACTGCATGGAAGGAGTCAGACAGGCACGTGCCCCTCTGCTTTCCACCTGTGTCTACCCAGCTGTCCACCCCAACCCAGCAGGTCAGTCCCGGTCCTACCTGACTCATAAGCCTCCGCCTTCTGAATGTAAGGTGTGACCAGCTTGAAAGACTCAAACCTGCTCCTTCGCCCAAGCAGCTCTTCATCTGCCTGCTTCTTCTCTAGTTTCTGATAATATTCCTGAGAGTCCATGGATTAGTCAAATGTATACTCATTGGCTGAACTTAGAGTTAGGGCTCTGCAATGCAACCTCTTAATATACCCTTGCCTACAGCATTCATTCTAGAAATGCTCCTGGCACCTTAGGGCCTTATAGTAGCCACTATAATGCATCTTAAAGCACCCTAGGCCTCATGCCACCTGTTTCAGGGTCCCCATCCTAAGGACTTGAAGAGCTAGTACCACCACCAGATCTGATGGAAAGGCAGAGAGCAGGGCAGAGAGCAAAGCAGAGAGCCAGGAAGCAAACGTGTCCCAGGGTCTGCAACCTTCCTGCAATCTTTATTCCAGGTTACACATGGGACACCGTTATCCTTCCCCCTCCCCATTTTAATTTGGTGATCCTACCTCTGCTCTCCAAAATCAGTTATCTGATGGTACGAAGACCAATCAGTAGCTTGAAGTACAGCGAGAACACTACTTCAATTGGCCTCTAGGCCAGTTCTACGCTTGTGAGGTTTGTGCAGCAGCTCTAATATCTTAAGGAAGACTGTGAAATCCAGAACTAAAATAAAGCCACTGACTGAGAGACAAACAAGAATTTAAATACAGCTCCTTCATTGAGGAGCAATGTCTAAAAGTCAAGAGTGGAAGATGATCACATTCAAGCAATCCTGGCAGAAGGCAGAGGGTTTTGAAGCTGGTGGGAAGTAAAGGAAGAAAGTAATGTCAATAGGAAGGAGATGAAGGTGGAAACCTCGGTAGGGGTCTCACGGAGGTTGAAGAGAAATTGAAATACAACTTAGACAACCCAAAACTCATGGACAAAGGGCAGACAGGAAGCAAACAGAAAGGCGTCCAAAAGCCTGCCAGCATTTGTTCAATTCAAGAAATTGAATCCCATTACTTATAAAAGTTCCCTGTGTTTTAGATCTTCAAAAGTAAAAAGTAGATGAATGTTTATTTTAAACAAGTCATTTCTGAGAGAAACCAAAGTGTACAAAGATGAAAGAGTCCTCATTTGCTGACTGAATAGGAGAAAGTCTCAGCAAAGGACGGAGACAGAAACCTCAGAGTGTGTTTGGGGAATCATAACTAATCCCATGTGGCTGAAATTTAGGACAAGAAGGGGAAGGAGTTTGGATGTCAAGTGTAGAAATATGACCCCCATCCTTTAGCAATCATTCCTCCCACCTGAAGGGACGTGGCCACTGTGAGGGGAAGGGAGAATCTCAGAGGACCCACGGAGTCAGGCCCATTTGACGCCAAGGTCAGAGGCTGGGCAGAGCCCCTGGGGCTCACCTGGTAGTAATAGTCATCCAGGCGGGGGTTCTCACTCTGCAGCTGAACCATCTGCACTTTTACCACCCAGTCCTTCTCTTTTCGGGTCATGAGGTTAGCATAGGGGTCTGGCTGCTGAGACCAAGGCTTCTTGGCTGGGGGACTTCAAGCCAGGAGGAGTGTCCCTTTAGACCTACCCACCCCTGCCACAGAGAACTCCCCCAAGGAGTGGAGAGCTCGGAGCGGGATGTCGGGGGAGGACAGCAGAGTGCAGAGGTGGGCCAGGGTGTGAGAGGCTTAACTGGTGGGGCTTTGGGGGAGGTGCTCTGTCACAAGGGAAACCCCAGCATGCAGGCCCCCCCCCCCCAATCCTGCTTCTCCTCTCGGTTTTACCTTGGTGGTCGACCATGCTGCTGCTGTTGCTTCAGGATCCGCTGGTGCTGAGGGTGGAGCTGGGTCAGATGACTGGGAAGACGTAGAAAGAAACTTGGGCTGGGTGGGAGCAAGCTCTCAGCCCCCTGCCCCCATTCCTTTAGCCTCTGGGAACCTCAGCCAGACATCTAAGGGACCCTACCTGCTTAGGACCCTGCCCAAGCGTCAGCCACATGAAGCGTCACTATCCTAGCTCAGCAGGGCTTACCTCCCCCTCCAGGATATGGTTTTCCCTGAAACTTGGCTACAGGAAATCCTGACACAATATAAAACCATTTGGCCTGGTTGTCAGGACTTCTGAGTCCTACTCTCAGTTCTGCCGTCCTGGCTGACTTCAGATAAGTCCCTGGGCCTCCATTTCCTTACCTGTGAGGGGAAGGAATTGCACTCTACCACATCCTTCTCTTAGTGAGTTTCTCTAAGTATTTTCTGTGGCAGCTGGTAGAGGGGCAGCCATGCCTCCTCAGCCACTACCTTCTGAGACTTCTGGAGAAGAGCTCAGCCTGTCCTGGACCCTGGGACACCGGGCACTCTGAACCAGTACCTGAGCCTAAGGGGCCACGAGGTCGACGGGCTGCAGAGGACAGATGGGTCTGGCGAGGGCAGTCGAGGTCCGAAGTGCGGGGCTGCAGCGCTGGTGCTGGGAAAGGCAGGCCGGAAAGGAAGTGGTGCCAGGTAGTCCAGGGTCTGGGAGAGGAATTTCAGGGTCTGGGAGAAGGGCATCTCCACTAACAGAATCCTGCTTTTGCTGTTGACTGCCTTTCTGCCTCTATGGTCTCACCTGCCTTTTCCTTCAATAACCTCACTCAACATTTTGCCATCTTGGGGCCCCTCGAGCCAGTTGTGAGGACACCAGACTGTGGAGCCCGTTCTTGTTTCCAACAGGTCTGTCACCTCCTAGGGAGCAACTCCACGGTCCCCGACAATGTGGGGGCCTGTGCTTTCCCCACTGTGTGTGAGTCAACTCCCTGCCCTTTCCTCTCTGAGCGTTCACTCAGATCTTGTCTTTAGCCACTGGGGCCATGCTTAGCTCTTTTCGGACACCTCTGAAGCCCTCCTCAGTCTGCAATTCCCTTCTATTCCCGCTGCTAGATTTCTGGCAATTGCTCTACGCCAGACCATATGCTCTTTCTAGCACTAGGCTCAGTGCTGCTTATATTCTGTAAGATGGAATAGTTTATCCTTTTCATAGGAAGGCCAGTTGTCCCAGTACCACCTCTGTTGTTTACCAAGCTACCCCGCATGAGGGGCGTTTCCCCCTTCCTAACCACACTTCACTTTGGGCGCTGCATCTCTAGAGCAAGGTCAAGGGCACAGTGAACATAACGGAAATAAGGCACAGGCGGCATGCTGCTTCTCAACACCCAGCCTATTTCTCACAGGATGGAGACTGGAGTGACTCACCTGCCACAGAAAGTGCAAGGAAGCAGGCGACATCCCCAGCACACCAGGGGCCTTGATTCCAGGGGAGCTGAGAAGACCTTTCTGGAATGAGAGGGAGGAAACCCCAAGCTGGAATGAGCCCCTGTGGCATCATCTACATTCACCTGTGTTAATGGGGGGAGGGGAGCAGCAGGACCAACCATTTCCAATACCCAGGACAGTGGCAGCCTGGCCCTCCCTCAGTTTCAAAGTCAATACAATCAGGACCCCTCTCCTTCCACTGAAGGGAAGCCAGACTGGCATCTTAGGAGTTAAGCTGAACCAGGGTCTGAGTAACTTCATTTCTACATGGGACTCCTTTGGGTCTCTCCACCTGCTAGGGGAATCCAAGGGAATAAAGACCAGGGATGGACTGGGAAGACATAGGGGCCCAGGGTCAAAGATGACTCGCTTTCACCACCAGGAGCAAGACCAGCATCTCTAGGTGATGCACAGCCCTGCTAGGACCTGGATTCAGGTGAGGGCAGCATCAGAAACTAAGTAGGAGACAGAAGAAAGGAGGGAAGGAAGGAGAGAGTCTTTACTAGGGTTCAAGCCTGAAATAGAAAGTGTTAGCCCACCTAGAAAGGGGTGAAGAAGAGGAGAGAGATGTGTAGCCACAGCCTGTGAGATGCAGACAGTTCAGGACAACCCTCCCCCACGTCTTCCTGCTGTGGTACCTGGATGTTACGGACAGCGCTGAGGACAGCTGGATCCCCGAGATCATTCTCTTCCTCCTCCTCTTCCTCCCCCTCCAGGTCAGGGGCTAAATCTGGGTCCAGCTCCTCCTCCCTCTCTTCTTCATTTTGTTCCTCTTCCTCCAACTGGGAGGCACACACCAGCACTTCCTTAAGAGCCAAGGGGTCACAGGACTTGCCTGGGCTTTGGTTTAAGTGCGTGCCTGAGGAGGAAGTAGACAGGGGTTCAGCTGGGAAGGGTCTGGTCTAGAGAGGATGCTTCTCTGTAGCACTTCTGTTCACAAGCCATGTCCAGCACCATCTTCAAACATCTTCTCTTGTTCTATGAGTTCAACTCAGCCTCACTACCCCAGGGCACCTCTAACCATCTCCACTAGAGCAAACAGAACCTGGCTGTTTCACTTTCACTTTCTTCATCCCCTCTTCCATTGCCTCATTAGTCCCACCACAGGCTTCTCCACCTGCTCGCCTCCTCTGACAGCCCTTTCTGTGCCTCTTTGATTAACCGAGTTCCAGCTGCCCTGACTCATGACAATTTAACCCTAGTGGGCCAGGGATTTTTACATCTATCTGTTCATTTAATTCTCACGATAACCATACAAGGCCGGTATTGATCATTTTTCTCTGAAGGGGAGGAAAACACAGGGCCCATAAAAGTTATCTCAGTCACCGTCATGATGTCGCTGGGAATCACTCCAAACCGATAGACATCCAAACCCATGTCTATCCACTGAACCAGACCATCAAACTGCCGCACTCCCGGGCCTTTTATCAGATACCACAGACCACTTGGTGATAGTACCTTGAAGGCATTTCATCTCTTCGGGGTGGCAGACTTGCTCCATGGCTGTTTCCTCTGGCGAGAGAGCACTGTCAGCCTCTGGAAGGTAAACCTGGGAAAAGGAAGAGACCCAGAGACCCTGTCCTGGGTAAGGATGGCGTGGCACCCAAACAGCCAAGGTCTCCCCCCAGCAAGGTTGTCAGAAAAGTTTTGACCCAGATCTCAAGGAGCAGGACCCGGGGCTCTCAGACTGCCCTAAACCTCCACCCTCTGACCTCACTAGCCCAGCTCTAGGGAGCTGTCCTGCAAAGGGACAGAGAAGAGGAGCAGGGCTAGGAATTGGAGGTCACCACCAGCCTCGGTCTGTGCACAGGGAGGGGGCTCACAGCGGCCTGGGTGGCGACACCCACCCCAGGACTGTGGCTACCCTTTCTGCTTAGCTTAGCCATGGCGGCCTGGGCCAGGCAGGCTCGCTGCCCCTGGCTTTAAGATTCCCAGCCCCTCCCCTGTTCCCCTGTTAAAGGGCCAGCATCCCCAACCACTGCATCCTGGTAGAAATGTCAGCACACAAACTCATGAGAAAGAAAACCCTTGCAAGGGCAAGAGAATTAAAGTGCATTTTTATCCATCCACGGTTGTGAGTACAGTTTATTGGGATCACTATTTGGGAGCAGATATTTAAAAAGAGGATCCCTGTTTTCTACACCCTTAATAGGAATTTTGTGAGGTTCTTTTCTCTTCAATCCCTAAGCTTTGCTCCATTAACTTGGATAGGAAATCCCTGGGTGGATCTTGGGGCAATTACTGAGCAGCCAAGTTCTCAGTGCTTCAGGGCAGGGTGCTTGTGGACCCCTAATGTCCACCTGGTGATGCTTGCCCTTCACCGTGTCCTTGAGTCCGCATGAGCTTGAGTCTACTAAGCACTCCTACTGAGGAGGGACCCCTGAGAATATAGAAGCCAGATCTTCGAGGTAAAAACACTTTTGCATGAGTTACACAGATAATCCCATATCTTCTTGGCTGCTTGCTGTAAGTGGAAAACTGGTTCAGAAGCTCAGGACTAAAAAGGAAAGGAAACAAAAACAAGCACCTCAGGAGTGCTGGTAGCAAAACCTGAGACCCATCTGCGCCTCATCTAGCCCCTCAGCGATTCTGGGTTCTGTGCCCACATCCTGTGTTCAGCTGAAGCACACAGGCTTTACAGAACTTCTGAATAAAATTAAAAATGAAGCTAATTCTCTACATGAAAAATGCAAGTTAGGGCCCTATTGTCATGGTTATAGGGCCATGATTCTTGGTGCCTCTAAAGAAAAATATTCTTTTCAAAAGTTTTGCTGTAGGTAGAACCATATGGGTGAGGGAAAAAATTTAAATAGCCTGAAAGTTATTGAAATTATTTTCAAATATCTAATTGGGTTCAGGCCTTTTTGGTAATGCTATTCAGCTGTTTCTCTCAATAACTCCCTAATCATTTACCCTGGTATTATTATCAAAATGGCCAAATGGTGGGCTTCCCTGGTGGCACAGTGGTTAAGAATCTGCCTGCCAATGCAGGAGACATGGGTTTGAGCCCTGGTCTGGGAAGATCCCACATGCCACGGAGCAACTAAACCTGTGCACCACAACTACTGAGCCTGCGCTTTAGAGCCTATGAGCCACAACTACTATGCCCGTGTGCTACAGCTACTGAAGGCTGCGTGCCTAGAGCCTGTACTCTGCAACAAGAGAAGCCACTGCAGTGAGAAGCCTGCAGTACCGCAACGAAGAGTAGCCCCCGCTCGCGGCAACTAGAGAAATCCTGTGCGCAGCAAAGAAGACCCAACACAGCCAAAAATAAAAATAAATTAATAAATTAATTTTTTAAAAAAGGGCAAAATGGTGACTTTCAGGGTTCCAGAAGTGATTTATCAGGTTGTTATAGAGACCAGGTGTTGGGGGAGATTCAGTTGCTGTATGCAGAACTTTTTTTTTTTTTTTTTTTGCGGTACGCGGGCCTCTCACTGTTGTGGCCTCTCCTGTTGCGGAGCACAGGCTCCGGGCACGCAGGCTCAGCGGCCATGGCTCACGGGCCTAGCCACTCCGCGGCATGTGGGATCTTCCCGGACCGGGGCACGAACCCGTATCCCCTGCATCGGCAGGCGGACTCTCAACCACCGCGCCACCAGGGAAGCCCTTCTTTTTTTCATGTTAAATAGGTGGGAGTATTAAGTTCAACCTTCCTGCTTACTTTCAAAAAGATGGATTAGCATAAAACCTGAATGGCTGACAGTACTACCATGACAATTAAATTGTTCATGGATCAGAACTCAACTCTATCGAAGTTGCTTCCTTGTAAATTTTGATCATGAGCTTTAAATGCTCTAAGCAGAATATGGATATGACTACATTTGCTTAGCCGTGATTTGATTCTGATGATGGTTCCAGGATATCTTTCGGTTTCCTATCCAACTCATCTGTGCCTATCATATATTTCCTCCTATGCTTGGTCCTGTTCCCCCATATTATCCAGGATTAATTCAGAGAAAGTCACCTTTCAGAAATGGTGCTGAATGTATATTCACCAAACTTAGTGTCCACCATGTGTACTCTACCTGATTTTCTCTGTTCATAAACTGAGGTTTTCATTCCTGGAGAGGCAAGATGAAAATCAATATCTTTTCCTGCTTTATCTGAAACGTGGTAGTTGATCTCCACTGAGGTGAAAGTCACTGTACAGAAGAGCTGAGGCTAGCTCAGGAGCAGGCTGGCTCTTGTCACCCATCCTGTTGGAAGAGGTGGACTCATCCAAGTTGTCTGAGAACCTCCAGATAGCGGTGTCAATTGTCCTCAGAGCTGGGAGCATAGTCAGAGAACAGGACAGATCCAGGTTGGGCTGCAATCACTTTCTGAACACTTGTGGGCCTCTGTGTCCTCAGTATCCTCTTCCTCCTAGTGTTTTATTTTGAAAATTTTCAGTCCTACAAAAAGTTGAGAGAATAATAAAATTAACTTCTGTGTATCCTTTACTTAGCAGTTGATAACATTCTGCTTAGCAATATTCTTCATTTTTTTATTTTTTAAAATTAGTTAATTAATTTATTTTTGGCTGTGTTGGTTCTTCATTGCAGCCCGCGGGATTTCTCTAGTTGCGTAGAGTGGAGGCTACTCTTCGTTGCAGTGTGCGGGCTTTTCATTGAGGTAGCTTCTCTTGTTGCAGAGCACGGGCTTCAGTAGTTGTGATATGCAGGTTCAGTAGTTGTGGCTCGTGGGCTCTAGAGCGCAGGCTCAGTAGTTGCAGTGCACGGCCTTAGTTGCTCCAAGGCATGTGGGATCTTCCCGACCCATGTTCCTTGCACTGGCAGGCAGATTCTTAACCCCTGATTCACCAGGGAAGTCCCGCAATATTCTTTAAATAAACTCCTTCTCTGCTACATCAGGCAGTGTCTGTCCTGAGTGATCAGGGACTTTGGTTGACAGACTATGAACAGGAAATTCACAGAAGAAAAACAAATAACAAGTAAACATGTGAAACATCTTAAACATTTCCTCCTTGAGAAAATAATTTTTCCAGATGAGCCCAGTGCCCAGCACCTAGCAAGGTGATAGTAAAGGTTTATAGAACCTGAATGATTGCTGTGAACACTGAGGCCTGATGGATAGGTTGGGGCCAGGCTAAGAAGAAAGAAGCCAAAGCTTTGGGGCACCTTTGTCCTGGGGACTAGAGGCTCCTCTTCTTACTCTCCTTCCCTGCTCAGCACTGGCAACAGCAGGTACAGCAGGAGTGGTTTGGCCCACTGGGTGCGTGGTGTCAGAGAAATAGTCCAGAAATGGCAGGGCCAGCTGGGCCCACATCACTGGGGCTGACCAAGCTCAGTCGGGACAGTGGTAGGAGGGGGAGAACCAAGGCTCCTGACCAAGCCAGGCTACAGCAAAACTCCTCCCCCCTCAGCTGCTGAGCTGATGACAGCCCTCCCTCACACGAGAGTACCCAAAATGCGCTGTGTGGCCAGATCTGGTTAACCGACAGGTAAAGACAACATTGAAAAGGCAAATAGTTACACTGAGCTAGGCTCCTGGCAACCAAGGCCCAAAACTGTAGGATTCTGCAGCAGTACGAAGGGGGTTTGTTTCTTTTTTTCTTGCTGCTGTTATAAATTACCACAAACCTGATGGCTTCAAACAACACACTTTATCATCCTACAGTTCTGTAAGTCAGAAGTCCAACACAAGTCTCCCGGGCTTAAAATTAAGGCAGGGCTGCTTTCCATTCTGCAGACTATGGGAGATTCCATGTCCTTACCTTTCCCACCTTCTAGAAGTTGCCTACATTCCTTGACTCACGCTCCCTCCTTCATCTGCAAAACCAGCATGCTGCATCTCCCTGATCGTACTTCTGTAGTCACATCTCCCTCTGACCACGGTCAGGAAAGTTCTCTGCTTTTCTTTTTTTGCCACTCAGCGAGGCATGCAGGATCCTAGTTCCCCAACCATGGATCAAACTGGTGCCCCCTGAGGTGGAAGCTCAGAGTCCTAACCACTGGACCACCAGGGAAGTCCCAAAGTTCTCTGCTGTTAAGTCCTATGTGGTTACACTGGGCGGACCCCAATCATTTCTGATAATCTCCCCATCTCAAGGTCCCTAACCTTAATCACACCTGCAAAGCCCTTTATGCCATGTAAGGTAACATATTCACAGGTTCCAGGAATTAGGCTATGAACATCCTTTTTTGGGGGGAGCGGGGGAGGCATTAGTCTCCCTACCACAAGGTATGGTAAGGAGAAAAGTATAATATTGTTAATGATAAGTAGGCAGCTCTGTACATAACGACATGGATAGTATTGATGATATATTATGAAATGGAAATAAGCAAGTTCAGTAAGTATTTATAGAATGATCCAAATTTTGTGGAATCTCCCTTGCCCCCAATAAATGCTGAATGAATTCTCTCTGAGCCGCTCCCCACCGTTCATAGCCTGGCTTCTTCGGGGAGATGGTGGAGCCTACCTCACCCACGCAACTCTCAGGGCACTGGTTTCTTCACAGTCCTCTTTTAGGAGAAGAGTTTAGAAAGGTCCAAGACACCAGAGAGTAGAGAGGAAAGGATCTGATGCAGCTTCAACATAGCAGGGGACAGCCAGAAAGGACCACACACTGCAATTGGCCAGAGGCAAGTGTCAGCCAAGCAATGTGGAAAGTGAGAAGGTGAGGCGTACAGGAATTTGCCAAAAGGGAAAAAGGGCATTTGAAGGAGAGTCTTCGTTTTTAATAGTGCTGAATAGAATCCAAGGCAGGATAGAAAATCCAAGTAGGAATTCTGCAGTTTTAAGTAGTTTCTGAGATGCAGACCCAAGGACCTATGAGAGGAAAACACCCATGAAAGGAGGCTGTGCCAGGAACTTAGTCACTGGGCACCCAGGGACGGTGCCCAATCCTTGGCTCCTGGGATTGTCCTGTTGTCCCCACAGTGTCAGCGGGTCTTGGCTTCAGCATTTCCCTAACGCTCTCTCCATCCAAGCTGAGGACCGATGCTACCTCTAACTCCCTTTATGCTTTTAGTGAGCACTGAGTTCTTAACACATAACAATAGCAGTCTCTGTAGTTATAATTTTAAAATTCCTCACCTTCCAAACTATATACAATATATATCCATGAAGGGATAGGCACCAAAGCTTAACAATGTTTCCTGAGGAGAGGACAATGAGATGGGAAGAGACACAGGAAGGCAACTTTCACTTTCACTCAGTAGACCTGTTTGTAGTTTTGCAACAGACATACATTCATGTATCACAATTGTAATTAAAAATAAAAAGTGCTTGAAACACTGTGGTTACTACTGTTTATAGTTCTGTACTGCTTGATTTATTTTATACCAAGTCTGTGTGGTTTTCCCAATAAAATCACCCTGACAATTGGAAGAGCGTGGTGGTTACACACAAGCCTGTGAGGCAGAGATTCCTCACCAACGAGATACTTCACCTGTCTCAACTTTAGGCTTCCCACATACTCTCCCTCAATTAGTGAGAATAGTACTTGCCTTCCCGGGATCTTGTGAGGTTTTTTCCCTCCTTTGTATGGTGTCTGACTTTGAAACTATCAGGAAACAAAACGGCTCCCCTCTGTGTCCCATTTCCTTTGGGTCTGTTGCCTGTTACGTAACAGCACATATCTGAGAATTCAGTCGGCATGAACACCTTAGGTGGCTGCTAATAAATTAATTATTGGGCTGATTTGAACTCTAGATTGGATTCTCCTGGTTGGCAGTCTGGAATCTTCTGATTTATCCTTACAGTATTTCCATTTGCCACAAAGCCTGCACTCAATTGACATTGGCTGTATTCAATGGAATTTAACACAGAAGACTGAGGATTGCCAGCCCCAAAACAGATCTAACTAGGACTGACTTTTTTGTTAATTCTATTTTTCTAATTGAAGTATAGTTGATTTACAACACTGTGCCAATCTCTGCTGCACAGCAAAGTGACTCGGTTATACACATAGAGACATGCTTTCAGGATGGACTTCTGAGCAGGCAACCACCTTCAGACTCATTAAATTAAACCATTTAACGATAGTTCTCTCTGGGTTGCAGGGTCACTGTGGTTTTAATTTTCCTCTTTATAGTTTTTTTTATTTTTAATTTTTAAAAAATTTTATTTATTTTGGTCACGCTGTGCAGCTTGTGGGATCTTAGTTCCTCAACCAGGGATCAACCCCTGGGTCCCCTGCAGTGGAAGCTCGTAGTCCTAACCACTGGATCATCAGGGAATTCCCTATAGTTTTTTTTTTTTTTTTTTGCGGTACGCGGCCTCCCGTTGCGGAGCAGAGGCTCCGGACGCGCAGGCTCAGCGGCCATGGCTCACGGGCCCAGCCGCTCCGCGGCACGTGGGATCTTCCCAGACCGGGGAACAAACCCGTGTCCCCTGCATCAGCAGGCGGACTCTCAACCACTGCACCACCAGAGAAGCCCCTTATAGTTTTCTGCTTGTTCCAATTTTCTACCACATGCATATATTATTTTTGTGGGCAGACAAAAACAAATGTGAGTTAAATAAAAACTACCATACATTGTGTTAACTTGTTCCTGCTTCTCTGCACCTTCTCATATGCTTTTAATCGTTGCCCTGGTCCAAGCCACCCAATGAACCGTTTCCCACGAACCCCTTCTCAGAAGTGGTTGTCTAGTGGACATTATGAGGCCTTTCGAATCACATGGACCAGCATTTGAATCATAGCTCAGAGCTAACGTGGACGAGCATCTTAATTCTCTGAAACTGTCTCTTTACCTGTAAAAGAAAGTAAGACCTACCTTCTGGATTGTTGTGGTTTGGGTCAGCAGCTTCACGAACTTTAATGTGTATACGAGTCACCTGGGATGTTGTTAAAATGCAGGCTCTGATTTAGTAGGTCTAGGATGGGCCCGAGTGTCTCCATTTCTAAGAGCTCCAAGGTGTTGCTGATGTTGTGATGCATGTACCACACTTTGATTAGTGACATAACATTTGAAAGAGCCCAGGCACAAATGCCCTATGTGTGCTTTTTCCTCTCCTTCCAGGGGGCCTGGATTTTCTGGCTGTCTCATGAGTTCACCCCAGAAAAGTGCTGACTGAGATCCACTGAGGTGCAACCCAACTCATTTGAGCTTTAACCTATTCCTATTTTCTCCCCACTTCAATATCCTTCTTTTTCTTTCTGTTCAAGGACTTCATTCTTCCTTGGCCTAACAAAGATACAGGTACCTGTGCATTTAGGTTTTCTTGTTTTTTTGTTTTTGTTTTTGGCCGCGCCACGCGGCAGGTGGAACTTCCCTGCCCAGGGATTGAACCCATGCCCCCTGCACTGGAAGCGTGGAGTCTTATTAGGTTATTTGTTTTTAAAAGGAGCTTTACTGAGGTGTAATTGACATATGATAAATTACACTTAAAGTATACACTTTAATAAGTTCTACTACATGTATACACTTGAGAAACCATCATCATACTCAAGATAATGGATAAAGTGTCCTTAGGCTCCTGATGCTCCCTCCACCCTCTGGAAACCAACCATCTGTTACATAGATTAGTCTGCTTTTTCTAGAGTTTTAAATAAAAAGAATCATACAGCACGTACTCTTTTTTTGTCTTGCTCTTTTCCTTCAGCCTCATTATTTCATCCATTATTCTGTGTACCAATAGTTCATGCCTTGTCTATTCAATGATTTTTAAAAATTTATTAATTTATTTTTGGCTGTGTTGGGTCTTCGTTTCTGTGCGAGGGCTTTCTCTAGTTGCGGCGAGCAGGGGCCACTCTTCATCGCAGTGCACGGGCCTCTCACTGTCACGGTCTCTCTTGTTACGGAGCACAGGCTCCAGACACGCAGGCTCAGTAGTTGTGGCTCATGGACCTAGTTGCCCCGCGGCATGTGGGATCTTCCCAGGCCAGGGCTCGAACCTGTGTCGCCTGCATTGGCAGGCAGATCCTCAACCACTGTGCCACCAGGGAAACCTCCATGCCTTATTTATTGCTGATAGTATTCCATCGTATGGATAGCTGTCACAGTTTGTTCATCCATTCGCCTGTTGATGGAAGTTTGGATTGTTTCCAATTTCTGGCTGTTACCAATAAAGCTGCTTTGAACACTTTTGTACAAGTCCTCATCATGAAAATACACTTTCATTTTCTCTTGGGTAAATACCTAGAGTGGAGTGGTTGGGTCATATGGCCAGCATATGTTTAACTTTTTTAAAAACTGAAACTGTTTTTCAAAGTAGTTGTAACATTTTCCATTCCCAAAAAGAGTGTATGAAGTCCCAGTTCTTCCACATTCAGAAAATATTTACTATTATGAATAACATTTATTGTACAAAAGTTTTTTAGAAAAGTCATTAGGCCAAAAAAAAAAATGCTGTCATTCATCCCACTGATGGGAGATAACACTGTTAAAAGGCCATGTTTGTACATTTCCAGAAGTTTGCCCTCCTAGGCAAACAGTGGTCTCCTTTTAAAAAAAAAAAAAAAAAACTGAAAAAATATAATTTTCTCTGTCTTCACTGTTTTTTTTAAAAAAGTGTTTTAAAAACTGGTTTTCCAAGTGACTAGATCAGATTCTATCTTTTAAGAATTTTAAGTACTCCAGTATTTGTCTGTGATGTGGTAAACAAGGAATATAGAGGTGACCACCAGCCCTGTCTCTTCCTATGCTCCCAAGGCACTAGAAAACAACTCAACACTAACATTCCAGGCGTTAAGACCCTTAAATGAGTTAACAACAAACAAACAAACAAAAGGGAGGGGCAGGAGTGTCTTTACTCATAACTTTATGCCTAACCATTATTCTTTCATTTCGAGAGAGTTATAAAGAGCTGGTAGAAAAAATAGGAAACTAGCATCAATAATCATAGTACACTTCTTAATTATTACTGAACACTCCCTCTGTGCTCCCTGGGGCTCTCTCTGTGCCATTATCTCCTTTCATTAGGTCTGCAGAGAGTATCCTTTTTCTAGTTTAGACACAAACACCACGGTAGGGATAGTTGAAACCTCTAAAAATATGTAAAAGAAATCCAGATGACATTGGTTGTGCTCTTTGGGGAAGCACCATCCAACTCCCTTCAAGTGCAAACCAGGGTGATTTCCAAGATCTCTGCCGCTCCCTGTCCCCATGGTTCACTTCCTCTTCTGAGTGTTCCACTCAGAAAAGATCCCTGGACTCAGCCACCAGGTGATGTCAGCATCTTTTTATGGTATCTCTGGAGTGGAGGTTTCCTTAAGGAGTCTAACACTGACACGCTCTTAGAGTCAGTAGGCCTAACTTCTTTGGCTGGGCCCACAGCTGATGCAACCCGAATTCTCACTAAAATTGCCCAGTCCTCTATCTTCCAAGTGTCTGAAGCACGAATGACAAATGAATCAGGCCCATGTGAAACCTAACACTTAGCCTTTGTTTTCCTATCCATAAAAATGTAACGGGGTAATTCCTACATCCTAATATTTACTCACGTATTCCCTCACATGTTCGTTCGTTCTTTCATTCGTAGGTTCATCCATCCATCCTTCCATCCATCCATCCATTCACTCATTCAGTCAGTTTACCAAGTATGTACTCCATGTCAAGCACCATTCTAGTGTGGTAATTCGCAGGGAATGATGTTCCTCACGGGGTCGGTAGTCTAACACTCTAAGCAGTTACTGCTTTTACCTTTTACTATCAGGGGTCATTTCCCCACAAATCAACAAAACAAAGAAAATTACCTAAACTACAGAGGCAAGATACAGGCCAGACTTTCTCCACACAGGGTTTTCCCTGAAGGGACTCAGGAAGCAAGCAGGTCCTCCTTCACTCTGGACGGTTCTCTGAGCTGTCCTCATGAGGCCTCGAGGTTTCTGGACGACTTTTCTTGCCCAAAGAATCCCGAAGCCCTACAGCGTATTTCCGGGCTGTAATTGTGAACCCAAGTTCTGATTCTGCCCAGTACCATTCAATCTCTGTCCTTACTCTCATTAATTTTTCTGGGCTTCAGTTTTCCCGATCGAAAACCAGGTTCTAGGCTCCTAACTCGCTGGGGCATGCTTGGGCAGCAAGTGCCTTAGCGTTTCTGATGCTGTTCCGAAAAGCGAAGTTTCCTCCGGACTGAAGCTCTCGGGTGGGCGGCCCGCGCCCCAAGCTTGGGCGCGCACCCCTGATAAGAGGGCGCCAATGTACAGACAGCGAATCCACCCGGTTCAACCCTGCCTTCCTAAGCATCACGAGACTTATCAGAAAATGAAACTGAAAACCGGAAAGTCCCTCTTTCTAACCTGCCAGGGCCTCGCCTGCTAGGAGACCGGTGACGGCCCGGAGGGCAGGGTTCTGATTGGCGGCCTGGGCCTGGCTATAAGTGCGGGCGCGGGACCGGGTCCTCACTGACGCCGGAGCTGCTCCTGTAGCGATGGCTCCTTTCGTGACCTTGGTCCTGCTGGGGCTTCTCTCGCTGTCTGGCCTGGACGCCGTCCAGCGTGAGTGTCCCCTCCTCCCTTTCCCTCTTCCACCAGCTCGTCCCTGTCCCGCTCGCAGCCACTGGGCACTAACTCCGTACCCCCCGGTCCCAATCCCAAGGTTCGGTGGAGTAGCACGAGGCTTTCTCTCGGGCTGTGGAGGCGGTTGGGGGTGTGTGGAGTGGGGGGGGGGGTGCGAGTCCAGGACGCCGGCTTCTCCGGGATGGGGGGAGGGGACCTCTGGCACGCCTGCACCGGGTAGGGGTTCACTTCCGCTGGTTCGCGGGGCCTTTGGCTTCTCCCGCGCAGCGGGAGCGTAGGGCGGGCTGCCGGGTCCCAAAGGGCTGGGTTGGGGGCTGCGAATGGGTGGAGACCACGCGTGGGCTTTGGGGGAGTCGCCGCCAGGGTGTATCAGTCCGCTGGGAGCCCGAGGGCCTCGAGCTTCCTCCAGGCGCCCGCCAGGTTCAGCTTCCTCTCTGCACGTTCCCCAAATCCGCGACGACCAAACCACGGCGAGGAAGTTGCACGCGACTCTTGTGGAATGTCCTGAGGTGTTTACATAGCGCTTCACGTCGTTCATTCTCTTGTTCCCGCTACCTGTCGCTCTTAATAATAATCATAGAGCTACCCGTTGGCGGCTTACTGACCTGCGCTATGTGCTGTATGTCATTTAATTGTGAAATGCGTCTACGATGTAAACAGGATGCCTTTATCATCAGCTTGTCATAGATGAGGAAAGGGAAGCTAGAAGAGCTGAAGTAACTTAATTACGCAGGGGATTTATGGCAGACGGTAGAGCCTGACCAGAGCATTTGGGGGGTCGTGAGCCCTTTGCCTGTAATCCGTGCGTTTTTCACAGCCTTCTGGGGAGAGATTCTCGGGAGCAGGCTGGGCGGACATGGGCCCCTGTTGCCTTTCTTCACAGAGGGCTCCTCCTTTGGCTCCTTGCCTGGTTCTTTCCAAGATGAACTGAGTATGTACTTTCAGTTTTGAGTAAGCGAAGGTTTATCATTCAGAAAGGTTGTAAAACTAGGGATAAGAGTAATCAACATGCTTACCCAAGCTGTCTGTCAGGGACACCATGGATACTCAGTACCTTCTAAATACCCTGCAATATACCGGACCCTCAGATTTTTCTCTCTCACAAAAGGCTCTGTGAAGCGGGTTTTTGTTTGTTTGTTTGTGTGTATGTTTGTTTGTTTGTTGTTGTTCATGAGAAAAAGGAAGTTAGTTTAAGTTATTTACAAAATAAAGCATAATGTCTGTATCATCACTATTATTGATATTTGGTGATGACTGTGTAAGTCTTTCGAAAAACTTAATGTCAGCAAGCTGACATTAAGACTATCTTAATTTGAATATTTCCGAAGTAATGCCTGGAACATACACAAGACCTTCTCTGGAAGATATACAAGAAATGTGTAATTGCGATTGCCTCTAGGGGGTGTATTTTCTGCTCTTTCCCCTGTGTGGGTTTTATTTCACTGTGGGCATACATTAACTCTTCAATTAAGTTACAGAAGCTCAAATAACTCTCCCAAAGTCACAGAGCCATTAGTGGCTGAGGCCAGATTCTGATACTCTTCCCACTATTGGAAGAGATTATTGTGATGTTCTTGCAGAAAATTCCCTGGCTCCCTCAAAGAGTGAATTCCAGGCAGGATGAATCAGTGCTCTGATTCCTGTGGCATTTATTATGTCCTGATTATTAGAAGTTGAAATGTGAAGGGCTTTCTGATTTATCTTCACTTTTAAATTTATTTTTTAAAAATCAGCGTTCATGGGATTTCCCTGGTGTTCCAGTCATTTCACTGCCAAGCACACGGGTTCAGTCCCTGGTCGGGTAACTAAGGTCCCACAAACCCCGAAGCACAGCCAAAAAAAAAAAAAAAAAAAAGGTAAAATTGATTAAAAAAAAAATCAGTGTTCATTAGGATTCTCAGTACAGCTCTTGGTGGGACTAGGAACCTTTTCTTTGATGATAGGATGTTTCTAGACAGATACATCTGATCAGAATAGCCTGGTTCTCCTCCTTACCCCACCACCTTCTGTACATGAAGGATGAACTGACTTTTGCAATCATGTACCCTGAATGTATTTGTATTTAAAGGTGGATTATTAACATGTATTAGTGTCATTCTGTATATTTAGTAGCAGTAACACTTCACTTTGGAAGAAAAATATAGAAATAGAGTTTATAATATTTTCTTTGCATCCCTATGGAGGGTCTAGTCATGCATCCCATTTTGGAAACCACTGTTCTGTAGCATTATGCAGTATTCCCAACCTGGCAGATTATGGCAATCACTTGAGCATGCTAATTAAAAATGCAAAGCCCATTCCCATGTGCATTATTCCACTTGGTTTTCTAATGGTGACAGTATGTTCTCTCGCATGTGCCACAGTCCTCACCCTTCCCTATTGTTCTTACCCAGCCCAACTTCATTTAAGGTATCTGCCATCTTCTGCAGGCATTTTGGTCTGGTTTCTTTTTTTCAAGCTCATGAAATCACATATAAAATCAGGTAGAGGGGGCTACCCTGCTGGTGCAGTGGTTGAGAGTCCACCTGCCGATGCAGGGGACACGGGTTCGTGCCCCAGTCCGGGAAGATCCCACATGCCATGGAGCGGCTGGGCCCGTGAGCCATGGCCGCTGAGCCTGCGCGTCCGGAGCCTGTGCTTTGCAACGGGAGAGGCCACAACAGTGAGAGGCCCGCGTATGGCAAAAAAAAAAAAAAAAAAAAATCAGGTAGAGGTTTGGTGTGTAAACTTGGGGTAGGATGATGAGGTTGTGTTTTGCAAGAACATACTTTGGGTTGAATCAGGTCTCAGAGCAAGGAGGTAACAATATTTACACCTGCCACTTACAGAGCAATTGCTGTGTGCCAGGCACTGTACTAAGCACATATTGAGAAGTCTGATCGGTCTGGATCTAGGCAGGAGGCAAAAAAAAAAAAAAAAAAAAGGAGTAAACATAAGGGAAAAAAATTGACTGGGTTGAAACAGTGTACAGTAACGGGAATTTTTGATGTGGCTAATATGGGGGGAGTGTGAAGTGAGAAATGAAGCTTGATAAGTAGATTACGGCCAAATCATGTAGACTTTTGAGTGATAAGGAATTCTGTGGGTGCTGAGGAGCCAATGAAAAGTTCTTGAGATTCTCCACAGAAAGATTATTAAAGATACAGCACAATCTTCACTGACAGAAGAAGATGTTAAGAGAAATCTGCTAGAAAAAGCCTGAAAGGCACGTGTAGGGGAATTATGTGGGAAAGATACTAAGTCATGGTTTATCCCAGAAAATGGAGGCTGCCTTTTGGAAAAATGGAAGCTCATTTGGCATGAGGGGAAATGGAATTGGGAGAAATGGAGGATCAAATATAAACACTTGGGGCCTGATCTAGCTTTAGACCAAGGTAGCCCCAAGTGAAATACTCTGCAATTTCATCTGTCTTCCCCTGCTGCTCCTCAGGTCCTCCGAAGGTTCAGGTTTACTCACGACACCCCGCAGAGAATGGAAAACCAAATTACCTGAACTGCTATGTGTCTGGGTTCCATCCACCCCAGATTGAGATTGATTTGCTGAAGAATGGGGAGAAGATGGAGGTGGAGCAATCAGACCTGTCTTTCAGCAAGGACTGGTCTTTCTACCTTCTGGTCCACGCTGAGTTCACTCCCAACGCAGTGGATAAGTACAGCTGCCGCGTGAAACACGTTACTCTCAGAGAGCCCCAGACAGTTAAGTGGGGTAAGTTTTCAAGTTCCTTCCTTAGCTGCTGACAGTTGTATCTGAACATAGCCACAGCATAAAGCTGCCTTGATATAAGAACATGTGCATACTGGGATTATCAGGGAATGTTATTAAAGCTCTGATTAGTGGCACCTTCTGAGAGATCTCTGCACAGCGTGGTCACGGAGACAGTGGTTTCCCTGTAGTGAGAGCAGGGAGCAGTAGCGGCACTTCCACAAGTGCACAGGCACTCCCAATGATTCTTCCCTACTGGCTTCCTTGGGCCTTCCTGATAGCCTCAGGGATACTCAGGACCAAGGAGAGTCTCAGGAAGGCACCGGTCTTGTCTGTAAGTCCTGCTATGGTAGTGCCCTCCAATCCTAGACTCCCTCAGTTCTCTGGCTGGCTTGGGATCTAAGGCTAGTAGGCAAGGTGGGGACCTGCTGGGTTTTTCTTAACGAGGCACTCATGGTGAGGGACAGTGGGCTCTTCTGCCAGCTTTATTTATAACAGTTTTAGACATTTGTTAGTACATAGTATTTCAAAAGTGAAACTTAACTGTTTCTCCATTTTCTTTTCTGTAGATCGAGACCAGTAACCAGCATCATGGAGGTAAGTTTCTAATCTTAAGAAAATCTTTCTTTTATAAAGTAATTTATTTATTTTTGGCTGCGTTGGGTGTTTGTTGCTGCGTGCGGGCTTTCTCTAGTTGCAGCGAGTGGGGGCTACTGTTTGTTGTGGTGGGCTGGCTTCTTATTGTGGTGGCTTCTCTTGTTGCGGAGCACGGGCCTAGGCGTGCCAGCTTCAGTAGTTGTGGCATGTAGGCTCAGTAGTTGTGGCTTGCGGGCTCTAGAGCACAGGCTCAGTAGTTGTGGTGCACAGGTTTAGTTGCTGTGCGGCATGTGGGATCTTCCCGGACCAGGGCTTAAACCTGTGTCCCCTGCATTGGCAGGCGGATTCTTAACCACTACGCCACCAGGGAAGCCCCAGAAAATCTTTTTTTAATGTCACTATCCTGGGGACTGTTATAGACAGCTCTCATATGATAACCCTCACTGTCTGGAGGACATTCATCAGGGTAGCAATTTAGCAGGCAGAGAAGAACCCCACGGGGTCACATTCCCTTCTCCTGTGGGGTGGCATGAGGAAGGCATGTGACCCTGGGTGTGTCTCTGCCAGCATCACTGACCCTCTAAAGGGAGGACAGAAGAGCTACAGGTGTGCTATGACAGGACAGAGGCTGCGGTTACCCACAGCACCTTCAAGGGTTTGCTCTTTCTTCTGCCATTTCTGCCTTGGGCATCTCTGTGCCTTCAAAAGTGAACCGTCCCTTCCTTTGCATGGCAGTTGCTTTGTTATTCAGCCAGAAGGGAAGAGTGACGTGGTTCTGCAGATGCACCATTCCTAAGTGTGTGGGCACTGTGGTGGCCTCTAGAAGCTCCCAGTCCAATAGAGGAAAGAAATGGAAACAGATTGTTGTAACCTAATGTAAAGCTACTATAACAGACGTATCTTGCAAGTATCTGTAGCTGCATGAAACAGGGAGCAATTGGACTTCTCTGCATCTTCAGTTGGAGGCCAGAGGCAGATAATCCAGCTTTTCTGGGAAATTTTACTCCACAGGGTATCTTGGCACTGAAAACCTATTCAAATTTCCTGTTACACTATAGGACAGGGAAGGTAATTTTCGAGAGCATGAGAGAGTTTGGGTGACCTGCCCAGAGTCACACAGATACTAAATGGTAGAGCCAGGATCTGAACTATAGTACCAGCATTCATTCTTCTAAGGTTGTGGGGGAACCAGTGGGATAAACTAGTAGGATATGCTCTTTTAATGGATCTGGAAAATCACCTGCACCTACTACTTTTACCAACAGTGATGTATACAGCACAAGTTAGATAAGTTTGGTGGTGCTATCTGTAATCCAAATAAAATAAATGTATTTGCTAATACTCCTTTTTTTCTTTTTTTCAGGTTTGAAGATGCCTCATTTGGATTGGACTAATTCCAAATTCTGTTGTCTTGCTTTTTTTCTTTTTTTTAAAAATTTAGTTTATTGAAGTATAGTTGATTTATAATGTTGTGTTAACTTCTGTTGTATAGCAAAGTGATTCCGTTATTCTTGTCTTGCTTTTTAATGCTTATATGTTTTTATGCTTTATGCATTAAATCAGAAGTTGTATTGATGTTACCGCAAATATCATCTTCTTTATAATTCTACCTAGGGCGCTATGTCTCCACATTTGACCTGTCTTGGCAGGTAGCTGTAGTGGGGGCTCTGGCAGTCTAGAGGTGGGAAAGACAGAATTTCAGGTTTAACATCAACATCTCGGTCAAATCTGAACTCTTCAGTCTCTTCTGCATACAAAACTGCATAATAAGATAGTATGCATGTTTAGCGTAAACCTCCAATTTGTAATTTTTCTTAGAATTTTGGAAAAATTTTGAAAGATAATTTTCAGAATTATGGAAATTTATTACAGTGGATAAAACATTTTGCCATATAAAATTCATATTTACCTCTTACATCTGTTAGAGAGAGACTTGGTTGTGCCTATTTTGTTTGTTTCACTAATTAAAACAATGGTAAAACACTGTGTTCAGCTTCTCAAAGGAACAACAGCTGACTTCTCAATGTCAGTGGGATCCAGAACATAGCAGAAAGTAATCATGAATGTAGTAAAACAACTGCCTACATACAATTCCATACACAACAAAAATATCTTTTAAAAAATTACAGCAAAGTAAACGTCATTAGATAAAAAGTCAGAATTCAGTACCCTTTAGATCCTCACTAAAGGAGATTCTAAATGATGCACTTCAGGCAGAGAGAAGGCCTAAAATGTGAGAAGAAAGAATGAGGAAAAGAAATGTATCAGTTCTATGTAAAAAGAAATAAAAAAATAAGCACATAAACTGAATATTTAATATCTAACTAGTAGCGGGCACAGGAGCTTATGGAGTGCTAGTAATGTTTTATTTCTTGACATGGATGGTGGTTACAAGAGATTTTGCTTTGTAATTTTTTGTTAAATGTACATATATTCTGCACATTTTAAAGGAATGTTATATTTCACATTAAAAATCATAAAATTAATGTGGTTTATTACAGTAACAGATTAAAGGAGATGATTTATATGCTTATTTCAAAGATTCAGAATAAGTGTTCAATTAAATTTCAACACTCAGTGAGTTTATGATAAAAAACTCATAGCTGGAGGAAAAATAGGCTAATAGACTTATAAGGGTTTTCTTAACACACATAAACAGACACATGCACACATTAGTAGAGAGATATCGGTATTTTACAGGTAAAATCAGAGATAAGATAAGGAGGCCCAGTACTACTTCTGAGTGATATTATACTAGAGGTCCCAGCAGCAAATTAAGACAAGGAAAAAAAGTAAAATGAATAAGGATTTGAAGAGAAGAAACAAAATTATATTATTTTGATGTTATATATAGATTAACTATATAGAAATGTCAATAAGGTATAAAAGATGAATTATTAGGATTAATAAGAGAATTTAACTGAATAAGAGAATTTAAATTTGCTGGACAGAAAAATCAACATAAAAGTTAAATGCATTTATACTGGTAACAAAATGTAAATTAAAAATATTTGATTTATAGTAGCAATATACATAGTACTTAAGTATAAATATATATGCTATATATGTTCAAATAATAGTATTTAAATTTAAATACACACATATTTAAATGTATACAGTTTTTAAATATAAATGCATACACCAATGTAAAGCTAACAAAAGATGTTAATGGAAGCTCTTAATGGAAAAATTGTAGGAATTGTTTTATTGGAGGAAATTAATGAAGACAAAAAAAATGGGGAGAGAGTATGTTTATGGATAGGAAGATTAAATATCCTAAAGATATCACTTCTTCCTAACTTGATATATAGATTTAATGTAATTATTAACAAAATTTTAATAGTTTTTCATGAAACTTGACAAACTGATCCTAAAATATGGAAGAGAGTTAATGGAGGAAGAAAGACAAAGACACACCTGAAGAATAATAAAGTGAGAGATTTATAATTAAAACAGGATGGAATTGGCCCAGGGATGGACAAAGACCAATGGAATAGAAAAGAGCCCAGAAACAAACTCATGCATCTATGGAAACTTGACATACAAGACATTCCAGATCAATGGTAAAAGGAAGGACTTCTGAAAAAAAACAAACACGGTGCTGAGACAAACGGTTATCAATATGTGGGGGGAAAATAGGTCCCTACCTCACACTATGCACAAATGTAAGTTCCAACGGAAAAGGATTTAGATGCAAGATTCAAAAATTTTAAACATAGGAAAAAAATATAAAACCATTTTTATGACCTCAACATAGAAGTCACAAATTACATGCATATAGCAAAAGACTGATTGATCTCATTAAAATTTAGAACTACATTAAGAGACCCCACGAAAAAAGTAAAACGTCAAGCCACAGATTGAATATATTCACCATACCTATAACAAAGATTGGTATCTAGAATATATCAAACACTACAAACCACTAAGAAAAAGGCAACACCCCAAGAGAAAAATAGGCAAAAGACTTGAACAGTCATTTTACAAAAAACTCCACACCATATATATATGGTGTTTAACATTAATGCAAATTAAAACCCATCATTCCAAAAGATAGGCAAAAGTTTTAAAAATCTGGATATGCTAAGTGTTGGCAAAGACATACCCCAATGAGAACTTATTACATTGCTGTTGAGAGCATAAACTGATAAAACAACTTTGGAAAACTAGAGTATTATATAGTAAAATTAAAGATGCACATACCCTATGACTCAGCAATTCTACTACTAACATAGAGGAACTCTTGCACATGGGCTGCAATAGATGTATAAAATGTGTATGCATATGGCTGATTCGCTTTGTTGTACAACAGAAAGTAACACAGTATTGTGAAGTAATTATACTCCAATAAAGATCTATTAAAAAAAAGAAACTTTATTCCAACACTGTTTCTAACAGCAAACAATGGAAACAATCTAAAGTTGGATAAAGATACATTCAGACAATGGAATGCTATGCAGGAGTGAAACTGAACGAATTGTTGTTATAAAAATTAACATGGATGAATCACAAAAAAATGTTGAGTGAAGAAAAACCCAGCAAGTCCCCCCAAAATATATACAGTGATTCCATTTTATACAAAACTCAACAGTAGCCAAAACTAAATAGCATTATTTGGGTATATATTTATATGGAGTAAGTCAGATAAAGAAAAACAGGGAATGGTAGAAAATTTCAGAATGGTAGTTAACTCTGAGGCTGGCAAGGTAAGGGAATAGAATGGGGATGGGCACACACATTCAACAGAAGGGGCACACATTTAAAGATATTGGAGATACCTGAGTTCTTGCCTGGATTGTGGGAACAAGAGTATGTGTTTAGTTATTATTGTTGTTATCAATTAAATCATACATGTTCACTCATTTGTATGTAGGGGGAGACTAAGGCTAGAACAGTGCTGTAATACCACAAAATAATAATTTAACTCACACATGCCTGCACATTGTAGAAGTGCAGAGGCTCTGCAGTCACACCGCTTGGGTTCAAATCCTGGCACTACCACTTACTGCCCAAGTACATCTGAATTAGAATTCCTAATCTCTCTGTGTTCCCTCATCTGTAAAATGGAAATAATAACAGTACTTACCTATAAAATTGATAAGATTAACTAGATAACACCTGATTGTTAACATTAATATTTAAGAAAAAACTATAAGGAAATAATCCTAAAAGTAAACAAGATCACTTTGAGTAATAGATTTATAAGTGACAAATTTCCTTTTTTCCTCTATTACTCAATGTTCTACAATGATATTCTGTAGTATATAAAGGTAAGTTTTTCAACAAATGGTGCTGGAAAAATGGAATATCCACATGCAAAAGAATGACGTTGGGTCTGTTAGTCATACCATACACAAAAAACAATCAAAATACATCAAAGACCTAAATGTGAGAGCTAAAACTATAAAACTCTTGTAAAAAAATCTTCATGATCTCAGATTAGGCGATGGTTTCTTAGACGTGACACCAAAAGCACAAGTGACCTGAAAAAGGTAAAAACTGACTTTTAAAAACTTTTGAGTTTCACAGGACACCATCGAGAAGGTGAAAAGACAACCCATAGGAGAAAATATTTACAAATCATATACCTCAGAAAGGTCTAGAATATATAAAGAACTCTTAGAACTCAACAATAAAAACAACTCAATTACAAAGTAAACAGGATTTAAGTAGACATTTCTACAAAGTCATATATAAATGGCCAATAAGCACTTGAAAACATGTTCAACACATGAGTCATTAGGAAAATGCAAGTCAGGGCTTCGCTGATGGCCCACTGGTTAAGAATCCGCCTGCCAACGCAGGGGCCACAGGTTCGATCCCTGGTTCAGGAAGATTCCCACGTGCCATGGAGCAACGAAGCCCGTGCGCCACAACTACTGAAGCCCACGCGCTCTAGAGCCCACGAGACACAACTACTGAGCCCATGCGCTGCAATACTGAAGCCCTCCTGCCTAGAGCCCATGCTCCACAACAAAAGAAGCCACCGCTATGAGAAGCCTGCGCATTGCCACGCTGCAACTAGATAAAAGCCTGAGAGCAGCAACGAGACCCAACACAGCCAAGAAATAAATAAAATTTAAACAAAAAACCAAAATACATCCTCTTAAAAAAAAAAAGAAAAGAAAAAAAGAAGAGGGCTTCCCTGGTGGCGCCAGTGGTTGAGAGTCCGCCTGCCGATGCAGGGGACACGGGTTTGTGCCCCGGTCCGGGAAGATCCCACGTGCCACGGAGCGGCTGGACCCGTGAGCCATAGCCGCTGAGGCTGCGTGTCCGGAGCCTGTGCCCCGCAACGGGAGAGGCCACAACAGTGAGAGGCCCGCGTACCGCAAAAAAAAAAAAAAAAAAAAAAAAAAAAAAAATCCCAGCCCCTCCCCTGCTCCCCTGTTAAAGGGCCAGCATCCCCAACCACTGCATCCTGGTAGAAATGACAGAACACTAATTCATGAGAAAGAAAACCCTACAAAGGTCAAGAGAATTAAAGTGCATTTTTAACCATCCATGGTTGTGAGTACAGTTTGTTGGGATCAGTATTGGGGAGCAGATATTTAAAAAGAGGATCCCTGTTTTCCACACCCTCAATACGAACTGTGTGAAGTTATGGTCTCTCAATCCTTAAGCTCTCCTCCATTAAATTGGATAGGAAATCCCTGGGTGGATCTTGAGGCAATTACTGAGCAGCCAAGTTCTCAGTGCTTGAGGGCAGGGTGCTTGTGGACCCCTAAGGTCCACCTGGTGATGCTTGCCCTTCACTGGGTCCCGTGAGCTTGAGTTGGCTACCCACTCATGGGTACTACACTCAGAATGTAGAAGCCAGATGTTCAAGTTAAAAACACTTTTGCATGAGTTACACAGATAATCCCATATCTTCTTGGCTGCTGTAAATGGAAAACTGGTTCAGAAGTTCAGGAGTAAAAAGAAAAAGAAACAACAACAAAAACAAGCACTTCGGGACTGCTGGTGGCAAAACCTGAGACCCATCTGCGCCTCATCTAGCCCCTCAGCGATTCTGGGTTCTGTGCCCACATCCTGTGTTCAGCAGAAACACACAGGCTTTATAGAACTTCTGAATAAAACTAAAAGTGAGGCTAATTCTCTACGTTAAAAATGCAAGTTAGAGCTCTTTTTTCATGGTTATAAGACTATTAATAATCTCTACTGTGACAGTTTATTGCATTTCAGCCCCCTTTATAAAATGTTAAATAGATTGGAGTAAGTTCTGCTTTTCTGCTTACTTTCAAATAGATGGATTAGCATAAAACCTGAATGGCTGACACCACTACCATGACCACTAAATAGTTCATGGACCAGAGGGCAGTTTCATAGTGTGCAGGATGAGTTATAATAGAAAAAACTGGAAACATCCCCAATACAGGATTGGATAAAAATATGGAATATTCATATAATGAAATGCAATGAAAGTATGAAAAAACTATGTACATCTTTTATTATAGAAAGAGATATATTGTACATGACACATCATTAAAATAAAAAGCTGTTGCAAAGAAATATGGGCAGAATGATTACATCTTTCCAAACATATATATCCATGCTTATATCTGTATATGAACAGACAAAGTCTGGGAACAAACATCAATTCATTAGCAGTGGATATTTTTAGATGGAGGGTTAACAGGTGATTTAAATTTTTATCTTTATTCTTACCTACATTGTGTGAACTTTTCACAATGGATATTAATTTTATAATTGGAAAAATATTAAGCTTAGTGGAAACGTTTTTTAAAATAGCAAACAAAAAATGCTCAGAAGAAAACCACAAGGAAAAAACAAAAACAAAACCCCAGCTCAACTGGCACCAGCATCATGGTCTAAAGGTTAAGTCCACATTCTTTTTCTTGGCTCCAAAGTTGTTCACAGGCTCTTTGACCCCTCCACGTGGAACAGGTTGCTTTCCTGGAATCATAATCTATTAAAGGTATATAAACCAGAGTCCATGAATTCTTTGAAGAAAGAGTTTTCCCCAGACCAGCCCAGTGCCCAGCACCTAGCACGGTGATAGTAAAAGTTTGTAGAACCAGAATGATTGCTGTGAACACTGAGGCCTGATGGATAGGTTGGGGCCAGGCTAAGAAGAAAGAGGCCAAAGCTTTGGGGCACCTTTGTCCTGGGGACTAGAGGCTCCTCTTCTTACTCTCCTTCCCTGCTCAGCACTGGCAACAGCAGGTACAGCAGGAGTGGTTTGGCCCACTGGGTGCGTGGTGTCAGAGAAATAGTCCAGAAATGGCAGGGCCAGCTGGGCCCACATCACTGGGGCTGACCATGCTCAGTCGGGACAGTGGTAGGAGGGGGAGGACCAAGGCTCCTGACCAAGCCAGGCTACAGCAAAACTCCTCCCCCCTCAGCTGCTGAGCTGATGACAGCCCTCCCTCACACGAGAGTACCCAAAATGCGCTGTGTGGCCAGATCTGGTTAACCGACAGGTAAAGACAACATTGAAAAGGCAAATAGTTACACTGAGCTAGGTTCCTGGCAACCAAGGCCCAAAACTGTAGGATTCTGCAGCAGTACGAAGGGGGTTTGTTTCTTTTTTTCTTGCTGCTGTTATAAATTACCACAAACCTGATGGCTTCAAACAACACACTTTATCATCCTACAGTTCTGTAAGTCAGAAGTCCAACACAAGTCTCCCGGGCTTAAAATTAAGGCAGGGCTGCTTTCCATTCTGCAGACTATGGGAGATTCCATGTCCTTACCTTTCCCACCTTCTAGAAGTTGCCTACATTCCTTGACTCACGCTCCCTCCTTCATCTGCAAAACCAGCATGCTGCATCTCCCTGATCGTAATTCTGTAGTCACATCTCCCTCTGACCACAGTCAGGAAAGTTCTCTGATTTTTTTTTTTTTTTTACCACTCAGCGAGGCATGCAGGATCCTAGTTCCCCAACCATGGATCAAACTGGTGCCCCCTGAGGTGGAAGCTCAGAGTCCTAACCACTGGACCACCAGGGAAGTCCCAAAGTTCTCTGCTGTTAAGTCCTATGTGGTTACACTGGGCGGACCCCAATCATTTCTGATAATCTCCCCATCTCAAGGTCCCTAACCTTAATCACACCTGCAAAGCCCTTTATGCCATGTAAGGTAACATATTCACAGGTTCCAGGAATTAGGCTATGAACATCCTTTTTTGGGGGGAGGGGGGGAGGGGGAGAGGCATTAGTCTCCCTACCACAAGGTATGGTAAGGAGAAAAGTATAATATTGTTAATGATAAGTAGGCAGCTCTGTACATAACGACATGGATAGTATCGATGATATATTATGAAATGGAAATAAGCAAGTTCAGTAAGTATTTATAGAATGATCCAAATTTTGTGGAATCTCCCTTGCCCCCAATAAATGCTGAATGAATTCTCTCTGAGCCGCTCCCCACCGTTCATAGCCTGGCTTCTTCGGGGAGATGGTGGAGCCTACCTCACCCACGCAACTCTCAGGGCACTGGTTTCTTCACAGTCCTCTTTTAGGAGAAGAGTTTAGAAAGGTCCAAGACACCAGAGAGTAGAGAGGAAAGGATCTGATGCAGCTTCAACATAGCAGGGGACAGCCAGAAAGGACCACACACTGCAATTGGCCAGAGGCAAGTGTCAGCCAAGCAATGTGGAAAGTGAGAAGGTGAGGCGTACAGGAATTTGCCAAAAGGGAAAAAGGGCATTTGAAGGAGAGTCTTCGTTTTTAATAGTGCTGAATAGAATCCAAGGCAGGATAGAAAATCCAAGTAGGAATTCTGCAGTTTTAAGTAGTTTCTGAGATGCAGACCCAAGGACCTATGAGAGGAAAACACCCATGAAAGGAGGCTGTGCCAGGAACTTAGTCACTGGGCACCCAGGGACGGTGCCCGATCCTTGGCTCCTGGGATTGTCCTGTTGTCCCCACAGTGTCAGCGGGTCTTGGCTTCAGCATTTCCCTAACGCTCTCTCCATCCAAGCTGAGGACCGATGCTACCCCTAACTCCCTTTATGCTTTTAGTGAGCACTGAGTTCTTAACACATAATAATAGCAGTCTCTGTAGTTATAATTTTAAAATTCCTCACCTTCCAAACTATATACAATATATATCCATGAAGGGATAGGCACCAAAGCTTAACAATGTTTCCTGAGGAGAGGACAGTGAGATGGGAAGAGACACAGGAAGGCAACTTTCACTTTCACTCAGTAGACCTGTTTGTAGTTTTGCAACAGACATACATTCATGTATCACAATTGTAATTAAAAATAAAAAGTGCTTGAAACACTGTGGTTACTACTGTTTATAGTTCTGTACTGCTTGATTTATTTTATACCAAGTCTGTGTGGTTTTCCCAATAAAATCACCCTGACAATTGGAAGAGCGTGGTGGTTACACACAAGCCTGTGAGGCAGAGATTCCTCACCAACGAGATACTTCACCTGTCTCAACTTTAGGCTTCCCACATACTCTCCCTCAATTAGTGAGAATAGTACTTGCCTTCCCGGGATCTTGTGAGGTTTTTTCCCTCCTTTGTATGGCGTCTGACTTTGAAACTATCAGGAAACAAAACGGCTCCCCTCTGTGTCCCATTTCCTTTGGGTCTGTTGCCTGTTACGTAACAGCACATATCTGAGAATTCAGTCGGCATGAACACCTTAGGTGGCTGCTAATAAATTAATTATTGGGCTGATTTGAACTCTAGATTGGATTCTCCTGGTTGGCAGTCTGGAATCTTCTGATTTATCCTTACAGTATTTCCATTTGCCACAAAGCCTGCACTCAATTGACATTGGCTGTATTCAATGGAATTTAACACAGAAGACTGAGGATTGCCAGCCCCAAAACAGATCTAACTAGGACTGACTTTTTTGTTAATTCTATTTTTCTAATTGAAGTATAGTTGATTTACAACACTGTGCCAATCTCTGCTGCACAGCAAAGTGACTCGGTTATACACATAGAGACGTGCTTTCAGGATGGACTTCTGAGCAGGCAACCACCTTCAGACTCATTAAATTAAACCATTTAACGATAGTTCTCTCTGGGTTGCAGGGTCACTGTGGTTTTAATTTTCCTCTTTATAGTTTTTCGTATTTTTAATTTTTAAAAAATTTTATTTATTTATTTATTTTGGTCACGCTGCGCAGCTTGTGGGATCTTAGTTCCCCAACCAGGGATCAAACCCCTGGGCCCCTGCAGTGGAAGCTTGGAGTCCTAACCACTGGACCATCAGGGAATTCCCTTATAGTTTTCTGATTGTTCCAATTTTGTACCACATGCATATATTATTTTTGTGGGCAGACAAAAACAAATGTGAGTTAAATAAAAACTACCATACATTGTGTTACTTGTTCCTGCTTTCTGCACCTTCTCATATGCTTTTAATCGTTGCCCTGGTCCAAGCCACCCAATGAACCGTTTCGCACAAACCGCTTCTCAGAAGTGGTTGTCTAGTGGACATTATGAGGCCTTTCGAATCACATGGACCAGCATTTGAATCATAGCTCAGAGCTAACGTGGACGAGCATCTTAATTCTCTGAAACTGTCTCTTTACCTGTAAAAGAAAGACCTTCTGGATTATTGTATAGTTTGGGTCAGCAGCTTCACAAACTTTAACGTGTATACGAGTCACCTGGGATGTTGTTAAAATGCAGGCTCTGATTTAGTAGGTCTAGGATGGGCCCGAGTGTCTCCATTTCTAAGAGCTCCAAGGTGCTGCTGATGTTGTGATGCATGTACCACACTTTGATTAGTGACATAACATTTGAAAGAGCCCAGGCACAAATGCCCTACGTGTGCTTTTTCCTCCCCTTCCAGGGTGCCTGGATTTTCTGGCTGTCTGATGAGTTCACCCCAGAAAAGTGCTGACTGAGATCCACTGAGGTGCAACCCAACTCATTTGAGCTTTAACCTATTCCTATTTTCTCCCTACTTCAATATCCTTCTTTTTCTTTCTGTTCAAGGACTTCATTCTTCCTTGGCCTAACAAAGATATAGGTACCTGTGCTTTTAGGTTTCCTTGTGGTTATTTTTTTGTTTTTGGCCGCGCCACGCGGCAGGTGGAACTTCCCTGCCCAGGGATTGAACCCATGCCCCCTGCACTGGAAGCGTGGAGTCTTATTAGGTTATTTGTTTTTAAAAGGAGCTTTACTGAGGTGTAATTGACATATGATAAATTACACTTAAAGTATACACTTTAATAAGTTCTACTACATGTATACACTTGAGAAACCATCATCATACTCAAGATAATGGATAAAGTGTCCTTAGGCTCCTGATGCTCCCTCCACCCTCTGGAAACCAACCATCTGTTACATAGATTAGTCTGCTTTTTCTAGAGTTTTAAATAAAAAGAATCATACAGCACATACTCTTTTTTTGTCTTGCTCTTTTCCTTCAGCCTCATTATTTCATCCATTATTCTGTGTACCAATAGTTCATGCCTTGTCTATTCAATGATTTTTAAAAATTTATTAATTTATTTTTGGCTGTGTTGGGTCTTCGTTTCTGTGCGAGGGCTTTCTCTAGTTGCGGCGAGCAGGGGCCACTCTTCATCGCAGTGCACGGGCCTCTCACTGTCACGGTCTCTCTTGTTGCGGAGCACAGGCTCCAGACACGCAGGCTCAGTAGTTGTGGCTCATGGACCTAGTTGCCCCACGGCATGTGGGATCTTCCCAGGCCAGGGCTCGAACCTGTGTCGCCTGCATTGGCAGGCAGATCCTCAACCACTGTGCCACCAGGGAAACCTCCATGCCTTATTTATTGCTGATAGTATTCCATCGTATGGATAGCTGTCACAGTTTGTTCATCCATTCGCCTGTTGATGGAAGTTTGGATTGTTTCCAATTTCTGGCTGTTACCAATAAAGCTGCTTTGAACACTTTTGTACAAGTCCTCATCATGAAAATACACTTTCATTTTCTCTTGGGTAAATACCTAGAGTGGAGTGGTTGGGTCATATGGTCAGCATATGTTTAACTTTTTTAAAAACTGAAACTGTTTTTCAAAGTAGTTGTACCATTTTCCATTCCCCAAAGGAGTGTATGAAGTCCCAGTTCTTCCACATTCAGAAAATATTTACTATTATGAATAACATTTATTGTACAAAAGTTTTTTAGAAAAGTCATTAGGCCAAAAAAAAAAAAATTCTGCCATTCATCCCACTAATGGGAGATAACACTGTTAAAAGGCCATGTTAGTACATTTCCAGAAGTTTGCCCTCCTAGGCAAACAGTGGTCTCCTCTTTTAAAAAAAAAAAACAAAAAAAAAAACTGAAAAAATATCATTTTCTCTGTCTTCACTGTTTTTTTTTGTAAGTGTTTTAAAAACTGGTTTTCCAAGTGACTAGATCAGATTCTATCTTTTAAGAATTTTAAGTACTCCAGTATTTGTCTGTGATGTGGTAAACAAGGAATATAGAGGTGACCACCAGCCCTGTCTCTTCCTATGCTCCCAAGGCACTAGAAAACAACTCAACACTAACATTCCAGGCGTTAATACCCTTAAATGAGTTAACAACAAACAAACAAACAAAAGGGAGGGGCAGGAGTGTCTTTACTCATAACTTTATGCCTAACCATTATTCTTTCATTTCGAGAGAGTTATAAAGAGCTGGTAGAAAAAATAGGAAACTAGCATCAATAATCATAGTACACTTCTTAATTATTACTGAACACTCCCTCTGTGCTCCCTGGGGCTCTCTCTGTGCCATTATCTCCTTTCATTAGGTCTGCAGAGAGTATCCTTTTTCTAGTTTAGACACAAACACCACGGTAGGGATAGTTGAAACCTCTAAAAATATGTAAAAGAAATCCAGATGACATTGGTTGTGCTCTTTGGGGAAGCACCACCCAACTCCCTTCAAGTGCAAACCAGGGTGATTTCCAAGATCTCTGCCGCTCCCTGTCCCCATGGTTCACTTCCTCTTCTGAGTGTTCCACTCAGAAAAGATCCCTGGACTCAGCCACCAGGTGATGTCAGCATCTTTTTATGGTATCTCTGGAGTGGAGATTTCCTTAAGGAGTCTAACACTGACACGCTCTTAGAGTCAGTAGGCCTAACTTCTTTGGCTGGGCCCACAGCAGATGCTACCCGAATTCTCACGAAAATTGCCCAGTCCTCTATCTTCCAAGTGTCTGAAGCACGAATGACAAATGAATCAGGCCCATCTGAAAACTAACACTTAGCCTTTGTTTTCGTATCCGTAAAAATGTAACGGGGTAATTCCTACATCCTAATGTTTACTCACGTATTCCCTCACATGTTCGTTCGTTCTTTCATTCGTAGGTTCATCCATCCATCCTTCCAACCATCTATCCATGCTTCCATCCATCCATCCATTCACTCATTCAGTCAGTTTACCAACTATTTACTCCATGCCAAGCACCATTCTAGTGTGGTAATTTCTAGGGAATGATGTTCCTCAAGGGATCGGTAAAGTCTAACGCTCTAAGCAGTTACTGCTTTTACCTTTTACTATCAGGGGTCATTTCCCCACAAATCAACAAAACAAAGAAAATTACCTAAACTACAGAGGCAAGATACAGGCCAGACTTTCTCCACACAGGGTTTTCCTGAAGGGACTCAGGAAGCAAGCAGGTCCTCCTTCACTCTGGACGGTTCTCTGAGCTGTCCTCATGAGGCCTCGAGGTTTCTGGACGACTTTTCTTGCCCAAAGAATCCCGAAGCCCTACAGCGTATTTCCGGGCTGTAATTGTGAACCCAAGTTCTGATTCTGCCCAGTACCATTCAATCTCTGTCCTTACTCTCATTAATTTTTCTGGGCTTCAGTTTTCCCGATCGAAAACCAGGTTCTAGGCTCCTAACTCGCTGGGGCATGCTTGGGCAGCAAGTGCCTTAGCGTTTCTGATGCTGTTCCGAAAAGCGAAGTTTCCTCCGGACTGAAGCTCTCGGGTGGGCGGCCCGCGCCCCAAGCTTGGGCGCGCACCCCTGATAAGAGGGCGCCAATGTACAGACAGCGAATCCACCCGGTTCAACCCTGCCTTCCTAAGCATCACGAGACTTATCAGAAAATGAAACTGAAAACCGGAAAGTCCCTCTTTCTAACCTGCCAGGGCCTCGCCTGCTAGGAGACCGGTGACGGCCCGGAGGGCAGGGTTCTGATTGGCGGCCTGGGCCTGGCTATAAGTGCGGGCGCGGGACCGGGTCCTCACTGACGCCGGAGCTGCTCCTGTAGCGATGGCTCCCTACATGACTTTGGTCCTGCTCGGGCTTCTCTCGCTGTCTGGCCTGGACGCCGTCCAGCGTGAGTGTCCCCTCCTCCCTTTCCCTCTTCCACTAGCCCGTCCCTGTCCCGCTCGCAGCCACTGGGCACTAACTCCGTACCCCCCGGTCCCAATCCCAAGGTTCGGTGGAGTAGCACGAGGTTTTCTCTCGGGCTGTGGAGGCGGTTGGGGGTGTGTGGAGTGGGGAGGGGCTGCGAGCCCAGGACGCCGGCTTCTCCGGGATTGGGGAAGGGGACCTCTGGCACGCTCGCACCGGGTGGGTCGGGACAGAGCGACCGAGGTGTGGGAGGGGTTCTCTTCCGCTGGTTCGCGGGGCCTTTGGCTTCTCCCGCGCAGCGGGAGCGGAGGGCGGGCTGGCGGTTCCCAAAGGGCTGGGTTGGGGGCTGCGAATGGGTGGAGACCACGCGTGGGCTTTGGGGGAGTCGCCGCCAGGGTGTATCAGTCCGCTGGGAGCCCGAGGGCCTCGAGCTTCCTCCAGGCGCCCGCCACGTTCAGCTTCCTCTCTGCACGTTCCCCAAATCCGCGACGACCAAACCACGGCGAGGAAGTTGCACGCGACTCTTGTGGAATGTCCTGAGGTGTTTACATAGCGCTTCACGTCGTTCATTCTCTTGTTCCCGCTACCTGTCGCTCTTAATAATAATCATAGAGCTACCCGTTGGCGGCTTACTGACCTGCGCTATGTGCTGTATGTCATTTAATTGTGAAATGCGTCTACGATGTAAACAGGATGCCTTTATCATCAGCTTGTCATAGATGAGGAAAGGGAAGCTAGAAGAGCTGAAGTAACTTAATTACGCAGGGGATTTATGGCAGACGGTAGAGCCTGACCAGAGCATTTGGGGGGTCGTGAGCCCTTTGCCTGTAATCCGTGCGTTTTTCACAGCCTTCTGGGGAGAGATTCTCGGGAGCAGGCTGGGCGGACATGGGCCCCTGTTGCCTTTCTTCACAGAGGGCTCCTCCTTTGGCTCCTTGCCTGGTTCTTTCCAAGATGAACTGAGTATGTACTTTCAGTTTTGAGTAAGCGAAGGTTTATCATTCAGAAAGGTTGTAAAACTAGGGATAAGAGCAATCAACATGCTTACCCAAGCTGTCTGTCAGGGACACCATGGATACTGACTCAGTACCTTCTAAATACCCTGCAATATACCGGACCCTCAGATTTTTCTCTCTCACAAAAGGCTCTGTGAAGCGGGTTTTTTTGTGTGTGTGTGTGTGTTTGTTTGTTTGTTGTTGCTCATGAGAAAAAGGAAGTTAGTTTAAAATTTATTTAGAAAAGAAGCATAATGTGTGTATTATCACTATTATTGATATTTGTGGTTGCATACAGCTGTAGAAAAATAGCAAGCCGACATTAAAAACTATCTGAATTTGAAAATTTCCTAAGTAATACATGCCTGCAAGATATACAAGGCCATTTCTGGAACGTATACAAGAAACATGTAATTGTGATTCCCTCTGGGGGATCTATTTTCTGCTCTTTCCCCTATGTGGGTTTTATTTTACTCTGGGTGTAGATAATTTTTCAATTAAACTACAGAAACTCAAATAACTCTCCCCAAAAACCTTAGCCAGTAAGTGGTTGAGGGCAGATTCAAACCCAGGCCTGTCTGATACACCTCCTCTTCTTAGAAGCCACTATTGTGATATTCTTCCAAAAAAAAAAAAAAAAAAGAAAACCCACAAACTGCCTAGCTCGCTCAAAGAGAGAATTCCAGGTGGGATGAACCTGTGCTCTCACTACTGTAGCACCTACATGTTCTAATTATTAGAAGCTCAAATGCAAAGAGGTTTCTGAATTATCTTCACTTTGAACTATGAAAAAATATCAGGGCTTCATGGTATGTCCAGTCTAGCTCTTGGTGGGCCTAGGGACCTTTTCTTTGATGATGGGACATTTCTAAACAGATACATCTGGTCAGAGTGGCCTGGTACTCCACCTTCTCTCTACCACTGGACATGGAGGATGACCTGAACTTTATAATCTTGTACCCTGAGTGTATTTGTATTTAAGTAGTTATACACATATATTTATATCAGTCTGTATATTCAGTAGCAGCAACACTTCACTTTGGAAGAAAAATATAGAAATAGAGTTTATAATATTTTCTTTACACATCCCCTTGGAGGGTCTAGACATGCATCCCATTTTGGAAGCCACTGTTCCGTAGCATTATGCAATATTCCCAACCTGGCAGATTATGGCAATCACTTGAGCATGCTAATTAAAAATGCATATTCCACTGTCACATGCATTATTCCAGCTGGTCCTAATGGAGAGTATGTTCTCTCCCATTTGCCATAGTCCTCACCCTTCCCTATTGTTCTTACCCAGCCCAACAACTTCATTTAAGGTATTTGCCAGCTCCTGTAGGTGTTTCAGTTTTGTTTCTTTGTTTTCTAGCTCATGAAATCAGATACAGATTCAGATAGAGATTTGTCATATAAACTCTGGACGTGATGAGGAGGTTGTGTTTTGTAGAAATATACTTTGGGTTGACTCTGTTAGGAACCTGAGCAAGGAGGTAACAATAATTACACCTGCCACTTACAGAGCAATTGCTGTGTGCCAGGCACTGTACTAGGCACATATTGAGAAGTCTGATCGGTGTGGATCTAGGCAGGAGGCAAAAAAAAAAGGAGTAAACATAGGGGGAAAAAATTGACTGGGTTGAAACAGCGTACAATAACGGGAATTTTTTTTTTTTTTTTTTTTTTTTTGCGGTATGTGGGCCTCTCACTGTTGTGGCCTTTCCCGTTGCGGAGCACAGGCTCCGGACGCGCAGGCTCAGTGGCCATGGCTCACGGGCCTAGCGGCTCCGCGGCATGTGGGATCTTCCCAGACCGGGGCACGAACCTGTGTCCCCTGCTTCGGCAGGTGGACTCTCAACCACTGCGCCGCCAGGAAAGCCCAATAACGGGAATTTTTGATGTGGCTAATATGGAGGGAGTGTGAAGTGAGAAATGAAGGTTGATAAGTAGATTACGGCCAAATCATGTAGACTTTTGAGTGATAAGGAATTCTGTGGGTGCTGAGGAGCCAATGAAAAGTTCTTGAGATTCTCCACAGAAAGATTATTAAAGATACAGCACAATCTTCACTGACAGAAGAAGATGTTAAGAGAAATCTGCTAGAAAAAGCCTGAAAGGCACGTGTAGGGGAATTATGTGGGAAAGATACTAAGTCATGGTTTATCCCAGAAAATGGAGGCTGCCTTTTGGAAAAATGGAAGCTCATTTGGCATGAGGGGAAATGGAATTGGGAGAAATGGAGGATCAAATATAAACACTTGGGGCCTGATCTAGCTTTAGACCAAGGTAGCCCCAAGTGAAATACTCCGCAATTTCATCTGTCTTCCCCTGCTGCTCCTCAGGTCCTCCGAAGGTTCAGGTTTACTCACGACACCCCGCAGAGAATGGAAAACCAAATTACCTGAACTGCTATGTGTCTGGGTTCCATCCACCCCAGATTGAGATTGATTTGCTGAAGAATGGGGAGAAGATGGAGGTGGAGCAATCAGACCTGTCTTTCAGCAAGGACTGGTCTTTCTACCTTCTGGTCCACGCTGAGTTCACTCCCAACGCAGTGGATAAGTACAGCTGCCGCGTGAAACACGTTACTCTCAGAGAGCCCCAGATAGTTAAGTGGGGTAAGTTTTCAAGTTCCTTCCTTAGCTGCTGACAGTTGTATCTGAACATAGCCACAGCATAAAGCTGCCTTGATATAAGAACATGTGCATACTGGGATTATCAGGGAATGTTATTAAAGCTCTGATTAGTGGCACCTTCTGAGAGATCTCTGCACAGCGTGGTCACGGAGACAGTGGTTTCCCTGTAGTGAGAGCAGGGAGCAGTAGCGGCACTTCCACAAGTGCACAGGCACTCCCAATGATTCTTCCCTACTGGCTTCCTTGGGCCTTCCTGATAGCCTCAGGGATACTCAGGACCAAGGAGAGTCTCAGGAAGGCACCGGTCTTGTCTGTAAGTCCTGCTATGGTAGTGCCCTCCAATCCTAGACTCCCTCAGTTCTCTGGCTGGCTTGGGATCTAAGGCTAGTAGGCAAGGTGGGGACCTGCTGGGTTTTTCTTAACGAGGCACTCATGGTGAGGGACAGTGGGCTCTTCTGCCAGCTTTATTTATAACAGTTTTAGACATTTGTTAGTACATAGTATTTCAAAAGTGAAACTTAACTGTTTCTCTTTTTCTTTCTCCATTTTCTTTTCTGTAGATCGAGACCAGTAACCAGCATCATGGAGGTAAGTTTCTAATCTTAAGAAAATCTTTCTTTTATAAAGTAATTTATTTATTTTTGGCTGCGTTGGGTGTTTGTTGCTGCGTGCGGGCTTTCTCTAGTTGCAGCGAGTGGGGGCTACTGTTTGTTGTGGTGGGCTGGCTTCTTATTGTGGTGGCTTCTCTTGTTGCGGAGCACGGGCCTAGGCGTGCCAGCTTCAGTAGTTGTGGCATGTAGGCTCAGTAGTTGTGGCTTGCGGGCTCTAGAGCACAGGCTCAGTAGTTGTGGTGCACAGGTTTAGTTGCTGTGCGGCATGTGGGATCTTCCCGGACCAGGGCTTAAACCTGTGTCCCCTGCATTGGCAGGCGGATTCTTAACCACTGCGCCACCAGGGAAGCCCCAGAAAATCTTTTTTTAATGTCACTATCCTGGGGACTGTTATAGACAGCTCTCATATGATAACCCTCACTGTCTGGAGGACATTCATCAGGGTAGCAATTTAGCAGGCAGAGAAGAACCCCACGGGGTCACATTCCCTTCTCCTGTGGGGTGGCATGAGGAAGGCATGTGACCCTGGGTGTGTCTCTGCCAGCATCACTGACCCTCTAAAGGGAGGACAGAAGAGCTACAGGTGTGCTGTGACAGGACAGAGGCTGTGGTTACCCACAGCACCTTCAAGGGTTTGCTCTTTCTTCTGCCATTTCTGCCTTGGGCATCTCTGTGCCTTCAAAAGTGAACCGTCCCTTCCTTTGCATGGCAGTTGCTTTGTTATTCAGCCAGAAGGGAAGAGTGACGTGATTCTGCAGATGCACCGTTCCTAAGTGTGTGGGCACTGTGGTTGCCTCTAGAAGCTCCCAGTCCAATAGAGGAAAGAAATGGAAACAGATTGTTGTAACCTAATGTAAAGCTACTATAACAGACGTATCTTGCAAGTATCTGTAGCTGCATGAAACAGGGAGCAATTAGACTTCTCTGCATCTTCAGTTGGAGGCCAGAGGCAGATAATCCAGCTTTTCTGGGAAATTTTACTCCACAGGGTATCTTGGCACTGAAAACCTATTCAAATTTCCTGTTACACTGTAGGACAGGGAAGGTAATTTTCGAGAGCATGAGAGAGTTTGGGTGACCTGCCCAGAGTCAACACAGTTACTAAATGGTAGAGCCAGGATCTGAACTATAGTACCAGCATTCTTTCCTCTAAGGTTGTGGGGGAACCAGTGGGATAAACTAGTAGGATATGCTCTTTTAATGAGTCTGGAAAATTGCCTGCAGCTATTACTTTTACCAACAGTGATTTATATAGCACAGGTTAGGTGAATTTTGGTAGTGCTATCTGTAATCCAAATAAAATAAATGTATTTGCTAATAACCCTTTTTTTCTTTTTTTCAGGTTTGAGAATGCCTCATTTGGATTGGATTAATTCCAAATTCTGTTTTCTTGCTTTTTAATACTGATATGCTTTTATGCTTTATGGACAGAAATCAGAAGTTATATTGATGTTACGACAAATATCATCTTCTTTATAATTTTTCTTTGTGCACTATGTCTCCATGTTTGACCTGTCTTGGCATGTAGTTGTAGTTGGGGTGCTGGCAGCTTAGAGGTGGGGAGAAAAGAACTCTCATGTTCAGCATCAACATCTTGGTCAAATTTAAAGTCTTTATTGTCTTTTGCACACAAAACTAGGTAGTAAGATAACTATGCATATTTAGAGTAAACCTCCAATTTGTAATGTTTCTTAGAATTTTGGAAAATTTTTGGAAAGATAATTGTCAGAATTATTGGAAATTTGTTATAGCGGATGACATTTTGTCATATGAAATCATATTTACTTAACATCTGTTAGTATGAGACATGGTTGTGCCTGTTTTTATGTTATTTCGTTTCACTAATTAAAATGCTGGTAAAACTTGATGTGTTTAGTACTTATATATCACTCCTCTTCTAACCCCTTTGTTCAAACAGGGAAATGATCTTCAAATATCACTTGGAAAAGAGTGTGAACTCCTGATGTATAGGGTTTGGCTCACAGTGGAAGGGGCATCAGTGATCTGCATTTTACAAATGAGGAACAGCATCTGCAAGAAGTTAAATGACTTAGGGTGACACAGCTATCTGCTGGAAGACCTGGCTTCTGTCTTTTCACCAGAATTCTGTTCCCTGGGCTAAGAAATGAGGACTGTGCGGACTTTAAGAGGGAGCAAAAGTATCTGGAGGATTTCTTATTTTAGCAAGCAATATACCTAAATGAAAAATACTAGATTAAAAAATTTCAAGGCATAATTTATACTTGATGACCAGCTTTGTGCATTTAAAAAAATCTGACCATGAATTTGAGTGAGTTAGTGCTAGGTACTGATGAGATGAATAAGACATAACACTGCTCTCAAATTGCCTTAGTGGAGGGGTAGACATGCACTTGAACAATTAAAATATATCCTGATAAAGAGTATAGCATAGTTATGCTCAAACAACTATGTGATAGGAAAATGTGTTCAGGGAACAAAAATCCTTAGGTACATTGTACGGTAGCTCTGTTTTTATTTCTTAAGGAACTTCCATACTGTTTTCCATAGTGGCTGTACCAATTTACATTCCCACCAACAGTGCACCAACTGTGCTCCCTTTTCTCCAATATTTATCTATATTTCTGCCTAACTAGCTTCCAATATGCAAAAACAAAAACTTTAGGTAAGTGTTAAGGAAGGCATTTGCTTGTGCTGAGACTTACTGGGTAGTGGTTCTTCCAATTGGTAAATGGGGCCTGAGGTAAGGAGGTAAAATTATAAGATGTATGGAGCTATGACAGGTGTGGATAATTCCAACCAGTGGAGCAAGGGTACCTGGGTGAAGACTTGTAGGAACTCAGCTGAGCAGATTGAGGGGTGCCTTATTTAGACTGATAACTCTCCACCCTCGATGCACATTAGAATCACCTGTGGAACTTAATAAAAAATACCAGCTCTAAAAAATAAAGTCTATTAAAAAAAAACAAAAATGCCAGCTTTCCAGGCACCAATCCAGAGCAACTAAATCACATGGAGCCCAGATATCAGTATTATTCTTAGTTTTTTTTTCTTTTAATTAAGACCTTATGTTTTTAGAGCAGTTTTAGGTTCACAGCTGCATTGAGGGGAAGGTGCAGGTATTTCACATCTACCCCCTGCTCCCACACATGCATAGCCTCCCCCATTATCAACATCCCCCACCAGAGTGGTATATTTGTTACAACTGATGAACCTACACTGACACATCATAATCAACAAGGTCCATAATTTAAGGTTGCTCTTGGTGTTTTGTTCTGTAGGTATATACTATGGATAATGACATGTATCCATCATTATACTGCCCTAAAATTACTATGTGCTCGGCCTATTAATTTCTCCCACCCCTGGCAATCACTGATCTTTTTACTGTCTCCATAGTTTTCCTTATCCAGAATCATACAGTATGTAGCTTTATCATACTGACTTTTTTAATTTTAAAAAATTTTTATTTTTAAAATATTTATTTATTGGCTGCATTGGGTCTTCGTTGCTGTGCGCAGGCTTTCTCTAGCTGTGGCGGGGGGGCGCTACTCTTCATTGAGGTGTGTGGGCTTCTCATTGCGATGACTTCTCTTGTGGAGCACGGGCTCTAGGCACACGGGCTTCAGTAGTTGTGGCACATGGGCTTAGTTGCTCCACGGTTTGTGGGATCTTCCCAGACCAGGGCTCAAACCTGTGTCCCTTGCATTGGCAGGTGGATTCCTAACCACTGCACCTCCAGGGAAGTCCCTCATATTGACTTCTTTCGCGTAGTTATATGCATTTAAAGTTCCTCCATGTCTTTTCATGACTTTATAACTCATCTTTTAGCTTTGAATAATATTCCATTGTCTGGATGTACCACAGTCTATTTATCCATTCACCTACTGAAGTACATCTTGGTTTATTCCAAATTTTGTCAATTATGGATAAAGCTGCTATAAATGGCACGTGCAGATTTCTGTGGACATAAGTTTTCACAGTATTGTTTGTTTAAGGTTTTGAATAGTTCTTATGTGCAGCCAAGGTTGAGACCTATTGGGTTAAATCATAAAGGACTTTTTGTTCCATGTCACTCAACAGAACAATTTTGTGAAAAGCTGCTTTGCTGGCTAATGGTTCAATGTAATGCCCCTTTGGAGCATGGCTTAGTCCCCCATTTCAGAAGAAGAGGTTGATCAAAGAGGAGAAATATTGGACCTTAATTAAGCTTATTAAATATAACTGTGCAATGCAGATTAAAAAGTCTCAATTTCAGTAATAAAGAATTAGATCTTATATACTGACATGGAAGAAGAACCATGCTATATTGCTGAAACAAAAAGCAGTTTCTAGAAAATCTATATTGGAAGCCATTATATACAAGCACATGCATTTTATATTTGTATCACACACCATAGCAGGTCTGGTAGGCAATGCCCTGAATAGTTGTTACTCAAGGCATGGATGAGGGGTAAATAAAGAAGAGAAAGCTGACTAGTGTGTTGGAAAATCAATTTGCTAAAATCCATTTTCCTTGGTGTCAGTTGGTGTTTTTCTGAAACCATATGTATCGGGGGGAAGGAGGAGGGATTTTGGGGTGGGATGAGAGTGGAGGAGTAGAGGGGAAATGGCAGGGTCAGACCCTGAGCAGTGGTGTTTCCATCCTGCTCACCATGGCCAACAATAGAGCCTGTGTCTTGCTCTTCTAAACACTGGGATGTGGCAGCTGAGCCAACCACCACCTACCATGGCCTGGCCAGATGGAAGGAGGGTGGAACCCACAATACTCCACCATTCTCCCAGGCAGAGGGCTGGTCTCACCCCAGGCTGTGCTGATGAAAGGGCCCAAAGAAGCTGTCTCTCAGTTTGGGGCAAATTGATTATTTGAAGAATTATTTGGCTAATTGATACATAACATTTTTCTTTTAGGAAATCGATTTTATAATTGTTCTAAAATTGTCTCCCTCATCAAATAGTGAAAATAAAGAAAAAAATATCATAAACTCCTGTAATCTCTTATAACAGGATTACCACCTTTTGGACTCCACTGGATTCTCTCAATGTGTACCCATCACTCTCCATTTTATGTTATGGCTATTTTTAAAATTTAACCTTTGGTAAATAGTTCTCCTTGCATTTCCTTATAATTCCCCATTTAGAAGAATTTAGAAAGGTCCAAGAAACTAGAAAAAGACAGCATATGATTGGATGCAGGTTCTAGAACTGCAGGGACAGCCTGAGGGGACCCCCTACCTTAACTGACCAAAGCAAGCAATAGTGAGAAAAAGCTTTAGGGTGGGACCCATGGCTTAAGGCAATTCACCAAGGTAAAGGGAGAAAAAACACACCTGGAAGAGAGAGTCTAAAGAAATTCAGAAATGTGAATTCGAATTCATCAATTTTAACCTGGAACTGCTCTGCTAATCCAAAGACCTACAAGGAAACATCAAGAGATGAGACTGTGACTGTAACTTAGTGGTTTGTGTATTCCTCAAGAATGGTGCTCAGATCTTGGCAACTGTGGTGGTCATCCTGCTCATCCCCCATTTCAGAGCATCAGCGTTTGCCATCTCAGGCACTCCAAGCTGAGGTGCTACCTCTGACCCCATTTTTATATAGATTTAAAACAAACTACATTAAACTTTAACTTTTTTTCTCAACCTCTCTAAGCACATACACCAACAAGAAAAGGTCCAAAAATGTATCCAACTACCTCTTAACAATGTTTACCTGGGGGTAGGGGCTAAGATTTCAGGAGAAGATGGAGGCAGACTTTTAAAATATAATTCTACATACTTCTATATGATCTGAATTTTTACATCTTTTATTATTTGAGTGTGTGCTCATTATTTTTAAAAATAGAAAGTTTGTATAGGCAGAAAAAAAACTTGTTAATCCCACCACCCAGATATGATCACTTATCAGTGTTCATTTTGGTGTGGTTAGCTTTTCAGGAGATTTTAATTTTTGTTCTATCATTTAAAAAATGGTCATTATTATTATGTTTATTTAAAAATTGTTTGAAATAATAATTTTTATATCTCACTTTTTTTTCACTGTCCCAAATGAAAACATGGCATAAAAGGAAACAATACAGAGAACTGGCAAATGTTCTTTTCTAGTTTTTGTCAACAACTACTCTCCCAATATATTTGGGCTTGTTGCTTTTTACTTATATTTCTTATGTTGTAAACTCTTGAGGTAAAACTCAAAGCCTTTCTTTAATAAAAATGAGTATTTTGTCTGCGATGTAGCCATCAAGATTTTAGGGCCAAAAATTAGCCTCATCTTTCCTTGAATTCTAGGCTTTTACAAAAAAAAATTGAAGACTAAAATTTGGGTCCCAGTTATATTAAGAAATAAAGTATCTGTGAGTACCTTAATTGGAAACTTTATGCATTAAAAACTATTCTGGGGCTTCCCTGGTGGTGCAGTGGTTGAGCATCTGCCTGCTGATGCAGGGGACATGGGTTCGTGCCCCGGTCCAGGAAGATCCCACATGCTGCGGAGTGGCTGGGCCCGTGAGCCATGGCCGCTGAGCCTGCGCGTCCGGAGCCTGTGCTCCGCAATGGGAGAGGCCACAACAGTGAGAGGCCTGCATACCGCAAAAGAAAACACCCCACTATTCTGATACTTTAGAGAGCATAAGAAGGGCTAACAGAAAAAAAAACAACTAGTAAATACAATTAAAAATCACAGTTTGATCATGTATCAAGTACTTATTATGCACTAAATTCAACACAACTTCTCTCATTAATTAGATACAGTTATTCATCTTCTTCAGTCCTCCACAACATAGATGATTAAAAAGTCTACAAAACTAAGGAGATATTTATATCTCTAGAGCACACAGGCCCAACTAAAGACCGCAGTGATGTGCAGCCTTCCCCTCCCCCATGGCCCACTTCCTCTTTTTACTGTTTTCACTTAGAAAAAACAGAGAGGACTCTTGATGCCACACAATGCCATACTGTTATTTGAAGTGGGTTTTTTTTTTTTTTTTTTTTTTTTGCGGTACGCGGGCCTCTCACTGCTGTGGCCTCTCCCGTTGTGGAGCACAGGCTCCGGACGCGCAGGCCCAGCGGCCATGGCTCACGGGCCCAGCCTCTCCGCGGCATGTGGGATCCTCCCGGACCGGGGCACGAACCCGCGTCCCCTGCATCGGCAGGCGGACTCTCAACCACTGCGCCACCAGGGAAGCCCTGAAGTGGGTTTTTTGGTATGCTAAGCGATCTACAACTTTGCATACCATTTTCATCATCTGAAGAGTCAGTAAATGTCTTAGGTTGAGTTCTTGGAGAAGCAGGCCCTGAGCCAGTGGATGTAAGTGATTTAGTATTTAGAAAGGGCTTCCACGCAGAGAGTCCCATACAGGATAAACCCAAGGAGAAACATGCCGAGACACATAGTAATCAAACTGGCAAAAATTAAAGACAAAGAAAAATTATTGAAAGCAACAAGGGAAAAATGACAAATAACATACAAGGGAACTCCAATAAAGTTAACAGCTGATTTCTCAGCAGAAACTCTACAAGCCAGAAGGGAGTGGCATGATATACTTAAAGTGATGAAAGGGAAGAAGCTACAAGCAAGATTGCTCTACCCGGCAAGGATCTCATTGAGATTCGATGGAGAAATCAAAAGCTTTACAGACAAGCAAAAGCTAAGAGACTTCAGCACCACCAAACCAACTCTACAACAAATGCTAAAGGAACTTCTCTAAGTGGGAAACACAAAAGAAGAAAAGGACCTACCAAAACCAACCTAAAACAATTAAGAAAATGGTCATAGGAACATACATATCAAAAATTACCTTAAACGTAAATGGATTAAACGCTCCAACCAAAAGACACAGACTGGCTGAATGGATACAAAAACAAGACCCATATATATGCTGTCTACAAGAGACCCACTTCAGACCTACAGACACATACAGACTGAAAGTGAGGGGATGGAAAAAGATATTCCATGCAAATGGAAACCAAAAGAAAGCTGGAGTAGCAATTCTCATATCAGACAAAATAGACTTTAAAATAAAGACTATTAGAAGAGACGAAGAAGGACACTACATAATGATCAAGGGATCGATCCAAGAAGAAGATATAACAATTGTAAATATTTATGCACCCAACATAGGAGCACCTCAATACATAAGGCAAATACTAACAGCCATAAAAGGGGAAATCAACAGTAACACATTCATAGTAGGGGACTTTAACACCCCACTTTCACCAATGGACAGATCATCCAAAATGAAAATAAAGAAGGAACCACAAGCTTTAAATGATACATTAAACAAGATGGGCTTAATTGATATTTATATGACATTCCATCCAAAAACAACAGAATACACATTTTTCGCAAGTGCTCATGGAACATTCTCCAGGATAGATCATACCTTGGGCCACAAATCAAGCCTTGGTAAATCTAAGAAAATTGAAATTGTATCAGGTATCTTTTCCGACCACAACACTAGGAGACTAGATATCAATTACAGAAAAAGATCTGTAAAAAATACAAACACATGGAGGCTAAACAATACATTAATTAATAACGAAGTGATCACTGAAGAAATCAAAGAGGAAATCAAAAAATACCTAGAAACAAATGACAATGGAGACACGACAGCCCAAAAGCTATGGGATGCAGCAAAAGCAGTTCTAAGAGGGAAGTTTATAGCAATACAATTCTACCTTAAGAAACAGGAAACATCTTGAATAAACAACCTAACCTTGCACCTAAAGCAATTAGAGAAAGAAGAACAAAAAATACCCAAAGTTAGCAGAAGGAAAGAAATCATAAAGATCAGATCAGAAATAAATGAAAAAGAAATGAAGGAATCAATAGCAAAGATCAATAAAACTAAAAGCTGGTTGTTTGAGAAGATAAACAAAATTGATAAACCATTAGCCAAACTCATCAAGAAAAAAAGGGAGAGGACTCAAATCAATAGAATGAGAAATGAAAAAGGAGAAGTAACAACCGACACCGCAGAAATACAAAAGATCATGAGAGATTACTAAAATCAACTCTATGCTAATAAAATGGACAACCTGGAAGAAATGGACAAATTCTTAGAAATGCACAACCTGCCAAGACTGAATCAGGAAGAAATAGAAAATATGAATAGACAAATCACAAGCACTGAAATTGAAACTGTGATTAAAGATCTTCCAACAGGGCTCCACTGGTGGCACAGTGGTTGAGAGTCCGCCTGCTGATGCAGGGTAAACAGGTTAATGCCCCGGTCCGGGAAGATCCCACATGCTGCGGAGTGGCTGGGCCCATGAGCCATGGCCTCTGAGCCTGCGCGTCCAGAGCCTGTGCTCCACAATGGAAGAGGCCACAGCAGTGAGAGATCCGCATACCACAAAAAAAAAAAAAAAAAATCTTCCAACAAACAAAAGCCCAGGACCAAATGGCTTCACAGGCTAATTCTTTCAAACATTTAGAGAAGAGCTAACACCTATCCTTCTCAAACTCTTGCAAAATATAGCAGAGGGAGGAACACTCTCAAACTCATTCTACGAGGCAACAATCACCCTGATACCAAAACGAGACAAGGATGTCACAAAGAAAGAAAACTATAGGTCAATATCACTGATGAACATAGATGCAAAAATCCTCAACAAAATACTAGCAAACAGAATCCAACAGCACATTAAAAGGATCATACACCATGATCAAGTGGGGTTTACTCCAGGAATGCAAGGATTCTTCAATATACACAAAACAATCAATGTGATACACCATATTAACAAACTGAAGGATAAAAACCATATGATAATCTCAATAGATGCAGAAAAAGCTTTCGACAAAATTCAACACCCATTTATGATAAAAACCCTCCAGAAAGTAGGCACAGAGGGAATGTTCCTCAACATAATAAAGGCCATATATGACAAACCCACAGCCAACATCATCCTCAATGGTAAAAGACTGAAAGCATTTCCACTAAAATCAGGAGCAAGACAAAGTTGCCTGCTCTCACCACTCTTATTCAACATAGTTTAAGAAGTTTTAGCCACAGCAATCAGAGAAGAAAAGGAAGTAAAAGGAATCCAAAATGGAAAAGAAGAAGTAAAGCCGTCACTATTTGCAGATGACATGACACTATACATAAAAAATCCTAAAGATGCTACCAGAAAACTACTAGAGCTAATCAATGAATTTGGTAAAGAAGCAGGATACAAAATTAATGCACAGAAATCTCTGGCATTCCTATACACTAATGATGAAAAATCTGAAAGTGAAATCAAGAAAACACTCCCATTTACCACTGCAACAAAAAGAATAAAATATCTAGGAATAAACCTACCTAAGGAGACAAAAGACCTGTATGCAGAAAATTATAAGACACTGATGAAAGAAATTAAAGATGATACAATCAGATGGAGAGACATACCATGTTCTTGGATTGGAAGAATCAACATTGTGAAAATGAATCTACTACCAAAGCAATCTACAGATTCAATGCAATCCCTATCAAACTACCACTGGCATTTTTCACAGAACTAGAACAAAAAAATTCACAATTTGTATGGAAACACAAAAGACCCCAAATAGCCAAAGCAATCTTGAGAACGAAAAACGGAGCTGGAGGAATCAGGCTCCCTGACTTCAGACTATACTACAAAGCTACAGTAATCAAGACAGTATGGTACTGGCACAAAAACAGAAATATAGATCAATGGAACAGGATAGAAAGCCCAGATATAAACCCTCGCACATACGGTCACCTTATCTTTGATAAAGGAGGCAGAAATGTACAGTGGAGAAAGGACAGCCTCTTCAATAAGTGGTGCTGGGAAAACTGGACAGGTACATGTAAAAGTAAGAGATTAGATCACTCCCAAACACCATACACAAAAATAAGCTCAAAATGGATTAAAGACCTAAATGTAAGGCCAGAAACTATCAAACTCTTAGAGGAAAACATAGGCAGAAGACTCTATGACAGAAATCACAGCAAGATCCTTTTTGACCCACCTCCTAGAGAAATGGAAATAAAAACAAAAATAAACAAATCGGACCTAATGAAACTTAAAAGCTTTTGCACAGCACAGGAAACCATAAACAAGACCAAAAGACAACCCTCAGAATGGGAGAGAATATTTGCAAATGAAGCAACTGACAAAGGATTAATCTCCAAAATTTATAAGCAGCTCATGAAGCTCAATAACAAAAAAACAAACAACCCAATCCAAAAATGGGCAGAAGACCTAAATAGACATTTCTCCAAAGAAGATATACAGACTGCCAACAAACACATGAAAGAATGTTCAACATCATTAATCATTAGAGAAATGCAAATCAAAACTACAATGAGATATCATCTCACACCAGTCAGAATAGCCATCATCAAAAACTCTAGAAACAATAAATGCTGGAGAGGGTGTGGAGAAAAGGGAACACTCTTGCACTGCTGGTGGGAATGTGAATTGATACAGCCACTATGGAGAACAGTATGGAGGTTCCTTAAAAAACTGCACATAGAACTACCATATGACCCAACAAACCCACTACTGGGCATATACCCTGAGAAAACCATAATTCAAAAAGAGTCATGCACCAAAATGTTCATTGCAGCTCTATTTACAATAGCCAGGAGGTGGAAACAACCTAAGTGTCCATCATCGGATGAATGGATAAAGAAGATGTGGCACACATATATAATGGAATATTACTCAGCCATAAAAAGAAATGAAATTGAGCTATTTGTAATGAGGTGGATGGACCTAGAGTCTGTCATACAGAGTGAAGTAAGTCAGAAAGAGAAAGAGAAATACAGTATGCTAACCCATATATATGGAATTTAAGAAAAAAAAAATGCCATGAATATCCTGGGGTAAGACAGGAATAAAGACACAGACCTACTAGAGAATGGACTTAAGGATATGGGGAGGGGGAAGGGTAAGCTGTGACAAAGTGAGAGAGTGGCATGGACATACATACACTACCAAATGTAAAATAGATAGCTAGTGGGAAGCAGCTGCATAGCACAGGGAGATCAGCTTTGTGCTTTGTGACCACGTAGAGGGGTGGGATAGGGAGGGTGGGAGGGAGGGACATGCAAGAGGGAAGAGATATGGGAACACATGTATATGTATAACTGATTCACTTTGTTATAAAGCAGAAACTAACACACCATTGTAAAGCAATTATACTCCAATAAAGATGTATATATATATATATATATATATATATATATATATATATATATATATACCCAACATAGGAGCACCTCAATACAAAAGGCAACTGCTAACAGCTATAAAAGAGGAAATCGACAGTAACACAATAACAGTGGGGGACTTTAACACCTCGCTTACGCCAATGGACAGATCATCCAAAATGAAAATAAATAAGGAAACAAAAGCTTTAAATGACACAATAGACCAGATAGATTTAATTGATATTTATAGGACATTCCATCCAAAAACAGCAGATTACACTTTCTTCTCAAGTGCGCACAGAACATTCTCCAGGATAGATCACATCTTGGGTCACAAATCAAGCCTCAGTAAATTTAAGAAAATTGAAATATCAAGCATCTTTTATGACCAGAACGCTATGAGATTAGAATCAATTTCAGGGAAAAAACGTAAAAAACACAAACACATAGAGGCTAAATAATACATTACTAAATAACCAAGAGATCAATGAAGAAATCAAACAGGAAATCAAAAAATACCTAGAGACAAATGACAATGAAAACGTGACAATCCAAAACCTATGGGATGCAGCAAAAGCAGTTCTAAGAGGGAAGTTTATAGCTATACAAGCCTACCTCAAGAAACAAGAAAAATCTCAAGTAAACAATCTAACCTTACACCTAAAGGAACTAGAGAAAGAAGAACAAACAAAACCCAAAGTTAGCAGAAGGAAAGAAATCATAAAGATCAGAGCAGAAATAAATGAAACAGAAACAAAGAAAACAGTAGCAAAGATCAATAAAACTAAAAGGTGGTTCTTTGAGAAGATAAACAAAATTGATAAACCATTAGTCAGACTCATCAAGAAAAAAAGGGAGATGACTCAAATCAATAAAATTAGAAATGAAAAAGGAGAAGTTACAACAGACACCGCAGAAATACAAAGCCTCCTAAGAGACTACTACAAGTAACTCTATGCCAATAAAATGGACATCCTGTAAGAAACAGACAAATTCTTAGAAAGGTATAACCTTCCAAGACTGAACCAGGAAGGAATAGAAAATATGAACCGACCAACACAAGTAATGAAATTGAAACTGTGATTAAAAATCTTCCAACAAACAGAAGTCCAGGACCAGATGGCTTCACAGGTGAATTCTATCAAACATTTAGAGAAGAGCTAACACCCATCCTTCTCAAACTCTTCCAAAAAATTGCAGAGGAAGGAACACTCCCAAACTCATTCTGTGAGGCCACCATCACCCTGATACCAAAACCAGACAAAGATATCACAAAAAAAGAAAATTACAGACCAATATCACTGATGAACATAGATGCAAAAATCCTCAACAAAATACTAGCAAACAGAATCCAGCAACACATTAAAAGGATCATACACCATGATCAAGTGGGATTTATCCCAGGGATGCAAGGATTCTTCAATATATGTAAATCAATCAATGTGATACACCATATTAACAAACTGAAGAATAAAAACCATATGATCATCTCAATAGATGCAGAGAAAGCTTTTGACAAAATTCAACACCCATTTATGATATAAACTCTTAAGAAAGTGGGCATAGAGGGAACTTACCTCAACATAATAAAGGCCATATACGACAAACCCACAGCAAACTTCATTCTCAATGGTGAAAAACTGAAAGCCTTTCCTCTAAGATCAAGAACAACAGAAGGATGTCCACTCTCACCACTATTATTCAACATAGTTTTGGAAGTCCCAGCCATGGCAGTCAGAGAAGAAAAAGAAATAAAAGGGATACAAATTGGAAAAGAAGAAGTAAAACTGTTACTGTTTGCAGATGACATAATACTATACATAGAGAATCCTAAAGATGACACCAGAAAACTACTAGAGCTAATCAATGAATTTGGTAAAGTTGCAGTATACAAAATTAATGCACAAAAGTCTCTTGCATTTCTATACACTAATGATGAAAAATCTGAAAGAGAAATTAAGGAAACACTGCCATTTACCATTGCAACAAAAAGAGTAAAATACCTAGGAATAAACCTACCTAGGGAGACAAAAGACCTGTATGCAGAAAACTATAAGACACTGATGAAAGAACGTAAAGATGATACCAACAGATGGAGAGATATACCATCTTTTTGGATTGGAAGAATCAATACTGTGAAAATGACTATACTACCCAAAGCAATCTATAGATTCAGTACAATCCCTATCAAATTACCAATGGCATTTTTTACAGAGCTAGAACAAAATATCTTAAAATTTGTATGGAGACACCAAAGACCCCGAATAGCCAAAGCAGTCTTGAGGGAAAAAAACGGAGCTGGAGGAATCAGACTCACTGAGTTCAGGCTATACTAGAAAGCTACAGTAATCAAGACAATATGGTACTGGCACAAAAACAGCAACATAGATCAATGGAACAAGATAGAAAGCCTGGAGATAAACCCATGCACCTATGGTCAACTAATCTATGACAAAGGAGGCAAGGATATACAATGGAGAAAAGACAGTCTCTTCAAAAAATGGTGCTGGGAAAACTGGACAGCTACATGTAAAAGAATGAAATTAGAACATTCCCTAACACCATACACAAAAATAAACTCAAAATGTATTCGAGACCTAAATGTAAGACCGGACACTATAAAACTCCCAGAGGGAAACCTAGGAAGAACACTCTTTGACATAAATCACAGCAAGATCCTTTTTGACCCACCTCCTAGAGAAATGGAAATAAAAACAAAAATAAACAAATGGGACCTAATGAAACTTCAAAGCTTTTGCACAGCCCAGGAAACCATAAACAAGACGAAAAGACAACCCTCAGAATGGGAGAAAATATTTGCAGACGAATCAACGGACAAAGGATTAATCTCCAAAATATATAAACAGCTCATGCAGCTCAGTATGAAAAGAACAAACAACCCAATCCAAAAATGGGCAGAAGACCTAAATAGACATTCCTCCAAAGAAGACATACAGACGGCCAAGAAGCACATGAAAAGTTGCTCAACGTCACTAATTATTAGAGAAATGCAAATCAAAACTACAATGAGGTATCACGTCACACCAGTTAGAATGGGCATCATCAGAAAATCTACAAACAACAAATGCTGGAGAGGGTGTGGAGAAAAGGGAACCCTCTTGCACTGTTGGTATGAACGTAAATTGATACAGCCACTATGGAGAACAGTATGGAATTTCCTTAAAAAACTAAAAATAGAATTACCATATGACCCAGCAAACCCACTACTGGGCATATACCCAGAGAAAATGATAATTCAAAAAGACACATGCACCCCAGTGTATATTGTAGCACTATTTACAATAGCCAGGTCATGGAAGCAACCTAAATGCCCATTGACAGACGAATGGATAAAGAAGATGTGGTACATATATACAATGGAATATTACTCAGCCATAAAAAGGAACGAAACTGGGTCATTTGTAGAGACGTGGATGGATCTAGAGACTGTCATACAGAGTGAAGTAAGTCAGAAAGAGGAGAACAAATATCGTATATTAACACATATATGTGGAACCTAGAAAAATGGTACAGATGAACCGGTTTGTAGGGCAGAAGTTGAGACACAGATGTAGAGAACAAACATATGGACACCAAGGGGGGAAAGCAGTGGGGGGGGGGGTGGTGGTGGTGTGATGAATTGGGTGATTGGGATTGACATGTATACACTGATGTGTATAAAAGTGATGACTAATAAGGACCTGCTGTATAAAAAAATAAATAAAATATATATTTTTTTTTAAAAAAAGAAAGGGCTTCCAGGAGAAACCTATAAGGGCATGGGGGATGAAGGATAGGGAATGGGAAGAAGGCAAATGAGGGTGTGATTTCAGAAGTCCTACACTCAACCTATGCCCATGGGAGTTCAGAATAAAGGAATAGACATCAGAGTTTGTCCTGCCTTGAAACAAAGGAGCTGGGCTTTGGTATTCCACATCAGCCTGGCTTTGGCTATAGGCTGCCAGGAGGGTGAAGTGGGGTGAAACATAGAACTCCCAGGTACTTTCAGCTCACTCCAGTGCCTGAGGGTAATTTGCAGGACTGCGGTAATGTGCAGGTGCAGCTGATAGCAGCAAAATATGAAAAAGCTGGGGATGGGCTCATAGACCATGGGTGGGGCATCAGTTAGCTACTGTGAGTTTCCTGGTAACTTCCTCTACTGGGCCCACAACACATGTTATCCCAAACTTCCAATAAAAGTTCAAAGTTTCTAAGCAGCTGGCATTGAAGTGTGAATGCCATTGAACCCCAATTTGAGTTGAAATCCTAATTCCACAGAAGGAATGGGAAAAGTCATATTACTGTTTAAGTTTGTATCGTAACCCCATAAAAGAAATTGGAAAAGTCATTATTACTGTCTTGACTCTTTGTCACCATATCCATAAAATGGAAGAATCATCCCTACATCAGAAAGTTTACTCATTTATTTGATCAATCATTCATTCAATGAATATGGAGTGTCTACTCTGAGATTCTGTTCAAGGGTTATTCTGAGAAGCGGATGGTGATAAGAAGAGCTCTGTAAAATGTAAAGCTCTAGGCAACTGCTTTTATCTCCAGTGGTTATTTATTTTCACAGCCCACTAGAAAACATAAAATTACCTAAAACCACAGCAAGGAGATACAAGGGAAAACTTCTTGGTACTGAGCTGGTATAAGCAGGTTTTTCAAAGAGAGAGAGGCAGAGAGAGAGAAACAGAGTGTGTGTATAGGCTGGGGTCCCTGGCCCTCAGCCCTTAAATACCGTAGGGACCCCATCATTGGAGCAAGCAAAAGAAGCCCAGTTAATTTCTAAAACTTCTCCTAGAGAGACGTACCGCCTCCATTGAGAACCACTTTTCTCAGCGTGAGAGTTGCTGATCTAATGACTAGAAAAAAACAAAAAAACAAGCAACCAACCCGGTCCTTCCCATTTCTCGGAAAACATGAGACGAGAGAGAGAGAGAGAGAGAGAGAGAGAGAGAGAGAGAGAGAGAGAGAGAGAGACTAGGGACGGGAAAGTCCCCTTTTCTAACCTGGAACAGCTCTTTCTGCCCAGAGACTTGCGACGAGCTACCACGGGCTCGGATTTTGATTGGTCAGTTGAGAAACTAAAATAGCGGGTTGAAAGGAGAGAAAACCCCAGTGATTGCTGCCATCGGCTGGGTGGGAATAAGCGCCGCGACTGCTGCTCCGTGACCTTGGTTCTGTTCTTCACTGGGCGCTGCCGCCAGCCTGGGCGCGTTCACCATGAGTACCCGCTCCCGCGCCGCCCCCTTCCTCGACTTCTCCTTTTCTTCCCTGGCCTCTGGTTCCTTGGTGCTCTTTCCCTGCCCAGTGTAGTTAGGCGCCAGGTTCGGCTGGTTCAGGCTCGGTCCCGAGCGGACCGACAAGCAGCGGAGGGGCCGGAAAGTGGCAGGCCGCTGGAGCGCAGGCTTCCTGCTCTATTCTCACTGGATAGCTCACAGGGCGCAACCGGACAAAACACTAGGTCATTGATGAGCTGCTGGCTGCCTGGGTGGAGTCGAGGGTGGTGGGCACTGTTTTGCAGGGCTGCCCGGTGTCACCCCGAAGGTTGTCTTTCCCTGAATGCAGACCGGAGGAGGGGCAGGCTGGTCACGAAGGTAAGTGATCCGATGAGAGACAGGTGTTTGTGGGGTCTAAGATAAGAACTGACTCAGTAAGTAGGTCGGCGCCATCGGGTGGAGCATTGAGCACTGCACCCTCCTCTGGGCTCCCTCCATTTTCTTCTGGGGCTCCCCGGTTCGAGGGCTTGTGTCTAAATTTAGATATCTCACACGGTTTTGTGAAATATTTCTATGGCATCTTAAGGTATTTGTTTTTGCTAAAGCTTTATTAAGGTATTTGTATTCGTCAAAGCCTCCTCTGGGCTCTCCCCATTTCCTTCTGGGGCTCCCAGGTTCCAGGGCTTGTCTAAATTTAGATATCTCACACTGTTTTGTGTAATATTTCTATGGCATCTTAAGGTATTTGTTTTCGTTAAAGCTTTATTGAGGTATAAATCACAAACCATAAAATCTTCCTATTTATAATGTACTTCAGTGGGTTACAGTATATTCATTGAGTTGTGCAACCATTTTCTCAATATTAGAACATTTTCATCACCCCCTGAAAAAACACTGTACCGATTAGACATCACTCCCCATTTCTCCCCAACCACCCCCAGCCCTAAGGAACCACTAATCTTTCTGTCCCTATGGATTTGCCTATTCTTGATTTATCATATAAGTGGGATCATACAGTATGTGGTCTTCTGTGACTGGCTTCTGTCATTTGATATGATGTTTTCAAAGATCATCCATTATAGCAAGTACTGGCACTTCATTTCTTTTTTATTGCTGAATAATATTCCATTGTAGGACTATACCACATTTTATTTATTCATTCATCAGTTAATGAGCATTTGGGTTGTTTCCACTTTTTGGCTATTAAAAATAATACTATTACTGGGCTTCCCTGGTGGTGCAGTGGTTAAGAATCCGCCTGCCAATGCACGGGACATGGGTTCGAGCCCTGGTCCGGGAAGATCCCACATGCCATGGAGCAACTGAGGCTGTGCGCCACAACTACTGAAGCCCGTGAGCCACAACTAGTGAAGCCTGGTGCCTAGAGCCTGTGCTTCGCAACAAGAGAAGCCACTGCAATGAGAAGCCCGCACACCACGACAAAGAGTAGCTCCTGCTCACCTCAACTAGAGAAAGCCCGCATGCAGCAATGAAGACCCAACACAGCCAAAAATAATAAATAAATTAAATAAATTTTTTTAAAATAAAAAATAAAATAAAAATAATACTATTATTGACATTCATGTACAACTTTTCAGTGTGAACAGAAGTTTTCAATTCTCTTGGGTATATACCTAGGAGTGGAATTGCTGGGTCATATAGTAACTATATGTTTACCATATAGTTATGTTTACCTTTTGCGGAACTGCCAGACTGTTTTCCAGAAGTGCCACACCATTTTACCTTCCCAACAGCAGTATATGAGAGTCCCAATTTTTCTACATCCTCGCCAACACTTATTTTTTCTTCCAGTTTTATTGAGATATAATTGACATACAGCACTGTATAAGTTTAAGGTGTTACATCACGAAACAATTATCACAATAAGTTTACTGAACATCCGTCATTTCATATGGATACAAAATTAAATAGAAAAAAATTTTTCCTCGTTATGAGAACTCTTAGGATTTACTCTCTTAACAATTTTTATATATAACATCCTGCTGTTACTTATATTTATCATGTTGTACATTACATCCCTATACTTATTTATCTTATAACTGTAAATTTGTACCTTTTGACTGCCATCATTGAATTCCCCTCCCACAAACCCCTGCCTCTGGTAACCACAAATATGGTCTCTTTTTCTATGAGTTTGTTTTTGAAGTATAGTTAACCTACAACACTATATTAGTTCCTGTCACACAATATAATATTTCTATACATTTCAAAATAGTCACCATTATTATAGTGTCACCATACAAAGATATTACATAGTTATTGACTATATTCTACACACTGTACATTTTATACCCATGGCTTATTTATTTTGCAACTGGACGTTTGTACCTCTTAATCTCCCTCATCTATTCCTTTCCTCCCCCACCACTGCCCCTCTGGCAACAACCTGTTTGTTCTCTGTAATTATAACTCTGTTTCTGTTTTTTTATGTTTGTTCATTTGTTCTGATTTTTAGATTCCACGTATAAGTGAAATCAGACAGTATTTGTCTTTCTCTGATTTATTTCACTTAGCACAATACCCTCTAGGTCCATCCATGTTGTCAAAAACGCAAGATTTCATTCTTTTTTATGGCTGAGTAATATTCCATTATATATATATATATATATATATATATATATATAAAATCTGTAATATTTTATGGGAAAACCCAAATGAACTTTTTGGCCAACCCAATATATATACACATACATACCAGAACTTCTTTATCCATTCATCTATTGATGGGCATTTAGGTTGCTTCCATATCTTGGCTATTGTAAATAATGCTGTAATGAACACAGGGGTGCATATATCTTTTCTAATTAGTGTTTTTGTTTTCTTTGGATAAATACTCAGGAGTGGAAATGCTGGATCACACGATAGTTCTATTTTTAATTTTTTGAGTAATCTCCATACTGCTTTCCATAGTGGCTGTACCAGTTTACATTCCCACCAACAGTTCACAAGTGTTCCCTTTTCTCCACATCCTTGCCAACACTTGTTATTTGCTGTCTTTTTTTTTTTTTTTTTTTTTTGAGGTACATGGGCCTCTCACTGCTGTGGCCTCTCCCATTGCAGAGCACAGGCTCTGGATGCGCAGGCTCAGTGGCCATGGCTCACGGGCCCAGCTGCTCCACAGAATGTGGGATCTTCCCGGACCGGGGCACAAACCCGTGTCCCCTGCATCGGCAGGTAGACTCTCAACCACTGCACCACCAGGGAAGCCCTATTTGCTGTCTTTTTGATAATATCCATTCTGATGGGTGTGAGGTGATATCTCATTGTGGTTTTGATTTGCATTTCACTGATGATTAGTGATGTTGAGCATCTTTTCATATGTCTGTAACCATCTATATGTCTTCCTTGGAAAAATGCCTGTTTAGACCCTCGGCCCATTTTTTAATCAGGTTGTTTGTTTTTTTGATGTTGAGTTATATGAGTTCTTTGTATATTGTGGATATTAACCCCTTATTGGATATATCATTTACAAATACCTTCTCCTATTCCGTAGGTGGCCTTTTCATTTTGTTAATAGTTTCCTTTGCTGTGCAAAAACTTAGATGCAGTCCCATTTGGTTATTTTTGCTTTCATTTCCCTTGCCTGAAGAGACATATCCAAAGACATATTACTAAGACTGATGTCAGAGAGCTTACTGCCTTTGTTTTCTTCTAGAAGTTTTATTGTTTCAGGTCTTACAGTTAAATCTTTAATTCATTTTGAATTTATTTTTGTGTATAGTGTGAGAAAGTAATCCAGTTGTTTTTTTGCATGTAGCTATCCAGTTTTCACAACATCATTTACTGAAGAGGCTATCTTTTCTCCATTGTATATTCTTGCCTTGTTTGTCCTAGGTTAATTGCCCATATAAGTGTGTGTTCATTTCTGGCCACTCTGTTCTGTTCCATTGATCTATGTGTCTGTTTTTGTGCCAGTACCATACTGTTTTGATGACTGTAGCTTTGTAGTATAGTTTGAAACCAGGGCATGTGATACCTTCAGCTTTGTTCTTCTTTCTCAAGATTATTTTGCCTATTCAGGGTCTATTATGTTTCCATACAAATTTTAGAATTACCAGATTCATTGGTGAGTTCTAGTAGTTTTTTGGTGGTGTCTTTCGGAATTTCTACATATAGTATAAAGTCATCTGCAAACAATGACAGTTTTACTTCTTCCTTTCCAACTTGGATTCCTTTTATTTCTTTTTCTTGTCTGATTGCAATGGTTAGGACTTCCAATACTATGTTGAATAAAAGTGGTGAGAGTAGGCATCCTTGTCTTGTTCCTGATCTCAGAGGAAATGCTTTCAGCTTTTCACCACTGAGTATAATGTTAGTTGTGGGCTTGTCATATGTGGCCTTTATTATGTTGAGGTATGTTCCTTCTATACCCACTTCACTGACAGTTTTTTGTTTTTTAAACATCTTTATTGGAGTATAATTGCTTTACAATGATGTGTTAGTTTCTGCTTTATAACAAAGTAAATCAGCTATACATATACACATATACTCATATCTCCTCCCTCTTGTATCTCCCTCCCACCCTCCCTATCCCACCCCTCTAGGTGGTCACAAAGCACCGACCTGATCTCCCTATGCTATGTGGCTGCTTCACACTGGCTATCTATTTTACATTTGGTAGTATATATTAGTCCATGCCACTCTCTCACTGAAAGATTTTGATCATAAGTAAATGTTGAATTTTGTCAAAACCTTATTTTTTTGCATCTATTGAGATGATCATATGATTTTTATTATTCAATTTGTTAATGTGATGTATCACATTGATTGATTTGTGGATATCAAACCATCCTTGCATCTCTGGGATAAATCTCACTTGATAATGATGTATGATCCTTTTAAGGTTTGTTGAATTTGATTTGCTAATATTTTGTTGAGGATTTTTGCATCTATGTTCATCAGGGATGTTGGCCTATAATTTTCTTTTTTCTGATATTTGTTTGGTTTTGGCATCAGAGTGACGCTGGTCTTGTAAAATGAGTTCAGAAGCATTCCTTCCTCTGCATTTTTCTTGGAATAGTTTGAGTAGGATAGGAGGATAGGTGTTAACTCTTCTCTTAATGGTAGAATTCACCTGTGAAACCATCTGGTCATGGGCTTGTTTTTGGTTGGGAGTTTTTTGGTTACTGATTCAATTTCATTACTGGTAAAGTGGTCTGTTTCTTTCTGGTTCAGTCTTGGGAGATTGTACATTTCTAGGATTTTTTCCATTTCTTCTAGGTTGTCCACTTTATTGGCATATAATTGTTCCCAGTAATCTCTTATGATACTTGGTATTTCTGTGGTGTCAGTTGTAACTTCTCCTTTTTCATTTCTGTTCTCATTTATTTGGGGCCTCTCTCTTTTTTTCTTGATGAGTCTGGCTAGAGTTTGATCAATTTTGTTTATCTTTTCAAAGAACCAGCTCTTAGTTTTATTGATTTTTTTCTATTTTTTAAGTCCCTATTTCATTTATTTCCACTCTGATCTTTATGATTTCTTTCCTTTCACTAATTTTGAGTTTTGTTCTTCTTTTTCTAGTTTCTATAGGTGTAAGGTTAGGTTGTTTATTTGAGATTTTTCTTGTTTCCTGAGTTAGGCTTGTATCGCTATAAATTTCCCTCTTAGAACTGTTTCTACTGCGTCCCACAGATTTTTGGATCATGTTTTTGTTTTCATTTGTCTCCAGGTATATTTTTAATTTCTTCTTTGATTCCTTCAGTGATCCAGTGGTTGTTTAGTAGCATACTGTTTAGCCTCCATGTGTTTGTGTGGTCTTTTTTTTTCCTTGTAGTTGATTTCTAGTCTCATAGCATTGTGACTGGAAAAGATGCTTGATATGAATTTCAGTTTTCTTAAATTTACTGAGACTTGTTTTGTGGCCTTGTTTTGTGACCTATTCTGGAGAATGCAGAGTTATCAAAAACTTTTGAGTACACATTTTTCTCTATCTATATACTTTATACTGCTGTCAATCTTATTTTAAGTACTACTAATGCTTAATCTTTGTCTCATTTTTTTCAGTTAAAAATTCAGATTGAGCTTTCTCATAAGTGGCTCCCAGAAGATTCACCCCACCCCACTGTGGGAACACAGCAGTTGTGGATATGGAGACAGGAATGGAACCAGAATCAGAGTTCAAATATACCAGAAAATGTGGACCATAAATTCTTATGTAAGTCAGAGACTGACTGGCCAAGAGCTGTGGGACATTGAGGACTTTAGCATTCACTGTAAACTTTGGCACAGGTCACTTATTTCTCTGAATACTGGATCCAAAAAGCACAATGAACACAAGAATGTGCTATGGTACTAGGGTGAATTCCAGACAAGCACGAGAATTCGGTACATCTGGGGAAGGAGGCACAACTCCTGAGGTGATCTTGGAAGTGGAACTGATAGAACTTGGGGAAAGTGATGAAATAATTGACCTCACTTGTGACTCTCTAGAACCTGCAGTGATTGACCTAACTCACCATGACTCTGTTGTGATTACTGAAGAAAGGAGGAGGCCAAGGGGAAATACAAGGTCACTCCAAGGCCAAACTGGCAGCTGTGTGGTGAGCAGTGATAAGGAGGGGTTGATGAGGGACAGAGATGTATCTGTGACCAACAGTGCCTACCATAATGCCCTGGAAGAAGAAACTTTAAGTTGCACACTACCTGGTTATATCTGGTGTCGAATTTGTAGGGATGGGTACTTAGAGATTGAACTGAGTAAACGACATATCTACTCTACACAATGTGGCCACATCTTCTGTAGTCAGTGCCTCTGCACTTCCCTTAAATATACTAGAAATTGCCCAGTTTGTTTGAAAAAAATCAGCTGCCATCTGTACCACCGCATCTATATATGATGTGTGCTGTGTTGCTCAGGACAGACAGACAAGCTAGCTAGATTCTTCCATGTCCTTGTGCAGAAACGGTGGGTTGTTGGCATTCAGTGCACGGAGTTAAAAACGCCTGATTTTAAAAATTGTTCTCTGGAGTATATAAATTTTTTTTTCATTTCCCACACACAATGAGACTACCTTTTGATTTGTTTTGTTTCATGCTGCAGGACTGGACTTGGTTGTCATAGTGTGCCAGAGACTGGTGGTTGTCCTCAAAGCAAATTTTCCTTTCTTTCTCATAACAATCAATTTTCAATTGGCCACATGTGAGCATTTTGGGTCATGTAAATAAGGGCAACATCCTAGAGATGATGGAACAAGATGGAAGGAACCTGAGAGACCGACAAGTTTGCAAACCAGAGCCACCTACAAGTTCGGGCTTTTACTTGAGAGATGAATAAACTTCATTCTTGTTTATGCAACTATTATACTGAGTCTTGCTTAGAGTAATGGGAACTTTATTTTAATTAATGGAGCAGGCAGGGTGATATCTTCCTGGTTTTTCTGAATATCCTGACTCCACTGGAATAAAAGGAAGTCAGTCCTTTCTGACCATCTCTCCAACCAGCAAGGTGGAGGTAGGTATACAATCAGGCACCATGTCCTGCTGGGACTCCTGGTGGCCTTTGAAACCAGCCTGAGGAGTCACCTAGACACACTGGAATCTAGAGCTGTGGTTCTGTGCTCTCTGACGTGCCACACCAGAGAGAGGCTCCCTTCATCCTAGGCTTACAGGTGTGCCTGCCTTCCACCATACTGGTCAGCTAATCAACAAGTTGGTCTGCTTCTCTTTGAACAAATACATCACTGCATCACCATCCTAGCTGCTCCTGCAGCCTGACTGGGTCACAGGCTTGAGAAGACCTCATCACTGCTTCCCACAGACCCCCAACACACACACACACACACACTTTTTTCTTTTGAAGAAAATCACAAAGGACTCACAATTCCATCTGTACTTTAGAATTAGAGAGGACATGATTTCTACTGTGCTCTCTCCTTTTCCCTCATAATGAAATGTGCAGTAAAGCTTGTTCCTTACTTTCAATGGTTGTAGCAGTGTTGCTTTCCTCCATGGAGGCTCAGTTGTGCCAATGGAGCAATGCCCATCCCAGCATAATGTCTGTTCTACACACTGCATTCTCTGCAATAGCTCATACTCCAAACTTCAGTTGCTTGTCTTAGCACAGGATATGCAAGATAAATGGGTATACTTCCTTCCATGGGTTTCCTTGTATTTTCTAAACTGAAATGAGGGGATTTCCCTGGTAGCGCAGTGGTTAAGAATCCGCCTGCCAACGCAGGGGACATGGGTTCGAGCCCTGGTCTGGGAAGATCCCACATGCTGTGGAGCAACTAAGCCCGTGTGCCACAACTACTGAGCCTGTGCTCTAGAGCCTACGTGCCACAACTACTGAAGCCCATGTGCCTAGAGCCCATGCTCCACAACAAGAGAAGCCACCGCAATGAGAAGCCCGTGCACTGCAATGAAGAGTAGCCCCTGCTCGCCGCAACTAGAGAAAGCCCACATGCAGCAACTAAGGCTCAATGCAGCCAAAAATAAATAAATAAATTTATTAAAATAAAATAAAATAAAACGAGGAAGAAAAACGACATGAAAATTTTTTTAAAAGAAAAAAGTTCTAAATATTAGATGTAGAACTTCCTGCATTTCAATAGGACATCTTGTGTGTTCCACTTTGGAGACTGTTAATTGCTCTGTCACATAGCATAGTGTATCACAAACTTGGCTAATGATCGAAACACCTGAGAGGTCCCTATTAAATATACAGATTCTGCTTTTGCATATATTGCCCATGTGATCAGGAAAAAGAGCATACTCTCTCCAGCTTGCCAGCAGCCCTTGACCCTCCCTATTGTGTTCTACCCAGTCCACTACATTTTTACCTTATCTACCAAACTCATGTAGACATTTGAGTTTTTGATCTCTGCTTTAGGGAAAAAATAGAGGGGATTCTGACTTTTCTGAAAAATTGAGATAAATTTTACAGACAGAAAAATTCACTGATCTTAAAGTGTATAATTAGATGAGCTGGGGCAATTATGTACATTCACAGGACCAGCACCCCAATCAAAATATAGAACAATTCCAGAGCAGTTCTCCTGAGTTCCCTTACCCTGTTGCTCTCCACCTGGGTGCCCCTTCTCAGTAAAGTCTTTTGCTTTGTCAGCAAAAAAAAAAAAAAAAAAAAAAAATATATATATATACACACACACATACATACACACACACACACACACACACACATATAAAACAATTCCATCATTCCAGAAAGTTCCCATCTAGTCAATCCCCATCCCCCACAGGCAACCACTGTTTTGATTACTATCATCATAGATATGTTTGGGGACACTGACTTTTATTACTTCATTGTCTAGCCCAGATCATCTGGGAGGAAAGTTTGATAGGGAAATTTGGAATATAAGCATTAGGCAAGGGTCAAGGGTTTATTTTAGTGGGAGTATGACTTATTTTTCTTAAGAATTGAAGCAAGAAGGTATTAATAATGACACCTGCTATTTATTAAACAATAGCTATTTTCCAGGCACAGTACAAGGCACTTCACACATACATCTAGGCAACAGCAGGAACCCAACAGGATGTAAGAACAAAAGTTGAAGGAAGGGAGCTGCCACAGGCACATTAGTGTGAATAGATTGGCTGACTATTGTACATGGCTGTGGGAAGAAGTAAGAACTAAAGCTAGAAAAGAATATTAAGGCCACATCCTGAGTAGAGCATTGTGTGCTGTGTTATGGAGTTTAGATTTTATTCTACAGTTGCTAAGGAACCATTAAAGGCTCTGATAAAGAGCCTCCAGAGAAGGATTCTTAAGGATTCAGCATGATATCCGTGAGGGTTGAAGATACTGCTTGAAAACTGGGGAGAAAACATGGAGGTAGGATCAGGAAGGAAAGGTCCTGGTGTTGATTTTCCTCCCAAAATAGAAGTGAATTTTCTGAAATGTATAAGAAAAAGGATGAAAGTACCCTTGGTCTGAGGAATGTGGTAATGCACTGGTACTCTCTTGCCCTTGATGTTAGCAGTTTCATTTTAGCACAGCCAGCAGGGCTGTGCAAGTCTTTTGAGCTATGGCAGCTCTTGGGAGACGGCTGTTGGTCTGAGGTAGCAATGATAGGAATTGAGAGAACAGCTGTGGCAGTTTGGATTTAGCTTTCAGGTACCTTTCTGGAAAAGTGGAAGCTCATTTGACCAGAGTAGAAATGGATTAGAAGAGGTTGGACAATCAAATTTATCCACTTTATGACTGATCTAGCCTTAGAATAAGTTAGCCTCACAGTGAGATAATCTGGCAATTTAAATTAGCTGTTTCCTGATGTTCCCTGAGGTTACGGCAGGGAACTAAAGCCAAACTTCTTGAGCTATAATATGTGAGGATTTCATCAATCACTGATTAAAATCAAGCTGTTCAAGAAAAGGGTTAAGAGAGACAGAGTGGAGAAGTCAGAGGCATCTTTCAGCAAGGATTGGTCTTTCTATTGTCTGATCCACACTGAATTCATCCCTGCAGCAAATGTTAAGCACACCTGCCAGAAGAAACAAGTTACTCTCTGAGAACCTAAAATTGTTAAGATGGATAAACTTTTAGATCCTTTCCTTAGCTATATCAATTAGATCCCACTGATTTCATATTAAAATCTGCATACTGAGATGACTATCCCAGGGAAGTAGGTTTCAATGATATCATTGGCTCAGTGTCTTGTCTCTAAAACAGTAGTTTCCCTGCAACAAGAGCAGGGAACAGCAGCGGCACTTGCACAAATGCACAGGCACTCCCAATGGTTCTCTCCTACTGGTTTCCTTATTTATCACAGTTTTAGACATTTGTTAGTACATAGTATTTTGAAAGTAAAACATGTTTTCTTTTTCCATCTCCAATTTCATAGTTCAGTTTCATGGTATTATGCAGATGGATTTCCAACTTTGAGAAAATGTTTTTTGTTTCACTATCCAGGGACTATTTACAGACAGCTCTAACATGATAACCCTCTTGTGTGGGGAACATTAATCAGGGCAGCATTGGACATGGGCCCTTCCCTGCCCCCTTAGCTTTCAGCAGGCAAAAAGATCCTACAGGGCATAGTCCTTTCTCCTGTGGAGTGGCATGGAGAAGGCATGTGGCCCCAGGTATGACTCTGCCAGCATCACTGACCCTCTAAAGGGAGGGCAGAGGGGCGGCCAGCATGGTGTGACAAGATAGAGGTAGCAGTTACCGACAGCACTTGGCTTCCCTGCTGAGATGAGAGCCTTTAGAGAACAAATTTCTCTCTTCCTTTCCTCTGAACGAGGCCAAGTCACAGAAGTAGCAGCTGCTGTATTCTCCAACCAGAAAAGAGAAGGTGCAGTGCATTGCTGGGCATGGACCACTCATTAATTCTTTCATTCATCTGCTCATTTGCCTAGTATTTATTAAATTCTGATAGTGTGATAGACGTATATAGTTAAAAAGATGAATAAGACAGTCTCCAAGAAGCTCACAGCTAGTGGGGAAGAGATGTGAAAATAGTTATAATAAAAGAAATAATGCAGTGAAATAAAAGCTATGACAGAAATATCTGCCAGGTGCTGCCGAGGCATAAAAGAGGAAATAACTGACTTCTCAGTAGCTTCCTTGGAGTCTAGAAGATGGAAAATTGAACTTTTAATTTATATTCAGCTCCATGGAGTCCTTGAAGATTAATACCTACTTACATTTCTTGTTATATTTCAAGACAAAGTTAATTTGAAGGGGCATTAGTTTTGTAAACTATTTTCTATACGAATGTTAGTGCAATAACAATAATAATAGCTACGACCATTTATTGGGTGCTCACTATGTGCCAGGTACTGTTAAGCACTTTACATACATCATCTCATTTAATCCTCACCACAATCCTATGAGGTAAGTATTATTATCTCTATTTTTATTTTAATTTTTTTATTTTGGGGCCACACCATGTGGCTTGTGGGATCTTAGTTCCCCGACCAGGGATTGAACACATACCCTCTTCAGTGGAAGCATGGAGTCCTAACCACTGGACCGCCAGGCAATTCCCTATCATCTCTATTTTATATACGATAAAATTGAGGCTTGGAAAAGAAAAGTAACTTTGGTTTATGACTTTGTTTTTGTTTCCCATCTCCTGGTACCAATTCTATGGTAAAACCTGGTATGTAGTTTCTTAAACATCACTGTCCCGCTGCACAAAACTTCATTTTTAAATAGTGAAATAAAAGCTCGAAGTGCCTTTTTGTGAGATTTGGGACTCTTGCTACATAGGATGTGGAATCACAAACTTTGGAGGTGGAAGGGGAGTCTTAGGAACTCATACTTTATGGTGGAAGAACTGATGCCCAGAGGAGTTAAACATCAACCAAAGTTACTCATTGTTCTGGTGGGAGACACAGCTTCTCTCTTCTTTTTTTTCTTTTTTAATAAATTTATTTATTAGTTTGTTTTTATTCTGGGCTGTATTGGGTCTTTGTTGCTGCTCATGGGCTTTCTCTAGTTGAGGCAAGTGGGGGCTACTCTTCGTTGCGGTACGTGGGCTTCTCATTGTCTTGGCTTCTCTTGTTGCAGAGCACAGGCTCTAGAGCGCAGGCTCAGTTGCTCCGTGGCATGTGGGATCTTCCCAGACCAGGGCTCGAACCCGTGTCCCCTGCATTGGCAGGCAGATTCTTAACCACTGCGCCACCAGGGAAGCCCAAGGCTTCTCTCTTCTAGCCCACTGCTCTTGCCCCAGGGCCAAAGACTCAAGAATGTGCAGACTTCAGGTTTTCATACAATCATCTTTACTAGACATTGTTAAACATTTTAGCCAACAACAAAACATTCAAGATGCAACAAAAAAAAATTTTTTTTACTTGGGGACATCGTTTCTAGGTGATCATCAGCATTTCATAGCCATTTATTTGACAAAGAATTTGATCCAATGAATGCCATGTACTGTCAAGGTAAGCAAGACACAGCACAACCCAGCAGTTGTTCACAACTTAGGGAAGGGGCAGACATGCAATCAAACAATTAAAATAATTATGTACAAGCATGTACAAAGGTTTAGGGTGCTATAGAAATGTGTAAAGTGATGATTCTCAGCTGGGGGTGGGTCCCACTCCCATATACCCAACAGACACTTGGCAATGTCTGGAGACAGTTCTGGTTCTCACAACATGGAGGGGGGCGGCGGTGGTGGTGATACTGGTGATCAGAGGCCAGAAATGCTGCTAAACCTTCTAAAGTTCACAGGTCAGCGCCCCAGCAACAAAGACTTAGGCAGCCCAAAATGTCAATAGGGCTGAGGCTGAGAAACTGTGGTAGACAGCCAGCAAAATATTTTCTACAAGGGATGCGTGAGGGGGTTATATCTTGGGGGACTGGTTGTGGAAGAGTTTACTGAAGGGATAATGATTGGGGTTAGGGAGGGAAGATCCCCAGAATAAGGAACAACATGTACAAAGCCACAGAAGCATAGCATATTTGGGCAATCCCACACACTGGTGGAAGAGTTGTAGGCATTAAGGCTGGACAGCTAGGGAGGAGCTAGACATTCAAGAAAATATATTGAGTTAGAGGAATTACTGTAAGAAAAACTGGTTCCATGATGGCTCTTAATAAGTCACTCAGGAGCACAGTCTAGGTATGTACTGCTATGAGCTAAAACTGCTAAAGAAAGCTGTTTGAAATGAAGCTTTTCTCATCTTGCTTCCTTATGGTCTGCAGTTTTCCAGGCATTTGTTACTTTCTCAGAGAGAGTCCAAGCTGTTTCAATGGAATGTGAGCTCTGAGAGGTGGAATAACTATTAAAGCCACTTAGCTGGTGTCTCAGTGCTGTGATGAAATCGTGAGCAGGGATAAGGTGGTTATTTCTCATGTGTTAGACTTCTAGGCAGATGATAATGATTATTTCCTCTTTCGTAGAGTGCCCTAGGCCAGAAATGGGGATATGTGACCCTTAAGATTAGACTGCCACCTTGGATCTAAATGAGTTGCCTTCCCCTCCCTCACAAAAAATGGTGGGCAGGTAGGCCATTCCAGTCAGGGTTTCTCTTTCTCTTAAGCTAATGATGATCAAAGCAACTGACAAACTGTCACGGAATCTGTCAGACCTCACTCTGGCCTTCCCCGCCTCCCAGCTCCTGAACTTTCCCTCCTTCTGTCATGCTCTGGGCCCATTCTTAGCAAACTAACAGGTCACAGACTTCTGGCCTGCAACCATCCTAGGCCTATTGAGCTCTGGTCCAAGTGCCTGCCTCTGTCCCCTGGTGGTGGCCTGATGATAGAGCTTCATGGAGGTGAGTTACCTTTTTCTAACTTAGCTGATTTCTGGAGCATAATGTGGAAAACTGGATCAAAGAAGAGGGTATGGATTTTACAGCATGAAAGAAAATTCAGGGGGATAGTTAACCTGTGGCAGCTTATAGCTTCTGTACTCTCTCTAGGCCTTGGAATAATTGAGAATTTAGAGAAGAGAGTTTGGTAGAAAAGTGATGAAACCTACCAAAAACTTTTGAGAAAAATTAAAATCAATACTATACAAAAATGTACTTTCCTTCTTAATGTAATCACTTTATTATTTTAGATTGAAAAAATTTATTATGTATAACTTGATTTGCTCATTATACTATCACACTTGGTATTTTATACTTAAAGTGGAGTTGATTAAACATTTTAAATTGAATTCCTTCAAGATCTCTTCGGAGCTAAAAATAAATGCTATTCTGAATTTAGTGTTTTCTTGATTGTTGTACAGATAAAAGAAAATGTTTATTTACTACAAGGAAGGTAAAAAACCTCACTAAAGTTCATCAACAAGAGATTGTGACACTGAGCCCTTAGGTTCTGAGTTATCATTTCCACCAGTTACTTTTTTGCGGTACGCGGGCCTGTCACTGTTGTGGCCTCTCCCGTTGCGGGGCACAGGCTCCGGAAGCACAGGCTCAGCGGCCATGGCTCACGGGCGCAGCCCCACTTATCTACTGTAAAAAAAAAATTTTAGGGCTTCCCTGGTGATGCAGTGGTTACAAGTCCGCCTGCCGATGCAGGGGACACGGGTTCGTGCCCCGGTCCGGGAAGATCCCACATGCCGCGGAGCGGCTGCGCCCGTGAGCCATGGCCGCTGAGCCTGTGCTTCCGGAGCCTGTGCCCCGCAACGGGAGAGGCCACAAGAGGCCCACGTACAGCAAAATAATAATAATAATAATAATAAAAATTTTTTTACTTTTGTTGGCGTAATGTTGTGTTAGTTTCAGGTGTACAGCAAAGTGATTCAGTTATACATAAACATATGTTCATTCTTTTTTGGATTCTTTTCTCTTATACTTATCACAGAATATTGAGTAGAGTTCCCTGTGCTATACAGCATGTCCTTGTTGCTTATCAATCTTATACATAGTAGTGTGTGTACGTTCATCCCAAGCTCCTGATTTATCCCTCCCCCTACATTTCCCCTTTGGGAACCAAAAGTTTGTTTTCACTATCTGTAAGACTGTTTCTGTTTTGTAAATAAGTTCATTTGTATCATTTTTTAAAAAAATTAGATTCCACATATGAGTGGTATCATATTTGTCTTTGTCTGATTTACTTCACTTAGTATGATAATCTCTAGGTCCATCCATGTTGCTGCAAATGGCATTATTTCATTCTTTTTATGGCTGAGTAATATTCCATTGTATATATGTACCACATCTTCTTTATCCAGTCCTCTGTTGACGGACATTTAGGTTGCTTCCATGTCTTGGTTATTGTAAATAGTGCTGCAATGAACATTGGGGTGCATGTATCTTTTTGGATTATGGTTTTCTCCAGATATATATCCAGGAGTGGGGGTACTGGATCATATGGTAGTTCTATTTTTAGTTTTTTAAGGAACCTCCATTCTGTTCTCCATAGTGGTTATACCAATTTATATTCCCACCAACAGTGTAGGAGGGTTCCCTTTTCTCCACACCCTCTCCAGCATTTATTGTTTGTGTTTATAAAACACATGAAATAAAGTTCCTAAATGGCATCCACTTCCAAAAGATACTGCATACACAAGGATTAAAAACTGGCTCTAGTAGGCAAGACTTTCTCTTAAATCACCTTCAATTGGCCAGGTTCTTCTACAAGTTTTATCTTATACAGAATGCATCTAATTTTAAAGTTTTCAAGATAGTCTGAGTGGCTTAAAATGCAATGTTTTTTGTTCTTTCATATTCCCTGATGGGCATAATTTTCTGAGTTTGATCTTCCGAGCACATATTGAGAGAGGGTGGAGAATAAACATATTTTTTCCTCTTCACTTCCACAGAATTTCCCATTCAGCCAAGTACAAAAAAAAAAGGAATAATCTTTTAGAAAATCATTTGTTATCTTTGGTTAATGGAATTAAATGAATCATTAATATGTAAAGGGATGGTAAATTTAAAATTCTCACTGTACAACAGAACCATAGGAAATAAGACTAGAAATATGAGTTTGCAACATGTTGTAGAGAATTCTGAACTCTGTGGCCCTTTAAAAAGACTTATTTTGGTAGGTTATGGAGAGCAACAGAAGATTTTTGAGGCAGAGGAGGGTTAGCAATTATTATTTCTATTAGCATTATTAACTAGACTCTGTAGCTGATTAGACGATGGAGAATGAAGAAGAAAACAGCCAAAGATAATTCAGATTTCAAAACTGAGATACTGATAGTGCAATAGAAATAGGGAAGTCAAAAGAAGGAACTGATTTACAAAGAAAGACACGTTCTGTTTAAGTCGTGTTGAGTTTCAAGGACCCAGTTGTGGGCTCGGAGATGTGGGCTCCCAGAGATTCAGATTTGGGAGTCACCTCTATAGCAGCTATACATGAAGTTATGGGCATGAATAGCTCACTTGGTAAAAAGAGAGTATAGAACTAGAAGAGAGCTGAAGACAGTCCTTGGTGATTATTTACTCAGGAAGAGAAGAAAACGAAGAGAAACCAGCTGAGGCAAGGGAGTGGTCAGAGGCAAGAGAACTAGGACAGTACTGCACCACAAGAGCCAAAGGAGAGACTCAATAAATCGAGGAGAATGAAGAATAAGTCATTAAATGAGTGTTTAGCAAACTCCATGGCAAGCTTTAAAAAACAGTTTCTATAGAGTGCTGGGGTAGAGGGTCTGTAACAAGAGCAGAGATTCAGACAGGTTACCTTAAGCAAAGAGGTAACCTCACTTATCCTGAGGATAAACATCCATCCCTCTATACACATTTGTTGAGGCCCTACTATGGCAAGGTGTTGTGTTAGGTACAGGAATCCAGAAAAAGCCAAAGGACAGTGCTGTGGTTAACATAACAGAGCCACTCTCCACATTTGTTTCTATGTGTAATTCTTGTCTCTACCAACTAATTGACTCTTTCCACCCTACACCTCTGCATTTTTTTGCCTCCTGTTTAAAATTCATCTCTTAGATTCTGTTTCCTTATGATTCTCCATGCCATGACCTTTCTGTCCCGAACTCTACCTCATAGAAATCTTTAAGCTTTTGCTTTGACTGTCAATTTTCTGATTCTCTCTTTTGTTTCCATAGCTAAATTTGCAAGAGGTTCTGGTTTGCCCAGATCATCTTTTTTCATTGAGTTGTTGAACAGCCCATGGAATCAGTCAGAAGCCCACCTGTATTTTAATCACCTGTGGCCCGGGAGAAGGATTGGAGGCCACAAGCTATGTGCAGGCTTGACCTTTAGCATGAACTATGGGAACGACAGCAACTGTGATTAATGTATCAAGTAGGTATTGGGGGTGAATCTCAGTTGTGCGAAGAACAGTGCATAGCCTTTTCTATAACACTGTTTATATTGACTTTGAGTCCCCATTCCTGTGGCTGGGAGGAAATTCAACTTGCAATCTTTGAAGAGAGGCATCCATATTGATTATTGCTGAAAGTTCATTTACTCAATCTGGTTAAGATGTGTATGGAGGACATATTGAAATATCTTCCCCCTTCCCACCCCCAACCCTTCTCTAAATACATAAAAAGGTTGGATAAATTGTGAAAAACAGTTGAAGCTTTGGTTTTCAAGTGGCAGAATAAAAACAGTGATTTTTTTTCCTCTTCTCAGAAATTCATCCTTCTTTAACTCAAAGCTACAAGGAGAATGAAAAATAGACAAACTTTATTTGTGATGTAACTAGAAACACCTGTAAGCCTGGACTACAACCTATGAGTAAGAACTGCCCAATACAGTGAAAGTCAAACAGGAATGTGATAATGGATGCCTAAGGGTGCAGATTTTATACAAAGTGAGAGTGACATAGCTCTCCAAAGAAAGTGACCCAAGACCCACAAGTCCTTATTGTACTGAACAATAAGAACAGGCAAGCAGACTGAAGTAAGGGCTTTTTTTCCACCCATTTGACACAAAGACTTGAGATACAGGGAAGGTGAAGTTGAAAAGGGACAAACAGCTATATTTGTAGAAAGCAGTCTGTTGGTGAGGAATAGTGAAGGACATAGACTCTGCATTGTAAGCAACCCTGAAATGCTAATCATGGGAAACAGCAAGGGCTATAAGAACTCATGCAAATACTATTTCATAAAGAAAATGGCCTTAAATATGGTACTGCCTCCACCCTCTTGCAAGTCTCTTGCAAACAGCTGACTCAGGAAGAACTCACCTCATTCAGTGTTTAAAGAAACAAAAATATAAGTAGCATCCATTAAACAAGAGTGGGGAGAAATGTCCAGAGCAAAGCGCAGAGAACTATGGAGTTAGAGAATATGAGAAGGAAATTAAGAGGAATGTGGGATAGAGTGAGAGACTCTGACATTTGTCTGACAGGAGTTTCAGAAAGACTGCAGAGAATACACGAGAGGTAATATTCCAAGAGAAAATGGCTATATTCGGTTCAGGCAGGCAAGACCCCGGTTTGGGCAGATCAGGTATCAGGGGTAAGGAACACAGGCAGTGTGGGAAACTAGGGAGTAAAGGTCTAGGGACTCAAGTTAAAGAATTTGGATAGAAAGAGGTGAAGATATAGGTATGGAAAGAGAGCAAAAGAGTCATCAATGAGTATGGAATTTGATGGATGGTGAGGCAAAGGAATTTTAGCCATGTTCCCTTGGCTAGAACAGATCTATGAGTGAAACTAAGCTCACAAACAGAGGCAAACACAAAGTTATGACTGGGAATGGAGGGTTAGAAATGAAGAATAAGGAGTTCTGGACACTCAGATTCTCAAGGGGATGTACAGAAGATGGAGACAGCGCTGGTCTTAGGGTTAGAACTCTTTGGATTCCCTCAATTCTACCACTGACTTGAGTGTCAAAGCAAGTTCTGAGTTCTAGTTTTCCTTTCAAGAGCATGAGACTAACCCATGGACCAATCCTCAGGGATTCTGCCTCAGAATAAATATTGTCTATATTTAGGTTTTTCATCCTTCAGAGGCCACAATATGCAAATTGAAAAATAGTGTATGTACATTTAACATTTCTTTTCCCCCCAAAATAATCTTCCTCACTTTTGTCTGCCCAAGATTTGATCTTTTAAGTCTCATCTTAGATATCCTATATATTTCCCTTGACCACACCCCCTAGTCATGCATCAGGGACCCATCTATTATGCTCTCCTAAAACGTACTTATCTCTATTATATTGATACAAATGATCCTCCTACTTTGAGGAGGTTTCATCTCAGTCCCCATTTTTATACTCCTGGATCATAGTTTTTTGTTTTTTTTTGCGGTACGCGGGCGTCTCACTGTTGTGGCCTCTCCCGCTGCGGAGCACAGGCTCCGGACGCGCAGGCTCAGTGGCCATGGCTCACGGGCCTAGCTGCTCCGCGGCATGTGGGATCTTCCCGGACCGGGGCACGAACCCGTGTCCCCTGCATCAGCAGGCGGATTCTCAACCACTGCGCCACCAGGGAAGCCCAGGATCATAGCTTTTCATCTTTAGCATTTAGGAAAAGGTAAGAATACAGAGAGCTGGTAATGGAATATGCTGGGAGCAGTGGATCCTGGCATTGGAAAGTCTAAGGTGGGCAAGGTCACTTCCGGAATTCTGGCAGAAAACTCTGCAGGAAGTAGAGTCCAAACTCCTGGAATCTGGGAAGTCAATGGTGACAGCAAGGTCTTCCACACAGCTAAGTCAGACAAACCCCACAGGGTCCCTGAGGCTCCAGAAATTCAGTTCTGGTAAAGATGTGACCTGTGAGATGAAACACCAGACTTTCTTTCAGGCCAGGCTCTCCTTGCTGATTCCAGAGCAGAAACAGGTTCTATCCATGGCTGGTGCTCAGATGAGACAGAAAAGGGTGAGTGGAGTGGGTAGGGAAGTACCACCCCTAGACCTGGGCAATGAAGGGCTTTTCCTTTGGCTTATGCTTTAAGGCTCCCACTCTGACCCTTCTCCAACTACGTTCCTCTTTACAAGATACAGAGTCCATGAGACCACAGAGCCCATGCTCTCTCCTACTTTAAATTACATGACATGTACCCAGGACTCTAAAATTATCTGTCCAAAAGATTCTGAGTCCACTGTTAGGACTTCCATAGCTCCCATAGGCAACTGTGTGCCTAAAGGGCAGTTGTGTGTAGGGGTGTGTGTACATGTATGGAGCTTGGTTGTGTGGGCTAGGTTTTCCACACACATGCTTATGAGGTATGGCACAGGGTGAGGGGGTTGGGAGGGGAAGAAGAATGGGCCAGGGACTTCTAGTTGTACTTTGCCTTGGCCCACAAGTGCTAGTGGAAACCCAGATATGAGCAGTTCATGGGCAGAGCCTCTATCTTACCCACTTCTATGCCCCAGCGAGTATGGTCATTAGAACAGAGCTGGAATCATTCAATGTTTACTTCATCAGACTCTTAGGTATTGAGCTCAAAGCCACTTCTGGTGGCTACTTTTTGATAATAGTAGCTATAATACAGCATTCTTCAATGCAGGATACTGTCAATATAAAAATTCTTGCTCTGGAGTCAGATATAGCTTCAATCTTTTAAAATTGAGGTAAAACTTACATAACATAAAATTAACCATTTTATTATTTTTTAACCATTTTAAAGTATACAATTCAGTGACATTTAGGTCATTCACAACACTGTGCAACCACCACTTCTATCTAGTTCCAAAATATTTTCATCGCCCTCCCAAAGAAAACCCATACCATTACGAAGTCACTTCCCACTTCTCCGTCCCCCAGCTTCTGGCAACAACTAATATGCTTTCTGTCTCTATGGATTTACCTATTCTGGATATTTCATATAAATGGAATCATATAATATGTGACTTTTTATGTCTGGCTTCTTTCATTTAGCATAATGTTGTTGTAGCAGATATCAGTGCTTCATTCCTTTCTATGGCTGAATAACTTTTCATTTTATGGATATGCCACATTTTATCCATTCATTAACTGATGGAATTTGAGTTGTTTCCATCTGTGGCTACTGCAAATAGTGCTGCTATTAATATTTGCATACAAGTTTTTGTTTGAATATCTGTTTTCAACTCCTTTGGGTATATACCTAGGAGGAGAGTTGTTGGATTATATGGTAATTCTCTGGTTAACTTTTAGAGGAACTGACAAGCTGTTTTCCACAGCAGCTGCACCATCTTACACTTTCAACAGCAATATACGAGGGTTCCAATTTCTCCATATCCCCACCAATATTTGTTATTTTCCATGAAAAAATATAACAATCTTAGTGGGTATGAAGTGGGATATCACTGTAGTTCTTATTTGCATTTTCCTAATGATGTTGAACATCTTTTCATGTGCTTGTTGGCCATCTGTCTATCTTCGAGAAATGTCTGTTCAAGTCCTTTGCTAATCTGTAAATTGAGCATGTTTTTGTTGTTGATTTGTAAGAGTTCTTTATATATCCTGAATTCTAGACCCTTAGGTATATATATTTGCAAATATTGCCCCCCACTCTCACTATTCTGTGAATTGCCTTTTCACTATGTTGTGAAAAGAAAACTAAAATCAGTTTCTTTTTTTGTGATGTCTTTATCTGGTGTTAATATCAGGATAATGCTACCCTCATAGAAAGAGTTAGGAAATGTTCCCTTCTATTTTCTGGAAGAGTCTGGAAAGGAGTGATGTTAATTCTTCTTTAAATGTTTGGTAGAATTCACCAGTGAAGTTATCTGGTCCTGGGCTTTTCTTTGTTGGGAGGTTTTAAATGATTGATTCAACCTCTTGTTATAGGTCTGTTCAGATTTTCAATTTTTCCTTGGGTCAGTTTTGGTAATTTCTGTGTTTTTCTATTTCATCTAGGTTATCCAATTTATTGGCATACAGCTTTTCATAGTATTCTCTTATAATTCTTTTCTATTTCTGTACAGTCTGTGGTAATGTCCCTACTTTCATTTCTTTTTTATTTTATTTACTTTATTTTTGGCTGTGTTGGGTCTTCGTTGCTGTGCATGGGCTTTCTCTAGTTGTGGCGAGCGGGGGCTACTCTTCGTTGCAGTGCACGGGCTTCTCATTGTGGTGGCTTCTCTTGTGGAGCACAGGCTCTAGGTGCTCTAGGCTTTAGTAGTTGTGGCTCATGGGCTCTAGAGCACAGGTTCAGTAGTTGTGGCGCACAGGCTTAGTTGCTCCGTGGCATGTGGGATCTTCCCAGACCAGGGCTTGAACCTGTGTCCTCTGCATTGGCAGGTGGATTCTTAACCACTGCACCACCATGGAAGTCCCCCTACTTTCATTTCTGATTTAGGTAATTTCAGTCTGTCCTCTCCTCTCCTCTCTTTCTCTCCTCGCCCCTTCTCTGCCCCCTTCAATCTCTCTCTCTCCACCTCCCCCCCTCCATCCCTCCCTCTCTCTCTGTCTCTGTCATCAGTCCTGTTAAAGGTTTATCAATTTTGTGGATGTTTTTCAAAGACTGAACTTTTGGTTTCACTACTTTTCTCTATTGTTTTTCTATTCTTTTTCATTTATCTCCACTCTAATCTTTATGTCCTCTTTTGCTAGCTTTGTGTTTAGTTTGCTTTTCTAAATTCTTTAAGGAGGAAAGTTAGGTTGATTTGTGATCTTCCTTCTTTTTTTAATGTAGATGTTTATCAGTAAAAATTTCTCTATTATCACTGCTTTCACTACATTCCATAAGATTTTGTATTTTTGTTTTCATTCATCTCTAAGTATTTTCTAATTTCACTTGTAATTTCTTCTTTGACTCATTGTTTAATAGTTGTTCCTTATTTCCACATTTGTTAAATTCCAGGTTTCCTTCTCTTATTAATTTATAATATCATTTCATTGTAGTCAGAGAAGATAGTTTGTATGATTTTAATCTTCTATGACTTATTTTGTGTCCTAACATATGGTCTATCCTGGAGAATGTTCTCTGTGCACTTGGTAAAAATATGTGTTCTGCTATTGTTGGGGAGAATGTTCTATATACGTCTGTTGGGTCTAGTTGGTTTATAGTGTTGCTCAAGTCCTCTATTTCCTTACTGATAGATACTCCGTCTAGTTGTTCTATTCATTATTGAAAGCTTAGTATTGGAGCCTACAACTATGAATGTAGAACTACCTATTTCTAACTTCAATTCTGTCAGTTTTTGCTTCACATACTTTGGTGCTCTATTGTTAAGTGTGTATATGTTTATAATTGTTATCTCTTCTTGATAGATTGACCCTTTTATCAATATATAATGTCCTTATTTTCTCTTGTAACAATTTTTGTCTTAAGTCAATTTTTGTTTAATATTGGTGTAGCCACTCCATCTCTCTTTTGGTAATCATTTGTATGAAATATCTTTCCCTTTCACTTTTAACCTATTTATTCTGGGCTTCCTTGGTGGAGCAGTGGTTAAGAATCCTCCTGCCAATGCAGGGGACATGGGTTTGAACCCTGGTCTGGGAAGATCCCACATGCCGCAGATCAACAAAGCCCGTGTGACACAACTACTGAGACTGCACTCTAGAGCCTGTGAGCTACAACTACTGAAGCCCATGCGCCTAGAGCCTGTGCCCCACAACAAGAGAAACCACCGCAATGAGAAACCCATGTACCACAACAAAGAGTAGCCCTTGCTTGCCGCAACTAGAGAAAGGCACACACAGCAACAAAGAACCAAAAGCAGCCATAAATAAATAAATAAATAAATAACTATTAAAAAAAAAGTGAATCTCCTGTAGACAGCATATAGTTAGATCATGTTCTTTTTATCCATTCTCTCAATCTCTGCCTTTGAATCACAGGTTAATCCATTTTCATGTAAAGTAATTACTGATAAGGAACGACTCACTTATGCCATTTTTCTATTTATTTTCTACATGTAATATCTTTTTTGTTTCTAAATTCTGTTACTGCATTCAAATAAATTTGTTCTTAGTGTCCCATTTTGATTCCCTTTCCTTTTCTTTTTCTATATATTGTTTTTATATATTGTCTAGTATTTTTCTTTATTGGTTACTCAGGGGATTAAAATTGTATTTGAATTTTCTAACAAGCAAGCTAGAAATTCAATTCACATTAATCAAGTGTGAATTAATACCAACTTAGTTTCAATAGTACACAAAAACTCTGTTACTTCCCAGCTCCACTTCCCCCTTTATGTTGTCATTGTCACCAATTACATCTTTATACATTGTATGCCCATTAATGTATGCTTATAATTATTGTTTTATGAATTTAAAAAATGATAAAGCAGTTAAAAACCAAAAACTGCATGGGCTTCCCTGGTGGCGCAGTGGTTTTGAGTCCACCTGCCGATGCAGGGGACACGGGTTCGTGCCCCGGTCTGGGAAGATCCCACATGCCGCAGAGCGGCTGGGCCCATGAGCCATGGCTGCTGAGCCTGCACGTTCGGAGCCTGTGCTCCGCAACGGGAGAGGCCACAGCAGTGAGAGGCCTGCGATAGACATATATACATGTAGGGGTTTAAAAACCAGAAACTGCAACAATTTTGTCTTTTATATTTACCTATGTTTACCTTTACCATTGTTCTTTATTTCTTCATGTCTTCAAGTTACTTTCTAGTGTCCTTTCATTTTAGCCTGAAGGACTCCCTTTAACATTTCTTGTAGAGCAGGTCTACTAGTGATTACCTCCATCAGTTTTTGTTTATCTCCTCTTTCATTTTTGAAGGTTAGTTTTGATGAATATAGAATTCTTAGTTAACATTTTTTCCCTACATTTTAAATATATCATCCCACTGTCTTCTGGCTTCCATGTTTTTGAAGGAGAAATCAGCAGTATATCTTATTGAGGCTCTCTTGTACATGATGAACTGCTGCTTTTTTTTTTTTTTTTCTGCTTTCATGATTCTCTTTGTCTTTGTCATTTGACAGTTTGACTATACTGTGTCTTGGCATGATCTCTTTGAATTTATCCTGCTTGGAGTTTGTTGAGTTCCTTGGATGTTTATAGATTCATGTCTTTCATCATATTTGGGAACTTTTCAGCCATAATTTCTTCAAATATGGTTTCTGCACATTTCTCTCTCTCCTCTCTTTCTGGGACTTCCATTATGCATATGTTGGTATGCCTGATAGTGTCCCAAAGGTCTCTTATGCTCTGTTCATTTTGGTCATTCTTTTCTCTTTCTGCTCTTCAGTGAATTTTTAATTTCAGTTATTGTACTTTTCATTTCCAAATTTTCTATTTGGTTCCTTTTCATTATTTCTATCTCTTTATTGATAGTCTCTATGTGATGAGACATTGTTCTTCTGGCTTCCTGTAGTTCTTTGTCCATGGTTCCTTTAGCTGTTTAACCATATTTAAGATAGTTGATTTAAAGTCTTTGTCTAGTAAGTCCAAATCCTGGGTTTCCTTAGGGAAATTTTCTATCAATTTTTCTTCCCCTGTGAATAGGTCATACTTTCTTGTTTTTTTGCATGGCTTTTTTGTTTGAAACTGGATATTTTGAATATTATAATGTGGCAACTCTGGAAATGAAATTCTCCCTGTTTTTCTTTTTCCTGCTTATTTTGGGTTGCTGTTTTTCACTTAGTGACTTTTCTAAACTATTTTTTTACAGTTTGCTATCTCTGTCATGTGTGGCCACTGAAACTTATGTTCCATTAACTTAGTGGTCAGCTAGTGTTCTGACAAAATTTGGCTCAAATGCTTGGAGCCAAGAAGAGAAAAAAATAAAATAAAATTTAATCTTCCAGTCTTTACCAATTGGCTCTGTGTTGGGCACTCCTTCAACATTTAGCCAGGCCACTTACAACTCTGTCTTAGCCTTTACTTCTCACTCATGTGGAGCCTGACGGTCAGCCAGAGGTGAAAGCTTAGTGTCTTCTCCGGCATTTTCTGTACACATATCCAGACCTGGGCATGCACTTGGGCTTCTTGACTCCCCAGTATACACTGGAGCTTTTAAAAGCCCTTATGCCCCACACATCTTATTTTCTAACTTCCTTCCAAGGCTTTTTGGGCTTGTCCTATTATCCCTTCCCACAGGCTGCTGTATCCAATCCTTTTGCCTTTAAGTACATTCAGCAAAAGCCTCCCAGGAGCTGCCCCAGCCCTGGGAACTCTCTGGGTTGGACAATACAAAGGCAAGCCCTTGTTCTGACCCTTGAGGGAGCCACCAAAGTGGAAAATACTACCACAATTCTTTGAGAATAAAGTACATATTTCCTCTGGCACTAGCAAACTGCACCAAGAGTGTAACTGCCATCTTCATGGCTGCCACCAATTTGGAGAGTGAGGGATGGTAAGTGAATGAAAACACTACAGTACATTCTTACTACAATGTGGCAGCTTCTTTCTTCCTTTAGTTTTCCCTAGTTGTTATATATATATATATATATATATATATATATATATATATATATATATATATATATATATATATGTTTTTTTTTTTTTTTACTAGGTCCTGGAGTTCTGCAAAGGTTGATTCTGACAGTTTTTGCAAGTTTATTAGTTGTTTTTTTGGAGTTCTCCCTTGACTTCCTCCTCTGCCATATTTAGTGAAGTCCGTACTGAACTGAAAATTTTAATCTACTGCATTTTGTACTTAAATTTAAAACTCAGAGCTTAAGCATATTTAGTACAAGTGAGGAAATAAAATGAATCAGGCAGCTGCTAAAGGTCCAATTCAATGTTCTTCTGTAGAAAAGTGTGCAATGGTTACTATTAATCAATAGGAAGGGTTGGGCTTCCCTGGTGGCGCCGTGGTTGAGAGTCTGCCTGCCGATGCAGGGGATGTGGGTTCGTGCCCCGGTGCGGGAAGATCCCACGTGTCGCGGAGCGGCTGGGCCCATGAACCATGGCCGCTGAGCCTGCGCGTCCGGAGCCTGTGCTCTGCATCGGGAGAGACCACAACAGTGAGAGGCCCGCGTACCGCAAAAAAAAAAAAAAAAAAAAAAAAAGGGAAGGGTTGGGATCCTTTTTCAGTTTAATGCTTTTGCGTGACCTATCAAAGCTACTCTTGTTTTATTGACTCATGTTCTTAAAGTCTATCTGAAGCCTCTGCTGGCTCTGCAAATTGAAATCCCCAAAGTGTTCAGAACTACAGAGAAAGAAGGTATTTTCTTCCTGAGTTCTCTTCTCAAAATGAGGGGTGGGAAGTACTAGGTAATGATAGTGCCTGCTTGGTCCGCTGAGCTTGGACTTGGACACCTGAGTCTAGGTAGAGTGAGAGCATATTTGTTGGCTCCAGAGATCAGCTTGAGAGTAAAAAAGACTGGCTTATTTAAATCACTCAGAATCTGGGTGCTAATTGGCCAGAAAAGAATCTTTCCTGCTCTTCTCTCTTCTTCCCCTTTTACTTTTTCTGTGTGTTTTCCCCCCACAACTTGCCCTTGATTTGTGGCCCTTAGCCTTATACATAAGACAGAGAGGTGGTCATGTAAGTGGTATAGTTAGAGTATAGCCAGGAATGCAGCATCTAAAAGAGTACTAAAGTGGGATTTCCCTGGCGGTCCAGTGGTTAAGACTCCACGTTGCCACTGCAGGGGGAGTGGGTTCGATCCCTGGTCAGGGAACTGAGATTCTACATGCTGTGTGGCATGGGCAAAAAAAAAATTTTTTTCTATTATTGTACCTTTATTTTATTTTATTTTTTCCTTTTTCTTTTTTTAACATCTTTATTGGAGTATAATTGCTTTACAATGTTGGGTTAGTTTCTGCTGTAATAACAAAGTGAATCAGCTATATGTATACATATATCCCCATATCCTGTCCCTCTTGTGTCTCCCTCCCACCCTCCCTATCCCACCCCTCTACGTGGTCATAAAGCACCGAGCTGATCTCCCTGTGCTATGCGGCTGCTTCCCACTAGCTATCTATTTTACATTTGGTAGTGTATATATGTCCATGCCACTCCCTCACTTCTTCCCAGCTTACCCTTCCCCCTCCCCGTGTCCTCAAGTCCATTCTCTACGTCTGCGTCTTCATTCCTGTCCTGCTCCTAGGTTCATCAGAACCACTTTTTTTCTTTTTTTTAGATTCCATATATATGTGTTAGCATACGGTATTTGTTTTTCTCTTTCTGACTTACTTCACTCTGTATGACAGACTCTAGGTCCATCCACCTCACCACAAATAACTCAATTTTGTTTCTTTTTATGGCTGAGTAATATTCCATTGTATATAGGTGCCACATCTTCTTTATCCATTCACCTGTAGATGGACACTTAGGTTGCTTCCATGTCCTGGCTATTGTAAATAGAGCTGCAGTGAACATTGTGGTACATGTCTCTTTTTGAATTATGGTTTTCTCAGGGTATATGCCCAGTAGTGCGATTGCTGGGTCATATGGTAGTTCTATTTTTAGTTCTTTAAGGAACCTCCATACTGTTCTCCATAGCAGCTGTATCAATTTACATTCCCACCAACAGTGCAAGAGGGTTCCCTTTTCTCCACACCCTCTCCAGCATTTATTGTTTTTTTTTTAACATCTTTATTGGGGTATAATTGCTTTACAATGGTGTGTTAGTTTCTGCTTTATAACAAAGTGAATCAGTTATACATATACATATGTTCCCATATCTCTTCCCTCTTGCGTCTCCCTCCCTCCCACCCTCCCTATCCCACCCCTCCAGGCGGTCACAAAGCACCGAGCCGATATCCCTGTGCCATGCGGCTGCTTCCCACTAGCTATCTACCTTATGTTTGTTAGTGTATCTATGTCCATGCCTCGCTATCGCCCTGTCACAGCTCACCCTTCCCTCTCCCCATATCCTCAAGTCCATTCTCCAGTAGGTCTGTGTCTTTATTCCTGTCTTACCCCTAGGTTCTTCATGACATTTTTTTTCTTAAATTCCATATATATATCTGTTAGCATACGGCATTTGTCTTTCTCTTTCTGACTTACTTCACTCTGTATGACAGACTCTAGGTCTGTCCACCTCATTACAAATAGCTCTGAGTATTTTTTATGGCTGAGTAATATTCCATTGTATATATGTGCCACATCTTCTTTATCCATTCATCCGTTGATGGACACTTAGGTTGTTTCCATCTCCGGGCTATGGTAAATAGAGCTGCAATGAACATTTTGGTACATGACTCTTTTTGAATTTTGGTTTTCTCAGGGTATATGCCCAGTAGTGGGATTGCTGGGTCATATGGTAGTTCTATTTGTAGTTTTTTAAGGAACCTCCATACTGTTCTCCACAGTGGCTGAACCAATTCACATTCCCACCAGCAGTGCAAGAGTGTTACCTTTCCTCCACACCCTCTCCAGCATTTATCGTTTCTAGATTTTTTGATGATGGCTATTCTGACTGGTGTGAGATGATATCTCATTGTAGTTTTGATTTGCATTTCTCTAATGATTAATGATGTTGAACATTCTTTCATGTGTTTGTTGGCAGTCTGTGTATCTTCTTTGGAGAAATGTCTATTTAGGTCTTCTGCCCATTTTTGGATTGGGTTGTTTGTTTTTTTGATATTGAGCTGCATGAGCTGCTTGTAAATTTGGGAGATTAATCCTTTGTCAGTTGCTTCATTTGCAAATATTTTCTCCCATTCTGAGGGTTGTCTTTTGGTCTTGTTTATGGTTTCCTTTACTGTGCAAAAGTTTTGAAGTTTCATTAGGTCCGATTTGTTTATTTTTGTTTTTATTTCCATTTCTCTAGGAGGTGGGTCAAAAAGGATCTTGCTGTGATTTCTGTCATAGAGTGTTCTGCCTATGTTTTCCTCTAAGAGTTTGATAGTTTCTGGCCTTACATTTAGGTCTTTAATCCATTTTGAGCTTATTTTTGTGTATGGTGTTAGGGAGTGATCTAATCTCATACTTTTACATGTACCTGTCCAGTTCTCCACTGTACATTCCTGCCACCTTTATCCATATGTGCGTGGGTTTATCTCTGGGCTTTCTATCCTGTTCCACTGATCTATCTTTCTGTTTTTGTGCCAGTACCATACTGTCTTGATTACTGTAGCTTTGTAGTATAGTCTGAAGTCAGGGAGCCTGATTCCTCCAGCTCCGTTTTTCGTTCTCAAGATTGCTTTGGCTATTCGGGGTCTTTTGTGTTTCCATATAAATAGTGAAATTTTTTGTTCTAGTTCTGTGAAAAATGCCAGTGGTAGTTTGATAGGGATTGCATTGAATCTGTATATTGCTTTGGGTAGTAGATTCATTTTCACAATGTTGATTCTTCCAATCCAAGAATATGGTATATCTCTCCATCTATTTGTATCATCTTTAATTTCTTTCATCAGTGTCTTATAATTTTCTGCATACAGGTCTTTTGTCTCCTTAAAAAATAAAAATAAAAGAGTACTAAAGCTTGAAATTCTGTGATTTAAAATGTATTACTTTGAACTGCCAGTTCAAGATGGCAGGCTGCACATACTGTCCACCTTCTCAAAAATCCCATACAAATTTCATAAAGTATATATATAACAAAGAATAAATCCACAACTGTGCTAGAACACAGTGAATTGCTAGGAGTGGACCAAGAACACTGGGGAATGTTTGCATGATATAAAGAAAATGGGATTTAGTGGTATAGAAACCAAACTGATAAAAAATCTGCAGCACAACTCTAGAGAAGGAGAGACTGTTGAAGTGTTAGATCCTGACAAAACACTTTAATAACTTTAAGTTCAAAGTCAGCTGTGCTTACAGTAGAATAAGGCTAAAGAAAGTTCAACTGAGTATTAATTGAGAGGTTGGCAGAGATGGACCAGTTCTTGGCTCTGTGTAAACCAGCTTTGTGTTAGCACCAGGTACAGCTGGCAAGAGCCTCTCTCTAAACAATTCAGAATATGCTCTCAGTGTAGGAGTGAAAGCTGGAGAGAGAACAGGACAGTGTTCCTGGTAACTTCAAATTCTTACAACAGACGTGGGACCTTCACACACTGAAGGGATGTTTATCTGTTGGCACATTCCAACTGATTCATTTAAATCTACTATTGCACTAACTTCTTATATGCCAAAGAGACCCACAGAACTGCAATGTTAATAGATCTAGGCTTTCATTTATAAAATGGATATTTAAGAATCATCAGAAATTTTGAGTAATACCCGCAATATGAAAGAGAAATCTCAAGCTCACCAGCAGAACAAATAACCAGAACAAAGAAACAAGAGTTACTACTGGAAACAAAAGAGAACTAAAAAAAATTTTAATCTACATCTCAATAGAGATTAAAGAGAACAACTTCATCCTGGAATATTTGAGAAAGGAATAACTAAACAACAAGAAAGCAGTCTTGGAAGTTAAAAACATGATTGCCTTCTAGCCAAAAATAGCTCTGAGAAAGGATTGAATATCAGAATGAATGCAGCCAAAACTGAATTAGTGGATTAGAATATCAAATTTAAGAATGCTTCTAGAATGTAAAGGGGTGGTGGAGGGAAAGAGAGCAAGAAGCTTTAAATAAAAATTATGAGACAAAGATGTTAGATGTAGTAGATTTAATGTCCATCTAATATGAAGTCTAAAGGAAGAAAACAGAAGATAAAAAGGAAGAAATAACCAATAAAGTTAAATAAGAATTATCTGAGCTAAATAATGTGTTGATTGTTTAGGCTAAAAAGATCACTTAATACTGAGAAATACTGAAAAGCGAAATAAACTTAGAGCCATCCTGCTAAAAATTTGTGAATTTCCAAATAAAGAGAAAATCCTACAAGTTTCTAGAGGGAAATAAACTCATTCCTAAAGGAAGTGAGAATCAAACTGGCACTGGATTTCTCATCCGTAACACTAAATGCAAATAATGGAAGATGTCTATAAAGTACTGAGAGGGAAAGGTTTGGAACTGAAAGTTCTAAACCTACACAAGCTATCATTCAAATGCTAGGACAAAATAGGGTTACTACTACTGGAAGTGAAATTATTCCAATGGAATACACTCCCTATTCAGACTTTCTTTAAAAATTACTTGAAGATATACATTTTAAGTTCCATTTCTGGCAAAACTGTGAACCATTTACCCTGGAAAACCTACCACTATAGAACATCTAGAAATGCCAGTTAAGCTGTAACAAACATCCTCTGTAATGCATACTTGAGTGTAAAAGAAAGTAAAGAGAAACTCCAAAGAATACTTGGAAAGCAGTGAGATGGGCTGGAGTTACTGAGAGCGGTATCTGCACTGAGACCTTTTGTGTATCTCAGGAAAACCCAGATTTAACCATCTTTAGACCCATATCAAGTATGTAGTTGGACCTGAGAACCTTGAATAAAGGTAAAACATTTGAAGAGCTACATCCTCAGTGAAGGAGTAGCAAAGAGAAAAAAAATAAAAAACTTAACTATCTTGATCTGGGGTCTGAGTGATAAACAAGAGTGTCCCTAGAGAATTTTTAACCACAAGCTTGCCCTCATACAGGGTTAGGCTTAAAATTTACAATCCCTTTATGATCTAGAGATTTGAAACCAATAATACTAACATAAAATAGTGGAGGCTGGTAGTAATCTGGATCTCCAAGCAGAAATAAACACAGATATTCTCTGTAGGGACTCACCTTTAATCTAGGCAAAGTATAAAATAGAAGAGATTTATAAACCAAATTACACTAAAATTAAGAACTTCTGTTCATGGGAAGACACTATAATAGGGGTGAAAAGATAAGCCATATACTGAGAGGTGGGAGAAGATATTTACAACACAACCAAAATAGAACTAGTATCTGGAATATATAGAGAACTACTCTGAATCAATAAGAGGACAAACAACTCATTAGAAAAAAATGAACAAAAGACTTAAATGGACACTTCTTCTCTTAACAAAAGAGGATCCACAAATACATGAAAAAATGTTCAACTGCATTAGTAATCACAAAAATGCAAATTGAAGTTATATTGAGGTACCATTACATACCTGCTGGTTTGGCAAAAAATAGAAAATTTGACAATAATATGTGTTAGTGAGGTTATGGAACAACCAAAATTTTCATCCTCTGCTAGTAGAGTGTAAATTGCTACATTTATTTTGGCAAACAGTTTGGTATTATCTAGTAAAGGTAAAGAGTTACATATCCCACGATCTAGCAATGCTATTTCTAGGTACAGATCCTTGAGAAATGCTTACACATGTTCACAAAGAGACACAAACAAGAATGCTATTAATAGCATTGAGCATTTTTTACAGATTGAAGGTCTGTGTCAACCCTGTGCTGTGCAAGTCTATCAGTGCCATTTTTCCAAAAGCATTTGCTCACTTTGTGTCTCTGTGTCACATTTTGATAGTTCTTGTAATATTTCAAACTTTCAAGTTATTATATTAATTATCTGAGGTATTATATATTATTATATTTATTATTATATAATTATATATTATTATTCTATTTATTATCACAGATAATGTTATCTGTGATTAGGGATCTTTGATGTTACTATTGTAATTGTTCTGAGGCCCCACAGATCACACTCACATAAAACAGGGAACTTAATCGATAAAGGTTGTTTGTGTTCTGATTGCTACACAGATAGGTCATTCCTTTGTCCCTCTCCCTTTCCCTGGGCCTCCCTATTCCCTGAGACATAACAATATTGACATTTGGCTGACTAATAACCCTACAATGACCTCTAAGTGTTCAAGTGAAAGGAAGAACCACAGGTCTCTCACCTCAAATCAAAAGCTAGAAATGATTAAGCTTGGTGAGGAAGGCATGTCAAAAGCCAAGATAGGCCAAAAGCTAGGCCTCTTGTGCCAGTTAGCCAAGTTGTGAATGCAAAGAAAATGTTCTTGAAGGAAATTAAAAGTGCTACTCCAATAAGCATGTGAATAGTAAGAAAGTGAAACAGCCTTATTGCTGATAATGGAGAAAGCTTTAGTGCTCTGGATAGAAGATCAAACCAGCCACAACGTTCCCTTAAGTCAAAGCCTAATCTAGAGCAAGGCCCTAATTCTCTTCCTATGAAGGCTTAGAGAGGTGAGGAAGCTGCAGAAGAAAAGTTTGAATCTAGCCGAAGTTGATTCATGAGGTTTAAGGAACCATCTCCATAACATAAAATTCAAGGTGAAGTAGCAAGTGCTGATGTAGAAGATGCAGCAAGTTATCCACAAGATCTAGCTAAGATCATTGGTGAAGGTGACTACACTAAACAACAGATTCTCAATGTAGATAAAACAGCCTTATATTGGAAGAAGATGCCATCTAGAACTTTCATAGCTAGAGAGGAGTCATCAATGTTTGGCTTCTAATCCTCAAAGGCCAGGCTGACTCTCTTGCTAAGGGCTAATGCAGCTGATAACTTTAAGTTGAAGCCAATGCTCATTTACCATTCTGAAAATCCTAGGACCCTTAAGATTTACATTAAATCTACTCTGCCTGTGCTCTATAAACAAAGCCTAGATGACAACACATCTGTTGACAACATGGTTTACTGAATATTTTAAGTCCACTGTTGAGACCTACTGCTCAGAAAAAGATTCCTTTCAAAATATCATTGACAATTCATCTGATCACTCAAGAACTCTGATCGAGATGGACAATAAGATTCATGCTGTTTTCATGCCTGCTAACATGACATCCATTCTGCAGCCCGTGGATCAAGGAGTAATTTCGACTTTCAAGTCTTAACCGTATAAGAAATACATTTTGTAAGGCTATAGCTGCCTTAGATAGTGATTCCTCTGATGGATCTGGGCAAAGTAGATTGAAAGCCTTCTGGAAAGGATTCACCACTCTAGATGCCATTAAGAAGATTCATGATTCATGGGAAGAGGTCAAAATATTAACATACACAGGAGTTTGGAAGAAGTTGATTCCAACCTGCATGGATGACTTTGAGGGTTTCAAAACTTCAGTGGAGGAAGTACCTGCAGATGTGGTGGAAACAGCAAGAGAACTAGAATCGGAAGTGGAGCCTGAAGATGTGACTGAATTGCTGCAATCTCATGATTAAACTTTAATAGATGAAGAGTTGCTTGTTATGGATGAGGAAAAAAGTGGTTTCTTGAGATAAAACTTACTCCTGGTGAAGACACTATGAAGAGTGTTGATATGACAACAAAGGATTTAGAATATTACATAAAATTAGTTGATAAAGCAGTGGCAAGGTTTGAGAGGATTGATTCCAATTTTGAAAGAAGTTCTACTGTGGGTAAAATGTTATCAAACAGCACTGCATGCTAAAGAGAAATCATTCATGAAAGGAAGAGTCAATCAATGCAGAAAACGTCATTGTTGTCTTATTCTAAGAAACTGCCATAGCCACCCCAGCCTTCAGCAACCACCACCCTGATCAGCTGTCAACATCAAGGCAAGACTCTCCACTAGCAAAACGATTACCACTCGCTGAAGGCTCAGATGATGGTTAGCATATTTTAGCAATACAGTATTTTTTAATTAAGGTATGTACATTTTTTAGACATTATGTTATTGCACATGTAATAGACTACAGTAATAACTTTTATATGCACTGGAAAACCAAAAATTTTGTGTTACTCACTTTACTGTGATATTCACTTTATTGTGGTGGTATGGAACCCAACCTGCAACATCTCCAAGGTATGTCTGTATATAACATTTTTTCACCAAAGAACATGAGCAGGAATGTTCTTAGCAACACTATTTATAATAGCTCCACACTGGTAATTATCTAAAAGTCTATCAACAGTAGAATGGAGAAATAAATTATGGTATATTTACACAATGGATACTATACAGCAACGAGGATGAATGGACCACAATTATATAGAACAATATGAATAAATCTCACAAATATAATGTTGACCAAAGAATCCAACAACAAAAGAGTATATATTGCATGGCTGTATTTATATAAAGTTCAAAAACAGGCAAAACTAATGTATAGTGTTGGAAGTCAGGATGGGGGTCAACCTTGATGAGGGATAGTGACTTGAAGCAGGCATATGGGGAGCTTCTAGGATGCTGAAAATGTTTCTTGATTGGGGTGATGATTACACAGATGTGTTCATTTTGTGAAAAGTTATTGAGCTGTACACTTATGATTCTGCATTTTTCTGTATAAATGTTATTTCTGTAATGTGTTTTTTAAAAAGGATGGGTGGGACTTCCCTGGTGGTGCAGTGGTTGAGAGTCCGCCTGCCGATGCAGGGGACACGGGTTTGTGCCCTGGTCCGGGAGGATCCCACGTGCCGTGGAGCAGCTGGGCCTGTGGGCCATGGCCGCTGGGCCTGCGCGTCAGGAGCCTGTGCTCTGCAACGGGAGAGGCCACAGCAGTGGGAGGCCCACGTACCGCAAAAAACAAAAACAAAAACAAATAAAAAGGATGGGTGGAGGGCCTGGATGATATTATAGTTGGTGATATTATGCCATTGACTGAGGAATCTGACTGATCTTCCAATTCTTTGCATATGACTTCCAGAAAACAAAACAAAACAAAAAGGTAATAACTAGTAGAACAGAAGTTGGAAGTAAACCTTTCAACTGATACATAGAGAAAGTGGGTGGAAGAAGCGATGTACAACGGAATACATTTCTTTAATTGAGTACTCTTTCTTCTTCTGCCTTGGTTCTCTATTAAAGTTCAATAATGTTGGGAGTAGTAATAAACTATGATGTTAGATAACAATGAATTTATTGATCACTTTCAAAGAAGAGATTATGGTGCCTTTACTCAGACTGCATCAATTCTCAGCTCCTTTAGGAATAGAGCCCACTATCCTGGAATGCTGAAATGGGCAATGAGAAAGAGAAACTCATTTTAGCTGTTCTTTTCCAAAGGTATCTTCCAACCCCTCTGTCAACATTGACCCAGACAACTACGTTGAAGTGAATGATTTCATCACCCAGATACCCTCTAAAGTGCAGATACAAGATATTACTATGGAGTTACACTGCCCACTGTGTAATGATTGGTTTTGTGATCCACTGATGCTAAGCTGTGGCCACAACTTCTGTCAGTCTTGTATCCAAAACTTTTGGAAGCAGCAAGCACAAGAAACATTCTGTCCTGAGTGTAAGATGCTATGTCAATACAGCAACTGTACATTTAACCTTGTACTGGAGAAGCTGGTAGAGAAGATTAAGAAGCTACCCCTATTCAAGGGCCATCCACAGTGCCCAGAGCACGGAGAGAACCTGAAACTGTTCAGTAAGCCAGACAGGAAACTGATATGCTTTCAATGCAAAGATGTTCGATTGTCTGTGGGGCAGTCTAACGAATTCCTGCAGATCTCTGATGCTGTCCGTTTCTTCATGGTGGGTGAGCCCTGGGTTTTGAGCAATCTTGAGCAATTCCTTAGGAAGGCTGGGAAAAATCTTTTGTTGGACTTCTTCTCTCTTCCAACACCACCCCTTTATTCAGATGATTACTAGAAAGCTCAGAGTGCTCAGAAAATACAATATATCTTGCAAAGTTCTTTTTCTATAGTTGCCAATTATAGGAAAGCAGTGAAGGAGCTCTGGTCTACTCCCTCAGTCAATCAAATATGTACCCAAACCCTGCCACGACAGCATTCTACTAGACACTGTACAGAATATGGACATATAAGATACTGCTTTTGTTATAAAAGTCTTGAAATTTAGTCCAGTTTAAAATGAATAAAACAACCAAAGCAATATAAGATAGTCTACTGTTGTGAGCTAAATTTTTGTCACATTTGTAATTCACAAATATTTAGAATTTCAGAGGAGATTAGAGAAAACTGGAATAGTCAGGGGAGGCATGGTGAAAGAAAGCTTGAACTGGAAAATTATTTGAATTTGGATGGGCAGAAGGAAGAAATGAGTGTTTAAGTGAGAACAATGCAAGTAAAAGTACAGAGAGTGAGAACAATGTAACTAGAGCAGAAAATATATAGAGCTCTGTTATCTTCTTCAAACACCTGAAGTTAGCTAATAAGAGGATAAAACTAAGTTTTTCTGCTGCTTGTAATTTTCTTCACAATTTTTGGAAGAGATAGGAATTACGATACAGGCTAAAGGAGACTTTTGTAACAAGAGCTTGCTTTTTTTACCCCTGACACCCTGGGGCTTTGGGGGAGATGGCCCTTTATCTCTCAATTACCTTGTGTTAATTCTACATGGTATTCCCAGGAGGAGCTTACTATCCATCAGGGTCAACTGGAGGCAACCCTGAAGGAACTTCAGTCCCTGAGGAACATGCAGAAAGATGCTATTGCTGCTCACAAGGTGAGGAGCAGGGTAGAGGGGTTATGAGATACAACCGGAATATACCCTCCTTGTAACTTCAGCTATGTGAGTGGAAAGGTACCTTTACATACCAGGCACCTTTGAACCCAGGTCTCTCAGATTGCTGGCTTTTCTCATCTGATTTGATCTTTCCTAGCTTCCCTAAAACTAAATAGAACTATTGCTTATACTTTCAACTTCACAGGAGGTTAATGGTTAGAGACTTGGCAAATCAGTTCCTAGGTTGGGGGAATAAACTGGGAGTTCTGTTTCTTCATTAATTATTCTGTAGAGGGGTGTCTTCTCTGGCATTTGGCATCTGGAAGAAGAAATATGTACAATGAGGGAAAGAAGAAGGACAGATGGAAATGATGTCTCAAGAGAATCTTGTTCTTGTTGTAAGAGTTCCTAGTTCAGCTATTACAGTCAACATCATTCATTCAACAAATATTTATTGAGTGGGTCAGGTATTATACTAGACACTATATTCCTACCATGGTGGGAGATAGATGTTAATTAAACAATCCCACCAATAACAATAAAACAACAACTGTGGTAACTACTATAAATGAAAATATAGGGTATATAAGAGCATATAAATGGAGAACCTAATCTAGACTGGGTGTTCTTTGAAGAAGCCACTTATTAAAAATTGAGAATTGAAAGGATAAGTGTTATCCTTAGCCAAGTGAACTGGGTCAGGTGAATATGAAGGAAATTGCCTGGAAAATGTTCTGTGAAGAGGAAAGAGCATACGGAAAAGTTCTGAGACAGGAAGTTAGTTGTTATGTTAAACAGAGAGAAGGCCAATTAAGCTGGATCATGGTAAGCAAGATGAGACTGAAAAGGCAGATATGGGGTCAATCATGTAGGCCCTTGTAGATAATGTTAGGAATTTTGAACTTCATCCAGGGAATAATGAGAAGTCATTAAAGGGTTTAAATAGGACATGGCTTCATCTCATTTTGAAAGCATCAGTCTGGTGGCTATGTGGACTATGGATTGGAGAAAGACAATGACAAGGATAATGGTTAGGAGAGGGCTGAGGCAGTGATCCCAGAGAATGATGATGGCTTGGACTAGAAAGGCAGTAGAGATCAAAAGAAATAAACAGCTTCAGCATATGCTTTGGAAATAAAAATTACCTGCATGTGGGGATTGATTAGATGTGAGAGGTGAGTGATGATATCAAACAGACAGTTGGATATAGGAATCTGGAGCTCAGAAGTTGCACTAGGATGAAAATAAGAAGTCAGCATATAGATTGTATTTAAAGTTGTGAAAGGAGAGGCTATTACCTAGAAAGAGAGTGTAGAATGAGAAGGGGAAAGAGCCCCAGGAAGAATATCAAGTAATCTAATATTTAGAGCTTGGTTAGAGGAGACAGAACCAACAAATAAGACTGAGAGATAGTGGTGAAATAGGTAAAAGGAAAAATGGAAAAGTCTGACCTAGAGGACAGGGAGAGTTAAGACTATTTTAAGAGTGCAATTATAATGACTGACCATAGAATGTAAGCTGGATAATAGGGGACACGAAGAGAGAGAAGTTGATGAATGGAAATGAAGGGGTCAATAAACAGGAAGTTTCAATGAGACCCAATAATTGTTGCAATAGGGGTTCCTGAGTAACTGAGCATAAAAAGTAATTTTAGAGATGGTACAATTGCTGGGGATGATAAAATCCTCAATGTGACTAAAAGAACGAGTAGATAAAGGTAAAAATCACTAGAAATGATGATGAGGAACTGAGAAGCCAGGATGTCAGATGGCGTACCCATGAGGATGTTGAGGTCACCTAAGAAAAGAGATGCCAGTGTAGCAGTTATCAATTTCAGTGCTTCAGACATTGCCCATCTCTTGCTTTTTCTATATTGTCCTGGCAGCAGGAATGGCATCTCCCCTAGTTCTCATTTCTTAAAAAAGGACAGTTCTTCCAGCCTCATATGGACCCAGTCTAACAGAATCACTTGGTAGATATTGGTTTGTACTTCTGGATAAAAGGGAATTATCATTCATTTAAAAATGTTTGATTAACCCCATGGTCTTATTTAATATGGCATTGGTTACCACCTCAGTACTGTAATAGGAACCTAGGATGACTTTTGACTATTTCGTGCTGAACTATTAAACTAGCTGGGAAAGACAGAGTAAGTCTCCCAAAGGGCTCCTTTTCGTACAGTTGAATGTTGATAGTCAGCCATTTGCATGCATTTTTCTGTTATAATGTTTCCCAAGTTGTATGAGTGTTAGTGGTGTGGGCCCCCATACTCAAGTGTCAATCTCAATAACTACCATCGTGATGATCATGGAGTTTTCCAGGAAAACAAGCTACATCTGCAGCAACACATCTCCTCAGAGTTTCTAAAGCTGCATCAGTTCCTGCACAGCAAAGAAAAGGACGCTTTAAATGAGCTCCGAGAAGAGGGGAAAGCCTTGAATGAGGAGATGGAGCTGAATCTGAGCCACATTCAAGAACAGTGCCTCCTAGCCAGGGAGATGTTGGTGAGCATCCAGGCACGGATGGAACAGCAGAACTCCTTCGACTTTCTCAAAGTGAGACTCCATACCAACATGACTATGGGTACAATAGAGGGGGAAAGAGGGTTGGAAACGGTGTAGAAGCAGATTTTCCCCTCCAGGAGGGTAAAAAAACTGCTGTAGTGCTTTTAAGATTCCTTGGGAGAAAAGCAGGAGGCTGCTTTTACCTTATACTCAGTTGAAAGCTTTACTTTCACACTCCTAGAAAAGAAGATAATAAAATGCCATTAAAACCAGCATGTTTTAATATTTCTCCATAAAGAAATTTGAAGCTTTATTTCTCAAAAGTAAGAATGTTGCCAAAACGTTGTATCTTTTACTGGCTCTCAGCAATCATAAATTGACCTGTTTGAAAAGCTTTTGGTCAATTTTTGCTTCCTCACGCTTCACCTCTAAAGTGGCATTGGTTACTACCTCAGTGATCAGAAGCTTGATTAGCCAGAGTAAGGAAAAGTGGCCTTGGGGTTGGAATACCTACTGTGTTTTTCTCCTGAGACTATGTGGCAGTGTAGGCAAAAATAGCTTAACCTTAATTTCTTTCTTGTTCCCTGTAAAAGGGAACTCTAGAAAATCAGAGCAAAGTAAGCCAGTTTATCCTGGGATAGATGAAGGATGAAGATCAGAAAAGGCATATGGAGGATGAGAGGAGTTGGTGGCAATGGGATGGGGACCATCTGCATAGGATCACAGTTTTGACCATCAAATTCTGGTGGTGGCCAGTATGACCAAAGAAATTTCTGGAGCTGATGAACAGGCATCTAACCTTTCTATTTCTCCTTTCCTCTCCTAGGACATCACACCTCTCTTGGATAGGTAAGTGTTTCCCTGTGGTATTAATACCCTTCCTTCAGTCCCTGGAGGATGTCTAAGAATAAATGATTTATGTCCCCTGCAGCTTGGAGCAAGGAATGAGGGTGCTGACACCCAGAGAGCTTATCTCCAGAAAGCTGAACCCAGGCCTGTTCAAAGGTCCCATCCAGTATATGATGTGGAGGGAAATGCAGTCCACTCTTTCTCCAGGTATCAGTGGGTAGTAGTTATTTGTTCCTGGGGCTCCCACTTTATGTTTCATCTGTGGGATGTCTTCTGTGGCCCTAAATAGTACATTAGAGTCTGGACAGAGGGAGGGGTGAAGTTTAGCCAAAAGAAGGCTAGTTGGTACGACTGAATTTCTTCTCTTACCGTCATCTAAGAATTTATGACTCTGTACTGGTAAACAGAGTCTGATGTCCGAATTACTTCTCAGCCTACCATTTTGTTTGACTGTTCTATCAAATGTGACAACCAATATTTTAATGTTTTTCTAAAACAGTTATGTAACTCCCTGAGGCATCTCTGCCCTGGAGGAGGAGGTTACTGTACATACTCATCGTGTGTATGAATACAGTTCCTCTTGTGCTTGACGTTTATAACATGGAGTTATCTCATCTTAGGAGACTGTTTAGAGATCTATAAAAATCATTACAGAAATAAAGCTCTAAATAAAGTTTTTTATAGACTCATTATTATTTGTAGTTACTGATTTAATGAAAATTACAAATCTATCCCTGTTAATTTTTCCAGGTAACTGACACTGAAAAAAAAACAGTACTGAGGTATAATTAACACAGAATAAAATTCACCAATTGTAAAGTACAATTTGATGAGTGTGACAAATGTATACACTTATGTAAACATCTCCAAAATCAAGATATAGAAAATTTCTGTCATCCCAGAAAGTTCCCGCATACCCCTTTGCAGTCAATCCTTTTCTTCTAGCCTCAGCCACTGACACTCACTGATCTACTTTATTTCACTTTAGTTGTCTTTTCTAAAATCTCATATAAGTGGAACCATACATTATGTAGTCTTTTCTGTTTGGCTTTTTTCACTTAGCAAAATGCTTTTTGAGATTCACCTATGTTGTTGCATGTATCAATCACTGTATTTTATGGATACATCACAATTTGCTTATTCATTCACCAACTGATGGACGTTTGGGTAGTTTCTAGTTTATGGCTAGTACGAATAAACTTGCCTGAACATTTGTTTACAAATCTTTGTGTTTTCATTTCTTTAGGGTAAATATCTCGTGATGGGATTGCTAGGTTGTATGTTAGGTATATGCTTAACTATAAGAAACTATCACATTTTTTTTCTTAAGTGGAGGTACCGTCTTAATTCCCACCTCCAGTGAATGAGAGTCCTGTTTTCTCCAAATCCTTGCTAAAACTTGATAATGTCGATCTTTTTGATTTTTTTAACTCCATCAAAAAAGATATTTTAGGGGGCTTCCTTGGTGGTGCAGTGGTTGAGAGTCCGCCTGCCGATGCAGGGGACACGGGAGACGGGTTCGTGCCCCGGTCTGGGAAGATCCCACATGCCGTGGAGCGGCTGGGCCCATAAGCCATGGCCACTGAGCCTGGGTGTCCAGAGCCTGTGCTCCGCAACGGGAGAGGCCACAACAGTGAGAGGCCCATGTACCGCAAAAAAAAAAAGATATTTTATTAAAGTTCCCAAAACAAATTTGAGAAGTTACACTGCGTTTAAATTGAAAAAGGCCAAGTTAAAATATGGAAATAAAGTTTTCATTTGGTGGAAGCTGAAACTAATGTATACATTCTAATCAAAGATCTATCCCATGTGACATTTTTTGTTTTTAAGAGTCTACCAGGCCAAACCCTTCACTGCCTTTACTGCCTTTGCTTTGCTTTCCCCCTTTCTTTCTTTCGCTTTGCCTTCAGCTTCTTTTTTTTCCCTCCCTTTGGCCTCTGGTTCATCCATATGGAGTACTGTCCACGCTGATCTAGAAGACTCTTTTTGTTTCTCTTAATATCAATCTCCATTATTATGTCACTTTTTTCATCTTTCACTACATATTGGGTTTTCTCTTGACAATGTTTGGATACCACCACAGTTTTATTTTACCTTATTTTTTTGAAAGATATATTCCCTCATATAGAATTCTGGGTTAATGGACTTCTTTTCACTAATATAAAAAGTCACTCCATTGTTTTCTTACTTGTATAGTTTCTGATGAGATGTCTATTATCATTTTTATATTCATTTCTCTGTATGTACTATCTCTTTTCTCCTTGTAAGATTTACTTTTTTTGTCACTTGTTTCCACCAGTTTGATTATGCTGGATCTTGGTGTGTTTTCTTTTTATTTATTTAGTTTGTGGTTCATTGAGTTTCTTGGATCAATGGGTTTATTGTTTTCACCAAGTTTGGGAAAATGTCAGCTATTATTTCTTCAAGAGCTTTTTTTACCTATCCACCTTTTCTTCTCTCCTTCTGGAACTCTAATTTTACATATGTCAGACCACCTAAAATTGTCTCACTTGTCATTGATGTTCAGCATTTTTTAGCCTTTTTTCTTTCTGTGCTTCATTTTGAATAGCTTCTCTTGCTATTCACGTTCTCTCTTTTTTTTTTTTTTTTTTTTTTTCTGCGGTACGCGGGCCTCTCACTGCTGTGGCCTCTCCCGTTGCGGAGCACAGGCTCCGGACGCGCAGGCTCAGCGGCCATGGCTCACGGGCCCAGCCGCTCCGCGGCATTTGGGATCTTCCCAGACGGGGGCACAAACCCGTGTCCCCTGCATCGGCAGGCGGACTCTCAACCACTGAGCCACCAGGGAAGCCCAGTTCTCTCATCTTTTCACCTGCACTGTCTAATCTTCTGTTAATCCTGTTCAAGATGTTTTTCATTTCAGATACATTTCATTTCTTCAAAAAGTTGGGTCTTTTTATATCTTCAGTTTCTCTCCATACCATGTTATTGTTTCGTCTACATTCTCATGCAAATAGAAGATATATATAAAATAGCTGTTTTAATGTCTTTGCTAATTCCACCACTATTGTAATTTCTAACATGTTGTTATTGCGTGAGTTTTCTTGAGACTGTAGGTCATATTTTCCTGCTGCTTTGCATGGCTGGTATTTTTTTAAATTTTTAATTGACTTAATTTTTTTTAGAATACTTTTAGATTTACAGAAAAATTGAAAAGATAGTACAGAGAGTTCTTGTATACCTCATTCCTAGTTTATATTATTATTATCTTATATTTAGTGTGATACATGATTTATAATTAATGAATCAATACTAATACATTACTATTAACTAAAGTCAATAGTTTCTTTAGATTTCCTTCTTTTTTTACCTAATGTCATTTTCCTATTCCAGGATCCCATCTAAGGTTTCACATTACATTTAGCTGTCATTTTTCTTTAAGCTCTTCTTGGCTGTGACAGTTTCTCAGACTTTCCTTGTTTTTTGATGACTTTGACAGTTTTGGGGAATACTAGTCATGTATTTCGTAGGATGCCACATTATTGCAATTTGTCTGATGATTTTCTCATGATAAGACCAGGGTTATGAGTTATTGAGAGGAAAACCACAGAGTTAAAGTGCCATTTTCATCACATCATATCAAGCATACATACTGTCAACATAATTTACGACTGCTGATGTTGGTTTTAATCACCTAGCTGAGGTAGTGTTTGTCAAGTTTCTCCACTGTAAAGTTATTCCCCCCTCCCTTTTCCATACTGTATACTTTGGAAGCAAGTTACTATGTGTAGCCCACACTTAAGGAGTAGGTAGTTATGCTCCCTCCTCCTTGAGAGTGGAGTATCTACATAAATTATTTGGAATTTTGCATGAGAGATTTGTCTCTTCTGGCTGTCAAACATGATCAGTTTTACATTGCTATTTGCTGAATTTTGTTGTAATCCTTTAAGCTCTATGGATTTAACTTTGGCATTTAGTGAAGTTATTTGAAATAACTTTGTTCCTTTTGACACTTTAAGCTTTGCTGAGCCTTTAAGCTTTGTGAGAGTGGTTCAAGAGCAGCCTTTAATCTAGGGTTAACTTTGGCAATTTTCTAAGGTATTAACCTTCTGAGTACTCTGATGTTCTACATACTATAACATTTTTCCATTCTGGCTGACAGGATTGAAAACTATTCCCAGTCTTGTGTGAGCTCTAGAAATTATTAGGCCTACTGCTTTCTGGAGATTTGCTCTCTGGACTTAGTGAGTTTCACCGCATGCATGTGGCAATATTCAGCCACAGCCTTGAGGGAATCCCTTTGTAGATGTTTGAAAGTCTATGTACAGCTCCCTCCTCTGGGTTACTCTACCCTGCAAATTCTAGCTGTCTCAGGATCACAGTGTTTTTCTTCTTGTATTCTTTGCCTGTAAAATCAAATTTCACTTTTAGCAATCATTTAAAGCAGAAACTGATTTTTTTCTTTTTGGTACAACTTTACATTTAAGAAAATCAAATGGGATTTATTTAATAGGTGGCTATTTTAATAATAATGTACCATGGTCAAACGCTGGTAAAATATACTTTATACTTCTTATTTCTAGGCCTTTGCTTATTCTGCAGATTCATATTTTCTTCTTTCCTGCCTTATAAATGAGGCTGTTGCTTTAGGATAGGGGCTGATACTTTTTCTGTAAAGGGTCAGACAGTAAATATTTTAGGCTTTTTGGGCTGTTTGGTCTTTGTTGAAAGTACTTAACTATGCCATTGCAGTGAAAAAGCAACCATGGACAATATGGCTTTTCATGTATTCCAGGGTAGGGAATTGTTTAACTTAAAATATTTTAATATATTTCCTTTAGTTTTGTGTGTATTAGTAAAATACCACCAAAGTTCACTCATTCATTCAACACACTCTTCTAGAGGGCCTACTACATGCTAAGCATTAAGTTGGGCTCCAAGGATATGGAAATAAAAGACAGTTTCTGCTCCTCAGGAAAGGCTAGAAGACCAAGTTAGAGTCTATAGCAACCCTCTAGGTGAAACATTATTAAGATGTAAGCCAGAGGCATGGGAATGGGAATGGAAAATAAAGAATAGATTCTGGAGACAGAATTCCTGGAGCTGAAATATACAGGACAGTAACTGGTGGTAAGGGATAGACAAAGGTGATGTCAAGGATGGAAATACAGGAGATGCAGATTTTGGAGGGTGCTGATGAGTTCAGTTTTGGCCATGTTGTGTTGACCTACAGGACAACTAAGTGAATATATTCAAATGGGTAATTATTCTAACTGGAGCTTAGGAGAGAGGCCAGAGCTGGAATAATCAATATAGAGTGGGGGTAGCTGAAGCTATTCATGTAAATGAGATTTCCTAAGGAAACTGAGAACATACAGTCAAAGAGAGAGCATGTTATAGAGAATAACAACAGATGAAGGTCAATGAAGCGTCAGAAGAGACTGAGGAATTCTGGCAACAGAAATAAAAGAAAAACCAGGAAATGAAGTCCACATGGAATCTAAAACAAAGAGACTGTCAAAGAGAAGGGAATGGTCATTCACGCCAAATGCGAAGATCAATTTAGAAAATGACTGGAAAAGAGATATTTTAAACCACAACTGGTGACTTTGGCAAGGCCAATTTCAAAAGAGTGGAATGAGTAGAAGTTATTGTGTAGGGTTCAGGAGTAACTTGGAATGAGGCGGTAATGAAGTGAATAGATCACTCATTTGAGAAGTTTCACTAAGAAGGGAAGATGTATGAATGGAAAACATGCTGAAGGGAAGTAGCCTGTAGAAAGGCAGAAATCAACAGTATAAGAAAGGGAATAATTGGTGGAAGTAGGGAAGAGTGAGAGCTACAGCAGAGAGAGGTATTGACTTTCCACAGTTTCCTCTGAAACTGGAAAGGAGATAAAGATGGTAGAAGTGAACAATTCTGTGGGGTGGGGTTTGCAGTATGAGTGGGAAGAATTGAGGGATTCCTATAAGACGTACTGTAGCTTCTCTGTGAAACAGGAGATGAAGTCTTCTGCCTGGGAGTGAGAAGGGAAGTGTTGGAATAGGGGTTTGAGGTGGGAGTTGAAGGTTTGAAATTGCTGTTGTGAGGAATTGGAGAGGATTTGATTTGGGAAATATAAGAGTTCTGGGCAGTGCTGATGGCCAAGCATAGAGTGGAAATAATGAATTTGTAGTGGTACCTGTATGCACAATTTTGTGATTTTCCTCCTGCAATGGTCAGGAATTGGGGTGTTAATTTGAATAGTTGAATAAATCCAAGGTTAGAGAGTTGCATGGCAGATGCTGCAGAAATAGCATAAGAGGATAAAAGTGTTGAGGCTATTGACAACAAAGCTATCACTGCTAACTGTTTAGGGAAGGATTTTAAGCCAGGAAGGAAAGAGAGATAATAAAGAGAGATAGGGGACCAGAGATGTTAATGAAGTCAAGTAATGGTTGTAGGGAGAGATGAGAGTGAGAAAGCTCAAAAAATAAAGAGTATGGCATATCTGAATTGAAGATTTTAGAGAATGAATAGTTCCTGATGACTACAAGATCCAGAATATAGTCATTGATATGGACAGCTTGGATGTAATGGAGTCAAAAGTCACCAGCAGTAAAGTCAAGGACATGCAAGAATAGAAGAGTAGCTGTATATAAAAGATAGTAAAATCACTTGAGATGATGGGCTGGATTTGGGGTAGAGAAGTAAGGTTAACCCAAAGTGCAGGGGGTATAACCAGGAACTTTGTACATAATAGCATCAAATAGAGATAGAGGGAAATATGAAATGGAATGACAAGAGTCTCAAATGAAGAGTGATGTTTTTACATGAGGATGAGGAGTAGAGTATGGGTCTGGAAGTAGCAGTGGTGGCAACCTGATCTCTGGCATCTGAATTTAGAAAATGAATAGTCTCATGAACTTCTGGAAGCTGTTTTTTAGTTAGTTTTTTGGAAGAACCAGCCAGATTTATGTTAAATTAAGGAGGTGATGAGAGAATTCTGTAAACTGAGGATACAGGAGAGATAATTAGGGAGGTAGTTCTAAAGGGCAGAGTGGAAAGGGTTGGGTGGGAACAGTGGAAGGATGGGTGAAGGCAGAGGAGGTAAAGAACAGAAGAGTGGGGATAAAAGTACAGTAGAGAATAAATCATTAGAGGAGTCTACATTCTGGGCATTTATGCCAAGGATAACAGGAATATGAAGCATGGTGAAATTAATTAGTGTCAAGGTTTCAAATGGAACTCTAATTGAAGTTCATTTATTTGTTTAATAAATAGTTACTTGAATACCTAGGAACAGTTCCAAATTTTGAAGATATATGAGGAAACAAAACAGATATGGTCCCTGCCCTTCTAGAGACTACACTCCAGTGGAAGAGACAATGAACATGTAAATAATTTCACATAGTGATAATTACTGTGAAGAAAACAAAGCATGGTATACTCAGTAAATAATTATTCATGAGAGAAAATAAAGCAGGATAAGAGTACAAACAGTGATAGACAGATGAACATGCTATTTTAGATAGAATGGCCAGAGAAAACCTCTCTGAGCAAACAGTCCCCTCTCCCTATGTTTTACTGTGGACATTTCTAAACATACTGAAAAGTTTAAAGACTTTTACAATGAACACTCCTACACCTACCTAGATTCTATCATTAACATTTTACTGAACTTGCATGAATAAAGTCCTGAATGATGTGAAGGAGTGAACATATGGGGAAAGAGTGTTTAGGGACAAGGAAAGAAAAGTGTAAAGTCTCTGAAGTAGGAATGAGCTTAGTATGTTCAAGGAACAGCCAAAAGGCAAAGGTGGTTGGACCAAACTAAATGGGGCGAGGGGGTGGTAAGTGGTGGGAAATGAGGTCAAAGAAGTGGGTAAATCATGTATGTCTTGTTTGGTCTGTAAGGACTCTGGATTTTACCTTGGGTGATGGGAAGCATAAGTGCATTTTGAGTAGGAGAACTGGATGATCTCATTCATGTTATGGGCAGAATAGGCTGCAGATAGGCAAGAGTGGAAACAGAACAGTTAAAAAGTTATTGCAGTAGTTCGAAGCCAGTGGTATTTGTGGAAGTTATCTGTCTATATACTCTGAGTAGGCTCAGAATATATTTTAAATGTGGAGCTGACAGAACTTACTGTTGGATTGAACATGGCATAAGAAGAAAAGCGGGGATGCAAAGCTGACTCCTAGGAATCCTCAAAACCAAGGCCGGCTGAGCTAGCTGGAGGTGTCAGAGGTTTGGTGATGAGAGCAGACTGTGGTTCTTAAAAGGTTGGCAGGAATTCTTTATGATACCTCCAAAGAAATCCTAGTTCTCATACTGGAAAAAGTAACAACCCAAAGTGGATGAGGATCTGTGTGAGAGAGAAGATTCAGCCTATATGGGAACTTTTCAGGATTCTTCAAAGCCTCTTGTTAGAAAGAAAAAATCCTTGGGATGATGGAAAAGATTCAAGCTTTTCTGAGAAGAGAGAGATAGACTGGATTGATCTTCCTTCCAAGTATAAGTAAATCCATTAACAACAAATGTATGCATATTTGTATCTGTGTCCATGATGTGAACATACAATAGTTTTTGTGTTTCCTGTATCAAATTTTGTGCCAAGGTTCAATTACCTCACATCTAGTATTTGTGTCACCTTCTTGCTGATATGCTTCCAATCTCTCTTTATTTAGAAATTCTTTTTTATACTGCTGCCTATTGATTTGTCTAAACCAATACTTCTCAAATTACCTGTGATAAAGGATCAGTTTTTAAAACTGATTATGTTTGTAGAATACGATATAAATTAATTACTTGAAAAAGTGGAATTAAAATAACAAAGATTACAAAGTGCAAGCCCAGTTTTTTAACAAAATCAACTGGCAAAATTACTGTCAGAATTCTATGAAAGTTTCCAAGAGCTTACTCTCAATTCTGTACTATCCTGTCACAAACTGGCAACTACACAGTTTGTGAACCACATTCTGATTATCAGTGGCATCAACCATTCCAGACCTCAAAAGTTCCAGTGTCTATTAAACCAAATGTAAACTTATCACCATTGTCCTCTAAATTCTGTGCCAGTTAGCTCAGTCTCACCTGCTTCTAACGGGCAAGCCCTTATCTTCTCTCTCATGCAAGCTACTGTTTTTAACTCATTCCTTTTTTGCCTTTTTTTACCCAAAGCATCCTGATACATCTCATAGATGTTACATCAAAACTAAAATGGTTATTGCCCTTAGAAAGCTTTCCTAGGACCCACTTACCTAATCTTTACCCTTTCAGCATTTGTATTTTCTTATATTTATTAGTACAGATTTATCTTATTTGCATTTTTTATTAGAGTATAATAATTGCTTCAAAGTCTGATTTTTACCACAAATATAAAAATGTCTAGAATATAGCCACATGGATATCAAAACAATATAAAGTATATAAGTAATTACCTGCCTGTCTAAGAGTATATGGCATGGGGAGATAAAGCACTGGTGTCTATGTGAATACTATCTATGGGAACCTGCATTCATCCCTTTTCCCCCATGCCCTCCCTGATTTCTCTTATTTTCTTACTAGGCCTATCTCCATTAACTCTGGACCCTAAAACTGCTCACCCAAATCTAGTGCTCTCCAAAAACCAAACCAGTGTGTGGCATGGTGACATGAAGCAGGTAACGCCTAATGATCCGGAGAGGTTTGACTCAAGTGTGGCTGTGCTGGGCTCAAAAGGCTTCACATCTGGAAGGTGGTACTGGGAAGTAGAAGTAGCAAAGAAGACAAAATGGACAGTTGGAGTCGTCAGAGAATCCATCCTTCGGAAGGGCAGCTGTCCTCTAACTCCTGAGCAAGGATTCTGGCTTTTAAGACTAAGGAACCAAACTGATCTAAAGGCTCTGGATTTGCCTTCCTGTAGTATGAAACTGACTAACAATCTCAACAAGGTGGGCATATACCTGGATTATGAAGGAGGGCAGGTATCCTTCTACAATGCTAAAACTATGACCCACATTTACACCTTCAGTAGCACCTTCATGGAGAAACTTTATCCCTACTTCTGCCCTTGCCTTAATGATGGTGGAGAGAATAAAGAACCATTGCATATCTTACATCCACAGTAATTTGTCATACTATTGTATAAATTCAGAGCATTATTAAAGAGGTATTGAAATAGTTTACCAGTCTCACTGGTTTCTCTTCCCAATTTATGGGGAACTCTGGAATAATGAAAAGAGGATTCACAAATTGAATTCTGTTCTCACTGTTCTAAGTGGATTTCACTGGAGCTTTTCAAGCTGTCATTCTAACTCTCTGGGGTCTACTATGACACAGGAGCCATTCTCATGAGCATGATCATCATCCTATTATAACTGGAGCAAAATGCAACTTGATTTTGTGATGCTCAGGAACCCTTTTAAAACGTGCTCAGAAATGCGGCGAGCCGCCTCCGACCAGCAGAATGACGAGTCGCCACACGCAAGATTCTTCTCGTATCACACTTTATTGGAGCACAGCTTGGTTAAAGAAAAGATGGAAGGAAGACCCCGCAATCCTATAGCAGTCTGCTTATATAGGGATTAAGAACATGTGTCGCTCTGTGATTGGCTTTCGCTGATGGTGCGACTTGTGAGCCAGCATCGGATAGGTCGCTACTTTAAAACCTCATTAGTATACTTAGCGCAAGCGCAGTGGCCACAGGAAGGATGATTCAGCTTGCTTCAGCTTCCTGCTGCGTGGCAATTAGCTGACCGCGCCCTACACAGAAATTCTATCATACCGTCCTTATTCTCCAACATAATGACTCAATAGATTAATTTTTAGATGTGTGCTCTTCTTCCTATTTAATTATCTTTTAATATACATTTTGCAACACATTTATTTTCTGGAACTTGTTACTGTAATTTAAAAAAAAACTGTTCCAGAGATTTAAAGAATAAAATGTTCTGGGCTAGTTTATACTCTTGTCTTGAATTCTCTCAAGATACTTTTTAGTCCAGCGAATCTCTGACTCTTTCTCAATCCCTTTTTCTTGCTTTACCTACCTATGGAGCACTTGTTTTTCTGTATTCAAATACATTTAAGTATTTCCATTTACTTTTGACCATATCCTTTTAGTCATTCCTGCCTATAATTTAAATACCCGTATATTTCATTGTGTCCTCTCCAATATACTCATCCTCTAGCTTGTTCCTTCTTTCTAAGCCTAAACTTCTTAGGCTTATTGATCTCAGCAGTACCCTTGATGAAACCACCCCTATTTCCCTTCCTTTGGAAGTCCCATCTAACTGGGCTTCATGCTCTATATCTGACAGGTTTTTTGGGAGAGATGGGGGGCAGGGGTGCAGTACTTAGGACCTGCAGTATGGCCCTCTAAAATTACAATTAGCACAGCTCTTTGGGCAGGATAAAAGCCCTCTATCCTATCTGTCACAGTGGGAAGGATACATACAACTACAGGTAATATTCGTGTAGTGTTGGTATATACAATATACATACATTTATAGCTGCTGATTTGGGCAAACAGCCATGACATGTTATGGCTACATTTAAGAAATTACCTTTTTTAAAAAGAAATGAATTCATTTTAACTGGAATGTAATAAGGACCTATTTTGTGCCTGGAGCCTTGCTAGATGTTTCGAAGGATATAAAAGAAGCATAAAAAGAAAAAAAAAAGGTTCATCTAGGGGGATATAAAAGAAATTCAGGTGCCTGGACCCCACCTAAGACCAATTAAATAAAAATCTCTAGCAGATGGGGCCTAGGCATTCGTAGTTTGTAAAAGCTTACTAATGTGTGGCTAGGGCAGGGAACCACTGAACTAAAGGAACATGATTTCTCTCCTTTTTTAATCTTTAAAAAAAATTCAAATGTAGAGGAAAAAATTACATATTTATATGATAACTCCCATATACTCTCCACCTACATTACCAGTTATTAACATTTTGCTACATTTTCTTAGTCTCTCTCCCCCACATCCACCCCATATGATTTTGTGTGTGAGTATAATTATTACTAATGTTATTTTTGCTGAACTACTTTAGATTAAGTTGCAGGCATTATAATTCTTATTCCTAAATACATCAGCAAGTATCTTCTAAGAACCAAGGTAGTCTCTTACATAATCACAGTACTAAATTATCAAATTCAGAAAATTTAACATCAACACAATACTACTTACTAGCTAATATACAGTCCATATAAATAAGTAAATAATTCTAATGGTGGGATTTTAGGCACTGTAAAATTTCAAGTAATGTGACAAAGAATTTGGGAGAAAGAAGAGGGTCTAGGTAAGCCATAGACAGAATTCTAGATAACTGATATCTAAAGTCTGTGCTTGGGGACAGACGAGTGCTACAGAGTTCAAAGAAAGGGGAGGTCAGTATTCACCAGAATAGGAGAAAATTCTAAGGAAAAGACAGATTAAGTTGGACATAATGAAAGATGAGTAGGAATGAATATAAATTCTAATCTAGATTTGGAAAATATACTTCTTAAAAATGAATGTTTTGTATTGATGGTTGCATAGCTATATAAATATACTAGAAATAAATGAACTGTAAACTTATAATGGGCAACTTTTTGAGATGTAAATTATACCACAATAAAGCTGTGTTTAAAAAAAGGGAAAGAAAAAATGAATGTTTTATTCAGGTCACCAGGGGAATTAGAACAGGCCACAGGTGTATACATATTTTCCACTATCTGTAGGAGTCAACCTTAATACTTTTTCTGATATACTATCTCAGCTCTCCAGTACTTGTCTTAACACAGATGACACAACTTTTCCCCCAGTTTTCCCAGATAATTGGTTATTTTTATAATTGGTTATTCTATACTGAGTAATTTGAACAATCCCTCTACTTAGAACTCAGACTATAATTAAAGGCAGGAATTCGGGACTTCCCTGGTGGCATGGTGGTTAAGAATCCACCTGCCAGTGCAGGGGACATGGGTTCGATCCCTGGTCCGGGAAGTTCCCACATGCCGCGGAGCAACTGAGCCTGTGCGCCACAACTACTGAGCCTGTGCTGTAGAGCCCGTGAACCACAAGACCCCGCTCGCCGCAACTAGAGAAAGCCCACGCGCAGCAGCGAAGACCTAACGCAGTCGTAAATAAATAAATAAATAAAATAACATTTTTAAAAAGGCAGGAATTCTTCTAATGAGTATGAATTATGAAACACCAATACGGGATTTCCCTGCTAGAAATAGACTCTGAATAGTATTCACTAAGAAGCATGACTGGGGCTATCTTATATACTGTTTTCTCTCAGGCCACAGGAGATGAGGCTGATAGTAACCAAAAAATGAAGTAGAGTATAAAGAGGCCCCAGTCAGTGTGTTGGGATTCACTGAGGTGAGAACCTCAAAAGGAAAATGCCTTGTAAAATACATTCAGAAGCATGTATGCAATGTATATGTACAGTTTGGAGAATAATACGAAGAAACAAACACTCATTAATTCACCATCTAGCTTTGGAAATAGAACAGTATCAAAACCTTTGAAGGCCCCTATGTATCTCTCCCAGCCCTGAGGTAATCACTATTCTACATTTTGTGTCTGGATTTTTCTTTTTTGCAAATAATTCATAGGTATGTTTTTCCAACAAATGTATTGTTTAGTTTTTTCCATTCTACATATGTATGTATTCCTAGAAAGTATAGTATCATTACGTCTGTTCTTTGAACTTTAAATGAATGGAATCATGTTGTACGCCTTCCTTAGCTTTTTTAAAATTCAAACTTATGTTGTATTCCAGTGTATGAAAATTCAACAATTTAAACATCCAAACTACTGTTAATAGGTAAGTAGTTGGTTCTAGTTGTTTCATTTTTTTAATTGTTGCTGTTGCTATTGCTATTAGCAACAATGTTGCCATTAACATTATTGGATATGTGACCTGGTAAATGGGAGCAAGAATTCTCTAGGTTTACACCTGATAAGCACTGGTACATAGGGTATGCACATCTTCAAGTAAGTAATGCTGAACAGTTGGTCAACTCTATTGTGCCAATTTACACTGCCACCAGCAGTGGGAGTTCCCATTAATCTATGTCTTTGACAATTCAGTTTTTATCAGTAAGGTGGGTACACATAATGGTATCTCCTGGTTTTAGTTTGCATTTCCCTAATTACCACTGTGGTTGAAGCATCTTTTCATAATTTTATTAACCACTTAAGTTTCCTCTTCTGTGAAATGCCTATACAGATGTTTGCCCATTTTTGCATCAGATTGTCTCTTATTGATTCATAGGGTTACTTATATGTTCTGGATACCAATCCTTTGTTGGTTATTTGCACTGCAAATATCTTCTCCTATGGCTTAATACTTGTGTCTCATTTACAAAAAAATCCTTCTCAGAGGTCAGAGAGATATTCTCCTATGTTTTATTCTACATGTTTTAAAGTTCTGCGTTTTATATTTCAATGCTTGTTCAATCAACTAAAAGTAACAAGTATAAATTTGCATGCACCTAACATAATTTCTGTATAGATAAAGCAGTAATTAACAATAAATTAATAAATCTACAAACAACTTAGGAGATTTTTAACATGCCTCTCTCGGTAACTGATAGAAGAATCAGACAATATGATTAACAAACTTGACTCAATGAACATATGTTAGAACAGTGTACCCAACACCTGAGAACATCCAACAGCTGCAGGGCATTCTTTGTAAACACACACAGAACACTGACCATATACTTCAGTCAGAAGGAAAATTACAACAAATTTAAAAAGATTATAATCACACAAGCTATATTCTTTGACCTTAATTCATTTAAACCAGACATCGATAACAAAATAACTAATCACATGTATTTGGAAATTTTAAAATATTTTAAATAACCCATGGATCAAAAAAACTCCTATTGGAAATCTGAAAATATTTTGAATTGAATGATAATGAAAAATGACATCTGAAAAACTGGCACACAGTTTAAAGGGAATCGATAAGTCTTATATGCACATATTAGAAAAACAAAGGATGAAAATCAGTCATCTCTTTCAAGAAATTAGAAAAATAACAGCAATTTAAAGCCAAAAAAAAAAGTAGAAGGAAATTATAAGAGCAGAAATTAAGGATATACAAAAGAAATATATGGGAGTCATATAAAAAATGTCGTAAGTTTGTTCTTTGAAAAGTCTAATAAAAATGACAAACTTCGGGCTTCCCCGGTGGTGCAGTGGTTGAGAGTCCGCCTGCCGATGCAGGGGACACGGGTTCGTGCCCAGGTCCGGGAAGATCCCACGTGCCGCGGAGCAGCTGGGCCCGTGAGCCATGGCTGCTGAGCCTGCGCGTCCGGAGCCTGTGCTCCGCGGCGGGAGAGGCCACAGCAGTGAGAGGCCCGCATAACGCAAAAAAAAAAAAAAAAAAAAAATGACAAACTTCTGGTGAGACTAAGAAATGAAAAGAAGGCACTAACATCAGTAACTAATATCAGAAATGCAAAAGGAACCACTGCCACAGAGCCTGCAGACATTACAAAATATTATAGAAGGTTTTATGGTCAACTTTATATCAATATTTTTGAAATTTTAGATTAAGTGGACCCAACACCAGAAAAATATAGCTTATTAAAACTTATGTAAGGCGGGGGATGGGGAAACTATAAAGAAAACATAATTTGAACACTGGTGATATATGACTATATTGAAGAATTGCTATTTTTTAATTTTTTTTTTTTTTTTTTTGCCTGCACCATTCGGCATGTGGGATGTACCATGTGGGATCTTAGTTCCCGGAACAGGGATAGAAGCCCTGTCCCCTGCAGTGGAAGTGCGGAGTGTTAACCACTGGACCGCCAGGGAAGTCCAATGATTTTTTTTTTTTTTTTTTTTTTTTTGTGGTACGCGGGCCTCTCACTGTTGTGGCCTCTCCCGTTGTGAAGCACAGGCTCCGGACACACAGGCTCAGAGGCCATGGCTCACAGGCCCAGCCGCTCCGCGGCATGTGGGATCTTCGCGGACCGGGGCACAGAACCCGTGTCCCCTGCATTGGCAGACGGACTCTCAACCACTGCGCCACCAGGGAAGCCCCAATGGTACTGTTTTTTAAGACGTCTTCATCTTTTAGAGATTCCAGCTGAAACATTTATAGATGAAGTGATAAAAGGAGTTTTGCTTCAAAATAATAACACAGCACAACAACTTTGTTAATACTTAGGGTTTAAATTTCACAAGCACGACTGACCTGCGTCCTCCACCGAGTCCGGGGAAGCTGAGGGTCCTCCTCACAATACGACGAGCTGGTCCGCACAGGCTGGCAGCGACGGGAACCTTCTCCGTTGCGCCTCAGGCTTTCCCCGCCCATTACTCTGAGAACCAATCATGGAGCTGGCTTCAGACGTCCGACCAATCAGTGATCTCGGCTCCTGGCCCCACCCCGCTCCCCCCACCTCCTCGCTTGTGAGGCGTGTGAGGCGGCGCCATGTTTCAAGGGCAGCGGGCTTGGTTCTGCCGCAGCGTCAGCTGCAACCTGAGGCAGTTCTGGGGTAGGAAGCTGGGCAGAAGCGGGTGGCTGAGGTGGGGAGGGGAGCACCCCTTCCTCCCTCTGGTACCTTGGCCGCAGGACACTTGATGGGCTTACCCTGTGCTCTTGCCTCCACAGTGGCCGAAGGGGGGACCATCAGTGACCCGAGGGCCGCCGATTTCTTGTTCAGCTGCGATGCCTCACACCCAGACACGCTGAGGTACCTGAAGCCCACCTGGCAGTACCTTTTGGGTCATGAGGAGCCAGGATTTGGAGATAGAAGTTGCAGTCCACTAATAAATATTGATAATAGGAAGATACTGGAAACGAGCAAGTTTTCAGTCCAATCCTAGATGTGCGGGGAGGAAGTAGGCGCGGGAATAGCTAACCTTTCTCCTCTCTTTTCTGCCGCAATGGCATGGCTTCCTACCTGGTCCTCAGATCTTTTCCCGAGTTCCAGTGGTGTGTTTCCATTTGAATCTCCCACATCCCCGTGGCGCCTTGAAGGACCCTCATATTCAACATGTTTAAACCAAATCTCCTGACTGCCTCTCATACCTGTACCAGCTGCTGTGTTCTTAAACTTAAAACCTTGGTAGTTTCTTTTGAATAATAACCCCTATCCCCATTAATCCATTAATTAATCCATGACCAAACACCATGGATTGTGCCCCTGTAAATGTTCTTTGTTCTTCCTGCCACTATCTTAGTATACAGCGTAAATTACCTCTTACCCCCAAATCACAGTAGTCTATCTGAGAGGTTGCTGTGCCTCCAATCTGTCCACCTGTGATCCGCCTTCACATTGCGGTCCGATTATGTTTACAAAACAGACGTCTGATCACCGTCCTGGCTGATCCCCTTCTCACCCCTTCACTCCCCCACCCCCAGTCTCCTGATTACCTACCAATAATTCTCTTTCTGTTCATTTATTCTGTTTTGAAATGTTGAATACATTCTTGTTCATTGCATAATTTCAAATATTTCCTTTCTTTCTCCTAGAATATATCAGAGTCTTGATTACATAGAAGATAATGCTACAGTTTTTCACGCCTGCTATCTCTCTGCAGTAGCTAATGCTGAAATAAAAAACTCGGTGGCTTTAGGTCATTTTATTCTTCCTCCTGAATGCCTTCAAAAAGGTTAGCAAAGATCTTTCATCTAATCTCTGTTAGACTGCCAAATCCAGCTATGTCACCCAACTTTACTGATCTTTGTTCTCAGAGATTTTTGTGTTTTGTATCATTTAATATAAATAGAAAAGCATGTACTTTGGATCAGATTGCCTTGGGTGTGCATCCTCGCTTTGTTTATCATTCATTCACACGTTCACTGAGCTCTTATTGAGCTCTTATTGTGTGCCACGTTTCAACCAAGGTGCTGGGGATTCAGTGGTGAGTAAGATACAGATCTTGTCCTCACAGTGTTCACTGGCTAGGATCCAACACTTACTAATTTTGTCACCTCCCGAGTTGTTTTGAGGATAAAATGAGATAATATATTAAGTAGTCTGACCTGTGAGTATATAATAAATGTTCGTTGCTAGTTTTGAATCTCACCATTATTTTTCTGGATGTTTTTCCTGATATTTCAAGATTCAGTGTGATAATAAACCCATATATTTATATTGTTCTTTATATTATTGAAAGTACTTTCACATTAATTATTTCAGCAACCCTATCAAGTAAAGGGCAAGTGAGTAAATTGCTTCTGAGATTGGTCCTTTTAGTTTTCCCTGCTTGGAACCCCCTTTCTTATCCTGTTCTGTCCAAATCCTACCTATCTTTTATGGACTAACTTTAAATATCCCATTTTTGTAAGTCTTGCATTATTGTCCAATTCTTGATGTGTTTTTCGATGTGTATGTGTCCATCCCTAGAAAGACAGACTGAAAGTAGTAAAAATTCCCAGTGAGCAGAGTATTTAAAAAAAAACAAAAAAACTTGAAAAATGTTTCTATAGAAGAGCTTTGGAAACCCCAAAGATTGGGTTCCTTCTATAGTTGATGTCCTGGTGAGACCTAGTTATAATTTATAAAAATAAATTGTTCTAAGTGGTTATGCAAATAAATTAATGACTGGATAGGAGAATTGATTTACTCAAAAACTGCAAATCAGAGAATACCCACCTTCAGGGAACTTATATTGTGGAATGACTATCTGATCTAATTTTAAATTATCACTCCTATTAAGTCTTTGTGTTTAGCATCTTACATTAAAATGCATTCAATTTTTTTAAAAAAATTGTTTTAAATGAAAACATGATCCTTTTTAAAAATGAAAAGTATGCATTATTATTCACCTAGACCAGGATTGTCTAGTAGAAGTGTGAGAGGCAGACAAGTGTAAGCCACACACTAATTTAAAATTTTCTAATACCCACATTAAAACTAATAAGAGATGAAGTTAATTTTAAGAAATATTTTATTTAACCTAATGTATCTAAAATATTATCATTTCAATATATAATCAATATAAAAATTATTGATAAATTTTACATTCTTTTTTGATACTGGATTTGAAATCCATTGTTTATTTTAAACTTACAGCACGTCTTGTTTTGGACTAGCCACACATCTCAATATGTATCTAGTCTAGTGGCTGCTATATTGGACAGCTTAGGTCTAGAGGAATGTTAACTTTTTGTCCTTGAGTGGTATACTGTGGAAACTTTTGAGATCATTGATTTAAGATAATTTCATAGTCCTTTGACATGCTGAGCATTGTAGAATTCCTGTACTACCACGCCCACTAGACATGTTGTTCATCCAACCTCTTTTTTAACAAAGTAAATTCTTGAAGCACTCTACAGATTCAGGAATTTTATGCCTTTTATTTATTTATTTATTTTTTGCTGTACGCGGGCCTCTCACTGTTGTGGCCTCTCCCGTTGCGGAGCACAGGCTCCAGACGCGCAGGCTCAGCAGCCATGGAATGGGCCCAGCCACTCCGCGGCATGTGGGATCTTCCCGGACCGGGGCACGAACCCGTGTCCCCTGCATCGGCAGGCAGACTCTCAACCACTGCGCCACCAGGGAAGCCCTATGCCTTTTATTTTGACTAGACAGTTGTCTTCTTTATAATGCTTGGCCTAAAGACACTGACATCAGATGAAGATATGTATTACAGCCAAGAAAGTTTACAACAATGATTCTCATAATGCACTGGAGTGATCTGGAGAGTTTGTTAGAAATGCAATTCCCCAGCTTCTCCTCAATGATCTGGCTCAATAAGAATCTGCATTTTAAACAAGTATCTTAGGTACTTTTGATGCAAGTGGAATAATACTGACTTAGAAATTTGAAACCTAAACAAAATTCAGAAAATTCTACAAAGTTACTTTTTAAAAAACAGTATTGGATTTGTTTTTCTTACTACAGAAATAAGAAGAAAAATTGGTAGTTTTATTTGGGAACAAGACCAACATTCTCTGATAGAAAAGGTAAGAGTAAATTAAGGTGCTCGATTAGAATCTACAGTTTCAAAAAATTTTGAAAGCAATGTAATCTTAAAAATGCTTACTTGTGATATGTTAGCACCAATGACCCAGAGTAAGGAACTTAAAGGACATGCTTTTATTGAACATATCTAGTTTGACATTATTTTTACACTAGTACCTTAGTAAAATTGAGATTTTTTTGTATGAATAAAATTATTCACGTAAAAACTTGAAAATTTGAAAAAACTTGGAAATCTCAGTAATATTAAGGGAGTAATAGGTACACAGTATTTACCAGTTCTTTACTGCCAGTGTAGATGCTATTTGATTAATTCCTGTGTCGTACCATTTGTTAAATGTTATGAATAATACCCCTTAATAAATGTGTGCAATACTGAAAGTTTTTTAGCTTTTGCCATCCTGCCTCAAATTTGCCTGTGCTTGTGACTTATTTCAGAATCTTTATGCAAAGCCAAATTTGGGATAATTTGAGCATCAAAAAGAATAATGGATTATATACATTAATTTTTTTTAAATATAAATTTATTTATTTTTGGCTGCATTGGGTCTTTGTTGATGCTCACGGGCTTTCTATAGTTGCAGCGAGCGGGGGCTACTCTTCGTTGTGGTGGGTGGGCTTCTCATTGCGGTGGCTTCTCTTGTTGCGGAGCACGGGCTCTAGGCGCGCGGGCTTCAATAGTTGTGGCACGCAGGCTCAGTAGTTGTGGCTTCCGGGCTCTAGAGTGCAGACTCAGTAGTTGTGGCACATAGGCTTAGTTGCTCCGCGGCATGTGGGATATTCCCAGACCAGGGCTCGAACCCGTGTCCCCTGCATTGGCAGGTGGATTCTTAACCACTGCACCACCAGGGAAGCCCATACATTAAATTTTTTTAAAAATCCGTGATTCCATAGTGATACTCCAAAAGCATAAAGAAAGAAAAAAGGAAGAACAGAGGAAGGAAAGGAGGAACAAAGGTGGAAAAGGAAGAAGGAAGGAAGCAAGGAAGGAAGGAAGGAAAGGGTGGGATAAGGGAAAATTTCCTTTCAGAATAAAAGGTAATAAACGAAGAAAGGATGATAGAATAGAAAATTCGCACTGTACCACCCCCAGTAAAATAATTGGTTTAGGCAAGTGTCATTAATGGGTGTTAAAATCATGATCTAAAATGATCACTTCATTGATGATTACTTATTAATTACAAAGGCAAGCAATGCTTGTACCTTTACAATGAAGGGACCTGGCAGACGCCACCATAACCAACTGATAAAATTTAGCATCACCAATATTGGAACAACCTCTTGTTATGTTCAGCTCGATGTGATATAATAAAAAGTACACAATATAGGGAATTCTCTGGGGATCCAGTGGTTAAGACTCGGCACTTTCACTGCCATGGCCCCGGTTCGAATCCTGGTCAGGGAAATAAGATCTCGCCCACCTCATGGTGCCAAAAAAAGAAAAGTACACAATATTATCTTGTAGTGTTCTTGTTCAAAATTGTGAATCTAATCATGAGTAAATACTCAGATAATTCCAGATTATGGAACATGTCACAAAGCAACTAACTGGCTTAGACTCTTTAAAACGATGTCATAAAAAAACAAAAAAAAACAGGGCAGACTGTTCTAGATTGAGACATAAGAACCAAATGTGATGTATGAACCTTGAATGGATTGTGGATTTTTTAATTTAAAAAAATGTAAAAAAGAAATTTTGAGGACAGTCGGAAAAATTTAAATATGCAATGTATATATTAGGTGATATTGAGTTAATGTTAATTTTCTTAATTATGATAGTGGTATTAAAATGATAAAATAATGTTGTTGTTTTTTTAGAAAATGCATGCTAAAGATTGAGTGAAATGTCATAATATCTGCAAATATTTTCAAATGGTCCAGCAAAAATAAAAAATGAGAGAGAGAGGGCATGCAGGGTGGCAAAAATGTTAACACTTTGTGAATCTGGGCAAAAGGTATATAGTACTTATTGTATTATTCTTTAACTTTTCAGTAAGCTTGAAGTTTTTCAAAATAAAAAGAGAGAAAATCTCTATGTCTAAAGCCCAGCAATTAATTTATGCATTTTGTATTCCTTTCATTAACTTGTTATTTCTTCCCAAAGCGTCATCATCTGAAAATAATAGCTCTTTTAGTATCGTTGGCTATGTTGTACTAAGGATCAAATATCTAATCCTTGACTTGTCAGAGTGTTTCCAGGGACATGAGTGGTGGTAGAATGGTTATTACTTGATAATAATTATTGAGTATACCGAAAGGCCCTTAAAGTTCGTTAATTTAATCATTCTGTTTTAGAAATGAGAAAACTGAGGTAAGAAGGTAAAGACCTGACTTAGTTCACATAACCAGATGTTAGCAAAGTGGAACCAGATTTTATCAGCTCCAATCCAATCTAATGTTTCTTTCTACTAAAAAATTAGTAGCACATGCCTGTACTGACTGTTGACTCTAGAAATTGTATGATTATACGATAAAGGATTTTGTTCTTTCAAATATTGATTGATGTTGAGTATTATCCAATTATAATAATGTAACCATGGAATATGTAAGTAGAAGGTACTTCATCCAATGGCAATAATAAGGGTAAATCTGGGGACTTCCCTGGTGGTCCAGTGGTTAAGAATCCGCCTTCCAATACAGGGTATGTGGGTTCAGTCCCTGGTCAGGTAACTAAGATCCCACGTGCCATGGGCAACTAAGCTCTAGAGCCCACGTGCCACAGCTAGAGAGAAGCTACAGACAAGCCTTCACACTGCAACCAAGACCTGATGCAGCCAAATAAAGAAATAAATATTTTTTATAAAGGGTAAACCTGGAAGGTAATTTGGGGAACATTTTTATTGTTTGGAGTGGATTTGTGACCCAAATATAGAAATTTCCTAATGGCATATTAAGTAAACATATTATGTGATAGGTACCAGTATCTGAGGTCAGTCACTTTCACATAATCTTTTGGAAAAGCTTAATATACATTTAGTTCTTTTGTAACTTCATAGCTAAATACTCCACTTTAATTTTTAAGGGGAAACTTAATTTGTTCAGCTTACTTCATATTTTTGATTTGTAGCTCACAGGAAGCCTAGGAGTTTTCAAGTCAAGGATTTTAAGAAAGTTTAAATTAATAATACTTTTTTTGGTTTCCTTATTTTTTTAAACTAAAAAGTAATATGACCACATTAGGGAAAATTTCAAAAAATCAAAAAGAGAATAAAATCAGTCAGTTTTACTATCTAATACAAACACAGCTGATATTTTAAAAATCCTGGTCTTCTTTCTTTACGTATCTCTAAAAATATATAATATAATTCTGTGTGTGTATGTGTGTGTGTACAAAATTTTGTGAGTTTTTCCCACCAAACTAGATGGGATGGACCTGAGTGTATAAATATTTTTGTGACTCTTGATATATATTGCCAATTTTTTTCTTTACTTTTTTAAAAAAATTATTGATTGCATCATTGGTGTGCTGATTTTTTTAAATGTGATTTCTTTTGCTCTCAGCATGATGAAGTAACACCAAATGAAATAAAGTCCCTTAGGGAAAGCAGTGTACTAGCAACGGATCACAAAAAAGAATTATCTAAAAGGTACTGAATTTGTATACTTCACTGATATTCAATTAAGTATAGACACCTTTGAACACTGTGTGTTTATCTCATTTAATTTTCACAGTCGTCTTATGAGATTGATATCATTATCACCATTGCCATTTTACAGAAAAAGAGATCAAGTATATATAGATTAAGTAATTTGCCCAAAGTCATACAAACTTTTACTAAGTGGGAAGAAGCAGGATTTGAACTGGGTCAGTCTAATTCCAGAATGCATGCATTTAACTATTATGCTAGACTATCCTTGCAGAAAATAAACAAAAATTTTATGTATATTTTGATCACTGTTACATTATTTTTAAACTATGTATTATAATAAGAAAGAAAGAAATATTAGCAGTAATTTTATTAGGATTGGGAGTTCTGGGTGATTTCCCCCTTTCCTTCCCAAATTGTTCGTAAAGTGGCTACTTTGGTTTAAGAAATTAAAATTATATCTTAAAAGACAAACAGACATGGACTTGCCATCGTGTTAGGTCCAATCTCTGAGAGGCCCCCTTGTTTCAGACTTACTCATTATCTAGTCCTAATTCTGTATTTTCCAGTTCAGTGGTTTTCATATGTTCATAGGGAGCATTAACTATATGAAAGTCTGGTATTTAGCTGCTGAAATAAAAATGATCTTTCTTCAATATAAGAATTAATGAGTTTAATTTATATAGTTTTTTTAATTTTAAGTTTTTTCCCATAATTTTTTATACCTTTTGTACCTCCTGTTTTTCTTTAATTTGAAATAAGTTATTATCTGATTTAACATAAAGTTTTATATTTAATTTTAAGTTTAGTAAACTATTGCTTCATGGTCCTATGACTTCTAGATAATCCACCGCTTGGGTTTGAGTATCCATATTCTAGGTCTTTGAGATCTCTATGTATAGCACTCCTTTGAACTTGTTATGGTTTCTGAGATAAGAAGCTGGTAAGGAGAGGAAGAAAAATGAAATAGAAATAGAAGAAAATGGTTATCCTAAGTGACCTTGTAAGAGAAGAATGGGAAATAGAAATTAAAAAGTAAAGTAACTCCCAGTGATTCACTTGACTTGGAAAGACATCAGATATATATGGTTTCTTTTTTTTTTCAAGAAATGGTTGTCCTGGGACTTTCCTGGAGGTCCAGGGGTTAAGACTCCACTCCCAATGCATGGGGCCCATGTTTGATCCCTGGTCAGGGAACTAGATCCTGCATGCTGCAACTAAGAGCCTGAATGCTGCAACTAAAATATCCCACATGCCACAACTAAAGATCCCGAGTGCCGCAACTAAGACCTGGCACAAGCAAATAAATTTTTTAAAAAAAGAATTAAAAAAAAAAAGAAAAAAGAAATGGTTGTCCTGCAAAATGCAGAAGCATAAGGAAAAGATTGATAATATGACTACCAAAAATATTTTAAACTTGCACATGGAAATAAAAATACCATAAACCAAGACAAAAGAAAAATATACACTTGAAAAAGTATTTGACAAAGGCTATTTTCCTTAATATACAAAGAGGGCTTACAAATCTGGGGAAAATATGTCCAGTATTTTCCAATAACAACAACAAAAATAGACAAAGTAGGTGTCTAGTTAGAGCCTTTTTCTTTGTAGAACCACCAGAGGGTGCAGTGCAAACATAGATAAAATACACTTTGTCCCTACTCGAAGTTTATTTTTTTGGCATGCTACTAGTGATAGTGAACACTAAGTGGTGAGCTAGTTTTTGAACACTTGCCAAATATAAGACATTTGTGAGCTAAGCAGTTCACAGTATTTCATTTGATGCTCACAACCTTATAAGATAGTTAAATAGCATTAGCCTCATTTCACAATTGAGGAAACAGGTTCAGAGAGCTAAATAATTCACCCAATATTATTTAAGTAGTGAACATAATTTGATACCGACTCTAGCTGATCCAGAGTCCAAACTCTTAATCACTATGCTGTTTTCCTTTCCCAGTAAGTTCCCAGATCTTCTGAAAATGGCATGAATTTTTGCTTATTTTTCTTGTTCTTAATTATTTTATTATAAATATAAAGCATGTAATTTGTCAAGATGGAAAATGCTAAAAAAAGAAAAACTACTAAAAAAGAAAAGAATAAAGAAAATTTAAATTATAAGCAAACCCACCACTCAGATAACCACCATCAACATTAGTACATTTCTTGCTAGCTTTTTATAGACATACACATTAAGCAGAGTTGAGGTCAGACTGCAGATATAGTCTGTCTCTTGATTTTCCATTTAATATTCTATGGGCAGTTCCCCATTCTGAAAAACCTTATTTAATATTATGATTTGTAATGGCTGTATATGGCATTTAATCTTATTGTCTGTTTAACCACCTTCCTTTAATTTTTTTTTTAAAAATTACAATTTGTTGCTCTTGTGGCACCTTCATGAACATCTTTTTAAAAATAAATCTTTCTCTACTTTTTAGATTTTTTTTTTCTTTTGGCTGTGGCATGTAGCTTGTGGGATCTTAATTCCCCAACCAGGGATAGAACCCGGGCCCTTGGCAGTGAAAGCACAGAGTCCTAACCACTCGACCACCAGGGAATTCCCGTGATAATTTTCTTAATGTAAATTCTCAGATGTGGAATTTACGGTATTAATGAGGTATGAGTGTTTTTAAAGGCCATGATGCCTATTGTCAGTTGCTTCCCTCAAAAGTACAAATTTAAAACTGCCACCAGTGTTGGTCTCACCACATCCTCATCAGTATATTGAGTATTAATAAGAAGGCTTGTGCTAATTTAATAGATGAAAAATAGCATCTTGTTTTTTGTGGGATTTTTTTGCAGTACGCGGGCCTCTCACTGCTGTGGCCTCTCCCGTTGTGGAGCACAAGCTCCGGATGCGCAGGCTCAGCGACCATGGCTCACGGGCCCAGCCGCTCTGCGGCATGTGGGATCTTCCCGGACCAGGGCATGAACCCGTGTCCCCTGCATCGGCAGGCGGACTCTCAACCACTGTGCCACCAGGGAAGCCCAGCATCTTGTTTTAATTTGCATTTTTCTTTGATTACTAGTAGGTTTGAATCTTTTTGAATTTATTAGCATTTTACATTTTCTTTTCTGTGACTTGTTTTTATCCTTTCTCCATTTTCTATTGGGAGTCTTATTGCTTTTCTTATCAACTTGTCTGACATTTTTAGCTATATTATCCTTTTGCCAGTTTGTCACATTATTTCCTCAGATTGTTCTCTGGCTTATATTTTTTAGAGATACAAGCTTTGAGTTTTTACATTGTTAAACTAATCACTTTTCCTTTATCGTTTCTTCTATCGCTTTTATGTTCAGAAAAGTCCTTTCCCATTCAGGTATCAAATTGGTTTTTAATTCTGCAGATAGTTATTTTGATGTATGGTAATAGGTGAAGATCGAAGTTTATTTTTGTCTTACAAATAAGAATTTTCCACCAGTTTTTTAAGAATAAATCTATCTCCAACTGATGTGATTTCCATTCTCATATGTTGTGTTTAATGTCTGGAGATCTGTTTTTAGACTATTTGTTTTATTCCATTAATCTATGGATCTATTTTGATATAAACATAATATTCTTTTAAGTTATATAACTTTATGTATTTTAATACCTGACAAGGCAAGTAAGTACCAAACTCATTACTCTCCTCTTATTTTTATTTATTTATTTATTTCAAATGATACTGTTTATATGTGGAATCTAAAAAAATGATACAAATGAACTTATATGCAAAACATAAACAGACCCACAGACATAGAAAGCAAACTTATGGTTACCAAAGGGGAAAGGTGGGGGGAGGGATAAATTAGGAGCATGGGATTAACATACACACTCTACTCTATATAAAACAGATCGTCAACAAGGACCTACTGTATAGCACAGGGAATTTTTTTTTTAACATCTTTATTGGAGTATAATTGCTTTACAATGGTGTGTTAGTTTCTGCTTTATAACAAAGTAAATCAATTATACATATACATATATCCCCATATCTCTTCCCTCTTGCATCTCCCTCCCTCCCACCCTCCCTATCCCACCCCTCTAGGTGGTCACAAAGCACCAAGCTGATCTCCCTGTGCTATGCGGCTGCTTCTCACTAGCTAGCTGTTTTACATTTGGTAGTGTATATATGTCCATGCCACTCTCTCACTTTGTCCCAGCTTACCCTTCCCCCTCCCCATGTCCTCAAGTCCATCCTCTAGTAGGTCTGCGTCTTTATTCCCATCTTGCCCCTAGGTTCTTCATGACCTTTTTTTTTTTTTTTAGATTCCATATATATGTGTTAGCACATGGTATTTGTTTTTCTCTTTCTGACTTCACTCTGTATGACAGACTCTAGGTCCATCCACCTCACTACAGATAACTTCGTTTCTTTTTATGGCTGAGTAATGTTCCATTGTATATATGTGCCACATCTTCTTCATCCATTCATCTGTTGATGGACACTTAGGTTGCCTCCATGTCCTGGCTATTGTAAATAGAGCTGCAATGAACATTGTGGTACATGACTCTTTTTGAATTATGGTTTTCTCAGGGTATATGCCCAGAGTGGGATTGCTGGGTCGTATGGTAGTTCTATTTTTAGTTTTGTAAGGAACCTCCATACTGTTCTCCATAGTGGCTGTATCAATTTACATTCCCACCAACAGTGCAAGAGGGTCCCCTTTTCTCCACACCCTCTCCAGCATTTATTGTTTGTAGATTTTTTGATGATGGCCATTCTGACCAGTGTGATACTCTCCTTTTAAAAATCTCTTCCTTAGTTCTTCATGCCTACTTATTATTTTTCTACTTTCAAATTTTAATTATTTTTTAGGAAGTATATTCATATGGTTCAAAATCCAAGATACACAAAAGGGGAAACTATGAAATATACTGGCTCCTAGATAGCCAGTTTCCCTCTCAGAGGCAACCCCAATGTTATCAGTTTCTTATATATGCATATACTACTTCACAAATAGTAGTATTCTATAAACATTGTTCAGCACCTTGCCTTTTTTCTCTTAATAATTTACCTTGGAGATCATTCCATATTACTACATAAAGAGCTTTTTCATTTTTGTGCTGTGTACTATTTTATTGTATGGATTTACCATAATTTATTTAACTAGTCTCCTATTTTACTGGACTTTCAGGTAATTTCTAAGTTGCTGTTAAAAACAGTGCTTCAGTGATTGATCATGTAATGTCATTTTGCATGTGTGCGAGTGTCTTTAGGATAATTCTTAGAAGGGGAATTGCTAGGTCAAAAGGCATATACATTTTGTATCCTTGATACAATCATTGTCAAATTGCCCTCCATAGAGGTTAAACCAGTTTACATTCCTATTGTTTGTGTATTTAAGTACCTTTTCCAGGCTAGGGTAACCAGCCATCCAGGTTTGCTTGGGACTGTCCTGGTTTTAGCACTGAAAAGCCCATGTCCTGAGAAACCCCTCAATCTAGGGTAAACTGGGATGGTTAGTCACCATTCTTTCTTCTATACTTTCTCCAACACAGTGTGCTAACATATGTTTAGGTCTTTCCTAATCTGATAGATATAAAGTGGTATCTTACTCTAGTTTTTTGTCTGAATTGCCATCATGAGTGAGGTTGAATGTCTTTTCATATGTTTAAGAACCATTTATAGTTCCTATTCTGTGAACTGTTTGTTCATATCCTTTGCACGTTTTTCTATTGACTTTTATTTTTTTGCAAGAACCCTTTACGTTTAGGAGAATTAATTTTTTGTGAAATAAATTACAGTTATTAGCTTATGTTTGTCTTTTGACTTTAAAAATGTTGGGTTTTGCATTCAGAAATTTTTTACTATATGTATTCATTCTTATTAATATTTTCTTTAATGGCTTTTTGAGTTTTATGTCATAATTAGGAAAGTCTTCTCTAAGATTACTATTATTTTGCTATGGTTTCTTCTTAGTGATTTCTTTATTTTTAAATTCAAATCTTTGATACGTTTGGAATATATCTTGGTGTAAGATATGAGGTGGCGATCTACCTTCTTTTTTTTCTCAGATAGTTACCTACTCTTGGCTATTGATTGAATAATTCATCTTTTTCCCCACTCTACTGAAATGCCACCTTTATCCTAGGTTAAATCCACATAAGTATCTGGGTCTATTTCTGGACTTTATATTCGATTCCATTAATTTGTCATGCAACAGTGCCATTCTGTTTCAGTTGTTTATAATATGATTTAATATCTAGAGCTAGTTCCTCCTCCTTACTCTTTTCCAAATTTTCTTAGTTAACTATTCTTCCTGGTTTACTTTTCCATCTGAGTTTTGGAACCAGCTTGTTCATATTAAAACAAAAACTTCTGTTGTTATTTTTAGTGACATTACAAAAAAATATAGATTAATTTAGGGAGACTTTGATGCTGAATCTTCCTATCTGAGAAAATGGTATTTTTTTCCTTACTTGTTCAAGTTTTCTTTTGTGGCCCTTAAAAAACACTTTCATATTTCCTTCATATAAATCTTATAGTTCTTTTAAGATTATTCCTAGGTTTTTTTTTTCATTCTATTGTAAATTTGTTCTTGCCTCCTATTAGATCTTCTAACATGTGATTGTTCATGTGAATTTTAGAATTATTTTTTTCTTAAACACTAAAATCCCTTTGGGATTTTATTGAGAATTATATTAAAGGTTGAGAAGAATTGATGTCTTTATAATTTTCAGTATTCCTATCCAAGACAATGCTTTTTTGTTTTTCTTTATTTTTCTTTTCTGTATCTTAGTAAAGTTTCCTGATTTTTCTACAAATAGAATCAGAAACTGCTTATTATGTTATTCCTAGATTTTTATGAATTTTGTTGCTATTGTGGATTGGATCATTTCTTCCTTCATTAGTTATTGCTGACATAGAAAAGTCATTTATTTGAGGGTATTTGTCTTATATTTACCCACTTGGAATCTTTAAGATTCTAAAAATATTTCAGTTGATTCTCTTGGCTTTTCAGGGTACACGTTTATATCATTTGTTAATAATGAAACTATTTCTTCTTCCGTTTCACTATATAACTCTTCCATTTCACTAGATATCTCTTCCATTTCTTTCTCTCCCCTCCCTCATCTCTTTTTGCTTGGCCAGAAATTTTAGAGCCATGACAAATAATAGCAATGATAATGGGTATCCTTGTTTAGTCCCTGAGTTTTCTGGGAATATTGTTTTGCTTTATTTGTAGGATCTCATCCTAACTGAGCTATGGTTTCTTTTAGAAGAGTTTAGATGAACTCTAACTTTTAAACAAATTGAAAGTAAAACCTTTGTTATCACTCAGTGTAATTTTAGAATTTTTAGGAAAATAAATTTAAGGATGACTCCAATTTTTTATTAAGGTTTTTATTTTCATACAATTGTATTACCTATGGATTATATGTAGTCTAAATATAGTAAATTGTTATTTGGCAGTTAGAAAATAGGATATTTTAGTTGAAAACTGCTTAGCTCTTTAAAAATTAGAATATAATTAATTATATACTATACAACCACACTCAGAATAATTTAACTTTTTTTCTTTTTAACTCAGAAGTCACTTAGTATACCTCATGATTTTCCCAGACATCATTTTTTATTTATTTTAAAGTGTGGAAATACGAATTAATAGAGTTCCAATTATTTGAACACTGAATAATAATAAATGCTGTGATTATTTAAAATGGAGCCTTTTCTTTTAACATATTTGAGATTACATATGTATATCTGTTTTTTATCTAATTATAAAGTATTATTGCATTATTATACTTTCAAAAATATTGAGAAAAAGACCCACATCTGTATTTACTCAGTAAATATTTGTTTTAGGAAGCAGCCCAGAAAGCCAAAAATATCTGTATGGGCCCTTGTATTACTTAGAAGCACAAAGGAGTTCGTAGTTAATGTTTTCACCCAGTAAGACTGAAGTCTGATCACAGAGCAATTAGATTGCTATATATATTGCCTGGAATCATTTCTCATTTGTAAAACAAGTCCAAAAAAATATAAACATGACTTTCTATGTGTTTCTATATTTTATAGCACAGAAAAGCATTTTATAAGGACTCCAGTTGTAGAAAAGCAGATGTACTTCCCTCTTCAGAATTATCCAGTGAACAACATGGTAACAGGTAATTTAAAATAAAATTTAGAGTCAACCCAAGTAGGGAAGAAACAAGGGAATATTTTGTACAAAGTAGAGCCCCCTCTATTATACATGCTAATAGAAGACATCATTCACACGTTAAATAAATTAATCTGCAGAACTAATCCAAAGACAGGCTCCATATTTTCTGTGTTAAAATGCTGGTCTGTCCTGCCCCTAGACGTAGAGAATAGACTTGAGGACACGGGGAGGGGGAAGGGTAAGCTGAGACGAAGTAAGAGAGTGGCATGGACATATATACACTACCAAATGTAAAATAGATAGCTACTGGAAAGCAGCCACATAGCATAGGGAGATCAGCTTGGTGCTTTGTGGCCACCAAGAGAGGTGGGATAGGGAAGGTGGGAGGGAGACGCAAGAGGGAGGAGATATGGGGATATATGTATATGTATAGCTGATTCAATTTGTCATGAAGCAGAAACTAACACGCCATTGTAAAGCAATTATACTCCAATAAAGATGTTAAAAAAAAATCCTGGTCTATGGGTAAGGTGAAAACACACCCCTGTTTACATAAGACAGTCCCAATTTATGAGTGTTGTCCTGGCATTAGCGTTTACTCTTTTTTATTTTTTTAACATCTTTATCGGAGTATAATTTCTTTACAATGGTGTGTTAGTTTCTGCTTTACTCTTAAGTGTCCCAATTTGGAAGATTAATTGTATGGACAATTCTAATTATAGTTTCCTTTGAGAATCTGATGAAACATAAGTCCCTTTCCCTAAGCATACACACACACAAACATAACACACAAATTTACATGTAATTTAAAGAGGCTCACTTATGCCCAGAAGCCCTTTCATGGATCATCCAGGTGTCAATGGACTCCATATTTGGGTTTCCTAGTGCCCAACATAAAGAGAAGACAGCTAACTGAGGCTGACATTGAGAGGGTGCAAACAAGGGAACTAGTTGAAAAGTGACCATTGGGATTTGGATAGTGCTACGTGAGGTGAGATAAGGAAATAATATTTGGATAATTTGATCTGGGTAGTATTCAGCAGGGTCATTGATAATTTTAAAAATAGAGGTTTTAAAAAAATTGTTTTTAAGACACTGCAATTAAACAGTATAGGCTTTTTGACATTTCATTATAAAATCATTTGTACATTTATCATTTTCTCTTTATTTAGCAGTGTCAAAACTACCTCTTGCAGCTAGTTCACAAATTCCTAAATGTCTTCTCTCATATTACTGTTCCTTCTAACCAATTTGTCTAGACATTTGTTTTATTATTTTTTTTCTTCTGTTCATTTGATGTAAAATAGCTTTCAGAAAAGCACTTCAAAAAGAATGTTTAATGTGTAGTTTTGGGCTGAGTGTTGGAGACATCAAAGAAAACTTCTATCCAACTGTGATAGTAGAAAAGTCAGTTTTGGAACTCTTAGGAGCAATTGTTGACTCCAAAGGACAATGAACTAAGTAGAAGTACAGTTGACCTTTGGACAACATGGGTTTGAACTATGAGGGTCCACTTATAAGAGGATGTTTTTCAATAATAAATGCTACAGTTCTACATAATCCTCAGTTGGTTGAGTTTGTGGATGTAGAACTACAGATAAGAGGAACCTTGAATCCCCAGGGCTAGCTATATATTATAAGTGGATTTTCGACTACAGGGTGGGTTGGCACCCTTAACCCCAACCTTACTGGTGAGTCAACTGTACTTAAGTACTAAGACTGGGAGTAGCTGATTGCTGCCTAGATTTATCCTTACACCTACATATTCAGATAAAGTGTAGGTACCTTAAACCATGGTTGTGGTATAGTACTGGTATTGATTTTGCTTCAGGCAACTCCATCACCAGGTACTAAATATCTTTTGTTCATTTGGACTTACCAAGTGTTTGATAACATATTATAAAGATCAATGATAAATATTAAAATCAGCCACATAATAAAGACAAATGCTTAGTTTTGGACAAGTAACAATGTTGCTCTATGTTTCATTGCCATCTGACTGTTCAAAAAGACATGACAGTGTTATATAAAAGCAAACTAAAAAAGAACTGTAAAAATAATCATTAGTAGAATCTTTAAAGTATAATTTTAACCTGTGGTAAGCTGGTATTGATTTTATCAGTAGAAGTAAAATTTTTGATTTTTTTAATTTGTGCAATTGAATAATTATCTTCCTTCTTTATATTTCTAAATTAAATTTTAAAATAACACTTTCTTGGAAGAAAGCTTCATTTTTTAAAAGATAATTCAGGGACTTCTCTGGTGGTCCAGTGGTTAAGACTCCATGCCCCTTAAGACTCCATGCTTCCATTTCAGGGGGCACGGGTTTGATCCCTGGTTGGAGAACTAAGATCCTGCATGGTATGGCCAAAAAAAAAAAGATAATTCATTTGTCTTTAATTTTGAGGTAAAGTGACAGTCCTTCCTTTTTTGTCATGCCCATCTGCTTGTACAGGAAGAAATAACTTCTTGTTGGGAAAATCATCTTGTGTTAATTGAAAATGTTGTGAATGAGAGTTCTAATTTAGGCAGTGGTATCAATTTTTGTGACTATACCTTGACTGTCTCTTCCTCAAAATGGGTTGAGTTCAACTCAGTGAATGTTAAATCTCTTAAAATAAAACTAATTAGATGTTTGGTTTTAGAAAGTACAAGTTGGACTATACTGTAGAACAGGGTTTCTCAGTCCTGGAACTGCCAGCATTTTAGGACAGGTATTCTTTGTTGGAGAGGGCAACCCTGGCCAGTGCCCACTAGATGCCAGTAGTATCCCATCCAGAAACCTTTCCCCACCCCCGTTACCCCTAAGTTGTGACAACCAAAAATATATACAGGCATTACCAATGTCCCATAAAATATCAACGGATTTTTTTTTGGTCTGTTTTTTGTTTTTGACTGGAATTAAATCCTCTAGGTCTGATATCACTGGTTATTACCCATGATAAAAAGTTCTGATTAACAGCTACATGTGTGATTAATAAAAGGAAAAAAATTACTAATAATGATAAATATCTTGCAGGCAAAAATTTTTAAACAAAAATTCTGATAATTAAAAGTTTGGGAACTTATAGTAGATACTGTATTAATTATCTATTGCTGTGTAACAAATTGCTCCAAAACTTAGCAGTTTAAAACAATGGACACTTACTATTACATAGTTTCTGAGGGCCAGGAATCCTGGAGCATCTTAGTTGGATTCTTCTGTCTCATAATCTCTAATAAGGTTGCAGTCACGTTGTTTGCCAGGCTGCAGTTATTTCAAGGGACAGCTGGGACTGGAAAATCCATTTCAAAGCTCATGCATGTGGTTGTTGGCAGGCCTTGGATTTTTGCTGGGTTTTGGCAAAAGGCTTAGACTCCTCACCAAGTGGACTTTTCCATAGGGCTGTTCACAACATGGTAGCTTTCTTTCCTCAGAGTGTGAAATGCAAGTGGGAGAAAGAGTGTGCCCAAGACAGACAGAAGCCATGTCTTTTTTATATCCTATTCTCAGAAGTGACATATCATGACTTCTGCCAAGTGCTGCTGGTCATATAGACCAACCCAAGTACAAAGTAGGAGGAGACTACACGAATTCGTAAATACCAGGAGATAGGGATCATTCAGGGCCATCTGGGGGGGGGCTGGCTACCACAGACTCATATGGAATTGTCCACCAAGAATGCCTTTCCTAAGAACTCTCTTTTCTTCTTCCCAATTCATTTGGGTTACATTTTCTAAAACATGAGCTTGCTCCTACCCGCAACAGTTGGTTTGGGAGTGAATGCCTGATCTGAGCTGGGCCAATCACAGTTCTTTGTCTGGATTTCTAGACATGGAATGCAACAAGTCATGTCATTCTTATTCAAGTGACCATAGCTCTAAGATATAAAACTTAAGAGCTATCAGCGGGCATGTTTTCTACCATGTACGGAAAGCCAGCTTGTGTCAAGAGAGGAAAATGAAACTAACATGCAGAGGAAAAAACTGGAGGTTAGTGACATGGCCATGAGAGCTGGTGCTAGTTATTTCTGACTCCCAGCAATATGTTTGTTATTTCCAACTCCCAGCAATATGTTTGCCTTCCTCATAGTTTGACTGATATGGCAATGTCCTTCCAGTAAACTCCTCTTTTGTTTAAGCTAGTTTAAATTGGGTGTATGTGAACTTCAGCCTAAAGTCCTAACTACTCCAAAACTGCTACAATAATCCATTTTTATGCATAAATGTCCTATCCTTCTTTAACTTACAGGAATATTTTTATTAATATGGTAATTATTTTAAATTTTTGTATCCTCATATATATCTTTAGAAACTTCACACAGTGTATATGTGCAATTAATTAAACATTAATATTTTTATGTGCTAGTTTATTTTACATAGAAATCTAGCTGTTAGGCAAAGACCATGAACAATATGGAGTATAGTAATTGTGCTTTAAAAGATTTTCTGAAGTAAATGGCTATGATTGAAATATCTTTAAAGATAGGAGTCTATTTTATATGATTGGCTTCATAGTTAATTTATTAACTGTGAATTTATTATCTATTATTATAAACAATCAAACTGTATAGATAACCTGGTGATAATGGTGGTGGTCTAAATTCAGTCATCCCTGAGCTCTACCAGAATTTTTTTCATACAGTATCTACTTTTAAACCAGGTTTCAACTTTAGTATAAACCACAAACATATATTACACATGAAACATTATCACTCAGATGAGCAGCTGCTATCAAGGAAATATTGCTTAAAGTCATTGAGTCCTTAAGCTCTCCCCATTCTAGGTTTTCTTTTTGATTCTCATATCTATTTCAGATTATTAATGACATCAGAATTCCTCACACCTGTAACCTTTGTTGACCAAGCAGTGATAACAATTTTCCTATTAATTTTTTAATAAAGACTGTTATCTCAGTGTTAGCAGTGCAGGAAAGTGTCGCTTGCTCTACTAGGGAAGATGAGCTAGCTGTTTGTGCTGTGAGTAGCTAGTTGGATAGGTAATTCTAAGTGATTACATTCTAAGCCAGACACATGTCCCAGTTATTTTGGTCTAGGTACTTTTATGTTCCATCCCTAACCTGTACATCACACTCTCTGTAGTCAAAGTGGCAAATCAAGAATCTGTGTTTTAAAAGGAGGTAGAAGCCTGGGGGGATAGTGGTGAAGGGGGGAGGGAGGTGTTCCCTGATAATTATCAAGTTTCATGGAGAATCTTCTCACTGGTATTTCTTCTTTTTACTTCTTTTCTAAAAACATTCTTTGGGAATCTTATCTAATAAATCAAAGACATTGAAAAGCAGATAATATGATAGAATTTCCTATATATATATTTTATTCTGTAGGTTATATATCAATTGATGCCATGAAGAAATTTCTTGGGGAGCTACATGACTTCATTCCTGGAAGTTCAGGTTATTTGGCATACCATGTTCAAAATGAAATTAACATGTCTGCTATAAAAAACGAATTGAAGAGGAAATACTAAGTTAAATATTGTCCTTCTATCTCGGCATTTATTTTCTGTAAAATATTGCCAAAAGAGTACATAATTTTAAATTCTCCTCTTTGGGACAGAGGGATGGGGAAATGGAGAAGAAAGAATTCATTCTTCCTCAAAATGTCTCTTTAGGAAATTCAGATTCATTTGGCTCTGTGTTTTGACATTTGGGCTGGACTTTTCCCCTGCTTGTAAGGTTATGTCCACAAATTCTGAGTGCACAGTTGTTATGGAGTAATTGTCAATGAAACATACTTCATAAGAAGTCTTAATTTCTCTCTCGCTCTGTCAGATATTCTTTTGGCTTTAATGTTCTATTAATTATGCATATTTTTTCTAGGGTTAATGTTGTGAATGCTAAGTTTTATGATTCTGGTCATCTTATTTTGACTAAAAAATTAGAACGCGATAGTTGAGTTTTGAATTACTGTTTCGGACTTGAAAAATATGTAAGAAAGTAAAAGTAAAACATTTTAATAATTCAGACTTCATGTATGGACAGTTTCTGATAATAAATGTATCAGAAGTGATTTAATGTAAACAAGTGTTATGTCTTCTGAAATGAACCCAAAAGGCGCCATAGAATCACAGCGCTGGAAAGGACCTTAGAGAATACTGAGTCCAGCCTGTTTGTTTTTAATGAGAAAATGAAGGCCTTGAGAAGTTGTCTTGCTTAGAGTGACTAACTGGGAGCTAAACCAGGACTGGAACACAACCCTCTTGATTTTCCAGGCCAGTGCTTCCCCACTCTCCCACATGGTATACGCTGTAGTCTATGTCAGTTATAATAGCAGATCTGCAAAGGGGACTCAGAAACAAGCAAGCATGCTTGGCTTGTCTTTTAAATAAGCTGAAATAGTGTTGAGATTTAGTGATTTCAAGAGGCAGCTTCTTATCTTTATTCATATGATCATGCTATGTAGAATCTGGTGGGTTTATTACATTTTGGAGACTTGTAAATGACATACCTGTGAAGCTATGATCTTATTAAAACTGTACTTTCTTCTGGGAAGTGCATACCAGTTGTAGAATTATCTAAAGAAAATGAAATTTTTTAGTGTTTGGATCATTTGTGTATATGTGGGCCCCGGACTTTCTCTCATGACTCAAATTCATAATACAAAATTTTAACACTAATCTCAGCATCAGCTGAGAAAGTTCTGTTTTTCCCATATGGTAACTTTTGCTTATATATCTTCATATTTGTGGTTAAATTCTTCTGAACACCTAAGTATCAATTATCTTTTTCCTGAAACGTATTAAATATTATCTCTCCTGAACACTTTATCTTAGTCACATCCAGTTGATTATGTTTCTTATGTAAAAACCAAGCCTGTCTGTGTATTTTTTTTTTTTTTTTTTTTTTGCGGTACGTGGGCCTCTCACTGCTGTGGCCTCTCCCGTTGTGGAGCACAGGCTCCAGACGCGCAGCCTCAGCGGCCATGGCTCACGGGCCCAGCCGCTCCGCGGCATGTGGGATCTTCCCAGATTGGGGCACGAACCTGTGTCCCTTGCATCGGCAGGCGGACTCTCAACCACTGTGCCACTAGGGAAGCCCCTGTCTGTGTATCTTGAATTGATTAAAAGGATTAAGTAAATTTACACCAAGTTATGTACTTGGGATTTCTTGGGAGTGTTCCGGTATTTTTCTGACATAGGTAGTGTGCATGTATTAACAAAGTAAATAAAAAATTACAACAAAAGTGATTCCCAAACAGAAGTGATTATATCTTTAAGTGTATATAGAAAAGGTCAGATGCAATATATATGCTTGAAATAGAACGAGAGGCAATAAAATCAGTTGCTAATATAAGCCTTTCAGGAATTAGAAGCATGTGAACAAATAAAATAGGCAAAGATAAACTGTTTTGTTAAAAATCTATTGTCTTCTTTATCCATTCATCTGTTGATGGACACTTAGGTTGCTTCCATGTCCTGGCTATTGTAAATAGAGCTGCAATGAACATTCTGGTACATGACTCTTTTTGAATTACGGTTTTCTCAGGGTATATGCCCAGTAGTGGGATTGCTGTGTTGTATGGTAGTTCTATTTTTAGTTTTTTAAGGAACATAAATGGGAAGTGAAAAGCAGTATGATTTTTTCATTGATCATTTAAACTGTTTCTTTTTATTTGCCTTTCTGTATCTGATAGATTGCCTCTGGCTCCCATTTTGTTTAAAATGCTGCCCCACACTAGAACTTTTGGTTACTTCTCTGCCCTTCTGCAATCATGTCTCCTATGATGCTTTTCACTATTAGGCATAGTTATTCCTCATACTGTTTATTTAGTGTGTAGTTCTTAGTTCATCTTATTTATTTCATCCTTCGTGATCAGATTATTTTTCTTTCTAGCTTTTGGTAGGGTTTTATGTCATTAGATAAGCTATGAGTCATTGGCAGAGTCTGCTACTAACTTCTGAATGTCTGTTTGTTACCCTTTCTTCCATGATGACAGAACCCCTAATTTCTATCTGGGCACATGCTACCTAGAATAAAGATGATATTCTCAGTTTTACTTGAAATTAAGTATAGCTGTGTAACAATGTTTTGGTCAATGGATGCACAGTAGAAATGGCTTCTGGGAACTTTCTTTTTGTTTTCCACGCTGCGTGGCTTGTAGGATCTTAGTTCCCTGACCAGGGCTCAAACCCAGGCCCTCGTCAGTGAAAGCGCCAAGTCCTAACCACTGGACCACCAGGGAATTCCCTGGGAACTTTTCTTAATGACATCTGGCACGTCCCCTTTGTTGCCCTTTTCCTTCCACTCATTTTTCCTACTTCTTTTATCCTGTTGCTTGGAATGGGGATGTGATAGCTACTATTTGAACTGTAAAAGCATACTCTACGATTTGCAAAGCAGTAAACTAAAAGGAGCCTGGGGTCCTGAGGACATTGTGGAGATATCTGCCACCCCAGCCCTGGGTTGCCTACCTCTAGACTTTTTTTTTAAAAAAATAAATTTATTTATTTATTTATTTCTGGCTGCATTGGGTCTTTGTTGTGGTGCGCGGGCTTCTCATTGCGGTGGCGTATCTTGTTGTGGAGCACGGACTCTAGGCACGCGGGCTCAGTAGTTGTGGCTTGCGAGCTCTAGAGTGCAGGCTCAGTAGTTGTGGCGCACGGACTTAGTTGCTCCGCAGTATGTGGGATCTTCCCAGACCAGGGCTCGAACCCATGTCCCCTATATTGGCAGACAGATTCTTAAACACTGTGCCACCAGGGAAGCCTTAGAACTTTATGTGACAGAGAAATAAGCTTCTCTTTTGTTTAAGGCACTATAGTTTTGTGTCTCTTACTGCCAAACTAACCATAAATGAGGCTTAAGAACAGGCTACTGACCTTGTTTTATGGAAGATAATTGTGTGGAAGATAACTAGTTCTTTACATCTGTAAAGTATTGATCTTGAAGTTATAAAGATGACCTTAGTGACATTACATGCCTATTAGATTTATAGCAGCTTTAGTAGAAAATAGTCTTTCAAATGGAATATTTGGTTACACTGTTACTCAGCAGTGTGGAAAAACTGAAAATGACCTCAGTATTTAATAATGAATTAATAGAATGGCACCTTAAATCATATTGTATCAATTTAATGGAATAGTAATTTTTTTCTTTTTAACAGCTTTATTAAGATATAATCACATATCACACAATTCACCCATTTAATGGTACAACTTAATGGTTTTTAGTATAGTGACAGAGTTGTGCAACCATCACCACAGTCTGATTTAGAACTTTTTCATCACCCCAGAGAGGAACCTCTTGCCCACTAGAAGTCAACACCTATGCCCCTCTCCCACACCCATACTGCTAGCCCTAGACAACCACTAATCTACTTTCTGTCTCTGTACATTTGCCCATTCTGGACATTTTATATGAATGGAATCATATAACACATGCTCTTTTGTGACAAACTTCTTTCACTTAGCATAATGTAGAGTTTATTCATGTTATAGCATGAGGTATCAATACTTTATTCCTTTTTATCGCCAAGTAGTGTTCTATTGTATGGACATACCACATTTTATTTATCTGTTCATCAACTGATGGATACTTGAGTTTCCACTTTTTGGCTATTGTGAATAATGCTGCTATGAATATTTCATGCACAAGTTTTTGTGTAGATGTGTGTTTTCAGTTCTCTTGGGTATATATCTAAGAATGAAATTGCTGGATCACATGGAAACTACGTTTAACATTTTGATGAACTGCCAACTGTTTTCCAAAGTAGCTGTATCATTTTACATATCCACCAGCAACGTGTGAGGGTTCCAGTTTCTCCACATCCTCACCAATGCTTGTTATTATCTATCTTTTTGAATATAGTCATCCTTGTGGGTGTGAAGTGGTATCTCATTGATGTCTATTGTTGGGGATATAGTTGGTCATCAAGAGGATGTGACCACTGGTTGAGCTGTGAGCTGGACCTGGGGTCAGTGGCTTACCATCCCATCCCCTATCTTTGGAATGTTTGTTCTGCCCACTGTTCCCACAGTGGGAGCCACTTTCAAGGACACAGCCTTGGAACTTCCCTGGCGGTCCAGTGGTTAAGACTCAGTGCTTCCAATGCAGGGGGCTTGGGTTCAATCCCTGGTCAGGGAACTAAGATCCCACATGCCGTGCAGTGCGGCCAAAAAATAAAATTTAAAAAAGAGAGAAAAAAAAAAAGGACGCATCCTTGAGAGAGTAATGTGTTGTTGAGACCATCTGGACAATATATGTGACTGAACCCAGTTAAGGACTCTTTATAAACTTCTCAGATTCCAGTGGATGGGTGTGGAGATCTACTCGTATTGTGGCCACACAAGACAAGCCTCATATGTCACTTCCCTTGCTTATTGAAACTGCCATCTTCTAATCTGCAGTGGTCTGCCTTTTCTTTTGGTCTCTCCTTACCCTCCATGTAGGGGGACCAGTTACAGATTTTACCTGGGAAGCTCCCAAGTTTGCCAACCAATAGCTATTCGAGTCCTTTGCCCATTTTATTTGTTTTGTTGTTTTGGTTTGTTTGTTTATGTTTTTCTTCCTTTGCCCATTTTAAATTTGGGTTGTCTTTTTATTATTAAGTTATAAGAGATCTTTATATACTCTGGATACAAGTCACTTATATATATAAATTGTAAATACTTCCCCCCCACTATGTCAGTTGTTTTTTACTTTCCTTTTTCTTTTTATGTATAAATTTATTTTTTAATTAAGCTTTTATGAAATTGCCATTCTATATTTGGACTCTTTTTTTTAATTTCTTTTTTTTCATCTTTATTGGAGTATAATTGCTTTACATTGTTGTGTTAGTTGTTGCTGTATAACAAAGTGAATCAGCTATATGTATACATATATCCCCATATCCCCTCCCTCTTGTGTCTCCCTCCCACCATCCCTATCCCACCCCTCTAGGTAATCACAAAACACCGAGCTGATCTCCCTGTGCTATGCTGCTGCTTCCCACTAGCTGTTTTACGTTTGGTAGTGTATATATGTCCATGCCACTCTCTCACTTCGTCCCAGCTTACCCTTCCCCCTCCCCATGTCCTCAAGTCCATTCTCTATGTCTGCGTCTTTATTTCTGTCCTGCCCCTAGGTTCTTCAGAACCATTTTTTTTTTTTAGATTCCATATTAATGTGTTAGCATACAGTATTTGTTTTTCTCTTTTTGACTTACTTCACTCTGTAGGACAGACTCTAGGTCCATCCACCTCACTACAAATAACTCAATTTTGTTTCTTTTTATGGCTGAGTAATATTCCATTGAATATATGTGCCACATCTTCTTTATCCATTCATCTGTTGATGGACACTTAGGTTGCTTCCATGTCCTGGCTATTGTAAATAGAGCTGCAATGAACATTGTGGTACATGACTCTTTTTGAATTATGGTTTTCTCAGGGTATATGCCCAGAGTGGGATTGCTGGGTTGTATGGTAGTTCTATTTTTAGTTTTTTGAGGAACCTCCATACTGTTCTCCATAGTGGCTGTATCAATTTATGTTCCAACCAACAGTGCAAGAGGGTTCCCTTTTCTCCACACCCTCTCCAGCATTTATTGTTTCTAGATTTTTTGATGATGGCCATCTGACCGCTGTGAGGTGATACCTCATTGTAGTTTTGATATGCATTTCTCTAGTGATTAGTGATGTTGAGCATCCTTTCATGTGTTTGTTGGCAATTTGTATATCTTCTTTGGAGAAATGTCTATTTAGGTCTTCTGCCCATTTTTGGATTGGGTTGTTTGTTTTTTTGTAATTGAGCTGCATGAGCTGCTTGTAAATTTTGGAGATTAATCCTTTGTCAGTTGCTTCATTTGCAAATATTTTCTCCCATTCTGAGGGTTGTCTTTTCGTCTTGTTTATGGTTTCCTTTGCTGTGTAAAAGCTTTTAAGTTTTTTTAGGTCCCATTTGTTTATTTTTGTTTTTATTTCCATTTCTCTAGGAGGTGGGTCAAAAAGGATCTTGATGTGAGTTATGTCATGGACTGTTCTGCCTATGTTTTCCTCTAAGAGTTTTATAGTTTCTGGCCTTACATTTAGGTCTTTAATCCATTTTGAGTTTATTTTTGTGTATGGTGTTAGGGAGTGTTCTAATTTCATTCTTTTACATATAGCTGTTCAGTTTTCCCAGCACCACTTATTGAAGAGGCTGTCTTTTCTCCATTGTATATTCTTGCCACCTTTATCAAAGATAAGGTGACCATATGTGTGTGGGTTTATCTCTGGGCTTTCTATCCTGTACCATTGATTTATATTTCTCTTTTTGTGCCAGTACCATGCTGTCTTTTTTTTTTTTTAATTTTTCATTCTAGAATTTTTATTTTTTTATTTTACTTTTAAAAATTTTGTTTATTTATTTTTGGCTGCATTGGGTCTTCGTTGCTGCATGCAGGCTTTCTCTAATTGTGGTGGGGGGGCTACTCTTTGTGGTGTGCGAGCTTCTCACTGTGGTGGCTTCTCCTTGTGGAGCACGGGCTCTAGGCATGCAGGCTTCAGTAGTTGTGGCATGTGGGCTCAGTAGTTGTGGCTCGCAGGCTCTGGAGTGCAGGTTCAGTATTTGTGGCACACGAGCTTAGTTGCTTAGTTGCACACAGCATGTGGGATCTTCCTGGACCAGGGCTCGAACCCATGTCTCCTGCATTGGCAGGTGGATTCTTAACCACTGCACCACCAGGGAAGTCCCCTATACTGTCTTGATTAATGGAGCTTTGTAGTATAGTCTGAACTCAGGGAGCCTGATTCCTACAGCTCCGTTTTTCTTTCTCAAGACTGCTTTGGCTATTCGGGGTCTTTTGTGTTTCCATACAAATTGTACATTTTTTTGTTCTAGTTCTATGAAAAATGCCATTGGTAGTTTGATAGGGATTGCATTGAATCTGTAGATTGCTTTGGGTAATATAGTCATTTTCACAATGTTGATTCTTCCAATCCAAGAACATGGTATATCCCTCCATCTGTTTGTATCATCTTTAATTTCTTTCATCAGTGTCTTATAGATTTCTCATACAGGTCTTTTGTCCCCTTAGGTAGGTTTATTCCTAGGTATTTTATACTTTTTGTTGCAATGGTAAATGGGAGTGTTTCCTTAATTTCTCTTTCAGATTTTTCATCATTAGTGTATAGGAATTCAAGAGATATCTGTGCATTAATATTGTATCCTGCTGCTTTACCAAATTCATTGATTAGCTCTAGTAGTTTTCTGGTAGCATCTTTAGGATTCTCTATGCATAGTATCATGTCATCTGCAAAAAGTGACAGTTTTACTTCTTCTTTTCCAATGTGGATTCCTTTTATTTCTTTTTCTTCTCTGATTGTTGTGACTAAAACTTCCAAAACTATGTTGAATAATAGTGGTGAGAGTGGGCAACCTTGTCTTTTTTCTGATCTTAGTGGAAATGGTTTCAGTTTTTCACCATTGAGAACAATGTTGGCTGTGGGTTTGTCATATATGGCCTTTATTATCTTGAGGTAAGTTCCCTCTATGCCTACTTTCTGGAGAGTTTTTATCATAAATGAGTGTTTAATTTTGTCAAAAGCTTTTTCTGCATCTATTGAGATTATCATATGGTTTTTATCCTTCAGTTTGTTAATATGGTGTATATCATTGATTGATTTGTGTGTATTGAAGAATCCTTGCGTTCCTGGGATAAACCCCTCTTGATCACGGTGTATGATCCATTTAATATGCTACTGGATTCTGTTTGCTAGTATTTTCTTGAGGATTTTTGCATCTATATTCATCAGTGATATTGGTCTGTAATTTTCTTTTTTTAGAGTATCTTTGTCTGCTTTTGGTATCAGGGTGATGGTGGCCTCTTAGAATGAGTTTGGGAGTGTTCCTCCCTCTGCTATATTTTGGAAGAGTTTGAGAAGGATAGGTGTTAGCTCTTTTCTAAATATTTGATAGAATTCACCTGTGAAGCCATCTGGTCCTCGGCTTTTGTTTGTTGGAAGATTTTTAATCACAGTTTCAATTTCAGTGCTTGTGATTGGCCTGTTTATATTTTCTGTTTTTTCCTGGTTTAGTCTCGGAAGGTTGTGGTTTTCTAAGAATTTGTCCATTTCTTGCAGGTTGTCCATTTTATTGGCATATGGTTGCTTGTAGTAATCTTTCATGATCCTTTGTATTTCTGCAGTGTCACTTGTTACTTCTCCTTTTTCATTTCTAATTCTGCTGACTTGAGTCTTCTCCCTTTTTTTCTTGATGAGTCTGGCTAATGGTTTATCAATTTTGTTTATCTTCTCAAAGAACAAGCTTTTAGTTTTTTTTAATTTTTAAAAATTTTTTCGGTACATGGGCCTCTCACTGTTGTGGGCTTTACCGCTGCGGAGCACAGGCTCCGGGCACCCAGGCTCAGTGGCCATGGCTCACAGGCTCAGCCGCGCCACGGCATGTGGGATCTTCCCAGACCGGGGCACGAACCCGTGTCCCCTGCATCGGCAGGTAGACTCTCCACCACTGCGCCACCAGGGAAGCCCCCAGCTTTTAGTTTTATTGATCTTTGTTATCGTTTTCTTCATTTCTTTTTCTTTTATTTCTGATCTGATCTTTATGATTTGTTTCCTTCTGCTAACTTTGGGGTTTTTTGTTCTTCTTTCTCTGATTGCTTTAGGTGTAAGTTTAGGTTGTTTATTTCAGATGTTTCTTGTTTCTTGAGGTAGGATTGTATTGCTATAAACTTCCCTCTTAGAACTGCTTTTGCTGCATCCCATAGGCTTTGGCCGTCGTGTTTTCATTGTCATTTGTTTCTAGGTATTTTTTGATTTCCTCTTTGATTTCTTCAGTGATCTCTTGGTTATTTAGTAGTGTATTGTTTAGCCTCCACGTGTTTGTATTTTTTACAGATTTTTTTTCCTGTAATTGATATCTAGTCTCATAGCATTGTGGTTGGAAAAGATACTTGATATAATTTCAGTTTTCTTAAATTTACCAAGGCTTGATTTGTGACCCAAGATATGATCTATCCTGGAGAATGTTCCATGAGCACTTGAGAAGAAAACATATTCTGTTGTTTTTGGATGGAATGTCGTATAAATATCAATTAAGTCCATCTTGTTTAATGTGTCATTTAAAGCTTGTGGTTCCTTCTTTATTTTCATTTTGGGTGATCTGTCCATTGGTGAAAGTGGGGTGTTAAAGTCCCCTACTATGATTGTGTTACTGTTGATTTCCCCTTTTATGCTGTTAGTATTTGCCTTGTATATTGACGTGCTCCTATGTTGGGTGCGTAAATATTTACAATTGTTATATCTTCTTCTTGGATCGATCCCTTGATCATTATGTAGTGTCCTTCTTTGTCTCTTCTAATAGTCTTTATTTTAAAGTCTATTTTGTCTGATATGAGAATTGCTACTCCAGCTTTCTTTTGGTTTCCATTTGCACGGAATATCTTTTTCCATCCCCTCACTTTCAGTCTGTATGTGTCTGTAGGTCTGAAGTGGGTCTCTTGTAGACAGCATATATATGGGTCTTGTTTTTGTATCCGTTCAGCCAGTCTGTCTTTTGGTGGGAGCATTTAATCCATTTACATTTAAGGTAATTATCGATAGGTATGTTCCTATTCCCATTTTCTTAATTGTTTTGGGTTTATTATTGTAGGTCTTTTCCTTCTCTTGTGTTTGCTGCCTAGAGAAGTTCCTTTGGCATTTGTTGTAAAGCTGGTTTGGTGGTGCTGAATTCTCTTAGCTTTTGCTTGTCTGTAAAGCTTTTGATTTCTCCGTTGAATCTGAATGAGATCCTTGCTGGGTAGAGTAATCTTGGTTGTAGGTTTTTCCCTTTCATCACTTTAAATATGTCCTGCCACTCCCTTCTGGCTTGCAGAGTTTCTGCTGAAAGATCAGCTGTTAACCTTTTGGGGATTCCCTTGCATGTTATTTGGTGCTTTTCCCTTGCTGCTTTCAATATGTTTTCTTTGTACTTAATCTTTGATAGTTTGATTAATATGTGTCTTGGCATGTTTCTCCTTGGATTTATCCTGTATGGGACTCTCTGTGCTTCCTGGAGTTGATTGACTATTTCCTTTCCCATATTAGGGAAGTTTTCAACTATAATCTCTTCAAATATTTTCTCAGTCCCTTTCTTTTTCTCTTCTTCTTCTGGGACCCCTGTAATTCGAATGTTGGTGCATTTAACATTGTCCCAGAGATCTCTGAGACTGTCCTCAGTTCTTTTCATTCTTTTTTCTTTTTTCTGCTCTGCAGTGGTTATTTGCACTATTTTATCTTCCAGGTCACTTATCCATTCTTCTGCCTCAGTTATTATTCTGCTATTGATTCCTTCTAGAGAATTTTTAGTTTCATTTATTGTGTTGTTCATCATTGTTTGTTTGCTCTTTAGTTCTTCTAGGTCCTTGTTAAGGGTTTCTTGTATTTTCTCCATTCTCTTTCCAAAATTTTGGATCATCTTTACTATCATTACTCTGAAATCTTTTTCAGGTAGACTGCCTATTTCCTCTTCATTTGTTTGGTCTGGTGGATTTTTACCTTGCTCCTTTATCTGCTGTGTATTTCTCTGTCTTATTATTTTGCTTAACTTACTGTGTTTGGGGTCTCCTTTTTGCAGGCTGCAGGTTCGTAGTTCCCATTGTTTTTGGTGTCTGCTCCCAGTGGGTAAGGCTTGGTTCAGTGGGCTGTGTAGGCTTCCTGGGGGAGGAGCTGGTGCCTATGTTCTGGTGGATGAGGCTGGATCTTGTCTTTCTGGTGCGCAGGACTGCGTCCGGTGGTGTGTTTTGGTGTGTCTGTGAACTTAGTATGATTTTAGGCAGCCTCTCTGCTAATGGGTGGTGTTGTGTTCCTGTCTTGCTAGCTGTTTGGCATGGGGTGTCCAGCACTGGAGCTTGCTGGTTGTTGAGTGGAGCTTGGTCCTAGCATTGAGACGGAGACCTTTGGGAGAGCTCTCGCCGATTGATACTATGTGGGGACAGGAGGTCTCTGGTGGTCCAATGTCCTGAACTCAGCTCTCCCACCTCAGAGGCTCAGGCCTGACACCTGGCCAGAGCACCAATACCCTGTCAGCCACACGGCCAGACAAGCAAAGTTGAGAGTCAAAGAAAATTTTCACTCTGTCATTTCATGGCATAGCAACATTGCTATCCTTGATTTTCGCAACAGATCCAGAGGTCTTATGGTATGTTTACCTCTTAGAATAAGCCAATTTGAATCTTGTTTCATAAGAAGTTCTTATAAGATCCCTAGAGATGATTTCCCATAGTCTTGTGATAATTTCATAGCCACCTCTTGTTGCTATGGCGTGGAGCTCGACTGTTGTGAGCATCAGCTTCAAACGCCAGAGACCATTTTTTCACTTTCTTGATGGCACTGTTTGCAGCCCACAAGTTTTTAATTTTGATGAAATCCACTTTTTCTATTTTTATTTTGTTGGTTGTGCTGTTAGTTTTGTATCTATGAAGTCTTTGCCTAAACCAAGATCATGAAGTTTAGTCCTATGTTCTCTTCTAAGACTATTATAGTTTTAATTCTTACATTTAGGTCTGTGATTCATTTCAAGTTAATTTTTGTTCATGGTGTGAGGAAGGAGTACAAATTCGTTCTTCTGCATGTGGATATTCAGTTGTTCTAATACCATTTGTTGAAAAGACTATTCTTTCTCCCATTTAATTGTCATAGCAGGACTAACTCTTTTATTTTTCTCATTATGTGCGATGTGTTCCTATAAAAAATTAAATGGCATGTAAATAAATAATATAAAAAGTAAAAGGCCCTTAGAATTCTACCTCCAAAGATAATAACTGTTAATACTATAAATGAGTGGTCTGGAATAATTGATCTCTAAGGGACCTTCCACACCTATGTGTATATAAAATTTAACTAGGTACAAATTATTCCCAGAAATACTATTTAGCATAACTTCCTATTTAACATGGGTGATTCCCTGAAGGACTCAAATGAAGGGCCTAGTGGCCCAGTGATGTATCTATCATCTTGTTACTAGTCTATACCAGGGGAACCCACTTTAAGCTATTAATACTTTTATTAAAATATACAGATCTTTCCTGGAATACCCATCTGTTCTTTTTTATTTCCTACTTTGCATTCTTCATTATGCCAAGCAAGCATGCTCCTAAATGATACTTGCACTCATCTCTCTGCACTGGAGAGGGCATCACATCTCAATATCAATAAAAAGGAGTGGCTAAGAGCACAGAGTCAGATTGCCCTGTTTATTTTTTGATTTTTAAAATTAATTAATTTATTAATTAGTTAAATTATTTATGGCTGCATCGGGTCTTCGTTGCTTCACGCGGGCTCTAGTTGTGGTGAGCGGGGTCTACTCTTTGTTGTGCTATACGGGCTTCTCATTGTGGTGGCTTTTCTTGTTGCAGAGTATGGGCTCTGGGCGCGCGGACTTCAGTAAGAATGATAAAAGATTGTGTTCACCAGGAAGATATACAACTCTAAATTTATACTAACCTAATAACTTAGCCTCAAATAAAACAAAGATTTATAGAACTAAAAGGAGAAATAGGCAAATACAGAATCATATTGAGAGCTTTTCAAAATACCTCTCTCAGTAATTTATGGAATGCAAACTGAATCATTAAGGATATATATTTGGATATACAAACCAGTGAACTTGGCTTAATTGACACATAGAACATCACACCTTGAAATTACAGTTCTTAATTCTTCTTAAATATGCACAGAACATTTAAACAAATTGACCATGTTCTGGATAACTATTGCTGCATTACAAATTATCATTAAATGTAGAACTCAAAATAACAATTTATTATTATTATTTTTTTTTTGGCTACACTGCACAGCTTGTGGGATCTTAGTTCCCCGACCAGGGATCAAACCCGGGGCCCTCGGCAGTGAAAGCGCAGAGCCCTAACCACTGAACCGCCAGGGAATTCCCAGCAATTTTTTATTATTATTATCTTTATTATTATTATCTTTCAAGGTTCTGTGGGTTGACTGGGCTCAGATGGGTGGTTTTCACTTGGCATCTCCTATGTGACTGCAGACAGATATCCAAGATGGCTCCTTTAGTCACATGTCCTGGCATCTTGGTGCTCCTTGCCCTCTCTTTCTCTTCTCAGTGTATCTCATCCTCCAGGTCTTTCCACATGGCTTGAGTCTTTCACAGCTTGGTGGTCTCAGGGTAGTCAACCTTCTTAACATGGTGCCCATCTTCCAAGAAGCTGGAAGGAAAATTTACCAGGACAGCTATTTTATCCTGGTTAGTTACAGGCCTTCCTAGATTAAAGGGGATGAAAACATAGACTCGCCCCTTGATGGGCCAGTGGCAAAGTCACATAGCAAAAGGGTATGTGGCATTGGGATATTGTTGTGGCCATCTCTGGAAAATATAATCTTCTACAGACCATATGCTGGGCCATAAAGCTAGTCTCAACAAATTTCAAATAATTGAAATAGTCAAAGTATGTTCTCTAACCACAGTGCAATTAAGCAAGAAATCAATGAAAATAATAACTGGAAAACCCTCACATTTGAATAATAAGAGATATAAATACGTCTAAATGACCCATGCATCAAAAAAGAAATCACAGTGGAAATTAGAAAATATTTTAAACTAAATGATAATAAAATACAAAAGTCGTGGGATGCAGCAAGCAAAACATGTGGGATGTGTGCTTTAGGAAGTTGTATAGTCTTAAATACACACTTGAGACAAGAACAAAGGCTAAAAATCGATCTAATAAGCATCCATCTCAAGAAACTAGAAAAAAAATCACCAAAAACCCCCAAGGAAAATAGAAGGAAGGGAATAATATGGTTAAGAGGAGAAATTAATGAAGTAAGAAACAAACCTATAATAGAAGGGACCAGCAAATCAAGAAAATATTTCTTTGAAAAGACTAATTAAATTGATACATTTCTGGCAAGACTAGTTAAGAAAAAGAGAAAGAAGCATATAAAGCCAATAGCAGAAATGAAGAGGAATACATCTCAGACCCAATAGACCTTAAAAAAATTATGAGATAAATTTGACCAAATTTATGCCAGTAAGTTTGAAGATTTAAAAGAACTGTCTAGGGCTTCCCTGGTGGCACAGTGGTTGAGAGTCCGCCTGCTGATGCAGGGGACATGGGTTCGTGCCCCGGTCCGGGAAGATCCCACATGCCGCGGAGCGGCTGGGCCCGTGAGCCACGGCCACTGAGCCTGCGCGTCCGGAGCCTTGCTCCGCAACGGGAGAGGCCACAACAGTGAGAGGCCCACGTACCGCAAAAAAAAAAGAACTGTCTAAATTCCTAGGAAATATATTTTACTAAAACTGACACACAGAAAAGAGGAAATCTGATTAGTCTTATAACTATAAAAAATATGAATTTATAAGATAAAAAACTTCCTACAGCCCCATGAGTTACTAGTGTTGTGATCTTGCCAAGCTATGTACCTGTTTCCCCATATGAGAAATGAAGATAATAACATAATGTCATAGGTAAGGATTAAATGTCACTGTGAGGATTAAATGAGATAATGCCTGTAAAAACACTTTGCCCATGGCCTAGTAGTTGTCACCTGCTCAGTGTAAGCTAGCCATTGAGTCTCCTTTACAGCTCTGGGTGTGTATCACTGAATGCAAAAACGTGCTCTGCAGGTGCCCTAGTATGCGTGTTCTGAAAGGTAAAAGGGCCTGGTCTCTCTTTTTCTGAAGTAAAAGTGGTTGGGGGCACTAGATGCATTTGAAATTTTAAAATAAAATTGAAAGTAAATCAGTTTTGTCCTTAAATCAGATTCTTTCTGCTTTCCTTTTGTACACCTGCCTCAGTGTACAATTTTTCCTGCCACTGTGGGTGCAACTTATATTTGTGTGCAGAACTGCCTACACACCTCCAGGCATGAATCTCGACTTTAGTGGCTTGGAAAAGGCTGTCAGAACTTGTAATTTATACTCCAACCCAGTCAATGGCTGTTTCCATTCTTCTTCTGTCTCCCAGGCTGTTGTCTGATTCTTGTTCTTACTGCTCCTTGATCTCCGGGCATTCAGTACTTTCTAGCTAGAATATCGCCCACGTCACATAAAGTTCTTTTTGCCTTATCTGATCTCTACTCATACTTTGTCACTCTGGGGCTTTGCTCAGATCTGGTTGTGTAACATTCTTTAGGAGATTTCCCTTTCCTTGGTCGGAGGGCTCTTCATACCTCTAGTCCCTGCCTCCGCCGCTCTGAGTTTGTGACACAGACTTACCTCACCACCTGGAATTCCCAGCTTTGCTCCCTCTCCAGGCGAGTTCTTCTTCGCAGCATTGCCTTCTTAAACAAGAGTTTAAGAAGGAGGTGTTTATATGTCAATCCCAATGTCCCAATTTATCCCTCCCTCTCACCGCACCGCACCCCCCACCCGTAACCATAGGTTTGTTTTCTACATCTGTGACTCTATTTCTGTCTTGTAAATAACAAGATTGTAAATCAACTATATTCCAATAAAAAATTTTTTAAAAAAAAGAAGAAAGGGGCTTCCCTGGTGGCGCAGCGGTTGGGAGTCCGCCTGCCGAGGCAGGGGACACGGGTTCGTGCCCCGGTCCGGGAAGATCCCACATGCCGCGGAGCGGCTGGGCCCGTGAGCCATGGCCGCTGGGCCTGTGTGTCCGGAACCTGTGTCCGCAATGGGGGAGGCCACAGCAGTGAGAGGCCTGCGTACCGCAAAAAAAAAAAAAAAAGAAGAAGAAGAAGGACCTATGGAGCCCTCACCCCTCTAATGGGTTTTTTTTCTCTGCCACCCTGTGATTTCTTCCACCCTGCTCTTTGGAGTCCATTTCATTTCCTTGTCTTAATTAGTCTCTTCACCATACCTCCTCTGCATTGTGTTTCTTCCCATCTGTCAAATTTTTAAAGCTGTTTCTTTCCCTCCCTCCATTCCAACTGTTCAAATCCTGTCCTACCTTCAAGTATCATCTCAAAGGATAAGTCTGAATGAAGCTTTTGCAAGTGCCTCTTCTTACCCCCTCTCCCCACAGGACTATTTATTCTACTTATAGAACTTAGTTTACTCAATCTAAAATTATAATTATTTGTGTATAATTATTGTATATAATTATTTGTGCTCTCTACTAGATACTTAGGGACTTGAGGGCAAGGATATTTTTTACTCATCTTTGCAGCTCCCAAAGCACCCAGCATGGTGCCTGGAACATGGGAGCTGTTCAGGGACTATTTGTTAAATTGAATTCATGAATATGAGACCCCAGAGGATAAAGGCAAGTGTTTCCCTCAGTTTTCAGGCTGAGACCAACAGTGCCCTGAGTGGCTTCATTGTTTAATCAGGAAATGGGTTGTATGAATCTGGAGGTCCCAGATGAAACGAAGGCTTCCATAAAGCATGTTCATCAATCTTGTAAGAATTGTCTCATTCATTCATCAACAAACACCTATTGAGACTAAGTGCTAAACCTAGTGAAGAGAGATTACAGGGAATAGGAAAAATGCCATTAAGACATTAGTAATCTTGTTTAGAAGTTTGAAACATAAACATCTGACTGTAAGGCAAAGTGAAATAGGTACTATAATAAAGTATAGACCAAATTCTCTGAGAACATTAGTCCTTGATTTCAGGAGGGGGAAGGTAGGGGGACACTGGAATAGATGATGATGGCTCAGAAGACGAGCAGCTTTGTTTTTCCTATTGGACTCATAGCATCAGCGTGACAACAAGGCCCCTGAACTTTTCTGGCTCACCCCTCAAATCCCTGCACCTGATGGGAATAGGAGGTAAGAATAGGAAGGAGGAAGCAAGTCAGGTTACTCTAGACCTGAGCCGTCTAATACAGTAGCCACCAGCCAGATGTTGCTACTACTGGACGCTTGAAATGTGGCTAGTCTGAATTGAGATGTACCTAAGTATAAAATATTCAGTGGATTTTGAAAATTTAGTACAAAGAATTAATTTTATATTGATTACATGTTGAAAATAATATTTTGAATATATTGAGTCAAATACAATATATTCTTAAAATTAATTTCACCTGTTTCTTTTTACCTTTTTTTTTTTTTTTTTTTTTGCTGTACACGGGCCTCTCGCTGTTGTGGCCTCTCCCGTCTGCCCGGACTGGGACACGAACCCGTGTCTCCTGCATCGGCAGGTGGACTCTCAACCACTGCGCCACCAGGGAAGCCCTCTTTTTACCTTTTTAATGTGACTACTTGACAATTTAAAATTAGATACAGCAGGACTTCCCTGGTGGCGCAGTGGTTAAGAATCCGCCTGCCAATGCAGGGGACACAGGTTTGAGCCCTGGTCTGGGAAGATCCCACATGCCGCGCAACTAAGCCCGTGGGCCACAGCTACTGAGCCTGTGCTCTAGAGCCTGTGAGCCACAACTACTGAGCCCTTGAGCCACAACTACTGAAACCCACGCGCCTAGAGCCAGTGCTCCGCAACGAAGAGAAGCCACCGCATTGAGAAGCCTGTGCACCACAACGAAGCATTGCCCCTGCTTGCTGCAACTAGAGAAAGCCCGCGCACAGCAACGAAGACCCAATGCAGCCAAAAATAAAATTAATTAATGAATTAATTAAATAAAAAAATAGATACAGGGTTTGCATTATACTTCTGTTGGGCAGCACTGTTCTGAAGTCTGTTCCCCAGGTTCAGGGAACCTAGAAAATTTGGAAAACACATAGACAGATTTTGATACTGAACCAGGACCCAGGCCCAGTGGTATTTACCATTCCTGACCTGGATCCAAACCCTCAGGGACTTCAGTCATCACTTGGGTCTGGGCTGGGGCAGAGTTAGGCCACAGATGGGAAAGTTGGTTCTCTCCCTACTGCATTTCCTTGTGACTAAGGTCACAGGGACAAACATGACAGGGAGTTGGTTTCTCTTCTGTGTTTCTTTCAAGCAGCTTCCTTGAAGTTTCTGAAAGGCAAAGATAAGGGGCTGGTCTGGTGGAGTCTTCCATAATAACAACAAGGCCTTTGATCATTAATCAGTTAGGTTGGTATACTGCTTGCCCAAGGTGAGGGTGGCACTTATATCAAATTGCTCACTGTTCTTTAAAGAACTTTAAGATGATATGCATTACTAAAATAAAACCCTGAGGGTGTGAGAACAACAAAGTCTTAGTGGAGGAGCTTCAGCCCTTGATAACACAGTAAAGCTACCCATCATGGGCATCTAGGTTCCCAAGTGCCCTACCCTACCCTACTGCTTTTACCCTTTGGTTCTGATCTCCCACAGCCCTCTGACTAATGCTTTCAGATTCTGCCCACCACCCTTAATATTCTCTCCAAGGTATTCCCTGTGCCAGGAATAGTTTCCTGTTTCCCTTACGCCCCACTGTTTCATGATCCATTTTTAAAAATGAGATGAAACTACCAGATGGATTCTTTTTGTTTTAATTAAGCTCTTTTGTAAGAAATAAGGATTAATAGTCCAGCTCAAGTAATAGGAGTTTTTTGGGTTTTTTTTGCGGTACGCGGGCCTCTCACTGTTGTGGCCTCTCCTGTGGCGGAGCACAGGCTCCAGACGTGCAGGCTCAGCAGCCATGGCTCACGGGCCCTGCGTCCGCTGCATCGGCAGGCGGACTCTCAACCACTGTGCCACCAGGGAAGCCCAGGAGTTTATTTTAAGATGGCATGTAGCAATAAGGAAGATAGGCGAACCATGGAAATCCAAGAACAGGGAATCTTCTGGGTGCAAGATGGCTCTAGGAATCTCAGTGACAGGAGTTAATAGATCTTCACTGTACTGTTCTTCTGTTTGTGACTCATCTACTAAGACTTTGCTTATTAGGGGAGTTACCACCTCTCCTGAGCATCCATTCGATATCTCCTCTTCAGCATCCATTCGATATCTCCTCTTGACCTCACTACTCTTGTATACTCATAGTTTCTGTTTCGTCATAACTTAGCCCTACTCAAGAACCACAACTTGCTTCTGGCCCCACAACTTCCTCCCTCCTTATGTCTTTTTAGCTTCAGTTCCTGCCCCTAATTTCTTGATTCTCTTCTTACTTCCCATTTCAGATTGTAGAGAGCAACCTGCTGCCACCTTACTTTTTAGGCAGAACTTTCTCCACTAAGCTACATCATTAGTATCTGATCAGCCTGTGGATCTAGCTGACTTTGGGGAATTGGGTGCCCACACATGGTCCAATCAACTGTGGACCAACTAGGCTGCCCAAGTTCTTTCTCAACAAGGGCTGTAAGTATACCAGTCACCATGATTGCCGTGTCCAAGATACTTTCACTTATGTCATCTCATTTTAATCCTTATAATAATCCTGACAATAGATACCATCCTATTTTCTATAGATGAAGAATCTAGGGAACAGAGAGATTAACTAAGGCAAAGTCAGCATGCAATCTCAAATCTGCCATCAGAAATCACCATGCAGAAGCCTCAAGGAAGCATGTTAAGTGAATTCTCTTGAAACAAAATTACAAGGCAGAGAGATGTCAGAGGTTGGACAGCACTACTGCTGCCCTCTGTTCCTCCCACAACTGCATAAAGGACAGGTTTTCCTAGGAGAACTAACCCATGGTTAGTGTGTGTGTGTGGTGGGGGGGCATCCTGTGCATTCAAACCCGGGATATTACTTAGAATAAAGCCTGATGGATAAAGTCTAAGACAGATCCGTCTTATACCATAATCCACCTTAAGGTAAATAGTAAATACAGATGTAATGTAAAAATCCAGATTTACAAAACAAGTCAATGAAAATATAATTTTTTTTTCCTGTTTCAAATTCTTTCCACCTTATTCTGGACCCTGGGTTATGGGATTGGTGTAGGAGTGGTGTGAGGGAAGCCCTAGGCTTAAGGCCCTTCAGATTTCTCCCTATCCCAGAATAAAAGTCAGGAAGACTCTGCACATGTGAGTACAGGGTGAGTGTAGTGGGACAAACTGAGGGTGGTAAATCAGTAAGTATCTACTTACTAATACACTTCTCCCTGACAGATGAGGAGATGGGAAAAGGTGAGAGTTGGGTGAAATAATATAAGGGAAGCCTTTAGAATAATGCCTGGCTGTATTAGTTTACTATGGCTGCTGTAATAAATTACCACAAACTTACTCACTTAAAACAACACAGATTTGGGAGTGACATCACCAAGATGGAGTAGGAGATTCCTGCCTCCATTCCCCGACAAAGATCAACAATTAGACAGCTATCCATGAATAAACACAGCTCTGGAGAGCTCTGGAGTCCACTTAAGACTACTGAACAAAACACTTGAGAATAACCACATGAAAAGGGAAGGAAGACAGCTTCATTTGTCTGCATGAACCCATCACCCAAGCTAGCATTGCTCAGCACCAAGACAGAACTCTCCAGCTAGGACTCACCAGGAAAGGAAGAACAGGGTGAGCAACCAGCTTCTGCAGCCTTTTGGGGAATCACATGAAGGACCTGCTTCAGTTCACTCCACTCAGAGACTGGCAAAGCTGAGATGTATAAAGATGGCTAGGAATAGGGAAGAAAAGTGGGGATTCCAGTAGCAGTCATGCAGTCAGAGCAACCACAGTTCCCAGGTCACCCCTGCTCCACAGGTGACCCCAACAGCTTTCAACACTGAAGAAACCAACAGCCCCAACATCTGCTGGGGATCCCCTGCAGATTTCACTGGCTTTTGTTCACAGGTAGTTGCATTTGCTAATGCCAGCTTCCTGAGTCCCTCCCCTTGCCCGCTGGAGCCCGGGAAGTACCCTGGCAGCCGGTCCAGGCCTCTGCAGCACATGAATGCAAGACGCCAAGCTAGACCTCTGCAGCTGACCCCTGCCACTGTGCATGCACTTGGGGATAGCCCCTCCATCTGTGTACTTGCATGCCACTGGCCTGACGCCTGTCACCAGACTCCACTATTTTATGGATGTCCATGAGGAGACTATGCAGCCAACGGACAGCATACCAATGACTTGAGACCATGCAGCTGCTTGTGGGCCTGGATCAGGCCCTGTCTTCTGTCACTGGCCTTCACCACAACACTCATCTGCAGCTAGCCCCTCCAACTGCGTACCTGTGTGCCCTTGGTCCAATCCCAGGTGGGCTCCACTGCCATGTGCCCATGGTGAGACCCAGCAGCCATGGTAGTGCACACAGACAGCCAGAGCCCCTGCAGGTGTCAGTGTGTACACAGTTGGCCCTGGCCCTTGCTGCCTGCCCTGGTCACAACCACTACATGTGTGTTTAATTACCCCCTGCCACTACAGGCACCAGCAGCTGGCCCCCACAGCTGACTGTGTGCATACTATCAGCTCCAGCCATCACTGCTGCTTGCCCTGGTCCATAGCTGCTGGATCTGGAGGCACTGCTGAGGGACCCAACAGCCCTTGCAGTCTCTGCGGACTCCCAACAGCCCTTGTCAAGGGCCATGCAGTTGTAGATGATGTGGACCCCAATGGCCTGAGTCAGTGAGTCACCATGACCCCCAGACCAGGTACCACCAAAGGGAGTTCATCACCACTAGGCCTGCCTTATAAGAAATGCTGGAAGAAGTTCTTCAAGCTGAAATGAAAGGATGCTAACTAGTGTCAGGAAAATATATGAAAATAAACATCATACTGGTAAAGGCAAGCATATAGTCGGATTCAGAATACTCTAATACTATAATATGGTGGTATGTTGACCACTTTAATATAAAGGTTGAAGGACAAAAGTATTAAAAATAGCTATAAGTACAATAATTTGTTAGTGGATACATGATATAAAAGATATAGGGCTTCCCTGGTGGCGCAGTGGCTGAGAATCTGCCTGCCAATGCAGGGGACACGGGTTTGAGCCCTGGTCTGGGAGGATCCCACATGCCGTGGAGCAACTGGGCCTGTGAGCCACAACTACTGAGCCTGCACGTCTGGAGCCTGTGTTCCGCAACAAGAGAGGCCGCAATAGTGAGAGGCCTGCGCACCGCGATGAAGAGTGGCCCCCACTTGCCGCAACTAGAGAAAGCCCTCGCACAGAAACGAAGACCCAACACAGCCAAAAATAAATAATTAATTAATTTTAAAAAAAAAGATGTATAGTGTGACATCAAAAACCATAAAACATAAAATGGGAATAAAAGGGTATAGTTTTTGCATATGATTGAAGTTTAGTTATCATCAGCTTAAAATGGACTGTAATATTTATGTTTCAAGGAAGCCTCAGGGTAACCACAAAACAAAAACCTATAATAGTTACACACAAGATAAGGAGAAGGGAACCAAGTATACCACTATGGAAAATCATCAATTCATAAAGGAAGACAGCAAGAGAGGAAGAAAGAAACTTCATAACAGCCAGAAAACAATGAATAACATGGCAATAGTAAGTCCTTTCTTATCAATAATTACTTTAAATGGATTAAGTGCTGCAATAAAAAGGCATAGAGTGAATGGATGAAAAAACAAGATCTACCTATATGCTCCCTATAAGAGACTTGCTTCAGCTTCAAGGACACACATAGGCTCAAAGTGAAGGGATGGAAAAAGATATTCCATGCAAGTGGAAATGAGGAGAACAGGGGTAGCTATACTTATATCAGACAAAAGAGAATTTAAGTCAAAAACTATAACAAGTGACAAGGTCATTATATAATGATAAAGAGGTCAATTCATCAAGAGGATATAACAGTTGTAAATATATACATGCCCAATATTGGAGCACCTAAATATATTAAGCAAATACTAACACATCTGCAGGGAAGAATGGACAACAATACAGTAACAGTAAAGGACTTATATACCTCACTTTCAACAATGAATAGATCATTCAGGGGCTTCCCTGGTGGCACAGTGGTTAAGAATCCGCCTGCCAATGCAGGGGACACGGGTTCGCTCCCTGGTCCAGGAAGATCCCACATGCCGCAGAGCAACTAAGCCTGTGCGCCACAACTACTGAGCCTGCGCTCTAGAGCCCATGAGCCACAAATACTGAGCCCACATGCTGCAACTACTGAAGCCCGTGCACTCTGGGGCCTGCGTGCCGCAGCTACTGAGACTGTGTTCTGCAACTACTGAAGCACATGCACCTAGAGCCCGTGCTCCACAACAAGAGAAGCCACCGCAATTAGAAGCCTGCGCACCGCAACAAAGAGTAGCCGCCACTTGCCGCAACTAGAGAAAGCCCATGCACAGCAACGAAGACCCAACACAGCCAAAAATACATTAAAAAAATTTTTTAAATAGATCATTCAGACAGAAAATCAATAAGGAAACATTGGACTTGAACTATATTTTAGACCAAGTGAACATAGAGGACATGTATAGAACAATCCATCCAGTAGCAACAGAATGCACATTCATTTCAAGCACACTTGGAACATTCTCCAAGATCATACATTAGGTCACAGAACAAGTCTCATCAAACTAAAAAAGACTGAAACTATACCAACTATCTTTTCCAACCGCAATGGTATGAAACTAGAAATAATAGGAGGAAACTGGAAAATTCACAAATACATGGAAATTAAATAAGAGTCCTGAACAACCAGTGGGTCAAAGATAAAATCAAAAGGGAAATCAAAAGATAAATTGAAACAAACACAGAATGCCAAAACTTATGAGATGCAGCAAAAGCAGTGCAAAGAGGAAAGTTTATAGGCATAAATACCTACATTAAGAAAAAAGAAAGATCTCAAATAAACAATCTAACTTTATACCTCAAGGAACTAGAAAAAGAAAAACAAACTAAACCCACAGTTAGCAAAAGGAAGGAGATAACAAAGATCAGAGCAGAAATAAGTGAAATAGAGAATAGAAAAACAATAGAAAAGATCAACAAAAATGAGTTGTTTTTTATTTTAAAAGATAAACATAACTGGGAATTCCCTGGCGGTCAACTGGTTAGGACTATGCACTTTCACTGCTGAGGGCACAGGTTTAACCCCTGGTCAGGGAATTAAGATCCCACAAGCTGTGCAGTGCAGCAAAAAAAAAAAAAAAAAAAAGGATAAACAAAACTGAGAAACCTTTAGCTATATTTACCGAGAAAAAAAGAGAGAGGACTCAAATAAATTGAACTATAAAAGGAAAATGAGACACTGCAACTGATACCACAGAAATACAAAGGATCATAAGAGACTACTATGAAAAATTATACACCAACAAATTGGATAACTTAGGAGAAATGGATAAATTCTTAGGAATATGCAATCTACCAAGTCTGAATCATGAAGAAATAGAAAATCTGAATAGACCAATAACAAGTAAGGGAACTGAATCAGTAGTCGAAACCTCCCAACAAAGAAAAGCCTAGGACCAGATGGCTTCACAGGTGAATTCTTCCAAACATTCAAAAAAGAATTAATAACCTTCTCAAAATCTTCCAAAAACTTGAAGAAGGGGGTACACTTCCAAACTCATTTTACAAGGCTTACATTACTATGATGTCAAAACCAGATAAAGACATTACAGGAGGGAATTCCCTGGCGGTCCAGTGGTTAGGACTCTGGGCTTTCACTCCCGGGGCCCAGGTTCGATCCCTGGTTGGGGAACTAAGATCCCGCAAGCCGCACGGACAAATTAAGAAAAAAAAAAAAAAGACATTACAGGATATGAAACCTATAGACCAATATCCCTACAGACCAGATGAATATAGATGCAAAACTTCTCAACAAGATACTAGCAAACCAAATTCAACAGCATATTAAACATAATGCAAATCAAAATGAATAAGTTTTGGAGATCTTAATATACAGCTTGGTGACTACAGCAAGTAACTTGAAGTATACTTGAAAGTTGCTATGAGAGTAGAGCTTTAATGTTCTCACTATAACAACAACAAAATGGTAATTATATGAGCTAAAGGATGAGCTAAAGCTGAATTAACCCTATTGTGGTAAACATCTCATAATATAAACATGTATCAAATCATCACATTGTACACCTTAAACTTACACAGTGTTATATGCCAATTACATCTCAATAAAGCTGGAAAAAAACACCAACACACATTTATTCTCTTACAGTTCTGAAGGTCAGTAGTATGAAATCAGTTTCTCTGGGCCAAAATCAAGGTGTCTGCAATGCCACACTTCCTCCCGAGGCTCTATGGAAGAATCTATGCCCTCATCTTTTCCAGGATCTAGAGCTGTATCTTTGGTGGCACATTCCTCCATTCTGAAAGCCAGCAGTGTAACATATTGCTTCAGTCCTCACACTGATGGTAAAATCTCCCTCGACTTCCCTCTCTTAAGGACACCTACAATTACATTTACTGTCTACCAATTTAATCCAGGATAATTTCCCCCATCTCAAAATCCTCAGTTTAATCACATCTGCAAAGTCTGTTTGCCATATGAAGTAACATCCACAGGTTCCAGGGATTAGCACCTGGATATATTTGGGGGCCATTATTCAGCCTGCCACATTGGCATAAAGTAAATGCTTAAGAAACATTAGCTATTATTATTACTGTGCTAAGCACTTCATAATGTATTACCTCATTTAATCCTCAGTACAACCCTATGAGGTAGAAACTATATTTATCCCTATCTTACAGAGAAGAGGTTTGAGAGCTTATATAGTTCCTAAAATCAAATGGTAAGTGGAATTCCAATGCAAGAGACTAACTCCAGAGCCCATGCTCTTGGCTTCTATCACAGGCTGGCTTTGAGGAGCATTTCTATTACTCCTCTTGCAATAACAGTGACGCTCCAGCCTACTTTTCTATTTTAGTCATTTGAGTTGATGCATATTTTCTTGGGGAAGGGAGATCCTTCCCCATGGACTGTCATCTTTTTCAGGACAAGGGAGTCTGTCATGCACCTTGTCTTGTGGCTGGTGCTCTGCATGTACTGAAAACAAATCAATGCTGATGTAACTGCTAAAGCTGGAGACCATGAAGATAATTAAGTGCAAACAATACTGATCAAACAGAACAAAATCTACATCCTTATTGTGCCACCCTTAGAAGCTGACATAGTGATGGAGGGAGTTGAAACTGAGAAGTTTATTTTCATCTTCTAAAAGTCAGCAGGTATATTGGTGTCTAGGACATGTAGAAATTAGAACAACCACTCTTCAGGAAAACATCTTCTCATTTTGTTCTATGAAGAATACATAGTGGTTTTGTAAAAAATAAATTTATTTATTTTTGGCTGCGTTGGGTCTTCATTGTTGCGGCAGGCTTTCTGTACTTGCAGTGAGCAGGGGCTACTCTTCGTTGTGGTGTGCGGGCTTCTCATTGCAGTGGCTTCTCGTTGCAGAGCATGGGCTCTAGGCACGTGGGCTTCAGTAGTTGTGGCGCATGGGCTTAGTTGTTCTGTGGCATGTGGGATCTTCCCGGACCAGGGCCCGAACCCGTGTCCCCTTCATTGGCAGGCAGATTCTTAACCACTATACCACCAGGGAAGTCCTACATGGTGTTTTGTTAATGCAGCATGTTCTGGTCTCTCTGGCATGTTGGGACTGTGGTTAACTCAGTATAGCATGGGGCTGGGTAGGAGATGGACATCGTTCAACAGAAGACGGTCAAACCAGGAAATGAACTATGAAGAAAGAGGTATCCACAAGATCAACGTGATAAGTATTCTGAGTGACAGTGGGGAAAAGCACTGTGTGAAGGAGAAGAAAGGTAATGGAAGTATGTGATGTTGGAACTGCATTCTCAGGAGATAATGAAACATGAAGAAAGAGAAGAAAAGAGAGGCTTAGAACTAGGCAATGAGAAGGAGAAAGAGCTTGGTTAATACAAGATTTTTATCTAAAACATTAGAGAAGGAACCAGCAGTGACCATATAAAAATTAATAATTCTGTTTTCCTTCAGAAGGGGTAAGGGCTGGTTAGTATTTGGTAACTCTGAAAAATCATCATCACAACCTTGTCTTTGATGAATCATGTAGCAGCCACCCCAGAAACCTGGATCACCAAAGCCTCCTCTTCCCTCCTTATTTTCATGTAACTTGAGTAGATTGGGGTGGGAGGAAAAGATGGAAACTACAAACAGTAACCAAGTATCCTCACCAGCAACTCCAAGGCACTAGGGGAAGTGAGGTGGACAAGGTCCTGGTCTAGGATGTTTAGATTTCCACCCATACAGCTCTAAGGGAGTTGATTGGATACACTGTTGGCTCACCAGTACCTCCCCTTCCTGTGGGCAAATCTGTGTGGAAGTCAAAACGTCACCAGAAGATGGTTTCAGAAGCATGAAACCAGGGAGTGGGGGAGGGGATGGTTCCAGTGGCTGATGCCAGCCTGCTTTGTGGCCTGATGCCTCTACATCTGTCATGGGGCTGTCCCATCTATAGAGACTGGCTCCTCATACTTTCAGGTCAGGAAACTATCTTTCTAGGGTGTTTTTGGAAACAAAGTACCCCTTCTGCTGGCACATTTTTTTTTCTTCTCACATTACTACGCAACTGATTTAGATTTAAATTTAACCTAATCCAGTCCCATCCTATTTTTCTGAAATGACAGTATACCCATGTCACTTTAATTTGATCTGGGTAAGACTCATCTATTACACATTCACAAATAATCCCTTTGTCTGTGTCGTTTCTCCTGGTGTCTGATCTCATCTCTTTTATCTGGATCTTATTGATTTTATCCTAAATTCGAGGATACACTGGGATGTCAACCCAACATACTGTCCATATAAATACTGTCTCATTGATTCCACAAATGATCATTATGGAGTAGTGTTATTCTCATTTTAGAGCTGAAAAAACTGACTCTAGGACTTGTCCAAACGTGTCCAAAATAACATAACTGGTAAATTATAGAATTGTGACTCCATTGCAGATAAGTCTGATTTCAAAGTTCAGCCTCTTCCTACATAATATGAAGTAACTATGAAAAATGACTGTGAAAAGTCAAGCTTCCAAACTGACATTTCAATTGGAAATTTACTATTATGTTGCCTGGTGACAACATCTTATACCACGTAAACAGTGGTTCAAACCTGACTGCATATCAACTCATGTTGAGCTTTTAAGAACCACACATGCTTTTAATGTATTATTGAAATTAAATTTGCTAATATTTTGTTCAGTATTTTTTCATCTATATTTATGAGAGAGATTGGCCTGTAATTTTCCTTTCTTGTAATGTCCTTGTCTGATTTGGGTATTAAGGTTATGCTGGCCTCATAAAACAAATTAGAAAGGGTTCCCTCTTTTTTTATTGCCTGTGTTTGGAAAATGTTATCTATACTATTTGTACCATTTGTACTTTACACAGATTTTCTTTTTGGTCTAATATATGGTCAGTTTTTGTGAATTATTCATAGATACTTAAAGGAAAGTGTATTTTCTTTTAGAAAATGTTATCTATGTTATTAATTATGCATTTTAGACCAAAGTCTTTAAGGCTCCTACTACTGTGTTTCTGTTTTTCCTTGTATATCCTGTGGTTTTATGATTTAATTAATATTCATGTTGATGCTATATTTTTTGGTACATATATTCATAACTTTGTAAACTTAATGTGAATTGCATTCTTTATCATTATAAATGACTATTATTTGTCACCTTTAACACCTGTTTGTCCTGATGTTAACCTTGCCTGATGTTAAAATTACAACCTCTGCTTTCTTCTTGTTTGCAATTGCAAAGATTTCTAAATTATTTTGTTTTGGATCCCTTGTATATGGAATAAAATTGGATTTTGCTTTGATTCAGTAAATTTCTTTTATTTTAGTAAATTATTTTGGTCCATTTATATTTATCAAATTGACATATAGTTAGTCTTAGTTCTGTCACATTATTTGATATGACGCCTTCTATTCATAGATTCTTTAAAAACTCTGAAAATGTGGTATGTGTTTTTATTTTTCTGAAAATTTGGAAAGCTTATATTTTTGTTTCAGTGGGTGTCTTTATAACTTATACACCTAATCTTCATTTCTTAGTCATTATTTTATCAATTCCCTAATTTGAACAAATAATAAAATTAGTATATTTTCTTTTTTTTTAATTAATTTATTTTATTATTTATTTGGCTGCATCAGGTCTTAGTTGCAGCACATGTGATCTTCAGTGCAGCATGCAGGATCTTTTTTTGTTGTGGTGTGTAGGCTGTTTGTTGTGGCACGTGGGCTTCTCTCTTGTTGTGGCATGTGGGGTCCAAAGAGCACAGGCTCAATAGTTGTGGCGTGCAGACTCTCTATTTGTGGCGTGTGGGCTTAGTTGCCCCGTGGCATGTGGGATCTTAGTTCCCTGACCAGGGATCAAACCCATGTCCCCTGCATTAGAAGGCAGATTCTTAACCACTGGACCACCAGGGAAGTCCCTGAAATTAATATATTTTCTTTTCTTCTCCTTCTCCTGCCCTCTATCGCCCTTTTCTTTTTGCCATAGTTTTCTCATTCATCACTCGGTTGGCTTAAGTTCATCTTCTAGTAGTTACTTCAAGAAAGGCTCATGGAAACAATATTTCTTGAGTTCTTGCATGTTCAAAAGTGTCTCACTATGCCTTTTTGGGTAAACCACAGTTGGCTGGGTATAAAATATATGGGCGACACTTACTTTCCTTGAGGACTTCCTAGGCATTGCTTCTAGCAATGAATATTTCTATGGAAATGTCTAAGCTAAGCCTGAATTTTTCCCGCCTTTTAAATGACTTGATTATTTGCCTAGGTGCAAAAGGATTCTTTATTTATCTGTGAGACCAAGTAACTGCTTCTCAGAGTTGACCTTTCCATGTTAACTTTAACTTGGATATGGTGTGATCTTTGTAGATTCAAATGTTCTTTTATTTTTGGAACATATTCTTGAATTATACATTGAAATGATTTTCTGTTCTGTTATTTTGGTTTTCTTTATCAGGAAATCCATTATGCAACTATTGGATCTCTTTTGCCTATCTTTCATATCTATCATTTAAGCTTTAATCCCTTTAAACTTCTCATTTCCATTTCATTTTGCTTACTGTCCTCAATCCTGTCCTCTATGTCCTTTGCTGTGTTTTTGGCAGGGTCTTTCTCCTTTGTGATACTTCCAATTTTGCTTTCTTTCTTTTTTTTTTAATTTATGTTCTTGTTTTATTCTACTTTCCTTCCTGAGGTCTTCCAGCTCACATTTCATTTCTTTCTAATATTTCAGGATTGCTTCCCTGAGCTTTTCATCTCTGCTTTATGCTGTTTTCTTATAAAGGCAAGTGCATTATTAAATTTCCCTTCATCTTTATTTTTAAATTTTTATTTCTGGAAAAGTTACAAGTACAATACAAAGTACTTTATTTCCTAACCCATGGAGTATAAATTGCCAACATGATGCCCCCTCAAAATTAGGATATTAACATTGATATATAGTATTACTATCAGCTAACCCTCAGACCTCATTCAGATTTTGCCAGTTGTCCCAATAATGTCCTTTATAGCAAAAGGATCCAATTCAGAATCCTGTGTTGCATTTAAGTGGCATATCTTTTTAGTTTCCCTCAGTCTGAAATATTTCCTCAGGCTTTCTTTGACTTCCATGACATTGACATGTTTAAAGATTAAAGACCAGTTATTGTAGGATGTTGCTTAGTTTGGTCTTGTCTAATGCTTTCTCATTATTAGATTCATTTCATGCATTTTGGGCATGAATATCTCAGTAGTAATGCTACTACTAATGTTTTCTTCTCAATGTGTCCTATCAAGTGTTACAGAATTGCAATTTGCCCCATTCCTTATGGTACCAACTTTGATCACTTGATTAAGGTGATATATGCCAGTCTTCTCCATTATAAAGTTACTCTTTTCCCTGTATAATTAATTAACACTTTGTGGGTAAGTGCTTTGGATTATGTAACTACCCATTCTTTGTCAAACTTTCAAAGTGTTAATTTTTATCATTATGGAGTTGTGGTTTCCTATTTTATTCAATGGGTTATGATCTGTTACTATTATTATTTATTTTTATGCTCAATTTTTCTCTAATTTGACCAGTAGAAGTGTCTTCAGTCTGGCTTCTGTGACCTTTAATATATTTCATCATTCTTGGAATACTTCCTTACTTTCTGCCACAACAAGTTCACAGGTTCATCCTGTATGTTCCTTTCTCAGCATACTTTTCCTTTCTCAGCCCTAGATTAAGTCATTTCTTCAAGGAGACCTAGTTTCTGTTAGTGGAGAATGGTATTTAGAAGCCAAGATTTGGTGTTACATGTGCTTTTTGCTGTTGAGTATCACTGTTCCCAAGCTCTTTCAGTAGACAGAACTATGGAGTGTGTGTGTACACATACAGATATTTATATTTATTTGTCTGTCTGTATTGAAAACCATAAGTTCACACTGATCTCTTCAATTTTATCCAACACCACACAGGGTTCATTCTGTTTTTCTCTCTTTCTGTATTTGTTTTTGTTGTTGTTTTTTTGGCCACGCCACACGGCTTGCGGGATCTTAGCTCCCCAACCAGGGACTGAACCTGTGCCCTCAGCAGTGAAAGCCCAGAGTCCTAACCACTGGACCTCCAGGGAATTCCCTCTCTTTCCATACTTGTAACTTCCTTCTCTAACAGTGAAACCTTGCTCCCATCATCCTTGATATATTTACTTATTTGCCCCCTCACCAAAGCACATGCTGTCCCCAACTTACCCAGGCTCCCACACCCCACACTGGTTCCTCCTCATGGTCATCCTCTTCATCATACTCAGTCTCCCTCACCTCACCCTGAGCTGTGCTCCCCCCAGATGGACTCCTCCTCACCTTTCTAGGGCTTTGACATTCCATGTTACTACCACTCCCCTGTGAGGATGCCCTTCTCATCCCACTCAAGCTGCCACCCCCTCATTTACCCCCTCCTTACCTCCAGTGTGTAGTATGTCCACATTAGATGCCCTCAGTTTTATGACAAACTCTTCTATCACAAGTTTCATTTGCCCCCCAACAATATTTTTCTGGTGAATGTTCTTTTCATTTTTTCCCTTTCCTTTTTTCCTGTATGATGTTTGTATAGTTCCTATTACAATCCTTTATGGATAAGTAATTTCTGAATGAAGTAAATTATTCCTGACCAGCTATTTGTAGACATGACATGAAGGAAGAGGACAAGGCTAAGTTCTAGGCTAACAGGAATTTCCCCTATGACCCAGATTGTCTATAAGAGCTCTTCTAGCTCCTACTTCTCCCAGCCACAAAGATAGGCAGCTGTTGAGATGTTTATAACAGAACCTACCAGTTCTTTCCCATTGCCTCCTTGTCAACAGGATTCCTTATTTAACCCATCTTCTCTGATTCTCAGAACCAAACCAGTTCTGGAGCTTCCACCACTAAGCTATGCTCCCTGTTCTTGCTGCAAAATGGACTTTGTACCTTAAAGTGAACTCCTCACCTTAGAGAAGTATAATTTTCCAGCTTTTTCCCTGAGGTCTTCAGCCACAGACATTCTCACATTTCTTCTTGCACTTCTGCATTTTTAACAATGTGAAACACTGGAAGACCTATATATACCCCTGGGTTGGGTCCCCTTGCTCAATGTGGCCCTCCCCCACTGCTGACATTTAATGATGGTCTCCTCCCCCTTGAGGATTCCATGTGTGTGGTTCCTTCAGCAGGGAATATACACTCTCTCCTTTGTCTCACTGCTGTGACTACCTAATTCTTTCAAGTACAGCTTATACATCACTGTCTTGGAGCAAACTTTCCTTGCTTTCAAGCTAGACTGAGTTTCCCTGTTACATACTTTTGTGGTATGCTTACCTTTTTCTTCATAGCTTTTACCATTATTATGGATGAGTCATTACTTTTGTGATTATCTATTTAATAGCTTCCCCTCCCTGAAGTGGGGATTGTGTTTGTCTTGTTCATTGTCTCCTGAACACCTTGTACCTGGCATGTCGTAGATATTTATTACATATTTACTGAATGAATGGATGAATGATCCCAACCTATTATGGCTCCTATTCCCATCTTTGCACTAAAACCATTTTCCATGATCACCAATAACTTCCTTGTTGCTAAATCCACGAGATACTTTTTGGTTTCTACCTTGACTTCTCGTAAGTATTCAACAGTTGGCCACTTCCTTCTTAAAACACTGCCTTTTCCTATTAGGGCTTCACTAATTCTCAGGATCCTTTGCTGGTCCCTCTTTCTTTTCCTCATCCCTCAGTGTTGGATGCTCAAAACTTAGACCTGAGCTGTCTCTTTTTTCATGCTACACCCTCTCACTATGTTATCTCGTTTCTCTTATTGCTTTAAATATAGTCTATATATCAGTGATTCCAAATTTAGTCTAGACTTTTCAAGCCTAGACTTTCCCAGACCCTTATATTAAACATGCCCTTATATCACGTGGTCATTTCACCTGGATGTCTCATAGGCATCTCAGACTTGGCCTATCCAAAATTACCTGCCTGATCTTTCTCCCAAACCTTCTCCTCCCTCAGTGCTGTCTATATCAGATAATTATATCTCATCCCTCCAGTTAATCATGTCAGAAATCTGAGAGTAGACCTTTCCACTACATTCTCCTCAACTTCTATAAGCCAATCCCCTACCAAGTCCCATGGAACCTACCTCAAAAATAAATCTATCCTCTTCACTCCATCTCTACTTCTACCATTTGTCTAAGTCCAAGTTATCATCCTCAGCTGACATGTGGGAGTAACCTTTAACTCCACGTCCGCTTGCTTGCACTCTTCTGTGCCAGCAGCACGGCCACCACTACCACCAAGCGCCTCTCTCCCCTGGATAGTTCTAGATTAAAATTCCTGCCCTCTTAGTTCCTTTTTCTAACCCTTCTTAATCCTTTCTTGAGATCTGCTAATGGCAGGTATATTACTAGTTCCTTGGGGAAGCCCATTAATCTCATCCATTACATATGGATTTTACTAGTTTAACTCTCATTGGTAACCTTATTTCCAAGGTCTGCAGGAAACCTCATGGTTTCTTTTTGGTTTTTTGTTGTTGTTGTTGTTTCTTTCTTTCTTTTGTTATAAATAGCCAGGTTTGAGTAATTGAATAGTTGATGACCAAATGGAGAAGTCCAGAAATCAGAGTTTTATAACTGTTCTGATCTTTGGAACACTAAGGCGCCTTAGCACACTGATTTTTCTTGTTGGTATACTGTGTAAAATTCCAGATCTGAAGTAACCCTGTATCAGTGATAGGATGTTCCGTGGGCTAATGTGTCCCTTTTTCTGGATATGTGCCCCCAGAAGATATGCATCCTGTGATTTAATTTTTAAATTCCAAATACGTTTTCACAGCAGAATTTTACTGACAAGTTGTTGAAGTTATATTCAGTGGAGAGAGTGCCTAAAAGTGCCGTACTGTTTGGGAAAGTTAGGCAGAAGCCCGGAGAAGCTGTGCTAAGCAGGCCACCAGCAAAGGCAAAGCCAGCATTTTATCCCTTATTCAGTAAAATGCCTAAAAAACCTGTTGCTCACCACTGTGGATGCTGGTCTCTGTTAGGAAATTATGTAGAAATATCACAAGTTTAAATACTATAATAACAACTTGCTTTTTTGTGTTAAAAATGTCAGTTTCTTAAGAATCCTTATCAACTCACCATGTTAATTTTTCTATAAAGGGCCCTAGTCATAGAATATATTTTTGAAGGTATCTCCTGCCCTTCCAAATCTCTTGGTCCTCAGCCAACAACCTTCAAGAGAGTTTCAAAGTCCTATTGCTCAGGAGAAAACAAATACCACTCCAAGTGTGGCAGTTGTGTCATTATTTTAGTGACTCTTGCTTTGGTTCTGGTGTTCTGTTTTCTTAATTTAAAACTCAAGAAGTGTCTACTTCAAGTAGCCCTCAGCTCTTAAGCCATTCCTGGGGCTTTCTCCATCTTCAGCTTTCATTGGAAACACATTCTGGGAGACTGTGATGAAACTCCTCAAGACAAGGAGGGGAGGCTGAATTTTAAATTCAGGTGCATGAGCGAAGGCAGGCAACTCCTAGTCAGTCATCTCTCCGAGGCCTGCTCAGGAGCTGAGTGCAGGAACAACCTGGGGAACAAGCCAAGCACAGCCACACCTTGTGGGAGGTGTCTCAAAGCAAAAACAGGACTAACTCTGCAAGTCCCCTGCAAAATCCATCCCACTGCCTGTTATACCTTGTAATACGCCCCCGCTCCCCCCGCCACTTCCCTTTTTGTCGTTATTGGCATTCCAGAGCTTGATCCATGTTCATCATCCAAAAAACAATTTTGTTTTTGAGATCCTACACTGTACAGAACACTTTACCAGGTTCTGTTTAAGAAATGAGGCCTGGGACTTCCCTGGTGGTCCAGTGGCTAAGACTCTGTGCTTCCAGTGCAGGGATCCCGGTTTCGATACCTGGTCAGGAAACTAGATCCCATATGCTGCAACTAAGAGTTCACATACCGTGACTAAAGATCCCACATGCTGAAACTAAGACCCGGGGCAGCCAAATAAGTAAATAAATAAATAAAATATTAAAAAAAAAGAAAAGAAAGAAAGATATGAGGCCTTAGCCTCAGTGGTCTTCCAGTGCATCTTCGGAAGGGATGAGTACTGGTGAAAATACAGGCTGTGTCCCATATGTGAGGCCTGCAGTAGGTGCCGCACTGAGACATCTTCAAGGAATGAGGTGCTGGGGAAAGTGTCCAGGAGGAGGTCAGAGGATCTGGTAGAGTGTCTGGAGGAGGAGGAAAGGCTGTAGGGAATGAAATCCCTACACTGTCTTCAAAGTCTGAAAAGGAGGGTGGGGCCTTTGCAGACTTAGGCCTTTCTAGAGGGCAGCTCACTCCCCTTAGAGTAAAACTTCACTATTTGTTGAAGGGGAGAGAGGCTTCAAGAAAAAATCTGGGCAGAAATCCTGCTTCTAATATAAGAAGCAGAGCTGGTTAAGAGAAAGTGGCTCACAGATTTCATTTCACAGCTCCTTTACACTGATGTGTCAGGCCTGTGGGATGACGCACCAACTCGTTCATTCACTTCTGGTGCCAGGCACTTTGTGGATGCTGGGGACATGGGGCCAACATGGACACTGCATCAATGCAGGGCCTATTTCCCACTTGTAGACCGTGCCCCACCTGCAGCCTCAGCATTATCAATGCTAATAATACTGACCCTCAGGCCTCAGCTGCGACTAGACTTTACTGCATCAAAATCTCGGTGCTGGTCCTGAGAAACTGCCCCACATTGCCCATCCCCCTTATTCTGCAGCTAAAGTTTCAGAACTCTGGTCTGGGGTGGTTGCCTCTGCAGACTACTTTCAGGGCAGATTGGACCCCTTGGATGTGAGACAGACAAACAGTGCAGGTGGATCTGGGTTGGCCTTTGCGACCCCTCCCTACCCCTCCCCACCCACTCCCTACTCCCTCCCTACACTCTCTACCCCTCCTTACCCCCTCCTCCCCAGCCCCCGGCCCCCCTCTCCCAATCCCCTACCCCCAATCCCCCACCCCACGCCCTTCCCTGGCTTGCCATGGGGAGGGAGCAGGGCAGTCCCGCCCCGCCCCGCCCCTCCCCTCCACGCAAGCCCCGCCCCGGCTGTCAGGGACTAGGAAACCCCGCCCCGGGCCGGGCGCGCGCTCCCAGGCAAAGCCCAGCCTACCGCCCCTTATCCCCAGCTCTGCACGGGGTCGCCAACCGAACCACCTCAAGAGCTGCGGATTGCAGCCTCGGCGGACCCAAGAGGTAGAGAGCGACATGGCGGCGGCCAAGCCCGAGAACCTCTCCCTGGTGGTACACGGACCCGGAGACCTGCGCTTGGTAAAACTGGAATGGGAGTGGGAAGTCTTGCCCGTTCCTGCCCTATTCACTTCCAAGCGCAGCCGCGGTCTGAGCTGGCCAATTCCAGCGCGGTGCGGGCCCCACACTGCGCGCCCAGGCCGCCCAGATAGGATCTGGTTACCATGTTGGGGGGAGGGGCACGGTAGGCGGTTAGTTTTAAGGTGCTAAGAGCAGGGTTCTTGTCGCGTGGCCTTCTGGAACCGAGCCCAGTGGCCGGCACGTGGCCAGAACCCAGGAAGGTTGCAAAATGATTGAAGCCTTCTCCCTCCTTTGCCAGCTGCAGATTCATAGTCCAGCCTCTTGTCATTGCACTTTGCAGAAGAGATACCAGAGAGGCTGCCTGGTTTAGAGGACACGTACTGAACTTCTCTGAGTAGACAGTGCAGGGCAGAAAGGGGGGCCATAGGGACATTTAAAAGCTGTGGAACTCGTATTTAATCTTTAATGCTTGGGGCTGATAAAACCTCCTTTGCAGGATTATTATGATCAGCGGAGTACCTAGCACTTAATAGATACTCAGAAAGTGCGAGCTCCTTCCACTTTCCTGCCAGCACAGGCCTCCATCTCCAAGACTCTTGGTGTTCGCCATGCCTGTTCCAGATTTCTGGATCTTGATAGTCTTCATGTTCTAAAGCTCCTTTCCTCCTTACCTCCCGTAGTCCACATCTGGTTCATGTTCCAGCCATTTTCCTTCCTGATGCTGCTCCCCTGTCCCTTTAAGAGCATTATGTGTGTGTCTTCTCCACTCCAGATCCTGCCTCTGCTCAGTGGCTCATGGGGCCAAAGTTCTGGGAGCTGCAGAGTCAGCCCTGTGGTTGTGCCAGGGCTCCCTTGACAGAGCCCTTCGCAGGCGGGCCTGGGCAGTGGGTATGTGGGACCAGTGCCGGCCATCTCTGCTGTTCCCTAGCACTTCCTTCCCCCTCACAGAGAACATGCGCCAGGGTCTAGATTGGAGAGACTCAGAAAAGTATCCAGATTAGCAGTTCTTGACTGTTTGAGAATCTGTGGTCTCTCTCCCCACAGAATGCAAACAGATGGAGTTTGGCAGCAGTTTCAGAGAGTTCATGGACTTCCTTTAAGCCTCTCCTTCATAGACCCTCTAGAGGTCTCTGAACCCCAGACTAAGAACTCCTGCCCAGAGCCAACTCATCATTTCCTCAGCTGGGAAAGTGCCATCTCCAAGCTGACAGGCTTCATTAGTTAACAGAGCCCAGAAAAGAACCCAGAAGTTCAGACTCCCATTCCAGTGTTCTTTCTACTCCCCTTGGAGCTTCCACCCAAGGTCCTGAATTAAAGTGACACTATTAGTTTTTATTGCTGCAAATGCCAGATGGTATTATGAAGAAAGGAAAGTGGTACAGCTCTACACAGCTTACAGAGTGATTTCAAGCTCAGTCCTGCATTCTACAAACATTTACTAGATGAGAGGATGCCTGCCATGTGCCAAGCACTGGGCTGGGGGTCCAGAGAGGAGGAGGAGAACACAGCCCCTACCCCCAAGCTGCTCTAGGGAGTCAGACAGATGCTGTAAACAATGAAACGGTGTGAGGGCTTTGATGGAGCATAGAGAGTAAAGGCCTCACAGGGTGCCCTTGGCCCAGGGTAGAGGCTCTGGAAGAGATGGATGCTACTTAGCTGTTTCTTGGACGGAAACTGGGGGTCATTCATGTAAGTGGAAGAGCAAGTGCAAACTAAGTGAAGTACAAAATCGCAAGTCTTGTTTACCGGTCCTGTAAATAGTGTGATGCACTGAATGCACCGGTGGTGAAGCTGGAGAGGTAGATAGGCCCTGCCTCTCCATCTGCTCAGGGCCTGCCTGAAAGTCATGTACCTAATAATGAGCAGAACTGTAATTACAACCCCAGTATCTGCTTTACCTTAATTCCTAAACTCAGGCTCTCCCACTGCTCAGCCACTGTTTATGTGGCTCAGTAGAACAAAGCCTTGAATAAAGAAGAGGGAGGGTGGGGAGGCTCACCTACAGTTGGTCTTATCAGCTGTGCCTTAGAATCCCCTCCTGACTGAATTAGGGGCTGGGTTGGGGTGAGTGTATCCTAAAGAGATGAGAATGTGATAGGCTGGAGAATGTAGCTTATGGTTGTGGGATGTGTACGCTAACTGGGTGAAAGGGTTCATTCAGGGTGGATTCAGGAGGACCCCAGCTCTGTTGGAGGTGATGGGGTTCATTTACTAGACAAAGGAGAGTAGATTAAAATGATGAGATCAGGCTTGAATTTAAGATGTCTCTGGGACAGGACATTTTGGGGTCTCTGAGAAATTACCTTGGTTCTAGGGATCTGGAGACACTTGCAACCCAACACAGACCCTTCTGGCCCTCACCACTCCTTCCTGAGCATGGTCGTCCCCCAGCGCCTCCATAGGGAACTCCCTGGTAGGGTATCTCTGCCCTTGCACCCCCTTCCTTAAAGCAAATAGGCTAAGTGGTTTGGGGTTGAAATGGGGTTAGACCTGGGCCACTTGAAACTTGTCCCCTACCTACCAGGAAGGAAACCTGACACCCAGCCTTCCTCCTACCTGCCTGTGGAGAAGGCAGGATTCCCTTTTCTTTCTCCAAGCTGTGGCTGCAGGGAAGGAAAAATTAAACTCCTTCACTACTAGGTAGCTAGTGATCACCACAGTCCCAGCAAGGGCGGAGGCCTTGGGCCTTGGGGACTTGGGCCTGCACAGTGGTTTGGGCCTTGGGGCATTTATAAGTTGGGTGGTAAATCAGAGAGGGTGGGAGTGTATATACACATGTATATACTGAGAGACTGTCCGTTTCTTTATATCATTCCTTATCATGAGGACTTAGGACTCCTATATCCCCTCTTCCCCACACACACACCATTTTAAATAGAGAACGTGTGGACTTTTAAGGAGCAGTGGAAGAGGCGACCAAGCTGATGCATAGAGACGAACAGCCTATCAGCAAACAGTGTCAGCTGGCTGAGATCTCTTCAAATGGAAACAGTAACGAGGTCACAAGCCAGGTTGGGGCCAGAGTGGAGTTTAGCCCCAGCTCTACTGCTTCTGGTTGTATGACTTGCCAAATTACTTTCTGCTTCAGTTTTCTGTCTGTATGATGGGGATGATAGTAGTACTCACCTCTGGGTTGTGTGAGGATTAGATAGTATCGGGGAGTAAGAAATTTTCCTCTACCCTTCTAGGTTCTTCTGGCAGGTCTAAGAATTAAATTGACATGAGACAGGGGAAAAACAAAAATTTATTAACATGTATACATGGGAGAGGCCCAGGAAAACTGAGAAAGTTGCCAAAATGGCCAAAGCCCTCACCCTAAATACCATCCTCAGCTAAAGAGAAAAGAAGATGTTGAGGGCGGGGAGAGTCACTTATGGGAGGTTGCCAGGAAAAGCACAGAAAACAAGGGTAAGGTTGTTATACAGTTTTAAGTCATTGCCTTCTCCACTGATGAGTTTCTAGAGATTAGGTCATACTCCTCTTTTTGGTACTTTGAGGGAGACACCCTTATAAGTGGAGATTTCCCTTACAAATGTGTCACTTGGGTTTTCCGAGCTTTTCCCAAATCTGCTGTTTCTTAAAAAAAATAGCCAGCTTAAAATAATTAATATGCCCTAGAGACATATTTTGGGATGGCAAATTCTGCTCCCCTACAGAATTCTCTCTCTGAATTACTAGTTCATAGAGTTGGGATATCAAATAGTCAAATTAGTTTTTCTTTGAAGAAGCTGTTTGATGGGATAGTTTGTGCTTCACAAAGTATCAGAGATGAAGGACCAATTTTATTTTTATTTCCTGTTGGCCATGGACCAATATGTTTGTACCAACATTTGGATGCTGCAGCAATGTCAGAATGCTGTAAACATTTCTAAATGCTCCTATCAATTTCTGTGCATATTGCGTCACCTATCAGGGCCAGTCCATGGAGCATACTGAGTACACATTATCTCCCTTATTCTTGATGGCCAGCTCTATCCGATTCCAGGCATCTGGACAGGGAGAACAGGAGCAGCGAGGTGGACACCATGCAGGGGATGTAGTCACATTTTTGTTTTATGATTAGCTGCATGAGAAGAGAACAAGTTAAAGGGAAAAGAATCATTTCAGAGTGATGGGTTAATGTTTTTTAATTAAAAAGGGCAGAGAAAATAGTGTGTCAGCATCAAGTTTAAACATTAATCAGAGTACCATGAAGATATTTCTTAGAGGTTTTGCTCTGTGAGGAAATGTATTATGCCAGGTGTCAAAAGAATTGCTTTGAATCTGTAATGATATTTCAAAAAGTAAGATAATTCTGTATCTGTAATACAGCACATTCAAGGCATCCCCTCCTTGCATATACACATTGCTGTTAAGATTTTGGGTGAGGAGGAGGGGATTGTAGAAAGAGGAATGGTCCTAAATGTCAGGTCTCTCCCTGGTTTTGCTACTAGTAGACAGAGCTGCTTGCTTCTATAGAATCAAATTAAAGGGCCCTGAAAGTCTTCAAGGAAAAGCTGGGTTAAACTGGGAGATTACTGTGAGTGAGGAAATGCAGGCCACTTAACCCTTTAATACCTGAGCTAGACTTATAAGTCAGAGGCAGTTGAGGCTGAAAACAGAATCTAAAACTCCTTCAGAAAAAGAGAAAACTAGGTAGTAGCAAATAGCCTAAAGAAATGCCTCCTTTCACTTTCATCTTAATTATGTTTCAACAATAAAACAAAACCCAACCAGATAAACAATAGGCAGTTAAATCCAGCAAATACTGCCATCTCTGCCAACTCCTATGGAAGGGCAGTGCCTTTGTCTGCAAAAGGCCAAGAAGTAGAAAGCTAACATTTTCCCCTAAAAGCAGGAGGAACAGTAAACAATACCACAAATAGGATTTTAACATTTTATGTAATAAGTCCCAGCACTACTAAGAGACCTGGTAAAAGTAACCCTGTTCTGTGGGGAAAACTAGAATTATGGATGGATGTGGGGAAAATTTCTTTTAAAATTGCCTGATAGAGAAATTACGGAGGAAAAATACGTACTCATGTATACCGTATTGGCGTCCACTTGTTAAGTCTTTTAGTGTGGCTGTTAAAGCTGGCAGTTTTCCCCAAACCAGATTTACAAGAAGAACATTAATTGTTGGAGAAAATATGGTTGGATTTTGTGAAGTGATATTCAGCTCAATAATGTTTTAGAAATGTAAATGTTCAGTTACATAGACCTGAACACAATGAGCACTTAATCAGTGATACTAATAGGCTAGAGCATCCAACCAAGCTCAGAGTCTTCATATTTTCGCTTTAAATAAAGAAGCATCTAATAGGTTCATGTATAGTTATGTTCATACATTTTGAATTAGGAGGAATTTTTTTATAGTTTATTTATCACAGCTGAGAAATAATCCTTTAACCATCCCATATGGATTCAATTGTAGGTGCTGGGGAAACTCAGGAGAGGAAGGATGGTGAGGATAGGGAAGACTTTTTTCAGGAAGTCATTGTTTCTCTCCATGTTCATGATTCATGTTCATGAGTCTCTGTCCCTGACCCATGCCTGAGCCCCAGTCCCAGGAGTACAGCGACCTATTGGACAACCCCACCTGGATGTCCCCCGACACCACAATCCCAACACACCCAAACCTAAAATCTCCCTGAGTTCCCACAGGAATTAGAAAGTCATTCTAGATGTCTCCCTTCCCCTCACTTCCCACCTCCTGTGCGATCTCAGTGAAGAAGGAGGGGAATTGGCCAGTGGAGAAATGTCCCCCTTGAGGTGAGGGAGTGAGTGTGCGGTGGTTTGGGAATTGCAGGAGGTTTGCAAGGAGGCAGGTAGCCCGCAAAATGAGGGGTTTAGGATTTTGCAGGGCCACTGGGCACTTTAAATGAATTTGCGTTTTAGAAAGATTGTTATCAGCAGGAGGCTGGTTGGAGCCCAGAGAGCCTGGGCTGGAGGCTGGAGACTGGCTCAGTGAACTTTGGGAGAGTGTCTGACCCTTCTACTTTGACCCCGAGTTTGCCAGGACAGGACCAATGCGGCTAGAACAAAGCCTTTTAGGATAAAGTGGCCAAATGGGAAATCTTTGGATTTTCCTCCCACCCTCAAAACACCCTTCAAGCCCTGAAGGGAGGGGGAAAGTTGAGGAGGGAGGGAAGCAAAAGTAAGATTGTCTGCTCCGCTCTCCTTAAGGGTGTAGGGCAGCCAGCCAACAGGTTGACAGGAGACCTGGCAGGCAGAGCAGGTGGCAAAGGTGGGCTGCAAGGACCTAGGACAAAACTGGCCGCTTTCTCCTAGCCCTGCCTGTTGTCCCTTACTCTAAGGCAGGGAGTACGGCTTTTACACTCAACTGATAGAATCAAGCCTAAAAACACTGCTGGAATCCTACTTGACTTTCTTCTGAATTCCAGCCTTTTAAGGAGCAGTCAAGTTCTCTTAATATAGACGTGAAAGCAAGAGAAATACAGCTTTTCCCCAAAACAATTTTTAAAAACTACCCTTTTCAAGAGGAAACGGACAGGGTTGTCCAGAGCTGGTTCAACCGTATTGTGAGCTGATTATACAGAAAGGATTTTGATTTTATTTCTTTTATAATAAGAGCTAATTTATTTACTGTGAGTCGGGCACTGTTTTTATTTTGTTTTGGCCGTGCTGCATGGATTGTGGGATCTTAGTTCCCTGACCAGGTATTGAACCCTGGCCCTTGGCAGTGAGCGCGAGGAATCCTAACCAGTGGACTGGTGGGGAATTCCCAAGGGCACTCTATTTTATGATTATCTTCATTATACAGGGGAGGAAATTGAAGGCACAAAGAGGTTATGTAACTGCCCCGAGGTCACACAGCTCCTGGAGGGGAGCCTGGGTTTCAGCACAGACAGCGATTCCAGAGTCTGAGTTCTTCACCACTGTACCAGCTATGTTGTCTGGAGGAGGGAAAGGGCATCTTCTAATTTCTCCTCATGTTGAGGCCATTGCTGCAATCCAGGCGAGATGTACTGAGGGTGTGAACTCAGATGTGCAGCTGGAAGTTGAGGAAAGGGGGCCAATAGTGTATATTCAGGAAATATATATTTAAGCTAATTGGAGAAAATGTATTTAGGAAAGGCAAGATAACATTTAGGATGTGAGAGGCACTTGAGATGATTCTGTGTTCCCACAGAGAGTTCTTCCTGAAGTATTTCCGTGATTTATTTGTGGTGGTGGTGCCAGTGGTGGGGAGACCTGAAGGTCATGGAAAGGAGAATATGTAAGTTAAGTATTTCAGTGAAAAATGCTGTAAAACTTACATAACTCAGTAAGGAACGGTTACTCAACTCCTCTTTATCCCCTTGTCACTATCACTCACAGAAAGATAAGAAATCCTGTTCAGGAAACTATGAATATGCCTGATTACAAAACCTTTGGGAATGAAGAAAGGGGGCAGGGGGTTAAAAGTGAAAGTTCCCGATCTCAGAGGAGCTAAGAAATTTTGATACATGAAAAATAGGATAAATGAAAGAATATCACCACCGTAATCTGAGACAGAAAAGGAGATTAAGTAAACAGGATTTAGCCAACATCATACCAAGGAACCATAAATGAAAAGCAGGGTTTTTTTAGTAACCATGCTGTAATAACTTTTGAAGACCTTGTGAGCCCTGCAGCCACGCTTAGGATAATATTTACAAACTTAGAAACTGGTCTTAACATGGTCTAGTGCTTAGGTGGCATGTCTCCTGCAGAGAAGGGAGACAGGAGCCAAGCTGAGCTGTAAGGGTGATTAGAATCAACAAGAAAGAGAAAAAAAAGTTGGTTTTCAGGGAGAGGTATTTAAGTTCTCCATAATGTGTGTTCTGCTACTAAGGAAAAACCAGGTTATCGGCACAGCACCCTCTGGTGTCCAGGAGAGACGCTGCAGCTTTGCCCAGGTGGTAAGGGCAAAGTTGGTCAGCTCCGTTAATTCCAACAGACATTTACAGTAGTAATCTCTAGTGACCCAAGGGCAACTTGGTGTCCCCAACTGTGGCTTTGAGTTTGGATCTTACCACCTTTCCACCCCAAATGGGGTGTTTGGGCCTGGCCTGGTTGTAGCCAAGGATGTGAAGAGTATGCTGTGGAATTCCCAGTGCCCGGGAAGCTGCCTACTAGTGTCTTTAGGGGGCTATGAGGGTGGGGGAGAGTACAGTTCCATGTTTGAAACAAAAGGCCTTACTTACTCTTTAGTTTCAATTTAACCTGCAATTTAAAATTTTACTCTGTGTAACAGAAGCAGAACTTTACACAGCAGTCCCTGATACTGTGTAATGCCAGATGTGGAACCAGCAATTTTGAGAAAGGTTTTGGTGACAGCCAGCTATCCGGAGTTGCCGGTCCTAGATGGATTCCCTCCTTCCCTCCCTCCTTTCCTTCCTTCCTTCTTTCCTCTCTGCCTTCCAAATTTATTAAGAGATGAAAAAGCTGCCTCTTGACCCCACGTGATGCTGCTTTGGATGCAGCTCCATCATTTACTACCTTAGTGTTACTATAGACAAATTGCTAAATCTCCCCATTCCTCAGCCTCATCATACGAAAAATGGGGTAATAATAAAGGCACTACATAGGATTGTCCTACGGATGAGCTGAGGTGATGCATACACAGCACTTAGCACAGGACCTGACAAAAGGAAGTTGGTCAGTGTTAGCTAATCAGCATTAGCGTTATCCCTTTGACCTTTGTTTCACTGGAGACAGGGAGTTCAGATAAGCATTGAGCTGTTACAACAGAAAGGGCTGGTAATCTCCAATGAGCAAGAACCTCAGACTTCCTGTGGAAATACTGTTATGGAGGGTGATTATTTAACCAGTGCAAGCCCCCCAGGTTTGGAGCAGGGCACTGTACCTGGTGCCAGAGATGGAAGGCATAGTCTTTGGCAACTAGGTACTTATCTTGCTAGCAAAATAGCCCTAGGATTATTATTATTTTTTTATATTGGAGTATAGCCGATTGACATGTTGTGATAGATTCAGGTGCACAGCAGAGCGACTCAGCCATACCTACAGATGTATCCATTCTCCCCCAAACTCCCATCCCATCCAGGCTGCCACATAACACTGAGCAGAGTTCCCTGTGCTATACAGTAGGTCCTTGTTGGTTAACCATTTTAGTGTACATGTTGATCTCAAACTCCCTAACTATCCCTTCCCAGCCCTAGGATTATTTATTGCTACCCATAAAAGTATCTGGGGGAGGCCTTCTGAAGGAGGCAAGGTTTGAGCAGTGCTTCCTCCCAGAGCACTGTGCATTAGGCCCAGTTCCAAAATACTCATCCCCTGATTGACTTTCCTTACATCACCACTGAAGGAGAAAAGGCAGATTCTACCTTGGGGGTGCAGTGGGATGCAGTGAGGCAGACTTGGGAGTCAGACACACCTGGGATTAGACCTGGTTTATCCACTCTGGCCATATGACCTTGACCAAGTTATTTAACTTCCTAGCCTCAGGTTTCTCATCTACAAATGGTGGCCATGTGCCATGATGTATGTAAAGCCCAGTAGACTGTCTGGCACAGTATGTACAGTGAACACTTTTTTACATCCCTTCTCCCTCTTCTTGCTTGGCTGCCTTCAAAGAATTAATAAAATGAACACTTGGATTTGGCTACTCACTGCCCTTCCTCCCTGTCACCAGGAATTTCCTAGCCAGTTGGCAGTGGGAAAAAAGCTTGGTAAATTATCATCATCCTCATCATAAATAGCTGTGAACACTAGATTGCTTTTTAACTCGGTGAGAGTGGGCAAAATGCAGGTCCTATGTGTTCCCAAGGGGCCTCTAAAACACCACATGGGAGGTTTTGGAAGAGAGTAAGTAACAACTATTGGTCTGTGCACTGATGTGAATGAGCGGAGCACACACACTTTCTCCAACCTGTCTAGAGACAAAAACCCTCCTGTGCAACTGCCAGAAACACCTCATCCTTGCCCTGTATGAGTTTGCCAGACCAAACAGATCTGTATTTAAGGATGTATTTTCCACATTCCATATTAGAGACCCAGAAGCATCCTTTCTCCCAGGGTGTGCAAGTAGTATACTTTTTCTTGGTCCACGGCAAATTGCACCAGTGGGTGGGATGAGGTCAGAAGTTAGAGTCAGCAGTATTCAGGGTAGCCCCTCAGGCATCCACCCAGCAGCAGTATGGTCTGAGTCTGTGTTAATTATAAGAAGAATTATTTGAATGAAACTTTAATATAAAAAAAGAATGAAAATGTTCATAAGGTAAAGTTGTTGTGCATACTAAATGGTTTTTCTATTTTGTTTCCTTTAGGAGAACTATCCTATCCCTGAACCAGGCCCAAATGGTAGGTCCTGGGAATACTTGCCTTATATTTTATTGTTCCTTACTGTTTACCCTGGAGACACATGTGCATTGCTCATTTAGCCCTCTTTTTCTACTGTTTATTACTTAAAAGCCTCCATTAAAAACTATGCTTTTGGGCTTCCCTGGTGACGCAGTGGTTGAGAGTCCGTCTGCCGATGCAGGGGACACAGGTTCGTGCCCCGGTCCGGGAAGATCCCACATGCCGCGGAGCGGCTGGGCCCGTGAGTCATGGCTGCTGAGCCTGCACGTCTGGAACCTGTGCTCCGCAACAGGAGAGGCCACAACAGTGAGAGGCCCGGATACTGCAAAAAACAAAAACAAAAAAAAACTATGCTTTTGTTAGGCTTTCAACGTAGTCCATTGTCCCCAGCGTGACTGGATAGATTCAATCTGGCTGCTACATGAAATAAAAGAAACAGTGGTAGAACCAAGAGAGTTACCGTATCAAACTGCTGACTTCTCCCAAAGAGTTTTTGACATAAAATTCTTCAATTTATGGACCAAAGGCAGAATTGTTCCTGTTTTGAACTAATGACAGAGTTACTCTGTCCTCTTTAAGCCAGAGGTTGGCTTATATTTGGGTGGCTGAATCATGTCCTAACCCTAATCCAAACTTTGAAATGGAGTGAGTCTATAGATCTTAATCTTTTAATTACAAAAGGGAACACCCAGGAAGGTCCAGGAAGACCAGGACCTTCTGTCCAGTGGGGATGGGAGGGGCTCCATGCAGCCCTACCCTACTACCCTAATCAACCAGGAGCAGAAATCGGGTGAGCACACTGGGGCAGGGTTCCCTTCACCTTTGCTCCACTCCTTCTGGCCGAACCTGCTGAGCTGAGCTGACATGCACGTTTCCTGTACTTTTGGAGGTCATGCCACCCTCTTAGCTATGGCAGATCACAACTGACAGTTCTCTAATTCCTTCCATCTCTGGAGTCCCACAGCAGGAAGTGAGGCTGGTGGTAAGGGGCAAAGTGTCTATAGATAGCTCATCCCACACCCAGCCACTCGGTTCTCTTTCTGTCCTTGATGAGTTGGGGGTGTGCTTCCCCACCTTGTCCCACCTTACCCCAGAACTGTGGCTTCTGTGTGAACATCAGATTGAAGGCAGCTTTCTTAGAGCCTCTAGAGCTTTGCTACTCAAAGACCAGTTGGGTTACTGATCTATAGCAATAAGAATACAGACAATAGCTGTTTCTATCAGTGTTTACCAAGTAATGTATATTTAAGGCTCAGTGTTTTTACTGAGATATTACATTCAGAGAAGTGAAAGAGACACTTCATTGTGTTCTGAAAAGTTGGTGTGGATTCCAGAGGTGGCAAAAAAAAAGGGGTGTGTGTGGCTGTTTTGGATCCAAAGGATCCTTTACTGTTTCTCTCTCTGGAGCAGCATTCTTCTCTCTTTCTTGCCGTCCTTGAATTGGAAGGGGAAATGATGGTAAATTTCAGCTAGAGTTCTAGCAACTCAAATTTAATCTCTTATTATAAATTGGTAACTTCACAAAAGGAAACTCTGAGGTAATTTTCCTAACTTGGATGACTTTTCCCTACCTTTGAACTCAGGATCCACCCTGCCACTTCTTACTCTGTTCGCCAAAGCCAAGGATGAAGGAAGTTCTACAGAGCCACACCTGTTGGATCTCCCATGGTTTGTGGCAAGGGCAGTGTGTAAGACATCTGAGTGCAGAGCAGAGCTTTGGGTATCTTTGTCTTTCTAAGGCAGAACTTTTTCTCAGGGAGATATTTTGTAATGTGGTAAACTCAGTCAGACTAGACCAGTAATCCTTTGGGATTTAATTCAGCAAAGGGGCTCAGTAGCATCATTATTGTAAACTTGGAAAACTGACAAAAACAATATCACCAAATCTCACTGTATTCAAAGCTGTGAAGGAGAAATGCCAGTTGAAATCTTTGGATGGTTTAAATTAAAGGTGCACTTTTGAACAAAATAACAGGCATGAAGAACTCAGCCTGATAGCACACAAAGTATTGGCAAGCCTAGATTGTGCCAACCTCTCATGAATGGTTAAGAATCAAGCATAGCATATTAATTGTCTGGAAACAGTTATCTCCTAGAAAACAGTTTTTTTCTCTTAGGTAGTTGACACACTTCTTCCTACTAATAATATCTTTCATTCGGTACTAATCAGAGTTCTCCAGAGAAACAGAACTGAGAGAAAAGTTGTTATTTCTATTTATTTATATATAGATTTACTTTGATATAGAGAGAGACAGGGTGGGGGAAGCTGCCTAGTCTGAAATTTGTAGAGATAACCAGCAGGTTGAAACTTCAGGTAAGTCTTGTGGAGAATTCCATCTCCTTCAGGAAACCTCAGAATTCTTTTAAGCCCTTCAACTGATTGGAGGAGGCTTATCCACAGTGTGGAGAGTAATCTGCTTTACTCAAAATCTACTGGTCTAAATGTTTGTTTTATTGAGGTATAATTGACATATAACGTTATATTAGCTTCAGGTGCACAACATAATGATTTGATATCTGTATATATTGTGACGTGATCACCACAATGTCTAGTTAACATTTGTCATCACAAATAGTTACAAATTTCTTTACCTGTGATGAGGACTTTTTTTGTTTGGCTGCATTGTGCGGCATGTGGGATTTTAGTTCCCCGACCAGGGTTGAACCCGTGCCCCCTGCACTGGGAGTGCAGAGTCTTAACCATTGGACCGCCAGGGAAGTCCCGACGAGAACTTTTACGATCTATTCTCTTAGCAACTTTCAAATATGCAACACAGTATTATTAACTATAGTCACTATGCTGTATATTACCTCCCTATGACTGATTTATTTTATAACTGGAAGTTTGTTCCCTTTGACCTCCTTCACCCATTTCACCCACCCTCCACTCCCTGCCTCTGGCAACCACCGTTTTCTGTATCTATGGAGCTTGGTACGTTTTTGTTTTGTTTTGGTTTGGGTTTTGGTTTTAGATTCCGCATATAAGTGAGATCATAAGGTATTTGTCTTTCTCTGACTTACTCACTTAGCATAATGCTCTCAAGGTCCATCCATGTTGTTGCTTTTTTTTAAAATATTTATTTATTTATTTATTTATTTTTGGCTGCATTGGGTCTTAGTTGCTGTGCATGGGCTTTCTCTAGTTGCAGCAAGCAGGGGCTACTCTTCGTTGCGGTGCGCGGGCTTCTCATTGCGGTGGCTTCTCTTGTTGAGGAGCATGGGCTCTAGGTGCGTGGGCTTCAGTAGTTGTGGCTCGCGGGCTGTAGAGTGCAGGCTCAGTAGTTGTGGCACACAGGCTTAGTTGCTCCGCAGCATGTGGGATCTTCCCAGACCAGCACTCGAACCTGTGTCCCCTGCATTGGCAGGTGGATTCTTAACCACTGCACCACCAGGGAAGTCCCAAGATTTCCTTTTCTTATGACTAATAGTCCATTGTGTATATATGCCACATTTACTTTGTCCATTCATCCATCAGTGGACCCTTAGATTGTTTCCATATCTTGACTATTGTAAAGCTGCAATGAACATGGATGTGCTTAAATGTTAATCACATCTAAAAAGCACCTTCACAGCAACATCTAGCATTTGACCAAACAACTGGGCACCGTATCCAAGCCAAGCTGATGCATAGAATTTGCCCTCACATGCAATTATTTTGCTCTGTGGAAGCTTTCTTGCCTTACAAGACTTAATCAAGTTTGCTGTTTAGCTTGTTTTTCTCTGTGATCTAAATCTTGTACCTGGCCTTTGAAACCAAGCCCTCTCCTTCATCCAGAGGAAAAACTCCAGGGTGCCTCAGAGGGGCAGAGAGGTCCTTCCCTCCCTCACTTGTTTTTTCCTTCTCCTTTATCTTATCAGAGGTGCTGCTGAAGATGCATTCTGTTGGAATCTGCGGCTCAGATGTCCACTACTGGCAGCATGGTCGAATTGGAGATTTTGTTGTGAAAAAGCCAATGGTGCTGGGGCATGAAGCCTCAGGAACAGTCGTAAAAGTGGGATCATTGGTCAAACACCTAAAACCAGGTCAGCAAAGCCCTTCAGCCAATGGATTTGTTTATTCATTCAACACAAATATCTGTACGTGATTTCTCAGAGTCAGGCCCTCTGTTAAACACTGGGGATACAGCAGTGAACAAGACAGTCTCAGTTCCTACACACATGGATCTTATGTTCCGCAGGAGAAGGCAGCTGGGACAGACAGTAAATTAATCAAAATTGTGTTGAGGGCAGCAGAGGAGAATACAGGGTGCGATCAGTGTATACTACCCTCCAGACCCCTGGCTTGTCTGAGGAAGGACAATTAGTTCAACACCTGAAGGCAAGTAAGAAATAAGCCAAGTAAAGGGGAGGGGAAAAATGTTCCAGCCACAGGAACGACAGAATGCCTCTACATGCTAAGAACCAGGGCCTTCTATGCAGCATTGATCTTATTGGATGACTGGGAAACCACCAATATTTTTCTAGATTTGCTTAATTCAGGGAGGAATTCTCAGCTGTGGCAGATTGTGATGTTCCCCAACTCAGTGAATTAAATCCAAGCTGTCTTAGAATAGCCAGCTGTTGACTTTAACCTTCCTTTCCTGATGAGGCCACTTAATAGCCTGGGGATGATGGATTATTTAGGGGAAGGAGGGAGTTCTCAGGAGGTGCCGTCCTGTGTTATAAGGCTCTCTGAGCCTGGCTGCATGGTGAGGGATCCACTAGCTCTGAAGAAGCTAGACATGTGTCTCATTTGGGAATGTTAAGTCAGGCCCTTCATTTGTCATCAGTGAAGTCGAGAAAGCCCCTGAAGTTTTGCAGGGTTATCCCAAAATGGAAGGTTCATAGCTTCCAACAGCCACTGATTGGTTCTTACCTGTGGGACAAGGTCTCTAAACATAAGTCGTAATAGGAAGTGGGCTTCTCTAAATTTAAGTTATAACAAGCGCTTAATCAGCATCTACAATGGGTCCAGCCTTGTGCCCAGTGCTTTGGAGGATATAGAAAATTGAGAAGGTATGATCCCTGGATGCTTCAGTTTAGTTGAGGAGACCAGATATCAGGATATACATAAATACTTATATACATAAAAACCTATATATATATACATGTGATTATTTTAAGTTGCTGATCTCTTAAGTTTAAATGCATTTTAACAATCCTTCATTTTTACTCCCCCAATCCAATGTTCAATGTTTTCAACATCATATTTTACATATTTTTGTTTTGTGTATCCCTTAATTTCTCATTATAGATATAGATGATTTTACTACTTTTGTCTTTTAACCTTCCTCTTATCTTTATGAGTGATTGATCTACTATCTTTACTGTATATTTGCCTTTAACAATAACATTTTTCCTTTCATAATTTTCAAATTTCTAGTTGTGGTTTTATTTTCCACTTAATGAAGTCCCTTTAACATTTCTTGTAAAGCCATTTTAGGAGTGCTGAACTCTTTTAGCTTTTGCTTGTTTGGAAGACTCTTGATCTCTGTTTCAAATCTGAATGATAGTCTTGCCAGGTAGAATATTCTTATTCCTGGTTGTAGATTTTTCCCTTTCATTACTTTCAATATATCATGTCACTCCTCTCTGGTCTGCAGAGTTTCTGCTGAAAAGTCAGCTAGCTGATAGTTTCATAGGAGTTCCCTTGTATGTCACTAGTTCCTTTTCTCTTTAAGTTTTGCTTTGGGTTGATCTTGTTTGAGAGTCTGTACTTTCTGGACCTGCATATCTGTTTCCTTTCCCATGTTAAGGAAGTTTTCAGCTATCATTTATTCAAATAAGTTCTCTGCCTTTTTCTCTCTTCTTTTTCTAGGACCTTTATAATGTGAATGTTAGTATGCTTGATGTTCCAGAGATCTCTTAAACTATCCTTGTTTTTTAAAATAAATAAATAAATTTATTTATTTTGGGCTGCATTGGGTCTTCGTTGATGCACAGGGGCTTTCTCTAGTTGTGGCGAGTGGGGGCTACTCTTTGTTGCGGTGCATGGGCTTCTCATTGCAGTGGTTTCTCTTGTTGCGGAGCACAGCCTCTAGGCATGCAGGCTCAGTAGTTGTGGCTCGTGGGCTCTAGAGCGCAGGCCCAGTAGCTGTGGCACACGGGCTTAGTTGCTCCACAGCATGTGGGATCTTCCCGGACCAGGGCTCGAACCTGTGTCCCCTGCATTGGAAGGCAGATTCTTAACCACTGTGCCACCTGGAAAGTCCCAAACTATCCTTGTTTTAAAGAATTTCTTTTTCTTCTACTACTCTGTCTTCCAGCTCACTGATCCATTCCTCTGTATCATCTAATTTGTTGATTACTTCTAGTGTTTTTTTGTTTTGTTTTGTTTTCTTTTTGGTGGAAAGGAAAGCTTGCTTTATTTTGGATGCGGGCAACCAAGGTGCGGGGGGGGGGGGGGAGGGCGGACGCCTGTCCAAAGGCCGACTCCTCCCTCTGACAATCAGTTGGCTACAGCTTTTATAGACAGAGGGAGGGGGCTACATGCAAAAACAGCACAGTCGGCTCTGACAGTCATCTTGAAACTAATCATGAGGTGGTCTGATCAGGGTCATCTTGATTTAAGTACATTTAGGCTTCAGTTCCAGGGTCGGTTTGTTCCCATTTCCTTGAAGCCAGTTCTCGGAGTTGTGGCAGCTTATGTCATGGCTTCAGTCTGGTCATCATGTAGTTAATATTTTCCACCTGGAAGGGGGTTTCAGTATCTATAAGACAGCTCACAGGATATGGCTCAGAATATTACCTATAGCCCTTGAGAAGGACCTAAAGTTCCTTGAGTATGCTTAATGACTAAATTATTATTATTTGTTCTCCTTTGACTGTTTTCCTTTGTTTCTGCATTTTCTCACTTCTCTCATTAAACTTATTCTTTGGCTGAAGTTTTTCCACAGACAAAAGGTAGGCTGAGGACATGGGGAGAAGGACCATAGTAGGGTCCTGCTCTGTTTCAACATTGTCAGATCATATTAAAAAATGTTGTCTATAGGGAACCCCTTTTAAAATATAAATATTTAAATAGATTACAAATAAAAATATATAAAACGTTAGCATGCACACACTACTCAAGAGAAAGCCAGTGACTATATTAATATCATAAAACATGTAATTCAGAGCAAAGAATATTACAAGGGATAAAGAGAAGTATTAGAAAAATTCACCAGAAAGACATAATAATTCTATATTGATGTACCTAACAGTAAAACTTCAAAATATACCAAGGAAAGACCTACAGAATGAAAGGAGAAATAGACACGTCTATATTTATAGTTGGAGACTTCAGTATTCCTCTCTAAAAAACTGATAAAACAGGAAGATGGAAAAATCAGAAAGGATACGGAACACCTGAATAATACTAAAGTCAACTTGACCTAATTGCCATTTTTAGAACATACCACCTAAAAGCAACAGAATGCACATTTTTTTTCAAGTACACATAGAACATTCACCATGATAGAACATGTTTTGGGAAATAAAACCTCAACAAATTTAGAAGAATTTAAGTCATACAAAATACATTTTCTGATCATAATGGAATTAAACTAGAAATCAATAACAGAAGGATATCTGGAAAACTCCCAAATATGTGGAAGTTAAATGACACTCATCTAAATAAACCACATGTCTAAGAAGAAGTCACTAAGTAAACTAAAAGAAGTTTTTTTGAAATGAAAGGTAATAAAAAAACAATGACAGTTGTGGGATGTGACTAAAGTAGTGTCTGGGGGAAGTTTATAGCATTCAATTCTTATATTAAAAATAAGAAAAGTCCCAACTCAGTGATGTATACTTCCACCTCGTATCCTACATGAAAATAAAAGTCAGATGGAGTAGTAAATAACTTTATTCAGAAAGGCAAATCTTCTAAAACTATTATAAGGAAATTTGGGAGGGAGCTCAAGGGAAGATTGTAGGTGTACAGCACAGTTTTTGATTTTCCATATTACCCTGCTAGTGTTGGAGAGTCTCCTGCAGAGGCAGGAGGCGGCTGTGGCTCACCGCGGGGACAAGGACACTGGCAGCAGAAGTTCTGGAAAGTACTCCTTGGCATGAGCCCTCCCAGAGTCCACCATTAGCCCCACCAGAGTCTCTAGTGTATTTATTTTTAATTTCAGTTATTGTATTCTTCAGCTCTGTTTGGTTCTTCTTTATATTTTCTAACTCTTTGTTAAACTTCTCACTGTGTTCATCCATGCGTCTCCCAAGTTCACTGAGCAACTTTATGATCATTACCTTGAGCTAACTCTTTATTGGGTAGATGCTTATCTCCACTTCACTTAGTTCTTCTGAGGTTTTATCTTGTTCCTTTGTTTAGAACATAATCTTCTATCACCTCATTTTGCCCAATTCTGTTTTTATTCCTATACATTAGTTAGATCAGTTTCATTTCCCAATCTTAGAGAATTAGACTGATGTAGGAGATATACTGTGGGGCCAGCAGCACGCTCCCTCTGGTCACCAGAGGGGTATCACCTATGTGGGCAGCATGGGGCCTTCTGTTGTGGCATGCTGACTACTGTGGGTTGGTGGGTCTGGTTCCTGGCCTAGTTGGCGGCCATGCCCTGCTTTGTGCCAAGGCTGCCAGCCACTGGTAGCTGAGGCTGAGTCCTGGCATGGCTGGCTGTGCAGCCTGTGGGGTCCTGGGACTGGTTCTGACTGGTTGGTGGGCACGTAAGCCCTTTGCACTAATAGGCAAGAGGGAGAACTCCAAAATGGCACTTGTTAGCACCAGTGTTCTTGTGGTAGAACAGACTCCCCCAAATTGCTGCCGCCACCATCTATGCTCCCAGAAGGAGTCCCATTTACCTCCTGCCTCTCTGGGAAGCTCTCCAAGATTAGCAAGGGGTTCTGACCCAGCTGCCTTTTAAATTACTGCCTCTGGGCTTCCCTGGTGGCGCAGTGGTTGAGAGTCCGCCTGCCGATGCAGGGGACACGGGTTCGTGCCCCGGTCCAGGAAGATCCCACATGCCGCGGAGCACCTGGGCCTGTGAGCCATAGCCGCTGAGCCTGCACGTCCGGAGCCTGTGCTCCGCAACGGGAGAGGCCACAACAGTGAGAGGCCCGCGTACCACAAAAAAAAAAAAAAAAAAAAAAAATTACTGCTTCTGTGCTGGGTCTCAGTGTGTGAGATTTTGTGAGTGCCCTTTAATAGTGAAGTCTCTGTTTCCTACAGCCCCCTCTGGCTCTCTTGTACAAAAGTCTTGTTGGCCATCAAAGCAGATGTTTTGGGGATTCGTCTTCCCAGTGTATGACCCCTGGGCTGGGGAGCCCGATGTGGGGCTCTGACCTTGGATTCTCTTGGAGGAGAACCTCTGCATTTGTAATTATTCTCCTGTTTGTGGGTTGCCTACCCAGAGGTGTGGGTCTTGACTATACTGTATCTCTGCCCCTCCTACCCATCTGTTGTAGTTCCTTCTTCATATCTTTAGTTGTGGAAAATCTTTTCTGCTAGTTCTCATTGATAGTTACTCTGTAAATGTAATTTTGGTGTGCCTATGGGAGATGGTGAGCTTAGGTTCTTCTTACTCTGCCATCTTGGTCACATCCTCCTGCCTTTTTATCTTATTATTTGAATTTCCTCTGTGATAGTACCAGCTCAGATAATTATAACAATGATAAATTCAATAAAGATTGTTATTAATGCTACTATATATTACTACTACTACAATCACCATCAATACTGGTACTTTTAATGTGTACTTACTACATACCAGGACTACACTATCCAGTAAGTCCTTTGAACACAAAAGACTTATAAAAATAGCTTAACATGTCTCTGCTTGGTGAAGGGCAGACCTCTCACAGGTTCTTCTCAGGCTCCTAACACAGTCCTCAGGCACAGGTGGGCTCTAACTCTGTTAGTACGCCCTCTGGGGGTGGGGTGGGGATTGGCTGGGAAGGGACTTGAAGGAATGAAATTTCTGAGGTAGTGTTAATGTTCTTTGTCTTGATGGGAGTTTACATTACACAAGTGAATGCCTTTATCAGCTTCGTCTAATGATCTACTTAATATTTGTGCATTTTGTCAGCATCTAAACTTTACCTTAATAAGGAACCATAAACAAGTTTTGAAGTCTAATGATATGCAAGCTGAAGTATAATGATAGGAAGCTGAGTGATGTGTACCCATGTGTGCAACCTACTTTGAAATGCATTAGAAAAGAAGATGAATTGATGGATGGAAGAGAGATGGATAGATGGGATGGATATGTGGTAAAGTGAATGTAGCTAATTTTTTTTTTTTTTAAGTACCAAGGATCTTTATTCTCAGGGCTGATATTGAATCTGTGGTTGCAGGTAATATGTCACTATTTTGAGAATAAAATTTCTCGTTATCTTCATTCTTTGCAAGTCTTCAGCCACAAAGTTACACATTATTCTCATAACAAGATAAGTGAATCAGGCTAGAAGGGATTAAGGAGGTACACTAATGATGATAAAAGCAAAGGGGAGCAAACACTTCTACAAGCATATTGTCCCAGTTACCTTGAAGGTTAAGTTTCAGATTAATTTGTAGCTAAATGTTAATTGAAGAAACCAAGTTGAGAACATCTGGGTGCTCACCATACAGTTCTTTCAACTTTGCTGTACATTTGAAAATTTTCATACTAAGAAGATGCAAGAGCCAATTCTAAAGCTGGGTTTCCAAGTGGGCGTAGTGAGACACAGAATAGAAGTACAATAGAGCTGGCCATTCACAAGCCTGAAAGTTGCTCTGCTGTACCCGTCTGAGGCCTCTGTGGGTCATTTGCCTTAGTGGTTCTGCTAACCAGGAATCAGTTATTGTCTAGGAGACTGAACATAAAACATGCCATCATTATGACTCCCTTCAGCATATTATCAAAACAGGTGAAGAAAAAATGCCTGCAAATTCCACACACTAGCCACCTCTTTCACAGCAGTTTGAAATGGGAACTAAACCTGGCTTGATGGGACTGGTTGTGTGTTTCCCAAGCTGGGAGGTGGCTGTGGAGCTGGAGGGGCAAGTTGGCTTGTTCCATGAGCCAATAAAAGAGCAGGCAGGCCAAACTAGCCTGTGAAGAGGCGGACTGGTCATTTTCTTCCAGAGTGTATGTGCTGCATTTGGTATTCCCTTTGCAGGCACTAATGGGCTGGGCTTGCCTGGCGTACCCTGGGTCCCCAGTGGGGAGGGAGGCTCATTCGGCCAGATTCCCCTGCTGGCATCTGTCCATGAGCACGTGTCTCTTCACAGCATCTCTGCCCCTGCCTGTGTGTTTTTTTTCCCCCAGGTGATCGTGTTGCCATTGAGCCTGGTGCTCCCCGAGAAGCTGATGAATTCTGCAAGATTGGCCGATACAATCTGTCACCAACCATCTTCTTCTGTGCCACGCCCCCTGATGACGGGAACCTCTGCCGGTTCTACAAGCACAATGCTAACTTCTGCTACAAGTTAGTGCCCATGGCCCAGCTGTGCCACCTGGGACCTCTTCTCCAATGTTTGTTTGGTGCTCTTTCTTCTAGTTTCCTATAGTGGTTTCTTCATTCTTTTTAGCTCATAATTCTAGACATGAGGCATCCGTTGGCAGGCCTGCCCTTCTTGGAGGCATTGAGGGAGGGTAGCCCGACTAGGGCTAAGACTGACTCACAGTGCTTGCTTTTTAGTCTTTCACTCTAACTTTCCCTCACCTAGAGCCATAATAGAAAACCATTGCTGAAATCACTCACTCCTCTCCAGCCATCTTGGAGATAATTTATTGTAGTTGTCCTCCATTATTGGTTTCCACTGCAGCGACGAGAAAGAGATCTTGTAACAGTAGAAACCTCGGCAACAACTAGGATTTACTGTGGCGTGGAGCCAGGGCAATTTGAGCTTTGGGACCCTGGATCCACTGCCTCCCAGTGAGTGACTTTGAGGAAATGACTTAACCTTCTTCTGCTTCAGTCTCTTTTTTTTTTTGCGGTATGCGGGCCCCTCTCAATGTTGTGGCCTCTCCCGTAGCAGAGCACAGGCTCTGGACGCACAGGCTCAGCGGCCATGGCTCACGGGCCCAGCCACTCCGCAGCATGTGGGATCTTCCCGGACTGGGGCATGAACCTGTGTCCCCTGCATCGGCAGGTGGACTCTCAACCACTGCGCCACCAGGGAAGCCCTGCTTCAGTCTCTTTTAATCACTTGGAGATTAAATAAGGCAATGCACATAAAGTCACAATTATTGTTTGTTTTTTTATTTATTTTTGGTTGCGTTGGGTCTTCGTTGCTGTGCGTGGGCTTTCTCTAGTTGTGTCGAGCAGGAACCACTCTTCGTTGCAGTGCATGGGCTTCTCATTGTGGTGGCTTCTCTTGTTGTGGAGCACTGGCTCTAGGCGCATGGGCGTCAGTAGTTGTGGCACGCAGGCTCAGTAGTTGTGGCGCACGGGCTTAGTTGTTCTGCGGCATGTGGGATCTTCCCGGACCAGGACTCGAACCCTTGTCCCCTGCATTGGCAGATGGATTCCTAACCACTGTGCCACCAGGGATGTCCCCACAATTATTGTTACTACGTGCCTGGCCTTGTGCTAATAAGTGCTTTGCATGTCTTATTTAACTTTCATAACTGTAATGGCGAGGTGGGCACCAGTATTATAGTATTGTGTGAGAGTCAGCAGAGACAGGAGAAGGCTAACTGGCTAATTGGCTTGAACACAGAACAGAACCAGGAGTCAAGCTGGGGTGGCTGTGATTCTCAAGCTCCTGCCCTGTGCTCACTACCCTACCTCAACTCTCAAAGTGATTTGGGGAAGTTGTGTCTGGCAGAAGCAGAGGGCTATACCTTCTGCATGGGCCCCAGCCCATGGAGCTCTGGGATGCTGCTTTCCTTCTGAACCGACCAGGCACATTTTCCTCCTACCCCAGCCTGGCCCCGGCAGTGACTCTTTTGGCTAGGATGGGGCTTGTCTTTTGAAGTCCAGGTGCCAGTCACAGGGGCGGTCTGACAGATCTGAGTTTTCTAGTGTCTACTGGAAGCCTTGAGAGGAGTCACAGGCCAGGGACCTCGTGATGAGTTTAAGTCAGCACTCTAGGAGAGAGCAGTTTACCTACGCAGAGTCCACCTTTGGGCAAGTGGTTCTTGAATCTTCCCACTTTTTCTGGGTCCTTTCCAAGTCAAAGTGGCAAACAAGTGTTTCGTGGAAGGCAGAAGAGCATGGTGGTAAAACTTGAGACTAACCACTGGTCTCTCCCATTTGCCAACTGTGTGACCTTGAGCAAGATACTTAAACTTTGTAACCTCCGTCTCCTGTGCAATGGAAATAATAGCATCGCCATGATGAAATGCATAGAATTAGTGATGGAATTCAGTGGGAAAAGCATATCGAGTACTCAGCACGAGGCCTGGCACTGAAGAGGAGCTCAGTAAACAGTGCCATGATGTGTCATAGCTATGGCCTCGTATCTGGTGGATGTTACAGGGATAGGCCTGAAAAGGAGCCTTGCACTGGGAATCGGGGTCGGGGAGCAGGGGCGCAAGTGGTTTGCAGGGAATGGTGTGGGAGGAAGTGTTCTGGTTGGCAATGGCAAGGGGAGGGCTGTGGAGGGCCTCTAGGGGACATGCGACCCCTACCTTTCCTCTTCTCCTGGGGTACTTTGTATCTATGTCCTCAGCCCCGCCCTGGATCTACACCCTTCTCTCTGGTTTCTCTTTGTGCAGATTTGTACACTGCCACACCTTCTTTATTTTCCGACCCACCTTATTTTCTTTCTGTCTTCCTGCTTCCCCCTTGGCTTCTTGATCATTCTTTTTTTTTTTTTTTTTTTTTTTTTTTGCGGTACGCGGGCCTCTCTCCCGTTGCGGAGCACAGGCTCAGCGGCCATGGCTCACAGGCCCAGCCGCTCCATGACATGTGGGATCTTCCCGGACCGGGGCACGAACCCATGTCCCCTGCATCGGCAGGTGGACTCTCAACCACTGCGCCACCAGGGAAGCCCTTGATCATTCTTTAACCCTTTTTCCTATTTCCTGGATCCCATTGTGAAAACCACCAAGTTGCTTTGTCATTTTCTGGTGTTTATAAAATCATGAACAATTAGGGCCGGGAAGAAACTCATCCCCTTTCCCTTAACCTCCACTGAACAAGGTTGGGGAAGGAGGACCCAGTAACTCTCCCCAGGTCAGTGGCAAAAGGGCTGGACCCCAGGACTCTGGCAACGGCTGCATGTGTGATAAGGCAGCATCTGCCTAATCAGTGGAATAATCTCCCACGTAACAATCCTCTCTCATCACCATCCCCAATCCCATTTCTCCCTGGTATTCTTATTCCAAAGGGAAGTCAGAGCAGAAGATGAGAGGAGCACACAGTTCCTGACCACAGGCCACCCTCTGTTTAGCCCCAGCACCAGCTTTGGGGGAGGCCCAAATGTGAAGAGGCAGGGCTGTTGGAGAGAGTGTGTGTGACTGGGGGTCCTTGAGAGAGTTTGGGAATCTTCATTATTTCACTTCAAACTCTTCCCCCTTATTTGGAATTGATGGGGTAGGTTTGGTGGGTAGAAGGGATGACGACAACAGTCAGAGCAAGAGAGTGGATTGGCGTGTGGGAAATGATATGAGAGAAGCAGAGGGGAGGGGAGATAAAAGGGGTGGTGGGCACCAGTCAGGCCGAATGCAGGCCTTGTTATTTATTCTGTGGAGGATCAGGAACAGAAGGATCATGGGGATCAGCACATGGTTTGGCTGCCACTTTTTTCTCTTTTTGGAACTTGAGGGTTTTCACGTTCTTGCACGTGGAGGTTGTGGATGTGCTGAATAAATACTGGGCAGTGGGGAGGTAGCAGAAGTTAGATATTAACTACGGAGCTGCTTGTACCGAGAGGCAGCTGATGCGGGACAGGCAGAGGATATGGAATCAGGAGATCTGGGTTTAAGTCTTGCTCTTCTGCTCACTAGCCTTGTAACCTTGGGCAGGTCGCTCAATGTCTTCAGCTTCAGTTCTGCTTCTGTAGAATAAAGGTTAAAACAAAGCCTGTCCGGGAATTCCCTGGTAGTCCAGTGGTTAGGACTCTGGACTTTCACTGCCAAGGGCCTGGGTTCAATCCCTGGTCTGGGAACTACGATTCTGCAAGCCTTGGGGCCAAAAAAAAAAAAAAAAAAAACCACCACCAACAACAAAGCCTGCCCTTCCTGCCTGACAAGTTCATGGTGAGGATTAAATGAGATATGGAGGAGAAAGCTCTCTAAATCTGTAAAGCATTATGCAAATATTTGCTGCCTTCATCAGTGGGATGGTTAAGAGGGTCAAGGTGCCAGTGGACAGGGAAGTGAAAACCAAGAACCCAGTGGCAAAGGTAACACAGCATTTAATCTGCTTAACCAATCCAGGGACAGCCAGGCAGCTGCTGCTATCAGATATGGTTCTTCTGAAGTGTGTACTATGGGAGACAACGTACAGAGTGAAGTCAGCTTCTAATCACTGTTTCGCAAAGCTGCTGATAGTCTGGATTGTTTGCTTAAATGAAACCAGAAAGGTTATAAATTTGAGAAGCAGATGAAATGCTGGAATGGTGTTAAGTTAAACCCTTGTGAAATGAACTTTTCATTTATGAATGACAGCCACACCACACTTTATCTTGGATAGCATTTTCAGGGGGGAGCAGTATGATATGGGCTCTGGAATCAGACATATCTGGCTTCCAGTTCAAACCCTTTAAGCCTCTCAGTACTCACTGGTTTTGAATTTTTGGAGCAAGTCATTTAATCCTCCAAGGCTTGGTTTCCTCGTCTGTAAAATGGGAATAATAATATCTACCACAGAACTATTCTGAGGATTTACATGAGTGAATGTATATAAATTGCTTAGCACATTGCCCAGCACATAAATTAAAGCTCAATAAATATTAGCTATTGTTATTGCTGTTAACCCGGAGGGACTAACTAAGTGTGTTGAATGACTCCTCAGACTTCCTGACAATGTCACCTTTGAGGAAGGGGCCCTGATTGAGCCACTGTCTGTGGGGATCCATGCCTGCCGGCGAGCTGGAGTCACCCTGGGGCACAAGGTCTTTGTGTGCGGAGCTGGTAAGAAACAGATGACACCCTGGTTGTGAGTTCATTAAAGGGGAATGTGGGGATCCCTCTGCCCATTTCATTCTCCCTCCAAGGGCTGAAATTGGTCATAGAATCTTTCCGGGTTAGGGAGGATCACAGTGTCCCATTCCTTCAATGACACGCACTTTGCTAGATAAATATCTGCAGGCATGGTAGTAACCAATGTTATTTCCTAGGCAACATAACCCTTTTGTTCACTTAAAGAATGCAATTTGGGATTATTTTTCAACCCTTGACAGGAAACTAGGGAAATATTTTTGGTAGTAAAGGGAAGGGCAACTTTTGGACTTTCAAATCATCCTGGAGAACTGGTCTCCTGGTCCTTCCAGAATGAGGCGGCCCATGCTTATGACCAGCAGAAGGAGTGGGGTCCAGCCCACTGTGAGTCAGCACTCTGCCCACATTGGCTTGCAGCAAGCTGCCTTCTTCCTCCCCTGCTTCCAGTCGCTTGAACAAGCCTAGCAGCCTCAGACTGAATCATCTAGGCTTCTAACTGCTTCTGGTGACCCAAACAACATGCTTTACTCCTTGTGGGTGTGATCTGGTATTCCTCATACACTTTTATTTTTTTATGGAGGTATAACTGACGTATAACATTATATTAGTTTCGGGTGTACAACATAATGATTTGATATTTGTATATATTGCAAAATGATCACCACAGTAAATCTAGCTAACATGTCATCACACAGTTACAAAATTTTTTTCTTATGATAAGAACTTTTAAGATCTATTCTCTTAGCAACTTTCATATATGCAATACAGTATTAACTATAGTCACCATGCTGTACTTATTTATTTTATAACTGGAAGTTTGTACCTTTTGACCCTCTTCATCCATTTCACTGCTGCCACCACCACCTCTGGCAATCAATCTATTCTCCATATCTATGAGCTCAGCTCCATATCTATTCTTCATATCTATGGAATATTTTATACACACACACACACACACACACACACACACACACAAACACACACACACCACATTTTCTCTGCCTATTCATCCATTGGTGAACACTTAGGTGGCTTCCATGTCTGGGCTATTGTAAATAATGCTGCAGTGAATATGGGGGTGGAGATAACATTTTGAGTAAGTTTTTATTTTCTTTGGATAAAATTCCACTTCTGAATAGAAGTAGAATTACTGGATCATTTTTGAGGAATCTCCACACTGTTTTCTGTAGTGTCTGTACCAATTTACATTCCCACCAACAGTGCATAGGGGTTTCCTTTTCTCTGCATCCTCACCAATAATTGTTACTTGTTGTCTTTTTGATAATAGCCATGCTAACAGGTGTACAGTGATATCTCTTTGTGGTATTGATTTACATTTCTCTGATTAGTGGTGTCAAGCATCCTTTCATGTTTATTTTGGCAATCTGTATATATTCTTTGGAAAAATGTCTAGTCATGTCCTCTGCTCAATTTTCAATCAGATTGCTTTTTGCTATTGAGTTGTGCAAGTTCTTATATGTATTTTGGATATTAACCCATATCAAATATATGATTTGCAAATATTTTTCTCCTACTCAACATGTTGCCTTTTTCATTTTGTTGATGTTTCCTTTGCTGTGCAGAAGCTTTTTAGTTTGATACAGTCCCACTTGTTTATTTTTGCTTTTATTGCCTTTGCTTTTGGTGTCAAATCCAAAAACTCAAGACTGATGTCAAGGAGCTTACTGCCTATGTTTTCTTCTAGGAGTTTTATGGTTTCAGGTCTTATATTCAAGTCATTAATCCATTTTGAGTTAATCCTCATACACTTTGTGACCGATTTTCTTTGGCAGGGCCAAATAAGTGACTACAGGGCTTTCTAAGCAGGGTGATGGGTATAGAAGATTTGCCTCAATGAGCCAGCAGGCTGTAGGATTCACGTGACAGATTTTTTTAAAAAAAAACTCTGCATAAGTAATACTTTTTTGCCATAGAAAAAGAAGTTAAATCATATATACCACATACATACCACACCTGCACGCATGTGCACTCACACAACCCATCAGCCTGAGAGAACCACTGTTAACATTTTGGTGTAGAATATTTCAGTTTGGTTTTTGTTTTTGTTTGTTTAATTCATGAGATCATCCTGAATATGCTTCATTTTACCTACTCTTTCAAAAAATTAATATACTGTGAACATTTTTCTATGTCATTAGGTAAAAGAGTTAGACATAATTTTTAATAGCTGTTTGGTATCCTTCTGTAGTTTACTTAACTAATCAGCCCTTTGTTGGTTATTTCAGGTATTTCTCAGTGTTTTGCTTTCTGGGTGAACTCACTAAATTATTCTCAAGGAGAGTGTCCGAAAAGCAAGTCCTCAAAGATATTCTGCATAGCCTTATTTGTGGTCTGGTTTTTGTGTTAAAACCATCTAGTGTGCTTATAAAGTGGGGAAGCAGGTGGTCTTTGGGCTGATTCTCAGGCACCTGGACATCCTGGAGCTGCCTGAGCAGCTGGGTCAACCAAGGACACCCTCCAAGGTGGTCCTCAGAGGGCACCTGAAAGGACACGTCTCACCTTGGGGAGGCATGTTGGGTTCTAAGAAGGTAGGGGGTCAAAGAGAGAACAGGAGCCCAGCACTGGGAGCAGATTCCAGGTAGAGGACAATCCCTCATGCACTCATTTACTCATGCATTCAACAAACAGTTGTTAAGGTCTCACTATATGTTAGGCACTGGGATAGATGCTAGAGGTACTCAAAAGTTACAGTTCCTGTCCATGGCCTAGACAAGGGGGAAAGCTGGTGTTTGATATTTCACAAATGTCTCCTATTTCTTGCTTTATTTAGGGCCAATTGGACTGGTCAGTTTGCTCGTGGCCAAAGCAATGGGTGCATCTCAAGTGGTGGTGACTGGTAAGGTTTTCTTCTTTTTAAATCTCCTTGGGATAGAAGCAGCTGGGCCTACAGTTTTGGAGCAGGGGCATGAGACCTGTTCCCTTCCTGGTGTAGTGGGTTTCTAACGAGGCTCCTGCTCTTTTCTTCTGGGTTCCAGGGTTGAAAAGCCCACCCAGGAGATGACCAAGTCAGGGCTGAGGAGGAGACTCTTTTGAAGCTCCTGGGAGAGGGTGGCTGCTGCAGAGAAGAGGACCTGGCTCTTTATGTGTGGACCTCAGATGCTTATACTGCCCACCTGGTCCTAAGAAGAGTTTCAGCCCTTGGGTTGTTTGACCAAGCTCAGAGGGTGTGTGTGCGTGTGTGTGTGTGATGTGGTGTTAGTGGGGTATGTGATGTGTTTATAAGAGGATGTTTATGTGTGAGGTATGTGGTATGAGTGAGACACTCATGTGTGTGTGAGGAGAGGTTCTCTGACAGGACATGTGGGTATGTGTGTGTGGAGCAGCATGGTATGATGGAAGCGTGTGGGGTATAGAAGGGTGCGTGTGTGTGGAGAAGGTATCTGTGAGAGAGAATGTGTGTGTGTATAATGTATCTGAGAGTGTTTGTACGTATGAGGAGAGGTTATATGTGAGAGTGTATGAGTGAGCATGTAGAGTTGTGTGGTGTATGGGGTGTTGGGGATATATGAGGGGAGTGGGGATGCAGAAGGGTGTCATTGCGTGTTTTGTGTGAGAAGGTGAGAGAGTATGTGTGTAGCTGTGTAGAGCTGTGTGGTATGTATGGGGGTGTATGGGAATGTAGAAGGATGTGGATGTTTGAGAAGTTATCTAAGAGATTATGTGTGAGGGTGTGTTTAGAGAGTGTGTGTGTTGGGCTCAGCGACACCATCACTACACCAGAGCTTCCTTGCCATTGGAATCTGCACCTTCATTTTTTCTCCCTAATCCACCATCCAGTTTCTCAGTTTGAAAGAAACTTTTGTTCAACTTTAGATCTGTCAGCCTCTCGGTTGTCTAAAGCCAAGGAAGTTGGAGCTGATTTCCTCCTCCAGATCTCCAACGAGAGCCCGCAGGAAATTGCCAATAAAGTGGAAGGCCTGCTGGGGTGCAAGCCTGAAGTTACCATCGAGTGCACAGGGGTGGAGACCTCCATCCAGGCGGGCATATACGTGAGTGGAATAAGGGTAGCTAAGCTGGTAGGCAGCTTCAGGGAATCAGCCCAGGGTAGTGAACCAAGTAGGATTCCTAGGATCAAGCTTCTCCACTGATTTGCTGTGTTGACCACCCCTCCCCCCACCAGATAATTCCTTGATAACTGCTCTCTTATCTCTCTTGTGGAGGTAGTGACATTTCCCTAACACCTTCATTGGGTTATTGTGAACTTCGAACTAGGTAACAGATATACATGGGCCTTGAAAGATGTTAAGTGACCCATATCTTTAGGATGGGATTTCTGTTATGATCACATCTGTGATCATGAAAATAGTGCTCCTGGTAAAAAAAAAAATCAACAGAAGGAACAAGGAAGCATGCCTTAGTTGAGTGGGAAATCCCTATCTTGCTTTATTGAGGAAAACAGTAGTCTTTGAGTCATTGATACAAACTAACAGTCGTTAATTCAGCTAGTCACAAAGGTGAGGTGATATTTCAGTATCACGGTTGTCTACTACTGTCCTTTCCCAGAATTAGGAACAGATAAGCTGCCAATACCTGAGTTACCCCTCAGCAACCCACCAGTAATTTATGGGATGTTGAAGGGGGAGGGGCAGGGAGGAGTAAAATTGAGAAATCAAAGTATGAGGAAAAGAAGGAAGAAAAGAATAAGAACTAGATTCCAAGCTCTACCGTGGGCCGTGTCCTCTGCTGTGTGCTTTATAAACATGATGCCTAATCTGTATAATAGCCCTGAAAATGAGTTCTCGTTTTCCACATTTTACAAGGAGAGCGGCCCAGTGACTCGCCTTGAGCGCACTGCTCCAGTGCCTGGGCTTTCCTTACTCCATCTGGCTCCTCTGGAGAGGAAGGGATAGAGGGGACAAGGAACCAGTGCTAGGGTGGGAGGGGCTGGGCTGGGGAGAGCATCGGTAGCTGCCACTGCTGGGCACTCCTGCCCTGTCTCCCAAAGCAGCACATCTTCCTTCCTTCTGAGTCACAGCCAGTCACACACAAGGGCACTGTCCACCGTGCAAGACATTCTGGGAAAACCTGAATCCTCGAGCTGTGTGGCACGGCCCTCAAGCCTGGCACACCCAGGCAGAGCTGCCTTCCCCTCCTCCTACCAAGATGCATATGGCACCGGGGGCCAAGGAAGCAGCGGGAGAGGCAGGAGCAGGTGCCACTTTTGCCCTAACCTTGTTCCAGCTGGAATCAGCCAGCTCTCTGCTCCACTGTCCGAGACAGTCAGTGGTCACCACGTGGGAAGGGGCAAAGAGAAACCAAAACCCAGAGGGCGATGGATGTGTGTGTGATCAGTGGAGCTATGTTCAACCCATGGCAGGTCTTGGGTTCCTGCCTCGTGCCTGGCTTTGTGCCAGACACCTTGAGGGCTTGACCAGTAAGGTGTGTCTACTGTTTTCAAGTTGTCAGCAGGTCAGTGACCCCCACTCAAGAGAGAGGCAGTAAAAGACATGGCTTCCTAGTACAAGTTCTTCCTTCTTCTTGTGCCCTGGCTGGAGGGCATCTGAGAACAAGTTGATATCTCCAACTATTGATGGTGGGGGCCCAGTTGCCAGGCTACCTGAGGTGGGCGTGGAGGTAAATGTGACACAAGGGCCTTCACCAGCCTGAAGCCGGTGCCTGTCCTGAGTGGGGAGTGGAGCATCATGCATGACAGGTGCTGTAGAATGCTACAGTTCACTCTGCCAAGGGGCAGGTTAGGCAGAGGCACCTTATGGACATACCTGAGAGTCACCTTTCTGCCATGTGATGTCTAGATAATGTTCGTGAGGAGACATAGCAAATGCTTAGGGTAGAATTGATGTCATCTCCTTGGTGTGGAAGTCACAGCAACAAAACAGTGGTCTGAGATTTCCTTTGCCTGTGGTCAATAAGCTACTGGCCTCCTGGCAGCCTGGGATGACCAGTTTGGAAGAGGTTCCTCTTCCTCCTTACCAGGTGGAGAGGAAGTGCTGAATGGGCAACAGTTTTCCTGGAAAATTTCTTAGTGTATTCTGTGGCTCCCTCACGATTCTGAACACCTCCCCCAACACTTTTCCAATGAGGACAGCAATGTTTTTCAGTTGTGAGATACCCTCCCCCTTACTGACAGTGTTTATATGTCACAGGTGATTTGTAAGTGACTGTGCTTCAATAAAAACGTTGAGCCCATCCTAGTGCCAGCCACTGTGACTGTCACCCCTAAGAGCCCTGCTGAGGGGGAGGCATCATCCTGTTCTCACACATGAGGAACCCATGGCTGACAGAGCACCGTCTAGGGTCCCAGAGCTCAAAAGTACAAATGCTGGGAGTCACCTCCACACTACAGCCCTCTCTCCAGGGTGTATCCTTCCCCTCGGAGGTAGAAGCTGTGATGTTTGCTGTCTTACTGCTCCATTGCTCAGCACTTAGAATGGTCCCAGTAAGTGCTTTCTGCTGTTAACTGTAATGAAAACTTAGCATGAATGAATTGCCCATTTTTCTGTCCCTCACATCATCGAGCACAATGACCCCCCAAAATCTCTGGAGCAGGCCTAGCACTCATGTGAAGTTATGTGGAGATTGTTGGGGAAAATTTTGCTCTCTGCCCACTCAAAGAGGAAACTGATGAATCCATTATGACTGATACCATTGGGAGAATGTCTCTGGAACAAAAATTTCTAATTGCCAGCGTGCACATATAAGGCAGTTTTTAAACAAGTCCTATAGCCCTCCCCATTGGTATAGTGCTTGGTAGTTGTTTTTTTTTAACCAAGAAGGTGGTCCGTTAGAGGTTTGGCACTCTGTCTTGTGGGGAGCACTCTGGAGGAGGAAGTGGCTGACACCAACGTCTGGTACTGAATTAGTAAAGCTTTTTTTTTTTTCTTAATTAGTATTTATTTTATTTTTGCTGCGTTGCGTCTTTGTTGTCTCATGCGCTCTTCTCTCTGGTTGCGGCGAGACGGGGCTACTCTTCGTTGCGGTGTGCGGGCTTCTCATTGCGGTGGCTTCTCTTGTTGTGGAGTACGGGCTCTAGGCACGTGGGCTTCAGTTGTTGTGGCACTTGGGCTCAGTAGTTGTGGCTCACAGGCTCTAGATCACAGGCTCAGTAGTTGTGGCACATGGGCTTAGTTGCTCCGCGGCATGTGGGATCTTCCCGGACCAGGGCTCGAACCCGTGTCCCCTGCATTGGCAGGCAGATTCTTAACCACTGCGCCACCAGAGATGCCCCCTGAATTAGTAAACATTTGAAAGATGCTCAGTGGCTGCTGAAGGGTCAGCGATGGTTGTAGGGGAGATTCTCATTGCTCTCTGGAGAACCTTTGCTGTTTCCTGGGATGTTGTGGACAGCAGAAGATGCTCCCACTGTGCCTCCACTGGTAAGTGTATTGTTTCAGGATCTTTAAAGGAGACATTGTCTACTCTACTGCTCTGTTGAGTTTGGTTAACATGCTGAAGAGTCCAGCAGTATAGAAAGAGTCATACTCTGAAATTTTTGGATACTTACCTGTTTGTATGGCAACAGTGCTACTGTGAGTGGGGTCTGCATTTTCTCATCTTCTTGGTTTTCTTGTTCTTACCTCTTCTTCAGGCCACTCAATCTGGTGGGACGCTGGTGCTTGTGGGGCTGGGCTCTGAGATGACCAGTGTGCCCCTAGTGCACGCAGCTACCAGGGAGGTGGACATCAAGGGTGTGTTTCGATACTGCAACACGTGAGTATGTTGTGGGTGAGCCAGGGTGGCGAGTGGCCAGCAAGTCCAGGGAAGGCCCTAGGTGGCCTCTGGGACCAAGAGTCTCTGCCTGTTTATTCATGAGGGGCACTCCCTGGCCACACTGACATCCGTGTGTTATGATAAGGATCCAAAGATAGAGCACTCACTTGTGGTTAAAGAATGGGAGGGCAGAGCTGAGAGGGCTGTAGGGAAAGAGGGAGGGAGCGGGATTTTGAAACATGCTCTTCTTGGGTGTCTGCCACTCATTGTCTAGGCCCTCTCTTTTCCATTTCTTTAAGTGGCCAGATCTCCATTTTCCCCCTTTAAAGGGAAGAAGGAGAGAAACAGGACAACCGCAAGAACTCAAGTTCCTTGGTTCTCACTCCAGATCCCCAGGTCCCACCCTGGGAAGTGAGAGGGTCTTAATAAATCCCACCTCATGTTCTGTGGGTCCATCCTCTCCCCTGCTGGGGCACTCTGTCCAGGACCACCTTCCCCACCAGTGGCCCTTTCTCCCATCTTCAGAGTCTGTAACCATTCCCTCAGCAGAGTGCTAGTTTTCCAATAAACTCTGCCAAGCCAAGCTGCTAAAGGGTATGATTGGATCATCCTGGGTTTCCCCACTGGAGGCTTATCTGCCTTTTCACAGTGGCTTCCATATGCCTTATGCCTTCATGCCAAAGGAATTCTAGGCTTCATGGCAGACATTGCAGACGGACAGGGGACATTTGGGAACAGACTCTGTACTCCTGAATTATAAGTCATAAGATCCTTTCTCCATTGTTGGCCTGTAGAAGTGACCTTGCAGAACCACAGAGCTACAAACAAATGTGGCCAAACTTATCTTGTGCTGGGTAGTTTTGGGGACCTCCTTCTTTCCTCCTGAAGGTTGAGTGTGATGCTTGTGATTTTTTCCAGGTGGCCGATGGCGATTTCAATGCTTGCATCCAAGTCTGTGAATGTAAAGCCCTTGGTAACCCATCGGTTTCCTCTGGAGAAAGCTCTGGAGGCCTTTGAAACATCCAAAAAGGGATTGGGGTTGAAAGTCATGATCAAGTGCGACCCCAAGGACCAGAATCCATGATATGAATTGGGCTCTGTCCTTGTCCCCACTCTCAGCATCTTGGGGTTGAGTGGTTGGCTGGGCAGTGGTGGAAGTTTCTTTTGAGTAGTAAGAATAATTAAAATAATTCATTATAAAAAGAGAGGCTTACACAGAGGAGTTGGTGTGCCTTAAAAACACAAGTAGGGGGACTTCCCTGGTGGCGCACTAGTTAAGAATCTGCCTGCCAATGCAGGGGACAGGGGTTCAAGCCCTGGTCCGGGAAGATCCCACATGCTGCAGAGCAACTAAGCCCGTGCACCGCAACTACTGAGCCTGCGCTCTAGAGCCCACGAGCCACAACTATTGAGCCCGCATGCCACAACTACTGAAGCCCACGCACCTAGAGCCCGTGCTCCACAACAAGAGAAGCCACCGCAATGAGAAGCCCGCGCACCACAATGAAGAGTAGCCCCCACTCTCCACAACTAGAGAAAGCCTGCGCACAGCAGCGAAGACCCAATGCAGCCAAAAAATAAATAAAAACAAAACAAAACAAAACAAAAAACCCACAAGTAGGGAGGGACTTCCCTGGCAGCACAGTGGTTAAGAATCCGCCTGCCAGTGTAGGGGACATGGGTTCAATCCCTGGTCTGGGAAGATCCCACATGCTGCAGAGCAACTAAGCCCGTGCACCGCAACTACTGAGCCTGTGCTCTAGAGCCCACAAACTACAACTACTGAGCCCATGTGCTGCAACTACTGAAGCCCATGTGCCTAGAGCCCGTGCTCCACAACAAGAGAAGCCACTGCAATAAGAAGCCCATGCACTGCAACAAAGAGTAGCCCCCACTCACCGCAACTAGAGAAAAGCCCGTGTGCAGCAACAGAGACCCAGTGCAGCCAAAATAAATAAATAAATAAATTATTACTTTAAAAAAGAAACACACAGGTAGGGAGAATTTGGGAGAACTTGTAGCCAAAATGACCTGTTGGTGCTGATCAAAGTTCGGCAAGTAGAGCAGAGCTTGGCAGGTAGGTGCCAGGACTCCCCTTCTTCCTGGAGTGCCTGGAAGTTGTGTAAGGAGAGAAATCTGCCCATTGGGTTCCTGGTTCTACTATGACTGTGGCCAGATGGGGGATGAGGGCTCAGTTATGAAGAGACCATTTGCAACTTTATCAAGACTTAACTGGCCCAGAACCTGATTTTCACAAAAATCTGCAGCTCAGGGTTGGGGATGAAAGGTTGTGAACAGTTTTACTTTAGGATACAGTGCTTCTAGACATAAGTGCTATTTGGTATGATGATAAAAGAATAAGGGACTCTAGGATAATTTAAAAACCAAGCAAATAAAACTGAAATCCCATGTGAGATACAGCTAGCTTGCATCCCTCAAATGTAGAAGTAGACAAGGAACTTTTCAGCGCTGCTTGAAGAATTGCCTCTTCAACTCTTGAGAATTCTATGTGACTTATTTTGCAAGGTGAAGAATTGCCTTCCTAACGCGCCACACCCCCACTCTTCTGCACATTCAGAGGCAGCCACTGCAGGCTCCTTTGTCACTAGGCAACCAGGAGGCGCCTACGTAAGGACAGCCACGGGGAATCCCCATGGGAGACCTTAAATCACGCTTCTGACTAGCCCAGGAGGTTTTGGTCAGTATATCTGTCTTACCCACCCCACAGGGTTAGCATGCCCTCCTAGGCTCAAAGCTCACTGATGATTATTAGACAATCTGTTTAGTTCTGGTCATTATGAGCGAAAAACCTTTTCCCTTCTCAGAGCCAGTTAAGGGTCTTTGTACCTTTCTGTCGTTTGAATGATAGTTCCAACCTTGTCTATTTTAATCATGGGGTTTTCCTGGGTAAGATTTGGATCCAAATCACATCATGCCATTTGTGACTTTGAGATTACTAGTCAAGAATGAGGATATAGTAGCTGTGACATGACTTGGGCTACAGTCTAATCCCTCATTTCTGCCGGGGGTGGAGGGTGAGTTTGAAGAGGTTCTGGTTTTCTTGTGACCAGGGAAGGCTGTAACCAGTGCCTGGGATTCCTCAAATTGGTTTGGGTAACAAATTCTGCTTGTAGTACTCGACTGCTGCCACCATTTGTGGCCCTGTTTAGGGAGGAATCACTTAGGTTACCCATTTCACAAAAGGAAGCATCTGGGATTTTTGAGAGTGATGCATTTTCTGCATCAAGTACAATTTTCACTGACTGTTGAAATTTTACTTTAATGATCTCTAATCCTCACAGCAAGCCAAATATAATTATTTTACCACTAAGGAAATAGAGAAATCAAGTAACTTGCTCAAGGTCACACACTGCTTTTCTTTTCTCATGTTATCTTTGGAGGAGGGTGGGATCTTGAGTCCACACACAACACAAATACACACTCAGGAGCCACACTGCTTCCTTCTCTGAGTCCTGTTTAGGTAGGGCCAAACTTGCCAGCTCCCTTTTCTTCAAACTCTTTCCAGCTCAGTGATGCCCAAAGTTCCTTGAATGTGGAATGAGAAAGACTCTTCCCTTTCTAGATTGGAAGTCTTCCAATAGAAATGCCCCTGAAGGAGGTGGACTCACTATGTTAAATTCACAAGTAGCCACTCTCCCTCTGATTGTGATTTGGTGGAGCGAGGAAGCCACTGAGCCTGAAAAAGAGGAGTTGCAGTGGGGACTCCTGGAAAGGTAGGGCTATCAAGGACAAAAAACATGTGACACATTTCACAATGGTGATTGGATCTTCTAAGTCAATGTCTTGGAGCTTCCACTCCCTGGCCTGTTAAATGGGCTTCATGATACCTCCATGAGGGCAATTACAAAGAGTGAATGGGCTGATTGAAAACAGCAGTTCAGGGAACACTCCATTTCCAAATCCCTCCACGCTCTCAACCTACTGTGATGTTTCACAGCTTCCCAAGCACGGGCAGAGAGCATGGTTGGTGGAAGAGGGAGTGGTGTGGGTGAGCTGACAGCAAGTCCTCCAGGTGGCGAGAGGGCCCAAGTCTGTGGCACTGAGCCGGCCCTGCGGCTCCCCCACCTCTGCATCCTTGTTGAAATGTTCCCTCCACTGTTTGGAAGGGGCTGCAGGAAGCCCAGTAATTCAGTTCTCTCGCTACCTCCACTGAGTGTTCAGTAAGTGTTGATTCAGTGAATCAGTTCCAGAAACAAGAATATGAATTCCCCACGAGCTCTACAAGCTTGGGTGGCTTTGCCGGTCTTTGTGTGCTCTGTCACTCACGTGTGGCAGCAGTCAGTACTGAGGACCCCACCCAGCCAGCACTCCCAGCTTGGGTGGAGAGCTGGGAAGAAGAATCCTGCAGGCAGAGGGGAGGCTGCCCCACAGATGTCAAAGGAGAGAGGGGACACAGCTCCAGCCACTTCCTCTTGCCATTCACATTTGGCTACAGTGGATGTTGATATGAAGTCACTTCTGGATCCCCAGTCCCTGGTCCTCAGGCCACCCCAGTCTCATTTCTGTGTAGCACAGTCCTACCTCTTCCTTCTTGGTTTCTATTTTGCTCCCATTGGGAGAGCAAAGGAGGCCCATGGGAACTTGGTTGGGCCAGAGGTTAGGAGTGGGGGAGACAGATAGGATTTATTGGATATTTGCCTTTTCCCAGAACTGTCCTCTGCACATGATCTAAGTCTGAGTTTGGAGTACAGAAGCCAAAATATAGGACCCACATCCCTGGGTAGTAGGCAGGTCTCCAACTTCGCTGTCTGCCTCCACACACTGAGGTCCTTGAGGGCTCAGGGAGGGCAGCAGTGAAGTGGTTTGGCCAGGAGCTCATCACCCAAGGGAAGTGCCTCGAAGACACCAGAGGTACTCTGGTGCAGCCACTGCTGTAGTGAAGCAGCATATCAATACTCCGACGGCCTCCACTTCTCACTCCTGGCTTTCCTCTCTTAAAGCCTTGGCTGAGTCAGATACTGAGTTCCTTCCTTGGGCACCTGAAAGTGGTACAGGATGTATGCAAGGTGTTCCTGCCAAGAGGTTTCTTAGTGGATCTCACCATCCGTGGGAGCTTCTTGGGGGTGACGGGTTGGAGAGAAGCCTCTGTCCTCTGGGCTCTTAGGTATGATCATCAGGGGGTTTGCACACCCAGAGCTGGGCCTGGGGAGGTCTGGCCCCATCAGTGACTTGCCTGTGTGTGATCACCAGTTGGCCTTTCTGTGGTACATGTAGGACCGCAGGCAGAGGCACAGCCTGGCTGCGGGTGGGGGAGCCCAGCAGTTCATCCATAGTGAGGAGGGAGCTGTGGGAAGAAGGTGGGCCTGGGCCAAAGGTGGGCCTATTCTGGGTCTAGCACCACTGAGGCACAGTGGTGGAGTAGCTCCCTTGGGGCCAGCTCCAGGCTTCAGGTGGGTGATGCTGAAGTCCCATGGGTCCTGCCCTGACCTCACAGCTCTGTATGCACTGGACTGCCAGCTACAGGCACCCTTGGGTTCTCCAGTCCAGGGCACCTCTCACACAGCCCTGTCTCAGCTCCTCCTCCCTGGCAGGAATCCCAAGAGGCTCCTTGGGTCAGCTGTTTGCAGTGCCCTAGTCACTAGGAGATGACGGTGACTGAACTTTCCCTTATCACACAAGGTTGTACATTGATAAGAAAATAAAGTCAGATAAGTAAAAAAAAAAGAAAACCAGCCATATGTGTTCTCCAAGGATGCTAATAAGTTGGAGTACTTCCTTCCAACTCCCCACCCCCTGCATTTCTATACATATAAAACATGTACGTGTATTTATAATCAGAAATGGCAATATATTTTACTTACTTTTTTTCCCCATTTTCACCCATAACAGACAAGGACTTTTTTAACCATCACAATTCTCATTAATGAAATTAACAATTTCTTCAAATCATCTAACACCCAATAAATCGAAGTGCAACTTTCCCTAGTTATTTAAAAAAAAAAAAAAAAGGCCTTTTCCACTTGGTTTGCCTGAGTCAGGATCCAGACACATTGCACGTGGTTGATATGTCTTTTTTTTTAACTTTTGTTTTTTTTTTAGTGAGTTGGTCTCTTTTTTTTTTAATTTATTTTTATTTTCTGGCTGCACTGGGTCTTCGTTGCTGTGTGCGGGCTTTCTCTAGTTGCGGCGAGTGGGGGCTACTCTTCGTTGCGGTGTGCGGGCTTCTCATTGTGGTGGCTTCTCTTGTTGTGGAGCACAGGCTCTAGGCACGCGGGCTTCAGTAGTTGTGGCACGCAGGCTCAGTAGTTGTGGCTTGTGGGATCTAGAGAGCAGGCTCAGTAGTTGTGGTGCACGGGCTTAGTCGCTCAGCGGCACGTGGGATCTTCCTGGACGGGGGATTGAACCCGTGTCCCCTGCATTGGCAGGTGGATTCTTAACCACTGCACCACCAGGGAAGTCCAACCATTATTTTTACTGAGGTATAGTTAATTTGCAATTGTTGTGTTAGTTCCAGGTGTACAGCAAAGTGATTCAGTTTTATATAAATTCTTTTTCAGATTGTTTTCCATTATAGGTTATTACAAGATATTGAGGGACTTCCCTGGAGGTGCAGTGGTTAAGACTCTGTGCTTCCAATGCAGGGGGCCCGGGTTTGATCCCTGGTCAGGGAACTAGATCCCACATGCATGCCGCAACTAAGAGTTAGCATTCCACACTAAGGAGCCCATGAACCACAACTAAGGAGCCTGCCTGCCGTAACAAAGACCCAGCACAACCAAATAAATAAACTAAATAAATATTTTAAAAATTATTTTTAAAGGTTTAAAATTTTTTATTTATTTTAATTTATTTTGGGCTGCTTTGGGTCTTCGTTGCTGCGTGCGGGCTTTCTCTAGTTGCAGCAAACGGGGGCTACTCTTCGTTGGGTGCGTGGGCTTCTCATTGCAGTGGCTTCTCTTGTTGCAGAGCACGGGGTCTAGGCGCATGGGCTTCAGTAGTTGTGGCACAAGGGCTCAGTAGTTGTGGCTTACAGGCTCTAGAGCACAGGTTCAGTAGTTGTGGCGCACAGGCTTAGCTACTCCGTGGCTTGTTGGGTCTTCCCGGACCAGGGCTCGAACCCGTATCCCCTGCATTGGCAGGCAGATTCTTAACCACTGTGACACCAGGGAAGTCCCAAAAAGACTACTAAAAAAAAAGAGATATTGAATATAGTTCCCTGTGCCATACAGTACGTCCCTGCTGTCCATCTACTCCATATACAGTGGTGTGTTTATGTCAGTCTCAAGCTTGCAATTCATCTCACCTCCCCACACCCTGCCATCCCCACTGGTAACCATAAGTTTGCTTTCCATGTCTTTGAGTCTATTTCTGTTTTGTAGATATGTCTTGTAAGTCTCTCTTAATCTCTTATAGTTCCCCCTCCATTTTTGTTTAAATGCCATTGTTTTTTCTTTTTTTGGCCACACCATGTGGCTTGCAGGACCTAATTTCCCCTACCAGGGATCAAACCTGGGGCCCAAGCAATGAGAGGACCGAGTCCTAACCACTGGACCACCAGGGAATTCCCTAAATACCATCCATTATTATGTTGACAAAAGTGGGTCATTTGTCCTCCATACTGTTTTGCATTTGTTTTCATTTAATCAATTTTTTTCACTTAATAAATTATTAAATTCCTTCTATGTCAGTAATTGTACACATCATAATTTTCTTTTTTTTCTTTTTTCTTTTTTTCTTCCAGTTTTATTGAGATATAATTGACATACAGCACCGTATAAGTTTAAGGTGTACAGCATAATGATTTGACTTACATACCTCATAAAATGGTTACCAGAATAAGTTTAGTGAACATCCATCATCGCATATAGATAAAAAAGGAATGGAAAAAAATTTTTTCTATTCCTTTTTACTTTTTTTTTAACATCTTTATTGGAGTAGAAGAAATTATTTTGTCCTTGTGATGAGAACTCAAAATTTACTTTCTTAACAACTTTCATATATAATATACAGCAGTGTTAATTATATTTATCATGTTGTACCTTACATCCCAAGGTACTTATTTATCTGATAACTGGAAGTTTGTACCTTTTGACTGCCTTTATCTTATCCAACTCCCTCTCCCCCAAACACCTGCCTCTGGTAACCACAAATCTCATCTCTTTTTCTATGAGTTTGTTTTTGAAGTATAATTGATCTACAACACTATTTTAGTTCCCGTTACACAGCATAGTGTTTCGATATTTCTATACATTTCAAAATAATCACCATGATTTCTAGGTATGATCTATCACCATACAAAGATATTAAGTAATTATTGACTATATTGATAGTTGCTGTACATTTCGTACCGTGACACATTTATTTTTTCAACTGAAAGTGTATACCTCTTAATCTCCCTCAACTATTTCTCTTCATCCCCCACCACCCTCCATTCTGGCAGCCACCTGTTTGTTCTCTGTATCTGTGACTCTGTTTCTGTTTTGTTATGTTTGTTCATTTGTTTTTTTAGATTCCACAGATAAGTGAAATCATACAGTATTTGTCTTTCTCTGTCTGACTTATTTCACTTAGCATAATACCCTCTAGTTCCATCCATTTTGTTGCAAATGGCAAGATTTCATTCTTTTTTATGGCCAAGTAATATTCCATTGTATGTACATTCCACAACTTCTTTATCCATTTAACTATGGATAGGCACTTAGGTTGCTTCCATATCTTGGATATTGAAAACAATGCTGCATTGAACATAAGGGTGCATATATCTTTTCGAATTAGTTTTTGTTTGTTTGTTTTCTTGGAATAAGTACCCAGGAGTGGAATTGTTGGATTGCATGGTAGTTCTATTTTTAATTTTGGGGAGAATCTTCATACTGTTTTGCATAGTTGCTGTATCAATTTACATTCCCACCAACAGTTCACAGAGGTTCCCCTTTCTCCACATCCTCCCCAGCACTTGTTATTTGTTGCCTTTTTGTTAATACCCATTCTGACAAATATGAGGTAATATCTCATGGTGGATTTCATTTGCATTTCTCTGATGATTAGTGATGTTGAGTATTTTTTCATATGTCTATTAGCCATCTATATGTCTTCTTTGGGAAAAATGTCTATTCAGATCCTCTGCCCATTTTAAATCAGGTTGTTTCTTTTTTTGATGATGAATTGTATGTGTTCTTTATATATTTTGGATATTAGATCCTTATCAGATATATTGTTTGCAAATATCTTCTCCCATTCAGTAGGTGGCTTTTTCATTTTGTTGGTGATTTCCTTTGCTGTCCAAAAGCTTTTTAGTTTGATGCAGCCCCATTTGTTTATTTTTGCTTTTGCTTCCCTTGCCTGATGAGCTGTATCCATAAAAAGAATATTACTAAGATTGATGTCAAAGAGCATACTGCCTATATTTTCTTCTATAAGTTTTATGGTTTCATTTTTACATTTAAGTCTTTAATCCATTTTGAATTTATTTTTGTGAACAGTGTGAGAAAGTAGTCCAGTATGATTATTTTGCATGCAGCTGTCCAGTTTTGCCAGTACCATTTATTGAAGAGGCTTCCTTTTCCCCACTTTATATGCTTGTCTCCTTTGTCATAGATTAGTTGCCCATATAAGAGTAAGTTCATTTCTGGGCTCTTTATACTGTTCCATTGATCTATGTGTCCTTTTTTGTGCCACCATACTGTTTAGATTTTTTTTATTATTTTTTTTAATTGAGATATAATTGACATATATAGAAATTATATTATTTAATCAAAGGATATAAATACTTTTATGGCTTTTGGAATCTTGTGATAAATTCATTTTGTCAGTTAGTACTGGTGTCAAGGTAAGAATGTATATCAGACTCACAACATTATTCTTTTTTAGCAGAAGGCATTATAATTCTTTAAAAATATCACTAATTAAACAGACCAATACTTAATTTCTGTTTCTTTAAATGTTAGTAGTGTTGAACTTTTTTACATTTTGTTTTCAATATAACTTTTTTTTATCACTAGGAAGTAAATCACTTTTTATTTATTTTTTAATTGTTTACAATGACAGATAATTTATTATTCAACAAAAACTGAGGCATAAGGACTCAAGTAAAGAAATTAACAGAAAATATTTCATAAGACACCATACTGTTTTGATGACTATAGCTTTCCAGTATAATTTGAAATCAGGGAGTGTAATACCTCCAGATTTGTTCTTCTTTCTCAAGATTCTTTTGGCTATTCAGGGTCTCTCATGTTTCCATACAAACTTTAAATTTGTTCTAGTTCTGTGAAAAATGCCATTGGTATTTTGATAGGGATTGCATTGAATCTGTAGATTGCCTTGGGTAGTATGGTCATTTTCACAATATTACTTCTTCCAATCCATGAGCATGGTATATCTTTCCATCTGTGTTGTCTTCAATTTCTTTCATCATTGTCTTACAGTTTTCTGAGTACAGGTCTTTTATTTCCTTGGTTAGATTTATTCCTAGTTATTTTATTATTTTTGATGCAATGATAAATGGGATTGTATTCTTTTTTTAAATAAATGTATTTATTTATTTAATTTTTGGCTACGTTGGGTCTTCATTGCTGCATGAGGGCTTTCTCTAGTTGCAGCAAGCAGGGGCTACTCTTCGATGCAGTGAACAGGTTTATCATTGCAGTGGCTTCTCTTGTTGCGGAACACAGGCTTTAGGCATGCAGGCTTCAGTAGTTGTGGCACATGGGCTCAGCAGTTGTGACTCGTGGGCTCTAGAGCGCAGGCTCAGTAGTTGTGGTGCATGGGCTTAGCTGCTCTGTGGCATGTTGGATCCTCACGGACCAGGGATCGAACCCATGTCCCCTGCATTGGCAGGCAGATTCTTAACTACTGCGCCACCGGGGAAGTCCCTGTCTTCGTAATTTCTCTTTCTGATAGTTCATTTTTTTTTGTGTGTGTGTTTTTTTTTTTACATCTTTATTGGGGTATAATTGTTTTACAATGGTGTGTTAGTTTCTTCTTTATAACAAAGTGAATCAGTTATACATATACAAATGTTCCCATATCTCTTCCCTCTTGCGTCTCCCTCCCTCCCACCCTCCCTATCCCACCCCTCCAGGGGGTCACAAAGCACCGAGCCGATATCCCTGTGCCATGCGGCTGCTTCCCACTAGCTATCTACCTTACGTTTGTTAGTGTATATATGTCCATGCCTCTCTCTCGCCCTGTCACAGCTCACCCTTCCCCCTCCCCATATCCTCAAGTCCGTTCTCCAGTAGGTCTGTGTCTTTATTCCTGTCTTACCCCTAGGTTCTTCATGACATTTTTTTTCTTAAATTCAATATATATGTGTTAACATACGGTATTTGTCTTTTTCTTTCTGACTTACTTCACTCTGTATGACAGACTCTAGGTCTATCCACCTCATTACAAATAGCTCAATTTCGTTTCTTTTTATGGCTGAGTAATATTCCATTGTATATATGTGCCACATCTTCTTTATCCATTCATCCAATGATGGGCATTTAGGTTGTTTCCATCTCTGGGCTATTGTAAATAGAGCTGCAATGAACATTTTGGTACATGACTCTTTTTGAATTTTGGTTTTCTCAGGGTATATGATAGTTCATTGTTAGCATATAGAAACACAACAGATTTCTTTATATTAATTTTGTATCCTGCAACTTTATCGAATTTATTGATGAGTTCTAGTAGTTTTTTGGTGGTGTCTTTAGGATTTTCTATGTATAGTATCATGTCATCTGCAAACAGTGACAGTTTTAATTCTTCCTTTCCAACTTGGATTCCTTTTATTTTTTTCTTGTCTGATTGCTGTGGCTAGGACTTCCAATACTATGTTGAATAAAAGTGGCAAAAATGGGCATCCTTATCTTTTCCTAATTTATAGGAAAACTTTTCAACTTTTCACAGTTGAGTATGATATTAGCTGCGGGCTTCTCATATATGGCCTTTATTATGTTGAGTTATGTTCCCTCTATACCTACTTTTTTGAGAGTTTTATTAAATGATGTTGAATTTTTTTCAAATGCTTTTTCTGCTCTGTTGAGATGATTATATGATGTTTATTCTTCAGTATGTTAATGTGGTGTATCACATTGATTGATTTGTGGTTGTTGAATCCTCCTTGCATCCCTGGAATAAATCTCACTTGGGCATGATGTATGATCCTTTTAATGTATTGTTGAATTTGTTTTCTAATATTTTGTTGAGGACTTTTGCATCTATGTTCATCAGTGACACTGGCCTATAATCTTCTTTTTTGTGATATCTTTGTCTGGTTTTGGTATCAAGGTGATACTGGCCTGAGTTCAGAACCATTCCTTCCTCTGCAATTTTTTAGAATAGTTTGAGGATAGGTGTTAACTATTTTCTAAATGTTGGGAGAATTCACCCATGAAGCCATCTGGTCCTGGACTTTTGTTTGTTGGGAGTTTTCTTTTCTTTTTTTTTTAAATTACTGATTCAATATCATTACTGGTAATTGGTCTGCTCATGTTTTCTATTTCTTCCTGATTCAGTCTTGGAAAATTGTACATTTCTAGGAATGTATCCATTTCTTCTAGGGAGTTCAATTATATTGGCATATAATTGTTTGAAGTAGTCTCTCGTGATCCTTTGTATATCCGTGGTGTCAGCTGTAACTTCTCTTTCATTTCTGATTTATTTGAGCCCTCTTTTTTTCTTGATGAGTCTGGCCAAAAGTTTATCAATTTGGGTTATCTTTTCAAAGAATCAGCTCTTAGTTTTATTGGTCTTTTGTATTTTTAAAATTCTCTATTTCATTTATTTCTGCTCTGAGCTTTATGATTTCCTTCCTTCTACTGACTATGGGTTTTATTTGTTCTGCTTTTTCTACTTCCTTTTGGTGTAATGTTTGGTTGTTTATTTGAAATTTTTCTTGTCTTCTTCCCTCTTAAAACTATTTTTGCTGAATCCCATAGATTTTGGATTACTGTTTTTTCATTTTCATTTGTCTACAGGTAGTTTTTTTATTTCCTCTTTGATTTTTTCAGTTGGTTGTTTTTTTCTCATTGGTTGTTTTGTTTAGCCTCTATGTGTCTATATTTCTGCAGTTGTTTTTTTAATTGAAGTATAGTTGATTTAAAATGTGTTTGTTTCATGTGTACAGCAAAGTGATTCAATTATATATATATATATATTTCAAATTCTTTTCCCTTATAGGGTATTATAAAATACTGAGTATAGTTAGTTCCCTGTGCTATACAGTAGGTCCTTGTTGGTTATCTATTTTATATATAGTAGTGTGTATATGTTAATCCCAAACTCCTAGTTTATCCCTCCTCCCACCCTTCCCCAGAGGTTTTGTGGGGTTTTTTGTTGTTGTTTTTTGTTTGTTCATTTGTTTTGTGTTGTAGTCTCTTAGCATTTTGGTTAGAAAAGATGATTGATAAGATTTCAGTCTAAAATTTACTGAGACTTGTTTTGTGACCTAGCATGTGATCCCTCCTGGAGAATGTTCCATGTGCACTTGAAAAGGATGTGTGTTGTGCTGCTTTTGGATAGAATGTTCTATGTATATCTATTACATTCATCTGGCCTAATGTGTTGTTTAAGGTTTCCTTGTTGATTTTCTGTCTGGATGATCTGTCCATTTATGTAAGTGGGGTGTTAATGTCCCCTCCTATGATGGTGTTACTATCAAATTCTCCCTTTATATCTTTTAATATTTGCTTTTATGCATTTAGGTACTCCTATGTTGGTTGCATATGTATTTACAATTGTTATATCTTCTTGATGGATTGATCCTTTATCATTATGTAATATCCTTCTTTGTGTTTGGTACAGTCTTTGTTTTAAAGTCTATTTTTTCTGATATAAGTATTGCTACCCTGGCTCTTTTCATTTCCATTTGCATGGAATACCTTTTTCCTTCCCCTCACTTTCAGTCTGTGTGTCTTTAGATCTGAACTAAGTCTTTTGTATGAAGCATATATATATGTGTCATGCTTTTGTAGCCATTCATCCACTCTGTGCCTTTTGATTGGATCGTTTAGTCCGTTTACATTTAAAGTAATTACTGATAGGTATGTACTTGTTGCCACTTTTGTTAATTGTTTCCTGGTTGTTTTTGTAATTCATTTTTGTTCCTTTCTTCTTCTTTTGCTCTCTTCCCTTTTGATTTGATGACTATCTTTAGTATTATGTTTGGATTCCTTTCTCTTTTTTGTATGTGTATGTATTGTAGATTTTTGGTTTATGGTTACCAAGGGATTTATATTTAACAGTCTATATATCTCTATCTATCTATCTATCTATCATCTATCTATCAGTCTATCTGATTTTTTTTTTTTTTTTTTTTTTTTTTTTGCGGTACGCGGGCCTCTAACTGTCGTGGCCTCTCCCATTGTGGAGCACAGACTCCGGACGTGCAAGCTCAGCGGCCAAGCTCAGCAGCCCAGCTGCTCCACGGCATGTGGGATCTTCCCGGACTGGGGCACGAACCCATGTGCCCTGCATCGGCAGGTGGACTCTCAACCACTGCGCCACCAGGGAAGCCCTGATTATTTTTTTTAAGTTACTGATCTGTTAAGTTGAAGTTCACACACATTTTTAACAATCCTGCATTATTAATCTCCACCCCTCATGTTTACTGTTTTTGACATCATATTTTACATCTTTTTGTTTTGTGTATCCCTTAACTGCTTCTGTGGATATAGACAATTTTACTACTTTTGTCTTTTAACCATCCTACTAACTTTATAAGTGATTGATCTAATACCTTTACTGTAAATTTGCCTTTACTAATGAGCTTTTTCCTTTTGTAATTTTCATATTTCTAGTTGTGGCCTTTTCTTTTTCACTTAGGTAAGTCCCTTTAACTTTTCTTGTAAAGTTTGTTCCATGGTGCTGAACTCTTTTAGCTTTACTTTTGGTCTCTCCTTCAAATCTGAATGATAGCTTTGCTGTGTAGAGTATTCTTGCTTATAGGTTTTTCCCTTTCATTACTTTCAATATATGGTGCCACTCCCTTCTGGCCTACAGAGTTTCTGCTGAAAAGTCAGCTGATATCCTATGAGAGTTCCCTTGTATGTCACTAATTGTTTTTCCCTTGCTGCTTTTATGATTCTCTCTTTATATTTAATTGTTGCCATTTTAGTTATAATGTGTCTTGGCTTGGGCCTCTTTGCATTGATCCTACTTGGGACTCTCTGTGATTCCTGGACCTGGCTGTCTGTTTTCTTTTTTAGTTTAGGGGAATTTTTAGCTATTACATCTTCAAATATGTTCTCTGCCTCTCTCACTCTTCTCTTTCTTGGACCCTTATAATGCGAATGTTAGTATGCTTTATGTTGTCCCAGAGGTCTCTTAAAACTGTCCTTACTCTTTAAGATTCCTTTTTCTGTTCAGGTTGAGTGATTTCCACTACTTTGTCTTCCAGTTTGCTGATCTGTCCCTCTATATCATCTAATCTACTGTTGATTTCTTCTACTGTATTTTTAAAATTTCAGTTATTGTATTCTTCAGCTCTGGTTCTTCTTTATATTTTCTAACTCTTTGTTAAACTTTTCAGTGTGTTTATCCATTCTTCTCCTCACTTCTTTGGAGTATCTTTTAATTATGACCTTGAACTCTTTATCAGGTAGGTTGCTTATCTCCACTTCACTTAGTTCTTATCCTGGGGTTTTATCTTGTTCCTTCATTTGGAACACATTCCTCTGTTGCCTCATTTTGGCTAATTCACTGTTTTTATTTCTATGTATTTGGTAGGTTGGTTGTGTGTCCCAATCTTGGAGAAGTGGCCTTTTGTAGGAGACATCCTTGGTGTCCCAGCAGTGCACTCCCCTCTGGTCACCAGAGCTGTACTGTCTAGCTGTACTCTGTGGGTCCTTAGGCTAACTAATATGGGTGGTCTGATAGGTGTTGCTGGCCTTTAGTCCAGTTGGCTACTGTGCCCTGCCTTGTGCGGAGGCTGCCAACTGTTAGTGAATGGATCTGGGTCATGAATCAACTGGCTGTGGAGCCCCAGGGAGTCCCAGGGCTAGTGCTGGCCCACTGATTGGAGGAGCCGGGTCCTGAGGTGGTGGCTGGTTGCAGGGCCAGGTATCCCAGATCTAGTGTCAACCTGCTGGTGGGCAGGGCCAATTCCTGACATGGCTAGCTGCAGGGTCTGGGATGTCCCAGTGCTGATATTGGCCCACTGGTGAGTGGGACTGGATACTGGAATGGCTGGCTGAGTAGCCCAAGGTGTCTCAGAGCTGGTGTCAGCCTGCTGGTGGGTGAGGTTTATCCTGGGGCTAGTGTGGGTCCACTGGTGGGCAGAGTTGGGTCCCACGGTCCCTGACTGCATAGCCCTGCAGGCCCCAGAGTTGGTGTTGGCTCACTGGTGGATGGGGCCTGATCCCAATGGCTTCCTGCAGGGTCCCAGTGGTCCCAGGTCTAGTGCTAGTGCACTGGAGGGTGGGTCCAGGTTCTAGTCCCTCTGGTGTGTGGGGCTGGCACTAATAAGCTAGAGGGAGGATTCAAAAATGGCGCTTGCCAGCACCAGTGTCCTCATGGTAGAATGAGCTCCCCAAAATTGCTGCCGCCAATATGTTCCCCGTTGCCTCCTGCCTTTCTAGGAGGCTCTTTCCAAAATCAGCAGTTGGGTCTGACCCAGGCTTCTTTCAAATTACTGCTTTTGCCCTGGGTCTTGGAGCATGTGAGATTTTTGTGTGCCCTTTCAGAGTGGAGTCTCTATTTCCTCCAGCTTTCCTGAAAGTAAGCCCTGCTGGCCTTCAAAGCCAAATGTTCTAGGGACTTGTCTTTTCCATGCAGAACCCCCAGGATGGGGAGCCTGATGTGGGGTTCCCCCTGCTTCTTGGGGAGAGCCTCTGCAATTGTAATTATCCTCCCATTTGTGGGTCATCCATTGGGAGGTATGGGACTTGACTATACTGCATCTCTGCTCCTCCTACCCATCTTGCTGTGATTCCTTCTTTATATCTTTAGTTGTAGATCTTTTCTGCTAGTCTTCAGGTCTTTCTCATTAATAGTTGCTCTGTAAATACTTGTAATTTTGGTGTGCCTGTGGGAGAAGGTAAGCTCAGGGTCTTCCTACTCCACCGTCTTGGCCACTCCCATAACTACGTCACACATCATCATTTTATATCACCATATCCCACTGTATGGATATACCATTATTTATAAAGCAAATCACAGTAGTTTGGATATTTGGGTAGTCTACAGGGTTTGGGGCTTAAGATAAAGTTGCAATGACTATCCTTGTACATGCATTTTTGTACTTCTGACTTATTCTTTCATGAAGTTATGTTTTATAATGACAATAGCTGGATTGAAGAGTATACACATTTTAAAGGTGACTTGGTTAGACAAGAAAACAAAATATTGAGACTATCTACGAAAATCTGAGATTGGGTGTGCCCCGGTCCATGTTCAATGTGGGAGGACGCTGGGGAGTGGGAGAGCTTTCAGAGATGGGGCCATAAGCCACTGGCTCTCTGGCTTCAGGCCAACCCTGGGAAAGCTGGAGGCTTCGGCCTCACCATCTATAACTTGGACAGGTCACCATTTCTTCAGGCATTAGTGTTCTTATTAGTAAACTCAGTGGTTGCTTCTAGTAGGACATGAGAACAAACAGCCCCTGTAAAGGGCTGGCATAGGATTCATGGGGAACTGTGTCTGGATTACTGTGGAGCAGTGGACCCCATAAAAAAACTTATACTGGAAGTCATTAGGAGGAAGTGAGGGTGGTGTATATAGAATGTTCCTTTTTGCCTCTGGCTTCTCTTATATATTCAAATCAATGTGGTATAGAATTGGAATAGTTAATAAGATGCAAATCTTATTGGAATAGTTAATAAGATGCAAATCTTGGATTCTCAGACCCTAGAGATGGACAGTTTGTAATACTCTTAAGGAATTTCTGAGCGAATGATTAAAATACAATCGTCATATTGCTATTTTAATCTCTTGTCACATATATATTTAATGCTCTGCTTATATAGCTTAACAATGTAGATTTTCAAGTGTGCTTGCATTTTTTTAACATTTTTATTGAAGAATAATTGCTTTACAATGGTGTGTTAGTTTCTCCTTTATAACAAAGTGAATCAGCTATACATATACATATATCCCCATATCTCCTCCCTCTTGCGTCTCCCTCCCACCCTCCCTATCCCACCCCTCTAGGTGATCTCCCTGTGCTATGCGGCTGCTTCCCACTCATTATATATTTCACATTTGGTTGTGTATATATGTCCATGCCACTCTCTCACTTCGTCCCAGCTTACCCATCCCACTCCCCATGTCCTCAAGTCCATTCTCTACATCTGCGTCTTTATTCCTGTCCTGCTCCTAGGTTCATCAGAACCACTTTTTTTCTTTTTTTTAGATTCCATATATATGTGTTAGCATACGGTATTTGTTTTTCTCTTTCTGACTTACTTCACTCTGTATGACAGACTCTAGGTCCATCCACCTCACCACAAATAACTCAATTTTGTTTCTTTTTATGGCTGAGTAATATTCCATTGTATATATGTACCACATCTTCTTTATCCATTCATCTGTCAATGGACACTTAGGTTGCTTCCATGTCCTGGCTATTGTAAATAGTGCTGCAATGAACATTGTGGTACATGTATCTTTTTGAATTATGGTTTTCTCAGGGTATATGGCCAGTAGTGGGATTGCTGGGTCATATGGTACTTTCATTTTTAGTTTTTTTAAGGAACCTCCATACTGTTCTCCATAGTGGCTATATCAATTTACATTCCCACCAACAGTGCAAGAGGGTTCCCTTTTCTCCACACTCTCTCCAGCATTTATTGTTTCTAGATTTTTTGATGATGGCCATCTGACTGCTGTGAGGTGATACCTCATTGTAGTTTTGATTTGCATTTCTCTAATGATTCGTGATGTTGAGCATCCTTTCATGTGTTTGTTGCAATCTGTATATCTTCTCTGGAGAAATGTCTATTTAGGTCTTCTGACCATTTTTAGATTGGGTTGTTTGTTTTTTTGATATTGAGCTACATGAGGTGCTTGTAAATTTTGGAGATTAATCCTTTGTCAGTTGCTTCATTTGGAAATATTTTCTCCCATTCTGAGGGTTGTCTTTTCACCTTGTTTATGGTTTCCTTTGCTGTGCAAAAGCTTTTAAGTTTCATTAGGTCCCATTTGTTTATTTTTGTTTTTATTTCCATTTCTCTAGGAAGTGGGTCAAAAAGGATCTTGCTGTGATTTATGTCATAGAGTGTTCTGCCCATGTTTTCCTCTAACAGTTTTATAGTGTCTGGCCTTACATTTAGGTCTTTAATCCATTTTGAGTTTATTTTTGTGTATGGTGTTAGGGAGTGTTCTAATTTCATTCTTTTACATGTAGCTGTCCAGTTTTCCCAGCACCACTTATTGAAGAGGCTGTCTTTTCTCCACCGTACATTCCTGCCTCCTTTATCAAAGATAAGGTGACCATATGTGTGTGGGTGTATCTCTGGGCTTTCTATCCTGTTCCATTGATCTATATTTCTGTTTTTGTGCCAGTACCATACTGTCTTGATTACTGTAGCTTTGTAGTATAGTCTGAAGTCAGGGAGCCTTATTCCTCCAGCTCCATTTTTTTTTTCTCAAGATTGCTTTAGCTATTCGGGGTCTTTTGTGTTTCCATGCAAATTGTGAAATTTTTTGTTCTAGTTCTGTGAAAAATGCCAGTGGTAGTTTGATAGCGTTTGCTACTATTTTGTTGAGGATTTTTGCATCTGTATTCATCGGTGATATTGTCCTGTAATTTTCTTTCTTTGTGACATCTTTGTCTGGTTTTGGTATCAGGGTGATGGTGGCCTCATAGAATGAGTTTGGGAGTGTTTCTCCCTCTGCTATATTTTGGAAGAGTTTGAAAAGGATAGGTGTTAGCTCTTCTCTAAATGTTTGATAGAATTAGCCTGTGAAGCCATCTGGTCCTGGGCTTTTGTTTGTTGGAAGATTTTTAATCACAGTCTCAATTTCAGTGCTTGTGATTGGTCTGTTTATATTTTCTATTTCTTCCTGGTTTAGTCTCGGAAGGTTGTGCTTTTCTAAGAATCTGTCCATTTCTTCCAGGTTGTCCATTTTATTGGCATAGAGTTGCTTGTAGTAATCTCTCATGATCCTTCATATTTCTACAGTGTCAGTTGTTACTTCTCCGTTTTCATTTCTAATTCTATTGATTTGAGTCTTCTCTCTTTTTTTCTTGATGAGTCTGGATAATGGTTTATCAATTTTGTTTATCTTCTTAAAGAACCAGGTTTTAGTCTTATTGATCTTTGGTATTGTTTCCTTCATTTCATTTTCATTATTTCTAATCTGATATTTATGATTTCTTTCCTTCTGCTAACTCTGGGTTTTGTTTGTTTGTTTGTTCTTCTTTCTCTAATTGCTTTAGGCATAAGGTTAGGTTGTTTATTTGAGATGTTTCTTGTTTCTTGAGGTAAGATTGTATTGCTATAAACTTCCCTCTTAGAACTGATTTTGCTGCATCCCATAGGCTTTGGGTTGTCGTGTTTTCATTGTCATCTGTTTCTAGGTATTTTTTGATTTCCTCTTTGATTTCTTCAGTGATCTCTTGGTTATTTAGTAGTGTATTGTTTAGCCTCCATGTGTTTGTATTTTTTACAGATTTTTTTCCTGTAATTGATATCTAGTCTCATAGCGTTGTGGTCAGAAAAGTTACTTGATATAATTTCAGTTTCCTTAAATTTACCAAGGCTTGATTTGTGACCCAAGATATGACCTATTCTGGGCAATGTTCCATGAGCACTTGAGAAGAAAATGTATTCTGTTATTTTTGGATGGAATGTCCTAGAAATATTAATTAAGTCCATCTTGTTTCATGCATCATTTAAAGCTTGTGTTTCCTTATTTATTTTCATTTTGGATGATCTGTCCATTGGTGAAAGTGGGGTGTTAAAGTCCCATACTATTATTGTGCTGCTGTTGATTTCCCCTTTTATGACTGTTAGCATTTATTTGCCTTATATATTGAGGTGCTCCTATGTTGGATGCATAAATATTTACAATTGTTATATCTTCTTCTTGGACTGATCCCTTGATCATTAGGTACTGTCCTTCTTTGTCTCTTGTAATAGTCTTTATTTAAAGTCTATTGTGTCTGGTATGACAATTGCTAGTCCAGCTTTCTTTTCATTTCCATTTGCATGGAATATCTTTTCCCATCCCCTCACTTTCAGTCTGTATGTGTCCCTAGGTCTGAATGGGTCTCTTGTAGACAGCATATATACGGGTCTTGTTTTTGTATCCATTCAGCCAGTCTATTTCTTTTTGTTAGAGCATTTAATCCATTTACATTTAAGGTAGTTATTGATATGTATGTTCCTATTCCCATTTTCTTAATTGTTTTGGGTTTGTTATTGTAGGTCTTTTCCTTCTCTTGTGTTTCCTGCCTAGAGAAGTTCCTTTGGCATTTGTTGTAAAGCTGGTTTGGTGGTGCTGAATTCTCTTAGCTTTTGCTTGTCTGTAAAGGTTTTAATTTCTCTGTCGATTCTGAATGAGATCCTTGCTGGGTAGAGTAATCTTGGTTGTAGGTTTTTCCCTTTCATCACCTTAAATATGTCCTGCCACTCCCTTCTGGCTTGCAGAGTTTCTGCTGAAAGATCAGCTGTTAACCTTACGGGGATTCCCTTGCATGTTATTTGTTGTTTTTCCCTTGCTGCTTTTAATATGTTTTCTTTGTATCTAATTTTTGACAGTTTGATTAATATGTGTCTTGGCATGTTTCTCCTTGGATTTATCCTGTATGGGACTCTCTGCGCTTCCTGGACTTGACTGACTATTTCCTTTCCCATATTAGGGAAGTTTTCAACTATAATCTCTTCAAATATTTTCTCAGTCCCTTTCTTTTTCTCTTCTTCTTCTGGAACCCCTATAATTCAAATATTGGTCTGTTTAATGTTGTCCCAGAGGTCTCTGAGACTGTCCTCAGTTCTTTTCATTCTTTTTTCTTTATTCTGCTCTGTGGTAGTTATTGGCACTATTTTATCTTCCAGGTCACTTATCCATTCTTCTGCCTCAGTTATTCTCTATTGAGTCCTTCTAGAGAATTTTTAATTTCATTTATTGTGTTTTTCATCATTGTTTGTTTGCTCTTTATTTCTTCTAGGTACTTATTAAATGTTTCTTGTACTTCTCCATTCTATTTCCAAGATTTTGGACCATCTATACTATCATTACTCTGAATTCTTTTTCAGGTAGACGGCCTAGTTCCTCTTCATTTGTTTGGCCTGGTGGGTCTTTACCCTTGCTCCTTCATCTGCTGTGTGTTTCTCTGTCTTCTCATTTTGCTTAACTTACTGTGTTTGGGGTCTCCTTTTTGCAGGCTGCAGGTTCGTAGTTCGGGTTGTTTTTGGTGCCTGCCCCCAGTGGCTAAGGTTGGTTCAGTGGGTTGTGTAGGCTTCCTGGTGGAGGGAACTGGTTTCTGTGTTCTGTTGGATGAGGCTGGATCTTGTCTTCCTCGTGGGCAGGACAGTGTCTTGTGGTGTGTTTTGGGGTGTCTGTGACCTTATGATTTTAGGCAGCCTTTCTGCTAATGGGTGGGGTTGTGTTCCTGTCTTGCTAGTTGTTTGGCATAGGGTGTCTAGCGCTGTAGCTTGCTGGTCGTTGAGTAGAGCTGGGTCTTAGTGTTGAGATGGAGATCTCTGGGAGAGCTTTTACCGTTTGATATTACGTGGAGCTGGGAGGTCTCTGTGTACAAGTGTCCTGAACTCAGCTCTCCCACCTCAGAGGCACAGGCCTGACACCTGGTCAGAGCACCAAGACCCTGTCAGCTACACGGCTAGGTACGTGGAGAGTTTCTTGCCTTTTGGGAAGTCTGAGATCTTCTGCCAGCATTCAGTAAGTGTTCTGTAGGAGTTGTTCCACATGTAGATGTATTTCTGATCTATTTGTGGGGAGGAAGGTGATCTCCACGTCTTACTCCTCCACCATCTTGAAGGTCTCTTGTGCTTGCATATTTGTGCCATGTGCTTTCAGGAACACGAAAGTTAATCATCTCCCTTGTTACCCATTATATGGGATGAGATAGGACTACCAACATTGATAGTCGCAAGGACTGATGATTCTAAGGGACTTCTGGATAAACTGTTATCAGTAAGCAGAATGAAGCACAACATATGACCTTAGAGGGAGTGAATGAGGAAAAAGCTCAGAGAAGAAGGAACTAGTAATCTAGGGCAGGGTGAAGAAAGTGACTCAGCTGTGACCTTTGTAGACTGGGGCTGCTTGTTCTGGGGAAAAAGAGCTGAGCTTTCAGTACAGCACAGGGACAGACAGGCTCTAGTCAGAGCTCTCCTGAGCACCCTGGACTTGGCTTCCCCTGCTACCACATACAAAATTCCCACATCTTGCTGTACACCCAAAAAAACTAGAACCTGAGGAACACCATTGCTCTGTTTACTGGTCCCTAAACCCATACTGCCTTTCCCAGAATAGGGTTCCAAAGGGAGTGAATCTTCCAGGGGTAAGACAGACATTCTGAGGTGGTTGGCTGAGGAAGAGTATTCTGTCCATCCAACATGCATCTTGTCATTGTCCTGACTAGAGGAAAAGCTCTCCTGCATTTGGAAGAGGCAATAAAGGAAGAGGCCAGTGGGGTGTTTGGACATCTTGGGCTCCCTATAGTAAGAAAGAGGTAGGTACACATTAGGCTACTCCATTTTCTTATGACTTTGAGCAACTCAAATTCTTCAAGCGTCAGCTTCCTCATTCTTTAAGTGGGAAAGATAATACCTACCTCAGTGTTGTCACAGGGGCAGAATAAAGAGATTTTTAAGTCCTTAGCATGGTGAATAGCACCGTGATTATGCTCAGTAAGTGCTTGTACCCCTGCCCCTTCCTCACCAAACCTCTCTTCAGCTGGTAAGTGAGCAGAGTGGATGATCCCCAAGACTTTTCTAGCTCTGAGCCTCGAGTCTGCAAAGGTGCTTCAAAGAAGGTCTCAGGGTGACAGGAAAGGCTCAGCCTGTCCATGACTCAGTAGCCTCTGCTTTTCCATAAACCTGTCAGGGCAAGGGAGATAGCACCAGAGGTAGACGTGGAGGCCAGGCAGGTAGGAGAAGTGGGGACCAGGTAATTGCTCTCAGGAGCTCCCTGTTATCTGCCTGCACTGCTCTGCCCCTGTGACCACCCAGAGGAGCCCCTGCACCCAGGAGCCCTAAGTAAGTGATTGGACCCTGCTGGACAGGGCCTCCCTGAGGCCATGGCTGTGCCTCACACCTACATTATGGAGGTATCCCTCAGTGGCTGGTGCAGTGCCTGGCATACACAGAGGGAGCTCTGGAAATGTCTGTAGCCTGATAAGCAGCCTGATCTTACTCTCAGCTCTGAGCCATTGCCTTCTTGCCAATCAGCCTGAGCTAACCCCAGAGCAGCTGGGAGTGCTCAGCATGATTCACTGTGGAAACCCGTCAGAGACAGCCTGGGGTCCAAATAAGATGGGGCAACCAAGCTGGATCTCACTGGGGGACAAGGAGTGAGACCAGCTGCCCCCTTCAGACCTCTTTGGCTTTAAGGGGGCTTGTGGGGGACCCTGTGGTATGATAAGAACAACTCTGGGCCACAGGCAGAATCCTAGGTTCTGGGCCCAGCCCCCCACTAATTTTAGTAGAGCCATTTAATTTGTGTGTGTTCTTGGGCATCTGTGATGGGGACAGTAAAACCTCTCTCAGTAACGTCATCTGTACAGTAGGATACTAAGCTGCTGTGAAAAAGAATGAGGGAATAATCATAACAGCTAACCTCTGAGTGCTAACTACGGACCAGGCCCTTTTCTGAGAATGCTAGATATCTTAACTCATTTCACCCTCACAACAACCCCATGGGATTAGTATTTCCCCCATTTTAAAGCTGAGAAAACTGAGGTACAGAGATTAAATAATTGCTCCAGATGCCCCCCCCATACATACATATGTTTGAGTATGTGTGGGAAAATTGTCTAGTAGGATAGACACCAAACTGTTAATAGTAGTTAACTCTGGAGGAGAGGATTTGGGGGTTTTGTGGTGTTTGAGAGTAGGGGAACCCGAGGACTTTCATTTTTTTACTGTATAAATTCCTCTATTGATTGAAAAAAGTTTTTACCATTATCATTTAAGAAATTTAAGAAAATGAATAAGGATGTCAAAACTCACTGTAGCTTTCAGACTCAAATGCAGAAGTGCATAAGCAGTGGCACAGGCTCCCAAGGCAGAGGACACTCTCCATTCCCAGAAATCCTTTGGCTGCAGCCAGTTCCCAGGAGCAGGGAGAGGAAAGGAGCCACCCAAGCTCAATTACAACCTCAACCCTCACCCCTAGAAGACCCCCGGCAGACTGGGCAGGGTGATCTGTTACATCATGGGCCCAAGGGTCACTTGTGAAGTCTCAGGACTATGGGGTGGAACCACTGGCTCTGAGAAGTGAGCTGTTTGCATACTTGAGCTATCTCTTGGTCTTCTTAAGTAAATCATGTGCTTTATCTGATGACTAGGGGAGTAACCTCTCACAGCTGGGCAGTCATTGGCAGTCCTCCCTTTAGTTCTGCATGCCTGCATCTTTTGGTCTTAGCCGTGTTTTGTGGACTCCATGACACTGAGTTCTATTTTTGAATCGAGTCAAGGCCCTTTCCATTTTCAGAAGAATTCAGCTAGTACTCATTTATGCCTCTGATTATGGTGTCTGTCTTTCGTTATCCCTTGGACCTGCCGTGGTTACATAATTCTTTTGCTTCCGTTCTCCCATATTTGATTTCTGTAGAGGACTTTGTGTTTTCTGGATCCTTTTAAGTTAGGTCAGAGGAGAACATTACCTCATCTTTCTAGCTTTTAAAACTGGTTTTTACCTTAAAAACCTTCAACAGAATGCTTTTTATCATTCCTGCTATTAATTTCTATGAACAATTAAGTTATATTTTAATCTTGCTTTAGAGAATTGTGGATTTAAGTGTTTCCTCCCCAGTCTTACTCAGCCCTTGGTATTATATAGCTGTCGAAAAAACCCTGTCAAACCTCCCTATTTACTCTCCTAGTGGTTCTCACGATATCGTATCTGATACACCATTTAATGAGACCTCATGCTGTTAAACAGGACCTCAGTTAAGTCTTTCAGATCATATTCCATTTGGTTATATAGTTTACTGAACTATTCCCTTCCCATTGGACATCCAGATTATGGCTTCCTCATAGGGTTGCTGAGAGAATTAAGTGAGAAAGCATATTAGGGAACTAGTCCTGGGCCTGACTCAGAGGGGAACTCCATTTCTTTGTTTGCTGACCCCCTCCTTCAGCCATTCCAGGTAATGGCATTCCTGTCCCCCAGAAAACAGCTGTAACTGCCTCCCCTCCTCATCTGGGGGCCATTGCATCACATCCTCAAAAGTCTGTGCCTTCCAAGAGTGTCAGCCTCTCCTAAACCCAGACCAGGTAAGACTCTTGTTTCTTATAAAGTGATGTCATAAGGTGACAATCCTTCATTGGGGTCACTGACACTGATGACGTAGCCGTATCACACTGGATGTCAGCAGATCCGAAGGTAATAGGAATTCAGAGATGTTCTTTCCTTATGAAGATGCCATCTTTAGGAAGGTCTGATTGTGAAAGGGGAATATAGCTCAAGTCTGGACCAGTAGAATGTGGACTCCAGCCCAGAGATGAGTTTGTACAATTGACCTTTATCCTTCAAGGTTTAGCTCCTTCCTCCAGAGACGTTTCCTGAACTCCCTCACGGCTCACCCACTCATCTTGGCATTTAATCAATTACTTATTGTGTAATGTAACTTATGCACCAAAAAGCCCGCGAGAATCTGCTCTGTGCCCGGCACTCTGCTAGGCAGTGGAGAAACAACAGTGAAACAGCAAGGGCCCAGGCCCTACCCTCTAGAAGCTTACAGCATAACAGGAAAGACGGACCTTGAACAAGCACTGTGCTTGCAAGTGTGATGCATTACTGCACTTTTTCCCCAGAGCTGGGCTAATTTTCCACTCCCAGAGGGCTGGGATATATTGGGTTGGCCAAAAAGTGCCTCCGGTTTTTAAGTAAACATAAAAGACACATTTTCCATTTTCACTAAGAACTTTATTGAACAACGTATTCACCCTTTTGTTCCACTACCTTCTGCCATTTTTCAGGCAACTTCATAATTCTGTCTTCCCAAGATTTTTTATCTCTTTGAGCAAAGAACTGTTCCAGGTGCCTTTTATAGTCTTCCAGGGAATTGAAATTTTTTCCATTAAGAGAATTTTATAAAGACTGAAACAAATGGAAATCCAGAGGTGCAATGTCTGGTGAATGTGGAGGATGAATCAGAACTTCCCAGCCAAGCTGTAACAATTTTTGCCTGGTGATCAAAGAAACATGTGATCTTGCCATTATCCTAATGGAATTGGATAATTGCAATTAATTAAGATAGTTACAATTAATTGTTTGGTTTTCTGGAAGGAGCTCATAATAGAGGATTCCCTTCCAGTCCCACCATGTATACAATGTCACCGTCTTTGGATAAAGACTGGCCTTTGGTGTGGTTGGTGGTGGTTCATTTTGCTTGCCCCACGATCTCTTCTATTCCACATTATTGTACAGTATCCACTTTTCATCACCTGTCACAATTTGTTTTAAAAACGGAACATTTTCATTACATTTCAGTAGAGAATTACATGTGGAAATAGTCAAGGTTTTTTTCGCTTAACTTATGTGGAACCCAAACATCATTAACATAACCAGGCTGGTGCAAATGATTTTCAGTGCTTGCTTTGGATATTTTGAGTATGTTGGTTATCTCCGGTGTGGTATAACATTGATTGTTCTTAATTAATGTCTCCATTTTGTCGCTATCAACTTCAGCTGGTCTACCTGACCATGGAGCATTGTCCAGCGAGAAATCTCCAGCATGGAACTTCACAAACCACTTTTGACACGTTCAATCCATCACAGCACCTTCTCCATACACTACACAAATCTTTTTTTGCGTTTTTACCTTTCTTGAAATAATAAAGCATAATATGCTGAAAAATGTTGCTTTTTTTCCTTCCATCTTCAATATTAAAATGGCTACACAAAAATTCACCAATTTTGATGTCTTTTTTTAAAATGCACGCTGACATGACAGCTGTCACATACAATCTAACAAAATTGTTTCAAATGAAGTTAAAGACAACTAAGTGCTACTAGAGCCATCTTATGGAAAAAACAGAATGAGCCTTTTGGCCAACCCAACATCTTGCATTCCTTTTGGGTCCTGTGGGCTCTAACGTGATCTGTCACAGCAGTTGCTCAATAAATACTATTTGAATAATTAACAATGAGAAACAGATTATGAAAATGTTTGTTTCTTTTCTTAATTTAGGTATAATTGACATATAACATTTATATTAGTTTCAGTTGTGCAATGTAATGATCCAGTATCGTGAGATCACCACAGTAAGTCTAACTAATATCTGTCACCTTATATAGTTACAAAATTTTTTTCTTGTAATGAGAACTTTAAAAATCTACTCTCTTAGCAACTTTCAAATATGCAATACAGTATTATTAACTAGAGTCGCCACGCTATAGTTTGCTTCTTGATTGTCTTCTCTTTCTATACCATTAGAGGCACCAGGATGGAAAGAGCAGAGATTCTGAGATTTCATGGGACCTGGCTTCAAATCCCGGTTTTACTTGTTACTTCTTGGATGTTTATGGGCAATTTGCTCTCTGAGCCTCAGGTGCCTTCTCTGTAAAATGAAAGCAACAATACCTTCTCCAAAGAGTTATTGTGAAGATTAAATGAGGCAATTTATGTAAATGTGGTATAGGATCTAAAACACATACAAATTTTTAAATGTTGGTTTCCTTCCCCTAGCCAATTGAACCTTGGATGGGAGGCCAAAGAAGCTGTTTTCCTAATATAGGACTTCCATTCATTTAGGATAATGAGTGCAGAGGGGAACAGTAAAATTTTAGGTCTGGATGGGGTCTTAGCCTAATCCCTTTATTTTCTTGGTGAGGAAATTGAGGCCCATAGAACTCAGGTGATTTCCCTAGGGTCGCACAATGATTTTAGTAGTAGGGCTGGAAACAGAACCCAGGTCCCGACCCAGCATCCAGTGCATTTTGGGCAGTTTCTCCTAGAATTTTATTGCCAGTCTCTCAATCTCAGAAAAGGGAATGCCTTCATGTTACAGTTCATCTGAAGTCTCCTTCCAGGGAGGAAGATAATTCCTGAGAAGTCAGCTGGAGAAGTTCCCAGACCCTTTACAACTTCCTGGAGACTGGGTGGGAAGGTGGTCAGCTCTCCTTGTTGCATTCCAGGAAAGGCCAGGATAGAGTGACTTCCAGATGATCTGGGGGCCTGATGTCCCTAGAGGATAAGGCAGGCCTCCTCCTCCTCCTCCCCCTTCCTGGGGAGATGGGAAGGGAAGGGAGCAGTCAGCACAGGACAGTCAGAACACGCCACTTAGCATCACTCAAGCCCCAAACACTCCAAACTCCTCAGAATATGGAGCTCTGCCTCCTGGAACCTCAATTTCTCTTAATAACAATAATAACGATGACAACAACAATAATATTATGAAGTGTCAGGCACAGTTAAAGGCTATCATACATTATCTTTGCCTGCACACTTGCAGCCTGTTTTTGAGAGGCAAGATAAAGCAGTAGTTAAGGGCTTGGTCTCTGATTAAAACTTTCTGGGCTCAAATCTAGACCTCTCAACTTACATTCTGGGCAATATTGGGCAAGTTATTTAAGCCTTCTTTGTGCTTCAGCTTCCTTATCTATAAAATGGGAAGAATGGTAATATCTACTGCATAGGTTGTTCTAAAGATTAAGTGAGTTAATACATATGAAGCATTCACAATAGCACTGGGCACACAGCAAGCTCTGTGTGCATTAGTTGTTAATATCTTAGAGTCACTTCAGGGGCCTTCCCTTAATCATCTTATCTAAAGGGTCCCCTTTAGTGACTCACTATCAGATTATTGTTTTATTATTTTCCAAGTTCTTTATCATGATCTGGAATTATCTTCCTTTTTTTCTTTTACTTGTTTCTTGTCTGTTTGCTCCCACTAACAGCTAAGTTTCATGGGAGCAGGACCTCACCTGGGATCGAATAGACGCTCAGCACACATTTGTTGAATTGAATTGAATTATATCATTGGGGTCTTTCCAAACTCCTGGAAGCAGATACTCCTGTTATTCCCCCCTTTATGAAGAAGCAACATGAGGCACTGAGAGCTCCTTTGTTTGCTCAGGGTCACCCAGCTGGTGGCCCAGTTTGACTCAGGTCAAACCCAGTTTGACTCAAGAGCCCTCACTCTTTTTATATATATATATTTATTTATTATTTCTGGCTGTGTTGTCAAGAGCCCTCACTCTTAATGATTATGCTAGATTGGCTCCTCTTACTCAAAAATTCTTAGCAAGTGGGTGGGAAGGTTGCCACATCTTATCAACTTTCTCCCCTCTCAAATGGTGCTGGATCTGGAAAGTTTGAAAAAAAAGACAAAGAGCTAGCCTTCACTTCTTTCTTCTACAGCTTGGTCTCAGCACCTCCCCATCCTTGTGCACTCCCTTCCCACCAGACCCTGAAGCCCTTCCATCCAGTCTCATCCTCATCTTCTCCATCTCCAATCCTATCTCCATCTAATCCCACCGGATTCCTTTTCCATCCCTGTTCCATTCTCATCCGCGTTCCTATGTCTATGAGGCAGGGCTTGGGTTGGGCTCTGTCCTAGGGCCTGAGACCTATATCTGTGACCTGGAGCAGAAAAGGTTTGCTTTCTTTCTCACTGTCAACATAACAGTTTCCGTGAAGTTTTTCTGAGTCACCTTTCCCTAGTCCTCTTTTTATGAGACATTTTGTGGCCTCCCACGTTTACATATTTTCCAGAGTCTAACCTCTCCCCTGTACCCATTTGTGCAGTGACTTCATTTTCTCAGTCCAAAGGCATATCACCTGCTGGCTGCCTGATCTTCCCTTTCGATCCACTTCCCAAGAAAACTTGGCTACAAAGTTCCAGGAAGGGTGGGGCCCACTGAGGTTTTGGTGAATGACCAGGCTGAAAACACTTCTATCCTCTCTGCAAGTCCTTGACTTTTATCACAGCAACAAGTGGGATTCTGGAAATTGAGCAAGATTGGATAGCAGTCAGATCATATGAATGCATGCTTATAGCTGATATCTAGAACTTGGCTGGGGTTTGGAGTCAACGCCAGGCAGCCTAAGAGCCACCCGAGGCTACTCAGGATCATGATGGCACATCCTTCTGTCCAGCTGGACAGGCAATTGACATTGTCTGGGCTTTGGGAAAAAGTGATCATGGAGTCTTCAGGAGACCCTCACTCAGGCTCAGGAATGGTAGGGAGGATAGGGCTGAGTAGAGAATATTATGGACAATCATGACAGCCATGTTAACAATATCATCTGATCTAGCAAGGGTAGATGAATTAGGATGAGACAGATAAATATTTTGAGTGGTCTTTAGAAAGGAACAAGGAAGGAATTGATGGGCCAGAGTTGGGAATACAGCTAAGGCTGAGACTTAAGGGGCTGGAGTTTGGGATTAGTGACTGGTTGTAGACCCAGTGAGGGGCAGGAGGGCTGGAGGCCTGGAGGTCTGATGCTGTTAGGAAATAGGTAGATTAATAATCAAAATACATTGCAATTGTATAATATATTCTCATAAATTTTCTCATCTGTATAATTTTCTGGGCCAGTATCACTGTCTTCCTAATACCCACACAGACATTTTAATACATGAGAAAACAGGCTCAGAGAAGTTGAGGGATTTTCCTCGGTAGCTACATATAGGCAAAGGTGGCACTCGTATCCAGGTCTCTTAGCTCCTGATCTGGTGCTCTTCCAGTTCTGTCAGAGAGATTCCTTCAGTACAGAGGGTAGGGAGCTAAAGGCATCTGACCTGTCAGAAGAGGCAGAGTATGACCAATGAGGACAGAAGCCTGGGGCAGGAATGTGGAGATGGCCTGAAACTCTCCCTGCCACAGATCCTATTGGCTGGAGGACGCTATTACCCAGCAATTTTACTCCTAGATACATACCCAAGAGGAATGAGTGCATTATGTTCACCAAAAGATAAGTCCTAAGAAAGTTCATAGCAGCTTTATTCATAATTATCAAAAACCAGAAACAATCTAAATGTCTATTAACAGAAGATTGGATAAACTGTGGTAATCTCTACAATGGAATACGACACATCAATAAAAAGGAACAAACTAGTGATATATACAACATGGATGAATCACAGAGACATTGTGCTAAGTAAGACAAGCCAGTTTCAAAAGAGTACATTCAGTATGACCAAATGAATCTGGAGTAATAACAAAAAATCACATCTGTGGTTGCTTCTAAGGCTTGGGGAGACTGACTGGAAGGGGTACAAGGGAAGTTTCTGGGGTGATGGAAATGTTCTATATCTTGATTTGGGTAGTAGTAACATATGTAGTACATGGTAACTTTAAGATTTGTACACTTTATGCAAATTATACCTTTTGTTTTTTTAAATTACAGCTTAGCTTTTGAGGAAAGAGCCAGTTGAAGAAGGAAAAGGAAGGGTCTTAAAGAGTATGGAGGTGATGTCCCAGATTGGCTCCTGTGGAAGGTGACCAACTGCCCTGATTTGCCTGGGACTGAGGGGTTTCCTAGGACAAGAGACTTTCAGTGCCAAGACTGGGAGAGTCCTGGGCAAACTGGGACAGTTGGTCATCCAAGTCCTGTGGAGGAGGGGAGCTGAGTGGGAACTCTGGATGATTGGCAGAGAGGCTGGACTCCCTTGGTACCAGAGCTGAGGGGCTGCTCCAGCAGGCTAAGAGAAGGGCCAGCCAAGAGGTGAGGGCAGCGGGTGTTGCTGGTTGCTCCTCAGGGTTCCTGATCCTCTCAGAGCAGGAATGGGTTGGGGGGTAGAGCTGGAGGGAAAAGGCCTCGGAGACTGAATTGAGGCAGGCAGGCCATCCAGGTCTAGCGTCGCAACTTCTGAGCTGGGCTCTGAGGAGATTCTCACTCTGAACCCTCTCTTCACACCAGGTATCCCCACCCTGTCCTCCCTCAAATGCCTAGGCCAAGAAAATACCAAAGCAATACATTGATTTTCTGGGAGGAAAACAGACATGGGGACCTATCAGAGGAAAATGCGGTTGTATCTCTTCACCTCCATAGTTGTCACAAGGCAGGGACTGTCCCCTCCCCACTTTGTCTGCCACAGCCTGCTGTGGCTTAAGCTAGAAGGGTCTCCTCTATCTTCTCAGAGCCTGGGACAGATGGGGCAATGAGGGAGAGGCTCTTCCAGCTCTCCAGCTGAGGCCTGAGGTGAATTCTGACAGAAACTGCTGGCAGGGCTGGTCCACGGAGGGATCAGGAACCAGGGAGGGAGGGCTCAGAAGTTCTCATAGTGGTGCACAAAGTGGGCCTGGTCCTTCCTGTTGATGAGCTGACAGGCCTTCTCTACATTCTTGGTCATTCCTGGAGGGCCGCAGCTAAACACCCCAATCTTCCTCACCTGTCAAGTGTGTGGGGGGGGCAGTGGTTGCAGAGAAGCAGAGGCCTGTGGGCTTCCTCCCCAGGAGGGAGCTGCTTCTCAAGCCTGGCTGGAATGACCAGGCCATTGACCCCAGGCCCTGAGAAGGCAGCTTGAGTTGGGGAGGCAGGGGGTGGGGTTTGAAGCCCTTCTCCAATGCTTGACCCCATCCTGAGGTCCTCTGCTCAGTACCCAGCTGCAGGCTGCTTGAGGGCCAGGAAGTCCTGGCAGGGGAAGGATGGGTCGGGGTGGGACTGACCTTTGGGTGGACCTCCTGCAGAGAGTCGAAGAAGGGTTCGAAGGGGGGTCGGCCAAAGTGGGTGATGGAGCGCAAGCCCGTGAACAGACTCCGGTTCAGCACCTTCTGGAAGTGCCGCTCACAGATGTACTGGGGGAGGGAGTAGAGGAGGAAGGTCACAGCCAGGCAGAGCCAGGGTCAGCTCCTAGTCCAGATGGCGGTCCACCCACCTGCCTTGGCCATCCTTACCCTCAACCCACATACCCACTGAGCTGCCCTGCCTGGCCGGCCCTGACGTACCAGCATGGTGGTCCTGAGGTCAAACTTCTCAGCCAGCTGGGTGATGTAGATGTGCACGGACACCAGGTCCTGGTGGTCATTCTCCTCCACCTCCCGGATGATGTCAGCCAGCCACTCAAACTGCCGCTGGGTCCGTGTCACCCAGATGAAGTAGATCTGGGGACACACAACTAAAGCTCTGACTCAGCTCAGCTCAAGATTCCTCTACCCAGATGCTTATACTGAGATGGTGGGAAGCCCTGGACCCCCACAGGCCTGATCCAAGGCTTCTTAGCCACAGATCCCAGCAGAGGCTCTTCTGGCTACACCTCCTACCCTCCCTCAAATGTTTGCCATCTGGGCAACTGGGTATGAATGGTCCCAGCAGAACCAGTTGCCTAGGAGCCAGGGACTTTTTATCATGCTACTCTGCTGGGATGTGGGGACACAATCAGGCTGTCTGTCCCCATTTCTTTGAAGAATGGGAGAGGGACACTCACCTTTTTACAGAGCATTTGGCTGCCTAAGGATGATTTGAAGACCAGGTCTTTGAGGATGGAGGCAAAGGGGGTGACCCCAATGCCCCCTCCCACCAGCACGGACACCTCAAACTTATGCCACTCCTGGTGGCCCTCTCCAAATGGTCCATCGAGGTACAGCTGCCAACAGAAGAGGAAGATGAGATGAGCCTGGCCCTTCCCCAGCTCTGAGGTTAGAAATGGGGGGGGGGGCAGGGAGGACAGGGAGAACTAGTTTCTTTGAGGCACCCCAGCCCTCTCCCAGTCTGGCTTTGGGGTGGCTGGAGCATCTTATCCCAAGGTCGGGGAGGGTGGGGACCTTCTATCAATGCCAGAACCCCAAAAGTGGTTCCCAGTGATGGGCACCTTTGGATGTTTGGCACAGCTGTCACCCGTCGGGGGTGAGTAGATCTCCCTGAGGCGGGTGGTCCAGGGCCCTGCTGCCCGGATGTGCAGGCTAAGCGTGTCCTCGTGGGGTGCAGAAGTCAGGGTGAAGGGGTGGTACTCGTTGGTCCCCAGAGCCAGGCAGGCGATCCGCACCCACTGTCCTGACTTGTACTCAAAGTCTTGGGGCCGCTGGAACTCAAGGTGGGTCACTCCTGGGGGTCATGGGCAGGGAGGGGCAGGGATCAGAGGGCTTGCTCCTGGTACCTGAGGACTGGCAGGTACCCTGTCCTCTCCACACACCTGAGGCACAGGGAGTAGTAACATGATCTGAGCGAGTATGGCTTCTGGGGCTGGGAGTTGGAGGGCGCCCTTCTCTGTTTCCTGGGTAACTCAAGAGCTGGGCTTCTCTGCTCTCCTGTTCCAGCCCCTCCCCTCCTCTTTGCTGCTTCTTCCCACTAAGGGCCCAGGCCTGATACCACTGTCCTGGATACCAGCCTACTAGGTCAGGGGACCTCAGGCTCCCCAGGTACCATCTCAGTGTTTGCCAAACCTCCACCATATGAGGGTTACCTTTATGGTGGGCCATATCAGCACACCTGCTGCACTATCATTTATCTAACATTTTTCTTTAAATTGACTTACTTTTTCAATTCAATTTACCTTGAGAAGAACATTTAGGTCCCTAAGGTGAGTAGAAAACCAGCATCATGTGCTCTATCTAGCTCCAGAGGCCGTGCTCTATCTAGCTCCAGAGTCCAAGCTCTTAACCAATACCCTACATTGCCTTGCCTAAGTATCATGTGGTCTAAACAGAAGGTACCATGTTTTATCAAATTTTAGCTGGATACTGTTTGTTGCCTGACCATAGCTGAGCCTCAGGCTTGTTCTCTCTTTGTGGAAAAAGGAGATTCGCAAGTACTGGAGGATGCAGAAGGCATGCTAATACCATGCTGAGACTTTGTTCTTAAATAATCTTGATTGAAATACAGTTGAAGTGAGGTTTAATTTTCTTACTATGTGAGTCCTGAAGGTTAGCTGGCCCCTTGTCACTTAAGTTATCTTCTACCACCCTTTACATTGATGTGAATCCCCACTCTGGCCAACATTGACTATCAACAACAGACTCTTGCAGTCTGGGCCATTTATCTGTCTCTGAAGAGAGGTTATTCTGAGGGACGGAATGGGAGAGGGGTGTATGGTTCCCCACCCTGCACCCAGGCCACACAAGCGTGGGTCTTTCTTGTCCTTAAACACCTCTGAATGCACTTTCAGCCTCCTCTTCTCATAGTCACTTCTCACTGTCTGTAAGTCCTCCTGGGAACTAAACACAGCTCTTTTGGGGGCTGTAGTTCCATCAGGAAAGCTGCAGGGGTCCCTGAGAGGCTAACGGAGGCAGCAATGGGATGAGGAGGCCTGGGGAGCTGTCTTCCCACGTCCCATGAGTTGACCTCCAATGCTGCCCACCGAGGGTCAGGCCAGGCCTGGTACCTGAAGGCAGCAGTTCTGCTTTCACCACGCCTATCTCCACCTTCTTCCGGCTCAGGCTCACCAGCTTGTCCCCCACATAGATAAGTGCTGGCACCAGGAAGTAGATGTGGAAACGGGGCAGTTGGATCAGAGCGAAGCTGCCGTGAATGATGAGCTGGAGACATGGCCAGTTAGTATAGCTCAGGCCCAGCTGGCTCCCTTCCTGCACCCACCCTACCCAGATACTTCCTGCCTGGGCCCTGGGCCTGGGCAGGGTAGGTGGGGCTGGCATAGGCTCCATAGGCTGTGATCTCGGGTCTGGGGTCTCGGTCTGAGATCTTGCGTCCAATTCACCCTGCTCCCTCCCCACATTATGAGTGCTCATCTCTGCCTTGTGGCCTGGCCCTGCCCAGAGAAGTCCCTCACCAGCACGTAGAGCAGAATGTAGAGGTGGTGGGTCAGCCAGAAGCCCCGGAAGCTGCGGCGCCGGAAGTGGTGGGAGGCGAAGACGTACATGATGGCGAGAACCAGGAGCAGGAGCACCCCTGTCATACCTGGGGGCAGCGGGGACAGGGTCAGAGAGCCCCTGGCCTCGGGACCTCAGCCTGGGCTGAGAATGCCAGAGGGCATTTCCCCATTCCGCTCTTCTTCCCTGACCTCTCTCATCCCTCCCTGGCTCCCAGAACAGCTTGCCCAAAGAAGCTGGAGCTGAGGCTTGTGCTGGAGGCTGCAAAGGGATCCTATGACCACTATAGACAAGTGTGTATTCATGGGAAGATGAGGGAGGACAAAAGCAAAAGTCCTCAGACAGAAACCCCAGACTCCACATACAGTCTACTCTTTACCTGGGACTGTCTGGAAGAACCACCAGTAGAACTTCTGGGGAAGCTTGGACCTGTAGGACAAAGACACCCAGAGCCTCAGGCTGGGGCAGGAGGGGCTCCACCACTGTTGCAATGTGACTCTCTTCCTGACGGCCTTGAATGCGGAGGTTACTGGGCCTCAACCCAGATGGCCAAGGGTCCTTCCAAAGAACATGGCACCCAGCCTCCTGCAGTTCCACCCTCTGATCTCAAAGCAATTCTTCCTCCTGTGTTATCTTGAATTCTCCTACTGCAGCTGACCTTTGCTTCCTTGAAGTGCTTGGTTCATATTCTGTAAGCTCCATGAGGGCAGGGAGCTTACCTCCATGCTCTATCCCTATGCTCAAACAATGCCCAGCACAGAGTAAATGCTCAATAAATATTTGTTGAACGACTGCATGTATCTTGGCATCCCTACTCTTTGGCTCCTGGATGGACACACAGGACGTATTCCACAAATATTTGCCCAGTGAATGGACAGTAGGCTGAGATAGCAAGCTATGTGTCAGGTACACGTGAGAAAGAGGCTCCGACTTCATCTCCCAAACTCCTTTCCTGGCCAATTACGGCCTGCTTCCTTCCTGAGGGCAAGGAAGTCATCTCTCAGCTTCCCCAAGGATGCTACCTTCTCGCCCTCACTTAGTGAGAGAGTGGAGGGTCTAGGGCCATCTACCTCTTTTCTCTTGTACCCTGAGGCCTGCCCCAGGATTCCCAAGGGGGACCCTCCCCAAAACTGACCCATCATTCACAAAGACGCTGGGGAAGATGCAGGCCAGCAGGCTGAGGGGGCTGACTGAGAAGATGTAGACATTCACCACGTGGCCAGCACTGTGCAAAACTGAAAGAGACACATCCTGTTAGAGACGCCTCCAGGGCCAACTCTACCTCCAGCCCCGAGGAGAACAGGAAGTATAAGTAGCTCCAGTCTCCCCACTGCCTCCCCCACAGCTCGACCCAGGGGACTGCAGCAGTGGCGAGCGTGCCCAGGAGCCACATACTGGCCAGGACGACAGCAGCCATGGCGATCCAGCGATGGAAGTCCACGGCGGCATCGAAGGGCACGTAGCGGTTGAGGAAGGTCTCTCTCAGGAAGGTGATGAGGTTGCGGCACATGGTGAGCAGGATGTAGGAGAACATGAAGGAGACGCTGGCCGCCGTGCCCCGCGACAGGATGATGCCCACGAGGGTGGTCTCTGCAATGCCCGAGGGTGGCGAGACAAAGGCATAGTCTGGGGGCACAGTGGGGGTGGATCAGCACAGCACAGAAGCCTGGACCCCAGTCAGAACAGCTGGGCTCCCCTATCCAGATGCCTGAGGATCAAGAATAACAACCAGAAGGCTCTCACGTCTCCCCTCCCACTGCCCACAACCTGGAACTCTCCTTACAGTAAGCACGCTCCACAAACAGTCCGGCACAGATGGCTGAGAAGATTGCCACGACCACGATGTGCCGCCGGTAGTTCTCCACAAAGCGCTTGTACTGCTGCAGCTTCTGGGCCAGGAAGCCCCGCTGCATCTTCTCCTGCAGCGCCTCTGTGTATAGCCGGGGAGGGGGCACCACTGCCCTGCAGCAATGGGAGGCAGGTGGCCTGAGATCAGGGCACCCTGTCCTCCCCTAAATGCCACCCTATGAAGGAGACCTGGTGATCTGGTAGCGGTCAGGATGGGCCACAACAGATGAAAGAAAAAGCTTTTGGGGGGTAGAATCCACTCTGCCAAGCCTTTACCTCTCAGCTTTATTTGCCCTCTCCACCCACTCCTCCGTCTCCCCACGACTCCATCTCCACCTCCTCCTCTCTGTTCTGTGCTTCCTTCTTCCTGCTCCCTGCACAGGCCTCACTGCTGTGCCCAAAGCAGGCAGGAGCCAGGAGACCCCTCACTGCCTGGTGTTGCATCCGAGTGCCAGGCCCCCTGCCTGAAGATTAGGGTGCAGAGGTTGGAAGAGGTTGAAGAGTCATTAACTCAATAGCCTGCCAATCCGGTCAGGGACACCTGGAATGAGTCTCAGGATGGTTCCTTGTGTGTGGGGGTGTGCGCAGACCAGAGACCCTGAGACTTCTCCCCATGTCTCCTCGGGTCAAGGGTCTGGGAAACACTTACTTTTTGCCAAACCTCTTCTTCAACCCAGGGCCTCCCAACTCTGGGGCTTCTGAGACAGGGAGCCCCACTCCCTGAGGGTAAGAACTGAGAAGAGAAAAATGGGTTTCATTCTCCCCTTGTCTTTGCAGCCAGGAGAAGAACTGCCAAGTCAGAGTTGGGGCTGGTGTGGGAGGGGATAGATCCTGGGACTCATTTCTGTCCACAGAACCTGCCCATAAAACCGGTCAGAAAGAAGCCAGGCAGAAGGCAAGACAGAAGGAATGAACATGATCTGATCACATGTTCTGTAGAATGATTCTGTCCTGGAGGGGCAGGGAGAGAGCCAGACTCCTGAGCAGTAAGGGGTTATGTGTGTGAGGCAGCTGGAACTTGGGCTAGAACAACCGTGCGCTGAAAGCTACTTTCAGAGCAAATGTCTGGCCCAGGGGCTGATTCCACCAGCCCTACTCCTTCATTTCTCTGCAGGGGACCCAGCCGGGGCACCTCCCAGTGCCCCATTCCCACTCACCGTTCCCCAGAAGTCCGAGTGATGAATGACACTCGACAGCTGACGTTTGGTTTAAGAATGTCTCCAGTACCTGGGGAGAACAAGAAGCTGGACGGGCTTCCCCACGAGGGAGGAGACTGTCCAAGGAAGGCTGCCGTGGCACTTGCCAGTGACTTGGTCGTGTCCCCATCTCTTTCCCCAGCCTTGCTCCCCTCACTGCCCACACCTAGCACCCACTGTACACAGGGCGGCGGCCACTGCTAGACAATGTGGCAACTGAGTGCAATTAGAAAAGGGGCCCCCCTCCAGGCGGATGCAACCCTGCAGGTCCTTTGTGTAGAGAAAATAGGGCCTCTTCCTCTGGCCAGACACACCCCAGACCAATGCACATGGTTGGTGTGTAGAATGTAGGCTGGACTTCAGCCTGCCCTGACCCCTCAGTGGGTATCTTTGTGCATAAATTGCGCAGGTGTATGTGATGCCCTTGATTACACGTGCCTGGCTCTCTACCAGGCACCAAGGACTAAAAGAGAAATAAGACCTGAGTGCTATGCACCAGGAACTCTCATTTTGAAGACACGTCCATTCCTGACGCCTTCCAAACTCACACACCTCCACCTCCACCCTTGACACAGAGCTGGGTGCCGCGGAGCTCGTTGTCATGGTCCCGCAGCATGAAGTGGAAGTCCTCCCACGTCAGCTCCTGCTTGTCCTGGAAGCCCGACTCCCGGAACATGGACTCCACCACCTCAGCCAGCTGGGCCTTGGACAGGCAGTTGTTGGAGATCTCGATGAAGGACCTGGGCAGGGGGAGGGAGGAGAGACGAACGCAGCCTGTCACCTGGCAAGGTCAGGTTCAGGCAGGTGCTGGGTGGGGTGGGTCCCGGCCTATCTAATGTGGTTACCAGTGACCCAGGAAATGGCACTGAGAAGGTGTTCATCCAGCCTGCTGCTGACGCTAAGCTGGGTGGGGTGGCCAAGGGCTCAAAAGGCAGAACAAAATTCAAAGTGACCTTGACCAGTTAAAGAAAGCAGTCCCCAAACTGGGGGGCACCTACAGCTGGGATGAATGTCCACTTAGTGTAGGGACTTGTCCAGGTGTGCCATGGCTCTCTCACGTGGCAGGCTCTTATGTTGATACCTCCCACACCACCGCTGGGCACCCCGTTCGTGGTCCAGCGGGGGGTTGGGAGAGGAGATGTAGCTGCACTGGCTGCTGCTTCCTGTGCCAACAGCCTGGGGCATAGGCAGGAGTATCTCCACACCCAATGTGACAGCACCCACAGTGGCAGCTACAGGGGCCATAACTCTTTTCTTAGACTGTGCTTTGGGACAAAAGCAAACAAACATGCAAGTTTGTGCGAGTCCAGCAGAAAAAGACCTTTGTGTGCACGGCACAGCAAGCACTGCCATCACATTAAAAAACACATCATCCCACTGGCTCAGGGTGAGACTGAGCAAGAGCCACACTGAGTACAGGTCAAGGAGGTGGACCTCAGCCCCTGGGGGCAGAGACCGTCTCCTAGAGGGTCCTGCAGCAGCACGCCCAGCGAGGGACAACTGCAATGCGCCTCGCCCTAGCCCTTTCAGAAGCCCATGTCCAGTTGTGGTATCTGGACTGTAAAGAATGTGGCAGTTAAGGTGAAAGCTGAAAGCAATGAGGAGGCTTACAGGGGTAGAAGAGTTAAAAGGGTCTGGGCTGTTCTACGCACTCTGTTTATTCATTTACTTATTTGTTTCATCTGATTCAGTTAACTATGTATTGAATGCCTGCTATGTGCCAATCACAGTGCGGAGGAGGGGATTCAGCAGGGAACAAAGAGAGATATGAACCCTGTCCTTATAGAGCTGTAGGCAGCTGTGGAGCACGGTCTTCAGGAATAAGCCTGTGAGCTCAAAACTGGTCTTTATCGGCACACCACAACCAGAAATGGCTTAAGAAGCAGGAGGAGAGAAGGGTTGGAATATAGAAGAACTTTCCATGTTTCTCCTCCTGCCTGTCATGGTGATTAATACTGGCAGTAACCCAGGGCATCCGTCCTCCATGATTCATTATCTCACTGTGTAAAGCACAGCATTTGAAGAGTTAGCAAAGACCCAAAGGCATCCAGAAGGGGTTAGTGGGCTTTGTTACTGGTCATCTTGATGTTGGTTGTCTTTTGTAACTAGGGAGAATTTTCTGGTGGTGTTGGCACTGCAAATACAGACTCTCCTGGAGGCAGGGGCCTGGCCAGATAAACTTCTGAAGCTGGATGCTCTGAGCGTCTAGGATATAGTACCTAGGCCACCTCTCAATGTAGATGGACTCATAACCTCCTCGCCTACCCTCCTCTGACCTGACCTGTTTTCCTGTTTAAAATATCAGGAAGTCTCAGGACTGGAGGGGCCCACCCCATACCGCATCATGGTAAAGAACTCGTCCTTGGAGAGGAAGCCATTCCCATCAAGGTCATACATGGTGAACATCAAGCGGGACTTGTCCTCTGGGGAGCCTGGCAAGACATAGGGGGATGCCCGTCAACTCTCTGCTGAAAGACACCTGACTCCTGGGATGGTCCACCATCCCCCTACCTTTCATGAAGACCACCAGGACGTCCAGGAACTCCCGGAAGGACAGGTAGCCATTGCCGTCCTTGTCGGCCAGAGAAAACATGGACTCCACAAACATGTGCTGGGGCTTGAGGCCCAGGGACTCGGCAAACTCGGCCCGGCTCAGCTCACACGTCAGGGCCTCCCGCACCTTCTGTGACGAATCCAGGGGCAGGGTCCCGGCGTCTGCCTGGTCGATGTCCAGCACCTGCACTCGGGCAGCAGCAGAGGGAAGGAGAGAAGGAGGTGAGGCTGGAAGCAGTTCAGTGACCTCTCACATCTCCCCAAAGTCCAGCTCAGAAAGGGTGAGTCCTGGTGGCTGCTCACGGTCATTAGATAAACTTCTGACTTGGGCTTCTGCTTTCCTGCAGAGGGGGTGACTGTAGCAGGGGATGGGGTGGGAATGGGGAGGGGCACGGTTTGGGAATGCAAAGTGAGAGAGCCTACACTGGGGACAGAAGCTGCAGCAGACATTAAGTGGACAGGGAGGAAGGGGCTAAAGATACATTCTCTTGTCAATTCAGACAGGGCTGTCATGTGCCTGATTTTAAAAGTCATATACATGTAACTACCATTTGTTAAATGCCTATAACGAAGCAAGCACACATAGAACAGTGTTTATCAAACTTTAGAGTGAATCAGAAGCCTCTGGTGGGCTTGTGGGCCCCAACCCCAGAGTTCCTGATTTCCTAGGTCTTGGGGAAGGGCCTGAGGACTTGAATTTCTAACAAATTCCCAGATGAGCCTGCTGCTGCTGGTCCAGGGGCCACACTTTGAGAACCACTGATGTAGACCATCTCCCTGAATCCTCACAGCAACCTAGAGGGATGGATCCTATTTTAATCACTGTTTCATAGATGAGGAAACTGAAATCTCCAGCCCGCAGAGCAGAAGCTTAGATCACCCCACATAGGGTCCTGTCCAGCCCAGGGTCCCTTCAACCCCTGGGCCCGGTCCTGCCTCCAAAAGGCACAGTCAGGCACCTGGGCAAAGAGGTGTCTGAAGAAGACCTCCAGGATGCGGCCCCGCTGCTGCTTGGTCACAGCCTTCCTGAACAGCTCGTTCTCACTCATCTCAGCCACATCAAGGCCCAGAGTCCAGCTCTCACAGAAGCCCTGCAGCTGCTGCACGAAGGTGCCTCGCTCTTCCTCGGAGTTAAACAGCATCACCTGGTGGGAGGAAGGCTCAAGCTTCTGGTTCAGCCTCCCCTCAGAGGGTCTTGGGTTGGGGGATGGAGAAAAAAGCTGTCCCCCATTCCATCCCGGCTGGGGCCAGGTGAGAGGCTCAAAGGGGATCAGAGGGAGAGTGTGGTGGGGCTGGGGACCTCTGAAAGGAGTGGATCCTCCCAGCATCAGCCTTCACAACTGAGCTCTGTAGCTGAGGACGGGGTGGCCGGAGAGGACTCGCCGTGAGAGGGGAGATGTGCGAGGGCAGCCCAAGCTGGGGAGGCAGGATGGGCCATACCAGGTCATACTCCTTGGGGATCTTGAGCAGCAGGGTGCGGCGTCCGCTGTTGCTGGACAGGATGAGGTGGACCTGCTGCGGGGGCCTCAGCTGGATGGTGCGGAGCACAGAGAGACGCCTGTCCAGGACCTGCAGACGCCTGTCTGGGAGCAGCTGGATGGTGATGGGATAGCTCCTCTCCCTGGGTCCCGGCCACTCCATCGCTAGGGAAGGGACAATGGGGCAGAGTGGTTCAGCAGAGTTCCCCAGGCCCCTGCCCTCAGGCTAGCTCCACTCTGCCAGTCTGAGCAGGCACCCCCAAAGCCTGGCTCTCTCCCCACATCTGTAACCTGGTTCTTTCTCCCAGCACCGCCCCCCCATCTGTCCCCTTCCTTCTTCCCGTCCCTTGGCCCCATCTCACCTGACATTCCATCTTTGGCTGCTTCTTTCTTCACACTCTCTCTGCCTTTCTTTTGTAGCTTCTTGAGCTCTTGGCCCCGGAAATAGGCCACCACCCCAGAGATAAGCAGGCTCACTGAAGGGGGTCAGAAGGAGACACTGGGTGGGGGGGGCGCGGCCTCGCCTACAGCTTCACTGAGGCTTTGGCTGCCGCCCCTCCCTTCCCAAGGCCCCTTGAGCCTGGCTTCAAATGTACCTAGGAGCTAGCCTTACAGGCCAGCAGATAATGAGGGGCAGGGACAGTCTGTGAGGAGGAGGGGAGCCAGAAGAGAAATGGGCGAAGGGGTAAAGGGCTCACCTAGGGGGAGACAGCACAGAGCCACGATGGTGATGCCAAAACCAGGACCACTGCCCTTGAAGAAATGAGTCACAGTCAGGGGCACACAGGGGGGCAAGCCTTCACTTGTGAGCTGCCGGGGCTGAGGGCAGGGTGCACCTGAGGGAAAGACACAGAAGATCTCAGGGCCTGAGGATCCCACTCCTTGGCCAGGCAGCCTTCCCTTCTGTCCTATAAAGGACCAGGTACCCACTCCCTCCCAAACCCTCCTCCCTGGAACTTGTTCCCGTCAAAAATTCCTCTTCCACATCCCATCTCTCAGCATCTATCCCAACTTGACCACAAGGTTCAGCCTGCAAACCAGTCTAGTCTCTACTGGGGGAGGTGGCCTAATGCAGGCCTCCCAGACCAACACAGAAGGAGCTGCCGGTGCCCAGCTCCCTGGACAGCACCAAGTGATCCCCACACAACCTCTGTCTCTTCTCTGCCACCATTGCTTGTGTTCTCCCAGGCCACCCACCTTGTTGCCAAATAAAGACATTGGGCTGCAGGGCACTATGGTTCACGCTGGTGACAGCCACCAGCACGTCCCGAAGAGTGGTGTTTCTGATTTCTGCAATTTCCTCCGTGGAGAATAGCCTAAGTTAGAGAAAGCCAGGAATTGTTGGGATGGGAAGGGGACACAGGTCTCCAGCAAACTCAGGCCCAGGGACCCAGATGAGAAAAGAGATCGAGAGGGGTTGGGGAGGGGTGCTGGGACATCCGGGTGCTGTTTACAGGCAGAGGGTCTGGGGCCCAGGCCGAGGTAGAGTCTGAGGTGGGAACCCAGGCAGGCCTCACCCATTCCTGCTGTTCTCAAACCAGTAGCGGTCGCCATCTCGCAGTCGCACAAACTGATCGAGGACGATGGTGCTGAAGAGGGGTCCAGGGCCCCCATGACTCTCCAGGAGCCCCCCGGGGAGTAGCTCCAGCCGGGACACGTCCTGGTTGTACAGGGCGGCTATGGCCTCCAGCATCTGGGGCCACACAGGAAGTGAGGAGCGTGTGAGCGTGGATACGGTTTTGTGTTGGGAGGGCAGCCACTATTGCCCCATCCCTCAAACACAGGACCCCATCAGCTGCCTGGCTTGCTGCTCAGGCCTGAGGAAGTGTCCTCTATCTAGGCAGCGCTCCTCAGGTGGTGACAAGTCTGGTGGGAGGACCAGTGCGTCACTACCCAGACCGCCTATCCCCAGTGATCAGCAGCTTCAGGGTCACCCAACTCATGGGGCGAGATCCTGCAGGAATAGGACAATGGCACCCAACCCAGGGGCCACTCTGCAGTAATGGTACAATGCAGTGGTGAGGATACTCTGGAATCAGATGGCTGAATTTAAATCCTGCTTCCAAGACTGACTTACCAATTATGTCATCAGTAAAATGGCGATAATTATGGTCTCTACTCTGTAACGTTCTTGACATAGATTAAATGTGTTACATGTGTAAAGGACTTAGAACAGTATCACCACAAGAAAGCTTTAGCTGCCATTATCATCATCACTATTCCTGACCTGACGGTCCACGGTGGTGTTGAGGTCACTCCAGTTCCCTGGGGTCTCCAGCCCCAAGGCCTGTCGGGCTTGGCTATAGCTGGGCAGCCCCATATCTCGGCCACGTTGGATGCTGCTGGCCACATAGTCAGTGCGGGAGAACTTGCCAGGGCCAGGCCAGTAATCTGAGGAGGAGAGAGGACCAGGCTCTAGGCTCAGTCCCTCTAACCCTTCTTCGCCCAGCAGCCTTGAATTGGGCTGTTGGCATTACCCACACTCAGCACTCCTCGACATGTGCCCTGCCTTGGTGCAGGGTCACTGTCATCATGTGTGACCAGGGGCAATTTTTCTGGCAAAACTCTTCCCCTAAGACTCAGGACTGTTCTAGTCACCAAGCAGTAAATTCCCCGTCCCACCTACTTAACCTCAGCATAGGGCTGGACAAAAACCTTTAGCGACCTAAGCACCAGAGATTGTGGTGCCACCCTTCCCCCACACCCTCAGATGTTAGTAATTTAGAATAAAGCTTGTTTTCTTCTAATGGCTGTTTGCTGTGTGTTTATCTATGTTCCTGCTTTATAGGTACCCTAGGTCTGCCTGATGCTTAACCCAGAAGGGTCCCCAGGCTCCCGGACCTCTGGGCCCTCATCCCCTCTGCCTCCAGTGCTTACCCCTCAGATCTTCAACCACTATGTTGTCCTCCCGCTCCGAAATCTGGGAGGCCATTCCCAGCAGGAGATGATTCACTGCCTCGGCACTGTTCAGATTGGGGTTCTGGAATAAAACAACACACTCAAGGTAGGTTCTCAGGCCCCTCCCTAAAGCCAGGTCCTTCTCAGGACCACTGCAGCACCTCAGGATAAAGGGCCCTTGGCCAGTCCTAGACTCTCTTGAGCTGTTGTCCCCAGATAATTTTCTGATCACTCTACCCTTCAACTCCCACCACCCTGGAGCTGCAACACCTAAGAACTGGAATTGTTGCTTTTCCCAGCCTGTGTGATAAGACTGACCTTGACCCACCTCCCCTTGCCCCTGACCCCAGGCTGACCTCCCGAATCCAGTAGCTGTTGCAGACTCTGAGAGCTGGGGAGCTGCCAAAACCCTCATTCAGGACCATCTGGAAATGACAGCTGGTGTTTCTGAAATGGGGAATCAAGGATGCAGTAAGAGAATTCAGAGAAGTTGAGGTGGGGTTGAGTGGGGCGAGGGATTCAGAGGGGGCCTGGCCAGTACTAAGAGGTGTCCTCGGAACTTCCTTGAACATGGCAGGGGTTTGGCAACGAGTGCGGATTGAAGGTAGAGGTTGCTCTTTGTCCACACAGGGTAGGAAGGGAAGGAGGGAAGAGAGCGACCCAGCTGCTGGACAAATCCTGCTCTCAACAACTGAAGTTCAGCCATTAGGAGGAAATGGGGAGATTTTCCTGTTAAGACTGAACTTCCTACCCCAGGGTGCTGTTTCAGGGCACCAAATTCTGCTTCTTTTCCCCCATGAAACTGTAGGGGTGTAAAAAAGGCCCCAGGCCCACAAGACCACTAATTCTTCACCTCTGCCAGTGTGATGCTCAGCCAGACCCTCCCTCACCTCATGTAGACGCCAGGGGGCACCATGGTGGAGAAGAACTGCTCAGAGGCCACCAGGAACTCCGGAGAGATGCTGGGGTCCAGGAAAGGGCGGTACTCTGTCCACAGGGGTAAGAAGAGAAATAGGCTCTTTACCCTCACACACTCGTCACACGAACCCACCTGTCTTCTTTGTCCTATGGATCCTGACCCCCTCCCCCTCCCCAAACCCCGCCTCAGCCCAGGTGTTCCCCAAACTCCCTCACCTGTGTAATTCGGCGGTGCTTGCTGCAGGAAGCTGGGCAGCCACTCATACATCGCGATGTTCTGAGGGTCAAGAGAGGGGGAAATGGGAGGCCAGCGCTGGAGCAGCCAGGCCAGGAAGGATCTGAGCTCAAGGAAGGCTTAGGTGTGAGACGAGGACCAGGCAGGGCAGTCACGGGAGAGACACTCAAACAGGAGAGGGGAGGAGGTTCCCGTTGCCCACGAGGAACGAGGGCAGGGGGGAGGGGCAGCTAAATAACAATCACGAGAAAACCTCTGGTATAACTAGCGCTTTGCCTCCTTATCACTCTCAGGGACTTTCCCTAGACGGTAGCTGTCTGGGGAGGGGTGTTTCTGGGTGGGCTTGTCCAAGGATGGAGGGCTCTGCGGGGCAGCGGAGTCTCCCGGGGACAAGGACGTGGGGGCAGGGCCGCGCGACCGACCTGGTAGGTGGCGATGACCCTCTTGCGCGCGTGCTGGAACAGCTCCTCGTCCCCCCAGAGCCGGTGCTGGCGGGCCAGCTTCTGCGCCCACAGGTTGTGGTAGCGGAACCAGAGCAGGCCCAGCGCCTGCAGGAAGGGCTCGCGGTTCCCTCGCTCCGCCCCGAAGGCTGCCCGCGCGGTGGGGACACAGGGGAGGAGTTGAGCGCGGGTGGGCCCGAGGGGGGCGCACCTCGCCGGCCCCAAGCCCGCGCCCCCGCCGCCTCACCGTACAGCCCCCGGGGCCCGCGCCGTCCCGTGGCGGGGTCGGGCGCAGTCCACATGCGCAGCGGGTCCTGCGCGTTCCGGGGAAAGGCGGGGTCGGGCCCCGACGCCAGCTGCCCACCGGAGAAGCTGCGCAGCTCGTCGCTCCAGGAGTGCGAGGAGCCATAGATGGCGCTGCCGTCCAGCCAGCCCGTCGCCTCGTTGGTCTGCGGGGACAGCGGGAGGCTGAGCCGGGGGTCGGGTGGCCGAGGCGGCTCAGGGCGGGCGAGGGCCGGGCGGCCGTTGCGGGTGGTGGGAGCCTCTCCACAGCTGCCTCAGGTCCCGCCCCACCCCACCCCCCCAGCCGCCTGCCCTGCCCACCAGGTCCCGGGGGTTGCTGGGGCTCTGTCCGGTCTCGGGGTCCCAGCGACTCCTCTGGAAGGGCAGCACCACGTCCCCGCTCTGGTCGCGATCGAACACGGGGTCTCCGGGCGGGATGTGGATGTTGAGGAACTCGGCTGGGCAGCCAGGCTTTTCCACGCTCACCAGGTCCGAGAGCACGTGGTAGCCTGCGGGCGTCGGGGGGCAAACTGGTGAGAATTGCTACTCCCCACCGCCAAGGCTGACGCCAATTTCTGAAGAGCCTAAAGGCAGATGTTCCAAGGCAAATTCCGCGCCACCAGCTCTAAAACATTTTTCTAATTTGCAAAGTGGGGTTATAGTACCCTCCTCGCCCACCCTATAATGTTGTTGGGAGAATCAAAATAATAGAATTAATGTAAGGGCTCCCCCAAGCCAGTCCCCCTCTCCTAACAGATCCTGCCTCTCCCTCCCTCTTCGGGGGAAAGAAGATATAATCACAACAGGAGAGGGGCGGTAGTGGAATCAGCTTCTAAGAGCTATAATGAGGGTTAGTGGCACTACTGGGTTTGTAGTCAGTGATAAGAGAAAGATTAGGAGAGCAAATACCCCCGAATCAACACCCCCAAATCCCTCCAAGAGGAAGAAAGGCTTGAAGTGAGGCTTGGTGGGGAGAGGAAGTGGTTCAGGGTCTTGTATCGGTCTCCTGTGGACTTGCAGAGAGGCCTCAGGGCCCCTCTCCCCAGGCTCTGAGCTGAGCGCCAGGTCAACCCTCACCGAAGACGCGTTCTCCCACTTTGCTCTCACCGAAGAAGACCCCCAGCACTGTGCGATTGCGGCTGGATGACAGCCCAGCTTTGCCCCGCATGGCGGCGTTGCTGAGTCGGCGCGGGTTGGGCAGCAGCGGCTCCCCCAGAGCCTGATACACGCCGTCCGCGTAATTAGCAGGTACAAGGCGCCGCAGTCGGGAGCCTGTGGGAAGCAGGGAGCCGGGCTCTGTCTGAGCACTCCGTCTCCAACAAGCCCACGAAACTCGCTCTACTCCTCCCTCCAACTCCCCACTCCCACTGACGAGACCCCTTCTTCTGTCCCCAGGGGTGTACAGGAATTCGCGGCGCAGGCAGCCGGGCGGCTGGCGGCTCGCTCTCTCGGCTTCTCCGCGCCGGGTCTCCCGCGACCCTGCCCTTCACTAGCCGTTCTCCACCCCAGACCACGGGACGCACCGGCAGCGCCACGCTCGTGGTGCCTCAGGTTGTTGAACCAGCCGTCATAGCGCTGCACTTCCCAGGTCAGCGAGACTGAGTTCTGGCCTCCTGTGGGTCAGAGGGTGGTCCACTCAGTGCTAGCCTCCCTGCGACCCCTCTGGGACCCGACGGCCTCGGCCCGTGCTTCTCCAGACCGCCGAGCGCCCCCAACCCGACCCAAGTGGCGATACTCGCCCGGCGTCTAGGCTGCGCCAGGAAGTTTCCCATCTGGCTGAGCCGCTCAGCCATCTCACCCGATCTTCCAGCCTCAGGAAGCCGCTTGCCTGCACGTCTCCCTTCCCCAACTCCCAAGGGAAACTGGGAGACATCCCGAACTAGGGGCGCCTGGTACTTACCCGCTGGGTCCAGGAGTGCAGTCAGCAGAGCTCCCAGGAGCACCAGGGCCTCTGGCCTTGCACGGACCATGCTGACCCTGTGGCCAAAAGGGTGGGAGGTGGTACATAGAGACACGGAGCAGGCGTCCCCCACACCGACAGTTGGCACAGGAGGAGGAGGCACCAGCCGTGTCCACTTCTGGATCGAAGCTTTTAGAAACGTCACCAAGTACCCGCACCTGCGGGGCACTTTTTTAAACGCATAAGCAGCCCTCAAGGCAGTGACACTGGTCCCCACCCTCCACCCCGTGGAAGAACTAACCCCGATCACACACAGGAACCCGGGAGGCACAAATCCTTTGGGGCTTGTCAGTCCCTGGCAGGACTTTACCTCCAGCCTCCCAGGTCCCGAACAAAGCCTCGAGTCCTACCCCTCAAGAACTGCTTCTCCTAGAGGAGGCAGGGAAAGGAACGTGGCTAGTGAGCTGGGAATCTGGAACCTGCAGTCCCTCGTACCCCTCAGTGAATGCCTGTGCATGGACATGAGGGATGGGAAGATCAGGTCCCAAGTCCCACTCAGACCTCTGGCTTAGGGCCCCCATCGGGGTCAGAAGTCTTCTTTTTCTTGGAATCTTTGCTTCTCTGCTCTGCTCTCTGCCTCTCCCCCACCACTCCTCCCCAGCTCCGCAGATCCTCAGCCTCCCCGGCTTCATTCTCACCCTCCTCTCTGGGTCCTCTGAGGCCAGCTGTGCAGGTGTCCACTCAGGCCAGACCAGCACCAGATGTGAGCATCTGGACTGGAATTCACCCTCTTGCTATGCAGGTGGGGCTCCTCTCATTTGCATAGCAACCTCCGCCTCTCATTTGCATGACCTTATCCCTCTGGGACCTGGCTGCAAAGCCCCGACATGGCTCGGCACGCTGCCCAGGCTGCTATAAAAAGGATTTCAGGTCTTGTGCGACTTCCAAACGCAGAGTGAACACGCAGAGCTGGCCTTCCCACCTACCTAACTCCGTCCCGGCCAACCCAGAGCGTCTGAGGGCAGCTAGCTTCTGCGCTTCCTTAGGGGCAAGCCGAGGCGCTCAGACTTGACTTGTCTATTGAGTCCAGTCCTCGCACGCAGGGAACGGGGTAAAGGGAAGTGGGATCCGGGCTCGGACGCCAGTGACCGCTCTCCCCGTTGGAACAGACCCAGCTCGGCCGGGTTGCAGCATGACTCTGTGGAACGGTGTGCTGCCCTTCTACCCTCAGCCCCGGCATGCCGCCGGCATCAGCGTCCCGCTACTCATTGTCATTCTGGTGTTCTTGGCCTTGGCTGCCAGCTTCCTACTCATCTTACCCGGGATTCGTGGCCACTCGGTAAGGGGGTACTAGAAGTTTAGGTCTGGGGGTGGAGGGCGTCAAGGATAGCATGTCTCTGGAGGATAGGACAGTTAAGACGGCGGCAAGATCTTCCATGCACTGAAGCACTGAACCAGACAGGTGGAGCATAGGCAGAAGTCTGGCCCAGCAAGCACCCCTTCCCAAGGTTAGGGAGAGGTCCCATACAAGACATCCGGAGGCTGACCCCAGCTGGAACATTCAGGAGGCTGCTGCAGAGAGTGGGTGCCCAGTCCAGTAATCCTGGGGCCAATTCTAGTCTTCACATGCTGCAGGGGTCTCCTGCCTCTCCTCAGGCTGCACCTCCACTCCCATCCCACTCCCATCCTGACCTCAGGTGATGACCTTCTGGCCAAGAGGACAGAAACCAGCAACTCATACTGCTGTGTTTCACCTGTGCACTGGGTTGAGTCATGTGTGTGGGACAGAGATATCTCCACAGAAATTTCTTCGAAGTTGTAGCAGACTGGGCACTTTTTCTTAGATTCCCTCCTCTCCCAGAGCCTAAGTTGTCTGTTTTTCAAGTCTAGGAGGACCTAGCCTCCCTGAGTCTTGTGTTTGTTTTCTGGGAAACTGGCACACCTAGTAATATCTGAGAGGTTGTGTTCGCACCTCCTCTACTTGGTGACCAGACCTTGAGGCCTCCCTCTCCTGAGGGAGGTGACCGCTGCCTGCCTAGCACTTCTGGACTCACTGAGCCTCATCATGGCAGTGACCCAAGCAGGAGGTGGGACCAGGGCTGAAGAGGAAAGGGGATGAAGGTGGTGGGAGAGCAGCAGATAGAGACAGCCCAGTTGCAGGGTAGACTGGAAAATGGGGCTGGGAGGCAGAATCATGCAGCCAGAAAACATTAGAAAATGCCAGTGGCTCAGAGGGACTTGCATGACTTGCCTTCAGCCTTTAAAGGTCAGGAATGTAACTGGGAAAAGTGGGCAAGAGAGGGAAGTTGCAGAAGCACTAAAGGCCCGGGTGGCATGGGGTCAATGGAGAGCTTGGGGACTCTGGTTGGGCAGTACCCAGGCCTGACCCGGTTCCTGTTCCTGCAGCGCTGGTTCTGGTTGGTGAGAGTTCTCCTCAGCCTGTTCATAGGAGCAGAAATTGTGGGTGAGTGTGTGATGCAGCGGAGGGGGAGAGGACCTGGGGTGAGGAAGGAGGTGGCCTGAGGGCACCTGGGAAAATGGAGAACTGGGGATGAGTTCCCGCTCCCTCTTCCCATTCTCTTTCTAGTGGGCTCCTTCTAGTGCCCACTTTTCCACCCTTACCGTGTATATCCCTTTGGACTCCTAGACCCCCCCATCTCTGTGCAGTGTCCCAACTCCCATCACCACCCTCCCAATCCCATCTCCCCAATCTTCTCCCTAACCTTTCCCCTCCCCCACGGTTTGCCTCTCCCCACAGCGGTACGCTTCAGCACAGAATGGTCAGTGGGCAGAGTTAGCACCAATACATCCTACAAGGCCTTCAGTGCGGCACGCGTCCGAGCCCACGTCGGTCTGCAGGTGGGCCTGGCGGGCGTTAATGTTACACTCACAGGTGAGGAGCTGCGGCGAAGTGAACTCCTGAGGTTGACAGACACCATGGTTGGGGGTGTGTGGCAGGCAGGGGCAGTTGGAGGACCTGTGAGGACAGCTCCCACAAGCTCATATAGAATAGCTTTTGGCTCTCATTGATTTGTGTTTTCCCCAACCGCTGCCAAACCTATTTCTCTCAAGATTCTCACTCTCCTATCCGAATCCGCTTAGTTGCCCGGTCCTCGCTGTACGCAGCCGGGTGACGACGCCGCCCTCCGCAGGGAACCCAGTGCAGCAGTTGAACGAGACCATCGACTACAACGAGCAGTTCATTTGGCGGATCGGCGAAAACTATGCTGGGGCGTACACGGAGGCATTGCAGAAGGGGCTGCCGGATCCAGTTCTCTATCTGGCGGAGAAGTTCACTCCGAGCAGCCCCTGCGGGGTTTACCGCCAATACCGCTTGGCGGGACACTACGCCTCGGCCACGCTGTGGTGAGCGCGGAAAGAAGACACTTTGCGTACTTGCGCGCGCGCGTGCGTGTGTGTGGCGGGGGTCGGGGTGGGGGCATGTGAGCCGGAGGATGTGAGCTACAGTTACAGACCGACGCGCTTGGGGTGAGAGTTGCCGCCTTGCGAGCAGATGGTCACGAGGTCCGTACAGACCGTGGGAATCCGAAGAGACCCAGCAATGGCTGGGCGCCGGCTACTCCCCTCCAGTGTTTCCCTGCGCCTCCGCCATCCCAGCCCCGGGCTTTTGTTCTGGGGCCGGGAGGTAGGGGAGGCGAGCCCGTGGGAACCCGAGCGGGCTGGGGGAATCCGGCTCACAGCTCCACTGGTCCCCTCCCCGCAGGGTGGCGTTCTGCTTCTGGCTCCTCTCCAACGTGCTGCTCTCCATGCCGGCCCCGCACTACGGAGGCCTGGCTCTCCTGATCACCGGCGCCTTCGTACTCTTCTCCGTCTTCGCCTTCGCCTCCATCTCCAGCGTGTCTCTCTGCCAGCTCCGCCTTGGCTCCTCCGAGCTCACCACTCACTACGGTGCCGCCTTTTGGATCACACTGGCCACGGGTGAGGACCGAGGGAACCGGCCCCCGGGTGTCTGGGGGCAGAGACGAGATTTATCCCAGCGTGCGCTTTCCGGTTTGCATAATGAGTTCACATATATTATCTAATTTGCCCCTCTCAGTAGTTCGTAGAGGCAGGCACTGTTGTGCCTATTTTACAGAGGAGGGGAAGGGAGTTCGGAAGGGTTCGGTATCTTGCCCCAGTGGCGTGCGAACCCGTGTATCATGTATGCCATATTAGAGGTCTTTCCGTGGTGCGTGTGTCTGGGGAAGAAACGCAAATACCTCCAATAGATGGAGTCGGGCGGCCGGGTTCTGGAGCCCTGACCGCCCTCTTTACCCGCGACTGCGCTAACACAGGCATCCTGTGCCTCCTCCTCGGAGTTGCGGTGCTGAGTCTCCACTACGCTCGGACCAGCGCTCTTCGCACCTTCTTGGATGGAAGCGTCAAGGGCCTCGAAAGTCAGGCGAAAGGGAGCTCTTCTCTCACCCTCAACAACCCACTGCATAAGCAGTTCTGGGGCTCAGACTTAACCATCAGTACTAACCTGTGAAAGGGACTCAACCTCGGACTCCTACTCTGCCTTGGTCCCCCGCAGGCCGGGGAGCAGTGCCCACCGGGCCTGGGGAGCTCCGGGAGGGCACTGCGCTGGGGGCGCGGGGGGAAAGGGCCAGTGGCCTCAGATGTGCCGCCTGCACCCGGGAAAGAGTCTCCCAGCGTGAGCTGTAAATAAACTTTCTTCTTTTTTTTTTTTAAACTTTCTCCCATTATTTTCCATGGCTTTTCAAGGCTTTTCGGGATACGAGCTCTGGGGAGACTTCCCTGGGTTGGAGGCAGCCTAGTACACTCTTTCTCTGCTTTGCCACAGACACCGGATTCTCTGTGTCTGAAGAATGCAGAGTAACCCGGGAAAGGGTCTGGGAGAGGGTGCCCTCTAGTGAGCCCAGAGAAGAACAATCAGAGCCTGCATCTTCCTGAGCTACCCCAAGTGGATGGTAGCAGTGACCAGGCAGGTCATTCCCCCACACCTCCACCCCCGCTGGCCCTGTGGGATCCCCCTCCGCTGGCCCAGCTGAGGGGGGCTAAGAAGAAATGGCATTTTGGAATTTATTCACTAGCTTCACTTTATTCATTAAAGGGGTGGTGTCTGAGGGCCGAGGTAAATGTCAGCAAGGCATAAAGCTGTAAACCCCGGGATTTTTTGTTTGTTTGTTTTAGGTGCTTGGCAAGTCCTACAGTCTTATTTGGCAGATTTGAGAACTGAAGCTCAGAGAGAATGGGGCACAATCGGTTAATATTAGATCTAGAACAAGAAGTTTGGTCTCTCCTCCCTCGCAGTACGTTCATTGCACCAAGAGATCACACAAGCTGGGGAAGTGAAGGGAGAACAAAAGGGAGCCAGGAAAAAGGAAAACAAGAGATGCAGAGGGATGAGAGGGAACATGGGAGAATCGCACTGTAAGCCCCCCGTACACGTTTGTCATCATGTGGGTGGAGCTGGGTTTCAGTAAATGGCACCTCGAAGAGGCAAAGCCCCAAGGGAGGGCAGGGTAGCTGGGCAGAAGGAGGGGCAGCCCCTGCTTGGTCTCATCACGCATGGCAGCAGGGTTTATGGCAGCCCCAACATCTGCTTTAGGGCTTTTTGTTTTGTTTCATGTTTTATCATCAATAGGTAGAGCCTCTTTTCCTACTCCACCTACACATTGGGGCTGGGAACCTGATACAACCCATCCTGCAGGCAGTTCTGGTGGTGTTTTGGAGGGGGGGTTCCAGTGAAGTCTGGAGCCAGATTGGAAGTCCGGGTGGCCACCAGGGAGATGAACTTTCCAGGGCAAGTCAGACTCCTCACAGGGCACCTCAGAGGAAGCCTCTGACAGAGGAATGTCCTGGGGCTCGAGACTCTCAGCTGTGGACCTGTAGCGAGGGCTCAGGAGTCCTCCTTCCTCAGGATCCCACTCCAGGACAGGGTCCTCTCCCACAGTGGCTGAAGAAAGCCTGCAGCCTGTGGGCCACCACCATGGCCAGGCCCAGCAGCACACAGAGCAGGCCTGGGGATGAGGCAACAAGTATCCCGCCTTAGTGATAGTAACACCTTCCCAAGGACATCTGCTAAGAGCATTAGAACCCCTCTTAAGGGAAGCCTATATCGTCCCTGCTTCAGGGCAACTTAGGCTCCGAGAAGTGACTGGCATAGGGTCATATGGCTGGTGTGGCTCTGTTGCTCTGAGTTTTTGGACTCTAAACCCAGTGCTCCTTCAATTACATCCCAGGAGAGAGAGAGAGAGAGAGAGAGAGAGAGAGAGAGAGAGAGAGAGAGAGAGAACTCTGAAAACAGAGAAACCCTGGGGGGAGGGCAGGACACAGTGGGACAGGAGAGGACAATAAAACTGCAGGGCAATTTAAGGCTATGTGAAATAGGCACAGAGAAGTGTTCTAGGAATGGGGGACACAGAGAAGAGTGTTTGGGGGAAGGGGGGACATGAGATCATAAGATCTGGGGAAGAGCTGGGTGAACAGAGAGTTAAGGGATGAGGGACATAACAGAGACAGAGATAAGACACAGGGGAGTAGGGACATATGAGGAGGGAGGGGCTGTGGGTCTGAGAAGGGGAAACCCAGCGATGAGGGATCTAAGACGGAGGGGGCTCTAAAGAGGGGAAAGGTCCCCAGAAGTGCCTCTCGGTCCCTGGAGGCAGACGCTCAACCCCACGGACCTGATGGGCCCCAGCCCTGAGTCCTCCCATCCCTGCCTTCAGGATTGGGCCTCACCTGTGGTCAATGTGATCCAGTAGGCAGGCCCACGGTGAGTGTGCAGTGTGGCAGTGCCCAAGCGTAGGGGACAGGGCAGGGTGAGTGACATGGCCGTGGAGAAGAAGAGCAGTCCCAACAGCTGGAAGACACCCATGGCCAGCAGCACGTGGCCACCGTAGACCAGCACAGGCATGGACAGCATCACATCCGCCAGCAGCCAGCAGAGGAATGCCACCCTGGAGAGCCAGGGGAAGGCTGGCCCAGGCACCTCTACCTTGTTTGGGGTGAACTTCTACCTGGAGGGGCCCAGGTGGAGGACACCCAAAGAGGTGAGGTAGGGATTCCTGCCTGTGGGCTTCCCAACCAAGCACCGTGGTGACTGGTGCCAGACTGTCCCACTAGGGGTCTCCACATGAGTGGGGGAGAGATGGGTAGGAACCCCACTCCTGGGTCTAGGCCAGCAGGGCCTCCGTCCCACCCTCACCACAGTGTGGCCGGGGTGTAGTGTCCCGCCAGGCGGTACTGGCCATGCAGGCCACACGGGCTGTGTGGGGTGAACTTCTCGGCCAGGTAGAGCACGGGGTCTGGCAGCCCCTTCTCCAGTGCCTTGGCATACTCCTCGGCGTAGTTCTCCCCCAGGCGCCAGGTGGACTCCTTGTTGTAATAGCCGGTCTCCGTTCAGCTGCTGCATTGGGGTCCCTGGGGAATGGAGCAGCTGTGCCCAGCAGGGACCCGAGGGCCAGAGTGGGTATTTACCTGGGCAGAGGCTTATCACACTGGAAGAGGACCAGGCTCTGGTCTCAAGTGAGAGAAGGCAGCTTCTGAGGCCTGAGAACTTCCCTTCCTACCTCCCCCAGCCCGGATCCTAGAGCTCTTTAGACCACACCCAACATAGATCCCAAAGCCGCAGAGCAGAGGCTTTCCCTTCCTCCCAGGCAAGAGCCCCCCCTCACCTGTGAGCGTGATGTTGACTCCTCCCAGCCCAATCTGCAGCAGCCCAACAGCGGTGCTGATGCATTCCGAACTGAAGGCCTTGTATGATGTGTTGGTGCTGACCTGGCCCACAGACCACTCAGAACTGAAATTCATGGCTGGGGTTGGGGAGTTTGATGTTCAGGAACTCAGGGAGGTCTGGGCATTGCTGGGTTAGTCAGAGGGAGAGCTGCAAGGGGACCATGTCAGTTTTGCTCATAGTTGTGTATCCATTAACCCGCCTAGGACCTGGCTCATGGTAAGTTTGCCAACAATAGGTATGGGATGAATAAATGAATAAATGGGTCAGAATCTAATATCTCCCCTGGTCATAATCCTCTTCCCCCTGTCCTCCCTTCCTGCCCCCATATAGGGAGAACTACTCAAGCAGCTGGGGCAGGAAACATTAACATAATAAACCATGCTGGGCAAACACAGAGAGCTTCAACATAGAGACTTTCTGTGTTTCCTATCGCCTAATCCCCAAAGCAAAGCAAGCAGCCCTCCACCGTTCTCTCCCTCCTGCCTCCGCAGACCCTGTCCCCAAAGGCATTCATTTTGACCTGCTTTCCTCTGAATAAATATGTTAGGAAGGTTGGAGCGATGCATCCAGGAGGCTTGCACCTGTCAGGGCAAAGGTAGATGTGAGGGGATAAGGCCAGGGTGAGGGAGGCGTGCGGGCAGGGAGGTCTAGAAGCCCACCCTGAAGCAGAGCCTCTGTGAGGGAGCCAGGATAGAAGAGATGGGATGCAGGCAGCTGCCCAAGTCAGCTACACTCCACACTCACCCAGGATCACAGCTCCAATGAATAAGCTGGTCACTACTCGCAGCATCCGGAACAGCCTCTGCATCACAGGGTGGGCAGGTTTAGGATGGAGCACCCTCCTTCCAAATCCACCCTTTCTCTTTCCAGACTCGGGAAGGGTGTTCTAGAACTGAGGTCCCTTGGTCACCAGAGATCAAAGTGCCCGGCCCATAATAGATACTCAGTAATTATCTGTTGAATCAATGAGTAGGGAGCTCTCTGCTGGGAGGGTGGGTGACGCTTTCTCGGGACTAGAATCTCTTTCCTGAATCTGATTGTAATCAGAAAGTCTGGCCCCCTCACCTCGAGGCCGAGGTCTCTCTGGGGCTGGGGTCTCCAGGGCTGGTTTTGTTTCTCACCATCTTGCCCCGAATGCCTGGCAGGATGATGATGAAGGTGACCAGTGAAGTCATAAAGATGGTGATGATGATGGCCAAGGTGGTGACCATTGGGAAGTTCAGCGTGGGGCCAGCGTAGAAGGGGAATGTGTGTCCCAAAGCAGCCATTCTGGTGGGGTTGTTCAGGGGAGGCGGATGCTCTACAACAACAGGTGTTTACTGAGTGCCCTCTATGTGCCACACACTGTTCTTGGGGCCAGAGATCCAGTAGAGAATAAACCACACCCTTCTTCTCTGGTGCTCACCAGACGCCACTGTTACTGCCATTTCCGCTACCCCTCAGCCATCCATCTCCACGTGTTTTTAGCTGTGAGAGAATAAGGACCTTGGCAATCAGTCTCTGTCACTCCATGCTCCCTTGCTAACCCCCAGGTCCCCTAAACCCGTGCCACACTACCCTCCAGGCTTCTCTGCTTCCTCTGGGACTGTCTTAAGAAATGTAATTCTCTTTTATCTCCCTCAGGCCTCCAGCACAAGCAGACGGATCACAGAACATAGAAAGAGCTATATTTTCTGTCAAGAGAAGGCATAAGGCTGAAAGATGGTACAGATACAAAAAGGTTGGCTTTCCTCCTCACTCCCCAAAGAACAAAGGCAAGATAGCTCTGCTAAGTATATAATCCAACTACATCATCAGAGGGCTGATTCCCAGACCTGGCACTGCCCAGGCTGGTCTGACAAGCTTTCTTGGGCACCCTGGCTCCTGTTCTGGCAGCTCGAGAGCAATCGAGCTGAACTGAGCTCACCTCAATAGGCACTGAAGGAGCCTGCCCTCCACTAGGGCACAGTGCTGGGGCCAGATGTCCTTCTACCCCACACATCATCAACAGTAGCCTTCCTCCTTGATTTAAGTTCCTAGGCTTCATTTCAGGTCAAACCCTGGCTTAGCTCTTTTCTGTCTGTCCCTTGATCTCAGAGCTATTTTGGCTCTAGTTTGTCTCTTTGCAGACAGGATATTGGGGAAATGGCACCTAAATTTACTGTGCTTTGTTAAATCCAGACAGAATGATTGCAAGACATGCCATTATTTTAAGTACCACAAAGAAAGAAAGAGGAAAAAACACTGCCAATTAAACAATGACAGCCATCGCTGGTAAAACACACCTCAATTTCAGAGATGTCAAAATGTGAAAAAAAAAAATGCATCTTACAATCAACGAACCCAGCTCTGCTCATTTCCCTGTGTATAATCTGTACTGGGGCCTTGGTACCCAGGAGGCTCTGTAAGTTACAGTCTGACCAGGTAGTGTCTTGTTAAGTGATACAGTGAAAGAATAAGCTTAGAAGTTTAGCAGCTCTGTGTTTGAATTCTGCCTTTGCCTCTTCAAGTTACAGAGACTTGGGTGTATTTTAAAAATAGGGATGATGACGATAATGTTTACTTCATAGGGTCATTGTGAATAGGAAACAAGATTGTGTCTGTAAAGTGTTAAGAATAGTACCTGGAACAGAATAATATTAATAAATGGAAGCTACCAGATTGGGAAGGAGGGGACATTTCATTACTCCATTTCTCTCTTTCACCAATCCTTCTTGATGGGAACCCTGGGCAGGAATCAGTTCTGGGTCTAGTTCCAGTTCTTCACTGACTGATTTTTTTTTCTTTAATTTAAAAATTTTTTTGGCCACACTGCACGGCGTGTGGGATCTAGGTTCCCAGACCAGGGATTGAACCTGCACCCCTGCATTGGAATCCTGGGGTCTTAACCATTGGACCGACAGGAAAGTCCCATTCACTGACTGATTTTATAACTGGACAGGCAAATGACAACCTCCCTGTTTCTTGGCTTCCTCCTCTACAGTTGGATATGATGATCTCCAGGACCCATTCTAGTTCTAAATTCTGTGATTCTCTGTGACACATCGGAGCTCCCAACCTCTCTCTCTCCTTCTAGGCTGGCCACCTCCTGGTGCTGTCTCTGGGGAGTAGCATGGTATCAGGCAAAGACAAAGAGACAGTTTAAATGTTTATTCTGTCTTTGGGGCAAGTGAAATAAACGCTGTCTCAGTTTTAACATGAAGTTTTGCTTTTTTTCCTTAACTCTTCAACTCTCCCATTCCAGAGGAATGTGTATCTCCTTCCTCCTTGGGCTCTGACTCCGATCCTGCCTGCCTTCACCACACCTTTCTCATCACTTCTCCCCCTTTCTCTTGGTGACTTTTCAGCTTCTCTTTCTCTGCTGGCTCTTTCTCTCAAGGATATGCTTACATTTCTCCCATCTTAAGAACACAAAGAAAAGGAACTCTTTCTCTGGACCTTTTGGGTGCCCTCCAGCTACTATCTTATGCCACTCTCTCCCTTTCACAGCCAGGCTTTTGGGAAGAAGAATAGTCTATGTATGTCCACTGCCTTATTTCCTCAGTGAATCTGGCTTCTTCCCATCCCCAACTTCTCTCCTTTAGGTTACCAAGCGCTAAATCTAAAGGGAAATTTTCACTTTTCATCATTCTTGATCTCTCTGTAGTAATTCCTCTTTCTTCAGGCTTCCTCCCCGGGCCTCAATGACACCATGTTCTCCTGGGTCTCCTGCCTTTGGCCAACCCTTCTGTGGCTCCTTTGCTAGTTCTTTCTCCCCTCTTAAACATTTATGCTCCCTAGGATTCTGTCTTGACGCTCTTCTTCCGGCACTCTTCATGATTCCCTCGGCAAGTTCATCCATTCCCATGGCTGATGCTTCTCAAATCTATGTCTCCACGTAGACCCCCTACTTGGGCTCCACACACAAAAGGGCCAGCTATCCTCTGGACATTTCACTTGGCTGTTCCAAGGATGCCTTGGATTTAACAGGTCCCAAACTGAATTCACGGTCTCCACTCTGCTTTTTCTTCTGTTTTATTTGTCTCTTTGGTGGCATCACCACCTCCCCAATCAAATAAGCCAGAGAGCTGAACCATCTTACCTCCTAAATATTTCTTGAAACCACCCAGGCATTTCCTTCCCTACTGCCTCTGCCCTAATTCAGCCTCATCCTATCTGGCCCAGGGCCACAACAATTCTTCTAACAAGCAAATATAATCATTTCACTTCTTTGCTCTGGGTTAAATCTAATCTCACCATCACATGCAAAGTCCTTTGTGATCTGGTCCCACCTGCACTTCCATCTCCATCTTTTGTGCAATCTAATCTCTAGCCATACTAAACTACTGGCCTCTCCCTGAATCTGACACACTCTTTCAAGCCTTCGTGCCTTTGTATATGCTATTTCCTCTGTCTGGAATGCTCGTACTCCCATGGCAAACTCTTCACCCATCAAGTCTCAGCTTGTGTTACCACCTCTGTGAAGTTTCCTCTGACGTCATCAGGCCAGTGTAGATGTTCCCACCTCTAATGTTCTGACTGCATTTTGAACATACCTTCACAATCACAATAATTACACTGCACTCTAACTGTTTGAACGTTTAGAACCCATTAGCTTCTAATCTCCTGAAGGGCGACGACTTTGTCTTTCCATTTTTGCATCCCCTGCATGCAGCATATACTTACCAATCAGTCTGTGGATGGAATGGATGAATATATGAACGAACGGGTCCCTATCCCTGCTAGAGGCATCTTCTGTTTTGCACACAAGAGGGAGCTGTGCTCCCTCACTGCCCTCTATCATAATCATTCAACATTAACTATCACCAACATAGGGCTAAGGACTGGACAGGAAGGGATTTGACCAACCCTGTCAATTTTTAGTGCTTTCACAAAATTTTCAGAAAGCCTCTTCCAACAGCTGGAGTCTCCAAAGCATGAATGTTCATGTGTAATTGAATCTGAAACATAAATTTCAACTCCAGCTGAAGATAAGTAAGAATCTGAGGATTAAATTATTTTGTAAAATATGTGATAGTGATACTTATCTTTTTAATATTTATTTTATTTTATTGTTTATTTATTTATTTGTCTGCGCCGGGTCTTAGTTGCGGCATGTGGGATCTTTTTAGTTGCAGCATGCAGGCTCTTAGTTGCGGCATGCATGTGGGATCTAGTTCCCTGACCAGGCATCAAACCCGGGCCCCCTGCATTGGGAACGTGGAGTCTTAACCCCTGGACCACCAAGGAAGTCCCAATGATACTTATTTTAAAGCAGATATTTATTGGTCTAAGAATTTTTTATTTATGACACCTAGACTGAAGCCGTTACAATTTTGATGGAAGGCTATATGATTTAGGAAAGGCTATAAAATGTAGAATATCTTGGTTAATATAGGAAGATAAAGCAAGTCTGAATACATAGTATTCAAGTAAGAGTAAATGTTATATGCTGGAATTTCAAAAACAAATATTTGCAACATAGGCAAATAATAAAGGTGCAATGTATTTTGATCAGGGTCATGTATTAGCATTATTCCTGCATTTATTTCAAAGAGAGGTTATAAAATATTTTATAAGAATGGCTCATCTCTATTAACATGATGATTCAAAGAAACACTAACAAAAGGGTTTCTGTATCTTAAGCACAGAAGAACATGTTAACTTATCTCCAATTCTCCAAAACATTAAAATTGACTAAAGCAAAAAGACAGTTGGTGAATAAAATTTACCTTAATTCCTTCTTGTTCAGTTTAATGAATTAGGTCTTCTTTAATCTACATTGCCCAATTTAAAGTTAATTTTTATTGACCCTGATCCTAATTTGGTTTTAATTATTAAGCTAAGAGGCCTCCTGCATGAAGAGGTGGGACTGAAATGAAAAGTTCCCACACCCAATAATCCTGCTTTTCCTACAAAGCTTGTAGTTTCCCTTGGGAACATCTTCCTCCCTGGCTTGCCAAGGAGGGTCTGACAGTAGAATTTTTCTAATCTGAGAGAAATCTCATGTCAATCTTCACTCCACCACTTCTCCCCTAGCTGACTACCATGATTGTTATATTGATATAAATATATACTAATATAAATAAGCACAGAATATAGTCAGACATACACCTGCAGGTTCATATAAACAGAAATACAGACACAAGAAGGAAGGAGTTCCCAGTAACAGACCTCTAGACACAAAAACGCTGCATCAGAGGCTCCTGTGACAAAACTGAGGTGCTTTCTCACAGGGTGGGCCAATCCCTACACTTTGGGGGTTCTCCTTTCTCACCTGGCCTGGAGAGGTAAGGGACACCTTTTCCCTTACTGAACTCCCTTGAAATACTAAAGCATTTCTCATACTCAGTTGCATTTCAGATACAGTTACCCATTCCTTACCTACCACAGGAGAAGTGGGGTTCCTGTGTGTGTATGAGGGATGACCAAGAAATAAGGCTACAATCTTTTAAGGAAATATAGCCTAGTACAAGCTCCAGACTTCAGCATTCAAAGTTCTTATGTACTTTCTTAATGCTCTGTGGCCTCTGGTAACTTCACAGGGATTTCTTCCTGAAGTCTTCCCCTGACTGCCTTCCCCTTCTTCTAGAACCCATAAAGACTACTAATTCTCTACAAAGGGGGAGTGGGTGACATTCCTGGAGTTGCCAAGAGCTCTTATTGGTGATACAAACCTACTAGAATGTGATGGTTTATTTCTCTGGTTAGGGTGGACCCCATTCAAAGTTTACGGCTCTGGATGGCTAAGGGGACCCTGTCCAGAACTCCTGTCCCAGTCTCTTTTCTTCAAGAAGGTGTGTGGGCGTGTGTATGTGTGCTTTTGCACCAAAGTGGGAGTTAAGTGGAGAAAGAGAACATGATCTGAAAAGCACGTTGGGGTAGGAATCCCTAATAAGGGCTGTGGTGTGTGAAGAGCCTTGGGGTGCTGAATCACGCCAGTCAAACTATCTAGACTCCAGTTAATCAGAGATAAACCTTGGGACCTTATTAAGTTTGTTGTTGTTGTTTTGTTTGTTTGCCTGTTCTTAGTTTCTCACCATACTTTGTTTTTGAACTCCCACTAGATCTGAACTTGGTCTGGGCGGATGCAGGAAGTGCGCCTCTAGGGGCCGGGGCGGGGACAACACTTCAAGGTACCCTCCAAAACCCACCCGGACTGCACAGACCCCAGCAGGCGCATCCCCGCCACTCAAACCCGGACCGCTGTTTCCTACCTTCGCCTCTTCTAAACACTGCGTGCCTCGCAGCACGCGCAGCTCTCCTCCTCGTGGTGGAACCTCACACGCAGCGCCCCCAGGGATGGGATAGAGAAGGAACTAGGTCTGGACGTTCTGTCGCCCAAAGCGCACGCCCTTTCTCCTGGCGGGGCTCTCTTCCACCCCCCACTCTTCTAACTCACTTAAGTACTAGACTATGACCAGACAAACCAGGTCCGGGATGCTTTCCCGCCCTTCCCCCAGCCCCCCACTCCAAATAGCCTCAACCTACTCAGACCGCACCCGAGGCTCTGAGGCGCTGCGCCCGCCCCCACCCAGCCTGGGATAGAAAAAGGACGGGTGCACGAGAACCGTGTCCTACGCAGCCATCCCTCGGACCCCTGCTTCTCCTCGCCCCTTGCCCACAACCCAGGGCAGTTCTAGTACAAACCTAGCGATGCAATCCGGGGTCCGGCAGGGCGCGGGAGGCGCTCGAGGGCGGTGAGACCCCCGAGATCTCACGAGGACCTCCGGGGGGTGGGTGTTACCACGGACTCTTAAAGGGTGTTAGGACGGATGCCTTGCTCGAACGCGTGGCCTGGTCTGCAGGCGCTGACCGATCCTCTTGGTCTTAGAGCCCAGATCCGCCCGCGTGGAGAGGATCTGGGGGACGCCTCCCCCGTCTCCTCGCACCCTCTCCCCCTCTTCTGCCCTCTCCCCAGCCCCAGCAGACCGGTAGAGGCGGACTTGCACTTTTCGCCGTTCACTCGGCCGCATTAGCCGAGCCTCGCCACGGACTGGACATCTACCCCATCTGAGCCTTGCGAACCCGTGCGGTCTCACCTTGCGCGCCTGGGTCCCCTCGGAGCCCCTCGGCGGTTCCCGGCGCGCCCGCTTTTTTCCGCTCCACCCCGCCCCGCCCCGCCTCGCCCAGCCCCGCCCCGCCCCGCCTCGCCCCGCCTGAGAACTGGGACTTGTGGTACCTTCTTCACCTCCCAGCCCCGGCAGCCCCGGCAGCCCCGGCGCAGAGCTGGAGAGGGAGACGGACCCGAGCGCAAGTCGCGGGCCCAGCTGTGAGCCCGGCGGGAGACAATCCGCCGTCCGCGCTCGAGAGACGCCGCGGCCGCAGGTCAGGCCCAGGAGGGCATCCCCCGCCCGCGGGCCCGGGCGCTCCAGGGAAGGTGACTGCGGTGGCGTGTGCCCCAGCGCCGCCACGTTTTTGAGGGAAGGGGAATTCTAGCTTTGGCCCCCCTGCGCCTCCGTTCTTAACCTGAGGCTAAAATGAGCCTGTGAGGTCCTATCCTCCGCCCCCACCCCCCTCAACGACTGTTTGGAGAGACTGGATTCTTTGGGAACTGGGAATGTTGGGTGGCCTAGTTTGCCTGGGCCTAGGGGCTCTCTCTGGAGCTCCTCCTGGTTCCAGCACATCATGCCAAAAAGGGAACTTTGGGCATTTAGAGTCCAGGCTTTCCCCTTCAGCCCTCCCTTGGGACCACGTTGGACTACCTATGGAGCTGACTCATCTTTTCCCTAGCCCAGGGTCACCACACTAGGGCTTTGGGCCTGGAAAGCAGCCATGTGGGGAAAGAACCAGGCAACCTGTGTTCCCTCCTGGTTCTATCACAGCCCCAGGGGCTTCACTGCCTTGTCATGAGGCTGTGCTTTCTTTTCAAGGCTGTTGGGAAGTTACGGAACCAGCGATGCTGCGTAAATGGTTGTGGCTACCCACCCAAAAGGAGTGGTTATGAAGCATGTCCACCTTCCCCTTCAGTTTCTCCCCACAGCCTGGCCTGAAAGCTCACCGCATGCTTTTACTGGTTGAGTGGTACACCTGGCTGGGGCCCAGACTCCTGAAGACATAGTGGTGGGGGGAAGGGGCAAGACATCCTGGATCAGGGAAGAACCACTGTGGCCACTTCAGCATGTCCAGCCTTTTGCCTTTAACCATCCAAAGCCCTTCACTGGGGTGGAGTGAGTGGAATGCTGAGCTTTTGAATTATGCTGGGCCTACATTTTTTTCATTTGTTTAATGGGAGATGTCAAGTCGGGGAGGAGATCATCCTCTGGGTTCCCTCCTCTGTGACTAGACGACAACCTGTCCAGGAGCCCTGAGGGTTTGGCTAGGGATGAGGCTTTCCCTGAGCTCCTACCTTCCTCTGCTAGACAGTTCCCCAGCCCCACCCCACCCCCTTCTCCATTTTGCCTTTAGGAGGTCTTCACTGGCCTTAGGCACTCCTTGCGCCACTCAGGAGTCCCAGCCTGAGTCCCCTGCTGCCTCTGTTTCCCTGTCATCCCTAGGTGATTTGTTGGCCTGGGAGAGAGAGCAGGAAGCCAGCCCCAAACACATAAGCACCGGGGGCTGCATCCTTTCTGAGTCTGCCCAGAGAAGCCAAGCTCCAGCCTACCCTCTCTATATCACATTTATATAACATCTGTCACTTTTCTTGCTTGGAATTCAACCTCATTCTCACATTTGATTCTGGCAACCAGGCTAGGAGGTAGACAGTTCAGGCATGTGTACTCCCATAGCCAGAAGAGGAAACCAAGGTCCAGAGCAGATAAGTGACCTGCCTAAGATCACACTAGTGGACTGTCAGCCGCACAGTATCCTGGCCTCAACCCAGTGTTCTGGCCCCCAAGCAAGACTCTGTCCACGGAACACACACACACACACACACACACACACACACACACATACACACACACACGGTAGGAAGCTGAGTCAAAGCAAGGTTTCCAATTAATCTGAGAAAGTAAAGTCCAGGAAAGCAGAGATTTCTGTCTGCTTTGTTTATCACTTAATCTCCAGTGCCTAGGTCAGTGCCCACTATGTAGTGGGTGCTTATCAAGTGTTTGTTGAGTGAATGAAAGATTCTTGGGAGAGAGTCAGTCTCCTGCCATTTGCTACACACTCTGGTCTTAGCCCAGCCCCAGGCCTTGATTCATAGGGGCCTCAAGAGGCCCTGACTCTCCTGAACTGCTGGAGCTCATTCTCTCTGTCCTTTGTCTTTTTTCTAGGGTCTCCATTTTAGGGTGTTCTAACAACTGAGCCCTATTAACATTTTCATCATGGGCTTCCGCTTGGCTCTGGCATGGACACTCCTGGTTGGGCCATGGGTGCCCATGGGTGAGTACAGATTGGAGGAGAAGCACAGCATCCCAGCATCCTCTGGGGTCCTCCAAGGACAGAAGCTGTGTCATATTCACCTCTGTATCCCTAGTCCCTAGCTAACCCAGCACGCTGCACATGGTAAGTGCTCATTTCAAGCTTCTTGACTAGATGAATGGATAATGGAATGAAAAATTTCCCCAAATACACAGAATTAGGGAGCCTTCATCTGCTGTGTCAGCACTTCCTGTTTTATTCCTTACAAACTGGGGGCCCTTTCTCTCTCTTCTGTCTTCTTTCTTCACGCAGTAAGGACCCCTGACACCCCATAGAGGAAAAGACTGATCAGACACACAAAACAATAAAGGATCTTGGTATCGGACTGGACCCAAAGCTAAAGGGAAGTCGCCAGTGTTTTAACACAATGTGATAAAAACAAAAACAAAAATCAATAAGATCCGGGAGTTTCCTGGTGGCCTAGTGGTTAGAATTCTGGGCTTTCACTGCCGTGGCCTGAATTCAATCCCTGGTCGGGGACCTGATGGCATGGCAAAAAAATAAAAATGAAAAAAAAATATATCCATAAGCGTTTGTTACTTCAGCTTTGGACAGTCTCTTATTAGAATCTGAGGCCATTCTCTGTAGTCTGGGTCTCTGAGGAGAAAAGTGAGCTTAAGGTGCCACAAATTAGGTTAAAAGAGCAAGTCTCTGATCATCAGGGGTGGGGGATGCACCAGGAGAAAGCAGAGAGAATCTGTGGCGTGATTGGTCTTGGCTGGAGGCGATAGCATGGTGAGGCAGCCCGAGCAGTTTCTCCCTTGCCAAAGCTGCTCACGTTCCCTTTCCTCCCAGTCCTCTCCTTGCCTTGGCCTTGGATTTTCCTTTTTTCCCCCGGCTTTTAACTCTTATTCCCAGAGGTATTCTCCCCCATACCCTACCCAAGAGGCGGCCTCCTTGTTCTGCCACCAGTTCATCTTATTTTAGAGACCACATGTATGTGGCTGCCCTAGTTCCTGCCCCATGTCCTGGATCCTTAGTTGAGTTCTTTGCTCAAACATCAGGGCCTGAGTCATCTACCTTCTCAGACCCCCTGGCGAGTGTACGTATGATGTGTGCTGACGTGCGTGCTCCCAGGGCATGGGGCAGGAAAGTAGCTCTGAGATCCTGTCCTTGGTCTGAGTGGAGAGACAACCGGAGGAATGGGTCTCTCTCTGGCTGATGAGAGTCCTTTTCTTTTCTCTGTTCTCTGAGGTGAGCAGACAGGGAGCCTAAGCCCTGTAGCCTCCTAGTTTGGGGAAAGGACTCTGGCTGGTCATCTGATCTACTGACCAGAAGGATCCTTGCTCCACTTCTGATTCTAGACCCTTCCTTCTGCCCCCACTGCCTGAGTTCTTTCCTCAACAGCTGAGTGCTTCCTCCTAGACCCTAGTTTTTGGAGAATAAAATAGGGTCAATAGAGGAATCATATGGGGAACATGATGCCCCAGAAGAGGAGGCAGCAAGGTTATCCACATGACCAGTCAGTCCCTGATCTCACCGAAGAAACTGGGGAAAAGATAGGGGTAACAATAGGCCCCAAAGCCACAGCCCCATGGCCCATACCCTTGCTCTGAGAGCGGCTCAACGAGAGAGAGCCAAGCCCCTCTCCATATTTCCCCTGCCCAGGGGTGAGTCACAGAATGACATGTCCTTCACTGGGTGGAAGAGTGGCTGACTCTTGCACTGTATGATGTTTTAGGGCTGGGAACAGTTTCTGTCCTGTCCCCCAGGGAGTTGGGGTGTGAGGGCAGTAGAAGGCTCCTACATCCCTTGCGCCACCGCCACTGTTCTCTTTCACCCTCCTCTTCCTCTCTGAGGCCATTTATCAGCACACACTGGCTACACCACTTTAGTGCTCCCTGCCATAGTTGTCCAGTGAGCCGCTTAAAGACTGGGCTTGAGTTTGGACATACCCTGGGTAAACTCCCTCCATACCCTACCTCCTGCACTGTGCTGGGTATCCACTTTCTGCTGCTGGCCTGTCCTCTCATGCACTGATTCGCTCAGCTGCCCCTTCCCTCTGTTCTCACACAGGAGCTCAGAACCCCATTTCATGGGAGGTGCAGCGATTTGATGGGTGGTACAACAACCTCATGGAGCACAGATGGGGCAGCAAAGGTAGGTGAGAGCCAAGTGGAGATGGAGCCCCAGGGTCAGGGAGGTAGCCACCGCTAAGGGGCAAGGGCTGGCAGGTACCAGCGAAGGCTCACCCATTCCTAAGGTTTTAGGATCTGTGGTGTGGAAGGGAGCCTGGCAGAGAGGTCAGGGAGCCCCCTGAGGATTCATCCTTGCCCCTACCCCTCCTACTCTAGGCTCCCGGCTGCAGCGCCTCATCCCAGCCAGCTATGCAGTTGGTGTGTACCAGCCCTTCCGAGAGCCTCATTTGCCCAACCCCTGGGCACTTAGCAACACAGCCATAAGGGGCCCCGCAGGGCAGGCCTCCCTGCGAAACCGCACAGTGCTGGGAGTGTTCTTCCACGAGAGCCTCAACCTCTGGGGAAGGGAAGCCAGTGGGGTCAGCTGGACACCTCTGTGTCTGAGGCGGGGAGTCAGGGAATGAAGGGAGAGAGTGATGGAGGGTCTGAGAGAGGGGGTGAGAGATGGAAGAGGAGGCAATGGGGTGGGGTAGGGGTCGGAGCAGGGGGAGAACGTCTGCTTGGGGGAGGCATAAATCTGCGTCCCCTTGAGTTGTTGATGGGAGTGGGGTTAGAGGAGCATGGAAATAATCTGGTAGGTACTCTTGGGGGGACTCTGTTCTCACTCTGCCCCTGTGGCTCCTAGGACAGGTTCAGGGCAGGGTTCTGATTCTGGTAAGAGGGCTGGGGGGTGGGCCAGCAAAATGGGGGTGCCAAGTGGGCCTGACTGCAGTGCCTGTGGGTTGTTGGCTCCCAGCAGGAATGCTCAGCTCCTGCTGGCCATCCATGGTGCCCACACTTGCTATCCAGTGTCCAGTGTCCCACTGAGTCTGGCAGGCCCTTTGGGCAGCAGGCTCCCAGCTGCATTTTGGAGCTGGTGCTGCCAGCCCTACTGCTTAGGCACATTCACTGGGCACCTCCCAGTTACCAAGGAGAAGACCAAACTTACAAGGAAAACAGTTTGGATGAAGGCTTGGGAAGGGGTGGGGAGGTCAAGGCTTACACTTGACCGTAATGGCTTCTGAGTCTTTTGAAGCTTCAGGGGAAGCGGGTGGGGGGTCTAGATAGACTGCTTAGCGGCCCTCAGCTGGCCCTCCCACGCCTTCCCCCATTGCGGGCAGGCTACCACGTGCTCTCGGACCCGGTGAGCGTGGAAAAGCCTGGCTGCCCAGCCGAGTTCCTCAACATCCACATCCCGCCCGGAGACCCCGTGTTCGATCGCGACCAGAGCGGGGACGTGGTGCTGCTCTTCCAGAGGAGCCGCTGGGACCCCGAGACCGGACAGAGCCCCAGCAACCCCCGGGACCTGGTGGGCGGGGCAGGCGGCTGGGGGGGTGGGGTGGGGCGGGACCTGAGGCAGCTGTGGAGAGGCTCCCACCACCCGCAACGGCCGCCCGGCCCTCGCCCGCCCTGAGCCGCCTCGGCCACCCGACCCCCGGCTCAGCCTCCCGCTGTCCCCGCAGACCAACGAGGCGACGGGCTGGCTGGACGGCAGCGCCATCTATGGCTCCTCGCACTCCTGGAGCGACGAGCTGCGCAGCTTCTCCGGTGGGCAGCTGGCGTCGGGGCCCGACCCCGCCTTTCCCCGGAACGCGCAGGACCCGCTGCGCATGTGGACTGCGCCCGACCCCGCCACGGGACGGCGCGGGCCCCGGGGGCTGTACGGTGAGGCGGCGGGGGCGCGGGCGGGGGGCCGACGAGGTGCGCCCTCCTCGGGCCCACCCGCGCTCAACTCCTCCCCTGTGTCCCCACCGCGCGGGCAGCCTTCGGGGCGGAGCGAGGGAACCGCGAGCCCTTCCTGCAGGCGCTGGGCCTGCTCTGGTTCCGCTACCACAACCTGTGGGCGCAGAGGCTGGCCCGCCAGCACCGGCTCTGGGGGGACGAGGAGCTGTTCCAGCACGCGCGCAAGAGGGTCATCGCCACCTACCAGGTCGGTCGCGCGGCCCTGCCCCCACGTCCTTGTCCCCGGGAGACTCCGCTGCCCCGCAGAGCCCTCCATCCTTGGACAAGCCCACCCAGAAACACCCCTCCCCAGACAGCTACCGTCTAGGGAAAGTCCCTGAGAGTGATAAGGAGGCAAAGCGCTAGTTATACCAGAGGTTTTCTCGTGATTGTTATTTAGCTGCCCCTCCCCCCTGCCCTCGTTCCTCGTGGGCAACGGGAACCTCCTCCCCTCTCCTGTTTGAGTGTCTCTCCCGTGACTGCCCTGCCTGGTCCTCGTCTCACACCTAAGCCTTCCTTGAGCTCAGATCCTTCCTGGCCTGGCTGCTCCAGCGCTGGCCTCCCATTTCCCCCTCTCTTGACCCTCAGAACATCGCGATGTATGAGTGGCTGCCCAGCTTCCTGCAGCAAGCACCGCCGAATTACACAGGTGAGGGAGTTTGGGGAACACCTGGGCTGAGGAGGGGTTTGGGGAGGGGGAGGGGGTCAGGATACATAGGACAAAGAAGACAGGTGGGTTCGTGTGACGAGTGTGTGAGGGTAAAGAGCCTATTTCTCTTCTTACCCCTGTGGACAGAGTACCGCCCTTTCCTGGACCCCAGCATCTCTCCGGAGTTCCTGGTGGCCTCTGAGCAGTTCTTCTCCACCATGGTGCCCCCTGGCGTCTACATGAGGTGAGGGAGGGGCTCAGATGTTTGTGTGTTTGGAGGGGTGGAGGTGTATATTGAGAAAAATCTGCCTCAGGAGACCTCAGGACAGGCTTATCAATCAGAATTGTGCCCATTCCCCAGGGAACAGTGAATATGGAGGGAAAGAAGAACAACAGTTGTTTAAAAAGATACATCATTGTGGTTTTTGAGCACCTTAATGTCCATTTTTCTGCAGCTGGTTTAGATATTAATCCTCCAATTAAAGACGGGCTAACTGAGGTTCAGAGGGTGAGTCACAAAGCCCGCAGGTGTTGACACTACACTGGGGATATTTTTAGCTATAAGGACAGGAAGTGGGGCTTATAAGCCTTTGGAGGGAATTACAATAAAAATGTGTGAGAGCTGAAGAAAAGTATTGACTCCAAAATAATGAAAAATAAACTTAAAAATATACATATTAAATTAAAAGTATATAAAATAAAGCATGCAGTCTATTTTTTTACAATTGCGTTATAAGTTAAAACAGTTCATGGATTAGATTATTTTTACTCTGGACCAATTTCTGGATATGGCTTATGATGGCCAAGAAATCATAGTAATTGAGTTATACATAGACAAGTAATTTCAAAAGAACGATTAATAATCCTTTTTTAAATGTTTTAATTTACATATATAAAAAGATATATAAAGAATGTTGCCCACCATCCAGCTCTACAAGGATCAGGTCATTAGCCGCTGCAGTCGCCTTCTAACAGTACACCCTGAAAAGGAATTCGGGACAAAAAACAGGATAAGACACTCAGTGCTTTGGGAAAACAAACCCCTTAGATAGTTAGAGGTATCTCAGGAAAAAATTTTAATGGACCCAGATTGTTGCACCTTCCCATACACAGAAAAACACAAAAACCATTTACTGAGGTATCTGATCCTTGTGACTAGCAGTAACCTTTTACAGAAATGTATGTTTGACTGCACCCATTCCCTAGCCCAAATCCTATATATACTGGGTTCTCCCCCTCCCTCTTTGGAGCAGTCCCCTCAGAGCTACTAAGAGGCTGTTTCCTGGCCTATAGTCCTCAGTAAGTTTCCTGAATAAAATTGAAACTCACAACTCCTATGTTGTGCATTTTTTCTTTCAGTTGACAGTTTATCTGTCTCTGTCTCTTTCTCTATTGAGAGAGAGAAGAAGAGAGAGAGAATGAAACATGGTGAAATAAGGGATACACTTTTAGACGTTTGGTCTGATGTTTTCTTTATTTTTATTTTTTATTGCTTCCAAAAATTCAGGTTGTTCAGGACCTACCCTGACCACACACCACCTCAAGGAAGCAATAGCCTGGACCCTTGGCTCTAGCCTTGGAGACTAGAGCTGATGCCTGACATTGGGGCTTCATAGCCTCGGTCACCACTAACCTCCTTGCATTTCAGAAATGCCAGCTGCCACTTCCAGGGGTCATCAATAGGAACTCAAGTGTCTCCAGAGCTCTCCGGGTCTGCGATAGCTACTGGAGCCGAGAGGTCAGGGCTGGGGGCACATATGTGGGTGTGTGTGTGTTGTGGTGTGTGTGTGTGTGTGTCTGAGGGTGTGTGGTGAAGGGGGGCAGTAGGACTGAGGCAGCCAGCTGGGATGGGCTGGGGTAGAGGAAGCAGCCTGGGGCACCCCAGCCATCTCCCCTACCAACTGTCTGAGATGACCAGGTAGCTATACACCGTCAAACGTCAGTCCTCCATGCCCACCTCAGGGCTGTGTGAGGCACAGCAGGGGCCTGTGCAGATGTGGCTCTACATCTATCACTTCCTTCCAGGTTTTCCTTCTCCCTTGACAACTCCAGGTCCCCTGTAGGCAATGGAGTACCCCAGCCATCCCAGCCCCCAAGGAAATTTCCCAGTTAGACACACCAGGGCAGTGTGTGAATGTGAACATGTGGGGAGGGCAAGGTGGAGAAAGGAATTCTGAGAGATTACCAGGCATCATCTGTCCAGGCCAGTATGGGTAAAGACCATTGACCATTAATTTAAAGCAAAATCAGATACTTTGTGTAGAGTGTTCATAAAGGGGGAAGGCGGTGGGAGGAAAGAGGAAAGAGGCAAGCATAGAATCAGAGTCATGGAGCTGAGCTGAAAGAGACCTCAGTGTCCTGCTAATACCTGTTTATTATTTTATTTATTAATCCCTAAGGCCCTTTTTATTAAGGGCAGGACACTGAGTTCAGAGAGGTCCTGTCACACAGCTGGTTACTAACCGAGCAAGGACCAAGACCTAGATCTAGTGCCTTTGTCAACCATACCGTCGAGTTTCCTGAAATAGAAGCAAAGTTTTCGGTTCCTTGTGCTTGTGGAGACCTGTGTCCTAGCAGCATGAGCTTTGGATGGGGACATTGCGCACCCTGAGTGGGGAATCAACCTGTAGAGAAGCAATGGCCCCGCAGTTTGGGAGCAAATAGCAGGACTGGGTGGGCCCAGGACATGAACTGTGGGGTTGAGGGAGCCTGGCTGCCCAACCGCTGGCCTCATTAGCCATGCCTCTCTCTTCTCCCCACCCCCAAAGCACCCAAACCTACAAAGAGCTGAAGATGTGGACCCGCTGCTGGGCATGGCCTCCCAGATCGCTGAGTGAGAGGACCATGTGGTGGTTGAGGATGCATGAGGTGAGGCTGAGGCTGTCCCTGCAGGCTGTGTATGCCTGGCCCCTGGGAAGAAGTTCAGCTGGAGCTCCAGAGTTGGGCAGGGAGGGGTGCCCAGGGCTGGGAGCCTGCACTCTCTCGCTGCTAAGAGAGCTTCTGACCTGCTGACCATGGCTCCCTCTGTATGGCTCAGGTCCCTCTGGGGCTGATTGGAGCCTGGGGCATGGGCCAGAGGAGCTCCCTCAGACTTGGTATCTCATCCCGATTTCTTGCCTGGGCCACTGAAGTTTTTCCGCACAGACCACCTGGCCAGTTGCCTGCAGCCAGGCCGGGATCTGGGCCTGCCCTCTTACACAAAGGCCAGGGCAACAGTGGGCCTGCCTCCAGTTACCAGATGGCAGGACGTCAACCCTGCACTCTTCCGGAGTGATGGCACTGTGAGGAGGGGTCAGGACCCAGAGGGCAGGGTGGGAGGTCCAGGGCACACTGGCTTGAGACATGGAAGATGGGCGGCGAAACACATGCATCAGAGACAAGCACCTGGTGAGAGGGGCAGGGCTCACACAGGTCGCTTTTCCCAGTATCACACACCAGGATGGAGGTTACCAGACCAGCAGGATTAGGCTTTAGACTCTGTGACTGTGCAGATCCAGCGAATGTTTATTGAGCATTTGTTGCATGCCAGGCACTTAATAGGGTTCATCTCATTTACTCTTCCCAACAACTCCCTAAATGGGTTTAGAAGGTCCTTGACTCAGGAACAAGCTATACTTTCATGCACCAATATTTGAGCTGCTTTTGAGGAGTCAGCTGTCATACCCTGAGCTACCCGCTGGACAAATGGCATTGCCTGCCAGCCAACAGACCAGTTTTGGCTGCCTTAACATCTTGGCACAGCATTGTTTCTACAAGTTGGTGCCTATTTTATTGTGTTTGCCCTTACTATTTTATAACATTGTTGGAAAGTAGAAAATTGAAAGGCTATAAAGAAGTGATATGTACATGAGACTTGTAACCTTTTATAAAATCAGTAGGTAGATAGGAATCACCAGCTATGCCAAAGGTAGCAAATCTTTAACTTTGGACTTCCCTGGTGGTCCAGTGGTTAGGACTGGATGCTCTCACTGCCAGGGCCCCGGGTTCTATCCCTAGTCGGGGAACTAAGATCCCACAAGCCTCTTGGTGAGCCAAACAAAAACACGTAATTCTATGAGAGAAACCAAAGGAATGAACTTCTAATGGTATAATTTCAGACGCGTGTGGCTATTTTCATGGATGGTGTGTATATGGGGCAGGGGAGGAACAGGAGGTTTATTAAAGAATAGAAGTCCAGATCCCTAGGGTCCTTTTTCAGTCCCCCAACTCTGGCTGGCTGGAGTCCTAGAGCTTGGGCTGAATGGGTTGAGCACCCCCAGTGGGCTGGTCCCAGGCTCAACCCCACCCTGTCTGGTCTTCCTTAGCCTTAACACAGTGCAGGCCGTGTGGTGAATGTCTACCTCTTCTCCATCAGCCCACTCAGCATCCTTTCCTGCCTCTTACCTGGCCTCTTCCATGACAACGGGTGAGTGAGTGTGTATATGTGTGTGTGTGTGCGTGTGTGTGGCCTGGCTCGGGGGTGAAGGGGGTGGAATCCTTTGCAGAAATTCTCTTGGTTCAGAGGAGTGTGTCACCCTCCAAGTTACAGGACAATGACCAGCCTGAGTCCCCAATCCCAAGTCACAGAAAGGGAGACTGGTGACTGGTGTGGGGTGCTTCCTCTGGAGGATCCTTTCTGGAGGTCCCAGACATCTCCTCACAGGATCCGTCCTTGCTTTCCCTAACCCTCAGGTCTGAGTTCCCCCAGAAGTGTTACTGGTGGTTCTTCCAGACCATGCCAGGTGAGAGCCCTCTCTGCTCTGTGAATTTCTGGGCCTGCCTCTGAGTTCCAGGCTCTGGGTTCTGTCTGCCACGGGCAGCCCAGTCGCTCTCACTCAGCCCTCACAGTCTTCACGGTGAGCCAGGCTCTGCCCTTGCCCCGAGCGCTCTCCTGGGCAGTAGGAGACTCTGCATTCCAGGCCTTCTCTCAGGAGCTTAGCTGGGCTTCTGCCCTGGTTCTGAGCTAGTCCCTCCCTCTGAGGAATGGGAGTGCACCCCTCCAGCCCCGACACACACACCTACCATGACAGTGACTTTGAGGAATGCTATGCCCCAGCTGCATGCGGGAGGGACCAGGCTCTTTGTGGAGCCTGGTGGACGCCCCCTCCCCTTCTCCCCCTCCATTCTGTAGTCTGTCTTGACAAGAGCTGTTTAGGGGCATATTCCTAACTCCCCATAATCACCCATTTTAGAGCTATTAGCTGTGAATCTATTCAAATGCTTCTTGAAGCTATTTATATTTTCACTCTGTTCCCTCCTTGGGGTAAGATGTTTTCTGCACTCCTTTCTGTGAAACACAGCGTGTTGTTTTTCATTTTTCTTTAAATCCTGAAACGATCGGCTTTGAACTTCAGGGAATGCTTGCTAACTCCTGCACACTGGGGTTTACTGGATCAGGCCGCGTTTATGCCCTTCTCTCCATTCAGGACTTTACAGGCTTTGGCTAGATCCCTTCTTAACCTCTGCTTTTCCACACTACAGGGCTCTAATCTTCTTCACTTCTGCCTCTCTCCTTGATCACTTGAGGGGCCGTTATCTGGAATGGCTCCAGTATTGCCCTCCTGTGCACCCCTAGCCTGGGATCCCCTTTGAGAGGAGGGATCTCCCACCAGGTCTGGGCCAGATCCATGGGGGCTCTGGTGATGAGCAGCGACAGTGTGGTCCCACTCGCTCACTAACAGTGCCAGTGCTCATGCTTGGTGCTGTGGCTGCCAGGTACAGTGCAGCTGGAATGCTGGCCAAGCCTCGACTCCCTGATGGCCGGGCCTACGATGTCCAGAGTTCCACAGAGGGCTCAGAGCAGCTGCCCTGTACATTCATTCATTCAGCACACATGTCCATAAGGCCCATGGTGTGCCAGGCCCTGCACTAGGCACTCAGGTGCAGTGGTGAACTAGCCTAGCCTGGTCCCTGTTCTTGTGGACCTGAGAGTCAAGAAAGTGACAGACGTAAAACAAGTAATGACACAGGTGCTTGAAAAATAACCATCATGACAAGGTCCGCGAAGGACAAGTAGGATCTGTTGAGATGAAAGGTACCTGTGATCAGTGGTGTCGGAGAGAGGAAGAGGGAAGGATGCTGGGCTTTCCGCCCCCTGCCTGGAGCTGTGGAGTGGAGAGGGGACCCTGGCAGCCTCAGAACAGCCCCCTCTGTGAGGCCCTGCGCCTCTGCCCTTCACCCCATGTTCATTTGCAGGTCTCACGGGGGTCATGCTGCTCCTGGTTCTCGCCGTCATGTACGTCTTCGCCTCCCACCACTTCCAGCGCCGCAGCTTCCGGGGCTTCTGGCTGACCCACCACCTCTACATCCTGCTCTACGTGCTGGTGAGGGCTTTTTGCTGTGAACCAGGCCAGCGGAGTCTGGGCAGATGTTCCCAGGGAGGCAGTGATGCCTGAGACATCAGTTCTCCATCCCCTTAGTTATTTCAAGTATCCTCTTCACTTCTCCGTATCTCTCTCAAAAGGTGGAGCTTATATAGTATGGGGCTCTCAGGTAGGCTGACCCAATATGCGGCACTTGGAAGACTGACTCCCTGGCATGGGATTTGTAGTAGCAACCTTACCTGGCTGATCTGCATTCCTTCCAGACACCCCACATCATTTCTGCCCAGTCAGTCTTTCCCTACCTTTGGGTGGTGGTTTGGGTTCTTGGGTGGACTGTCTGCATTGAAGGGAGCGTCACCTTCTTAAAGAGAAACTTACCTTAAATAGGTTCTGCCACTTTTGTTCTGATCCTGTTTTCTGGGGTGTTAGCTACATCCATCCAGCTAGCTAAATGCCACCTGTAAAGTTAATGAACTTGCTCAAAATGTCTTCATTGGACTGTTGATAAAATGGATTTTTAAGACTCCACCTCTCCCCTTTCCTTCTTAACCTGGGCCCCTGCCTCCCTTCCTTCACATTCCCTCCCTTCTTCTCTCCTGTTCCCTTTTCACCTTTCCCTGGCTTTGTCCTCAGCTGCTTCAGCTGGCTATTTCCAGAGATGACTCTGATCTGTGCCCCTATGTCATGGCTCTACTTGGCCTGCCTTTCTCACAGACACAGGCATTTCCCCGAAGGGCACCCTGAGGGCCTTGCTGAGAAGTTAAACCAAGTCCCAATGCTCTGATGTCCCCATTGATGATAGCTTGGCTGCCAGCATTCAAGAAGTGCAGAGCCCAGATGGCTGCCCTATCACCTGGCTCCAGGCAGAACTGCACACAGGGGTCTCCTTTGTCCTGAGACAAGGGAGAAAGGTCATCATTGCCTGGGTCAGGCTGGTGCTGGGGTGCAGTCCGTCTTCACTGGTAGGTAGGAGGGTCTGCTTCCAACCTGCTCAGCACTTCATGGTTCTGAAGATGACTATCCAGCCTGGGCTTAGGATGTTTCCTAGAACCGATGACGTTAGTTTCTCTGGAAATTGTGGCTAATTTATGCCTCCCTCCCAACGTTCCTGATAATGGGTACAGCCCTAGCATCTGGGTTACTGTTTCTGTTAGGGGTGGAAATGATGGTCTTGTTTCTGGTGATAAAGCAGCTTTTTTGAACTAGACGGGAGACCCAGAAGAGTGGCCAGCCTGGTACCCTGAGACCAAGACCGGTTTCTGATTTATCCCCGGTTGTGGGGATCACTGGGGGATCCAGAAGGGAAGTTAGCAGCTCAGAAAGGTGCAGGCCACTCTGCTGGGAAGTCCTAGCCCCTGCAGCTTGGGAGCATCTCATCTGGGGGGAGATCAGAGCCAAAGCACCTGCTGCCTTCCTGTTTATCTCAGGTATGGCCACTTGACCTCTGGCAGAAAGAGAAGTTACAAGTAAACGACCCCAGTGTGGAGCAGACCCTGGGGAAGGGTGTCCAGGCTCCTGATCCAGGCTGTAGAGGGTGGAGTTAGCACAGCAGAAACTGAGCTGGCAGGCTGTTCCCCAGGCTCCTCAGTCAACCATGACCCTGCAGCAGCTTTGTGGTTTAAAGGTAGAGCCAACACCAAGCAAGATGTATAAACAAAGGAGTATGAAGTCACCTTGACATTGTTCTCAGCCTGGTTGGATTCTCAGAAAGCCTTGGGGGTGGGCGTGGGCTCCTTAATGAAAGAGGAACTTGGGAAAACTGGAGCCAATTGAGAGAAGAGCCCAAGGAGGTTTGAGTTAGCTCTGTGGAGAAAGTTTCAAGAATAGGGTAACACTCAGCTGGAGGAATGGAGAGCTGAATGAGGAACCAGAGTTCACTTTAACTGTTATGTGTTGAGGGTCTAGTATATACTTGCTCTGTGCTAGGCCCAGCAGAGGAGGGGGAGACTCTAAGCTCTGCCCTCAGGAACTGAGGATTTGCTGCAGAGATAAGTGCCATGCATGTGAAATGATCAAAATGAACAGATAATACAGGATTAATTGCTGAGCTGAGTGTTCCAGTCAGTCAGTTAGAAGAGCTCATTGAAGGGAGTTTCGTTTGGGCCAAACTGGTTAGAGAAGACTTTGGGGAGAAGGTGGAACTTGTGCTAAGCTTAAGGAGAGATAAGCTAAGGTTTGACAGGGCAGAGTGGAAACTGAAGAGCATTCCAGGTGGAAGGAAGGGCATGAGGGACTTCCCTGGAGGTCCAGTGGTTAGGACTCTGTGCTTTCACTGCCAAGGGTCGAGGTTCAATCCCTGGTTGGGCCAAAAAAAAAAAAAAGAAGAAGAAGGAGAAAGGCACGAACAGTGGTGCAGAGGTGGGAATGATGGTGGAATATTCGGGGCACAGAGGAGATGGGCCTGGCTATGAGTGGCCAACAGGGCAGTAGGTGGTGGCAGGACATGGTGGACCTGTGCAGGCTGCAGCTGCAGCTGAAGGGCTGTGGCTCAGCTGAGAGGCTGCGCCAGGTGGGAGATCATAGAAAGAGAAGAGCAGAGGGTGAGGAAATCAGGCTTGGGCAACACACAGGATTGGGGGTGGGAGAAGGAGCAGAGCCAGTGCAGGAGATAGAAAGTAAACAGCCAGAGAGGGAAAGAGGGAGAACCAGTAGAGCACTGTTGCAGAAGTGGCAAGGCGGGGGTGGTCACTAGGGCCACAGGCTGCCAAGCACGGGAGCGAATGCAGTCTGAAGGGAGACCTCGGGGTTTGGTCACTTGTGAGCCCTCTGTGAGCAGGTCCTGAGAAGACGTGGAGGCGGGAGCCAGGCTGACCATACTCAGGACCAAGCAAGTGGGAAGAAGGGGGCAAGTCGTGTCTGACCACATTAGACCAGCTTGTTGGGGAAAGGACCGGAGCTGGACAATACCTGTCAGTTATTTCATGGAAAAGGAGGACTGGTTAGGTGTTCTTAGTCTCCAAAGGGACAGGGTAAATTGGGGAAACTCCTTCCATTAACTCAGTAATTACTGAGCACCTACCATGTGCCAGGCAGAAACTGATTGGAGCTGAGAGTGTCATGGCAAATGAAATGGACACAGTCCCTACTCCTCTAGTCCAGTGGGGAGAACAACAGTAAACATGTCCATGGATGAAGGAACACAAGTATCGTGGATGACGACAATGCTCTGAAGGGAGTTAACAGGGAGAAGGGATAGAGAGGGCTGGGTGAAGGCCTGAGGAGGTGGCATTTCTGCTGAGACCTGAAAAGTGAGATGGATGGGAAGAAGTAGGGGAAAGGCATTCCCAGCAGAGGGAGCAGCAGGTGCAAAGTCCTGAAGCAGAAAGGACTTGCCGTGTTTGAAGAACAGGGAGGGGGAAATGCTGGCAGGTAGAGGCCAGAACATTGCAAGGCCTTGTGGTGCAATGGGAAATCATCTAAGGCCTTTTGAGCTGGGAATGACGTGATAAAACAAACTTTAAAATGTCACACTGGCTGTCTTGGAGAGAATGGATCACAGTGGGGCAACCCAGTGGAAGACCAAGTAGGAGGCTACCGCATGAATGCAGGTGGCTTGGTCTAGGATGGTGTCAGGAAGATGCAAATAGTCTCATTAACATAAGTGCTTTGGAGGATGGGTTGGGAGAGGTTAAGTTTTGGAGCCTGGAAGGAACATGGCACCTGGTGAGGTGAGAATTGGATGGGCCAATTGGGAAGGGATGCAGGGGTCAGACCCTGTTGTGAGTGTGGCTTGGATCTCAGCTATACTCTTTGCTCTATCCAGCTCATCATCCATGGCAGCTTCCCTCTGATCCAGCTGCCCCGTTTCCACATCTTCTACCTGGTCCCAGTACTTACCTACATGGGGGACAAGCTGGTGAGCCTGAGCCGGAAAGAAGGTGGAGATCAGTGTGGTGAGGGCGGAGCTGCTGCCTTCAGGTGCCAACATAGAGGCTGGTGGTACTGAGGAAGCTGACAGGCCAGGGGCAGAGCCTGGACCTTGAAATCTCCTGGCCTGGCCCAGTGGAGTTAGCAGGGTCCTTGAGGTGGTAGGGATGAGGGAGCTGGTAAGAGAGGCTCTTTGCCAGGGGACCTGAGCCTCTCTCACAACAGAGAGAGGAGGAGCCCAGGCCAGGCTGACCACCAACCCCAGTGCTGCCCAGCACCCCCTCAGGGTAGACGTGGCCTGAGGGGAGTAATGATCTCTGATCGCGGGAGGCCTCCTCTGTCATATTCCAAAAGCAGAGCTGAGGCTGCAGGTTGGGGAACTCTCTAGGGGTCACATTGTTGCTGGGTTCAGGACAGCCACCTCCCACCCACCTTCCCTCCTCAGGAGTGACCCACCTCGAGTTCCAGCGGCCCCAAGACTTTGAGTACAAGTCAGGACAGTGGGTGCGGATCGCCTGCCTGGCTCTGGGGACCACAGAGTGCCACCCTTTCACCCTGACTTCTGCGCCCCACGAGGACACGCTTAGCCTGCACATCCGGGCAGCAGGGCCCTGGACCACCCGCCTCAGGGAGATCTACTCACCCCCGACGGGTGACAGCTGTGCCAAACATCCAAAGGTGCCCAGACCCAGGCCGGATGCACCACATGCTCCCACAGTCCCTTAGCAGGCCTCGGTCCTGCTGCCCCAGACTCCCCACTGCGTTCCTCCCTTCCCCTATCCAGAGACCGATTCTTCCAGATGATGCTACAAGCCCCCCACTACTCCCCACTCCATACACCTACCTGCATTTCCCTGCCTCCCATTTCTGGCTTCAGAACTATGGTGGTAGCCGAACTTAACTCAAACACACTCCCCTCCCTGCAGCTGTGCCTCGATGGACCATTTGGAGAGGGCCACCAGGAGTGGCGTAAGTTTGAGGTGTCCGTGCTGGTGGGAGGGGGCATTGGGGTCACCCCCTTTGCCTCCATCCTCAAAGACCAAGTCATCGGTCAGCTGCCAAGTGTTCTGTAGGAAGGTGAGTGTCCCCTCCTCCCACCAGCCCCTGGCCCCCTGCTCCCTATCACCGTGTCCATCTGAACCTGTCTCCTGCCTCTGTCCTTGGCCTCCCTGGTCTGGGAAAGGCTGAGTTGGCCTGACCCCAAGGGACTTGGGGTATTCCTGGACCCTAAGGGACAGAGTTGTTTTGCTGATGCCTTCCAGGCTCTTCCCTCAGTTAGGGGGTGCCCCACGTAGGATGTGCTTCTGAGAGTCCCTCCAGGCAGCGTTGGAGAGGAAGCCAGCACTTGAAGCACTGTCCGGTCCGGTCGGGAGAGGGAAGGGCATACTTGGGGTGGGGCACAAGTGAAACTGGCTCTGCTCTCAAGAGGAAGAGGAGGGGAGGCAGCAAGGCAGGGCTGGCGGGCCTGGATGGCTCTAGGAGCACAGCCCAGGCCCTGAGGCCCCTCCACACCAGGCCCCTTCGCCTCACCCTGGCCCTGGTGGCAGGCCCCTGCTTGTCTCTCTGGGCCTGGCAGGTGAGTCAGGGCCACAGGAATGCAGCGGGCAGAGGCCCAGCCTGTATGCTGTCAGCACTCAGAGGGTGACAGCTCCCCTGCCCCTCTGTCCGTACCAGCTCTGTCTCTGCCTCTTAACTCACACAGCCCCGTTTCTCCCCATCAGAAGCTGGAGGTGGGTACCCCCCGGGGCAGCTTCCATTCCCCTGGTCTCTCTTTGAGCCCATGCCCATCCACTCCAGGCAGCCAGCTGGGTCTTTCCAGAGGCTGTTCTGTGACATACCCCTTAGCGGGACCCTCTGCCTCTGGGCAGCCTGTAGGTTGGGAGCCTAGCAGCCTGAGAAGGGCCCACTGGAGGGAGTGGAAGGTCAGGCTCGGCAAGAGAAAGCTGCTTCCCACCCCAGCAGACCTTCAGCTCACTTGACAGACTCCTTTATCATGGCCCCAGGCTATTGCTCACTTCCACTGCTCTGTGCCCTGGGGCAACACCATCTTCTGCCTCAGAGCATGGCCCTGTGGCCCCATACATTTCCACCTCCCCAGGCTATCTGGGGAGAGGCACAAGCTGCTAGAGACCAGAAGACTTCTATTGGTGTGATGATTCCTGGGGTGTAGGGAGCCTGAGATGAGCTGGGTCCCAAGCTCTAGCCCTGTCCCCAGATCTACTTCATCTGGGTGACACGGACCCAGCGGCAGTTTGAGTGGCTGGCTGACATCATCTGGGGGGTGGAGGAGAATGACCACCAGGACCTGGTGTCCGTGCACATCTACACCACCCAGCTGGCTGAGAAGTTTGACCTCAGGACCACCATGCTGGTACATCAGGGCCGGCCAGGCAGAGCAGCTCAGTGATGTGGGTTGAGGGTAAGGATGGCCAAGGCAGGTGGGTGGACCCCATTTGGACTAGGAGCTGACCCTGGCTCTGCCTGGCTGTGACCTTCCTCCTCTACTCCCTCCCCCAGTACATCTGTGAGCGGCACTTCCAGAAGGTGCTGAACCGGAGTCTGTTAACGGGCTTGCGCTCCATCACCCACTTTGACCCCCCTTCGAACCCTTCTTCGACTCTCTGCAGGAGGTCCACCCAAAGGTCAGTCCCACCCCATATTCAGGTTTTCTTCACCTTTGTTTGGGGTCTGAGCAAAGCTCCCAAACCTGCTCCATAGGGGAAGGAGAATCCACCCCCAGGGATATTGGTGGGGTAATGGAATGGAAGGGGAGAGGTATGGGTCACCCTGAGGGGCAAAGGGAGGAATCAGGCAGCAGGGACTTGCCACCTCTGAAGCCGTGATGTCTTGTCCAGAAGGAAAGGCTTGGTGGTTGGGCTGGTCCTCACCACAGACTCAGAATTATCCTTACCACTAATGCTGTCCAGCCCTCACCCTGGACACCAAGCTAACCTTCACCACGAACACTATGCTAGCCACACTCTCATAAAAACTGGGCTAGCCCTCAATGAGACACTAAACTGTCCTCAACTTGGACATTGATTAACCTGGCCCCTATTGGAAACACTGATCTTGCACCTGAAGCTAGCAAATGCGTTGGAAAACGGTAAAGGCTGGACGCACAGAGAGCAAGTCTACCAAAATTGAGTGAGTTTTATAAACATTGAGGCAGCCCTCACCACGCATGGTACAAAGCAAACCTTCATCAGGAACACGGAATGGTCCTCACCAAGGACTCTTGCTGGTCTTTAACATGAACATGGAGCTAGCCCTCCCTCTGAACACTGAGCTAGCCTTCACTTCTTCCTCCAACAGGTCCAGAAGATCGGGGTGTTTAGCTGTGACCCCCATGGCATGACCAAGAATGTGGAAAAGGCCTGTCAGCTCATCAACAGGCAGGACGGGATTCATTTCTCCTACCATCATGAGAACTTCTAGGCCTCCTGCCCAGGGCCTCTGCCCACTGCCCAGCTGAGCAGAGGTTTGGCCCCATACCTCACCTCTAGCTTTCCTGTTTCTGGCTCCCTCAGCCGTCTCCCCATTCGCACCTCCCAACCTTGGTCCAGGTGGCCATGGTTAGTCACCTCATGCGGGTTCAGGGACTCCCAGGCCCGGAAGCTCTCAGCCTGGAGAAATGCAAGGCACTGTGTGGGGACTAGAGGTTGGGAAGTTGGAGAGCTAGTATTGCTTTGGGGCAAAGTGACACCTCTTCTTCCAAAATAAGAAAAAAAATCAAAAAACTGGAGCAGAAAAATGGTGTTTGTGTGTGTGTGTGTGTGTGTGTGTGTGTGTGTGTGTGTGTTTAGGGGACTGTGAGCCTAAGGATGAAGTGGGAGCACAGATGCTGGCATCCTAAAACCCCTTCCCCCAAATCTCCCCTCCTCTGAGCTCCCCACTGTCAAAAGGGCTGGCAAATGCCTTAGAGAGGGTACAGGGTAGACCCACAGAGAGCAATTTACAGGACCCCCTCAGCACCCCATTCTAACAGCACAGTTGATCTTTTCTGCCAACTTTTTAAACGTGTACTGTAGTCAAAACCTGCCCCAACAGGCCTCAGTGCTCCTCAGCTCTTCTCTCCTCTTCCTGCTCTAATAGCCTTTTATAAATAAGCCACTTTCCTGCCTTAGGGTGGCTAAGGCACCCTAAGCCTTAGGGTGGGGTCCTCACGCAGCCAGCTCACCGAGGCTGGTCCACACGTTCTCTTTGAGCTTGCCTGTACCCACTGACTAAGGGAACCCCTCCAAGGCCAAGCGCCCCAGCTAGAGACCCCTTCCCCTGCTCAGGGGCACCTTTCCTGACAGAGGGCCTCTCAGGGTGGCTAGTGTGGGGCTCCTGAGGCCTGGTCAGGAGGGGCAGAGGGAGGTGTGAGGGCTTCTGGTGACGGTGGGCTGGGCACAAAGAAGGGAGCAGTGTAGCAAGACACAGCAGGAGTCTACAGGGAGCCAGAGCTCACTGGCTTGCCCCAGGACCTCAGTTACTCCTGGTCCTCTGAGCCATGGGAGGGTGGAGCACCTGTATGAGTGCCTGTATGAGTCTTCTGTGTAGTGAGATGACAGCAAGGAGACTGATGAGCACATCACCTAACCTCTTTGGGCCTCTGTTTTCTCATCTGCAAAATAACCGAATGCCCTCCAAGTCTACTTAAGCATAGGGCAACCTCTATGATGGAATGTTTGAAGCAGGACTCAATTTCAAGTGATCCTTTCCACTGTCCCCACAGAATTCTTGCATTCGTCAGATCACATATCCTCGATTTCGAGAAACTAGCCACTGGATTAGAAAATCCAAATTCCCGTGCTTCACACCACGCTTGGGAGTTGCAGGTATCCGTTCTGGAGGAGGCTCTCAGGCTGGGCAGCCGTCCCGAGGGTGTTAGTTCAGTGGGTCATCGGTCATTGGGAGCTTCTGTTCAGCTTGCTCATGGGAGCGGGAGGGCGGGCCTGGAGTGGTTTGAAAGCAGCTCCGCCTGGCGGCCCGGTGGTATTCCCCAGGGACTGGGCCCCAGGCCTCGGCGGGTTCCAGCTGCGGGCGCGGGCTGGGGGGCCGCCAGGGCCGCGGGCGGTGTGGCCCCTCCGGTAGAGGCGCGGCCATCAGGGGGCGCGCGCGGACGGCCCCGCCAGGCGCCACAGCCACGAGGGAGATCCGGGCCCGGGCTGGCCGGCTTCAGGTCTCGGGGTCGGACCCATCGGCCCGGGGCCGCGGGAGGCGCGGCAGGCCCCCGCTTCCTCTGGAAAGGAAACGCAGTCGGCCCGCCAGCTTTCCCGCCTCCGCCGGCGTGCGGCTTCCGCGTGGCAGGGGCGCCCCGCTCCCTCCCGCCTGGCGCGCTGCCTCTTTGTCTCTCCGTGGCTCCCCTCCTCCCAGACAAATGGCTGTTGGCAGGAAATTAGATGCGCTCTGTGGGAGCCGCGCTCGTCGGGGCGGCGGGGAGGGGGCGCCGCGCGGCAGGCCGGCTCTGGTGCCCCAAGCCGGGGAGGGGGCGAGGGGGGATGTTTTGACATCTCGTCAAAGGAAGGAACTTGATGCTTCGAAAGTGCTTTTCACAGCCGCCTGTGTCCGCTCCAGAGCTGATTTATAAACAGAATCTGTGCTCGCTCAACTCCCTCCCCCGTCAGCCCGGGGCGTGGGGGGGGGCGGGGGGGGATGGAGGAGGGGGCAGGAGGGAGCTGCGGCGCTGGAGGCGCGGAAGCGGCTGTGCCTGGCAGGACTGGGTTTATTTATTGCCTCTGGCCCAGAGCCGGGGCGGCCCCGGGCCTGTACAAGTTCCCTCCGGCCGAGCCCTTCCCCTCCTTCCCCACCCCCAATGCCGTCTCCCCGAAGCCCCGCACCAGACTCCGGCGGAGCCCGCCGGTGGTTTGGGGGTGTAGGCGGAGAGGTGGTTAGAGCACCCCGAAGGCCCGCGTCCAGCTCCATTCCCAATCCACCCCTCCACCCCTGGGTAAAGAGGGTGGAGGTCGCCACCTCTGCCCTAGGGGAAGAAAGAGGCTGGAGCTGTCTATCTTAAACTCCTCAGGAGATCAGCGATTCTGAAATCCCTTCCTCCAGGGGCTATCCTTTCTCCCCAGGGAGTCCTCTATCCTCAGCTCCAGACCACCTCTTATTCCAAGGCTCCAGTAGTCCTTCCCTTTAGAATAAATTAAGGAATCTCCAGCTGCCACTCGATTCCAGGGAGAGGGCCAAGAAAGGTTTGAGAGATCATGTGGCCCAGGAAGGGCCACAGCCCTCAGCCAGGGGATGAGCACAGGGCTGGGTCCAGATCTGTCACAATGCCCAGGCCTCACACCTACAGAGTCCGGATGGCCACGGGGTAGAGCAGGGACATGTGCTCGGCCCCCTTAATGGGCAGCTTGCGGCTGGCGTAGTGGTGCACGATTTCAGGGACGCTGCTGAAGGGCGGGCTGTTCTGGCCCAGCACATACTTGTGTTCCTTGGTCCGGGACAGCTTCATGTGCATGAAGCCCTGACTGCTCCTGGGAAGAGGAGGGGAGACCCTGGTGAGTGGGGCCCTCTCCGGTCATCGTTACCACCCCACCACCCGCTGCAAACATGGTTGTTCCAAGCCAGCTGAGAGTGGAGGCAACTAGGGAAGGTGGAGGTCAGTCCAGCAAGCAGGGAGGGGATGTAGGGGATTTTGTAAGTAGGCAGCAGTAGGTACTGGCTTTGTGGTGAGGGCACTGGGTGTGCCAAGAATATGCAGGTGGAAACAAGCTATCAGCACCACCCCCCAACCCAGGGATCCAGTCGCTCCTGCCTCAGCCTATGCACCTCCCCCAGCCTATGTGACCAGGGCCAGTTTACCCTCCCCCTCCTTGAGCTGTGGGGGAGGACATCTGTGTGGGGGGAGCTCTTGGTGCCTCGTGAACACAGACACCCTTGGCAGGACAGTGGGTGGACACATGCGACAACCAACCAGGCGAATCTTGGTTGGGGCTCTCTTGCAGAGACTAGGGGAGAGAGGGAGCTGGACATCACCCCCAAATCTGGGAATACTCAGCTGCCTTGTCCTGGGGACAGCCCTTCACCCTCCTGCTAACTGGGCCTTGGGCCAATCCCCCAGCTCATCTATCCAGCTCTTCTGCCTGGGATGACATCATCTGTGAGGCTGCAGCTCCATCCCCTCCCTCAGAGAGGACATACTCCACTGCCTCTCCCATCTCCCCACCACAATCCAGGAAATCAGCATCAGTGCCCAGCTCTGCCCACAAGACAAGGACCCTGCTGCTCAGAGCTCTGGCCAGCTCCCAGCAAGAACGTTTGTTCAAACTACCACAGGCCTCATCGGCCAGGCCCCAGGTCTGAAACTCCAAACAGGCAATGGGGAAACCATGCTTGGGAGAGCCCTGAAGCCCGAGTACTTGTTTCTGCTGGTCAGAGCTTACCTGGGGACAAGAGCCGGGCTCAGAAGCTGGTGTGGGAGGTAGGACTGGGGAGGGGGCTGCCTCCTCGTGAGGTTTGCCACCCTTGAGAGGTGAGGCTGGCAAACCCCCTCACTTGCTTCCCCTGTCTGTATACAAAGAGGGCTCTGACTGGTCCCATTTCACTAGGGCCACAAGTGAGAAAGCACAGAGCGTGGGGAGACTAAAGAGGAAAGGGATGGGAGGAAAAAAACAGGCCCTTAACACCATCCTTCCCTCCCCCGCCCGCAGGGTACAGTTCCCTAAAGCCTGGGCATGTGTGTCAGGGTGTGGGACCATCCTTCATCTGCAGGGCTGAGATAACGGCTGAAGTTGACAGTGACCACGCAGGCCCTGGGGAAAAGAGCAAAGGGCCTGAGGAACACATACAGCCCCTGGGGCAGTAGAGAGGGGAGGCAGTGAGTGGTTGCCCTTCCCTGTCTGCCCTATGCCAAAATCCAGACCCAAGGCTATGGGCATCAGGGTAGGCCCTGTGCTTCCGCAGTTTGGGGACAGCTCCTCCCCACAGTCCACTTGACAGAATCCCCTCTCCTGAAAACTGTACATTGTATCTTCTCCTTCAGGGACAGATCTGGCCAAGAAGGGCAACAAGTGGCCAGAGAACTGAGTTGGCAGCTGAGCGCTCAGCCTCCACACCTGGATAACTGACCTCCTGGGACGAAGTCCCAAGGGTCCATTAAGACACAGCAGAGCCCTTGCCTGACCCTCAGGGAACTGAGGTGGGACTAGCTGGGCAGCAGGGCTAGGGCTGGCATGGCTTTTGGAGGAAGCTGTTTAATTACCAGTGAAAGCCCTTCCATTACAGAGAGAAGAGAAACCATAATTGTATTTCAGAGAAGCCATTTATATGTAAACGAGGCCCTGGCAGACAGATGCTGGCAGGGCCTGATCAGCCTGGGCTGGAGCGGTGTCCAGGCCGGCCTCCCCCTTTCACTCCTCAGGATAAGGCAGGGCCCAGGCTCTGCTCTGCTCTGCTCGTGTCTCTTCTTGCCTTGGACCATACCAGACTTGATGGGGGGTGGAGCTGTGTAATGGAACAGTGTGATTCTTGGAGTTGGCCTGAGCTGGGTTCAGATCCTGCTCTGGGCACTTTATTAGCTGGTGGCCTTGAGCAAGTCACATACCTCTTTAAATCGATTTTCTTTCTATAAAGAGATTGATCTTGCAGGACGGTAGCTGGTTTGGAGATGGTATGTATGCTGCTTGGCACATAGTAGATGCTCTATGAATCTTAACTATAATTTTTAAAGCAATACACATTCTGAAGTTATGTACATCAAATTTTTGACAAATGAATTTTTCCTAAATGCTCCTTTGATGTTATAATTTGCAGACTCCCCCAGTATAAGAGGTGGAAGAAACCTAAGAGGTATCCATTGACATATTTTGCAAAGGTAGAAACCGAGGTCCAGAGAGGTTAAGTGATTTGGCTAAGGTCACACAGCTAGTTTTTTTTTTTTGCGGTACATGGGCCTCTCACTGTTGTGGCCTCTCCCGTTGCGGAGCACAGGCTCCGGACGCGCAGGCTCAGTGGCCATGGCTCACGGGCCTAGCCGCTCCGCGGCATGTGGGATCTTCCCGGAGCGGGGCACGAACCCGTGTCCCCTGCATCAGCAGGCGGACTCTCAACCACTGTGCCACCAGGGAAGCCCCACACAGCTAGTTTTACTAAAACCAAGAATGAAATTCAGGTTATCTGACTATAGTCTAGCATTTTTTCCATTATCTTGCAGTGAAGTTGAATAATTATCCTCCAGTGTATCTAATACTCCCAAATTTCCATATATTGGATATGTCTGAAGTGGGGGTGTACCTGTACTCTAATGCCCCCTAGAAGATGTGACAGGAAGTGGTACAGATGCCCCAGTAATGATGGGGCATGTGAATGGACACAGCACTCTGACAGGCTGCTATGTGGGATGCAGGTTCTACCAGGCAGAGCTCCTAGGTACTGAGGAGAGGACTAGCCATCCTGCCAGTAGAACCTGGGAGGCTGATGCTGGTCTCTGTATCTGTGCCCAGAGTGGAAGGCTAAGGAGGAGGAGGAGGAGCCCTGCCTCCCCTGCCTCTTCCAGGACCCTTTAAAGCCCAGTTGTCAGCCGCTAGCACCCAGACCTTCTGCCCTCTTCTTCAGAGTGAACAAGAACAGCTTTGTGTCCACTGCTCCATCCTCCTCCCAGCACCCAGCCTCCATCTCACCCTGTTGAGTCCCACAGGCAAAGTTCCTATCTCCTTGCCTGTACTTGTAGAACATCTTGGGCTTCTGTTAATAATGATGATAGTGATAATTCATTAAGCACTTGGCACTATGCTAAGTGCTTATTTCATTTAATCCTTCCCTGTAAGTCAGATATGATTATTCCCCCATTTTATAAGGAAACTGAGGCCCAGAGAGGTTAAGGGGGCCCCAGGCCACAGAGCTAGAAAGTGACAGAACCCTTCTAAGCTGCACTCTATAGCTTGACTGCTTCCCCCAATGGACTCTGCGCTCCCTGGGAGCCGGGGCTGAGCCTCAGACCTCTCCAGATGCCCAGGGCTTGGCACAGAGTCGGCACATGTTCACAGGGGATGAAGTTCTCCCCAGCCTGGCTGGGCATGGGAGAGATACTGGCGGCTCCTCCTGTCCTGCTGGTTATCCTCCCACCGATTCCCCTTGGAGTCATCCTGACAGGCTCACTCTGCCTGAAGCCACCAGCCAGCAGGCCCCACTCACTTGAGGGACAGGGAGAAGTCGTTCTTGCTGGTCTCACTGTTGCGCACCAGGTAGCTGGCCTCTTTGCACAGCCGGAGCAGGTTCTCGGCATCTGTTCGACTGATGGCCCCGTGGTACCAGCTGAGGACAAGAGAGAGGAAGGGGGGGCATCTCTGCTGGGTCCCTCACTGTCCAGGCCCACCCATTCTGGGTGTCCCCTGCAGGCAAGCCGGTGCCAGGAGGGGAAGGGAGGGGTGAGTCCCCAGCTGGACACAGACACTCACACCTGGTTTTCCAGAGGCAGTGCTGGGTCTGTCCACTCCCCCAGGGGGCTGCTGGGCTCCACGCTTAGGGACTTGGCTGACTTGGGGTTCCCTGCAGAGAGTCGGGGAGGGAGCCGCCCCTTCTCCTCCCGGCCAGGTGACAGGCAGCTCTTCTCAGATCCTTCAAACTGGGCTGTGGGGGACATACCAGTCATAGACTCTGAGGACCCTAGAGATAGAGCCCTATAGACTAGCCAGTGCTCCATCCCCATTTCCAGCCAAAAGGGGGCAAAGGAATGCTCTGGAAGGGTGGGGCGTGCTCATGAGCCTGACCAGCTCTAGGGACAGTATCCTAGGTCCATCCCTGGGTGGGGCGGGGGCGGGCTCAGCTCTCCTGTGCCACAGGGCCTCCCAGTACCCACACCATGGCAGGAGAGGGAAGACAGCAACATGAGAAACCACTTAAGCTCCTCCCTCTGGAGGAGCTGACTGCCTTCCCTTATTCCATCCCCCTCAGGGTGGCTTCAGTGCTGATAATATTGTTTCTTTCTCCTCCTCAAGAGTTCATTACCGTTCTCCAAATCACCCTGCCAAGCCGTTCTGTAGAAATGACTTATCGATCTGAGAACAATTATCTGACTCCCCTTGGTGCCATCCTGACAGGCTAATCCTGCCCAAAGCCGCCAGCCAGCCCGCCCCTCCCCCGCTCCCAAGGTCGCGGCCCACAGGCTCCCCTCCCCCACCCACAGAAGCCCAGCAGAGGCAGCTCTGGCCTCCCAGACTGGGACAGGCATGACCGCTGAGCCTGCCCAGGGAGGGCTGAAGCCAGTGAGCCAAATGGGCACGAGCACACATGCACAGATGACAGAGACCCTCCTTCAGCCTGTATTTACAAAATACCCACTCACACCCACGCACAAATGTACAAACAGGTGCTCATGCAGGTGTGCGTATGCACAGATGCAAGCACATCCCTGGCTGCGCATTCTGGGTAAAACTGAAAGTAGATGAAGTGTTGAGTGTCTTTTTTCTCCGCCTAGCACTTTCAAGCCCTCATTGTCCTTCCAGTCACCAGATACAAAGATCAAACCTTTCCTTTAACTTCCTGTGCTAGCATCACCCCTGCCTCAGGCGTTATTTGCACTGCTGAGGGATCTGGTCAGGCAGAGCTCTGCCCAAAAGACTGAATTTAGAATAATGGATTTTTATGGCATGGGGGGGAAAGATATTTGGAAGGGGCCTCCCTCAGGAGATACCTTCCCCACCCCTTTAGGGGAGGGAGGAACGTGTACTTTGTCCCTTCCATCTTCCTCCAGGGCGAGAGGGATTCCTCCTGGGTTCTCTGAACTCTGCCCCACCTCTCTGCTTCTCCAACCCAATCCACAGGGCCTGAGGGCTGAGAGGACACATCACCCTGGCCAGAAGCCCCCAAAGGACCCACCGCTGCCATCCTCCAGGCTGGACTCAGGGAGGGGTGAGGCTGGACCGGAGATGTCCCTGTCCCCGTCGGGAAGGGAGGGGCTGCTGTCCAGCTGTCCCACCGGTGGAGGCCAAGGTAGGTCTTTGATGACCTTAATGTCAACTGGAGCCAGTAGCAGCAGGGAGAAGAGAGACAGACAGGGACAGAGACAGAGAGAGGCAGAGATTGAGACACCATAACCCAGAGCCAGGACACAGGACAGCCTAGAAAGGAGGAGGGTCAGAGCAGAGGCAGGGGCAGCTTCTGAGGGAAGAACAGGACTCTCAGAGGACTGGGCGGAGCCACACTGACCGCACCATGGCAGGTGGGAGGCTCCAGGAGCAAACAGCCAGACACAGGGTCTTGCTCTGCCAGCCCCACAGGTCCCCTTTATTTGACCTCTCACAAGCCTCCAGGGCCCAAAGGGCCCAGGAAGGGAGGGAAAAGCATGACCAGGAGCTGCCCGTACTCCCCAGCATCATACCTGGACACCCACACAGCATCCTGGCACGCCCCACCTTGCCTCCCTTCCCCCTTTCGCCTGCAGCCTGGGAACTCATGGGCAGCGAGACCGAGACAGCCCAGCCTCAGGCTGTCAGGAAAACTCAGAAGCCAGAGCAGATGTTTTATTGAAATTTACCCACCACACCCTCAATCCTGAGCCTTGACAATTAGGAGAGCCATGCCACTGGCGGCTGCAGGACTGCTAACAGGTTTCCTAATGAGGAGCATAGATTTTCCCATTAAGCAACTCAAACAGTATTGATTCTCCAAGGAGACTTCGGGAGATAAACGGCCCATCCTCAATGGTGCACGCTTTACGGGAAACAAATTAGGAACCTGTGGTTTCCCAGTCTGGCTGCCGGGGTGGGGAGGACAGAGTGGAGAGCCGGGTCCAGCTCCAGGATGAGCTCCTTGCCCAAGGAGGGCTGAGGAAGACATGGGAGTAGGAATGAGGTCTAACGGCACTGAAGTCCTTTATGTTCTCACTGAACAAGGCTCTTGTACCAGGCTCTTGTATCACCCACTCAGGCCCTCTCTATGTTGGACTCCGGGCCTGGGATGGACACTGGGGTGCTTGGTACAGGAGAAACCTGATGATTTCTCCCTCTCCCCACTGGTTCCTGCTCCTGAGAAATACCCTTGGGGCTAGGCTATACACACAGTGGGTTTTCACTGTCCGGAGTGTCAGTGCTTTCCTTTGTTACGTGTACGTATTTAACATATGCCACAAGTTTTATCATTTTGTTTGGAATTTCTTTATTTTTAAGTATACACCGCCTCCCAAAAGATGGAAGTGGCTCAAGCCTCTTGGCCTCTGAGAGGTGGTGATGCAGGGAGTCATCCCCGACCCTGCACACAGTTCTGTGTCCACACCGCCCAGCTCACCACTCTCCATGGTGCAACTCAACTGCACTTCCCTTGAGCCCAGCTCCTGCCCCCCACCCCCACCCCCACCCCAAGTCCACTCCTCCCATCCCCCTGAGCCTGGAAAGCTGCTCAGAGGCCTCAGCAGACCTGCCCTCTCCACCCAGGACTCACCTGCAAAGGCTTTGGAAATCCGCTCCTTCTTCCACTCCCAGGGCTGGTCATACTCCTCAGGGGGCCTCTCATCATCCTCTGGCAGGCGGGACTCCCGGGGCCAGGAGGCCCCCTCACCTTCCGGGGTGGCCCCCTCCTCCTCCTCTGGCTCATAGGGCGTGTCATACAGAGGCAAGGGCTGAGCTGCTGTTTCCTTGGAGCCCCGGATCTCTGCCAGGGCAAGGCAGGAGGGAAGGTGTGAGCAGTCCTGGCTGCCTGGCTCAGCGCCCCCAGTAGCACTCCCCAGCTACAAGCCTTCAGAGGAGATGCTGGCTGTGGGGGGAGCCCAGTGACCACACATCTGGGGTCCCTCACCCTCAGAACACCTCTAGGGTTCCAAAAGCATGGGACCCAACAGAGGCAGGGGCAGAGAAGCACCAGAGTGAAAGACAGAAAAAAGATCCTGCAATGGCCAACAAGGGCTGGGGAGCTGAGGCTTACACATTTAGGAAACTGAGGCAGGGTCCATCTCCATCTCCTTGCTACTCAGATCCATTTATTTCCTTGTGTCCCAAGTTATGTCATTTTGCAATCAGAAAATCCTTCTTTGTTGCTCAGGTACTGCTGACCACCCCCTCCTTGAAACTGTCCCCTTTGGACAAGTCATTTTCATGGACTGTCCTCCTCTCCCATCACCCCCGTTTGGTCTCTTTCCCTGGATCCTCTCTTGGTCTCTGTCCGCCAGGGCCAAATCTTATTCATCTCTCCCTGCTCTCACTCTCCAGTCTCATGGCACCCTTTGCATCTATATGTTTCCAACTGCCATAAAAATGTTTCACTTTGATGTTTCAAACTCACTGCTTTCCCCCAAAATTCTTCTAGTCTGTTCTGTGATCCTCTTTTGGGGATCACTGACCCAGTGAAAATCTGATAAAAGCTATGGAGCTACTCCCCAGAAAAATGTGCGAATTTTCACATACAATTCCACGACACTCATGGACCTCCTGGGGGTCTACACCCTTCTCATCTAAATACACTAGCCGCCCTCTCACTTTCTCCATTTCTGTCTACTACACTGCTCTCCTTGGTCCTGGCCCTCCTTCATTCTCTGAATCCCATGTGTTCAGTGCCAATACCTGATGACTCTCCCCCTCAACTCTCCACGTCTAGATTACTGCTAGGGTGAACCTCCAATCTACAGGCTCATGTTTCAGGGGCTCCATGGAATGACACTCCCTACTGCTCTCTGCTCCCTCACCCACCTCTCCCAGGGAGGGAGAACAGCTTATCTGATTGGCCAGTGGAAGCTTCCTTTCTTTCCCAGATTTGCCTACTTGCAGAGAGAGAACATTCTGGTTCTTTCTCCTCCTGCCTCCGTGCAGGGGCCTATAGCTGTCCTGAGTTGCCCAAGCCTGAGTAGGCAAGTTTAATTCTGTGGTGAAGTATTCTTAGCTATGTCGTTCTGGTGACATAGCTAAGTAATGTTCTCCAGTCAACTTTATCAGTAATAAAGCTGGCATTGCTATCTCCATCTGTTTCCTTAATCCTATTCCTCAGTTATTTCCAAGCTCAGAGGGGCAGAAAGGGGTGTTAATTATTGGTCCCTTAAAGCCTCAACAATTTCCACGATAGCCTACTAACTCATCTTTCTTATTTTTTAATTAATTAATTTATTTATTGGCTGAGTTGGGTCTATGTACGCGAGCTTTCTCTAGTTGCGGCGAGTGGTGGCTACTCTTCGTTGCAGTGTGCGGGCTTCTCATTGCAGTGGCTTCTCTTGTTGCAGAGCACAGGCTCTAGGTGCGTGGGCTTCAGTAGTTGTGGCTCACGGGCTCTAGAGCGCAGGCTCAGTAGTTGTGGTGCGCGGGCTTAGTTGCTCCGCAGCATGTGGATCTTCCCAGACGAGGGCTTGAACCTGTGTCCCCTGAATTGGCAGGCGGATTCTTAACCACTGCGCCACCAGGGAAGCCCCCTAACTCATCTTTCTGATGCCCAGTTCTTCTAGTGTGTTCTGTACACCAAAGCCTCAGTAATCCTCTAAAAATGCCACATTCATCCTGTTCCTTTCTTGCTCAAGAATCCATAATGGCTCCCTTCCCATGTTTGGAGCAAGTCCAAATGCCTCATTTGAGCCTTCAAGACCTGCACTACCCCCTCTTGGCCTCTCTCATTTTAGCTCTCCTGTATGCCCAGCACTAAGATTATTTGCCCCTGAACAAACCTTCCTCTCATCCTTCCCTGGGGCCTTGGCTTACACTGATTCACCCCTGTCCTCCTCTCTGATCACCCACATTGTTCCCTTTCCCTGGATGCTTTCTTGACCTCTGTTCCCCAGGGCCAGGTCTCATTCACTTCTCCCTGCCCTCACTCCTTGAACTACTTGCTCAATCTCATGTGCATTGCATCTGCATTTCTAGTCATGTGTTTCCAATTGCCATAGATGTTTGCTTCGAGGTCCGATCATTTCAGACCCATCACCTTCCCTAAAGCTAGTGATTCTCTTCTTGGGATCAATGACCCCCAGCCCACACCACTAGCTTGTCATTCGTGACTATCCCAAATGCTTCTGTTGTCTGCCCTTTGGTTGTATGGCCTTCTCTAGCACCTCACGTCTCAGGCACCACAAGTCCCAGCTTCTTCTCCAAAATGACTATCTTGAAGACAATGGCCACCCTCCCCAAAGACCCAGCAAAGGCTTTCTCCATATTTTCTAGGGACCAAGGAATCAGTCCTTAGACTTGTGGGTCCCAGAGCCTGTTCTGCAGATACTCAAGCCTCAGGGAGCAACCCCCAACCCCACCCCCACCCCAAACTCCATCACTCACCGGCCATCATCTTTTGGGCCTCATAGGGCTCCATGTAACCGTCATTCTCGGGGACCTTCTCTGGGGCTCCTGAAGCTCCTATTGGGCCTTCACCAGTCTCCTGAACATCAAACGGATCCGCATAGTCTTCTAGAATTGCTAGCTTTGGGAAGAGAGTGAGGGGAGCAAGCTTCAGACGTCTGAGAGACAGCTCTGCTTCTCCCCAGGATGCTCTGTCCATGGGAGCAAGAGTCCTGGGCAGGCTGCCCAGGAGCTTGGATGGGGAGAAGCTCTGGCTGTTCCTTTGCAGGGGTCCCCACTAGGCTGCCAACAGAATGGTACATCTTTCTTTTCTGTTAATTTTGTGCCTCTGGCCCATTCCCTAGGCTAAATGGACAGGATGAGGCTCTGGGCTTTAAGGCCTGCCTCATTCAGGGTCCAGGCAGGACCAGAGCCTATACCAGGTGGCCTAACAGAGGGAATTAATTCAGAGACCTGGTTATAAAGGTGCTGGAGTTCAAAGAATAAGCAGGGAACAGTAGGCAACTGGGGGATTAGCTTGGTCCATGCCTAGCATTGCATTCCCAGATGCTAAACAAATAAGTATTTGCTGACCTTCAAGGAAGATACTGAGTTTATGCCACATTTCACTGGTTTATCCTCACAACATCCTTCACAATGTCATGTGGGAATTATTATCCCCATTTTAAGGAAATGGAGGCTCAGGGCAGGTAGGGAACAACACGCCCAAGTCCATTCCACATAAGTGGAGAAACCAGGATTGGAACCTGTGCCCTTTGTGCAAAATCATGCTGCCAGCCTGCTACCACTGGGCATCTTGGCTGTCCTGGGAGAGAGACCACCTTAGGATAGCCCTGAGAAAGCCAGGGTTTGGGCTCTGCTGAAATCCCCCAGGCTCTTGGAGGACAGGGACAGGAAAGGTATGGTCTTGGCCCTCCTCATCCCAGGCTGCAAGCCGCACACCCTGCAGAGGAGCTTAAGGTGCTCGGGGTGGGGCACAGCTGAGGACAAGAAAGCCTTTCTCCAAGCTGGGCACAGGCTTGGGGGGACCTGCTGAGGCAGAGACAGAGCACAGCCCGCTGCACGCTAACTGCACCTTGGGGCAGGAGAACACTGCACACCCGGTTGCCAGGCGTTGACAAGAGGTAGCTCTGGGGCCTGCGGCATAGGGAAGGGGCCACTCCTGCCTTTCCCCTATTCTCGGTCTAGGCTTTGGTTCTGGTCCAGATCAGGACCAGTTGGGAGACAGTTGGGCAGGGAGGCTGTGGGGATGACCACCTGTCCTGGGTTACAGGACCTGGGACCCCTACCAAGGCGGAAATGGAGAAAGAAAACTTCCCACCTCAGAGCCCCCTTCTGCATGTTCCTTGAACCCCCACTGGCCCCTCTAGGGGTCTCAAGAGTGTCCCAACAGCTCCTACCATCTCATGCATCGGTTCTTCAGCTCCTACTCGTTTCACCTTGTTCCAGTCAAGACCCCCAGCTCCTTTACCTCCCTCGAATCTCTGCCTGCTTCTGAGAAGACCACCATCTCAGATCATCCCATCACCTCCACCAGAGCATCCACTGGCCTGGGGCTCCTTGTCACTTCTGTCCCTCCAGCTCCAGTAAGCACCTGGTTCACAGTGGGCACTAGAAAAATGTTACTGCTAGATCACTGCCTATTTCCCATTACAGCGCCCCCCACCCCCCGCTCTGCGAGTCCCCCTTCCTGCAGGAAGTGCAGAAAAGGAATCCACTCCTACCCCGAGCTGCTTCACCCCAGGCCAACGGGCACCCACAGTCTCACCCACCTGACCAAGGGGCTCTGGAGCCAGCCCATTGGGTACCCACCCAGGTCGGCACCCAGCCTTACACTCATAAGTGGCAGCTACTTAACAGTAACTGAATCAACAAATGTGCTATCCTTAAACCTTGCAATGGCTCTCCAGTGCCAAAAGAACAAGTCCAAAGTTAAAGGGATTTAAAGATTCCACTTTGCTCTTTGGGTTCTCTCTACCCACCCTAGGTTACTTTGTTACCTGAAAGCTCTATAATCTCTTTCTTCTCTCAAAGGCTTTCCCTTTACCTGGATCAGATTATTTTTCTTTAGAAAGCCTTCCACTCTCCCTCCAGGTCTGGTTAGGGCCTCTGTGCTGGGCTATCAGCACACTGTGTAGTAAATACTTGTTTTATTATCTGTCTTCCTGCAGACTGTGAACTTCCTGAGGGCAGGAACCACGTTCATTGCTAAATTCCCAATACCTAAAAGTGCTCAGTAAATATTTGTTAAATCAGTTCATATAAAAGAGGAAGGAAGAATGGACAAAGGAAGCACTTTTCCTTGTTCATTCAGGAGAGGAGGAAGCATGAATCTGGCTGGGGAGTCAAACATGGGGTATGATCCCTGGAAGCTGCTCAATAAGTAGAAGCACCTGGCCCAAGCCCCAGGCCCCCCCCCTCCCCAACTCCACAGAGCCCCCCTTGCCTTCCCTTAGCAAGCCCAGTCAGAGCTGCAGGCAGCGCCCTTCCCACTGGAGTCCTGGGCCAGTCGTGGCAGCTCGGGGCCCATGGGCACCCAGGTGGCAGCTCTGTGGGCAGCTCAATGGCTCCTCTGTTCCATTCCTGGCTCCACACCCTGCTCCAGGAAGCCCTGGCCTCCGCCCTGGGCTGGGGCGCCTAGAGAAGCCACCCACGGGGCCGGGTCGGGAGTAGCAGCAGAGACACCTGCTGGGAAAGACGGGCACCCGACCTGGACATAGAGGACGTGTCAGAGACCAGACCTGCTTTCCCAGTGGCTTCTAGGTCACGTGAAGAGGCAAAACTGCTCCGTGTGGGGAAGCTGCCCCTGTAGGCTTCTGACACCTTTGCTCTATCATGATTTACTTTGTTTATGGGCCCTCTACCTGACTCTGCCGTGCTCACTGTTGTATACGGCATCCATCACAGGGCCTGGCACACAGTAGGTGCTCAGTGCGCATTTACTGGATGCTCGAAAGGCCTCCTTCTACCCAGACTCCATCTTCTGGAGTGACACAGACTCTCAGATCCCCATTCATCCTAACTCTGACCTGACCGACCAGTAGGGGCTGTAGGAGCAGCCTGTCAGGAGAATCCACATTTGATAGGGATCAAAGCCTTTGGCTCAAGGGCAGAAGGAAGGAACTGGCAGGGAAGGCACCTAAAGCCAGGGCTGATATTTAGGCACATCCTCTGGTACGCTGTTGAAATGCTGAAATACTTCCAAACTAGTAGGTAAGTAGCTCTGCCCAGAGGGCCCCATGGCTCCCTCCACTCCTGCAGGAGGGTGGCAGGGTGCCTCCAGGACCCTGGTCTTGCACCTGTTCAATGGGGCAGTGCTCCTCCCAAAGCAGCTGTCAGGCCTTGCCTCTCCTTCCTGCCCAGGCCTCTCCTGAGGTAGCTGGCAGGCCCACCATCTGGTTGAACCCTCCACTCTGCAGCTGGGCCCTGCTACGAGTTTCTGACCCCACCTGTGGGGCTTTTGAGGCCAGGGGAGCAAAGGAGACACATGTCACGGGATTTGGGCTCTGCAAAGTACCCGAAGTCTACCACTGTCCCTTTTCTCCATTTCTTTAGTTTATATTTAATGTCTGGAAGCCTCTGGTTTTTTAATCTGTAGAATGGGGATGGTATTAGCACCTACCTCATAGGACTGGGTAGAGGACAATGAATGTAAAAAGTCCTTGGCCCAGAGGCTGGCAAGGAGGAGTCAGTGCTCAATAAATGTTTGCCGTGATGATAATCTCTTTTATTCAGGCATTAAGACCCCAGATTTCAGGTGCTTGTCCAGGGTGCACAGCTTGCAGTAGCAGAGACAAGAAAGACAGAGACCCAGGTCTCTTTTTTTTTTTTTGACCCAGGTCTCTTGAGTCTCATTGCCTTGCCACAGATTTTCTAGAAAAACTGGGAAATGTAGCATCTTCTCTCCTCTATTCGTAGATTTAAAATACACCTTAGCATGTTAAAGGCTCTGAGAAGTCCTGCAACCAAAAGACTAACTTAATTTTGTTTAATTCAGCATTTCTCCAAACTATTTAACCATGAAATCCCTTTTCCACTGAAAGTCTGTCAGTCTGGGAAATGGTGTACTATTGATATTTACCTTCCTCAAGATTGAACTTTTTGCACTTTCTGTTCCCACTTACTAGAATGCCCTTTCCAATTTTATCTGCCAGGGAAACTCCTTCACGTGAAACAAATTTGTTATTATCCTTTTCTAATAACAAAGCAATGCCATGCTTGTAAAACATTCATCACAGACATGCAATTGATGCTACCAAACCTTTTAAGACCCTTATAAGGCATGTCCGAAGCCACTTTGGGATTGGGTGGCAAGTGCTGGCCTTCAGCATTCAGGAAATGGTGAACTCAGCACAGAATGCAATCCTCATTCCTTCCTTAAGAGCCTCCTTCCCCTGGTTCATTAGCAAATGCTCAGTGGATACTTCCTCTCTCTGCAGGCCTCCTCTCAGCAGGTGCAAAGGTCCTGTGCAAAGGTCCCATACATGAGCTGGCAGCCAGTCTGGAGTCAGGCTGCCCAGCTGGGAACCTCAGCTCTCTAACTAGCTGTGAAACCTTGCAAGCGTGACTCAACATTGCTGTGCTTCAGTCTCCCTTTTCGTAATGCTGGAATAATAACTTGTCATAGACTTGTCATAGGGTTGTCATAGGGTTGTTGTTACAACAACCCTAGACTTGTCATAGGGTTGTTGTAAGGATCAACTGGTCTAATACACATCAGCTGCTTCAAATTGTACTAGATACAAGGTGGAGGCTCAGTAAATGTCCACGATTGTATTATTAAATACAAAGGACAAATTCCTGGATCCTCCAAGAGCTCACAGTGACAGACACAAAACAAGTTCCCAAAGAGTGAAGCACCTTGAGGTGCTATGAAGCCACACGGCTGAGCCCCAGGCTCTGCAAGCCCTACAGGCTCACTGTGTGCGGGGTTTGGGCCCCACCTCCACTCTCATATCATATCACACTGGTTCTCCAGGGCAACGGCAGTAGGCTGCAGGTAGCCCTCCAAGTCCCGGGCCCCAGCCAGCTGCTCCATCCAGGGTCACAGGGTCCCAGCTGTTCCTGGCTCCCAAAGGGTGGAGCACCAGGGCTGCGGTGTCACTGAGTCACTGCCCAAGCCAACAAGCTGCAGTTGTCTTCCAGAGGGAGGGAGTGCTGCAGCACGAGGGGGCAGCAGTGGATAGGGTGGACAGGCCTGCGGGCCTCAGCCCTCCTCGAAGCACCAGTGGCAGTGGCACCAACAACAGCATAGGCCACAAAGTTCAGATCCCTTGACCGGAACCCTCCTCCTTTCCTCCATCAGGGGACCCAAGGACACGTGTGAGATAAACGAACCAGACCTCTAGACTCTGCGCAAGTCATGTGAAAGAAAATTAAAGCAAAGAAGGAAACAAACTCAAAAAAGGTAAGGACTCGGTCTTCTAGGTGGTGAGTCTCTTTCAGCGCCTAGGCCAGTGTCACTTAATGATACTCAAAACACTCAATGAACACTGGCCAGGGAGGGCCCCTACCTGCCCTCCTAATCCCAGGGCAGGCATGTCTTGTTCATCTTCTGACATCCGGAATGTATCCTTCACTTTCTTCTTCCCGCCTATCTGTTCACTCGTTTCCAAACTTGGGCCCAGAGGATCCAAGTCCATGTGAAAACCATCTATGAGGTACAGTATCTATTCTTCAAAGTTCTTAATATTTCGGGCCCTGTGAACACCAGTGAGAATCTGAGAGCTGTGAGCCTTTTCCCAGAAAAATGCTCATGCCCCCAAATATGTGCACAGTATTTCTGGAGGTTCTTGAACCCTAGAAGCCCCTCTGTGAGCTAAGAACAAGAACCCTAGTTTCAATTCATACAGGGTGCCTGACTGTCTTAGTGTTCACATCACCTCTGTCTCTCTGTTTTGCTCTCTCACTCTCTCATTCTCTGTCTCTTTCTCTCACACACGTATCTTGGCATGATGGAGGCAAAGGACACACTGTGCAGATGGTCAGAGGCAACTCAAAGCTTCATCCAACCAGGGCCCCTCTCCCATCCCCATCCCCTTTTCCTAATTAGATCAGGTTTTTCCTGTTGAAGGTCTGAGAAAAGGGAGCAAAGCAAGGGAAGGCACAGCTCTCTAGCCCCTCTGCCAGAGCATAGCCTGATGGCCAGACAGGGCCCAGTACCAAGAGGGAGTCTTCCTGCAGCCAGATGGCGAGGCTCTGCCTGCCTGCTGCTCCCACACCTGCCCTGCCAGGCCTGCCCAGATGGCCACCCTTGCACCCCTGCCAACTGCAGCCGTGGGTCTCAGGGTGGGCCAGCAGCCAGAGCCCTGCATGGGGAGAAGGCTAATGGTCCTGAGCCCCCAGGCCTCTCAGGGTCCTGTCTGAGGCCTATTCTCTCCAGCCCCTACATCCACTGGGCTCATTCCCCTTCAATTTCTCTGGCTCATCACAGAAGCATTTGCACCCATTTCATCAAACCTCATGATCCAGCTCCTCTCAGAGGGTTCTGACCCACCCAGCACCAGCTGCTGGACTGCAGAAGGAGAGAAGTGAGCCAGCCCAAGGCAAAACCTGGTCCCCAGCCTCATCTCACCTCAGGAAGAGACTCAAAAGCAGCAAGCCAAGAGGACCTGCAGGGCTAAGCGGAGGGGGAACTGAGACTAAGGAGAAAGCAGCCACACAGGACAGGAACACCAGCTCAGCAGGGCCTCGGGGGCCAGGCCGGCTCACCATCCAGCAGGCACAATCCTGTGTGAGCTCTGCAGGCAGGTGCTGACCCTTGGGTTTAGGCTAAGGGGCTCAGGTACCCAGTCTGGGCTCTTCCTGAGAAGATCCAAACTCCGCTCCTGAAGAGGTGGAGCTGCTCTCTCTGAATGGTGGGAGCCCCCAGGTCAGCATCCCTGCCCTTGGGCCAGCTCAGATGGCATACTGAGTCTTTCTCACACACTCATTAAACCACAGATTGTGTGGCTCCTAGGAAATCCTGCTAGATTTCATTCCTGTCCCTGCAGCTGACAAAGGAGTCAGATACCTCTTAGCCCCCAAGGTCTGAGTAGCCCACAGATCACAGAGACGACCCAGGGAGAGGCATGGATGCCCTTGGTGAGAAGAGGCTGTGGGCTTCTGCATGGTTCTGTGGGCACAGCCCCTTCCTTGGGGTCTCTGTGGGGAAGTGTACAAGGGGAACTTTAGTTAGGGGAGTCTCTGACCCTCAGGTCACCCTAGCAATGGAGAGTCACCACTCAGGACTTATTGATAGTTATGCACCACCCCTCTTTATGCCAAACAGTGTGTCAGGCACTTGGGAGACACAATATGAGGACAAGGCCCTTGTCCTGGAGGAGCCCACGGCTTGGTGGGCAGCCTGTTAGGCCATTCCAAGACAATACAGAGAGGAGGAGGGCCAGGGACAGTTCAGGCCCACATGCCAGCAGGCAGTGGTCAGGGAGGAGGAGACTAACTGATCAATAGTAAGAACAAAGCCTAATGCTCCCTCTGCCTCACTGCCACCACCACCATCGGGGAAAATTAGGAAGAGGAGCCTAAGGACATGTGAAGAAAGCATAGGCTCCTTCTGCAGGCGAACAGTCCTGGCCCAGGATGGGTAGCCATGCCCCATGGCAGGAACTAGGGGAAAAATAATTCACATTCCTGAGGCTTCTGCTCTGACCCTGACACATCTCTCTTACCCAAGAATCAGGCAGAACAGTGGCGCACTCTCAGCTGAAAGCCTCAGCCCTGGAGCCAACAGATTCAGACAGCAACTTTGCTCTCCAATCAAAGAAAACTGTGTTCTCTGCTGAGGAGAGGGGAGTCAGCCCCAGAGCAAGCTCCCAGGGGTAAGTGAAGAGGGACAATAGAGCTAGGGCAGCCCACCAAGTCATCGTCCTAGAATTTAGGACTACAGGGACCTGGGGATGACTTTCAGCTGTCAGGGAGGGATAAGGCCGCACTGAGGTTGGGCAGGGGGTGTCTTCTCTACCAGGGGCCTTTGAGCCACAGTGGATGTTCTTGGAAACAGTGAATGCCCAGCCCGCCTCTCTACCCCAAGCCTTCAGATCCACAAAAAGCTCTAGCCACCCTCAGAGTGGACCCGGGGAGCAGGAGGCCAAGAGGAGAGGAGGTGTGGGTTCAGTTGCTTAGCCCCTTCTGGGCAACAGGTTCTGAGCACTGACTGTCCGCATACCTGGGGGGATAAGGGAAGGAGTGCAGGAGTGGGCCTGCCTGGACCTCAGTGGTTAGCATCCTTGGTGAAGAGCTGCATACTGCCTGTTCTGGCTTCCTGAGAACAACAGTCCACCCGGCTCCAGTCCCACTGGGTAAGGCAAAGGCCAGCTCTTGCCGTGTCCACAGGGAGAAACCCAGCCTTCACCTCCTTCCTGGGGCTTCAGCACCTCCAAGGATGCTTGGTCTTTTTTAACAGGAGAAGGAGTGGAGCTTGGTGCTGGCTCTGCCCTGAGGGGGAGGGGTCAGAGATCAAAGGGCAGTGAGCTGCTGCTCCCAGAGGATTGAAAGGCCATAAACTGGGGAGAAACGGGCTCAAATCCCGTTAGAAAAAAGGCTCCCCGATTAGGCTCCGGGGTCTGCGATGAGGAGAGCAGAGATTGGGAGGGGGAGGGTCACTAGTTCAGGGGCTATAATAAGGGAAAGAGGCAGAGTTTGGGGCGCACGTCCCAAATTAGAAGGTCGAGAATCTGAACAAAGGTGGATGAAGGCTCCGAGCCCCGGGGTCAGGGACTAAGATCGTGTCTGCCAGGAACCGTGACGCCAAGGGGCCCGGCCCCGGTCAGGCCACCTTTGTCCCTCTCGAAAGCCCCAGACCTCCGACCACCTCTCCTCCTTGCAGCCCCCCGACCGGCGTGGCACTCACCCTGTCGCTGCTGGCGGGTGGTCCAGAGATCCGTTCCTCGGGAGGAGGCGCTGGGGGGCCAGGGGTCTCGACCCGAATAAGGCGGTGGGGTGGCGAGCCGTGGCGCGGGGGCGGCGTGGGGCCGGGAACGGCAGGGGTGGCTAGAGCAGCGGAGCCGGACGGCCCCCCGGAGTAAGGGTCTTCAAAGTCGCGCTCCCTCTGCAGTCGGTAGGCGGCCAAGATGTCCGGGGGAGGTGCGGGGGGCGCGGCCGGGGAAGGTGCGGGGGGGCGGTAGTCCGGCTCCGGGGGCGCCGGCTTGCCCCCACCTCCGCCGCCGCCGCCCCCCCCGCGGAAGCCCAGGTGCTCCCGGAGCCACTTGGCCACTCCGCCGCTGCCGCCCCCTCCTGGGCCGGTTCCCGCACCTCCGGCGCCCCGGCGCGATCCAGCCGGGCCGCCCCCCGCGCTCCCCTGCGCCCGCGGCCCCGGGCCGGAGCCGGCAGGAGAAGCTCCGCTCAGTAACATGAGGCCAGCCAGACTGAACGTGGGGAGCTCTGTGGCCGGGCAGGGGGCGGGGCGGGGGCGGAGCTCGGCGGGGCGGCGAGAGGGGGCGGGGCTCGTCAGTAACAAGGGAGGGGCGGGGTTCCGCTACCTAAAGGAGGCGACCTCCCTCCGCCCGGCGGAGAGGAGCGGGCGGGGGCTTCCAGCCTGTGTGGACGGAGAAGTGAAGTGGCGACCCTAGGGCAGGGAATGCGACTCTTGAGGATGCACTGAGGATGAATCCTCCATGTGTCGCCACGCGCGCCCCCCTGGGGACGCACCTGTGCACGTCTGTTCCCCCTCCCCAGCTCCCACCTCGCGCGAGACGCCAAGAGGGGAGTCTTCGGACTCCGGGGTTCCTGGCCCTCCGGCGCCTTCCGCCCCTCCTTTACCCTCCCCAAGGCCTCCCAACTGGGAAATAATATCCTGGGAGGAAAAACTGGGGTGGGGTGGGGGCGAGACAGGGGCTGTTCTGTAAGATGTGTCTGGAACTACCGGCTCCGGCGTGCTGCCTTCGGGGCCCCACCTACCTCCTCCCATCCAACTGCTCTCTGTGCACATACTCGAACCCACTCCAGGTAGACATCTCACATCACAGACAATCATCTCCCTAGAGGCACCCACTTCTCCCGAGTGGTTTCCACACACGCCCTCCTCACAGGCAAACGGCCCTTGCACAAACGCCTCCCACCCGGCCCTGATGGCAGCGCAAGCATATACACAGGAATCCCTTCAAGTCCCAGGTTGCGTTGCCAATCAGCTTAGTGACAGAATAGAAACAGACAAGTCAATAAATCAAGTCTAGAAACAGTTCCAGTGTTGTCTATCATAAACCCCTTATCCTCCAGAGGCTCGGATGCTCAAGCATTTTTGTCTTAGAAATAAAACCAATTTCTCCCCAGGAATGTTGTAGCCCTGAGGCCAACGCCAACATTTGCTTTTGACTCTGATGGAAAGGTAGCAGCTTCACCTCACCAGCATCCCTCTGAGCACTACCTCAGTGTCTCCCTCACTCTTAGGCTCATATCTGTCTTGTGGGGGAGCGAAGAGCCACGTGAGGCCCCACAGGGAAGGGAGCTCAAAGCTGGAGCAGCGTAAGATGTGATGGCAAAACTGAGAATACCCTAGGATTCCCAGGGCCCCAGGTCTCAAAATATTTGTTGAGTTTCTGCTTTGTGCATATTCTTTGGTGTTACAGGACAGTGCTTTCCAAACTGCGATATGCACACGAATCTCCTGGGGAATTTGTTAAATTGAAGTTTCTGATTCTGTAGGTCTAGCTGGGATGGGGTCCCGGTGTAGTTCCAATAGGCTCCCAGGTGATACAGATGCAGCTGGCCCTCCCACCACACTTTGAGTAGCAGGACTGTAGGAGATACTGAAATATCTGATATTGTGTCTGGTTTCATGAGGTATAATAGAGAAAATAACGTGCACATCGTAAAACTGTGCAGCTTAAAAAATTGACTAACAAATCAAAGCTGGACATAGAGATAATAATTCTAGAAGAATTGTCCAGTTGATGCATATTGGAGGGTCTCCTCAATCACCAGGTGTCTGACAACAATAATTATGGGCTGTAGCCAGATCTCTGAGGATCAGTGGCAAGATACTCAGTGCCACTGATTTTCACTTGCCTTATATCTGCAAAGGGCATGATGACTGTTGTGTGAGAATTAGGGAAAATGATAGATATGAAATGATGGAAATGATGGAACAGGATTTAAAAACTGTAAAGTGCTTACCATGGTAGATGTCAAATGAAGCCACATATGTTTAAGAAATATGGAGTTAAGCTGCTGACAGCTCAGAGGAATGGAATCAATCAAGTCTACACAAAAGATAGTTAGGCTTCATGGAGGGGGTAGACCTGAGCTGGGTAGGATTTGGACAGATGAAACAAAGGAGTGAAAGATCATTCCAAGCCAGGAGGTCAGCATGAGTTGAGTGAAGGGATTGAGGTGGGAACCAGCCTACCATAAAGAAGGGGTGGGTTCATAGTGAGGAAGGGTAGGAAGTAAAGTCACATGAAGAGTGGGGAGGAGATCATAAGGGTAGAGTTTAAATGATAATTAAAAAGCTGTTAGTACCTTATGTGCACCATGAACTTACTCTTGTTTTAAACTATCTGTTAATGCACTTTCCTCCCCCACCAGAGTGTGTGCTCCTGGAATCAGGCATTGTTGAGCACCTCATGGGGCCAGGAAGCTTGCTAGGAACCAAGGATACAGAGGTGAGGCCCTCTCGGCAAGCCTCCTCTAAGACCTGGGTGGAGTTTGCCATATCCAAAGTCTTGCAGTTAAGCATTGTACCACAGACTCAGGATTCTGAAAGGGAGCCGGGGGTGTTCCCATCACTTAGTGCAGAGCCTGTCATGTGGCAGGAGCTTAACAAATGTTGACATGAATAAAGATCATTCCTCTTGTTCATATTTTTATATAGCTATAATTGTGGTATACACAATTTTATGTCCTTATTTTTTCCACTTAACATTGCATATTTTCCCCATTTTTATTATGTAAGCTTTATTTTCTTCCAATTTTTTTTCAAAATATTTCAAACCTACAGAAAAATTCAAAGAAAGTACAGTGGAAATCTGTATAGCCTTCACCTAGATTCACTACTTTTTAACATTTTGCCACATTTGTTCTATCCCCCCACACTTTTTTCCCCTTAACCATTTGATGCAAGTTTCAGGTATCATGATACTTCAGCTCTAAATACTTCAGCAGCCATTCCCTAAGAATAAGGAATTCTTGCATGGGGCCATTAGACCATTACCATAATAGTATTGTCTATTATGCAGTCTACATTAATTTTTTTCCATTTCCCCCCACATGTCATATATATATAGTTGGGGTTTTTGTTTGTTTGTTTATTTTTTGTCCTGATTCAGGATTTATCAAGGTTCCTTCCCCTGTTGCACTTGTTTGTTTCTTTAATCTCTTTAAATCTTGAACTGTTCCCCATTTTTTTCTTGCTAGTTTGTTTTTCATGACATTGATCATTCTGAAATGTCCAGGGCAGTTGTCATGTAGAATGTCGCACATTTTGGATTTTTCCATAGTTTCCTCATGATTAGATTCAGGTTAGACAGTTTTTAAAAGACCATTACATGAGGGATGTTGTGGACTTTCTAGTGTGTTACACTGGCGGGCCAGCCAGTAGTGCACATTTGTCCTTCATTGGTGATGCTAGGCTTGATCACTTGGTTAAGTTGGAGTCCATCAGATCTCTCCATTTCACAATTTCACAAAGTAAGTTGTGGTGCGATAACCTAAGACTATTAGCTCCCAACATGTTTTATCCAGTGGTTTTAGCTTCCATTGGTGATCTATGCTTACATTTGTTATTACACTGGGAATCACAAAATGATGACTCTGTCATTCTGTATTTGTGGGTTTTTAAAAATTTTTATTTATTTATTTATTTTTGGCTGTGTTGGGTCTTTGTTGCTGTGCGCGGGCTTTATCTAGTTGTGGGGAGCGGGGGCTACTCTTCCTTGTGGTGCACAGGCTTCTCATTGTGGTGGCTTCGCGGTGGCATCTCTTGTTGTGGAGCATGGGCTCTAGGCGCACAGCCTTCAGTAGTTGTGGCACACCGGCTCAGTAGTTGTGGCTCGTGGGCTCTAGAGCACGGGCTCAGTAGTTGTGGTGCACGGGCTTAGTTGCTCCGCGGCATGGGGGATCTTCCCAGACCAGGGCTCGAACCCACGTCCCCTACATTGGCAGGCGGATTCTTAACCACTGCATCACCAGGAAAGTCCCTGCATTTGTTATCTGGCATTCATTTCTGTAAAGAAGAGTTTCTCCTCTTCCTCCTCCTTCCCCCTCCCCCCATCCCCATGGTCTCAAAAACTCTTTTTTTTAAAAAAAATTCAATGTGATATAATCCATTACCATCATCATTCTGTTTGATGCTCAAAACTGTCCCAAATTGGGCCAGCAGGAGCCCTTTCAAGAGGCTTCTGCATTCTTTTGACTTGGTCTCGCCAATCTTTAAACACTTACTTGCATTCTCACACGAGATGTTCCAGACTCAACTTGTACTTACCCTGCTGCAAAATGTAACCAGTCATTTTTTAAAGGGAGTCTTACTCCTTTTAGTTGGAAATAGTGCTTTAAAATTGACTTTGTACTTTAAAAATGGCAATTTAATATCTCATCAAATGAGCATACCTCAGTTTATCTCATCACTTTATTTGTTGAGCATTTAGGCTATTTCCATTCTCCTCCCTTCTAAATAACTGTAACAAACATCTTTATGTGGATAACTTTTCCAAGTTTAGGATTATTTCCTTTGACAAGATTCCCAAAAGTGGAGTTGTTGGGGCAAAGAGTGTACATTTTTTCCTTACTCTTGATACACGTTATCCATCTGCTCTCATAGAAAGTTTTAAAAGTCGACAACGACTTCTAAATGTTAAGCCCAGTTATTTTGTCTCATTCCTCTTTCTCCTTTGCAGCACCTGAGTCTGCTGACCTCCTCTGTGCTTGCAACTGTCTTCTCCCAAACTTTCCTTTCCTTAAAATGACACTGTTCTCCTTTCTCTTAAGGCAAATCCTCTCTTCCTCCCTTAACCTCCTAAATTTTCGCATGTTCCAACACCTAGACCTTAGAGCTCACTTTTCTTACTGGGTACTAAGTGGGGTGTCCCTCCCTTCTATTTGCTTGACTTTGAATGCCCAGTCCCATCCTGAGCTCCCATTCCTTCTGGTTTTGTCTTCTAAGTCTGGCCCTTGGCTTTGCTCTCCAGCCTTGCCTTGGGTCCATCTCTGTCCACAACCTTGAGAGGACAAACATATCCCAGTATACTCACATATGCACTCTGTTCTTAGAGATTCTGCATGTAAATGGAGCTTCATTTGGGCCGTGTTTTCTATTTGTCTGATATAAAATAACATGGGGCGGGGGGGGGGGGGACTTCCCCGGTGGTCCGGTGGTTGAGAGTTCACCTTCCAGTGCAGGGGATGAGGGTTCGAGCCCTGGTCGGGAAGCTGGGATCCCACATGCTGTGGGGCAACTGAACCTGCGCTCTAGAGCCCGCGTGCCGCGACTGAGACCTGATGCAGCCAAATAAATTAATTAAAAATATATATTTTTAAAAAATTAAAAATAACATAGGGGACTTCCCTGGTGGCGCAGTGGTTAAGAATCCGCCTGCCAATGCAGGGAACACGGGTTCGAGCCCTGGTCCGGGAAGATCCCACATGCCACGGAGCAACTAAGCCTGTGAGCCACAAGTACTGAAGCCCTCACGCCTAGAGCCCGTGCTCCGCAACAAGGGAAGCCACTGCAATGGAAAGCCTGCACACCGCAACGAAGAGTAGCCCCCGCTCGCCGCAACTAGAGAAAGCCCACGCGCAGCAACGAAGACCCAACGCAGCCAAAAATAAATAAATAAATTTATAAAAAAACAAAACAAAAAAAACATGGTTCCGTGTTGCAAGAGTACAACTTAAGATGCAACCATAAAGAAAACGGGGCCACTTCTCTCATTTATGGACTCAAGCAATCTCTTTTCAAATATTTATGGAGAGGCTGTATTCTTGGAACACAAGTATAGTAGGATTCAGTTCTGCCTTCAATGAACTTGAATTTTCTAACTTTAGTGGTTTGTGATTTAAGTTGGATCCTGACAATAAGATAAGAGATGGAAGTGGAGGGTCTCCAAATGAACTATCAAGTCTAGTCCCTCTTCCCAACTCCAAACCCAGGAGGCTTCCCTGACTTTCCAACCTGAAATAAAAATAGGGCTGATTCCCAGCAGAGCCCAGGCTCCCAAAAGTTTTTTACAAGCACAGTAAGGAATTCCTTTCCCTTATCTTATCACCCCAAATAGTGTCCACCCTCCCTAGCTGCGAGCCAGTGCCTGGGGAGAAAAAGGACTGGATCAGGTGGAGATTCCCCTGGGTATGTATACTCTTTCCTGTAAAGGGAGATTGTCTACCAATGCAAATCTAACACTTCAGGCCTGACTTCTGAGGGTGAGGAGGAGGAAGGGAAGAGGTCACCTGTGTTATGCAAGAAGCAAGGGGGGAATATATTTGCATACATATATACATATATAAATATTTATTTATACAAAGACTGCCACAGAAAAATATATTGGAAACTGGCAATAATTGGTAGGGTGAACAATGAGAGGGAGACACTTTTCACTGGCTTGTGCATGTGTATTCTCTATTTGATAATGAATACACCATTTTTTAAAATAAATGTATTAAAAGGAAAAAAATCGCAAGGCCACAGGGGCGCTGTTTTGTTGGTGTAGGAGAATGATTTAGACACTGATTTTCCATTTATTTTCAGGAGGTAAGGGGTTACAACTGTTTGATCTAAAGCTGTATTCAGATAATTAAATGAGAATTACTGAAGGTGGTGATCATAGAGGTGTTTCAGTTTTCAGAGGAGAGAGATGCAGCGTTTCATTTTTAAAAAATGAGTCACGATTTATACAAAGTGTTATGGGCTGGGGGGAAAAAAAAGGAATTAGAAAAGACAAGCCCCTTGCCGTGCCATTGTTCCCACAATGCCGTGACTCGGATTCGAACCGAGGTTGCTGCGGCCACAACGCAGAGTACTAACCACTATACGATCACGGCGAGCTACCGGGGACCTGTCAGCGGCCCTTTCTGATTGTCTTCTTCAACAGTTAAAGGCCTTCCCATTCTGCACGTCACCAAAAGGTCCACCTATGGGGCGGGTTCCGGCCTAAGGCCGGGTCTGAGAATGCGCAGGCGCATTGCTGTCTTGTCAGTTGGTCTGGTTCTCTCCTGTTTTGGCCCATTAGCCACGGGAGGTGGGGATGATGCAGTGGGAAAAGGTGGGTTCCATGTAAGAGTTTAGGGGGTACCACTTGGGCATCCAGAGACGGGACTGGCCGGAGCTGAGTGTTCACGAGCTGTGTAACTCTCATTCCTTGGAGGACGCCCATCTCCTCTGTCCCGGAGACCCTTCCAGCGACCCCAAACCTGCCGGGGTGCGCTCCTCAGGGCTTCTCTCTACGGATAATGTAGATGCCCGCAGAACTGGGCTGTCCACTTAGAAAGGACTCAGTGAACACACCCTGCCATTCTCCCCGCCTCCAGCACCCGCTTCCTTGTTTCTCTTATTCCCACGACGGCCCTGACTCGTCCCTCCGCAGGGCTCCCGCCGGACCCGGTGCCCTCCTCTGTTGCGTCCCTGGGCGCAGCAGGGACTGGGTCTGATTTTTCTTCTTGTACATCAGTGCTCTCGTCTCCATGGCGCCTAGAACCAGGCCGAGTCCACAGTAGGCAGTGGCTTTTTGCTAAAATGAGAACATACCCCTGGTTCTAACAAGTGAATGCAGAGAGACCACCGGTTTCTTCAGTGTTGTGTGCTCTAATCACTGCCCCCCTTCAGAGCCGCCAGAGGGATCTTGCTAAACACGAATAGAATCCTCTCACTCCTCCGCCTCTCATCCCCACCCCGGAGACTGCGGAAAATTTGTCCACCTTTTCCAGCTCATCCTGTGGCCTTCCCTCAGTGTCGTTTCCCATTCCCTAGTTACTTGCTTTCATTCACTCAACAAGTCCTTGAGAGGCGCCTGCTACCTGTCAGACCAGGGCCTGTGGGCGTAGTGGGGGTGGGGAAGAGAGAAGACTTACAAAGAGGAATTATGATTGTTTCTCTTGGAGCCCTTAGCACACGAGATAATCCTGGTTGCTTGACAATCCTGGCTGTTTGACAAATTCCCTTTCTGCCTTTAAGAGCTACTTCAAAGGTCACCTCCTCTAAGAAGCGTTCTCTTCCTATCATTGGGAGCCCGTTTTTAGTGTTGCCATGGACATTGGTACATATGTCAATTATAACACTTCTTGGCCTTGTGAGTGTTCTGTGCTTTGTCTGGGCTGGGCAGGATAACGTGCGTAGGCCAGGGTAAGCGGAAGCCTGTATGCTTCCTAAGTCCAATTTAGCGAGACCTGGCGTAAACATTGTTTCCAACTGTCACAAGGGGATTGGGATCCATTTTCAAGGAAGTTATTACAAACTGAAGATAAAAATGGAGGAGAGCGTTAAAAAGCCGACCCCTTGCCGTGCCACTGCTCTCGCAATGCCGTGACTCGGATTCGAACCGAGGTTGCTGCGGCCACAACGCAGAGTACTAACCACTATACGATCACGGCGCGCTACTGGGGACTCGTGCGTTTTTTTTCTAGCCTAAGCTCTTCTCTGTTTAAGGCCCCGCCCCTTTGCCATGTCACTGCTGGTTCCCGCCCATCTCTAACCTCGCCTCTCCCTGAAGGGACGCAGGCGCACTGCTCGCTTGCTTTCTAGATATCCGTAAGCACTCACCGGACCGCCAGATCCCACTGCTTCATTACCGAGGCGTGTGTTTTCTGCGAGTTACCCTTACTCCGCATCTCGAAGGAAGTTGTGCGGCTGGGTCCGAACTGATTTTCCTTCTTGTGGGATTTGAGAGGCGGCCCCATTCCTAGCAAGAGCCCGTTCAGATAGCGTGAGCGCCAGGGCACGGTGGGTGTGATAGGGGCCCAGCGCCGCCATTCGGGCGACCCCCGGGCCTCACATTCGTACAGGCTGCGTGAGAGTCCCGGACGTAGGCCTGGCCTCCTAGGAGTCCTTTAGTTTGCAGAGGACTTTCATGTCCTCTCTTTCACGGGCCGTGCGGACGACCAGCAGAGACTTCGGCCAGGCGTCCACGGCGCCCCTACTCCACTTCGGGCTGGGCGCCAGGGCCAGAGGGGCCTGGTCGACAGTGAGCGGCTTGGGAAGGCGAGAGCGGCAGCCACCTAGACGAGGACGACACTCAATGATGCGCTCCTCGTGGCGTCCCAGTAGCTCGCCGTGATCGTATAGTGGTTAGTACTCTGCGTTGTGGCCGCAGCAACCTCGGTTCGAATCCGAGTCACGGCATTGTGGGAACAATGGCACGGCAGGGCCGCCTTTTTAGATTCCGGAAGCCACATTCTTCGGCGATTAGGCCCCAGCTGCTGCTTGACGTTAGGTCGGGGCCGAAATTATAACGCGGCAAAGGGTGAACGCGGGGTCTTCAGTGAATCAGCCAATCGTCATCTTCCTTCCTATATGATTGTTTAATTTGGGGGAGGTTATTCCGTGTTGTACTCATTATCTTTCCTCATTTGGCCCCTGTCAATGGTGAAGTCATCTACTGGGTTTTCTAAAAAGCCCTCACACTCGCTAAAACTTCAATACTTTGGAGTGCAGGGATTATAGGAATACTGTGCAAACATTTATTAAGCGTTAGAAGAGTGCAGAGTAGACAATACAGTGTGACGAGAGAAAACTCTGACTGCTCTGGAGGTGCTGGTTCCCGTAGCCACTATGACGGTGCGAAAGAGGACTTTGTGGCCTCCATCTCCACAGCCTCCTGGGTGAGAAGGATATTCTCGTTGAGGATTTTTCCTAATCTGCCTCAGGTTTAAAGCAAATTTTATTTGTTACTTTGTTTTATGAGCACTTTAAAAATCTAGACTCAACAAATTTAGGTCTGTCATTTAGGCATTAGGCAAAAATGGAAATATGTTTTGGATTTGGCTCTCAGGTGGCTGGCAGCGGCTGTATCACTGTCAAGGAGGGAATGAGATAGGACTCAGTGAGCAATGAGCCTCTCCAGCTTCTCCCAGGGAACCTGGGGGTGGCACAGCAAGTCAGGAAGCATTCCTGGGAGAGATGGACATTGCAGTGGGGTTGTGCTCCGTTTACTGACAGTCTCTCAACAAAGGCTTACTGAACAGCCTGTAAAAGCAAGAAACTGGAGGGCTGTAATTTTCCAGGTCTCCCCACTCCCACTTCCATAAGTTTGATGACTTTAAAACCACCCAGCAGGACAGCTCAGACCATGAGAGAATAGAATGAAGGAAGCTGAGCCTGAGAACTTGCCAGACTTTGGACACTGATTTAAGTGTTATATGTATAGAAAATCAACATCACCAGCAAAAAAAGAACCAGCCAACAGAAATGTGACAACTTCTGTTCCTCTGACTGCTTACCAAATAACTGTACTGAAGTTTTTTAAAATCTGTAGCCTAGAATAAGATGTCAGGGTGGGAAGCAAGGAAAGGATCCAGCTTTTTCTCTGATGGCCCTCCCTCCAACCCCCATTCCTCTCCTGCTGGTGCTTCAGTGCTGGGCAATGAGCTGCTCTCAGAATCTGGGGAGAAATTCTGGGGCAATCACTTCCTAAGAGTATTTTGAGTAAAAACAGTCAACCAAGAAAATAAAAACTACAAACATACATCAATGGAGGTAACCCACTCTAGCCATCCACACCCATCCAAGGCAACTGAAGTATATTTGAGGGCAGGAATGCACTAAAGAAATCTGAACAGAAAGTTCCCAGTTGCAGGAAGAGTAGCAGAAGGGGAAGGTGCTCTCCTAACTTCTGCTTGGCAGGTATGCAATTATCCATGGAGATGGGTGCATCCAGCTATCAAAATGTCATAATATCCTCTTTTCAGGTCGCTCACTTGATTCCCCTTGCTCTGATTTCAGGACCCCAAACAGACTTTTGGTAATGATTTGCCAGCCCACGTAGACATTCCTGCCGGGAAAGTATTGCTCTGAACAAGTTTCTGATTAGTTGGCGTTTGTTCTTCTTACTGTTGGCATTTGGTTTAGACTCTTAAGAGTCTGGCTGGTATGATTCATTTCCCTTGAGTCTGCTTATCTCTGGGTGTACTGACAAAATGGAGTTTCCAGGCTGACATAGCTGAGAGCTAGAGACTCTGGCCTGGGATGAGAGACTGCTGCTCTGGGACACCCTCTGAGCAGTCAGTCAGCTCCCTGCCCTTGACCTCTTGATTTAAACCACGTTTTGCAGTTTCTGATTCAGGGAATGTGTCCTTTCCCCTACCCCTTCCAGCTGGAGGTCGGAGCTTTTCTCTAGGGTTTCAGCACCAGGAAAGAGGCAGGCAAACCTTCAAGGGACAAACCTTGAAGGGGAGAAAAGTACTTCATAAGCTTCAGAGTGTTTACTTAAATGATCAACCCCATGGCTTGCTGGTCAGACTTGGTACATCTGGGAGCTGCTACTGCTATAGCTGCCAGTCACCACAAGGGTGCAGTATAGACCGGACCAGCATCCTTTGGTGTCACCCGGAAGCTAGTTCAGATTCAGAATCTTGGTCCACAACCCAGAACTACTGCATCAGAACCTTCATTTTAACAAGATTCTCTCCAGATTATTCATTTGCACCTTAAATTTTGAGGTGCTGGTCTGCTCTAGAGAACTATCTGGCTCTGATGCAGCCCTTCATTATTTACCTTGTGAGTACTTGGGGTTACTAGGAAGGACCTGCCTGAGTCTGCTGGGCCTCATCGTCTACTGGGCTTCATTGATGAGGGTGACATTGAGGTTTTTGAGGAGGAGAAGATGGAATTCTGGGAGGGAGACACCGAGGGCCCATGTTTGGGAGCATCTAGGAAGGAGGCAGCAGCCCTGGATTTCCACTAGGAGGTACTGCACCCCAGGAAGTGGATGTAGAATGCTGAGGCTGGATAAAACTTAGTCTAGAAGATACCACTTTGGATTTAGCCCCCTATAACACTGAGCCCATTCCTCAGGGATTCTCTGGATATTTAGGACTCAAGTTCCAGTCATTCATTCATTCAGTAAACTAGCATATTTTAGCTCTTAAAGTGCTGTACCTCATGGGGAGCTACAAAGCTGTATATGATCCTTTTTGCCCAAAATAGTTTATTTTCCAGCTGAAAGAAAATGCTAGTCCACAGGCAACAGTCAGAAAACAACACAAGGAATGCTGTAGAAGAGACATCTCTTGCCGCAGTGGAAGGAAACTCTCCAAGGAAGAGCTAACATAAACTTCCAGAATTGTAAAATAATTGAAGTTTATTTTCAGCACTTCCAGCACCCTCATTCTGATCCCCTTCTACCTCTTTGTGTTGTCCTTATCTCATTCATTCTCGTTCATTTGATCAACAGTATTTACTAACAGCCTACTATGTGTTAGGCACTGTTCTGGGTTCTGGGGTTATAGTAATGAATAAGACAGATGGGTTTTCTCATAGACCTATAGTCTAGTGCAGGAATCAGAAAGGAATGTTAAATAAAAAATAAACAAAAGAACGTGTGCCAATGGAAAATAACGTGATATAGTGTCCTGCTGTTCCCTGCCTATTATCTACCCATGTACCCCCTCAGCTCCTTTGTCTGTACAAAGTAAGATGACTGATAATAATAAGTGTTACCTTTTAATAGGGATGGAAGTTTTACACTAAAAAGATAAACTCTCACCCAGAGTGGCCCACATGTGTCATAAAGAGCCTTCAGATGGGAGGCAGTCTTGTGTGGACAGCGTGAGGAAGACTCCGTGGTGACCTGCGTGGACCTGCAATATAATCCAATACAAGCAGGTGGATGCTGAGGGCCAATGAGCAGGACCAGATGACCCCATAGGTAGGTCAAGAACTTGCCAAGGGCACAAGGAAAACAAAACATCCACCCAAGAAGTAAGTAAATTTTTTGAATGAATAAAAAGCAGTGAAGTGATCAATTTCAGGAGGAAAAAAACCCCAGAACTTGTTGGGATAAAATAAACTATAAAATAATTATTTAAAAAACTTTCAGTTACATATGAGGCAACATAATTTTTTCAGTGCTTAAGACCTTGGGAAGTTTAATCCAGCCCCGTTGACACACTAAATCAGTCCCCTGGATCAGAGATGCAACCCCTAGGGAAAGAAAGGGAGGAGGGGACCCTGAATTAAGGTGTATTTCTGTCACTAGGTCGAACATACTTGGATAGATAATAAATTTGGTAAGCAAAGAAGTAAAATTGCATTTTTTTTGCATTCTTGAGTTTGTTAACTGAGATGTGCACCTCATATACGTGCCAAGTGACTAGCATAGAGGTGCTCAATATACGTTAGTTGGTCTCTTGTTCCCAGGTACTTCTCTCTACACCCACAAAAGAAAAAGCCATGGGAAGATCCTACAGGACTATTCCTGTCATGAGGCCTAAAACTCATTCTTGAGTCAAGAAGATTGCAGGAGCCACCTCTCAGAAGCAAAGGTCAAAATCAGTGGTTTCCAAACATTATTCTACAGCTGATAAAACAGGGATGAATTTTTCATCATGGAATGAGAAAAAATAAGGTTGATGTGGTAGGCTTTTCAAAAGGCTGAATGTGTTTAATTCAAAGAACTATTCTCTAGGCTAAGGTTATGGTCTTCCTACTTTTGAGGTGTTATAGTGACTTTTTAAAAAGTAGATGATAATTTTTTTAAAGTCTTTAAATTTGAAAAAATTAAAAACTGGCAATCCTATTTTCGTCTCCAAAATTACTTTTGAAATTTTACTGGTCAGTGAAATCTAAAAGTACAAAGCTCACTACAGAGCCTGGAGAGCAAAACATCAGACTGAGAAGAGATGGTCCTCAGTTTGTAGTGGTTCTGCAGAGAAATGCTCCGAGGGAGAAGGGTCCCTGTTCTGTCAGGCAATGGTCCAGGCTAACCCCTATCCACCCACCTAACAAATAGTAGTCCCTAGTATGATCTGTGCTAGGCCTTGGAGATACAAATTCGAATAAAACATTCTTAGAGATCATGTCAGTGCAGGGTTAATCAGATGAGTGAAGAAGTAATTACAGCTATATACATACAAAGTATATTGGAACTTAAATTATTCATTCCTCCAGGATATGACATTTGAGCTGGGTTCCAAGGCATGCAGAGTAGTTTTCCTGGCAGAGAAGGGGAAAGGGTATTCTAGGCAGAGAGAAAGGCAGAAACAAAGGCCAGGAAGTGTGAACAAACAGCATAGGAAAGATAAAGCTGTGACATAAGATATGGAGGGGAGAGTGGATGGAGATGTGGACTGAGAGAAAAACACACAATGTAAGTTGTGAATTAATTTTTATCTGAGGACCTTACTGAGGACTATAGCCCAGGAAACAGCCTTTCAGATAGCTCTGAGGAACTGCTCCAAAGAGGTAAGGGAGGAGCCAGGATATATATAAACTTTTTTGCTGGGAAAACGTAGTCAAGCATCAAAAGATTACTGCTAATTACAACAAACAGGTATCTCAAGTTAGCGATTTTAGTGCTTTTCTGTGTCTGGGAAAATACAAGCATCTGAATTCATTTGAAAATTTTTCTTAGATATGCATCTTAACTATCTAAAGGCCAGTGTACCCAAAGCATAGAATGTTTCCTGTTTTTCTTCATCCTGAATTCCCCTAAGGGCACACTGGCAGTGGGCAACTGCAGTAGCTGATGGCCTGATCCTTGTAGAACTGGAACGGCAGGCAACATTTTTTTTTCTTAATAGAGAGCAAGGGTGGAGCCAAATTGATGAATCTCTTGCCCCTATTGAGACAGGCCTTTGTCCTGGAGGCTGGTGGATCTTGACATTTTGTGGTAACTTATTGCTTTGGGGATCCCTTGAAAGTTATATGCTTGTTCTCCAAAATAGTGCAGCTATGATAGAGTGTCAGGAATTCATAGAGGCTTTTTTTTTTTTAATTGAAGCATAGTTGATTTACAATGTTGTGGCAGTCTCTGCTGTCCAGCAGAGTGACTCAGTTACACACATAGAGACATGCTTTTTTTTAATATTCTTTTCCATTATGGTTTATCCCAGGAGATTGGATATAGTTCTATGCACAGAGACTCTCTTATAAGCATTGTGGGACCATTTAAATCTCCAGTTCTAAGCAGAAGAGGGACATAATCGCATCTTCCTTTTAGAAAGGTGAGGTGTAAATGGGTAATTATTGACAAAAGTCTTAATTCAAAGGAGAGATAGAAGAGGATCTCAGCCCCCTGGTCTGGTGGTTGATGTTGGGACTTGGGGACTAATCTAGGGGGAGAGGCTCTTCCCTCACATCACACCCATAGGTGTTTCCTCTTGAGCTCAGAGGTAAAGGGGATGGACATGTTGGATGAAGGGAATGAATGTGAAGCTTGAGAAAAGCTCTAATATCAAGGGTGGAATATTTTCTAGAATTACAGTAGTCAAATAGTATGAAAATAGATGTATCCATGTTACCCTTATGTATATATACTATATTGTTAGGATTGAGATGTGGATATGCAAATTCAAATGTAACTTTAAGTTAAGAGGGAGAAACACATGCACAGGTTGCAACAAACTGACTTGACCCTTACTTTTCCCAACTTCCTCATAAATTTCAGAGTCAAAATACTTCTGTGTCATGACTGCTCTTTGGTTCAGTAGCCTCAGACTGAGTCTAGATGAATTCCTTTCTTACCATATCATCAAAGCTACTAAGAACTCCTTTTCCACTTAATTCTCTTTAGATCAAATGCTCTGAGAGAACTTGTTGTGGTTTTAAAATATGTTCACAAATTCTTTGATACTCCTCTCTTCCAGAGGTAGAGCTTTATTTCCCTCCCTGGACTGAGGGCTGGACTCAGTGACTCCTTCAAACAAATAGAATGAAGTAGAAGTGTTGGTGTTTCACTTCCTAGATGAGGTCATAAAGTGCATGTCGCTTCCTTTTTGCTCTCTCTCAGATCACTAGCTCTGAAGGAAGCCAGCCGCCATGTCAAGAGGACACTCAAGCAATCCCATGGAGAGACCCAGGAGGTGAGGAACTGAGGCCTTCTGCCACAACAGTCATCAAAGAAATGAGATTTTTGGCCAATAGCCATGTGAGTGAGCCACCTTGAGAGCAGATCCTCCAGCCTCAGCCAGACCTTCAGATGACTGCAGCCCTGGCTGACATCTTGACTGCAATTTCATGAGAAACCCTGAACCAAAACCACTCATCTAAGTCATTTCCAAATTCCTGAGTTAAGTAACTGTGAGATAACCAATGTTTGTCATTTTAAGCTGCTAAATTTTCGGGTAATTGTTACACTGTGATAGGTAATTAATACAGATTTTGTTACCAGAGGTGGGGCGCTGCCATAACAAAAACCCAGAACGTGAAAGTGGCTTTAGAACTCGGCAGACACTGGAAAAACTTTGAGGAGAGTGTTAGTATAAGTCCAAATAGCCTTGAAGAGACTAGCTTCCTCAGTCTCCCCATCTGTAAAATGAAGGAGTTGGGCTGGATGAATACCTAAATATTTTATAATTCTCTTAATCTTTATCTAATCAAGGTTCTATAAATAATATTACCCTAAACAAAGTAGTTATAGAAGACAGCTAATAACTGACCCAAGGCATAATTCCCCAAGGCATAGCTCCACAACAGAGACAAGAGGCCCTGCACCTGACTTTTGTGCTGTCTGTAAACCTAGTTTCAGCCTGGTTTAATCTCAGGAAACTGAAGCTGGCTCTACCTTTAACAGGTTGCTTCAACAGCTCACAACCACATGCCCCAAAAGGAGTAGGGGTTTCTGATTCTTTAACAAAGGCTGGTCCTTTGTTAAAGATGAAGGTTCTTTATATTCGTTCTTCACCTCAATGATTTAACTAAAAGGTCCAGAATAAAATTGTTCTTCTTCTTACCACTGAATTTTACAAATCTCTGTCCTTGTATATATTGCTAGTGTCATCCTGTCACTGGATGGGACACCTTCAGGGGCCCAAGAGTGGGCTCTTGTCCAACACTCAGAAATGAATTGTCCAAGAAGACACACGTACTGACAAAGCAAGAGATTTTATTGAAAAGGGGCGCTCAAGTGGAGAGCAGCAGGGTAAGGGAACCCAGGAGAACTGCTCTGCCTTGTGACTTGCAGTCTCAGGTTTTATGGTGGCGGGGTTAGCTTTCCACGTCGTTTCTGGCCAATCATCTTGCTTGTGCCTTCATTTGGTCCAGCTCAGGGCCCTTCCTGGTGGTGCGCGCATCTCTCAGTCACAATGGTTTTCATCGTGAGGGTTTCTGGGAGGTTGGCGAGACATATTATGGACTCGTGTCTCCTCCCCTTCTTGGCCCCTCGTGGGTTTTCCCTGGGTTGATTTTGGACCCTTCACTGGTTGTGTGTTCTTTTCAAGCATCCTGAGGTGGGAGACTTAAGCAAATCTTTTATTGTTGTGCCTGGCCAGGGTGGACAGTTTCCTTAACAATACTATCATTAATTTGCTTGGGTCTCAGAATGCCTTAGTACAGATTTCATGACTCTTGAAAAGAAAATTGTTGGAATGCTTTATTTATATATAAACCATATTCATAAGTTATTCAGATATATATGAATGGCTATTTTGGCAGGGCAAACCCCAGCAATTTTTAATGGGCCCTAAAGAAACAATTGTTGGGTCTGTGCTGAGCGATTTAGGGGCCTGCTTTCCTGGAAACCAGCAAGGCAATGAAGGCTCAGCCACTAGACAACAGAGTATCTTTTTTTTTTTTTTTTAACATCACATTTTTTTTTAATTCAAACAGAAGGTCACAAAAATTATAATCATCCTCATCAGTTCACTCAGTCCCATGTAATTTATTTTTCATCTTGATCTTCTGTTAGCACTTTTATGAATTCATCAGTTTTCCATTAGAGTTCTGAAAATGCTTATTTATTCAGTTCAGCAGTATAGTCAGTTACCAGAAACCTGTACTTGTCAGAGTCTTTTCCATGAATTCCTTGAAGATGAAACCCTTTTATAGGAACATTTTTGCAAAAGCATCAGAGTGCACCCAGAACTGTCTGTAAATGACAAAAGACTTAAAAATGACCATGGTTAAAGATGTGATGAAAGTTCATAATAATGCAATTGACAAGGAAATTTAGTTATTTCTGAGATATACATTTTAAAGTAATAACTAAAATTATGACTTATAACATTATACCAGAACATATAAGATTTTTAGGAATTTCATGCAATGTCTGAAACATTTATATTAACATATTTCCATACAAATAACATGAAAAGAAAGTTTAGTATTAGTTGTTTTTTTATTTTTGAATTTTATTTTATTTTTTTATACAGCAGGTTCTTATTAGTCATCAATTTTATACACATCAGTGTATACATGTCAATCCCAATTGCCCAATTCATCACACCACCACCACCACCCCCCCATCGCTTTCCCCGCTTGGTGTCCATACATTTGTTCTCTACATCTGTGTCTCAATTACTGCCCTGCAAACCGGTTTATCTGTACCATTTTTCTAGGTTCTACATATATGCGTTAATATACGATATTTGTTTTTCTCTTTCTGACTGACTTCACTCTGTATGACAGTCTCTAGATCCATGCATGTCTCAACAAATGACCCAATTTCGTTCCTTTTTATGGCTGAGTAATATTCCATTGTATATATGTACCACATTTTCTTTATCCATTCATCTGTCGATGAGCATCTAGGTTGCTTCCATGACCTGGCTATTGTAAATAGTGCTGCAGTGAACATTGGGGTGCATGTGTCTCTTTGAATTATAGTTTTCTCTGGGTATATGCCCGGTAGTGGGATTGCTGGATCATATGGTAATTCTGTTTTTAGTTTTTTAAGCGACCTCCATACTGTTCTCATTAGAGGCTGTATCAATTTACATTCCCACCAACAGTGCAAGAGGGTTCCTTTTATTCCACACCCTCTCCAGCATTTGTTGTTTGTAGATTTTCTGATGATGGCCATCCTGACCAGTGTGAGGTGATACCTCATTGTAGTTTTGATTTGCATTTCTCTAATAATTAGTGATGTTGAGCAGCTTTTCATGTGCTTCTTGGCCATCTGTATGTCTTCTTTGGAGAAATGCCTATTTAGGTCTTCTGCCCGTTTTTGGATTGGGTTGTTTGTTTCTTTAATATTGAGCTGCATGAGCTGCTTATATATTTTGGAGATTAATCCTTTGTCCGTTGATTCGTTTGCAAATATTTTCTCCCATTCTGAGGGTTGTCTTTTCATCTTGTTTATGGTTTCCTTTGCTGTGCAAAAGCTTTGAAGTTTCATTAGGTCCCATTTGTTTATTTTTGTTTTTATTTCCATTACTCTAGGAGATGGATCAAAAAAGATCTTGCTGTAATATATGTCAAAGAGTGTTCTTCCTATGTTTCCCTCTAAGAGTTTTATAGTGTCTGGTCTTACATTTAGGTCTCAAATCCATTTTGAGTTTATTTTTGTATATGGTGTTAGGGAGTGTTCTAATTTCATTCTTTTACATGTAGCTGTCCAGTTTTCCCAGCACCACTTATTGAAGAGACTGTCTTTTCTCTATTGTATATCCTTGCCCCCTTTATCATAGATTAGTTGACCATAGGTGCGTGGGTTTATCTCTGGACTTTCTATCTTTTTTTTTTTTTTTTTTTTTGCGGTATGTGGGCCTCTCACTGTTGTGGTCTCTCCCGTTGTGGAGCACAGGCTCCAGACGTGCAGGCTCAACGGCCATGGCTCATGGTCCCAGCCGCTCCACGGAATGTGGGATCTTCCCGGACCGGGGCACGAACCCGTGTCCCCTGCATCGGCAGGCAGACTCTCAACCACTGCGCCACCAGGGAAGCCCAAAGGCTTTCTATCTTGTTACATTGATCTATGTTTCTGTTTTTGTGCCAGTACCATATTGTCTTGATTACTGTAGCTTTGTAGTATAGTCTGAAGTCAGGGAGTCTGATTCCTCTAGCTCCATTTTGTTCCCTCAAGACTGCTTTGGCTATTCCGGGTCCTTTGTGTCTCCATACAAATTTTAAGATTTTTTGTTCTAGTTCTGTAAAAAATGCCATTGGTAATTTGATAGGGATTGCATTGAATCTGTAGATTGCTTTGGGTAGTATAGTCATTTTCATGATATTGATTCTTCCAATCCAAGAACATGGTATATCTCTCCATTTGTTGGTATCATCTTTAATTTCTTTCATCAGTGTCTTATAATTTTCTGCATACAGGTCTTTTGTCTCCCTAGGCAGGTTTATTCCTAGGTGTTTTTTTTTTGTTTTTTTTTGTTTTTTTGTGGTACACGGGCCTCTCACTGTTGTGGCCTCTCCCATTGTGGAGCACAGGCTCCGGACGTGCAGGCTCAGCAGTCATGGCTCACGGCCCCAGCTGCTCTGCGGCATGTGGGATCTTCCCAGACCGGGGCACGAGCCCCTGTCCCCTGCATCGGCAGGTGGACTCTCAACCACTGCGCCACCAGGGAAGCCCTATTCCTAGGTATTTTATTCTTTTTGTTGCAATGGTAAATGGGAGTGTTTCCATAATTTCTCTTTCAGATTTTTCATCATTAGTGTATAGGAATCCAAGAGATTTCTGTGCATTAATTTTGTATCCTGCAACTTTACCAAATTCATTGATTAGCTCTAGTAGTTTTCTGGTGGCATTTTTAGGATTCTCTATGTATAGTGTCATGTTATCTGCAAACAGTGACAGCTTTACTTCTTCTTTTCCAATTTATATTCCTTTTATATCTTTTTCTTCTCTGATTGCCATGGCTAGGACTTCCAAAACTATGTTGAATAATAGTGGTGAGAGTGGACATCCTTGTGTTGTTCCTGATCTTAGAGGAAATGCTTTCAGTTTTTCACCATTGAGAATGATGTTTGCTGTGGGTTTGTCTTATATCGCCTTTATTATGTTGAGGTAGGTTCCCTCTATGCCCACTTTCTGGAGAGTTTTTATCATAAATAGATGTTGAATTTCGTCAAAGGCTTTTTATGCATCTATTGAGATGATCATATGGTTTTTCTTCTTCAATTTGTTAATATGGTGTATTACATTGATTGATTTGCATATATTGAAGAATCCTTGCATCACTGGGATAAATCCCACTTGATGGTGTATGATCCTTTTAATGTGTTGTTGGATTCTGTTTGCTAGTATTTTGTTGAGGATTTTTGCATCTATATTCATCAGTGGTATTGGTCTGTAATTTTCTTTTTTTGTAGTATCGTTGTCTGGTTTTGGTATCAGGGTGATGGTGGCCTCATAGAATGAATTTGGGAGTGTTCCTTCCTCTGCAATTTTTTGGAAGAGTTTGAGAAGGATGGGTGTTAGCTCTTCTCTAAATGTTTGATAGAATTCACCTGTGAAGCCATCTGGTCCTGGACTTTTGTTTGTAGGAAGAATTTTTTTTTTTTTTTTTTTTTGTGGTTCGCGGGCCTCTCACTGCTGTGGCCTCTCCCGTTGCAGAGCACAGGCTCTGGACGTGCAGGCTCAGCGGCCATGGCTCACGGGCCCAGCCGCTCCGCGGCATGTGGGATCTTCCCGGACCAGGGCACGAACCTGTGTCCCCTGCATCGGCAGGCGGACTCTCAACCACTGCGCCACCAGGGGTGCCCAGTAGGAAGATTTTTAATCACAGTTTCCATTTCATTACTTGTGATTGGTCTGTTCGTATTTTCTATTTCTTTCTGGTTCAGTCTTAGAAGATTATACCTTTCTAAGAATTTGTCCATTTCTTCCAGGTTGTCCATTTTGTTGGCATAGAGTTGCTTGTAGTAGTCTCTTAGGATGCTTTGTATTTCTGCGGTGTCTGTTGTAACTTCTCCTTTTTCCTTTCTAATTTTATTGATTTGAGTCCTCTCCCTCTTTTTCTTGCTGAGTCTGGCTAATGGTTTATCAATTTTGTTTATCTTCTCAAAGAACTAGCTTTTAGTTTCATTGATCTTTGCTATTGTTTTCTTTGTTTCTATTTCATTTATTTTTGCTCTGATATTTATGATTTCTTTCCTTCTGCTAACTTTGGGTTTCCTTTGTTCTTCTTTCTCTGGTTCCTTTAGGTGTAAGGCTAGATTGTTTATTTGAGATTTTTCTTGTTTCTTGAGGTAGGCTTGTATACCTGTACCCTTCCCTCTTAGAACTGCTTTTGCTGCATCCCATAGGTTTTGGATCGTCATGTTTTCATTATCATTTGTCTCTAGGTATTTTTTGATTTCCTGTTTGATTTCTTCATTGATCTCTTGGTTATTTAATAACATATTGTTTAGCCTCCATGTGTTTGTGTTTTTTACGTTTTTTTCCCCGTAATTCATTTCTAATCTCATAGCGTTGTGGTCAGAAAAGATACTTGATATGATTTCAATTTTCTTAAATTTACTGAGGCTTGATTTGTTACCCAAGATGTGATCTATCCTGGAGAATTTTCCATGTGCGCTTGAGAAGAAAGTGTATTCTGCTGTTTTTGGATTAAGTGTCCTATAAATATCAATTAAATCTATCTGGTCTATTGTGTCATTTAAAGCTTCTGTTTCCTTATTTATTTTCATTTTGGATGATCTGTCCATTGGTGTAAGTGAGGTGTTAAAGTCCCCTACTATTATTGTGTTGCTGTTGATTTCCTCTTAAGCCGTTGCCCTATGTATTGAGGTACTCCTATGTTGGGTGCATATATGTTTATAATTGTTATATCTTCTTCTTGGATTGATCCCTTGATCATTATGCAGTGTCCTTCTTTGTCTCTTGTAACTTTCTTTATTTTAAAGTCTATTTTATCTGATATAAGTATTGCTATTCCAGCTTTCTTTTGATTTCCATTTGCATGGAATATCTTTTTCCATCTGCTCACTTTCAGTCTGTATGTGTCTCTAGGTCTGAAGTGGGTCTCTTGTAGACAATATATATATGGGTCTTGTTTTTGTATCCATTCAGCAAGCCTGTGTCTTTTGGATGGAGCATTTAATCCTTTCACGTTTAAGGTAATTGTTGATATGTATGTTCTTATGACTATTTTCTTAATTGTTTTGGGTTTGTTTTTGTAGGTCCTTTTCTTCTCTTGTGTTTCCCATTTAGAGAAGTTCCTTTAGCATTTGTTGTAGAGCTGGTTTGGTGGTGCTGAATTCTCTTAGCTTTTGCTTGTCTGTAAAGCTTTTGATTTCTCCATTGAATCTGAATGAGATCCTTGCTGGGTGGAGTAATCTTGGTTGTAGGTTCTTCCCTTTCATCACTTTAAGTATATCATACCACTCCTTTCTGGCTTGTAGAGTTTCTGCTGAGAAATCAGCTGTTAACCTTCTGGGAGTTCCCTTGTATTGGTCGTTTTTCCCTTGCTGCTTTCAATGTTTTTCTGTGTCTTTAATTTTTGCCAATTTGATTACTATGTGTCTTGGCGTGTTTCTCCTTGGGTTTATCCTGTATGGGACTCTCTGCGCTTCCTGGACTTGGGTGGCTATTTTCTTTCCCATGTTAGGGAAGCTTTTGACTATAATCTATCTCTTCAGATATTTTCTCTGGTCCTTTCTCTCTCTCTTCTCCTCTTGGACCCCTATAATGCGAATGTTGTTGTGTTTAATGCTGTCCCAGAGGTCTCTTAGGCTGTCTTCATTTCTTTTCATTCTTTTTTCTTTATTCTGTTCCACAGCAGTGAATTCCACCATTCTGTCTTCCAGGTCACTTATCCATTCTTCTGCCTCAGTTATTCTGCTATTGATTCCTTCTAGTGTAGTTTTCATTTCAGTTATTGTATTGTTCATCTCTGTTTGTTTGTTCTTTAATTCTTCTAAGTTTTTGTTAAACATTTCTTGCATCTTCTCGATCTTTGCCCCCATTCTTTTTCCAAGGTCCTGGATCATCTTCACCATCATTATTCTGAATTCTTTTTCTGGAAGGTTGCCTATCTCCACTTCATTTAGTTGTTTTTCTGGGGTTTTATATTGTTCCTTCATCTGGTACATAGCCCTCTGCCTTTTCATCTTGTGTATCTTTCTGTGAATGTGGTTTTTGTTCCACAGGCTGCAGGATTGTAGTTCTTCTTGCTTCTGCTGTCTACCCTCTGGTGGATGAGGCTATCTACGAGGCTTGTGTAAGTTTCCTGGTGGGAAGGACTGGTGGTGTGTAGAGCTGACTGTTGCTCTGGTGGGCAGAGCTCAGTAAAACTTTAATCCACTTGACTGTGGATGGGTGGGGCTGGGTTCCTTCCCTGTTGGTTTTTTGACCTGAGGCAACCCAACACTGGAGCCTACCTGGGCTCTTTGGTGGGGCTAATGACAGACTCTGGGAGGGCTCATGCCAAGGAGTAATTCCCAGAACTTCTGCTGCCAGTGTCCTTGTCCCCACGGTGAGCCACAGCCATACCCCGCCTCTGCAGGAGACCCTCCAATACTAGCAGGTAGGTCTGGTTCAGTCTCCCATGGGGTCACTGCTCTTTCCCCTGGGTCCCGATGCGCACACTACTTTGTGTGTGCCCTCCAAGAGTGGAGTCTCTGTTTCCCCCAGTCCTGTCGAAGTCCTGCTATCAAATCCCACTAACCTTTGAAGTCTGATTCTCTAGGAATTCCTCCTCCAGTTGCTGGACCCCCAGGTTGGGAAGCCTGATGTGGGGCTCAGAACCTTCACTCCAGTGGGTAGACTTCTGTGGTATAAGTGTTCTCCAGTCTATGAGTCACCCACCCAGCAGTTATGGGATTTGATTTTACTGTGATTGCACCCCTCCTACTGTCTCATTGTGGCTTCTCCTTTGTCTTTGGATGTGGGGTATCTTTTTTGGTGAGTTCCATTGTCTTCCTGTCGATGATTGTCCAGCAGCTAGTTGTGATTCTGGTGTTCTCACCAGAAGGAGTGAGAGCACGTCCTTCTGCTCCACCATCTTGGTTCCTCCTGACAACAGAGTATCTTGAAATTCTACAGAACAGCTGGTGACTCACCCTAAGACATTTCCAAGGTTGCAAAGGCCCAACATTTTAATGATGCAGAAGGTTGGGATTGGAAAATATGCAGAAAATAAGTCTGATAACACTTCCTAACAATTTCATAGAAAAACCCTTATGTTTCCAGTGGTCTCTTTCTAGGTCCCCTCCTAAGCAGTTGGTTGTGTATCAGTGTGGAAAGGGCAGTAGTCTTTGTGATTAATGTCCAGCACTATGGCTACCCCAAGACATGGCAGTGATACAGGTACAGTTGTCAGTCAACAGAGTTCTCCCACCTCCTGTCTCTGGCCAACTTACATACTCCTCCCCTCCCCCTTCAGCCTATTCTAATAGAGTGCCCTCCTGCTACCATCTTCCTACCCTGGCCCCCCCCTCACATATATATGTATAACTTTCTAATCAGGTCCCATACCCTGGGGCCCTGTTCTTTAATTTCTAAGATAATCAGTTAATCATTTAAGGTCTTATCTTAAATATCTTATCTTTATAATAGTTTATTAACCTTTGCTGAGGATTATGCTTTGCCAGCATCAAGTACTTTATTGTAGTTTTCTATCTTCTGGGAAATAGGGGAAAAACTATCAAATCAACAACCTGGTTTGCTGATTTTAGCTTCATACTCTTGTAGACACCAGCTCTTGTTCCTAAGCTCTCCCTCCCAGGGCTCTTGAACATTCTTTCCTCCAATTAAATATATCTCTTTATCCAGTTCCCTTCAGAAGGAGCCAGGTGACCTACTAAGTTGTTGAAGGGTGTTAACAATATTATCCTCCTACCCCAAAGTAACATGATCATTTTAATGGAGACATCTTTTTTTTTTTTTTTTTTTAGATTTAATCCTCACAAAACCCCTTTCAGATAGATACTGTTAACATCCTTATTTCAAACATGCTTTTGCCTCATCGCCAGTAAGTAGCAGAGCCTGGGTTTGAAACCGGGAAGTATAGCTCCAGAGTTAGTGGAGACATCTTAAGCCCAGCCCACCTCCTTGATGCTGAGACCCTGAGACAAAGACAGACTAAGAGAGAAGACTCTCTGTACCACCAGGGCTTCATAGTATACCTGGATCTTCAAAGCATTCTTGTCATGCAGAATCTGCCTCATTTGTGACTTAATATTTAAGACATGGCAAAGGAGAAATGGAGTGTGAGAAAAAGCAGTGTTGTGTCCATTTGTGTGAAATAAAAGATATATAACAGGAAGAAATTTGGCTTGGGTAAGAGGGGGCCTAGAAGGTATGTCTGCTCATTGGAACCTCTCTGAGCATAAATCTTGAAGCATTATAGAGGAAGCAGGTGTCTTGTTCTGCTCAGGTTGTCATAACAAAATACCATAGACTGGGTGGCTAAACAACAGAAATTAATTTGTGCTGGCCAATTTATTTTCTGGCGAGAACTCCATGCCTGACTTGCAGATGGCCACCTTTTTGCTTTGTCCTCACATGGTGGAGAGAGAGTGACCACTCTGGTGTCTCTTCTTATAAGAACGCTAATCCTATTGGATTAGGGCCCTGCCCTTATGACCTTATTAAACCTTAATTACTTCCTTACTGTAAATATAGTCACATTAAGGTTTAGGGGTTCAACATATGAATTTGGTGTGGGGTGTGGGGGAGGGACACAATTCAGCACATTAGCAGCAGGGAAGGCTTAATCCAGACCCCTTGCCCTGTGCCCAGAAAGTTGGGGGCATGTCCTCCAATGGTAGGGCCAGCATTCTACTATTTTGGAAGCAGGGATTAGAGGCAGGGGTGAGGCTTATAAATCCCTGCTAGGAGCTAAAGGGCACCCTGGGTACATGTAGTGATACAGTATTTAGTGTTCACTTCACACATTCTGCTGCCTCTCTCTCAGCATCAGAAGTTCATTTGCTCAGAAGCTCTAACAACTGTGGCCCACAGGTCCACAGCCTGGGGCCAATAGATGTTCAGTTTTAGGGTCTTGAGAAGGACTTCCTGGCCTCCAATATTCATTTAGTCAACAACTAAAGAGCCAGGCAATGATCTAGGCACTGAGGAAGTAATCCTGAATCAGACAAAGTCTACCTCCCTCATTTGCTCATCATTCTTCAAAGCCCTTTACAGAGCACAGAAACTATATGATTACTTCCTGACTTTGGTTCCCAGGGAAGCAGCCAATCTCAGGTCTTTTCCTGAGGACAGATTTTGATCAGGCTGGAGAGGAGGAAGACAGAGGATGGAGAAAAGGAAAAAGAGAGAGGGGCCTTTACCTCCAAAGACTCTCTTTTCTGGCTTCCTGTTTATCTGTGCTGTCCTTAGTGCATGTCTCAGAAATGGCCCCTCCTCTCTACGCCCCCGTCTGACCCAGGTTGGACCCCATTTCCCTCTCCTTCTCTCAGGTGATATGCACAATGGTTTCCTTGGAAAGCCTTGCGGAGGTGGAGAGGAGAGGAGGGAAGCGAGGAGATGGTAGCAACCACTCTGTTCCATCTTTCTCACAGGCAGGTCCTACTCTTTTAGGCCATGGAGTCAACAGGACTGGAAAAGTTCTTGAGAACTTGACGTACAGACTAAATCACAGGCAGAGTTTGCAGACTTCAAAGCTAGCTCAGCCCGCCTGCCCTTCCCTACTGTCAGAATTGCCTTAATTCCCTTCAGGAGAATGCCGTTATACTTATCGTCATTGCTTCACTGCTTGTGGAAGGCTTTATCAGTAACTAGAGAAGCTTCCTGAGGAGATGTGAACTGAGGGGTTGAATCAGTGCTCCAGCTACAATGCCCCTATCAGCACCCTCTGATTACGGGAGACAAAGCAATTTTGGAACCTACCGATTGGGAGTTTGTGATTCTCCTTGAGAAATACCCAACTGTCTGGATTCAAAACAAAGATTTCCACTTAACAGAAGTTGGGCAAGTTGCTTAACCTCTCTAAGTCCTGGTTTTTATAAAATAGGGGTTTTAAAAAGCAGTAACTATCGGACTTCCCTGGTGGCACAGTGGTTAAGAATCCGCCTGCCAATGCAGGGGACACAGGTTCAAGCCCTGGTCCGGGAAGATCCCTCATGCCATGGAGCAACTAAGCCTGTGCGCCACAACTACTGAAGCCCGCGTGCCTAGAGCCCGTGCTCCACAACAAGAGAAGCCACTGCAATGACAAGCCCATGCACTGCAACGAAGAGTAGCACCCCCAGCTCACGGTAACTGGAGAAAGCCCACACACAGCAATGAAGACCCAACACAGCCAAAAATAAATAAGTAAATTTATTAAAAAAAACAAAAGACAGTAATTATCTTGGAGGGGGTTGGGAGGATTCAGTGAGATAATGCATGAAAGGTCCTTGGCTCAGAGCTTGGAACCAAGTAAGCTCTCCATAAAGGTTAACTATTTTTATTAATAATAATAACTGAGTTTTTGGTAATCACATTAGGACATGCTTTGTATGAGCCTTTTCTCTCTCCTCACTAAAGGCCTCTGTCAAGTTCTACTGAGCTCATTCAGTGCTCTGACGTGGAGCTTGACAAAACCTCATCAGTGTCTGGACTGGGCCTGTGGTGCCTGGGTGCCTAGCTTCAGCAAGACCTCTCAGGCAGTCACCACTAAGGCTGCATTCTCCTATTATGAAGATAGGGGATATACACTGATACTTGCCGTACTATTTCAAAGAGTTATTGCCAGGATCCAGTGTGTCAATGTACAGGAATGTAATCCATGCAAGGAAAAAAAGCCATACAGATTCAGTGCAACACCTTGTCACCTTGAAATGCTTCAAGATTTATGCTCAGAGAGGTTCCAATGAGGTTCCAATACAGCTAAGGGGATATAACTTAAACCAAGTGATAACAGTATACATGTGATTGAAGTGTTAGCCACTTGGATGTCCCCAAAGCCCTCTGGCCTACTGGGAACCCCCATCCTTTAATATTTAAATAAAATTGTCTTGAACCCCCATCTCCTGTAGAGTGAGAATAATCACCATCATTCCCAATATTTCTGAGAATTCTTGGGGCCTCTCTCCTTGTTGTCTCTGGCACTGTTTGCACACTTCTGCTGAATTTTCTAGCTTTGCTGGGTGGGCTGCCTTTTTTTTTTTTTTTTTTTTCAATATCATATCCCTGCCCCCATCTCCACCCCAGCAGCCCTGAACACCATCTGGCTTCCTGAATTCTCCAAGCATCACTGGCACCGAGCTGTATGTGTAGCAGATTTTACTGAAGACTTGAGGGAAGGAAGGTGAAGTTGTAGCTCAGTACAGCAAATGTTAAATGTCCCTTTCCCTAACTGCCCCTGAAAAGACCTCACTGGCCCACTTTTTACATAGAGATCCAGCAACCACCCTATTGCTCCATTTCCTTCTTCTCCTGCCCTCTTCTACTTGCTCCTCCTAGGTTGATCCAATAATTCATGCTATATTAAGTGGGACAAAATAGACACACCACCTACTGAATGCTTACTTTGTACCAGGCACTATGCTAAGTGCTTTTACATTTCTCAAATAACATACCTTCTCACTTTCCTTTGCTCCAGACAATCCAGGCACATATCCTAGGAGCTTCTATTTTTTTCAACAAATAAATTTTACACAACTTTTACGTGCTAGGTGCTGGGATCTTTGCTCTAACGGAGTTTCATAGCCAAAGAGCCAGTCAAGATAATTTGCTAAAAAACCCCAAAAAACCCCCACAATTCTCAATGAGGAATTCTACTGCTACTTTTATACAAACTTTTTTCCCTCTGGACTACAATTTAAGACAACATTATGACAAACAGCAATATTAGAGAAAAATATAAACAATGCCACGTGATTGACATATGAGTAGCTCAGGCAGTAAAAGAGGACAGTGAATTCATTGGGGACTGAAATAGAGTCCAAAGGCTTTCAGGAAAAGGGGGAGTCATCTATGCTGGATCTTAAAGGATGGGTGGCATGAAAATAGGAAGAGAGAGACTTCCCTGGCGGTCCAGTGGCTAAGACTCTGAGCTTCCAATGCAGGGGACGCGGGTTCAATCCCTGGTTGGGGAATTAAGATCCCACACACCATGCAGCAAGGCCAAAAAAAAAGAAAATAGGAAGAGAGGAGGAAGGCATGGGAGGCTAGGGCAGGATGAGCAGTAGAGAGTCATGTTTAAGAGCAAGGACTCTGGGCGCAAACTCAGGTCTGTCATTTGCTTACTCTGGGACTTTGGCAGATTGTTTCATCTCTCTAAGCCTGAGTTTCCTCATCTGGAAAACTGGGCTAGCAACAGTACTTTCCTCAAAGGTGTGTGGTCACGATTAAATGAGAAAATGCATGAAATGCATTTCAGGCTTGGAGTAATGCCTGAAATATGATAAGTGAACAAAATGGTTTTAAAAAACAAGCAAAGGATCTATATTAGGATCTTTATACGTCAGCTATTAAAATTTTGGGATCATCTTACCATTTATACAAATGTTTTTTTTCCTTTTCCTTTTGTTCATTTAGTAGGCAGTTTCCAAATCTTGTAGGCAGATGTGCTTATCATCACTTCCATTTTGCAGAATCAAGATTCAAGAAAGTTAAATACTTTCCCCAAAGGCATGAGGTCACTTTGCTCATGGAGCTTCTGACTCCAAATCTTTCTAATCCTGCCTTAAAAGTAAAACAAAACAAAACAAACAAACAAAACCCCCCCCACACAAAAACCAAAACACACACACAAAAACCCAAAGAGACAAACTCTGAAGTGGTTAATAACAAATAATTTGGCCAAGGATTACTTTCTTATTACTTGTTTTCCAAACAAGGATAGACTTTTACCAATGGGATATAGTTAGAGCATCTAGGGGGAGGGTCACGAGTGAGAAACCAACATCAACTTTCCTAGACTTTGGCCACCTCACAATTTAGCCATGGAAAATAATTAGCCAACTATAAATCAATAAGGAATACTAGAGGTCAGACTTTTCTAATCAAAACCCAAGCTAAAAGTCTCCCAAGAAGTTCAGCAAATAGAGAAGAAAGATTCCAGTCCCAGTCCTGTAAGGCTAATTGTGGGAGGTAGTTGTTAATGCTGAATCTCTAGAACACATGAGCGTGCTCACAGGGCCTCACTGGGTTCTCCACAAGCATCATCCATTCCCGTCATAAAGCCTTGACTGCTCATCCACCTGCTCCGTGACAAACATGCCCTTAGCACTGTCTGCCTCAGTCACCAGCTCCACTCTGCAAGGACTGAGGAGGCCCCCGCAGGCATTCCTGAGGCTGTTTGAGTTCTCTCTATCACAGCTTTCTCAGGCAAAGCACTGCAAGGTATAAGTAGGAGAGGTGGGAAACAGAGAGGAAGGGGTTTGAGAGAGAGAGAGATGAAAGAGGAAGGGAGGTAGAGTCAGAGAGATAGAGAAATTACAAACAGGATGTTGGGAAAGAATCTTTAGGAATAGGATTCCTTAACACCAGGGCGGAGAGGTTATATAATTCCTTAGGATTTAACCATATTTTCACTCTGCTTTCTGTGGTGAGATAACATTTGGTTGATCTTTCAATTAGGTATTTCTAGAAACTCTTTACTGAAAAAGCAGGTTATCCAGCACTCGGTCATTGAATTGGCCAAGACTAGTGCTGCGGAACGGAAGGGTATTTATCATCTCCCTCCTCTATTTCCACAGCCTCCACACAGTCAGTGTCTCACTATGCTGAAAGGAACCCGCGTGGGAGACAAAGCTAGAGAGAAAAAAACCTTAAATTTCTCATAGGCAAAATTTTAAAAAGCAGCAGAATTCCATGAAAAATGGCAAACATTTCAAAAAATAAATCATAGGTGGATGTATAAGACATTAAAAAATAAGGGGGTGTTTGGAAAACACTAGTCATCACCACCCCTTTAAACCTGCCTTTTTTTTTTAACTTTTAATTTTATATTGGTGTATAGCCGATTAGCAATGTTGTGATAGTTTCAGGTACACAGCAAAGCGACTCAGCCATACATATACATGTATCCATTCTCCCCCAAACTCCCAACCAGGGAGTCCCATCCAGCCTCTCCTCCCATCCAGGCTGCCACGTAACACTGAGCAGAGTTCCCTGTGCTATACAGTAGGTCCTTGTTGAAAGCAACATTTTTTTTTGGCCATGTCACACAGCATGCAGGATCTTAGTTCCCTGACCGAGGATTGAACCCCTACCCCCTGCAATGGAAGCACGGAATCTTAACCACTTAGCCACCAGGCACCAGGGAAGTCCCAATAAGATCTTTTTTTTTTTTTTTTTTTTTCCCCTTTGGTCATACTGTGCGGCCTGGGGGATCTTAGTTACCCAACCAGGGATTGAACCCCCACCTCCTGTACTGGGAGCGTGGTCTTAACCACTGGACCGCCAGGGAAGTCCCTAAACCTGCCTTTTTTTTTGGCCATAATGCAGGGCACGTGGGATCTTAGTTCCCCAACCAGGGATCAAACCCCATGCCCCCTGCATTGGAAGCGTGGAGTCTTAACCACTGGACTGCTAGGGAAGTCCCTAAACCTGCCGTTTTAACTGTCCCCAGTAATTCATGTAGCCTGGTGTTCAGGGTCAACCCTTTTAAAAATTGTGACATTGAAGAAGTGGATCTTTAAATGCTTTCCTTTGCACCCTACTCCATGTCTTGTTTTCTCCTTCACAAGGTCTTCTCTCTGGTGAGAGGGAACAAAGGCCCTAGCTCTAACTCAAGCTCTATACCTGGCTCTAACACATGACTACTTCTACACAGGGCCAAGTGAGGAAAGTACCACTGGGGGCACAGAAGGAGAAAAGTAAGTAAAAGGAATGCTTTACCTAGTGGGTAACAGAGGGGATTTGGGAGGAGATGGCATCTGAGAAGATAACTGTAATTTTGTAACTGTAATTTTGTGTTTAGAACAATTAGTGCTGAGACATCAGTGGATCATCTAAGTGGAAAGGTTTTGGGGAAGACAGGAGAATGAGGGGAGACTTCTCAAGGTCACCGTTAGAGAGAGGGACTGGATGTCATCTCCATGAAGTGGAAGGTGTGTAATAGGCTGTCGGGCTCACTGAGGGCCTGAGTACACCACCAGCAGAGCACAGGGTCCTTACACCATGCTCACCAGGCAGCTGCTTGCAGCTTGATGGCTGGCATTACCCACAGTCAGTTCAGTTGTGGTTAATAGGAAGATCTTAAAGGTCCATTTTGCTCTAAAAATCTATAAGATTCTACAAGATAACCTGCTCCAGCCCTCCAGACAGCAGCTATTTTATGACCCTGGCTGGCACCAAGTCCAGATGGAATTGAGCAAGGGAGGAATGGGAGGGCCTAGAAGTTCTTCTCCTTGGAACTTTGATTTCTTCAATCACCCTCTTGGAAGCAGGATAATTTCCAAATCTGTTCTCTTCATTAGGTGGTAACAAGGTAATAGTATATCCTCTTAACATTAGCTCAGCCAATGATTAGAAAGTTGAAATTTTCAGTTTGTTGGTTCTCTGCCTTTCCTCTAAATATAATTTCTTCTTCTTCTTTTTTTTTTTTTTTTTTGCGGTACGCGGGGCTCTTACCGTTGTGGCCTCTCCTGTTGCGGAGTACAGGCTCCGGACGCGCAGGCTCAGCGGCCATGGCTCATGGGCCTATCCGCTCCGCGGCATGTGGGATCTTCCCAGACCGGGACATGAACCCATGTCCCCTGCATCAGCAGGCGGACTCTCAACCACTGCGTCACCAGGGAAGCCCCAATTTCTTCATTTTAAACAAATTTTTTTCTGCATTTTCTCCAAAGGTTGCTAAATGACATTAGCACAGTATGAACCCTGGCAGACCTATCCTTAGAGCTCAAAAAGGGATAACCCACGTGGGAAGATTGCATGGGTGCCGGAAAAATCCTGGTGATCAAAGCTTTTCTAGCTCCTTTCCTTAGGGCATGATTTCTTCCATCTTCTTCATTATTTATTATCCAACAGTGTTTATTAAATGCCTGCTGTGTCACAACACTAGGAGAAGCACTGTGCATTTGAGCTGGGAGTGATGAGTGTGTTGATTGGTTTGCTTGTTTGTGCTAACTGTGTTACTGGGCTGCTGGAGAGCCTTTCTGTCTGTCTAACAGGTGGTTGAGGGCGTCACAGAGGAGACTGGAATTTGTCTGCAGGTGAGACAGGAGCAGGAATGGTTTCATGGGTGTGTGACCTAGGCAGTCACATAAGGCCCACTCTGAGAAGGGTCCTGTGCTTGGTTTAATACTCTGCTGTCAACATCTGGATATTCTTAATATTTCTGAACAAGGAGGGCCACATTTTCATTGCACACTGGGCCCCACAAATTATGTAGCTGGTCTTGAATAAGGTAGATTTTTCTGGAGAGAATTCTGCATCTGGGGACAGAAGACTGTAGGAATAATAATAGAAGTTGCATAGGAGTGGGAGAAAAGGCACCAAACACTACTCTGAGCTGTGGTTTTGTGCATAATTATTTGACAAATTGAGTTGAAGTGAGTAGAAGAGCAGCCCCCATCGAGCATTGAGCTAAGTAAGTACTTCACATGAATTAACTCAATTTAGGATTCTATTGAATGGGCACTATAGTTACCCATGTTAGCTCTTAAACTAATGCTATTTTGTTTCGGCCAACTACCATTCTATTTACAAAATGACAGGCAACATTTTTTTATATAGATGTCTGCTCCAGCTCTACCCCTCCGCTCAGCCCTCCAGTGTAATCTGCTATTGTTTTCAGCTACAGCTTTAGATCTGGAAGTCTGGAAGGTAGAAGTGAAGACCTTTCAATTGTATCCATTCCTGCTCTAGAACCCAATACTTGTCTTCACAGGCCTTTGTTAAAATGCCTCTTCCCAGAGGACAGGACCCTTGTCTGTGTGGGTCACTACTGTATGCTCAGCATCTAAGGCTGCATCCAGCACAATTAGTAGGCACTCAGGTATTACTTAGAGGGTTCCACTTCTGGCCAAGATGGAGTAACAGGGACCAGACTTACTCTCTCATTCTAAACAACTAAAAAGTCCTGACCAAATATATGGAACAATGATTTTCAGCTGTTGGACAGCAGGCAGCACAGGATGGTGATCCTTGAAAGAAGGGTGATAAAATGAACCCTATGATTGTCTCAGCTTACTGCCTGGAGAGCGTTTCCAGGCCGTAGCTCAGAGAAGTGCAAAAGGGCCCAGTGATCTCGTGGAGTTCAGAGTTCAGTTCAAGGTGGCTGGAATTCACAGGGCAGAGTACTGAGGAGGAGAGAGTAATAGAAAGCTGATAAGGACATGCATGTGAGGAAACCAATGAGGCCTGAGAAAGATGAACTGGAAAAGAGCAGGCAGAAAAATCCTCAGAGCTCACGTAGAACTGGGAAACTATTAACCCAAGTGGAAAGACCTCCTAATTCTTAGGGCACTGAGTAAAGTTCTCAGAAAAGGACTGCCTCATAGTAGAGCCAAATTAGTCCTAGTTTGAAGGCTGTTTTGGCCACGTGGCATGTGGGATCTTAGTTCCATGTGGGTTCTTAGTTCCCTGACCAGGGATTGAACCCACACCCCCTGCAGTGGACATGCAGAGTCTTAACTGCCAGAGAAGTCCCTTTAAAGGCTGTTTTGGACCTATATAACAACCCAGAAAAAGACAAGACTTGCTAGATTCAAGCTGTTTCCAAGTAATAACTTAGCTACAGCCTAGAATGAAGTCCAAAAATATTTAAAGGAATACAGAAAATACAGCACCCAACTATGTAAAACTCATATTAACTGTCATCTGACTTTAAAGTACCATCTTACTTTAAAAAAAATTTAATTTACTTTATGTAATGAAGCATAAAAATAAGGCTCATAACAAGGGGGAAAATCAATCAATAGAAAAAACACAGAAATGACCCATGATAGATTTAGAGGACAAAATCATTAAAACAAGTATTTTAATACATCCCACATGTATTAAAATATGTTCAAGAAGGTGGAGAAAGTAATGAGCTTAATGAGTAGAGAAAGAGAAGATATTAAAAAAATAGAAATTATAAAAAAGATATGTTTGAAATTAAGCCTCTAGAGATTAAAAAAATACACTATCTGAAATGAAAAGTACCCTGGATGGGATTAATAGCAGTTTGCACACTGAGGATGAAAAGATTAGTGAACTTGAAGACATAGCAATAGAAACTATCTGAAATGAAACATAGAGGAGAGAGAGAGAGAGAACACTGTATTAGAGATCTGTGGAATATCTTCAAGGGCCTGATATATATCTAATTGGAGTCCCAGAAAGAGAGAATAGATGGTGGAGACAGAAAAGTATTTGAAGATACACTGTTTTAAAAATTGTATGGTAAAGTATCTTTCATTAAAATTCATTTTTTTGGTACATAGAAATATAGTTGATTTTTGTATTTTGTTTTTGCATACTCTTGTGGAGATCATTCCCACCAGCAGTGTATGAGAATTCCAGTTGCTCTGCAAACTCATCAGTACTTGGTATTGTCATTTTTTTCTTTTTAAAAAAAATTTATTTTTTTAATTTATTTTAATTTTGGCTGCGTTGGGTCTTCGTAGCTGCACACGGACTTTCTCTAGTTGTGGTGAGCCAGGGCTACTCTTTGTTGCGGTATGCGGGCTTCTCATTGCGGTGGCCTCTCTTGTTGCAGAGCACGGGCTCTAGGTGCACAGGCTTCAGTAGTTGTGGCTTGTGGGTTCTAGAGCGCAGGCTCAGTAGTTGTGGCGCACGGGCTTAGTTGCTCTGCGACATGTGGGATCATCCCGGACCAGGACTTGAACCCGTGTCCCCTTTATTGGCAGATGGATTCTTAACCACTGCGACACCAGGGAAGCCCCATTTTTTTCTTTACTTTCTTTCTTTTCCTTTTCCTCTCTCTCTCTCTCTCTCTCTCTCTCTCTTTTTTGGTTTTAGCCATTCTAATGGGTGTATACTGGTATCTCATTGTGGTTTTAATTTACCTTTTCCTGATGACTAATGATGTAGCATCTTTCCATAAGCTTTTTTGCCATCTGATATTTTCTTTGGTGAAAGATCTAAGTCTTTTGCCCATTTATCAAGTTGTTTGGTTGTTTTTTTCTTAATATTCAGTTTTGAGACTTTTAAATATATGCTGGATATAAGTTCATTATCAGATATGTAATTTGCAAATGTTTTCTACCTATTTGTGGTGTATCTTTTCATTCTCTTTATAGTGTCTTTTGAAGAACAGAGGGTCTTAATTTTGATGAAATCCACCTTATTAATTTTTCTTTTATGGATTGTGCTTTTGACATTATATGTAAAAATTTTTTGCCTAATCCAAGATCACAAAGGTTTGCTCTTATTTTTTTTTTTCCTAGAAGCTTTATAGTTTCTGATTTTGGATTTCGGTCTATGATCCATTTTGAGTTGCTTTTAAAATAGGGCACAAGTTATGAATTGACATTAATTTATCTTTTTTGCATATGGATACCTAATTGTCCTGGTGCCATTTGTTGAAAACATTATCCTTTTTACATTGCATTGCCTTTACAACATTGTGGAAAATCAATTCACCATATATTTGTGGGTCTATTTCTGGACTCTTTATTCCATTGAACTGTGTCAGTGCTTTCTCTGATACCACACTGTCTTAATTACTGTCTATTTATAATAAGCCTTTGCCTTAATCTGCTCAGGCTGCCATAACAAAATGCCATAGACTGGGTGGCTTAAACAAGAAATTTATATTCTCATAGTTCTGGAGGCTAGAAGTTTGAGATCAGGATGCTAGCATGATCAGGTTCTGGTGATAGTTTTCTACCTGGCGTGCAATCAGCCATGTTCTTACTGCATCCTCACATGGCCTTTGTGCTTACACAGAAAGAGATACTTCTCTTTTTTCCTCGTTTTATAAGACCACTAATCCCATCATGAAGACAGTACTCTCATGACCTAATCTAACCCTAACTACTTCACCAAGGCCCCATTTCCAAATACCATCATATTGGAGCTTATGGTTTCAACATATGAATTTTGGAGGGACACAGTCAGTCCATAACAACCTTGAAAACAAGTACTATGAATCTTCCCATCTTGTTGTTCTTTTTCAAAATTGTTTTGACTATGCTAGTTCCTTTGACTCTCCATATAACTTTTAAAATCAGTTTGTCAATTTTTATTTAAAATCTTTGAGAAGAATTGACATTTTAACAGTATTGAGTCTTTTAATTCATGAACATAGAATATGTCTCCAATTATTTGTTTTCTTTGATTTCGTTCACCAGGGTTTTATAGTTTTCAGCATACAGGATGGGGATGGGTGTGGGAGGGAGGTCCAAGAGGGAGGGGATATAGGTATACATATAGCTGATTCACTTCATTGTACAGCAGAAACTAACACAACATTGTAAAGCAATTTTACTCCAATAAAAATATAAATAAAAATAAAATAAAATAAACCTAAGTATTTCACGTTTTTTTGGTGCTCTTATAAATGGTACTCTTTTTAAAATTCAGTTTCCAATTGTTCATTGCTGGAATGTAGAAATACAGTAGATTTTATTTATTGATCTTGTATCCTGTAGCCTAATTAAACTCGCTTATAAGTTCTGGTTGTTTTTGTTTTGTTTGTAGATATTTTGAGATTTTCTATGTAGAAAAGCATATTGTCTGTGAATAGAGATAATTTTCTTTCTTCTTTCCAATCCATATGTCTTTTAGGTCTTTTCTTGTCTTATTGTACTCTCTAGACCTCCAGTATGTTGTTAAATGGGAGTGGTGAGAGCATTCTTGTTCCTGATCTTAGGGAGAAAACGTTTATTTAGTTTTTCATGATCAAAAATGATGCTAGTTGTAGGGTTTTTTGTTTACCTTCTTTGTCAGATTGAAAAAGTTGCCTCTATTCCTAGTTTGCTATAAGTTTTTATCATAAACAAATATAGAACTTCGTTAAATCCTTTTTCTGCATCTACGGGGGTAATAATGTGGCTTTTCATCTTTAGTCCGTTGATGTGGTAAATTAGATTGATTTTCAAATGTTGAATAGCCTTTCATTCCTGGGATAAATTCCACTTTGTTATTATACATTATTCTTTTTATGCGTTGCTAGATTTGATTTACTAGTGTTTTGTTGAGAATTTTCTTCATGTTATGTTCATGTGGAATGTTGATCTGTAGTTTTTTTTTTTATGTTACCATCTGGTTTTTGTATCAGGGTATTGCTGGCCTCCTAAATGAGTCATCAGTGTTCCCTCCTCTTTTACAGTCTGGAAGAGTTATGAAAACTGGTATTATTTCTTCCTTCTGTCCTCTGAAAAAAAATGCACAACCTAAAAGTTGAGAGTTATGTTTTATTTGGCGGACATTCTTAGGACTTCAAGCCCAGGAGGCAGGATCTCAATTAACCCTGAGAAACTCCGAGAGGGCGAGGGGGGAGCTAGGATATGTAGGAGTTTTGCAGCAAAGGGCAGGTAGTCGGAAGTCAATAGATTATTGTTAATTAAGGAAAACCAGATATCTCAAGTTAAGGAATTTAGCGCTTTTCTATGGGAATATGCAAGAGTCCTGGCTCTCTGAAATCATTCCTTTGATATGCACCTCAGCTATCTGGGGCCAGTATCCTGTGTGTTCTCATCCTGAGTTCCCTCAGGGCTTACCAGCTCATCATTGGAGGTGGCTGCAATCGCTGATGACTGTGCATTTCTTTGTTTACAGATATGGCAGGCAATATTTTATTTCTCACTTAGATATTTGGTAGAATTTTAATATTTGAAGACATCTGGGCCTAAGTTTTCTGTGTTGGAAGGTTTTTAAGTGTACATTCTTTAATAGATATAAGACTATGCTAATAATCTATTTCTTCTGAAGTGAACTTTGGCAGTTTTGAGTCTCATGGAATTTGTTTCATTTAAATTTTTGAATTTGTGAGCATAGACTCGTTTTTATTATTCCCTTATCTTTTTAATGTATGTAGGAACTATAGTGGTGTCCCCTCTTACTCCTGATATTTGTAACTTGTTTCTTCTCTTTTTTTCCTTCACCATTCTAGCTAGATGCTTATCAATTTAATTGATCTTTTCAAAGAATCAAGCTTTTCATTTCATTGATCTTCTTTATATTTTTTTTCTCCTGGTCTCACTTTCCTTGTTTTCTGCTCTTAATTATTTCCTTCAGTCTGTGTCGGGTTTGATTTACTCTTCTATTTCCAGTTTCTTGAGGTGACGTTTTAGATAATTGATTTTAGACCTTGCTGTGGGTTTGTTTTCTAATATAAGTACTGCTTCAGTTGCATCCCATAGATTTTGATTTAAGATTTTTTTTTGATGTGGACTATTTTTAAAGTGTTTATTGAATTTGTTACAATATTGCTTCTGTTTTCTGTTTTGGTTTTTTGGCTGTGAGGCATGTGGGATCCTAGCTCCCTGACAAGGGATCAAACCTGTACCCCCTGCATTGGAAGGCGAAGTCTTAATCACTGGACTGCCAGGGAAGTCCCCCCCATAGGTTTTAATTTTATTTATTTTAAAATTTATTTGGTTGTGCTGGGTCTTAGTTGCGGCAAGTGGGCTCCTTAGTTGTGGCATGAGGGTTACTTAGTTTTGTCATGTGAACTCTTAGTTGTGGCATGCATGTGGGATCTCGTTCCCTGACTAGGGATCGAAGCAAGGCCCCCTGCATCAGGAGCATGGAGTCTTAATCACTGCCCCACCAGGGAAGTCCTGGATTTTGATATTTTAAAATTTTGATCAATTAAAATGTTTCTAATTTCCCTTGTGAGTTCTTCCTTGAGTCATGGGTTATTTACAACTATCTTGTCTAATTTCCAAATATTTGGGGACTTTCAAGGTATTTTTTTGTTAAACATTCCTAGTTTAACTCCTTAATTGCCTTAGAATATATTTTGTATGATTTCAATTATTTTAAATATTCCAAGTTTTTTTTTTTCCCCTAGAATATGGTCTGCCTTGGTGAATATTCTGTATACTCCTAAAGTCAATGTATATTCTGCACTTGTCAGGTGAAATGTTTAAATATGTCAGGTCAAGTAAATTGATGATGTTGTTTAGATCTTCTGTTTTCTCATATTTTTTTCTATTTATACTATCAATTATTTAGAGAAGAGTATTAAACTCTCCAGCCATAGTTTTGTACTTGTCTATTTCTCCTTTCAGCTTTATCCATTTTTGCCTTGTATCCTTTGAAGCTACATTATTTAGTCCATATGAAACAGTAGGGAAGGGGGCAGGGCACAACCTTTAAAAGAATGACATAGCTGTTGAAGATGTGACATAAACTGGTTAGAACCAACTAGGTCCAAGATGGTGGAAGATTCAACTTCCAGTGGACCTTGAGCCTCATTATACACTCATTGTAATATATTAACATGCTAAATGACACACCCACCAGCACCATGACTGTTCCAAGGCTGACCATAAAAGGCTGAAAAGTGGGTGGTGGCTCAATTCCTGGAAATATCCGCCCCTTCCCCAAAATAGTTGGAATAATCCTCCCACTCATTAGCCTATGAAATTACCCAGCCCATAAAAACTAACCACCCCATATTTTGGGGCCTCTTGCCTTCTGAGATGACCCACACTCTGTCTTTGGAGTGTGTTTCTCCCAAAGCCATTCTTGCCTTTTTAGAGGGACTGTATTCTGTCTATGGAATGTGTATCTCTCTAAATAAATCCACTTCTTACCTACCACTTAGTCTTTCACTGAATGCTTTCTGTGATGAGACATAAAGAATCTGAGCTTTGTTAAGTCCTGAGACCAGTTGTGTGACCTCAATTAAAAGACAGTGTGTTCAAGGCCCAATCTGAGTTGCGTGGTTTCACATACATATTTAGGATTGTGATATAGTCTTGGTGAACTGACTCCTTTCCATTAATGTAATGTTCCTCTTTATCTCTGGCAATATTCTTTGTTCTGAAGTCTACCTTTCTAATATTAATATAGACACTCCAGCCTTTTTTTTTGGTGTTAACATGATATGTCTTTTCCCATCTTTTTACTTTTATTCTGTGTTTTTATATTTAAAATGGGTTCCTATAGACAGCATATAGTTGGGTCTTGCTTTTTTTTTTAATCCAATCTGACAATCTCTGTATTTTTTGGTTTATTGCAGAGTTTAAACTATTTATATAACTATTGACATGTGTTGACTGAAAAAAAAAAGCACAACCCAAAAGTTGAAAATTATGTTTTATTCGGTAGACTTACTGAGGATATAAGCCCAGGATAATACAGCTTCTCAGATAGCTTTGAGGGATTGTTCTGAAGAGGTAAGGGAAGAGCCAGGATGTATAGGAGTTTTTGAAAAAGAAAAAAAAAGAAAAAACAGGTAGTCAGAACATCAAAAGATTACTGCTAATTAAAGAAAGCCAGACTTTGAATTTAGCGCTTTTCTATGTATGGGAAGATGCAAGAGTCTGGGCTTACTGAAATTATTCCTTTGTTATGCACGTCAACTATCTAGAGCCAGTATCCTGTTCTTTCCCATCCTGAATCCCCTCAGGGTGCACCGCTGGGGTGGCTGCAGAGGCTGTTGTCTTGATGGCCTCAACATCCTTTGTTTACTGAAATGGCAGGCTGAAAGGACTCTAGAGTGAAACCTAGAGGAGTTAAGGTCACAAACAGTACGTTGGCCCACCGCAGGATCTTCACTAGTGATTTTTTCTCAACAGACCAACTTTGGAATGGGGAACAAAGCTTTCAAACTAAAAGAAAAAGGAGCGACAGATTGTCAGCCTCCAACTAACATCCCAACCAGGTTTATGTACGTACAAAACTTATACTTACAAGTACTTACTTAATTGGGAATTAAAGGAAATCTCACCCTGAAAATGACTAAGATGGAGCTCTTTATTGTGTTTGCAGTTAAGTTAGAGAAAGCCGGCTTGATAAAACAACTCTTCAGAAACATTTGGCAGTCAGTTGAATAGACTGGGATTCTAAACAGGGAATTCCCAGAACTCTTAATTTTCAGTTTAGTTGGAGATCATCTCACTGATACAAATTAAAGAAAATATAGCTGGGCAAGTCAATCTTTTAATATCATTTAGGTGGCAGACCAGTTTTTTGGAGAATGAAAAGTAACTGTTTTTGTCTTGCAAATCTCTACAAATCAGAAATGTAAATACAGTCCACAGTGACCTGAGACTGAGCCTAATTCACTCAATCAGATAGAACCTGAAACCAAGGGAGAACAAAAAAGGGAAATAAGGCCTTTTTAAACTCAAACCACTGGAAAGGCTCCCTCAGCCCAAATCTGATTCATAGCCTCCTTAATGGTTTATCAAGGACAAATACAAATCTTAAAAGTCTTTTCCACAAATAGTAAAAGCCTTAGTCATCTGAGTAAATAAATTTAACTTATTCCAACTGTTATTTACAAACTGGTAAGTTTATATTGTAATACCTGATTCATAACTAAGTGTTAAAGTGAAGCTATGAGATCTCTAGTTTTGTCTGTTTATATGTCTGTATGTACATTATACATATGAGATGTATCTACCTACAGAAAATATTATCAAAACTGAATTTATAAAAGAGTTCTATCTAACTGACTTAAAAGTAAGTGCTTACAAATTAAATGTTTCTAAATATAAAGGAAGCAGGCCAGAATGACTTTCAGGTTCACATAATCTAGGAAATATTAATATTAAATTAATATCTGGTATTAAAGCTAGCTTAAGCTTGTTGATTTAATCAATATAGACATGTCTTACTTTTATTGTACCTAGGTATACTGAAGGTCAGTAAGTTCATGTTATTTCTATTGCAGAGTTTATCAGCAAAAAAAACAGAAAAAAGAAAAAAATTAACTTTGGTATGATGATATTTTCATAAGTTATAAAATAAAGATAAATGAGGTAAGAATTTTCAATGTACACTCTAGGAATAATTATGTTTTGGGTGTGTCTACGTAAAATAGTTTCTGCAGATTTTTTTTTTTTTTTTTTGGCTGTGTTGGGTCTTCATTGCTGCACGTGGGCTTTCTCTAGTTGCAGTGAGTGGGGGCTACTCTTCATTGCAGTGAGCAGGCTTCTCATGGTGCTTGTTGCGGAGCATGGGGCTCTAGACGCGTGGGCTTCAGTTGTTGCAGCACGTGGGCTCAGTAGTTGCGGCACGCAGGCTCAGTAGTTGTGGCGCACCAGCTTAGTTGCTCCACGGCATGTGAGATCTTCGAATCCGTGTTCCCTGCATTGGCAGGCGGATTCTTAACCACTGCGCCACCAGGGAAGTCCCTGATAACTTTTAGATAATACTGTTACTCAAAAAACCGTGTTTGCCTCTTGAGCCAAAAGATACAACCAAGCCAAAGACTGGGAGAAGGAAGGATTTATTACTTGCAGCAAGTAGAGAGAACATCAGGGATCTTTTCCAAAGCACTGTCTCCCCAAACAGCAAAATTGGGGAATTTTTAAGCTAAGGGTACATGCATATTCACGAAGGGGCTTGGGTGGTGTATGCGTATTCATGAAGGGGCTTGAGCAGAGGAGAATTCAGCATAGAATTGGGGCAAAGTTCAACAGAGTCCAAGCTTCAGTTGATTGAAATCAGAAAAGGTCAACATCATCATTCCATCCTCTATCTGGGTGGGGTCCTTAGTTCCTGCAGAACTCAAAGATATGTATCAGATTGTTATGTACATCCCTTGAGAAGGAACTAGGATCTATTTTATCCCTGAACTATCGTTTCTTGACTGTTTTTCCTTTGTTCCTGTATTCTCTCACTTCCCTTAAGATCATTAATTACTGAGACATGTTTAAGGGCAAGCACTGTGGCCAGGCTTAGACCACAAATTGACTTAGGCCCACAATGGCTTCTCTTATGTTAGGAAAGCCATACCTGGTTCTCTTTCTCCGGGGACCCCCTCCCCTATCTGCTTACAATACCACTGAACTAGGTAAGAAATTACAAAACTCTAATGAAAAACACGATGACTTCATCCAGATCAATAGGAATTAATTACCTGGGGCTGAATGAACTGATAAATATGGTTTATAATGTTATGACTTTTTTCTGAAATATACTGGCTAAACATGTTGAGGCAGTTGATCATATATTTATCTCTACATAGAATAATTATAATAGAGCAACTCTAGACATGGGAAGAAGCAACAAGGGAAAATACTTCCTGGATTATAAGAGGCTAGTAAGAAAAGAGAGCCAGAGAATTTCAGATTACCAACAGGGCCTAATCCAAAAAATACCGCAGCACATTGAGTGGCCTATCAACAGAATCCTCACCTGATCCAGCAGTGAGCCTTCCTAGGGTAGTGGGGCAAAATTGGTCATGAAATGCCTACCAAATGTTGGTCAGATTTATGTCCAAGAGAGGGTGCTGTGGACAAAGAATGTCACCAGCCATTTTATTATAGTAAATAAAGGATGTTGAGGCCATCAAGCCATCAGCCACTGCAGCTGCTCCTGATGGCGCACCTGGAGGGAATTCAGGATGTAGAAAAAAACAGGTTGCTGACCCTAGATTGTTAAGGTTCATATCAAAGGAATAATTTCAATAACTCCAGACTCTTGCCTCTTCCTATTCACAGAAAAAGGCTAAATTCATTAGCTTGCAATGCCTGGTTTTCTTTAATTAGCAGTAATCTTTTGATGTTCTGATTACCTCTTTCTTTATGTTTGTTTTTTTGCAAAAACTCCTCTATATCCTGGCACCTCCCTTACCTCTTTGCAACAGTCCCTCAGAGTTATCTGAGAGGCTGTATCCTGGACTTAAGTCCTCAGTAGGCCCACCAAATTTTCAACTAATTTCAACTAATTTTCAACTTTTAGGTTGTGTATTTTTTTTTCAGTCAACTTGTCTTTCCTTAGATTTGGGGATAATTGGTTGCCCTGCAACCTCAGGTCACTGATGGGTTAAAGAAAATTGTAAATTTTCAGATTATCTGAATTTTTAAAATTGTTATGAAGATGAGAGCAAGACTTTTCCAGCTTTCTACATCCTAAATGGAACATAGAAGTTTTATTCTGCTTTTTTCCCCTAAATTTTTCTCTCTGTGCTGTTCAGATATTTTCTGTTGACCACTCCTTGAGTTCACTCACCTTGTCTTCTGTTTTATCCAGTTCGTTAAACCATTTTAGTTAGTTCTTTTTATTTTATTTTATTTTTTATTTTTGGCTGTGTTTGGTCTTTGTTGCTGCGTGTGGGCTTTCTCTAGTTGCAGCGAGTGGGGGCTACTCTTCGTTGCGGTGCCCGGGCTTCTCATTGCAGTGGCTTCTCTTGTTGTGGAGCACGGGCTCTAGGCACGCGGGCTTCAGTAGTTGTGGCATGCAGGCTCAGTAGTTGTGGCGCACAGGCTTAGTTGCTCCGCGGCATGTGGGATCTTCCCAAACCAGGGCTCGAACCATTGTCCCCTGCATTGGCAGGCGGATTCTTAACCACTGTGCCACCAGGGAAGCCCAGTTAGTTCTTAATTTTAATCCCTAGAATGTGCATTTATTTTTTACAAATTTTAATTGTCTTTTCTAAATCTCCATCTTTTCATCTATTTCTCCACCTTTCCCCTTATTTTCTTGAAAAGATTAATCATAGTTATGTTAAAGCCCCTGTTTGATATTTCTAATATCTGAGTCGTTTACGGATTTGTTTCTATTATCTGGTGTTGTTTTTTTTTTTAAGAATGTGTTGTTCTTTTAAATTAGATGCTGGACATTGTAATTGAACATTTTGTAGAGGCTCTGGATGATATGTTATATATGCTTAAAGAAGGTTAGCATTTCTTTTGTCAGGAAGATAGGGTAGAAATAGACTGACTTATTTCTGTTGAGCCTTTGTTTTATGTTTGTTATTTCGGCTTTGTCTTTCCCCTAGGGCACAGTGTTTATTCTTAAGGCATGTTTCTTATTACTAGGCTATGGCCCCTTTAGGGTCTCAATAGAAAGCCTGATGTGTTTACCAAGGTCGAAAACAAACATTTGTCTCTCCAGTACCACATAGTTGCTGAAATCTCTGCTCAGGTCTTTTTTTTTTTAGTATATTTATTTTATTTATTTATTTTTGGCTGTGTTTGGTCTTCGTTGCTGCGCGTGGGCTTTCTCTAGTTGCAGCGAGCGGGGGCTACTCTTCGTTGCGGTGCCCGGGCTTCTCATTGAGCTGGCTTCTCTTTGTTGGGGAGCATGGGCTCTAAGCTCATGGGCTTCAGTAGTTGTGGCACGTGGGCTCAGTAGCTGTGGCTTGTGGGCTCTAGAGCACAGGCTCAGTAGTGGTGGCACATGGGCTTAGTTGCTCCATGGCATATGGGATCTTTCCTGACCAGGGCTCAAACCCGTGTCCCCTGCATTGGCAGGCGGATTCTTAACCACTGTGCCACCAGGGAAGTCCGTCTGCTCAGGTCTTTAAGCACTCCAAATACTGTTTTTCACTGAGTTTCTTGGTGTCTTGTTTTGAGCATCTAAAATTTTTGAGTTGGCCAATGACTTTGAAATTTGGTTGCAGGTTTTTAGGCTCTTTCTTCATTATTCTTTTCTTTTTTCCTTCAAAAAGACTGCTTGAGCATTATTTCTCTGCATTGTGATTTTGAAAAATAAAATGCCTTCAGGAAAAGAGCTAGGATGAATGTGGAACTCAACTGGTATGCTTCCCTTCTCTCAAGAATCAAAAACCTCCAAGTCCTGCTTCCATTGATTGCTCTGCAGTGCTTTCACCTGTTGATTTATATATTTGTCTAGCCTTTTTAGTTGTTCTCAGCAGGAGAGTTAGTTAAGTGTAAGTTACTTCAGTAAGACCAAAACTGGAAGTTTCTATATGCTCTCTAGTTCCCTTGCTTGTACTAGTAATCAAGGAGAGGGCAAAGCAGGAAGGATAAAATCATTTATTATTTATACCCTACTTATTTCCCAGATGGGTTTGTGGCAGGCCACCTGGTTTTCCAGGAGCAACCCCTAGACTTTAGGAGAGCTCTGAGGCCAAGCTTCCATGGAAATGACCATAGCTAGCCTCCAGTCCTGACTCTGCCCTAACCAGCTGTATGACTTTAGACAAATTGCTCGTTTTCTTTGAATATAATTTTCTCTGTACCTAAAATAGGATTAGTAGTTGACTTGCTTACAGGAATATTATGAGGATGAGCAGTGAAAGTACAGGAAAATCTTTTGAAAAACTGTAAAAGTCTGCAGAGACAGAGCATCTCTTATGTTTCACCCTACAGCCCAGAAATAGCACAGAACCAAGAGTGAGGATCCCAGGATATTGGTTTGGCTTAGCCACTAACTAGCTGTTGACTCTGGGTAAATCATTTCATTCTTCCTGATCTGTACTTTGAGAATTTATCAAACTGTAAATGATAAGAGAAAAAGAAAACATTTAAACAATGAAGCCCAAGCCTGTGAGCCAGCAGTTACTCAAGGGGAGGTATCAGCCGGATTAATTCTCTTCCTCTCCGCAGTTGGGTGTTATCAATTGTACCTGCATTTAAAGGAAACTTGGATCTGCTGGACAAGTGAGATGAGTGCTGTAGCCTGCATTTAGAAGATGAACATGGATTTTTCACGCCTTCTAGAGGAAAAAGAAAGAGGGAAGAGGAAGGGCAAGAGAAGACAGGTGTGATCACTGGCATCATTTCACCTGGACTGAACGCTAGGCTCTGTGCCTATAACTATACCTGGGCTTGACCCCAGAACTGGCAATTTTCTAAGGTAAAAATGAAAACAGAGATAAAGTGTGTGCTAGGATGAGTCAGAGAGACTTCACAGTCATACTGAGATTGTAATCAGATGTCAGCTTGAAAATATCTTTAATTTTCCTGAGTTTCTATAAGAATGTACAATAGTAGACTACAACTGCAAGTTTACCTACTGTTTTTCAAATTCTTTTTCTGTATTAAATTACTTAATTTTCCTAATCATCTTGTCAAATGGCATTGGGCAATTAGGTGGGGCAGGAATAACAGAAGGGGCCCAGAGAGGCAAAATGAGTTGCTCTAGGTTGCAGAATATAACACACATTTACTCTGGTAGGGCTTTTATGTTTGTGTGTACGTGTGTGTGTGTGTGTGTGTGTGCGCGTGCATGGAGCTAGGGAAATAGAGATATGTTTTCCTATTTTGGTGATTGTTATCATCATCTACATACCCAATAATCTAAGCCAGAAATCTGTGTTTGTTTGTTTCACTTATTTTACAGATCTTTATTGATTGCCTAATATTGTGGCAGGCCTTGAGCCTGGGGATACAGTGGTGAACAAGATAAAGAGCCTGTGCTTGATGAGATCATGGTCTACTGGGAGACAAGTAAACATTTAGAGCACTAAATGCTCTGTTGTCTTCTGCAAGAGCATGCTGCAGTAGGGGTGTGGGGAAAGGGGTCTTAAGTCTCATCTGGAGGGAATCATGGAAAGCTTCATTGAAGACAGTAGCCTTGCAACAGAGACTTGAAGGTGGTGTGGGAATTTTCCAGGTAAGTAAGTAGGAACAGGGTGTTGGAGGCAGAAGGAACAGCATCCACAAACAGGTACAAGGGAACATCAAGTGTTTAGGGAACAACATACAGCTCAGTATTACTGGCAGGTAGGAGCAGGAAGAAAATAGATCATTTTGAACAATTCTGAAGAATTAACTTCCCCCTTTCATTTACTCCCTTATGCCCAATTAGTCACCACATCCTGTAGATTTGTTTCCTTCTCTCCATCTACTGCTTTGGTTAGAGCTTCACCATGTCTGACCTGGACTATTGCTTTTGTCTCCTGACTGGTCTCCCTGTCCCCAGTGTGCATTCTTCCAATCCATTCTCCTCTTGCCTCCGCAGCTGGTTCCAGATAAGCCCAAACTTTTAGCCTGGCTTACAGAGCCATCTCCATCTGGCACTTGACTGCATCTCCAGACTTATTTCTTGATAAACTACCACCGTCTCATTCACATTTCCCCCCTCCATTCCTTAACTAATTTCTTAATTTATTTTGTCCCTCCTTCATTAGTTTCTCAAAAATTTGCCTCTGTTCTTTAGCTATTTTTTTTAACATCTTTATTGGAGTATAATTGCTTTACAATGGTGTGTTAGTTTTTGCCTTATAACAAAGTGAATCAGTTATACATATACATATATCCCCATATCTCCTACCTTTTGCATCTCCCTCCCTCCCACCCCTCTAGGTGGTCAATAAGCACCGAACTGATCTTCCTGTGCTATGTGGCTGCTTCCCACTAGCTATTTATTTTACGTTTGGTAGTGTATATATGTCCATGCCACTCTCTCACTTTGTCCCAGCTTACCCTTCCCCCTCCCCGTGTCCTCAAGTCCATTCTCTAGTATGTCTGCATCTTCAGCTATTTTTTACAGCCTCCTTAGTGTGTCAGGGAAGTCTTCACCTCTGTGCCTTTGTTTCAGTTTCTCCCTCTGGTGGTATATCTTTCCCCTTCTCCATCAGTGATTCCCTACTTACCTTTCAAAACTTTCCAGACTCAGGGCCAATGTTACCAACTCTGTAAAGCCTTTCTTGACACATGTCTTTCCTCACTGATTTATAATTCTTTCATGGCAGAGGCAATATCCCATTCATCTTTGTGTCCTCAGCACCCAGAACTGTGCCTGGGTGATGGTGAATACTTAACAAATATTTGTTAAATGGATTAGTAAAAGACTTCCTAGCAGTCATTTAGAATTGAATCATGTACAGTCCTTCATTCTGTTGTTTTCTAGCAACTGTCTTTCCTGTACAAAATGATGCTAAGTTTTCTGAGTACAGAGATCCTTCTCTTATTTTTCTTCTCCATACTACCCCGTGCCTAGTTCTGTGCTGGGCAGCGCTCCTGCTGATGTGCCTGTTAGGAATTCCTGCAGAATTCTTAGACCTGACCCTGCAAAATAGTCTTTAGAACATATAAATATTTAACTTGAGAGTTGCACTCCTCCTCTACAGAGAAGGGCAGGAACAGCAAAGGAGGGCCCAGGGCAAAATGGGCCAATCAGGAAATCCTTCTCTCTCATCTCCAGCCCATCCCTTCAGAGTCAAGGTCTTGTGGAGCTGAGTTTTTCTTTCTGTCCTTCACTGAGGCACCAGAAGGAATCCTGCAAACTGGAGTAAGTAATGGTCTTGGAGGAGGGCAGGAACCTGATTTGCCAGATTTCTTAATTGATCATATTTAGACCAAATTCAAGTAGTTCTGTGCCTATACAGGAAAGTCCTGATTTAAAAAACAAAAGTTGTTTATGTATGTTGAATAAAATTATATTTAAATGGTTGAAGAGATCACAGTAAAAAACAAAAAACAATTCCATAAAATTGAAGGAAAATTTCTACAAAGTAAAAAAAATCTCAGATGAACCTATATTATAACTTTGAATGTTTATCTATTAAGGTTGCTTATAGTGAGGCTCAAGTGTTTGTTTCTTTATTCTCTCATTTTGTTTTAAAACTTTCTTTACTGGGGATAATTAACATTCATACTGATTATTCTACATGTAGATTTCTTTTATTTATCTCATTAGGTACTCTCTTAGATGCTCCAAAAACAATTCTCATGCTACATTATAGTCAGGAACTGGAAAGTCTGTTAATCTTGGTTTCTCAGTAATATGTTGGGGGCTTTGGTCTTCCCAGCCCTCTGCCTCCTTGTTTTCTTCTTACTCAGCACAGCTCAGTGGGGCCACCTGGAGGCTAACAGGAGTAGTTGCCCTCTAACCCTTCCTTACGGGGACTGAAGAGAGTCCTTTTTAGTTCGGGTCCTGGAGCCCTGGGTGAGCCACTGATTCATTTCAGTTCCCTTGCCCTTCATTTCTCTTTTCCTATCTTATTTCCCCTTCCTTTGCTATTCACAATAGGAAGTAGAAGTCTATATTTCATTGTTTATTATTTTAGAATTATGTTTCCAATTTTCTCAATTCTTAAAGAAATCAACTAAATCTCTAAATATTTTTAGTTTTGTTTTCCTGTGGGTAACTGGCCCTAAAAGTTCTATCTGGCCCCATATTATAGAACAACTAATCTTTCAGCCTTGGCTCTGAATTTGTTTTTCAGGAGAGCAGGAGATGGAGAAAACAAATGGAAGAGAGGGCATTGCTCTGTCCACAGTGGAGATTGGCATAGAGAACCCAGGGCTGGAGCTCACGGTAACTCACCAGTTTAGTTTCTGCACATCTCTGTGGGCTGATGCATGGCCTCATGTACAGTCTTTGATTGCTCGCAATCCCTATCACCCCTGGAAGGGCCTTATGACTGACCTCAACTCTACCTGTGCTTACAGGAAGAAGGAATAAATCCTGAGGGAACCAGGAAGACTGAAGAGCGAGGACACAGCCTTGGGGATGGATTGGAACCCCTAACTCAACAGAGGTACAGGTGTTCTGGCATTGATTCAGTTAAGGCCTAGGGTTGGCTAGTATGGTTGGTGGACTCAGAAGAGGTCAAACTTACCCTGTTCTCAGGAGCTTATGATCTATGTTGTCGAAATAAGACTCACAGCCACCTGCTGTTACCAAGTGCACATATACATTTTTATGTAATTAATTGTTACATAAACCTGTGCCATAAGTAACGAGTTCAGCGATATCAGTGTTGGTTGGACCGGCAACAAAAAGAACAGAAATGAGAATAACAACAACTAACATTTATTGAGTACTTACTATTGTGCAGAATGCTTTACGAAACGAATTCATTTAATTTTCATGCCAACAGGTGGGTACTAATTTTAGTCCCCTTTTTCAATTAGAAAATTGAGGCTTAGATATTAACTTACCCATATAATTTTTTAAAAATAGCTCTTTTGGAATACTCAGATTTGGGGATGAGGAGAAAGAGAAATCGGAAATTTAAAAAGATGGAGAAGGACCCACCAAAAGAGATAATAGAGAAAGGTAAAAAGTACAGTCTTGAAAGTCAAAAGGGAAGAAAGTGTCAAGAATGAAGGTACAATGAATCCACAATGTTCTGTGTATCAGGAGACAAGGAAGGAGAAAAATCTCTGAATTTGGTCATGGTCATAATCGCAGAAGTAATGTCTATAGAAGTTGTTGGGGTAAAATAGGTCAGATGGAAGCTGTGTTCCGCGGTGTGGAAAAGAGTCTGGGTATTTATAAACAAGTGCAGGGTTTTCCTGGTGGCGCAGTGGTTGAGGGTCCACCTGCCGATGCAGGGGATGCGGGTTCGTGCCCCGATCCGGCAGGATCCCACATGCCGCGGAGCTGCTGGGCTCGTGAGCCATGGCCGCTGAGCTTGTGCGTCCGGAGCCTGTGCTCCGCAACAGAGAGGCCGCAGCAGTGAGGGGCCCGCGTACTGCAAAAAAAAAAAAAAAAAGTGCAGAAGTCATACGTTAAGAAGCTTAGAAGAGGATATTGGATAGTTTCTAAAGGGAATATATGGATATGTGTTTTTTCTTTTTCTTTTTTGGCTGTGTGGTGTCTTCATTGCTACACGTGGGCTTTCTCTAGTTGCAGCGAGTGGGGGCTACTCTTCATTGTGGTGTGCAGGCTTCTCATTGTGGTGGCTTCTCTTGTTGTGGAGCATGGGCTCTAGGTGCGTGGGCCTCAGTGGTTGTGGCACGCGGGCTTCAGTAGTTGTGGCACACGGGCTTAGTTGCTCCGCAGCATGTGGGATGTTCCCGGACCAGGGCTCGAACCCGTGTCCCCTGCATGGGTAGGCAGATTCTTAACCACTGTGCCACCAGGGAAGTCCTGGATATGTCTTTTCTTCTCTTTATTTTTAGGAATTAACTAAGTGACTTCATAGAGAAAACAAGCTTAACTTTTTTTTGGGGGGGGTGGTGGTACGTGGGCCTCTTACTGTTGTGGCCTCTCCTGTTGTGGAGCACAGGCTCTAGACGCGCAGGCTCAGCGGCCATGGCTCACGGGCCTAGCTGCTCCACGGCATGTGGGATCTTCCCGGACCGGGGCATGAACCCGTGTCCCCTACATCGGCAGGCGGACTCTCAACAACTGCGCCACCAGGGAAGCCCAAGCTTAACTTTTTAAATTCTATTTTCTTCTCCAGAATTTCACATCTAGATACAAATTGATATATATCAATGTGGACATTACCACTTTGTATTTTTGTTTTTCCACTTATTTTATACATCACATTTCTATGAATTGACAGTAAGCTTTCTATAAATTTTCATGCTTACATAATATTTCATACTCTGTTTAGCAATATAGTGGTTAATGTGAATTCTAGAATCAGACTGCTTAGGTCTATATATGAACTCTACCCAGTGATGTGCTGGTATATGTTTAAGAAATGGCTCTCCAAGAGTAGTTTTTTTTTGCGGTACGCAGGCCTCTCACTGTTGTGGCCTCTCCCGTTGCGGAGCACAGGCTCCGGACGCGCAGGCTCAGCGGCCATGGCTCACGGGCCCAGCCGCTCTGCGGCATGTGGGATCTTCCTGGCCCGGGGCACGAACCCATGTCCCCTGCATCGGCAGGCAGACTCTCAACCACTGCGCCACCAGGGAAGCCCTCCAAGAGTAGTTTTGCCATGAATATTGGTTCATATTTTTGCTCGCCTTAGTGAGTAAGACCCTCGGTTGGCAAACTTTTTCTGTAAAGGGCCTGATAGTAAATATTTTAGGCTTTTCAGGCCATAGGGTCTCTGCCACAGCTACTCAACTGTGCCATTTTAGTGGGAAAGCAGCCACAGATGATACTAAACAAATGGGCATGGCTGTGTTCTTAAAACTTTATTTATAAAAACAAGGATGGACTGGCCCACAGACCACAGTTTGCCGCTTCTTGATCTAGACAAAATAATAAATCAACCTTTGATTTGTAGCATTTGCCTGTAGTATAAATACTCTCGACATGGCTTATTTCAAGCTACCAATGGGATGTCATTGAATGAGGAGTTGGGAAGAGATGGGCAGTGGCATATCATTACATAAGATTTCCACCATACACACAGAAGAGAGAACCTTAAGAGCTTAGGTAACAGTAAAATGTAGCAAAATGATTAGGAGGTGTCCTGAGATTTATGACCTGTCTTGTTAAAAACCAGAAGCTTGGTGTCATAGTTATGGCATATTAGTCAGCCTCTGCCTCTTCCGGTAGCGTCAGGGCCTCCTGCTTTGCACCTGCCATGCTGTGGCTCAGCTTCCAGTGATGTGTCCTAGTGTGCCCAGTGGTTGTTGAGACAGTGGTCAAGCTACCTATAGATTAAAGCCTATTTAAACACAGGGCTGTGTCTTTCTCTATTAAACTTAAACCTTCTAACTTCTGTGGAGCCTTTAGAAGATTGTTTGATAATTGGTTTATATTTAGCCCAGTGACTGTGCTGGGCATAGAAAAGACAGAGTATAGATCCACCTTAAAGTGCCCTGCCCAAGTTAGGGAGTAGGTTCCATGAAGCTGTTGATCAGCTCTTGACTCTTCTAATACTGGGCTTAACTTTTTTTAAAATTTCATTTTAAAAAATTGAAGTGTAGTTGATTTACAATGTAGGCTTGAATTCTTATTCTATTTTATTTTTTTCTGGCTGCATTGCACAGCATGCCAGATCTTAGTTCCCCAACCAGGGATGGAACCCGGGTCCCCTGTAGTGGAAGGGTGGAGTCTTAACCACTGGACCACTAGGGAAGTCTGTGGACCTGCCTACATTTTGTCAGATTGCTGTTGGTGTCTTAAACTGCTCTGATGTATAATTGTGTCCAGTTCCCTCAAATCTCATCAACTTTATATTTTCTCAGATGAAAAATTTGTTACATAGATGTTAAATCATGCTTTAAAGTTATAACTTGCATTTCTTTGAATCCTAGTAAAGCTATACATTTTCCCCATTTAGTTTACTTTCCGTATTTCTGTGTGTGGTTTGCTTTCCTTCTTTTACCACCTATAGTAGAATCTGGATTTTGAAACTCATTTCATTTCTGCTGAACTATTCAAATAGCACCCATACAGATTCTTGTTTCCAGTCCTTCCCACTTGCTACACACCTATCTTATATAGATTCTACCAGAACTGCCTAAAGCATGACTCTGAACTGCCTTGTTCAAAAACCTCTATCATTCTCCACTGGTTGGCATTCAAGTCTTCCCCACTCCTCCTGGTCTCCAGCCATGATTTGTACCTAACTTGACTTTCCAAAATTAACTCTTACAATTCCCTTTCTAATGCTACTCTATGCATTAGAATTAACTCTCAATTGTTCCTTAAATATAACTTTTCATTTCCTGCCTCTGTGTCATGTTTTCCATCATTCTCTCTGTGTCAAATGTCTTTTCATTTTACATCTTTCTGCCCAGATACAACATATCTTTTAAGGCCCAACTCAAGAGCAATCATGTCCATGATATTATCACAAATGGTCTTCCTCTTCCTCAACCTCACTGGCCACAGTCCAAAGAGGCCCCTTCTTCCTCAAAACTCCCATAACATTTCTATTTGATCTTCTCTAATAACACTTAAAAGTTTTGACACTGTGTTACAGGTTTATATGTATATTGCATCCCCTAAACTGGACTGTAAATACATTGAGGGCAGGATCCATGTCTACTTCATCCTTTTATCTCCTATAGCACCTGGTACAATGCTTTACCCATAGTATATACTCAAAAATTCAAAAATATTCAGAGTTCAATAGATACACTTTCGAAGTAGAATTGACAAGATTTGATGACGATTAAGGCCAGCCATTCTCAGGACACATACTCAGACCCCTGTCTTTATCCTTTCTTCTGTTCTTGGTTCCTCAGGATATCCTTAATCTGATCCTTCAGTGCAAACTATTTTAACTTCTCTTTCTTTTCATTACTCTTTCTGAATTTAGACATTTCTATAAAGCAATTTAGCAAAACATAAACATTTTAAAGAGGGTTCTTTCTGTTGTTGTTAGAATTCAAAAATGTTTGGTGGTGGTGAGGGGTGTTTGTTTTAAAGAACTAGCGAACTTGAGCACATCTGATGGCTGAAAGAAGGAGCCAGAAGAGTCAAAGAAAGAAAAGGAATGGACAATAGAAGAGGATGGAGATAGTGAGATAAATAATTGTCAGATAAGCCCTTAGGAGTTGCGAGGAGGTGGAATTGAGATCAAGAGTTGGAGGATTTGCTTTGGTAAGTGGGAAGGCCAGTTTTCCCTAAGATTTTAGAAAGGAGGCTCAGAAGCTATTGGGTCAGAGATGTGCTAAAGGATCTAGGTCAAAAGAGGCTGACTTTCTGTAAAACAGAAGGTATACCTGCTGAAAGCAAAGGAAACTAGGCTTCATAAGAGCATCCCTCTACCCCTCAGTCCCACAGACCCTCAGCCATATGCCCTTATGCCCCCCACCACCACCCCCACAGTGATGCTAGGGTCCTGGGGCTGGCTTAGCAGGGAAGCATCCTGTCCTAAGTTTAGGTCTGGCTGATGGAAGGGCCAGTAGACCTGAGAAGGGCTCTTCTGCCCTAGAGGAAAAGAGTCATGTACTTTTTCCTAGCTTGTCTTCTAAATACTAGCTCTTCTGGTTCTTGATTCCAGAAATGAAGAGTTGGATCATTAAAATTTTCTTTTACATGTATGGTTTTTCATTCAAGTCAATTACCAGGAAAAAAAGGATAATGATCATGTACCAAATTAATATTGCTTTAAATCTTGCTGAATTTCAGCTATAAATTCTGTTCAGATAGGCCTAGTCTTCACATGGAGCCCAGTAAAGTCATTAGAACTTAAAACAATTAAGTGGAACTTTGGCACCAAACTGGACTGCCTGAGCCATCTTCAGTGGTTTGGCACTTCACTTTGTTACATGTGGACTCACCTGCTTATTTACCTTTAGTAGTTGTTTTAAAACTTCTATTCTTTTCAAATTCTCAACCCATTTTTTCTTACCCATCCCCATCTCCACTGCTATATAATAGCTATACAATCTCCACTGTGTATAATCCAATATCATTCCTTTCTAAGAAGACTAAGTATTTTTGTTACTAAGACCCCCATTCATTACTTATAATTTTCTTTGTCTTTGTCCTCTTTTTTTTTCCATTCTCTCAGAAAAAGAGCAGTCTCCCTCTTGCTCTTTTTTTTTTTGTGGTACGTGGGCCTTTCACTGTTGTGGCCTCTCCCCTTGTGGAGCACAGGCTCCGGACATGCAGGCTCAGCAGCCATGGCTCACGAGCCTAGCCGCTCCGCGGCATGTGGGATCTTCCCGGACCGGGGTATGAACCCGCGTCCCCTGCATCAGCAGGCGGACTCTCAACCACTGTGCCACCAGGGAAGCCCCTCCCTCTTGCTTTTTAAAGCTAACCTGCCAGTCTCTGCTTTTTAATTGGCATTTTTAGGCCATTTACATTTAATGATTTAAATCTACCATCTTGCTATTTATGTGTGTGTGTGTGTGTGTGTGTGTGTGTGTGTGTTTGCTTCGTTTTGTTTTGCTGCACCGTGTGGCATGTAGATCTTAGTTCCCTGACCAGGGATTGAACCCATGCCCCCTGCAGTGGAAGCATGGAGTCTTAACTACTGGACTGCCAGGGACGTCCCAGCTATTTATTTGTTTTTATTTGGCTCCACTGCTCTTTTCTTTTCTCAACATATCAAATTTATTTCTTCCACTGTTAATTTTCCCAGTCATCCACTAAGAATAGATTGTCTTTTCACTAGTTACCCAATATTACAGGTTGTCTTTTCACTAGTTACCCAATGTTACATTCCTCTCATCAATTAAAGTCACCCCATGCCACTGATTTTATGAAAGTTTTCTTAATGATAAAATTTAGGATGGGAAGCATTTATAATTTCATTTGTCATTCTTGGCTCCACAAAACAAAACTAGACAAAATAAAAAGTAAAGGCCCAATTCACAGTCAATGAGAATTTAGCTCAGCTGTTTACCCAGATCCTTCCTCTCATCTCTGGATTGCAACTAAATGTAATTTTAAAAATTGAAATATGTTTGACATATAACATTGTGCAAAGATAAGGTGTACAACATGTTAATTTGATATATTTGTAATATGATTGCCACTGTAGCAATAGCTAGCACCTTTATCATGTTACATAATGATCATTTCTTTTTAGTAGTTGGAATCAAGTTCTAGTCTCTTAGCAAGTTTGATGATTATAATACAATACTGTTATCTATATTCACTATACTGTGTGTCAGTTCTCTAGGGCTTATTTACTACTTGTTGAAAGTTTGTACCCTTAACACCATCTGTCCTATCCCCTCACCACCCCATTCCTTGGTAACAACCATTTACTTTCTGTTTTTTAATGTTTGGCTTTTTTATTTTTAATTTATTTTATTATTATTATTTTTTTGGCCATGCCACAAGGCTTGCAGGATCTTAGTTCCCCAACCAGGGATTGAACCAGAGCCCCGGCAGTGAAAGTGCCGAATCCTAACCACTGGACCACCAGGGAATTCCCGAGTTTGGCTTTTTTATAGATTCCACATATAAGTGAGATCATACAGTACTTGTCTTTCTTTCTCTGACTTACCTCATTTAGCATGATATTCTCAAGGTCCATCCATGTTGTCAAAAATAGCAGGATGTCCTTTTTTCTCATGGCTGAATAATATTCCATTGCATATATATATATACCACATCTTCTTTACATATTCATCCATTGATGGGCACTTAGATTGTTTCCATATCTTGGCTATTGTGAAGAATGCTGCAGTAAACATGGGAGTGCATATATCTCTTTGATACCCTGTTTTCTTTTCCTTTTGGCATATACCAGAAGTGGAAATGCTGGGTCATATGGTAGATCTATTTTTAATTTTTTGAGGAAACACCATATTGTTTTCTATAGTGGTTGAACCAATTTATATTCCCACCAACAGTATATAAGTGTTTCCTTTTCACCACATCCTGGCCTACACTTGTTATCTCTTGTCTCTTGATGATAGCCATTCAAACAGATGTGAGTTGATATCTCATTGTGGTTTTGGTTTCCCTAATGATTAGTGATGTTGAGCATCTTTTCATGTACTCATTAGCCATTTGGATATCTTCTTTGGAAAAAATGTCTTTTCAGTTCCTCTGTCCATTTTTATTTTATTTTATTTTATTTTATTTTATTTTATTTATTTATTTATTTATTTTGTGGTACATGGGCCTCTCACTGTTGTGGCCTCTCCCATTGCAGAGCACAGGCTCCAGACGTGCAGGCTCAGCGGCCATGGCTCACGGGCCCAGCCGCTCCGCAGCATGTGGGATCTTCCCGGACCGGAGCACAAACCCGTGTCCCCTGCATTGGCAGGCGGACTCTCAACCACTGTGCCACCAGGGAAGCCCCCTCTGTCCATTTTTAAATTGTATCTTTTGTTGTCGTTGTTATTAAGTTGTATGAGTTCTTTATATATTTTGGATATTAACCCCTTATCCAGTATATGGTTTGCAAAAATTTTCTACCATTACATAGGTTGCCTTTTATTTCATTAATTGTTTCTTTTGTTGTACAGAAGCTTTTAAGTTTTTTTAATAATTAATTAATTATTTATTTTATTTTTGGCTGCATTGTGTCTCTGTTGCTGCACACGGGCTTTCTCTAGTTGTGGTGAGTGGGAGCTACTCTTCGTTGGGGTACGCGGGCTTCTCACTGCAGTGGCTTCTCTTGTTGCGGAGCACAGGCTCTAGGTGCACAGGCTTCAGTAGTTGTGGCACGTGGGCTCAGTAGTTGTGGCTCATGGGCTCTAGAGCGCAGGCTCAGTAGTTGTGGCACACAGGCTTAGTTGCTCTGTGGCATGTGGGATCTTCCCAGACCAGGGCTGGAAACTGTGTCCCCTGCGTCCCCTGCATTGGCAGGCAGATTCTTAACCACTGCGCCACCAGGGAAGTCCCGCTTTTAGGTTTGTTATAGTCTCACTTGTTGACTTTTGCTTTTGTTGTTTCTTCTTTCAGTTTCCTAGCCATAAGAGTATTGCCAAGACCAATGTCAAGGAGCTTCCTCCCTGTGTTTTATTCTAGGAGTTTTATGGTATCAGGTCTTATGTTTAAGTTTTTTATTCATTTTGAGTTAATTTTTGTGATTGGTATAAAATAGGGGTCCAGTTTCATTGTTCTTTATGTGTTTATCCAGTTTTCCCAACACCATTTGTTTAAAGAGACTATCTTTTCCCCACTGGGTGTTCTTGGCTCCCTTGTCAAATATTACCTGACTGTATATGTGGGACTTTAAGTCTGGGCTGTCTATTCTATTCCATTGGTCTATGTGTCTTTTTATGCCTGTACCATACTGTCTTTATTACTATAGCTTTGTAGTATAGTTTGAAATCAGGACATTTGATATCTCTGGATTTGTTCTTTTTCTTCAGGATTGCTTCAGCTATTTGAGGTCTTTTGTGATGCCATACAAATTTTCGGATTGTTTTTTCTATTTCTGTGAAGAATGCCATTGGAGTTTTGCTGGGGATTGTATTGAATCTATAGATGGCTTTGGGTTGTATGGACACTTTAACAATATTAATTTTTCTGATCCATAAACACAGGTGTCTTCCTTTTTTTTAAAATGCCTTTCCTCTTTAATACCCTTTCCTCTTTTTATGCCTTCTTTCAGATTAATTGAAAAAAAATTTTTTTTGGCTGTGCCGCACAGCTTGCAGGATCTCAGTTCCCCAATGAGGAACTGAACCCGGGCTCTTGGCAGTAAAAGCATGGAGTCCTAACCACTGGACCACCAGGGAACTCCCTGAATATTTTTAAATGATTCCATTTTACCTCCTTTATTGGCTTATTAGGTAAACTCTTTGTTTTGCTATATTAGTGGTTGGTTTAGAGTTTTTAGTATATATTTTCTTTCTTTCTCTCTCTCTCTCTCTCTTTCCTTCCTTCCTTCCTTCTTTCTTTCTTTCCTATGTGGTATGTGGGATCTTAGTTCCCTCACCAGGGATGGAACTGGTGCCCCATGCAGTGGAAACATGGAGTCTTAACCACTGGAGCACCAGGCAAGTCCCCTGTAGTGTATATTTTCAACTTATCAAGTCTACCTTCAAGTGATATTATACCCCTTGGCATATAGTATAAGAAACTTATAATAGTATACTTCTGTATGTCCTCTTCCAGCCTTTATATTACTCTTGTTTATGTTTATATATTTTACTTTCACATATGCTATAAACCCCATACTACAATATTATTATTTTTGTTTAAACATTAAGTTATCTTCCCATATGTTCCAACTTAAATATACCTGCACCTGCATGAATCCTTATCTTTTCCCCTCCTTATCAGAAGGCCTACTCTCCCTGAGTTTGAAGCCAACCTCTTTATCCATCTTCTTAATGCCACCCTTCTCCATCCCCTTCAACAGGGCCTCTTTCCCCTACCTCTTCAATTATTCCTTCCCTCAATCTATAAATATACTCAAGTTTCTTTCCTCAAAAATCAACCTTATCTCAAACTTGTGATATCCTTTTCCTTCATGGCCAAGTTTCTTGGAAACGTGGGATTTCCTTGCTATTTCCATTTTTCTCACCTCCCCATTCAATTTGCAGCCCAGTACAATCTAGTTTTCACCATCACTGCTCTGCTGAAAATCTTTTACTCAAGTGAGCAATGAAAACGTACATACCAAGTCCAATGTACACACACTTTCACTGGGCATCTGCAGCATGACTTCTGACCCTTTCTTTCTGGAAACTCACTTATTGATTTTAAGGGCACTATCCCCTCCTCATTCTTCTACCTCTCTGGATGTTCTTTCTGTCTGTTGTTCTCCAGAGCCTGTCATTTGTCTTCTGTTCTCACTCCTACACTTAATGTCTTGATTCCTAAAGCCACATCTGAAGCCTGAATCTTTGTTCTAAGCTTCTGACCTATATATCTAACCACTTACCAAACACCTTCATCTAGGTGTTTCATATACACTTCAAATTAAACATTAAAACCAAATTTCTGTCAGCATAGGTTTGATACTTTTCTACTCAGTCAGGCCCTAGTCAGCCTGGGCTCTAGGCACACAAAGATAAATAAACTCACATTTCCTCCTCAGGTCTGTTCCTCCTCCTGTCTTTTCTATTTTGGTTTATGTTATCACCCTGACTGAGTCACTCACGGAAGGAACCTCATTTGTCATCCCAGTTTCCCTCCCCTTGATGTGGATCCTCTTTCTCAAACACCTATGCCTTTGTTACAAAGTTTTAAAAGAAGAGATTTTTTAAATCTTCTAAAGTGGAAATGGAAAATAATTTAAAATAATTCAGTGCCTTAATGAAAAACTGATTAATGAATTAAAGTGGCCTAATGGAGATCATTCTGGAAAACAATTTCTTGAGGAAAATCCAGCAAGGTTCATATAATTCTGAATAAAATGTTTATAATAAAAACATGAATTTCCTAATGAATTAAGAGATCCTGGCAGGGCTTCCCTGGTGGCGCAGTGGTTGAGAGTCCGCCTGCTGATGCAGGGGACACGGGTTCGTGCCCCGGTCCGGGAAGATCCCGCATGCTGTGGAGCGGCTGGGCCCGTGAGCCATGGCCACTGAGCCTGCATGTCCGGAGCCTGTGCTCCGCAACGGGAGAGGCCACAGCAGTGAGAGGCCCGTGTACCGCAAAAAAAAAAAAAAAAAAAAAAAAGAGATCCTGGCAACAGTCATCAATGCTAACATCTCAAAAATAGAGACAGCCTGTGCCTTCTGATAAAAGCACACAACGTCTCTGACACAGTCCTACACACCCGCCTCCCCCGCTAAAAATGGAATCTGATCAGGTCTCTAACTCTACCTACAATTTATAGGAAATACAGGGGTAAGGAGTAACAGGTTCAATTGTACCGCAGGGATGCAATCATCAAAATGCAGCCTGGGGGAAACCTACAGAATAAACAACCTACTTTACTCAACAAATAAAAGATGGCAGGACATTCAGATGGAAAGACACTTGAAAGAAGCTTCGTCCAACTGCAACATATGGACCTTAAAAAGATCCAGATTCAAAACCCAAACTGTAAGAACAAAACTAACAAAGGACACTTATGAGAAAATCAGGGAACTCTGAACTCTGACTAGATAACTGATATTAAGGAATTAGTGTCATACTGTGATTAAATTGAAAATTAAAAAAACAAACAAACAAACACCTATGCATTCACCTCCTATCAGTCCTCCCCTGCACCTTCAGTTACTTCCATACTGGCCCCTAGCCCATCCCTCACCACCCGCCTCCAGAGTGATCTTTCTAAAAAATACATATATACTTATGTTATTACCTTGCTTAAATTCTTCAATGGGTCTCTGCTTTCTACAAGATAAAACTGAAATTCCTAAGCATGATATATAGTCTAAATGACCTGGCTTCTGTCTTCTTTGCATGCTTTCTTCCCACCATCCATCCACATGCTCCCTGCTTCTCAGCGACAGTAAATCATACTGTTCTTCCTTTCTTTCTTTTTTTTTTTAAAGAAGATGTTGGGGGGTAGGAGTTTATTAATTAATTTATTTTTTTGCTGTGTTGGGTCTTCGTTTCTGTGTGAAGGCTTTCTCTAGTTGTGGCAAGTGTGGGCCACTCTTCATCGCGGTACACGGGCCTCTCACTATGGCGGCCTCTCTTGTTGCGGAGCACAGGCTCCAGACGCGCAGGCTCAGCAGTTGTGGCTCACGGGCCCAGTTGCTCTGCGGCATGTGGGATCCTCCCAGACCAGGGCTCGAACCCGTGTCCCCTGCATTAGCAGGCAGAGTCTCAGCCACTGTGCCACCAGGGAAGCCCCATACTGTTCTTTCAAAATGCTTGGCTCACTCAAGTATGCTTTTCCTCCTCTAGAGGTAGCCCAGGGCTCTCTTCTAACTCCCTGAAACACATCCCCCTGACAAGCGCCTTCCCCTTTACCTTTAGGATCAGTTCATCTGTCCTCTTCTTTGTGAAAGTTTCTTTGACATTCACCTGCTCCTTCTCCTCTGCTCTCTTCGTAATTATAACTTTGGAATTCTGGAATGTTCCCTCTGGAATTCCAGTCTTTCATGTCTAATTAGAAGCCCCATGGAGTAATGGAAAGATCTGGGGTTTAAATCCTAACTTTGCCAGCAGGCTCACTTTCCTTGCCTGTGAATATAATATTAACCTTGTGGTTTTAGGGGAAGATGATTGAAGAGGTCTTGCAGTACCTGGTAAAAAGTGCTTACTAAATAGTATCTGGTTTTTCTTTCCTTTAGAGGCAATTTTTTGAAAAAGTAGTCCATATATACTCACACTCCCTCAATCCCCTGCAATTCCATTTTCATCCAGTCACTCTCCTGTAAATGGCTCTTTCAAACAGAACCAGTCACCTGTTCACGGCCATCTTCTCATTTGCTATGCTACCTGATCTTACACATCACTGAATGTTGTTGACCTATCCTCCTTTTTTTAAAAAAAAAATTATTTTTTTAAAATTTATTTATTTATGGCTGCATTGGGTCTTCGTTGCTGCACACAGGATTTCTCTAGTTATGGCGAGCGGGGGCTACTCTTCGTTGCGGTGCGCGGGCTTCTCATTGTGGTGACTTCTCTTGCTGCGGAGCATGGGATCTAGGCATGCGGGCTTCAGTAGTTGTGGCACACCGGCTTAGTTGCTCCGCGGCATGTGGGATCTTCCTGGACCAGGACTCGAACCAGTGTCCCCTTTATTGGCAGGCAGATTTTTAACCCCTGCGCCACCAGGGAAGCCCTCTCCTTTTTTTTTTTTCCGGTACGTGGGCCTCTCACTGTTGTGGCCTCTCCCGTTGTGGAGCACAGGCTCCGGACGCGCAGGCTCAGCGGCCATGGCTCACGGGCCCAGCCGTTCCGCGGCATGTGGGATCTTCCCTTGGGATCTTCCCGGACCGGGGCACGAACCCGTGTCCCCTGCATCGGCAGGTGGACTCTAAACCACTGCACCACCAGGGAAGCCCGGGATAAGAGTTCTGGAAGGAAGAAGTTGAGGCTGGGTAGAAGAGCCGGTTGGAAAACCCACTAACTAGGTCCCTCTTGTTTTTGTGGATCTTTGAATCTCTACTTTTAGTGTGAAGAAGATCTGACTTTTTATTGCACATCAAGCAGAGATTTGGGTCCTGTGTGGAGAGAGGGTTCTTTTCCAAGGCAACACATCCATCACAACTCAGCAGTTAAGCACCCGGCTGTGTTCTGGTTTAGGTTCCCTTCTCACTCTACCTGGGCTGATGGTTCTCAGAACTGGTCATCCCCCGGTGCACAGAGCCTCTGACTCCAATGTAGGTTTGCTGGCCTCCATCTGATAGACTTTTCTCTTGCCTTCCCAGGTTTTCCAACTCCTTTTTGGCTTTCCACTTTGGTTTATTAATAAGCTTTTTGCTTCTCAATCACCATTCTCCCTTGGACACTTTTTGTACCTGTTCTTGAGCTCCTCTACCACACTATCCAGCAACCCTTGCCCATCCAGTTTTAAACCAGTTTTATACACATCTTTGAATCTGGCAAAGTGGTACCCAGTACAATACCCACGGACCAGTTCTTCTTATGCTATCATCAAATGAAAACTTTGGACACCTTGAAAAGATTCTGGTCACTTCTACCTGGAGGCCCTTGCCCTTTACTCAGACCATCATTTGGGTTGACTCATTTTCTTTCTTCTAGTTCTGACTTCAAGCCAGGGTGAGCAAGGATTCACCCAGGGCCCCACTGTCAACAGTCACAGGAGATGGATTTTTTGAAAGCTACCTACGCCTTCCATTCTAACTGCTAAAAGATAGTACCCCAGACCCTGGGAATTTCCATAGCTTTGTCTCCCTTAGTTGGGGGAGTTTCCACAACTTGTGGAAAGGGTCACTGAGAAAATGCATGAACACCCGTGCTGCTAGGCCTGACCTATAGTGACCACTAATGCTGTGTTCAGCTAGCACAACCTACCATCCTTACCCTACTCTTTCCCATGCTGTCACTTGAGGCTGCAGGCAGTAAGCATGTAAGTGAGAGAGTTATTATTAGTCCATATCTGGAAAGCCTTCCACACATACCTAGAGAATTTATGAGTGGGTACAGACATCACAGCAAGTTATGGACAAGATATCAAGTGTCACCATCTACCAGACAGATTTTTTTTTTCTCAATTAAGCTTCTGAGTATAGCACAGTTACTAACTCTCAAACTGAGCCATTATGTAAAGAGCTTGGTTGTATTAGCAAGATCCTAGGCCAAGCAGGATGCCAGGACCATGAACACCCGTGCCCATACCTCTATGCACTGCTTCTCAGTTGGTTTAAAAGGGTCTGAGAACATATATTCTCTTTTCCTTGGAATGTCCTGTATGATTTTTTTTAATTTTCATTTTTTAAAGCAGAGGTCCAGTTGTAAATTGATATGCTAGGATCAGGTTGTTCATGGGTTTTGCAGAAATGAGTGCTCTTCACTGACTTCTGGTAGAACCCACTGATCTTTAGTTCCCAGGGAACGGTTGAATGTGGTCCTGAGGTAATGGCAGAAATCTTTTCTAGGTGTGTGGTTTATATTTGTCCTGGACTAGTGAGTGTCCCCGCTCATTTTGCAATGGCTTTGCTGAACTGGCATTTGATTAGGTATGATTTTAAATCAGCTTCACCTAATAGATCAGTTTGGGTCCTAACAGGAACAGATGGAATACTTAAATTAGGATAATTAGAGAAGGGTTTATTTACAGAGGGGGTTTATTTACAGAGAGACCATTACAGGGGTGTGTGCAAGATGTAGCGGAATCACAAGAAACAATAGTGCAAGAACCTGAGGCTAGAAGCAATGAACAGTTACTATTGCTAGGCAAGGGACAAGATATAAGAGAACCCAGAAGGAGAGTCAGATAGAGAAGACTTCACTATGCTGACCTCAGTCTTTTCATCCACTCTGATCTCCTTTTGGATCCTCTTGGTAGAACCCAACTAGATAATCCAGAGGGTTATGTAATCCCACTGATGCAGTCCACATGGGTTAGAATCCCAGGGCACAGAGCAAGATGGAGAGTGGATCTGGAGGAGGAAACCAAAGATATCTGGCACACATGGGAAGTCTAGGATTGAAATTACATTAGTTCCTTGATATACTTTGCAAATGATATTCCAAAGATATTGACATCCTTCAGGTACACTGACACCTCTCAGCAATGGTTTTTACTTACTACTTTCTCTATTAAGCATGGAAAGTTAGCAGAGTTCTTGAGATCCTAAAGCGTCCTCTTGAACTGATAAGTCAGGTGGTGATAAAGAATGTTTTCTCCTTTCTCAGATCACCTATATCTAATAATACACACTCTACTCAACTAACACAAAGGGTTGGACTCCCTGAAGAAAGAAGAAATAAGGAGAAGGAGAGAGGAGTGAAAAGGAAGGCTTTGTATAAAGAAGAGGAGGGAGTGTGTTAGATGGGAGAGGTAGCAATGGAGAAAGAGCCATGGAAATCTGTGAGCTAAGTCCCCAGGGCATTTGGAGCTAGTGGTTGGTCTCAGCCCTGGCTAAGCTGTCCTGCCTCAGCATGATGGGCTTCTTGCTGGGCTCACCTTCTTTGGAGCTTCTAAGAGTTTGGAAATTAGAGCTTTTTGTTCATATGACTTCAGTGTACTGAGGACATTTAAAAGTGGCAGAGACAGGCGAGCCTGGGACCTGGGTAAGATGCAGCAAAGGAAGATGGTTAAGAGCTCAGATTCTGAAGCCAGACTGCCTGAGTTTACATTCTATCTATGCTCCTTACAACTTCCATGACCTTGGGAAAGGTACTTCTCTGTTTTCCAGTTTCCACATCTGTAAAATGGGAATGATAATAGTAGCCACCTCAAGAGTTCTTATTAGGAGTCAATGAGTTAGTACTTTTAAACTTCTTAGAAAGAGTTCAGCACATAGAAAGCACTATATAAATGTTTGATAAATTAAACTTGAAAAGTTCTACTTGCTGGGCACCTTCTTTCAGGCCCTCTCACCCAGGGATTCTTGAGGGTGGTAGTGTTTTCCATCCAGTCTGTCAATTCATATCTGATTGACTGTTCAGGGTTATGGGTTTATGTGATTTTTATTTTCTCTCAGAAGAATAGGCCCTTTTCTGAATCTGGAAGCTGAGCAATCCCTCGTCCCTAGAGAACAGGAAGGAGTAGGTCCCAGTAGTCTCTCCCTGATGTGACCAGTGTTCCCTTCTATGGTAGGAAATTACTGAGGATATTGCTAGTCCAGGTTGGGTAGGAGTGTTGTGACCTGCTGCCCATTGACAAGGTTGACCTGGCCTTTTTGGCATCGCTACAACACTACCTAACTTCCCCAGGATGAATTTCATTAAGAGAAAACTCTTCCTCAGGCCAGGCAATCTAAGTTCTGGGAATTGATATAAATGGGATGGAATAATTTTTGGTTCTTAACTTTTGGATTCTCATCAGGAGGAACCTACAGCCTTTCACCAGGGCAAGAAGTTTCTGTAAGACACATGCTGCCTTGTTCAAGAAGGTCCTGCTGAGCCTGTTGTGTTTGGGTAAGGTATTGAGGATCCACGGAAGTGAGAGACACAGTTGTTTTAGAAATGTGACCTTGTGTCAAGACTATTACTAGATGGAAAGCAAATTTATTCACAAGTTGATCTAAAGGGCTATATGATGTATAGATCGTAATTACTTGTAGGTGAGCTGTAATTTATAGAATTGCACTTCTAGGAATAAGTAAATAAGTTGCACTTCTGAGAATAAGCTATTTTTCAAAATGTACTATTTGATAGACTTAAATATGTCAGAGAATCTGGGCTTGTCTCTTTTTTAGTATCTTGATTAGATGAGGGGCATGGTTCTTGAAGTCTGTGAAAGAAGCCTGTAGTATGTTACTTATTTGCTGGTTTACTGGTAAGATCAATGATATAAAATATTTTTAAAAGATAGCAAACCTCTTGGGAATTCCCTGGCAGTCCAGTGGTTAGGACTCAGTGCTTTCAATGTTGGGGCCCGGATTCGATCCCTGACTGGGGAACTAAGATCCTACAAGCCGCGGGGCATGACCAAAAAAAAAAAAAAAAATAGATAGCAAACCTTTATTTAAAATATACCGTCAGTGACGTATGGGACTTTGATGTGAATATTAGAGGCAGCTGGGGTAGTGAGAACAAAAATTATATTTTGGGGTGAGTCAAGGGGCCATGGAATGAGAACCACATGGCTGTACTCCCTAGTACTAGCCTTGTTTACTAGAAGAATGGCTCTGCTGAAGAGGAAAGGTTAAAATGACTGGGATTGTAAAGTTTTGAGAAAAGATGACTTTTTAAGAGTATAAAGGTGGGTGCTGATCAAATCCACTTCCAGGGATTGAAAGAGAATATCAAGGGAATGAGATTTTGTCAGGGTCAAGTGAAAATATGCAACATTCAAACTAAGTTGGTTCCTCCTTGGGATACCCCAAGAAAACAGTTAGCCATCTATCCTGGCCTTGAGAATTGCATCTCAGTCTGACAGGGCTGGGTGGTAAGGTCACTGGAGGGTTTTACCTGCCTTAAGTCCCAGACATTCATGACTAAATCTTCATTTGGTCCTAAGGGGCTCTGCCTTGCTGGTCCTTACTCTGTACTTTCTCTTTTTAGCTTATGCTGCCTACTTCCTGGCAGCTTGCATCTTGAATTTGCATAGGGCACTGGCCTTGTTCGTCCTCACCTGTTTGGTGCTTTTAGTCCTGGTTCACCGCTTTCTGAAAAGGTTCTTTGGTGAAAAATTAACGAGATGTCTGAAGCCCCTTGAAAACTCCTGCCTGAAGCTTTGGATGAAATGGTAAGTTAAGAATCTCAATATCCCTCATCCCACAACTTGTCTTAAACCCCAATCCATTACCCTTTTCCTCCTTTGACGGTTCCTGGGCTGTCTCTCAGACCCTCCCCTATACTTTACAAAACCAAGGCTCATACGGTATTTGTTTTTCTCTTTCTGACTTACTTTACTCTGTATGACAGACTCTAGGTCCATCCACCTCACTACAAATAACTCAATTTCATTTCTTTTTATGGCTGGGTAATATTCCATTGTATATATGTGCCACATCTTCTTTATCCATTCATCTGTTGATGGACACTTAGGTTGCTTCCATGTCCTGGCTATTGTAAATAGAGCCAGAATCTAAAAAAAACAAAAACAAACAAAAAACCTAGGGGCAAGATGGGAATAAAGATGCAGACCTACTAGAGAATGGACTTGAGGACATGGGGAGGAGGAAGGGTAAGCTGGGACAAAGTGAGAGAATGGCATGGATGTATATACACTACCAAACGTAAAATAGATAGCTAGTGGGAAGCAGCCGCATAGCACAGGGAGATCAGCTTGGTGCTCTGTGACCACCTAGAGGGGTGGGATAGGGAGGGCGGGCGGGAGGGAGACGCAAGAGGGAAGAGATATGGGGATATATGTATATGTATAGCTGATTCACTTTGTTATAAAGCAGAAACTAACACACCATTGTAAAGAAATTATACTCCAATAAAGATGTTAAAAAAAAACCAAGGCTCAGTGAGCAAATAGCAACGGGCCTCCGAACCCTGAACTTAGTCCAGTTTCTTATAGCCTCATGTCTCAATATTGCTAGGGGGCAGGAGGGGTTCCATTTCAGAGAAGAGTTTCAGTCTGTTTATTGTCAGGGCTGGTATCAGAAATGAGAAAAACCATACTCCTCTTCAATGAAGAAATCAAGGCAAAGAGGCTTATAGCAGCATTAAACTATCAAATTGATTTGGTGGTCATGTGTTTCTCCCTTAGTTCCTGGATACTTTTTGTGCTTTTTTTCCCTCTAGTCCTCCAGACTTCCTGCACCCACTGGTGTCTTATAATTCCCTAGAGTTTAAGGAGCAAACTCACTGTTCAGTGTATACTGAGCTGGATGCTACAGCAGCCGCACCTCATCTAACTAACTGTGGCATGCATATGTCCTTTGATCACACGCCTGGGCTGAGAGGATAACTTTCAGACTCTCTATATGTTCCACTTTTATGACTTTTGTCCAATGGATGCACAGAAAATAGCTGTTCAGATGTTTGCAACAGTGATCATTTGGAGAAACACACCAGACTACAGTCTAAATTTTGGATCATTGATTTATTTGACACTGGAGCGATAGAGCGAAAGGACTTTCTTCATTAACAGGATGGATTCTGGAAGCCAGATTTATTTATTTATTTATTATGTTACTTTATTAAAAAATTTTTTATACAGCACGTTCTTATTAGTTATCCATGGAAGACAGATTTAATTCACTTTGCGTTCACAGTGAGAACAGCTCCAAAATTCAACCCTGACCTGTAATCCCTTCTGTCGTCGTCATCGTTGTTCCTATGGCATCTCAACGGACAATGTGTTCTTTTTGTTTTCTTTTCTTTTCATATGTGATTCACCTTCTAATTCTTTTCCCTTGAACTGAAATGACTCCAACACTCAGACATGAGGAGACTAGTTTATGTATTTTTTTTTCATTTTAACATCTTTATTGGAGTATAATTGCTTTACAATGGTATGTTAGTTTCAGCTTCACAACAAAATGAATCAGTTATATATATACATATGTTCCCATATCTCTTCCCGCTTGCGTCTCCCTCTAGTTTATGTATTGATCAAGCATGTTTGGTACATAAAGGGACCACAGGGCATTAAGTAGTTGATTTGTGGCTTAGCCTTTACTCTTGCCCTTGGAGTGGTTGGAAAGTGGGTGGAGATCCATGGGAGGACTTTTCCTCCTTCTTTTTTAAATATTTTGGTTATGCATTAGAACATTCTTAAAGAATAAGTCTTTATATCACATCTTACTGATATGATAACTTGAAGAAAAGGAGGTCATGAGACTTATGTCCTCAGATTGGACTCTTTCAGCTTCATTCTGTGAGTAAAAGAGTTGAGGGGAGGGGAGAGGTGTTAACTGGGAAACCACCAGATGAATGATTCTAAAGATATGTCTCTGTGTCTGATCTATTGGGTTGTTTCATTTATCCTTGTGGTGAATTTCTATTTTTTAGAGGTAAAGTTAATGATTTCTTATTCACTCACTGATTTGATGACATGGTCTTGAAATTCCCTCTCCAGTGTGTTCGCGGGAGTCTCCTTGGTTGGCCTTATCCTGTGGCTGGCTCTAGACACAGCCCAAAGGCCAGAGCAGCTGATCTCCTTCGCAGGAATCTGCATGTTCACCCTCATCCTCTTTGCCTGCTCCAAACACCACAGTGCAGTGAGTTTTGGGTATTGCAGGGTGGGCGTAGTAATACCTAGCCAAGGACCATGTGTTACTAATTACAAAGTGCATGAGCCAAGTATTGATTACAAAGGCATAGAACTAAGTTCTTAACAACCTCTGGAATTGGCCCCTTTGACAATATTGCCCCTAAGTGAAGTTTAAAGTTCTCACAGGCCCTAGACCATTTATTTTCAAACTGTAGGTTGTGATCCGTTAGTGAGCCTTGATATCAATTTTGTGGATCCAGGCCAGTGTTAAAGAAAAAACAAACAAAACAAAAAATAAAGAAGGAGAGAAAGAAAATAGAATACAATAGAGAATGAGCTTGCATTGCACATAGTAATATTAAAGTAGTGGTTTATAATGCTTTTATATGTATGTGTGCGTGTGTCTGAGGTCTAACCTGTAGGCATAGTTTTGAAAACCACATAGACGTATGTGGCTCTTTATATACTACTGCCCTATTTCCCCCTGCTCCCTGTTCCATCTTACCCCAGATTTACTGTTAACATGCCAAGGTGGTTCCAGAGTACACGTACCCACGTTTAAAACCCCAGCCAGGTAATGAACAAGTCGGGTTTAGAGCTCACATTAGAATAACGTTCTTATTGGTCCCAGGTGTCCTGGAGGGCAGTGCTTTGGGGCCTAGGTCTTCAGTTTGTCTTTGGGATCTTGGTCATCAGAACTGATCCTGGATTTAATGCATTTCAATGGCTGGGAAACCAGATTCAGGTATGAGAAATTGAATATGAGAGCTCTTTTAGAACCCTAGAGAAAGGAGACTGGGGGAAAGCATGAGGAGATCAGGCTGTGTCTTGTTAGTGATGGTGGTGGATGATCTGGTGGGAAAGGAGAGAGTATACTGGGGTACAACTATGCATACAAATAAAGAGAATGGAACTGCTGAGTCCTCTGTCATTCAATGAGTAGCTCATAGTGACTTAGGCTGCTTCCCATGCTGTCAAAGGGAGGCCAACCTCAGTAGCAGCACTAGGTCCTCATCATACATGAGGCTGATCTTATCTTCCCTGTGTCCTTTCTGGCTTCACTCTAGTTCTGTCTCTCTTTTTTTTCTTTCAGATTTTTCTCAACTATACTGTGGCTGGCTCCAGTTTTGTTTTTGGGGATATGCTGGTCAAGGATATCTTCGCTTTTCAGGTCATATGTTTCATGAGCAAGAATGAGGGTCAGTGGCAGTGAGGGTGAGGGGGATAAAGCGAGATGACGAAGATGTGTGTCCAACAGATCAGCCAGTCTATATACCAATTTGACCCTAAGAAGAGGATTTGATCTTATCCGTATAGGAAGCAGCATTAATGTCTTGCCCTTTGATCGTTGTCATACTGAAATTGGAATGAAATAGGGGTGGGAGAAGAAGGCTCAGAAAACATCTCCTTGTGGCTTAGTATTGACGGCATAATAGATTTGCAATACATTTAAAATTTATTCCTAGACTAGCTTGTGTTTAAATATCCAGAGTATCTATTACTGTATCAGCTGTGCTTGGGATGCTAAGAACTTAACTTAGAGACCTGAAACACAGTCTCCTTACGGCACACAGTTGCACATTCAGTGTAGTATCTCACTGGTTGCCCCATCATTCTCATTATAGGCCTTACCGATCATCCTTTTCTTTGGATGTGTGATGTCCATTCTTTACTACCTGGGCTTTGTGCAGTGGGTAGTTCAGAAGGTGAGTCATTCTCCTGCACAGTCAGGAGGTGGGCCTTTGTCTTGTGATCTATCAAGAGGCATGAAGATGGCACTTACTTTGGGGAAAAAATGATCATATGTCAGATCTAGAGCATTAGAACGAATGTGAAAAGCAAACTCTTTCAAGCGTGCCTGATACCAGGTGGTCAGGACCAGGCACTAGGCAGGCTGAGGGGCAGAGCAGGGAGAAAAAATGGGCTGAACTACCATTTCATACTGAGTTTTAATCTACTTTTTCTGGAAGCCAAGAGTCCTGAGTTCTGGTCCAGGCTCTGTTTGTAACTTGGTTTGTGGTCTCGGCCTTGTGCCTCTTCTTCTCTAGGCCTTAGTTTCCTTACCAACATAATGGAGGAGGAGTTTTGATGGATACACCCCAAGATTTCTGCTAATGTTAATGGTTTGGAACTTTGCATCCCTTTAGATTGCCTGGTTTTTGCAAATCACCATGGGCACCACTGCCCCAGAGACCCTGGCTGTGGCAGGAAACATCTTTGTGGGTATGGTAAGCACCCTGAGGCCTTCTGATCTTTTCTCTGGGGAACAGAGAGTATGGCAGAAAACAGTGTGAGACATGTATGCTTTCCTTTTGAAAAGTCAAATAGATGAAGACTGTATGGGCAGCCAGTCACTCTGATGAAAGAAAACTTGGAACTCAGCTCATTGCTTTCACCTTTCATGCCTAATAATACTTATTTGGGTGTATGTAATGGGGACATACTTAACCACAGATCCAACTTCTTACACAGGAATTTAGGGAAATGGCCTGGTCCAAGTCATCCCCCTTCAGGGGCTATGAAAGATGTTTCCTCCATATTCTGGTTTCTTCCTGTAACCTTTGTTTTCCAGAATCTCTAAGGAGACAATAGCTTGCCTTGCTCAGGGCTAACACCAAAGCTTGTCCCCATAATACTTGTTTGATACATTTGTCTGTATGGAGTAGGTGTTCAATATATGCTACTGACTGATCAACTCAGTGTTAGGGACAATGGCTTGTCAAACTGACGAGGAATTAGTATTGAGGTCTTTCTCTCCTAAGGCCCTAGGCTGATTAATGGTATTTGAAATGTTCTCAGAAAACTTCTGTACACTTCTACCATAGCATGCTGCATTTTGCTGAAATTCTCCATAATCAGCTTAGTTTCCTCTGCTAGACTGTAAAGTCCTAAGAGTAGGAACTTTGCCTTATTCATAGGAATGTCCCTAGCATATCATATAGCACTAGGCACATAGTTGTCACTCATTAAATAATAAGTATTTCTTAGGTCAATGCTAGATATATTTTACATAGTTGGGTCTTCATAATTTCATACCATTTTCACAAACATTATTTCTTTTGATTCTTTCATCAACATTGGGCTTCAGTAATCTATTTGCAATTCATTTAATGAGTACCTTTTAAGCAATTAATATGTACGCAGTAAGTACACTATACTAAAGTCATTCACTAAGTATATAGTTTCTGTTTGTTTGTTTGTTTGGGCCACACCACGTGGCTTGTGGGATCCTAGTTCCCCAACCAAGGATCGAAACCTGGACCTTGGCAGTGAAAGTGCGGAGTCCCAACCACTGGACCACCAGGGAATTCCTGAGTATATAGTTTTAGACATTGAGAATGTAAAAAAGAAATATACTGTTTGTCTTCTATAGCATTCTAAATTTTAAGTAGATGAGACAAACTGATATGAAAACACATGAGAAGAGTGCTAGCCAGGATATGATTAGGTGCCAGAGGGGGTGAGCCAGACACTGGGAGAGCCTAAAAGCAGAGCTTAGTTTTGGAAGAGCACCCACACTGGAGGGATGTGTGCCCGGAGCTGGGGCAGGCACTCTGGGATGGGGAGCTGCACCTTCTTGAATCTGACTCTCTTCTCCTTTTTTATAGACAGAGGCACCTCTGCTCATCCGTCCATACCTTGCAGACATGACGCTTTCAGAAGTCCATGCAGTGATGACTGGAGGGTTTGCCACCATCTCAGGCACTGTCTTGGGAGCCTTCATATCCTTTGGGGTAAGCATAGTCTGTTTGATCACTCCTGGGTGAGCCCAAGTCTGGGTTCTGTAGATGCTCATTCCTAAGTCTGGCCTTACAGATTGACACGTCATCCTTGATTTCTGCCTCTGTGATGGCTGCCCCTTCTGCTCTTGCTTTGTCAAAGCTGGTATATCCAGAAGTGGAGGAGTCCAAGTTCAAGAATAAGGAGGGGGTAAAATTGCCCCGTGGGTGAGTCCAATGAGGCATATAATTTGGGAGATGATGAGGTCAGGTGCAGAGTCAAGAGTGGTGCTATGGTGGTAGAGGCTTCAAGTCTCCTGGAGAAGGAATAATATGATTCCATATCTCCTCTTGTCTACCTCTGCCTTTAGCTAATCATGTTGATTTTTTTCTTTTGTTTAACCCTCCCACCTGCCTCTCTCTTCTGCATGCCATTATCCCCTGTCCTTTGTGTCAGTACCATTTCATGGCGATTAAATCTGATACTGCTTCAGTGTTATTTCCACAAAAAGGGTCACCAGGAACCCCCATCATCTCTCAAGCTGTTCTTGCAGTCTCCTGTTGCACTCCTGCACTGCTGGGACACTGGGACAGCTCTTCTGTGAGGAGCCGAGATTGCTCTAGACACTGTATTCTTCCCCTATGCCCAATAACCACAGGAAGGAGAAGAATGTTCTGGAAGCTGCCAGCAATGGAGCCACAGATGCCATAGGCCTTGCTGCTAACGTAGCAGCCAACCTGATTGCTTTTTTGGCCGTGTTGGCCTTCATCAATGCTGCCCTCTCCTGGCTAGGGGAACTGGTAGACATACAGGGACTCACTTTTCAGGTAAAGGATTCCATTTGTTGGGCTGTTCCTCTAGGGTGTGTTTAAGTAGTCCTTGAATTGTGCATGTCTTCCTGACCCACAGTGCACTGAGGGAGCGTGGAGAGGAGAAGGGTGGAGGAGACTGAGTCAAGGCTTCAGAGAAGTCTTTGTCTCCTGTCTCTTTCTCTCACCCAGGTCATCTGTTCCTATATCCTAAGGCCCATGGTTTTCATGATGGGTGTCGAGTGGGCAGACTGTCCGATGGTGGCTGAGATGGTGGGGATCAAGTTCTTCACAAATGAGTTTGTGGCCTATCAGCAACTGTCTCAGTACAAAAACAAACGTCTCTCTGGAGTAGAAGAGTGGATTGGAGGCGAGAAACAGTGGATTTCTGTAAGTGACAATCTAGAAAAGCATAAACAGTCCAGGCAGACAAAAAGTGTTACGCTAAAGTTTAACACCCACAGATCCCTTTCCAGGGTCCCAGGCCTGACCACAAAGCAAGAGTAACAGTATGCTGAGCTTCGGTGCCTGAGCTGCCCTGAGGTCTGTGTGCTAGTCCCCTACTCTCTGACCCAACTTCTCTCTAGAATGTAATTACTGAGCCTTTACAGTTGGGGCAGTCCAAGGAGGATACTATTTCTGATAGTCTAAGGTCTCCTTCTTCATTTATAAGTTTAAATTGCTATAAACTGAGCTCCTTTTTTCTCTCCCTCTATCTCTTTTCTCTCAATCAGCCTCATTCCTAGACCTCCTAATTCATAGGCTTCAACAAGAAGAGCACTGGGTAAAGAGGCCATGGTGGTTCCATATCATTATCCCTATAATAAATCATGAAGCGATTGTTTTCTGAGCATCCTTTCCATATTCCTTAGAGTAGCACACACAAGATTGGGGGTTCTAAGTACTCTGGAACGTCTATCATGATTATACGACTGCACATATAGGACTGAGTGTACTTATTTATTTTTGTTTTCCCTAGGTGAGAGCCGAAATCATTACAACATTTTCACTCTGTGGATTTGCCAATCTTAGTTCCATAGGAATCACACTGGGAGGCTTGAGTGAGTTAATTCATTTTCCCAGCTACCCAATATGCCAGCCAGTTCCCAGCATCTGTAGTGGGCACTCCTGGTGCTTCAGTATGAGTTGAGACCAGATAGAGAAGCTGATGTGAAATGGGCCTCTCAGGTGAAAGTTAATTTGGAGTTAAGGTAATCATGCTACCTGACTATTCATGAAGCCCAGGCTGGGTTTGCAATCTCAACTTCTGCCATTTTTTTCCGTTTCAGATGGAGGCCCAAAAGACCAATTTTATTTTTATTTTCCCTATGAGGAAGACTATAATGATATTATTTTTATTTTGCCATTAAATGGACATAGTGCATATATAGTAAAGGTATTTTGTTTTTTATTCAGTAGTGAAGGTACTTTCTGAAATTATGCTGCACACCAGTTGACTTCACAGAATTAAGCATTGCACAAGGAATCAAAGGACAAATGAAAGCAGCAGACACATAAGGCAGATAGATAATTAGAATTAAATGGACATAGTGCATATATAGTAAAGGTATTTTGTTTTTTATTCAGTAGTGAAGGTACTTTCTGAAATTATGCTGCACACCAGTTGACTTCACAGAATTAAGCATTGCACAAGGAATCAAAGGACAAATAAAAGCAGCAGACACGTAAGGCAGATAGATAATTAGAGCAAGTGGTGTGAAGTGTTGCATTAAAAGCTACAAGTCACCAGGTGTGGGAGGAGTGAGTATGTGAAGCATACATAGATACAATTAGATTGCTGAAAATCTTGCTGAATGGTGATGGCTGGAGGAAATAATATGAGGAAAGTGGAATTGTCCTTGAAGGCAGGGGATTCCAAGAGTTTGGAAGATCCAAGTGAGAAATAAAGTGTAAGAAAAATACAGCTCAGTGTGTCCATTTTTTATGGCACTCATATTCTGGGCTAGAATCATTAAGTTGATTCACTTGGTAGCTGATCGATCAATTTAGAGGTAAAACAATTTCCTTTCAGTTTATCTTTTTCCCTTCTGTTAAACACTTGTCTGTATTCTAATTCTTTTTTTAATAAATGTATTTATTTATTTATTTTATTATTTTTGTTTATTTATTTATTAGTTTTGGCTGTGTTGGGTCTTTGTTGCTGTGCGCGGGCTTTCTCTAGTTGCTGCGAGCAGGGGCTACTCTTCATTGCGGTGAGCGGGCTTCTCACTGTGGTAGCTTCTCTTGTTGCAGAGCACGGGCTCTAGAATGCGCAAGCTTCAGTAAATGTGGCGTGTGGGCTCAGTAGTTGTGGCTCACGGGCTCTAGAGCGCAGGTTCAGTAGTTGTGGCACATGGGCTTAGTTGCTCCGCGGCATGTGGGATCTCCCCGGACCAGGGCTTGAACCCGTGTCCCCTGCATTGGCAGGCAGATTCTTAACCACTGCGCCACCAGGGAAGCCCTCTAATTCTTTTTTTAAAAATATTTATTTATTTATTTTTGGCTGTGTTGGGTCTTCGTTGCCGTGCACGGGCTTTCTCTAGTTGCAGTGAGCGGGGGCTACTCTTCGTTGTGGTGCGCAGGCTTCTCCTTTTGGTGGCTTCTCTTTGTTGCTGAGCATGGGCTCTAGGTGTGCAGGCTTCAGTAGTTGTGGCTTGTGGGCTCTAGAGTGCAGGTTCAGTAGTTGTGGTGCACAGACTTAGTTGCTCCGCGGCATGTGGGATCTTCCCGGACCAGGGCTCGAACCTGTGTCCCCTGCATTGGCAGGCGGATTCTTAACCACTGTGCCCCCAGGAAAGTCCCTGTATTCTAATTCTGATGCCTGATTACAATCTGATTGTGAGCTTGTCCTCCAGTAGTGGGATATGCATCATGTGACTAAGGCTTAGGTGAATGTTGCCCTCCTTATTTCTCTGGCTCAAAATAGTCTGTCTAATTCTGTCCAGGTTAAGAATGCAGATTTCAACTAGTGAACACCCAAGGCATTTTCACCTGTCTGGAGCAACCCAGGGCTTTGCTTAATTCAGATATATCTTGGGAATATTCACAGAACCACTAAATAGTTAGGGTCAGACACACAATCCTTGACCTGGGGAATGTCTAAGTTAGTGACCCCTTAGGACTAATGAATATACACACTTCTTAGGGTACCACTGTCCAGCCTCTGGTGGTTGGTGGTAAGAATGCTATTCATCTGCTGCATTTTGATCCTCAGCATTCTTCTAATGGGGTTTCATGGGGTATGCCTAATTGCCTTGTGGGGAAGAGATTGAATTATTTTGTTGTGTTGTCCGCAGCATCAATGGTGCCCCACCGGAAGAGTGACTTGTCCAAGGTTGTGGTCAGTGCCCTCTTCACAGGGGCCTGTGTATCCCTTATCAGCGCTTGTGTGGCAGGTAAGTGTCTCAGCTTAGTCTCAGAATATTGTTTTAACTCTCCATCTCACATATGCATAGAAAAGGCACCAAATCTACAGTGTTCTCAGTTTATACCCAAAGAATTAAGAGCCTTAAGGAACATGTGTAAAAGCTTCCCCTTAGCATCTCTGTCTCCTTTACCCAGGAATCCTCTATGTCCCCAGGGGAGCTGAAACTGACTGTGTCTCCTTCCTAAACACAAGTTTCACCAATCGAACCTATGAGACCTATGTGTGCTGCAGAGAGCTCTTTCGGAGGTGAGTGAGCACTGGGATCCCTGCCCCCTCCTCCTCTATGCTTTCCTCCACTCAGGAGTCTTCTGGGAGTGGGGAGAAGTAAGGTCTTGAGGGTAATCACATGGATGCTGAATAGAGTGTATAAGAAGGGAGACAGGTATTTGTGGTGGTCTAGATCTCCGTTCTTTTCTCTTATTAGATGCATACTCACTATTAGCTCTAGCATGGACAAGTGACAGATTTTACCTGTATTGCTGGGGCACTGAGAAGTGGAGGGTGAGGGGAAGTAAAAGAGGGTGGTTTCCCTGATCAGAAGTGATGTATTTATTGTGATTGGAACATAGATAAGGTGTAGGTGAAGACTTGGCAATGGTCCTAAGTGACTAAAAACTTACAGCCTTCTTCAGACAGAAATGAAGACTGAGAGAGGATAAACTTGAATTGATAAAATCATGATGCATTCGGATAGTGTAAAAATGAACTTGTTTACCAATTTCTGGGATATTATTAGAATAGTTTTCTGGTTCGGCATGTAAGGAGCTCAGAAGTCACCACTCCATCGTAACAGTAAGAAAAAAACTGAACAGTCTGAAAAATCAATAACTCTTCTTGGATCTGTAAGAGACACAGGGCAAACTGCTGACCTGAAGATTGGAGAGACAGACAGGCAAACACATGGCTTACTGGAGCAGACTCATGAGCGGAAACTGCCACAGAATCCTGTGCTGGGGCAGGAAAACCTGACACTAATTGCTGGAGCCTCAGTGAGGACAGGTCTGGATGTTAAAAACTCTGGGGGGACCCAGTTATAGGGGGCAGCCCTACACTTTGGGGAGTTTTACCTCCGGGAGCTAGACCAAGTTCTCACAGTAAATATCAGGCAAAATCCCCTCATTCTTCTGGCAGGAGGAGGGGAAAAGGAGCCATTTTGAAATACACCAGAGCACTCCGTTTTTTTAAACAAGGACTGCCCTCAGGAGAAACTAGTTAACCAGAACCTAACCAGCTGGGGTATTATCAGAGCCTACCTGACCTGGAAGTAGGGAAATACCCAACTAAAGCCCACTCTAACCATCCTATCCCACTTAAAGGGGGAGGAAAAACTGAGAAACACTTGTGAAATTCACAGTGCAGAGGCACAGGCTCGCTAAAAGCCTGAGACCTAATCCTAGGACTACAGAATGCTTCCCCTTCCCCACACCTCACCACCACATTACTAAGGCCTATTTACAGCAGTTCCTTTTTTGGGTACATCATGTCCAGTTATCAAGAAGAAAGTACAAGGCCTGCTAAAAGGCAAAAAACACAATTTGAGGAGATAGAGCAAGCATCAAAACCAGACATGGCAGAGATTTTGATTTATCAGAGTGGGAATTCCAAACAACTATGATTTATGTGCTAAGGGCTCTAATGGATAAAGTAGACTGCAAGCAAGAACAGATGGGCAGTGTAAGTACAGAGATATAGGAATCCCAAGAAAGAACCAAAAAGAAATGCTACAGATCAAAAAACACTGTAACAGAAATGAAGAATGTCTTTGATGGCTTACTAGTAGACTAAACACCTCTGAGGAAAGAACTCCTAGCTTGAAGATATATCAATAGAAGTCTTCAAAACTGAAAAGGAAAGAGAACAAAGACTGAAAAAAAAAAAAAAAACCAGAATGGAGCATCCAAGGATTGTGGGACAAATACAAAAGGTGTAACATACACATAATGTGTATACCAAGAGAAGAACAGAAGAAATATTTGAGACAATTATGACTGAGAATTTCTCCAAATTAATGTCAGACACCAAACCACAGCTCCAGGAAGCTCAGAAAACACCAAGCAGCATAAATGCCAAGAGAACTATACTTAAGCATATTTTGAAATTATAGAAAATCAAAGATAAAGAAAAAACACTGAAAGAAGTCAGTTGAAAAAAAAGAGAGTATATCATTAAGCTGAAAGAACTAGTTACAGGACACACAAAATGAAAGATTTGAGGAACTAGAATGTTTGGTTCTTCAAAAGCAAAAGATGTGTATATTAGTAGTGATATATGGGTGAATGAAGAGAGTTCTGAGAGATGAGGCTGAAAGATCTTATAAGGCCTTGTGTGAAATGGTAAGGAATTTAGACTTTGACTTATAGAATTCTTAACACTGGTATGTTTTTTCAAAAGATCATGCTGGTAGCCATTTGGATGTCAGGGAGATCAATAAACACATTGCTGTAATACTCCCAAGTAAGAGATGATGAGAGCTGATACTAAGTAGTTGTGAGGATGAAGATGCACTAGAACAAGGAGAATCAATAGGATTGGTTATTGAAGTGAAAGGCAGGATAAGGATGACTGTACCCTTTCCGGCTTGGGCAAGTGGGTCTGAGGGATGCCATTCATTCACTGACAGGAAGAGGACTAGTTCCAGGAATGAGAGTAAAGGGGAGAGATTATGGCTTAATTCAGGTGGATATGTTGACTTGGAGGTACCTGTGGGACCATCAAGTTAAGCAACTCACAAACCAACTTGGGTCTGAAGTTCAGGAGAGAAAAAAGAACTGGAGATAGATTTGGAAGTTGTCATTAAGTAAATGATCTGTTCAGTATATAGGTAGATGTTTGGGTACCAGCTCCTTAACAGTTTACTATGGCAAGTTAACAGACATTACCCTCCTGTGTTTGGAGGTTTTCACCAGAGAAAGCAACAAACATCCTCTGAAAAAAATAATCCTTTTGCTGTACTATTAAAGATGAATTATAAACTGGATAGATCATTGGTCTGGCATAGTTATGACTCCTATGTTCTTGGGGAAGTTCAGTGGATGTCATTGTAAGCATAGTCTAAAGTAAATGAATGAAGTGAAAATTGCTAATTTGTGTTTAATGATGAGTTGTCTTTACATCACTGAACTTCACTAAAAAATTAGTAGAATACTCTTTCCTGGTCATTTCTGCCTTCAAAACAGAAACTGACTTTTTGCCTAAAGTCACATCCTAAGCATCATTAGTGTCTAAAATCTGAAAGAGATAATGTTTTTGTCCAGTTCATTCCTGCTAAATATATTTGGAGTGACTCCAGACCAAGATAACAACAAAGGAGGCTTAAATTTCCCTCTTCCTATGGATGCACCAAATGTACAGCTACACATGGAGTAATTCCCTCTAAGCAAAATCCAGAAACCAGCTGAATGACTCCTACAACTGAGAAAATACCCACATTGAATTGGGTAGGAAAGGCTGAGAAACAGTCTCATCATAAAACCCACCCCTGGCACAGCACCATATAATGGAAGGAAACTCCCAACTCTAAGCTTATCCCTAAGCAGTGAAGGGTTTAGACTGAACATCTAGTGCTCCAATTTTTAAGACTGTACTATGCCTACCTCCCCACCACCCCCCGCCTGCCCCACAAGGCTCAGTGTAGAGGAAACAGTCAAAAATGTTCATCTCCCACTCTTTCCCTGGAAGGGGTTTGACTGCATACTTTCCAGCTGGTGCCTGAGGGTCCAGCTTCTAATCAGCCTGCATCTAGATGCTGGCTGCAATTCTCCTCTTTGGGACACTAAAGAGACCCACACTGAGACACATTATAATTAAACTGTCAAAACTAAGACAAAGAAAGCATAGATAAAGGCAGCAAGAGAAAAGCAACTTGTTATATACAAGGGAGCTCCCATAAGACTATCAGCAGATTTTTCTGCAGAAACCTTACAGTCCAGAAAAAAAGTGGGATGATATACTAAAAAGAAAAAAACTACCAACCAATGCTTGGTAATGCTTTACCTGGCAAAGTTGTCCTTCAGACTTGAAGGAGAGAGAGTTTTTCAGACAAGCAGACGTAGCTATACTTATATCACACAAAATAGACTTTAAGCCAAAACAGTAATGAGAAACAAAGAAGGTCATTATATAGTAATAAGGGGGTCAATTCATCAAGAGGATGTAACAACTGTAAATTTTTATGCACCCAACATGGAGCACCTAAATATATAAAGCAAATATTAACAGATCTGAAGAGGCAACAATACAATAATAGTAGAGGACTTCAGCATTCCACTTTCAACAACAGATAGATCATCCAGGCAGAAAATCAACAAGGAAACATCGGACTTAAACTACATGTTAGACCAGATGGACCTGACAACATTTACAGAACAGTCCATCCAACAACAGCAGAATACACATTCTTCTCAAGTACACATGGAAATTATGTTAGGCTACAAAGCAAGTTTTAATATATTTAAGAAGACTGAAATTATATCAAATGTCTTTTCTGACCACAATAGTATTAAACTAGAAATGAGTAACAAGAAAAAACCTGGTAAATTCACATATATGTGGACATTAAACAACATGCTCCTGAACAATGGGTCAAAAATGAAATCAAAAGAGAAATAAAATATCTTTACTCACCACAAGGAAAAATCTGTAACTGTGTGAGTTGATGGATGTTAACTAAACTTATTGTGGTAATCATCTCACAATATATACCTATACCAAATCATTATATTGCACACCTTATACAATGTTATGTGTCAATAATATCTCAATAAAACTGGGGGAAAAAACTTGAAAAAATATCTTGAGACAAATGAAAATGGAAACACAATATACCAAAACTTATGAGATGCAGCAAAAGCAGTTCAAAGAGGGGAGTTTATATTGATAAACACCTACGTTAAGAAAAAAAGAAAGATCTCAAACAACCTAATTTAACACCTCAAGAAAAAGAAAAACAAACTAAGTCCAAAGCTATAGAAGAAGGGAAATAACAAAGATCAGAGCAGAAACTAATGAAATAGAGGCAAAAACAGACAACAGAAAAGTTCAAGGAAACTAAGAGCCATTTGTCTTAAAAGACAGACAAAATAGACACATGTTTAGCTAAGCTAAGAAAAAGAGAGAGAAGACTCAAAGTCAGAAATGAAAAAGGAGGTATTACAATTAATAAGACAGAAATACTAAGGATTTTGAGAAACTACTATGGAAAATTATATCCCAACAAATTAGATAACATAGAAGAAAATGGATAAATTCCTAGAAATATAAAACTGACTGAGACTGAATCATAAAAAAATAGAAAATCTGAACAGAATGATTACTAGTAAGGAGATTGAATCAGTAATCAAAAACCTCCCAACAAAAAAAGCCCAGGACTAGACAGATTCACTGGTGAATTCTTCCAAACAGTTAAAGAATAATTAATACCAATCTTCTCAAACTTTTCAAAAAAACATAAAAGGAGTGAACACTTCCAAATTCATTTTATGAGGCCAGAATTACCTGTTGCCAAAGCCAGACAGGGACACTATAAGAAAAAATTACAGGCCAGTATTCTTGATGAACATAGATGCAAAAATCCTCAACAAAAAATTAGCAAACCAAATTCAACAGTACATTAAAAAGGTCATACACCATGATCAAGTGAGATTTATTCCTGGGATGCAAGGATGGCTCAACATACACAAATCAATAAATGTGATATACCACTGTAACAAAATGAAAGATCAAAACCATATAATCATTTCAATAGATGCAGAAAAAGCATTTGACAAAATTCAACATTCTTACATGATAAAACTCTCAACAAATTGGATGTAGAAGGAATGTATCTCAACATAATAAAGGCCATATATGACAAGCCCACAGCTAACATCATACTGAATTGTGAAAAGCTGAACACTTTTCCTCTAAGATCAGGAATAAGACAAGAATTACCACACTCACCACTTTTAATCAACATAGTATTGGAAATCATAGCCAGAGCAGTTAGTCAAGGAAAAGAAATAAAAGGCACCCAAATCAGAAAAGAAGTAAAACTGTCTCTGTCTGCAGATGACATGATCTTATACATAGAAAATCCTAAAGGCTCCACCAAGAAACTGTTAGTACTGATAAACAAATTCAGTAAGTTGCAGGATACAAAATAAACATACAAAAATCATTTGTGTTTCTATACAATAACAATGAACTACTGGAAAGAGAAATTAATGAAACAATCCCATTTACAATAGCATCAAAAAGAATAAAATACTTAGGAATAAATGTAATCAAGGAGAGGAAAGATCTGTACACTGAAAACTATAAAAAAAATTGATGAAAAGTGGAAGGGTTAGATAAATGGAAATATACTCCATGTTTATGGATTAGAAGAATTAATATTATTAAAGTGTTCATACTACCTAAGGTGATCTACAGATTCAATGCAACCCCTATTAAAATTCCAATGGCATTTTTCATAGAAATAGAAAAAACAATTCTAAAATTCATATGGAACCACAAAAGACCCCGAATAGCCAAAGCAATCTTGAGAAAGAAGAACAAAGCTAAAGGCATCACACGTCTTGATTTTAAACTATATTACAAAGCTGTAGTAATCAAAACAGTATGGTACTGACTTAAAAATAAGAACACAGGGCTTCCCTGGTGGCGCAGTGGTTGAGAGTCTGCCTGCCGATGCAGGGGACACGGGTTCGTGCCCCAGTCTGGGAAGATCCCACATGCTGTGGAGCAGCTGGGCCCATGAGCCATGGCCACTGAGCCTGCGTGTCCGGAGCCTGTGCTCCACAACGGGAGAGGCCATAACAGTGAGAGGCCTGCATACCGCAAAAAATAAAATAAAATAAACACACAGATCAATCAGACAGAATAGAGAGCCCAGAAATAAACCCATGTTTTCAACAAAGGAGCCAAGAATATACAATGGGGGAAAGGGTAGTCTTTTCAATAAATGGCATTAGCAAAACTGTATATCCACCTGTAGGAGAATGAAACTGGACTCCTGTCTTACACCATATACAAAAATCAACTCAAAACGGATTAAAGACTTTAACATAAGACCTGAAACCTTGAAAATCCTTGAAGAAAATGTAGGGAGTAAGCTCCTTGACATTGGTCTTGGCAATGATTTTTTGGACTTGAAACCAAAAGCAAAGGCAACAAAACCAAAAATAAACAATTGGGGGACTTCTCTGGTGGCACAGTGATTAAGAATCCTCCTGCCAATGCAGGGGACATGGGTTCGATCCCTGGTCCAGGAAGATCCCACATACTGTGGAGCAACTAAGCCTGTGAGCCACAACTACTGAGCCTGCACTCTAGAGCCCTCGAGCCGCAACTACTGAGCCCACACATCGCAACTACTGAAGCCCGCGCGCCTAGAGCCCATGCTCCACAGCAGGAGAAGCCACTGCAGTGAGAAGCCCATGTGCCACAACAAAGAGTAGCCCCTGCTTGCTGCAGCTAGAGAAAGCCTGCACACAGCAACAAAGAACGAACACAGCCAAAAACTAATAAAAATTTTAAAAAGCAAAAAACAAAAAACAATTGGGACTTCATCAAACTAAAAAGCTTCTGCACAGCAAAAGAAACCATCAACAAAATGAAAAGTCAACCTACAGAATGGGAGAAAATATTTGCAAACCATATATCCAGTAAGGAATTAATATCCAAAATACACAAAGAACTTATACAGCTCAATAGCAAAAAATCCAAGTAATCCAATTTAAAAATGAGCAGAGGGTTTGAATAGACATTTTTCTAAAGAACTCAACCAAATGGCCAACAGGTACATGAAAAGGTGCTCAATATCACTAACTAGCAAGGAAATACAAATAAAAACCTCAGTGAGATATCACCTTACACCGGTTAGGATGGCTGTCATAAAAAAGAAAAGTGATAGCAAATGCTGGCAACGATGTGCAGAAAAGGAAACCTTTATACACTCTTAGTGGAAATGGAAAATGGTACAGTCACTATGGAGATTCCTGAAGAAATTAAACATAGAACTACTACCATATGATCCAGCAATCTTACTTCTGGGTATATGTCCAAAGGAAACAAAGTCACTACCTGCACTCCCATGTTCACTGCAGCATTATTAACAGTAGCCATGGTATGCAAACAACCTGTGTGTCCACTAGCAGATGAATGGATAAAGAAAATATTGTGTATGTATACAATAGAATGTTAGTCATCCTTACAAAAGAAGGAAATCCTGCTATTTGCAACAATGTGAATGAACAATGACACTAAGTGAAATAAGCCAGACAAAGGCAGATACTGCATGGTCTCACTTATATGCAGAATCCAAAAAAAAATAACAAAAAAAAAACCTCATAGAATGGTGGTTAGGGCTGGGGCATAGGGGAATAGGGAGAAGCTGGTATAATAGTACAAACTTTCAGATATAAGATCAATAGGTTTGAGGACCTAATGTATAACATGGTGGCTATAGTTGATAATACTGTATTATATAGTTGAGATTTGCTAAGAGAATAGAACTTAAGTGTTCTCACCAAAAAAAAAAAAAAAAAAAAAGTAAATATGTGAGGTGATGGATGTGTTAACTCAATGTTGGGAATCCTTTCACAGTATATGCATATGTCAAATCATCACGTTGTACACTCTCTATATATTACAATTTTATTTGTCAATTATACCTCCATAAAACTGAAACACATATACATATATACATACACACAAAGCCTGAGCTGTTTTCCTTTCTCAAGAGGAAAGTGGCTTTGGAGTACCATCTCACTATTTAGAATAAATTCAGTTCTAAATCATTACAAGGCATAAATGTTGCTTCAGTGATGTTTGGACAGGAAATTCCCCAAAAGACTACGGTTATGAACTGGACAGAGAAGCAGACACATTGTATAGGATTTCTTGCTAGTACTATCTTGGGCATGAATGAGAAAATACGCTTAATTCTGTCCTATTTATTGATTGGCCAAAAAGTTCCTTCAGTTTTGAAGTAAAAATAAAAGACACATTTTCCATTTTCACCAAGAACTTTATTTGAACAACGTATTCACTGTTTTGTTCCACTGCCTTCTGCCATTTTTCAGGCAGCTTCATAATTCCGTCTTCCCAAAACTTTTTATCTTTTTGAGCAAAGAACGGTCCCAGGTGCCTTTTATAGTCTTCCAGGGAATTGAAATTTTTTCCATTAAGAGAATTTTGTAAAGACTGAAATGAATGGAAATCCAAAGGTGCAATTGTCTGGTGAATATGGCGGATGAATCAGAACTTCCCAGCCAAGCTGTAACAGTTTTTGCCTGGTCATCAAAGAAACATGTAGTCTTGCCGTACCCTAATGGAAGATTATGCATTTTCTGCTGACTAATTCTGGATGCTTTTCTTCGAGTGCTGCTTTCAGTTGGTCTAATTGGGAGCAGTATTTGTTGCAATTAATTGTTTGGTTTTCTGGAAGGAGCTCATAATAGAGGACTCCCTTCCAATCCCACCATATACACAACATCACCTTCTTTGGATGAAGACCAGCCTTTGATGTGGTTGGTGGTGGTTCATTTCGCTTGCCCCACAATCTCTTCCATTCCACATTACTGTACAGTATCCACTTTTCATCACCCGTTACAATTAGTTTTAAAAACAGAACGTTTTCGTTACGTTTAATTAGAGAATCGCATGCAGAAATATGGTAAAGAAGGTTTTTTTCGCTTAACTTATGTGGAACCCAAACATCAAAGCAATTAACATAACCAAGCTGGGGCAAATGATTTTCAATGCTTGATCTGGATATTTTGAGTATGTCAGCTATCTACTACGTGGTATAATGTTGATTGTTCTCAACATCTCGATTTCATCACTATCAACTTCAACTGGCCTACCCAACCGTGGAGCATCGTCCAGCGAGAAATCTCCAGCATGGAACTTTGCAAACCACTTTTGACATGTTCGATCAGTCACAGCACCTTCTCCATACACTGCACAAATCGTTTTGTTTTTTTTTTTTTTGCATTTCAGTTGCATTTACCTTTCTTGAAATAATAAAGCATAATATGCTGAAATGTTGCTTTTTTCTTCCATCTTCAATATTAAAATGGCTACACAAAAATTCACCAATTTTGATAAGTTCTTTTTTTTAATTGCATGCTGATATGACAGCTGTCACAATACAATCTAATACAATTGTTTCGAATGAAGTTAAAGACAACTAAGTGCTACTAGATCCATCTTATGGAAAAAACCGAAAGAACATTTCGGCCAGCCAAATATTTGGTCATTGTGATTGGATTCATTAATAAGTTTCTGTTTTTGTTTTCACCTGCTTGGTAGAACTTACTGATACATCTTGTTGCATTGTTTTTATCTGACCCACTATGTATCTCTCTGGCTTTTCATTTCAGTACCTCTCTGAATGGCACCAACCCTCCTTCTTTTCCTGGTCCCTGGGAAGATAAAGAGTTCAGTGCCATAGCCCTTGCTAAATGCTGTGACCTCTACACCAATGCTGTCTGTGCCTAAAGCTGGTGCATTTCCGTAACAATCCTGATCTGGATGGCTTTTTGATGGCAAAGTTATTTTCGTACTCAGAGTTCTCATTCTACAGCTAATTCACCTTGATCTTTAATAGTAAATGTAAAATATTCATTTTGGTTCACTGTATGTCAGTAATGAAAATTAGCACTCGTTTTTCCATTATTTGGCTGAACCAAATAAGAAATTCCTTATGGGCTCTGTCTGAGCTTAGAGTTGAAATAATAAATGTTACGATGTCAAAAAATGTCTTTCAAACCTTGCTTCTAGTTGCCATCTTAAAAATTATGTGATGTGTGCCAGAACTCTTCTATATATGTTTTGGTAAAACAAATATGGGAGGCAGGCACAGTCTGCCTTGGAGTTTGATGAGTGTCATTCCTCTCTGCCCCTTACTGAAAGAAGACGTATGCAGGCAAGTTATTCAAAATCTTGTACCAGTTTTCTTATCGTAAAGTGGGAGGAATGATGTTTGCCCTGTTCACTTCAAGATTATAATAATCAAAGCAGTGTGTGGAAGTTCTTGGAAGACGTAAAAAGTTTTTCATGACTCTGTCCTAAAGATGCTACCAGAAAACTACTAGAGCTAATCAATGAATTTGGTAAAGTAGCAGGATACAAAATTAATGCACAGAAATCTCTTGCATACCTATACACTAATGATGAAAAATCTGAAAGTGAAATTAAGAAAACACTCCCATTTACCACTGCAACAAAAAAAATAAAATATCTAGGAATAAACCTACCTAAGGAGACAAAAGATCTGTATGCAGAAAATCATAAGACACTGATGAAAGAAATTAAAGATGATACAAATAGATGGAGAGATATACCATGTTCTTGGATTGGAAGAATCAACATTGTGAAAACGACTCTACTACCCAAAGCAATCTACAGATTCAATGCCATACCTATCAAACTACCACTGGCATTTTTCACAGAACTAGAACAAAAAATTTCACAATTTGTATGGAAACACAAAAGACCCCGAATAGCCAAAGCAATCTTGAGAAAGAAAAATGGAGCTGGAGGAATCAGGCTCCCTGACTTCAGACTATACTACAAAGCTACAGTTATCAAAACAGTATGGTACTAGCACAGAAACAGAAATATAGGTCAATGGGACAGGATAGAAAGCCCAGAGATAAACCCACACACATATGGTCACCTTATCTTTGATAAAGGAGGCAAGAATATACGGTGGAGAAAAGACAGCCTCTTCAATAGGTGGTGCTGGGAAAACTGGGCAGCTGCATGTAAAAGAATGAAATTAGAACACTCCCTAACACCATACACAAAAATAAGCTCAAAATGGATTAAAGACCTAAACGTAAGGCCAGACACCATCAAACTCCTAGAGGAAAACATAAGCAGAACACTCTATGACATAAATCACAGCAAGATGCTTTTTCACCCACCTCCTAGAGAAATGGAAATAAAAACAAAAATAAACAAATGGGACCTAATGAAACTTCAAAGCTTTTGCACAGCAAAGGAAACCATAAACAAGATGAAAAGACAACCCTGAGGATGGGAGAAAATATTTGCAAATGAAGCAACTGACAAAGGATTAATCTCCAAAATATACAAGCAGCTCATGCAGCTCAATATGAAAAAAACAAACCACCCAATCCAAAAATGGGCAGAAGACCTAAATAGACATTTCTCCAAAGAAGGTATACAGACTGCCAACAGACACATGAAAGAATGCTCAACATCATTAATCATTAGAGAAATGCAAATCAAAACTACAATGAGATAATCATCGCACACCGGTCAGAATGGCCATCATCAAAATATCTACAAACAATAAATGCTGGAGAGGGTCTGGAGAAAAGGGAACCTTCTTGCACTGTTGGTGGGAATGTAAATTGATACAGCCACTATGGAGAACAGTATGGAGGTTCCTTAAAAAACTACAAATAGAACTACCATACGACCCAGCAATCCCACTACTGGGCATATACCCTGAGAAAACCATAATTCAAAAAGAGTCATGTACCAAAATGTTCATTGCAGCTCTATTTACAATAGCCAGGACATGGAAGCAACCTAAGTGTCCATCAACAGATGAATGGATAAAGAAGATGTGGCACATATATACAATGGAATATTACTCAGCCATAAATAGGAACGAAACTGAGTTATTTGTAGTGAGGTGGATGGACCTAGAGACTGTCATACAGAGTGAAGTAAGCCAGAAAGAGAAAAACAAATACTGTATGCTAACACATACATATGTAATCTAAAAAAAAAAAAAAAGAAATGGTCATGAAGAACCTAGGGGTAAGACGGGAATAAAGATGCAGACCTACTAGAGAATGGACTTGAGGATACGGGGAGGGGGAAGGGTAAGCTGTGACAAAGTGAGAGAGTGGCATGGACATATATACACTACCAAACGTAAAATAAATAGCTAGTGGGAAGCAGCCGCATAGCACAGGAAGATCAGCTCGGTGCTTTGTGACCACCTAGAGGGGTGGGATAGGAGGGTGGGAGGGAGGGAGTTGCAAGAGGGAAGAGATATGGGGACATATGTATATGTATAACTGATTCACTTTGTTATAAAGCAGAAACTAACACATCATTGTAAAGCAATTATACTCCAATAAAGATGTTAAAAATAAATAAATACAAAGAAAAAAAGTGTTTCATGACTCTGTATGTGGAATCATTACTATAAAAGGTATTGTAATATATAATTAACATATAATTGACAAATCCTTCACTTTATGTTGGCTGAAGTTGCCCTGAAGTAGACCTTGGATGTTATCTGAATACTTAGGGAAGGATACTGTTAGAGGTACCCATTTGAGAATGAAAGTTGCAGTTTAATGCCCTTTACTTATAGCTTACTGGGTTTCATTTCATTTTTCTTTTTGTATCAAAACAGTGTATCACAACGGGCATTTGGACAATTTAAACACTTGGATAAAATATATAATTGACAAAATTTAAAAGAAATTATGTGATGTGGGTGTGCTATAAATGTGATTTGGTATGTAATGTGTACTGAGGTGAAAAGCTGTATTTCTTGGAGTTCTGTGGATGAGCTGGGTTTATGGTACTAAAGGTACATATGAAAGTTCCATGAATATTTTTTTTTTTGCGGTACGCGGGCCTCTCACTGTTGTGGCCTCTCCCGTTGTGGAGCACAGGCTCCGGACGCACAGGCTCAGCGGCCATGGCTCATGGGCCCAGCCGCTCCGCGGCATGTGGGATCTTCCCGGACCGGGGCACGAACCCGTGTCCCCTGCATCGGCAGGCGGACTCTCAACCACTGCGCCACCAGGGAAGCCCTTCCATGAATATTTAATGATAGGATTTTTCTGGTTGCCACACATTCATAAACCTGAAAACTCTTTAACATCATTACACAGTAAACAGTTTTTCCTATATGAAAACTTATAAGGAATATCTGTTTCTTAGGGGCCCTTACTTCATTTTAGTATTCTGCTTTAGTGCCATATTTGCTTCAAGTTTACAATGACTGTTTTAAAAAAGTGACTTTCGGCAGGGAGGGGGGACAGTTTTTCCTCCCAGAGGACATTTGGCAATGTCTTGAGATAGAATTAGTTGTCACAACTGGGGGAATGCTACTGACATCTTTGACGGACTAGAGGCCAGAACTGCTGCTAAACATTCTACAGTGCACAAGTTAGCCTCCACAACAAAGAATTCTCTGGCCCCAAATGTCAGCGGTGCTAAGGCTGAGATACTCTGATTGAAAATATTTAGCATATTTCTTATATCTAATATTATTTATAGTATTAATAATATTATAGCCTTAAGGAAGAGTTTCAAAAGGATGTAGGAGTTCCTCAAAAAGTTAAAATTACCCCCTGGCCCCACAGTTCTATTCCTTGGTATACCCAAAAGAACTGAAAACAGGTACGCCAACAAGTACATGTACACGCATGACCATGGCAGCACTATTCACGATAGTCAGAAGGTGGAAACAGTCCAAATGTTCATCAACGGCTGAACGGATAAACAAACTGTGTTATGTACATACAATAGAATTCTATCCAGCCATGAAAAGCATGAAGTACTGATATATCCTACACAGAAGAACCTAGAAAACATTATGCTAAGTCAAAAAGCCAGACACAAAAGATTATTATTGTATGTTCTATTTTGTATGATTCCCTTTATATGAAATATTCAGCATAGATAAATCCATAGAGACAGAATACAGATTGGTGGTTGCCAAGGGTGGGGTGAGGGGAAATAGGGAATTACTACTTAATGAGTATGCAGTTTTACTGTGGGATGATGGAAATGTTTTGGAACTAGATAGAAATGGTGGTTACACAACATTGTGAATGTACTAAATGTCACTGATTTGTTCACTTTCAAATGGTTAGTTTTATGTTATGTGAATTTCACCTCAGTAAATTTTATATATATGTAAAATTTATATATATATAAATAAATATATAATTATATATATATAGACTATTTGTATGTTCCCTTAGCTAATCTACCTTCTTCCATTTCACAATTACCTGAGCTCAAAACCTCTTGGTCTGGGCTTCCCTGGTGGTGCAGTGGTTAAGAATCTGCCTGCCAATGCAGGGGACACGGGTTTGATCCCTGGTCCGGGAAAATCCCACATGCCGCAGAGCAACCAAGCCTGTGCGCCACAACTACTGAGCCTGTGCTCCAGAGTCGGCGAGCCACAACTACTGCAGCCCATGTGCCACAACTACTGAAGCCTGTGCACCTAGAGCCCGTGCTCTGCAACAAGAGAAGCCACTGCAATGAGAAGCCCACGCACCGCAGAGAAGAGTAGCCCCTGCTCGCCACAACTAGAGAAAGCCATGCACAGCAATGAGGACCCAACGCAGCCAAAGATAAATAAATATCTTTATACTTTAATAAATAAATAAATAAATACCTTTAAATAAAGTTTATTAAACTTTATTAAAGTTTATTAAATAAATAAATATGTAACTTTAAGTGGCGAGGGGGTGGTGGTGTGATGAATTGGGAGATTGGGATTGACTATCCATATAGTTATCTTACGGATAACTAATAAGAACCTGCTGTATAAATAAATAAATAAATAACTTTATATAAAAAAGAACCTCTTGGTCTTCCTTCCAGTCTCCTGTCCCAACTTCTCTCCCTTATTTTCCAAACCTGAGGTAAAAGAAAACGAAGCCTCAATAAAGAAGCATGCTTCTTGTCCTGCACGCCGATTTTCACCCTAGCCTAGCTTCTTTCTGAGAGGCAGCTGAATGCAGTGGTTGGTGGTACTGGACAGTAGGCCAGATTACTTGGGTTCTGCTTTGAGCTCTGCCACTTATCCCAGAGGATCATGGGCAAGTTCCTTAACGTCTCTGTGCCTTGGCATCCTTGTCTGTAAAATGGGGTTAGTGGGACCTACCTTATAGTTAATGGTTGTGAGGTTGTAAAGGGATCAAGAGTATCTGCTCACTGTAAGCCCAATGTAAGGGTTAGTTACTATTATTACCATTTAAGGAGCTGAGTTCACAACCATCAATTTATTGAGTTATGTATGAAATTTAGTTCACACGAGGAAGGGTATGGGGCAGAGGGATCTTCTTATCTCCTTTCAGGGGAATGGGCTGGCTTTCTAACTCTGTCTCCTATTTCAAGCAAATCTGGTCTAAACTCTCACACTTAGAGGGCCGCCCTGTAACAGCCGGAAGCGTGACGACGCCATCACTAGCAGAACAGCCTCACAAGCGGGAGGAACGAACAGGAAAAGCTGAACGTGATGTGGGCAAACACAATGCTACCTCCTGGGGCCAAAGGGCACTCGCAGGTGAGCACAGCAGAGACCAGGGTGGAAGTGGGCTGGGCGGGCCCTGGTTGAGTTCGAAGTGCCCGGTCAACCCGGAGGGGAGGCGCAAGACGGGGACCATTGGCCCTCGGGCTCCGTCCTGTGGGCGGGGCAAACATGCAGATTCCCAGTTCTTGGAGACTCCATGGCACGTGCACTTGACTTCCACAAACAAGTCTCCCTGTTTCCATCCCTGATAAAGGAGTCTTAGGCAGAGGGAAGAGAGGAGCCTGAGGAAGAGCTGCCAAGAGAAAAGACTGGAGGACTAGGAAGGGGGCTGTGTTGGGATATGGGAGCCGTAGTGGGAAATGTTGGCAGGAAGGGGGACCCCTTCCAGGGCCCGAGAGTGGGCTCTTGTCTAACACTCGGAAATGAATTGTCGGAGGAGACACACGTGCTGACAAAGCGAGAGACTTTATTGGGAAGGGGCACCCAGGTGGAGAGCAGGAGGGTAAGGGAACCCAGGAAGGACTGCGAGCCACGTGGCTCGCAGTCTCGGGTTTTATGGTGATGGGATTAGTTTACGGGTTGTCTCTGGCCAGTCATTCTGACTCAGGGTCTTTCCTGGTAACGCACAACCGCTCAGCCATGATGGATTCTGGCAAGTATTCTGGAGGTTGGAAGGACCTGTGGACTGGCGTCTCCTCTCTCCTTTTGACCTTTCCCGTATTCTTCTGGTTGGTGGTGGCTTGTTAGTTCCGTGGTTCTTACCAGGATCTCCTGTCGTAAAATAACTCATGCAAATTGTTACTGTCTTTGCCTGGCCAGGGCGGGCAGTTTCAGTCAGTGTTTCCCCTAACGGAAGGGAGACTGTGGAAATGAAGAAAGGGGAGTGGCCGACTGGATCACGGAATGGGTAGAGTCTGTTCCTGCAAACATTACACCATAAAGCCTCTTTTGTGTATATTATTCCACAACCTGCAATTTTTGCTTATGTGTGTGGACATCTTTCTAGACCGGTACATGTAAACAGTTTGTGTTTGACTCCCACTTCTGACTCTTCTTTGGATGCCTGAACTACTCTTGGTGAAATTCTTTGGCTAAGCTATTGGTTGTCAGACATTTAAAAGGTTATCCCATCTGTGGGAATAATTGACTTTCAAGATAGGAAGAAAAAGATTAAGAGGGCTTCCCTGGTGGCGCAGTGGTTGAGAGTCCGCCTGCCAATGCAGGGGACGCGGGTTCGTGCCCCGGTCCGGGAGGATCCCACATGCCGCGGAGCGGCTGGGCCCGTGAGCCGTGGCCGCTGAGTCTGCGCGTCCGGAGCCTGTGCTCCGCAACGGGAGAGGCCACAACAGTGAGAGGCCCGCGTACCAAAAAAAAAAAAAAAAGATTAGGAGCCGGAAGATCTGGATTCAAAGTCCTGTCCTGAGTCCCTTTCAAGCCACGTGAAAGTTCTTAATAATTCGAAAGCTCAATTTCTACTTCTGCTGATAATTATAATAATGAAGGTGATGATAATAATACCTACCTTATAAGTTGCTAGAAAATTTGAATTAATAATATATATGAAAAAAGTACATTATGTAAATGGTAAGGTGTGCCAAAGCTATTCTTTTCACAAGTAGTTAGTGTACGGATTTTGTTTTTTCCCTTTGGGCTCTGTTGTGCAGCATGCAGGGTCTTAGTTCCCCGACTAGTGATCCAACCCAGTCCCCCTGCATTAGGAGCATGGAGTCTTAACTACTGGACCACCAGGGAAGTCCCAAGGTGTAAGGATCTTAAATAGAGAGCATTTGTTCCTTTATACATGAACATTTGCTTGGCACTTACCAAGTTCCTTGCGTTGCTTAATGAGATGTGCGTGTCCCCTGCCCCAATTTAATCTGTACAACAATCCTTTAAGAAAGGTACTATTATTATCCCAGTTTTCCAAAGGAGGAAAGATAGGCTTAGAGAGATTAAATTGCTCCCTAGAGTCACATAGTAAGTACAGAACCATGATTTGAGCCCAGGGAGTGTCTAACACCAAAAACCTCTTAACCACTTGTCTGTTCTCCTTCTATCGCAGCCCTCCCTGCCTTCTTTCCTTCTCTAATCCAGTGCCTCAAGGCCGACCAGTTTAACCCAAGTGATTTCATCAGCTTCTAAAGTATTTATTATTTCTGAACGACTTGTGTGCCAATCATGTCCTGCTGTGTGACATCTTTTGTATTTTTGTCTTATTTTGCAGTTTGTCTTATTGTTGTCTTCTATTGCAGTAAGTAGAAAAATGATTGTTATAAAAACTGGCAAGTACCTCAAAGACAGAATTGTCTTTATTTAGCAAGTTACTTTTATCAGGTCTTTGAATATGGAGCTCCATGAGGGCAGAAACCAAGACTGTTTTATTTATTACCAAAGCTCTAGGAGCTAGCACTGTGTCTAGCAAAACAAAACAAACCTGCAAGCAAAAAATGCATTTAATATTGTTGAGAAACAAAAAAGAGGAAACTCCAAGGGTTTTGACCTAGACACCTGGGGGCAAAACAAAGAGAGAGAAAATGTCTGCTATATGAAAGAACATACGGCCTAGTACAAAGTAAGCTTTTATAATCAGTATTAGTTATTATTACTGCATATGTATAATAGGTTTGGGGAGGGTATGGGTAGCAGGTAGAAAATGGGAAGGCAAAAGAAAGAAAAAATAGAGCAAAATGATGCTGGGCTAGTTTGTGAATAGATGGCCAGTGAGGACTTTTCAGGCAGAAATGGGTAAAGAGCATTTAAGAATAGGGATACTTAGGGCTTCCCTGGTGGCGCAGTGGTTGCGAGTCCGCCTGCCAATGCAGGGGACATGAGTTTGTGCCCCGGTCCGGTAGGATCCCGCATCCCGCATGCCGCAGAGCGGCTGGACCCTTGAGCCATGGCCGCTGAGCCTGCGCGTCCGGAGCCTGTGCTCTGCAACGGGAGAGGCCACAGCAGTGAGAGGCCCGCGTACCGAAAGAAAAAAAAAAAAAAAAGAATAGGGATACTTAATATTTAAACCCACCAACTTTGCCCTCAAATCTTCAGTAAAAGTCTGCTCTCTATATGATCTGGTGCCAGTGGTATTTTGATGAATTTAAGAATCCAGGTGGTATCTAGTACAGATAGTATGGTATAGGCACTCCAGTCAACAGGAGTAAAATAGAGCCATAAATTATAAGGAGAGAGGTAAGGTGTCCAAGAAACCTCAGAAACATTGGGAACAATGCTGTTTTTTCTCATTTTATATAGGACGGGGGCTCAAGACCATTTCCATTAAATTGTAAAGGATGGGGAATTCTCCAGTAGGCGGGAGGACTTTTGAGATATCAAGACAGCTAAACCTTGAGTTACACTGCTGTGGTTATTCTCTGTAAGTTATGTTTATGTCATGTCCTCCCAGCTGGATTGTAAAATTTTGCAACTTGAAATGACGAGAAATGAGTTGAGTTTGTATGGCATTTTTCTATGTATGAATTTCTTGTTTTTTACATGAGTTCATTGAAACTAACAAAACCGTTTGTGGTATGTATGATGTCATCACTTTTCTCCTCTCTGTTTTAAAAACAAGGCAATTCATGCACAGAGAGTTTAAGTACACCTGCCCTTGGTTACAGAGCTAGCAAGGACCTAAGCCAGCGTGGTATAGTGAAAAGGATATAGTTTAATAAGGCTTTTCACTATATGGGTGAAATCTAGCTTTCCAATCTCTTTCTTTTATTTTTTCTTCTCTTTTTTAAAAATTGAGATATAGTTGATTTACAATATTATATTAGTTTCAGGTGTACAACATAGTGATTCAAAAGTTTTACACTTTATACTCCATTTATAGTTATTATAAAATATTGGCTATATTCCTTGTGCTGTACAATATATCCTTGTAGCTTATTCACTTTATACATAGTAGTTTGTACCTCCTAATCCCTTATCCCTATCTTGCCTCTCCCCCTCTCTCTCCCCGACTAGTTTATTCTCTGTATCTGTGAGTCTTTTTCTTCTTGTTATATTCACTAGTTTGTTTTATTTTTTAGATTCCATATGTAAGTGATAATATACAGTATTTGTCTTTCTGTGTCTGACTTATTTCACTAAGCATGATACCCTCCAGGTCCAGCCATGTTGTTACACATGGCAAAATTTCATTCTTTTTTTTTTTATAGCTGAGTAGTAGTTCATCCAGTCTCTTTCTTACCACTATCTCATGCTACCCATCCATGTACACAATCACCACAGAGATCTACCAACTTTCCCTAAGAAATCTACACCTCAGTGACTTTGAAAAAGTACCTAACCTCCGAGAGCCTCTATTCTCACAGTTATACTAACGAAGATAATAGTGGCTTCATTAAAGGGTTGTTGTGGAGGTTAAATATTTTAACTCTAAGGCGCTTGGAACACAGAAATGCTTAAGGAATGTTCTCTCCTTGATTCCTTGGCTTTCTTTTTCATATCTTTCAACTTAAAGTTCAATACTTTCTGCATAACGCTACCAAATATTTCTTATATTTCTCTGCAACTTCGATGGCACCTGGCTTCATGTCCTGTGCATGTCCCAACTCCTCCCCTGGAGCCAAAGGTAGTCTCAGAAGGACGGGGCAAAGGGCTGGGTTAGGTCTGGCTGGTAGTTGCTGAGGGTGGCCTGAGGCAGTCCAACAGGCACCCCATGCCACGTTTAAGTCACAAGACCAAAGATCAGACTTGATGGAGCCAAATCTTTTCTCAGGGAATGGAGGTGATGTAGATCTGGGAACAGGGGCGACTAGGTCATCAAAGGGTTTCAAACAAGGACCAGATACTCACGACAAACACTTGTCATCAACAAGAAAAGCATGATTTAGGAAATTTATTGGAAACCACCCATGTTAACAGCTTACATTTTTCATTAGATAATAACTTTTACAAGTTTTTATTTTTAAAAACTCAACTCTTACATCCAAAAAAGAAAAGCATATTTTTTGAAAACCCCAAATGCACTTTTCAGTTTCAAGGCTCATGTCTATCACATTTATCACATAGATTTACCTTGACTATAAAAATCCTTTCTGTATATTTTAAGCAAGAATCAAAACAGAATATTGAAGCCATTTTTAACACATAGAGCAGCAATTTCTTTGCTGAAATCATATTTCCACTTGTCAAGAGCTGTTGTACCCTCAAGGGAAGTACACATTATGTCTGTGGCGCTGAGTGTCTCATACAGAAAAAATGGAAGAGGGAGCCCTCTTTTCCATGGTGGCAAGACTAAGGTTTGAATTATTCATTAAGTGAAGGATATTTATTTGTGATTAACCAAACTCAGAGGATGATGTAGGAAATTTCCCAAAGAAAATATTATCCTTCAGGTATTTGACATTTGAGGGCTCCTGTGTTCATGGTTTCAGAAGCAAATCTATGACTCTGTGAAAGGGCAAATTATCCTTCAGCTACATGGCTATGATTTATAGAACAAAAAACAATACCAATTTACTTCCTTAGTGGATTTCAGAGACAAGTTAAATGTTTAAAAGATTTTTTTTTTTTTTTGCGGTACGCGGGCCTCTCACTGCTGTGGCCCCTCCCGCCGCGGAGCACAGGCTCCGGACGCGCAGGCCCAGTAGCCACGGCCCACGGGCCCAGACGCTCCGCAGCCTGTGGGATCCTCCCGGACCGGGGCATGAACCCGCGTCCCCTGCATCAGCAGGCGGACTCCCAACCACCGCGCCACCAGGGAAGCCCTAAAAGAATTTTTTAAGGTGGGTAAACAATGAAAGGCAGTATCACTAGTCATATTTTATAAAGGGAAGATACTCAGCTCCATCGCACAGCTGTATGCTGCCTGGCCAGTGGCCACCACTCTTGTGAATTTGTTGCAAATCCATTTGGCTGCTTGGCTATCCCCCACTGTTGTGGACCACTGCCTATGGTATTGCTGAACCACTCAGATGAGTCTGGCTCTGTATCAGAGTGATGATTGGGTCCAGTGGTGCCTAACAAAGGCTTGGGGGGGGAGGGGGGAGGAGGATGCTCATAACAGTCATATCACATAACAATCACACACAAAATTTTCACTTAATTACTATTAATAATACTAGCTAACATTTGCTGAGTGCATACTAAATGCCAGGCACTGGGTATTACTTAACCGAGTCCTCACAAAAACACTATGAGGTATCCTGTAGTCATGAAGTTATGGCCCCTGGTGCTATCTGGCCCCCACAAACTGAGGGTCCTCCACAGGTAGTACTGACTGGGAGGAAGAACTGAAGCACCTGAAAATTGGCCAGAATGAACTGCCGAGGCTTTAGCTTCCCAAGAAGCTACCTGGGTGGGGAGGGGTAGGGCTGGGTAAAACAATCCAGAAGTGTAGGGGAGTTATGTCTGGGGGTAGATAAAACTTAACCCATGAGAGACAGGAGACAGAAGCCAGCATTGCTCACTCTTTCTCCTGTGTGAAGGGCAGTTCTGAGAAGTAGCAGCTTCATAAGTACTTCCTGGAGATGCCCTGGATGATCAAGCAGCCAGCTTTGTTTGCAGTGAAGCTATGGCCATCTTGCTAACACATCCGTTATGTTTGTTTTCACTTTTTCCCTACCTCACTTCCTTTTTCTCTCACACTTTCTTCCCTGGAATTTCACCCATCAACAAAGCATTAGTACATTATCTTCTGCTTCAAGTTTTGTTTTCTTAGGACTCTCTATTAAAAAGCACTGGTACAGGCTTCCCTGGTGGCGCAGTGGTTGAGAGTCCGCCTGCCGATGCAGCGGACACGGGTTCATGCCCCGGTCTGGGAGGATCCCACATGCCGCGGAGCGGCTGGGCCCGTGAGCCATGGCTGCTGAGCCTGCATGTCCGGAGCCTGTGCTTCGCAACGGGAGAGGTCACAACAGTGAGAGGCCCACATACCGTTAAAAAAAAAAAAAAAAAAAAAAAAGCACTGGTACCAGGAGTGGTCTTTAAGAACAGACCCTCAAAATGAGATTTTGGAGTTGAATAGCCCACCTATCTGAAGGCAATAGGAATAGTTTTCCTGATAGTAAGTGGGATAATAATTCCTGCTATGAAGTAGCATGGCATCACAGCTACTAAAGCTTTCATCTATAGTTAAATGGGGTGAGGTGCAGGTGGAAGTAAAGCTCTGGGATACCAAGTGGATGCTGTACTTGACTGGTATGGGAGAAACGGTAATGATAAGGGTTGGGGAAGAGATTGGCTCCTTTTTTTTTTGAAGTATAGTTGATTTACAACGTTGTGCCAGTCTCTGCTGTACAGCAAAGTGACTCAGTTATACACATAGAGACATTATATATATATATATATATATATATATATATATATATATACTCTTTTCTATGGTTTATCCCAGGAGATTGGATATAGTTCCCTGTGTTCTACAGTAGGACCTTGTTGTTTATCCATTCTAAATGTAATAGTTTGCACCTGCCAACCCCAAACTCCCGAGACTGGCTGCTTTTGACAGCACTGGAAGCCTTGCAAAAAGAAAACAATAGTTTGAAGCAGCTAATTGCCGATGTAGGAACACTATGGAAGCTAGAGGACTTCTCTGGCACCCATAAAGGAGACTCCGATCTCTTGCAGAGCAAGTGAGGCACTGTAGAAAATTCGGTTCAGGATCCAGAGTGGCAGAGTTGCAAAAGAGATTGAATGCATAGCTTCAACAGGTCAAAGACTTTTCCAGGTAAGAAAAATGTGAGACCTTAAGACCTGGACAAGAAATATTTGGGTGGATGAGAGCCTCAGAACCTTGACCTCCCAATTGTCCCTAAATCTTCTTGGCCTGAAGAAGCAGTCCATTTCCTCTTGACTGAAGAAAACAGTCTCCCTTTACCTGGAGACTGTACATGAATGAAATATTAATAGATTCATTGCAAGATGACTCTTGTTTTCCTCCATTGCCCTTTTTTGCTCCCAGTCTGATAACCAGTGTCAGAGCTCTGCACACCTTAACCAGGAAAGTACAGGTCCTGCTCCAGAAGGAATTCACCTACATTCTAAAAGAATTATAGGACCTGAGAATATGTGAGGATCAGAATAATGTAGGAAGGAACTTGACAAAAGTCATGCAGAGCCAAATTTGAAAAGACTTTAGTTCCAGGTAGAATTAAAGATCAAGATAATCTCTGATGTCATTTTCTGTTGGAAAATGAAGGTTGTAGGAAAGTAACCCAAGAGTGAATCCCCACCTAAATTGTGTTTAAACCTGTAGCATTTCATTAATTCCATCATTCTGTAGACAGGTGTCTTAACTGACCTCCAAATGTATTCAGAAGTTGGCAGTTTACAGGACCACTTTGGTAAGCCTCATGCATCAATAGAGGCATTAGATAGCCAAGCCTCTAAACAAGGTAGATGGAGCAAGAGAACTCAAGACACAACTACTCTGAAGTTCTGCTTCTATTTCTCTAATCCCAGGCAGTGTGGAGTAGAGGAAATAAGACCAGACTTCAGTCAGGTAGCCTGGGACTTTAAAACCTGGCTCTGCCACCTACTGGTGACGTCGATTTTGCTCATTAGAAAACTGCGGTAATAATACGTACCGGCAGGGTGGCTGTGAGGATGAGTAACATCCCATCTGTGCAGAGCCTGGGAGGAGGTGCTGAAGAAGAGGTAACTTACTTTTCCTGTTTTAAAATTCACTTACAAATACAAGTGTCATCTCAAAGTCTGTTTTTCTTTCCAAAGCAATTACTCCCCCAGACCTGTCTTTTCATTAGTAGCTCTGTCATTCTTCCAGCCAGCCAGGCTGAAAACCTGTCATACTGGATTTCTCCTCATTCTTTATCTGCCTATTTTTAACCAGCCACAAGATCCTGCCCTTTTTCTTTCCTTCTTCTAGCATCCTTGTTTTAGACTTCGGAATTCCCTACCTGGACAGTTGCCATTGTCTTCTGGCTGGTCTCAGATACCACTTCACCAATGTCACTCCTTTGTGCCAAAATCTTCCATGAATCCTTACTAGCTATGGAATAAAGTCTCAGTTCCTTAGCGTATATGAAAACCTTCCATAATCTGGCCATATGGTCGCCAGATTTAGCAAATAAAAATACATGGAGCCCAGTTAATTTTGAATTGTAGATAAACAACCAATTTTGTTTGGTAAAAGTATGTCACATGCAATATTTGGGATGTAAATTTTTTGCTGTTCATCTGAAATTCACATTTAACTGGGCATCCTGTATTTTATCAGGCAAACCCACTTGGCCCTAACTTTTCTCTCTTTGGTCCTATAACTCAATACTCTCCACGAATCTAGGCTACTCGTGGTCTGTCCTCAGGTCTCATGTGGCTGATGGCTTGTATTTTGGCCTCAGGTGCCCAAGGAGAATCAGAAAGATCTGATTCTGAACCTCTGCTTTCTTACTTACCAACCCTATGACTTTGGCAACTAATTTAACCTCCCGAACCTCAGATTTCTCATTACAAAATATGAGCCCTAATATTGACACACGAGGGAGTGATTGTGAGGATCAGACGAGCTATGTAAAACCTGGAATCGTGGGGTCTACTGTATGTATTCAGCATGTTAGTTCATTGTTGTTGTTGCTAGGATTTCTGTAAGAGCAGAACTTAGTCAGCACTTCAGGTCCTCAGTTGTACTGCTGGCCATGATCTGTAAGAAGCAGTGTGGTCTAGGTCACATTTGGAAGTTACAGAGGCTGGAGTGGATGTCAGGGTGATCTCTCCCGGGCACACTTGCCTTCCCACGTCATACTCTGAGCCCAGCAGTGGGAGTGAAGCAAGCTGTGCAGCAGTGGGGACCTGGGGACAGGGAGCCACTCACCACCCCTGCGCCAAGGTTCCTCTACCCCACAAAACCTTCTCTCCTCACCTTACTCCCTCTCAACCTGTATCCCGTCACTCTCCTTGTCTGTTTATTGCCGAACGTCTTTTAAAGGTTCTCACACTTGCTGTTTTCCATTTCTACATATGAAGCTCAGACACCCCAGTAACTCCTTTGAAACAGTGCTTTCAACCCTCTCCAGTCACCTCCTGATTGCCAAATTTGGTCTATTCTTTACTCCTGTATTTGGAACCGCTGACCACTCATCTTCCTGTGACCTCTGTGGTATTGACCTCTCCTGGTTCTCCTCCTACTTCTCCGGTGGCTCCTTCTAAGTCTCTTCTGCCTGCTCCTTCTGTATGACTCTTCCGAGCAGGATGGTGGTAGAGTATGGAAGCCTAGCATCTCCCTCCCCCAAGTCCACTGAAATAATCAATAGAGCGGGGAGATGGGAGGAAATAATTTATCACTACTGAAAACTAAGGTTGGAATCATCCATAAACTAAAAATCTGGAGGCATTTCTTCCAGCAATAATGATGAGCTCGGATTAAAAAGAACCAGTGAGAACTTCCCTCGTGGCGCAGTGGTTAAGAATCCGCCTGCCAATACAGGGGATATGGGTTTGAGCCCTGGTCCAGGAAGATCCCACATGCCGTGGAGCAACTAAGCCCGTGTGCCACAACTACTGAGCCTGTGCTCTAGAGCCCGTGAGCCACAACTATTGAGCCTTCGTGCCACAACTGCTGAGCCCATGTGCTACAGCTGCTGAAGCCTGGGCACCTAGAGCCCGAGCTCCGCAATAAGAGAAGCCACCGCAATGAGAAGCTCGTGCACTGCAATGAAGAGTAGCCCCCGCTCGCCGCAACTAGAGAAAGCCCGCGTGCAGCAACGAAGACCCAACGCAGCCAAAAATTAAAAAAAAAAAAAAAATAGAGCCAGTGAGGGCTGAGAGCCACCCTCGTTCACGAGGGAGGATGACTCATCTAAGACTCCCTGGCTGCCTCCACCATCACTCCCTGACTTGGAGAGGCAAGGGCAGCGCTGTTCTGGCAGAGAGGATGTGAGGCAGGTCGGGGTCGGGGGGGTTGCTGCTGAGAGGCCCAGCACCAGGAGCACCTCGGGCCTCTGTGGACCTCTAACACTGTACTCCACTGCTAGCTTGCAAGGACTGGCTTGCAAGCAGTAAACAGAGACTGAGTGCTGTGTGTGTAGAGGTCTGGGGGTCCTTTTACAGGGCATCATGGCCCTGTGGCTTAGGCTTCCTCCTCACTCACAGCCTTGGCTGGTGACCTCAGTACTCATTACTTCCAGTTGCGCCCAGCCTCGCCTCCAGATTCAGTCCCAGACCATCTGCTGTTTGCCCACACCCACCCTCTACGCCTCTCTTCTGCTTTCTCTTGTTTCCCAACTCCCATTTGGCCTTTGGACCAACCCAATCCTTTCTGTAAGGGGTGGCACTTCAGCTCAAGCACTTTAAAAAATGTATGGCTAAAGAGGCAGCACTATGGACTGATTTTTTTAAAATTAATTAATTAATTAATTTTTGGCTGTGCTGGGTCTTTGTTGCTGCGTGCAGGCTTTCTCTAGTTGCAGCGAGCGGGAGCTACTCTTTGTAGTGGTACACAGGCTTCTCATTGCAGTGGCTTCTCTTGTTGCGGAGCTCGGGCTCTAGGCGCCCAGGCTTCAGTAGCTGTAGCACATGGGCTCAGTAGTTGTGGCATGTGGGCTCAGTAGTTGTGGCACGTGGGCTCAGTAGTTGTGGCTCACGGGCTCTAGAGTGCAGGCTCAGTAGTTGTGGCACACGGGCTTAGTTGCTCTGCAGCATGTGGGATCTTCCTGGACCAGGGCTCAAACCCGTGTCCCCTGCGTTGGCAGGCAGATTCTTAACCACTGCACCACCAGGGAAGTCCCTGGGCTGATTTTTTTTTTTTGCGGTACGTGGGCCTCTCACTGTTGTGGCCTCTCCCATTGCGGAGCACAGGCTCCAGACGCGCAGGCTCAGCGGCCATGGCTCACGGGCCCAGCCTCTCCGCGGCATGTGGGATCTTCCCAGACCGGGGCATGAATCCGTGTCCCCTGCATCGGCAGGCGGACTCTCACCACTGTGCCACCAGCAAAGCCCCCTGGGCTGATTTTTAAATGCCCTCCTCCTTTATACTCTTCTCAGGAGGTAGAACACCAAACTCTTTGATACAATCTGGGCTCAAAAGAATATCCCTCAGTGGAGTATGGTGCCACAGCAAAGTAATTTCAACAATTTTCTCACTTCAAGATATTTCCCCAAGGGCTCTCCCAGGTCATTAGGACACCATCTGGCTAGTAGTTTGATAAGGATAGATAGTGCTTTCCAAGATGAGGAACTGAACTACAGCCAGCAGCAGAACAAAGAAATTTTACACTGTTTGAATTTCAAACAGTTTGTGAAAATGTAACAGGTCTCTCTGGGGGGATAGCCAAATATAAAAGAAATAAATCTTTGCCTCCCAGGAAATAAAATTCCATTGTTGAAGTTCTACATGCAGTGAAGGAAAACTGGCAGTAAAAACAAACAAAAAAACACCTTCCTTATCTGCCCAAGTTCAGGATCAACTGAAAGACAAAGGAGTTGGTTAGCTGGATATTTTTTAAATGAGAGAACATCTGCCATTCTTTTTAAATCCCATTCCCTTTCCCCCCCACCCCCCCTCCCACCCCAGTCTTGTCTTCCCTTTCGTTTTCTTTCCTCCTGGGCATGAAGGCAGTGAGCTGGGGGCAGGGGTGAGCTACATGAGGTGGTGTGGCAGCTGCCCACCTGCACCCTGGGACACACACACTGAAGGGGAAAGGAAGGCCCTGTGCAGAGCATGTTGGTGTTGTGCCCACTGGTGCCCAAGAGCGAGGTGAGGAGACAAACAGCAGGGCTGGGAGGCTGCTTACACTGAGCAAATAAGAAAATTCATTGAGCAAATAATTAAATATATTTGGGATTAGAGAGCCAGGTTTCTCACCATTGGAGAAGGGAAACATGGAAAGAGGCAAAGTTCAAAAGAACCCAGAGGTGTTGTAGTGGTTTTAGAAGTACTGGTATAAATTCACAGATATGTGTCTATATACATGCCTACTTATGTACATAGACCTCCTAGCTCTGCCCACTGAAAAAAGTCTGCAAGCAATGACACTCTGGAAGCAGCGAGCATATCTAGTAGCCAGATCTTGGTCTCCAAATACTACCCTTTTCTAAAATGCCAGGACTCCTTGAAAACATGGCTAATTCCAGGGCTGGGACAGGGAACATACAAGGTGATCCTGGAATATCTTGTTCCAGAAAGCAAGAAAATATTTACAGAATGATGGGGACATGTCAAAAGATCTTAGAAGCCCCTTGATGGAACTCCCGTTGGCCAAACCTGGATCAATTTAAGCATGAGAATAATGATAATAACTTACGATAATGAATGAATAAATGAATAGGAATTCATGAGTCCATACTAATATAAATAAATAAATGAAAGAGTAAATAAATAGGGAGGAGGGAAAGATCTTCTTTACAGTAGAATATCAAGTACTAAACGTAGCAGGAATGCTGGAAGTAGAAAATCACCATTTGGCAACACTCATAGTAGTGGTTTATTGAGGTAAAGTTGTCAGTGAAGGCTAGGGCTGTATGTAACTGGAGGTTGATGGCATAATTTGGCAGCACATCTCCAGGAAGTACTAATCAACATTTACAAAGGTGAATGGGGACCTTACAGGAGAGAAAACCGCAGGCGTCAACACCACCGGGTGACTAAGGTTAACATCGCCAGTGGTGGGATGGAATGACAACGCAGGCCCCATCTGTACCCTTGAAAGTGTCCAGCATCATTTCTGAGGAATCCCTGACAAGAAAGCTCAACTCCAGCGTGGTCAAGAGGAAACACCAAACTTAGATTAAGGATCATTTCTCCAGAGTGTAAGGTCTGTATTCCTTAAAAGTGTCACAGACATGAGGTAAAACCGTTGAGGGTGTGAAAGGCAGGGAAAAAGGGAGAACAGTTTCTGGCCAGAGGAGACGGAAGAGATGTGACCCCAATGGCAGCATGTGTTCCTTTGAGGGATAGTTGCCAGAAAGGAGGAAGAGGCATTGTTGGGAGAGTTGGGGAAATGTGAGTTGGGACAGGATGGGGGTGGGAGTCTGTGAACTAAATGATGGTGTTGTATCAATGTTGATTTCCTAACTGGGAGGGTTTTATGGTAGTTGAGTAGCAAAGGGCCCTTAATTTGGGGAAATACACACTGAAGTATTTAGGGGTGGTGGGGTATCATGGATGTAACTTGTTCTCAAAAGGCTCAGAAAACAACTAATTATATATATACATACAATACACATACAGAAGGAGCAAATGTGATCCAATGTAACACCCCCTGGGTGAGGGGGATGTGGATATTCTTTGTACTGTACTTGCCATTTTTCTGAAAGTTTGAAAATAAATTTATTTTCGATAAATAAAATAAAGTTAGTAATTTATCAATTTCAAAAAAAATCTTTCAATTAATTAAAAGAGAGTGTCAGCTTTTTTTCTTTTCCTTTTTTGACTGATGAAAGCTAAGTTGAAGAATGTACAGCCCTTTTCCACCCAGGACAAATAGCCAAGGACAACCTCAGGCCTTGCTCTGCAGGAACAGTCTCTTTACTGTACAGACTAAAATATCTGCATCCCAAGATTAGGCCCTTTTCCCAAAGAGGAGGAAGTGAGAGGCTGAACCTCATATGCTGTGTCCCTTCTCCCAAACTCACCACTCACACAAGTCTCCTCCCAGCACATCCCAAACACAAATACCCAGGGAGGAGTGAGGGAGGGAACCTCATTTAGCTGACGTCTCTCTACTTGGAAACACAAAGATTGAACGTAAGTGTTATTCCTCAACAGCCTTGTTTCGAGGAGCCTCCTGTTTTTCAGGTGTCGGTGGGTTGCCCCATGGGCTCCTCGATTACCTTGGGGGGATGAACCTTGCAGTTGCCCAGAAATTCCTCTGCTCCAGTCCCACCACCCACTGAGACCAAGTGTGTTGGTCTCAGCACGGGTGTGAATGCTCTTGCAGCTGGGGCTGCTTCTCTGCTATCTGCACGTGCTGTCAACTCTCAGGCAAGCGACTCTGTGCCATGTGTGGAGTCAGAACCACTTGGTGGTCTCCCCCAACCCAATGCTCACCCTAGGAAGACCTACTATTTTCCTATTTCTCAGCCCACTTGGGCAACCTCTCCCAGGAAGTTAACTGGCTTGGGCAAGAGCTGAGCCTGTCTACTGCGCCTCCTGAGTCGTTCTGGGATGTTTCAGCCTGACCAGGAAGTCACTTCCATCTTTCTTTTTCCATCTGCATATGCTGGGCCACCAAGGTCTGGGACGGGAGTCCTCCCAGACCCCATCCAGGCCTCCCCCTTCCTTAGAAATGGTTTTCTTCCCTTTCCGTTCTGCCAGCCATCTCCCCACTAGCGTCCAGTCAGCACATTTTAAGAGGTCTTTTTATTTTATTTATTTAAGTTTCATAGCATTCTCATTTTACAAATGAGGAAAGTGATGCTCAGAGAGGTTAAGATGCTTACCTAAGATCACCCAGCTGGGATGTGGTAGAGCCAGGACTTACATACACTCTAACTCCACAGGTGTGCCCTCCATCTCAATCAGCAAGGCCTTCAAGGTTCCACATTCACGGGTCTCCTGTCTCTTCTCCTACCACATCCCTCTGTCCTCCTGAGACTGCTGGTTAGTGCTCTGACTCACTGGTGCTTTCATTCTTCCACCCGCATCCATGCTATTTCCTAAGTCTGGAAGGACACTGTCTCATTCCTCATTTATAGAAATCTTACTCAGCTTTTAAAGCTTACTCAGCTCAGATATAAATTATCATATTAGTTAGAACTGCAGAAGACTCAGGAGGAATAATGCTGAAGTTAGTAAAATCACAAGTGAGCATGGACTTGTTTACCAAGTTCTACAATATTAAAGGAAGGGAATATGTCCTGGAGCTTCAAAAAGGCATTTTGGGGGCATGTAAGAGAGGATCACGTGAAACGGTGAGTGGTAAACTAGTGCAACCTGTTATTCCACAGGTGATAGAGCTGGAAGATCAACAGCTGACATTTATTGAGCATTAACTCCACGCTGGTTCCAGGAGATTAAATGAGTAGCTTAGTGTTTAATTGGAGAGACATGTGCTTAAGTACACAATTACAACGCAACGTGCCATGTGCTGTCATTTGGTACCATGAGAGCGTTGAGTAGGTCTAAAGAAACCAGGGAAGGCTTTCTAGGTGATGCTGCACTTACAGTTGAAGGAACAGGAATTTCTCAGGTAGATAAGTGGGAACAGGGAGTAAGAAAGACATTGTAGGCAGATTGAGCCACAGTGTAAAAGCATGGCAACATGAGAGAGTTTGAAGGGTTTGCCTTTGATATTGCTAGAGCAGAGGTCAGTGTGAAACTTGCGCGTGTGTATGTGTGTGTGAGTGTGAGATCGTCATGAAGTGTAGGTGGGTGAACAGATTTCTTGGAAATAAGGCTAGGAAGGTGGCGTAAGGTCTTATCATGAAGGGTTGATGTGAAAAGTTAAGGAGTTTAGCTTTTATCTCTATAATTTTGAATAGTTGCATGATCAGTTTCTTTTCGGAAAGATCATTCTCGGTTGCCGTGTGGATCCTGAATAAGAAGAGATGGTTGAGTCTAGAGGCAGAGTTTCTAACGAGAAGGTTACTGCAGTAGTTCAAGTGGTGATGAGGGCTGGTGTGGTAGACACTGGGGTGCCCTGCCCAGATCTCCTTGCACCGGGCTGGAGCCCCCCAGCCCCGGCAGTGACTGTGGATGCTGATGGCTCACAGCTGCCTCTTTCTCCAGAGAATTACCCACCACTGACTGCGGCCACCTTGCCCAGGAAGTTACGATGCCCCCACGGGGTGGATACAAGAGATTGGCTACTACTAATTAGAGGAGTGAGAAGGGAAGATGAGGAGACGAAGAGATCTGGAATGGTCTCTAAATCTGGCTTGAGTCTAAGCGGGGGCTGCTATTCATTTACTGAAATAGTTCTGGGGTGGGGGTAAGGGAGGAGATAGGCTAATTCCGTTTTGTGTTTGTTTGGTTTTTTTTTTTGGTCGCGCTGTACGGCATGTGGGATATTAGTTCCATCTGCACCCCCTGCACCCCCAGAAGCACAGAGTCCTAACCACTGGACCACTAGGGAATTCCCCCATTTTGGACACTCTGGGTTGGAGATGCTGTGGGATACCCCAGGCATCCAGGTAGAGATGAAGAAGGCAGCTGGAGTTTAAAGTTCAGGATAGGAAATCAGAGTTGGAGACATAGATTTGGAACCAACAGCAAATAAGTGACAGTCACAATAGAGGTATTATGTTCTCAATCCTGGCTCCATGCAGGGAAAGTTACAAGATGTTCTCCTGTTGAATCTGTAGGTTAACATCAGGGAAGGCAATCTAGTTCTCCAATTTAGTCCTTTTGGTCCATTGTGAGAATTCTGAGCTGTACAATCTGGACCTGGTCTTTTTTTTTTTTAATTCTTTTGTTCCTATTGTGGCTCTGTGTCATCATTAAGGCCAAATGTAGTAAAGAATAGTATAAAAATAACCAACTTTTGTTCACGAGTCATAGTCACATCACTCATACATATTATGCCAAAATGAAAAAAATACAAGAGTGTTTCTTACTCTCTTCTTTCAGAGCCAGAATTGACTGTTTGCTAAAGCTCCATAACGAAGGCCATTAGCATCCAGAATCTGAAGGAAGGACAATTTTTACCCAATCAATTATACTAGACATTAAGCCTGAATTTCTATCCTCTCTGCCTCAGAGGTAAAGAGCCCTGAGGATACCTAACTCAACTTTTAGGATGGAGGCCCACCAAAGAAATTACTTGGTAAAGCATGAACTAAGTTGCAGCAAAGTTTGGGAAGTGAGTTTCCCAACAGGGGCAGAGTTAAGTATGAAGCCTGGGAGAAGAAAGGAAGGAACTAGTTCTCCTAACACATCCTATAGAGTTCCTTACTGGTATAATTTGAAGTATGAAAGAGAAAATACATTTTTTATTCACTGCTGAAGTCCTCACCTCCAGCTACTTAGCATAACATACTGATACAGTCTCGTTGCTCTGTATTAATCTGAACCACTATGTATTCCTTTGCCTTTTCATGTCACCACTTCCCTGAAGGGACCATCACTTTCCAGTCCCTAAGTGAAAAAGAGTTTAGGGTTTAAATAGGCCACTGTGAGACTGGTTCATTTCTTTACTATTCCTTATTCAAATTACCTTTTTGTTGGCAAAGTTAGTTGAGCTCCTGCTCTACAATCAACTTACCAAGATCTTTAATAGAAAATCTTAAATTTAGTCTGTTCACTGTATCCTAAAAGTGAAAACTTACTGAACAGTATTAGAAATTGACCATGGACCTTACCTGAACTTAGATTTGAAATAATAAATATTACCATAATATGGTAATACATTCAATCAAATAAATTCTTAACATTTTTGTTCCTGGTAGTCAGTCTATAAATTATATGATGTAATGTGGTATACATGTGTTATGATGAGTAATGGAATCATGGTGAATGTGACATGTATTGCGACCTTAGTAAGCACCAGGTGCTGTGCATGTCTTACATGTATTCTTCAAAAACCTGGGCTGTAGGTACTATTGTTCCCTTTTTACAAATAAGGAAACAGGCTGAGCGATTAACTTTCTAATATGTGGTATAGCTGGGATTTGATCCCAAGAGATCTGACTCTAAAACCTGCCTGCCTAACTGATTAAGTACAAAAAAAAGAATTACTAGATAGTGGCAGGGCCATGATTTTTTTTTTTTAACCACACCAAAGTTTCCATGTCTTAAGTCTAAGGCTCTTTATACTTATCACAAGTTCAGTTATCTATACTGTATATAAATGGCACATGTATCTACTTCGCTACCGCAAGTTCAGTTCCCCCATTTGGTCATAAAACACTTTAGTTTCAAGAAAATTTTATATTTTAGGCTTCCCTCCTAAATTAGGAGTTAGGGAATACTGACTTTACAGTTCTGACTGTAGCAGTAGATTTTGCTATGGCTACTGTGGAATAGGCAAGGGTGAAAGTTGAGAAATAAAGCCGGAAATCCGACCACCTGTGTTTCAGTTTTAGTTCACTTATTAAGCTGATCATGGGCAAGATACTTAACCTCCCTGTAACTTAGTTTCCTTATTTGTAAAATGGAGATAATATGCATCTACCTTACAGAGAAATTAGCTAATTCTTATAAAGCGTCTATAATAGTGTCTGTGGCACAGTAAGTTTGGAGTGTTAGCTACTATTATCATCATGGAGCTCAGTCCATGGCTATGAATAAGTTTGTTGGACTTCTTTAAAAGTTGGGCCAACACACATGAACATGGAGACAATTTGGAGAGAAAGGGCAGGCTTTCTAATTCTGATTCGTCTCCTATGTAAAGGAAATCTGGGTGCAGCTCTCCTCGCAAGGAAGCAAGACCGTACTAAAACCGTCGCCCGCAGAACAGACTGAAAGGTTGGAAGAGGAACGAGGCTTGTCCGGACCTTGGCAGGCTGGACACGTCGGTTGGGTGGAAAGAGCTGCCAGTCCTGGGAGGCGCACCCTGGGGACCAATCGCTCTCGGGCTGCGCCTTCAGGGGGCGGGAGAATCGGGACGTCCACGCGCGTTGGGCGGGGCCTCTGAGGCGCTCGCAATTCTGCCTTCCTGCGTGGGTCGGCGAGTCGCGGTCGCCTGGAGCAAGGTGAGCGCGGGAAAGCAGCGTGTACGGGATGGTAAAGGAAAGAGGGGGGGCTACAACCGTAGAAAATGGGAAATAGGAAACGATGGGAAAGAAAGAGAGGGTGGGAGTTTGCGAGGGTCCGGATAAATGGGGAGAGGGAGGGAGTGAGGGAGGGATGGGGACCGGGCGGCGAGGTGAGACCAACTGGACGGGGAAGGGAGAGTGCAGACGGGGCGTTGAAAGGGGAATGGGAAGAGTAGGATAACCCACCTTACAGGATGCCCTAGGAGTTCATTCCGAGTGAGGCAGTAAAGCAAAGCCTGGAAGAGAGCTGTCATATGATCACCAACCTAGCCACACTTTCTGCCTCACTCGGCATGCAAATTACCCGGTGAGTGCAGAAGTGCTGCCTGGCCCTTTAAGACGAGGCTGGTAATGGGACTTTTCCTAGGCTCCTTTAACTGGGACGGCCTTTCTACTCCAAGCATTGGACTAACAGATAAACAGATTCGACCTCTAAGTCACTGCAGGATTACCCGTCACATCCTCTAGTTTTGAGAAAGGAGCATGTTTTCTTACCTTTTCCTTTACAGGATACCTGACACTGTGACTCCTCCGACACATTCTCTAAAGTATACTCCCCTAAGACAGTTTCTACTGATTTATCTGCCACCTTTCTGAAAACTTTTCTTTCGTGGACTTTTATGTTAGACTATTTTCTCTACATCCTCCCAGCCCGCCACCGCCTAAGAAACCCATCCTGATCGTGTAGACTTACAGACTGGTAAGGCAGGTTTGGGACTTTTGAGATAATCTAGTGGGGACCTCTCATTTTTTAGGTAAAAACGAAACAAACGAAACAAAAACAAAAACCCAAAAAAACAAAAATAACAGAGACTCGGAAAGGTGAACGTGACATGTATTGCGACCTTAGTAAGCACCAGGTGCTGTGCATGTCTTACATGTATTCGTCAAAAACCTGGGCTGTAGGTACTATTGTTCCCTTTTTACAAATAAGGAAACAGGCTGAGCAATTAACTTTCTAATATGTGGTATAGCTGGGATTTGATCCCAAGAGATCTGACTCTGAAACCTGCCTGCCTAACTGATTAAGTACAAAAAAAAGAATTACTAGATAGTGGCAGGGCCATGATTTTTTTTTTTTAACCACACCAAAGTTTCCATGTCTTAAGTCTAAGGCTCTTTATACTTATCACAAGTTCAGTTATCTATACTGTATATAAATGGCACATGTATCTACTTCGCTACCGCAAGTTCAGTTCCTCCATTTGGTCACAAAACACTTTAGTTTCAAGAAAATTTTATATCTTAGGCTTCCTTGCTAAATTAGGAGCTAGGGAATGCTGACTTTACAGTTCTGACTGTAGCAGTAGATTTTGCTATGGCTACTGTGAAATAGGCAATTAGGCAAGGGTGAAAATTGAGAAATAAAGATGGAAATTATTGGAATGACAATTGCTGGCACTTAAGGGTTTAATCTATTAGGTTCCCTTCTACTCAAGGCCCCCAGGTTTTAGGAGTGGCTTAGGCAGGCTTTAAATGTATAAGTGTCCTCTTATACTGTAGCTACTAACTTCTATTTAAATTGAATATCATGAAGCTGGAGTTGTCCATCTTCCTGTTACCATTTTTCCTGCATGTGCAACTCTTGACATGATGAGCAGTGCCATGATTTCTGGCATCTCTTGATATCATGCAATAATCTCAAATCCTCATCACCTAGAATTTGTCCTTTTCATACTATTCATTGCCTTTTTATAGTTTATTCTTTTTTCTATTTATAATTAGATAGCTTATTTTTTCAGGAGCAAACATCAGTCATGAAACAGCCATCTACCATTTTAATTCCCAGAAATTAGCATGATATATATATATATATATATATATGTCCATATATATGCCATATAGATAAAAAATATATACCTTCTCTATATATATTAAAAATATATATTTGTTTTAAATTATATAATTTAAGTCCCAGAAATTGGCATTTTATACGTAATTACCATATATACCATATTTTAAAATATATTAATATTATATATTAAAATATATTAATATTATATATTTAAATATTATAGATGTGTTTCAATTATATAATACCTGAATTAATGTTTATTGTAAAAAATTAAAACGAGAGATATATATAGAGTAAATGAGAAAATCCTTTTTTTTTACCCTATCCTTGTATCCCACTTATTTTCCTGAAATAATCACTGTTAATAATTTGGTGTATTCCATATCGTCTGTACATTTACATAGCTGTAGGGGGGTGGGTATGTGCATACACATACATACACACAGGTTTTTAAAAACATAAATGAGACACTGTATCCATCTAGGGTCTCAGTCAGGAGACAGAAACCACACATCAAATAGAGTAAGTTTGACATAGAGAATTATTAACTAGTAATAGGGAATTAACTACTAAGGGGTGAAGAGAACTCTAAAAGAATTCAATAGCCGATATAGGGAGCAGCCACTACCTCCAGGGTTGAGGCAAAGCATTCAAGGAAGGAAAGAATTTGGAAGAGGCCCTCTTTCCCTCCAAGACTGATAATTGGACTATATGGGAGAGTATGTGATGGTTTATGTCACTGGATGACAAAGTTTGCTGAGTTGCTGCCCACTGAAGGGCTGGCACGCAGGAAACTGGATGTGCTGGAATGCCGAGTTGGAGGGCTGATGAAACTCGCCAGGAAACCACTACGATTCTGGGAAGCTGCTCACAGGGATGCTGAGGGAACTCAATGGGAAGACACCCACAGGGGTGCTGTTGAAACTTGATGGTAGGCAAGCACCAGGCACGGAGAAGCCTACCCTCATCAGAGTTCCTCCGGCGCCCTCTACTGGTAGAGTTTAAAATCATATCAGAGGGCAAAGGAAAAATGCTTACAACGTCCAGGATCACAAAACAGGCAGAAGGTAGATTTGGAGCTAAGGAGCAATAAACTACCTGGCACAGATTCACAACTTACTGTTTTTCACTTAACATCTTAGAGAATTCTCATTTGATATATACAGCTCTATCTTATTCTTTTTAATGATTACATAATGTTCCATGTGTCTTAATTTCATTCCTTGATAGATATTTGGGTTATTTTCAGTTTTTCACTGCTGGGTGAGCATTCTTATACACATCACTTTGTGTATATGGCAACTATATCTTTAGGATTAATTTCTAGAAGTGGAATTGCTAGATCAAAGGATATACATGTTTAAACCTTTATAAATATAATACAAATTGATTTTTCACCAGTTGTGCATGATATTGCTGCTTCAGTCAAACTTTTAACAAAATGGATATCATAAATGTTTTATTTTTTGCCAATCTAATGGGTAGAAATGATGTTGTTTTAATTTGTATTTTCTTGATTCTTAATGAGATTAAGCATCTTTTCATATGTTTTTCTCATTCTGCAAGCATTGTTTTTTTAAATTACAGAAGTAACTTTTATAATAATTCAGTGTCAGAGTATATAAAGTGAAAATGATAGTGGTTAACGTGTAATGAGCATTAACTATGTGTCAGGCACTATTCTGCGGGCATATTAACTTAAGCACAGTCTGTCAATCATTACCACCTGAGGTAACCGCTGTTGACAGTTGTGTGTGTGGTCTTCTAGACTTTATTCGAGGCTAACACAAACATATGCATTTATAGAACTTGTTCCTTGGGACTTTTCGTTTGCTTTGGTTTTACAAAAAATGGAAACTCTTGTGCATATTTTGTTCTACATTATGCTTTTTTCCCACTTTGTTATGTTTTGGACCTCTTTCTAAGCCAGTATATAAAAATCTACCTCACCCTTTTAAATGTCTTCATAATATCTCATTGTATGGAGGTACCATAAATTATCCTTTTCCATTCTGGTAGATAGTCACTTTGATTCAATTTTTTTCTTTTGCTAAAGAATCAGTGCTGCAATAAACCTTTGTAGGCATACCTTTATACACTCATTAGGTTAGCCTTTCAACACTATTTTCTGAGAATTAAAATGTTAGATTACTGCTTTGTGAATCCTCACATCTTCCAGTTTGTCCACTGTAGTTCAACTCATAGAGCTCCAATGCACATGTACTGTAGTATGTGTATATTACTGTACAGTATATACACAATGTGTAGTTGTAATATAATCAAGGTTTCCTCACAAATTACTTAGATGGATGTAGGTTTTAAAGCTTGGATAGCCTCTGTTAGGTATTCAGTGTCTTCCTATCTTTTATTACGATATCCTGACTGTAGGTCCGGATCCTCAGGGTAATAGTTTTTCTTTTCTAGTCTTCCCTGTATCCACTTTTAAACCATTCTGAGGTATCTCTGTCAAATTCCCTTGTTCTCAGAAATGCAGGGTTCTTCTCTCTCTCTATTCCCTCTAGGTTTCTTGCCCTTCAGTATCTTACTGAGTCGTATGATAATCACTCGTCTCACCTATTCCACCAGCATTCCCAGAGCTCTCCCGATGAGAAAATCCTTGCATTTGCTTTTTTGGTGATTATGTACACTCTGCTCCCTTTTTTTGAGCTAAGAATGTTCATATCCATCATTGTTTCCAGGGTGAAATTCTCAGTTTTATAATTCCTTATTTTGATTTTCTTTGTATTTGTGTCACTATGCTTTTTTCTGTCTTACTCCTAAGGCCTTTTTGGTGGGTCTTTCAGCATCTCCCCCTTTTTTTTATTGAGGTGAAATTCACATAATAAAATTAACCAGTTTAAAGTATACAGATCAGTGACATTTAGAACATTCACAATATCATTCAGTCACCACTTCTATCAAGTTCCAAAACATTTTCATTAACCCACCCCAAAAAGATAACCCCATACGGGTTAAGCAGTCATTCTTCACTTTTTCTTCCTCCAAGTTCCTGACAGCTCCAGACTGTTTTCTATCTCTATGGATTTACTTATTCTGGGTATTTCACAGAAGTAAAATCATGTGATCTTTTTTGTCTGGCTTAAACTAAGCATAGTGTTTTCGAGGTTCCCCCACATTGTATCATGTATCAGTGCTTCATTTCTCTTTATGGCTGAGTAAGATTCCATTGTGCATATGTGTGTACCATAACTTGTTTATCCATTCATCTGTTGACGGACATTTGGACTGTTTCCACCGTTCAGCTTTGTGAATAATACTGCTGTGAACGTTCATGTACGTGTACTTGCTTGAGTCCCTGTTTTCAATTCTTCTGTATACGGTATACTTAGGGGTAGAATAGCTGGGTCGTATGGTAATCCTATGTTTAACTTTTTGAGGAACCACCAAATTGTTTTTTGTGGCAGGTGCACCATTTTACATTTCCATCAGCAACGCATAAGGGTTCCAATTTCTCCAATCCTTTCCAACACTTATTTTCCACTTTTCAAAAATAGTCATCCTAATGGACTTAAAGTGTTATCTCGTGGTTTTGATTTGCATTTCCTTAATGATTAATGATACTGAGCACCTTTTCATGTGCCTGTTGGCCATTGGTTAATTTTTTTTATTAATTAATTTATTTATTTTTGGCTGCGTTGGATCTTCATTGCTGCGTATGGGCTTTCTCTAGTTGCGGCCAGTAGGGGCTACTCTTCGTTGCGGTGTGTGGGCTTCTCATTGGGGTGGCTTGTCTTTGTTGAGGAGCATGGGCTCTAGGCGTGCAGGCTTCAGTAGCTGTGGCACTCGGACTCGGTAGTTGTGACTCGCAGGCTCTAGAGCGCAGGCTCAATAGTTGTGGCACACGGGCTTAGTTGCTCCGCAGCATGTAGGAGCTTCCCGGACCAGGGCTCGAACCTGTGTCCCCTGCATTAGCAGGCGGATTCTTAACCACTGCGTCACCAGGGAAGTCCCAGTATAATTTGTTTGAAGACATGTCTATTCAAGTTATTTGCCCATTTTTACTTCGGGTTGTTTATCTTTTTGTTGTTGAGTTGTAAGAGTTCTTTATACATTCTGAATACTAGACTCTTTTTTTTTAAATATTTATTTGGTTGTGCCGGGTCTTAGTTGCAGCAGGTGGGCTCCTTAGTCGAGGCTCAGGGGCTCCTTAGTTGCAGCATGTGGGCTCCTTAGTTGTGGCATGAGAACTCTTATTTGCGGCATGCATGTGGGATCTAGTTCCCTGACCAGGGCTCGAACCCAGGCCCCCTGTGTTGGGAGTGTGGAGTCTTAACCACTGTGCCACCAGGGAAGTCCCAAGACTCTATATTAGTCATGTGATTTGCACATATTTTCTTTTATTCTGTGGGTTGTCTTTCTCATTTTCCTGATAATGTCCTTTGATGAACAAAAGTTTTCAATCTTGATAAAGTCTAATTTATCCATTTTTCTTTTGTTGCTTGTGCTTTTTGTGTCATATCTAAGAATCCATTCTGAATCCAAGGTCCTGAAGATTTACCCATATGTATCCTTGTAAGAGTTTTATAGTTTTAGCTCTTATATTTAGGCTGTTGATACATTTTGAGTTAATTTTGATGTATCATGTGAAGTAGGAGTGTGGGTATCCAGTTGTCCCAGCACCATTTATGGAAGAGACTATTCTTTCCTTGTCGAATAGTCTTGGCATGCTTGTTGAAAATCAGTTGGCCATAGATGTATGGGTTTATTTCTGGACTCTCAGTTATATTCCATTGGTCTATATGTCTATCCTTATGCCAGTACACACTGTTCTAGGTTACCGTAGCCGTATAGTAAGTCTGGAAATTGGAGAGGGAGTCCTCCAACTTTGTTCTTCTTTCTCAGTATTGTTTTGGCTGATCAAGGTCCTTTGCGTTTCGCTATGAATTTTAGAAGATTGGCTTTTCCATTTCTTTAAAAAACTTCTTCTTTTTTTTTAGTATTGTCTCTTCCTCCCTCAATTTATCCTTATAATTGATACCAAAGTTTCCTACGTTATCTTTCTTTTCACGCCTTTCTGATACCATTTCACTACCTAAAGCCTGATGGTAGGTCCCTGTTGCATTCTGGATCAAGAATAAGTTTGCTGTAGGCTCCCTCAACTTCTCTTTTATTCCACTCCTGCTGCTTTTTAAAATGTATAAATAAGTCCTCAGGTTTAGTTATTAAAATATTTTTTCATCTACTCTGTGTCAAAATGAGTATTTCTTATCATATAAATAGTTCCTCAAATTTTGCTTTTTCCATAAAGCCTTCCCAGACTGATTATTGGGGGTGGGGAAAAAGCTAATTACCTCTCTTCTCCTAATGCATTTGGACATGAGATTCCTAAGCTGTACTTGCTCCAGTATCATTCCCAACTATGTTCACTCTTGCTTTAACAAAAATGCACTTAAAATCACAGTATTTAGTGTTGGAGGGAACTTTAGGAATGTAATGCAGACTCCTAGTTAAATGTGGTTGAATGAACACATTCATTTATCTCTGCTGCCTATCCACAGTCTTCTAAAAGGAGTAAGTTCAAAATGCATAAACCCACAAGACAAAGAACCTGGGTGAGCAGATGACAGCAACCACATTTTGGAAGAATGGAAACTGACTTAGCAGAGTAGTAGTTCACTAAGCTGTTAGTGGCGAAGCCATAACAAGCCAATTTTTAGAACCCCCAGGAAAGATTAGGTGGTGGAGGTACTAGGTGTCTCTGAAAGGGGGAGTGTGAGTGAGACAAAAAAATAAGAGGCATAGCTGAGGACAGAGATACTGTAATGAAAATTAGAATTAAGGGAACCTCAGTATTGGATGGTGACATCTCAGCCCCCTTCTGTAACTCAGCTCTGAGAACGCTGGCAACCAGGCTTGCTCCATGCCCTCCTTGACCCCACAGGCAATTGGATAATTCCTCAGTGGGAAAACTTTCCACCCCAAGAGGGGAAAACCCTGCAGTCCTAATACGATCATCCTGCACTGACCAGCCCGGCCTCCTACCCTGCCTCACCCCTGCTGTTGGTCTCATTGCTCTTCATGGACAGCCAAGGCTCACCCTCAGACAATCCAAGAAAGGCCCAGCATGAAAGACAGACACCAAAAGGAACTCAGAGGACATGGAGGCAATGAAGCTGGCAGGGAGACTTGTTTTAAAAAATTCTATTTTCTGTCCTTGTTGATATCCTTGTCCCCCCAAAGAAAGAAGGCTTTAAAAAGGAGCTTTCAGAAGAAAAAAGACTCATAAATTGAAGATACTATAGTAGAAGTGAAAAATTCAACAGAAAGGAAGGAAAATCAGGTGAGGAGACCCCTGAGAACTGAAACCATCTGTACCCACACAGCTTATTGTTTGCATTTACAAGACTTACTATTCCACCCATCTCAAGTGTAGCTTTATTATTACAGGGAACTGTTTCACAAGGCAATGACAGATGTAAATAATTTTGTTTATTCTGGGACTGTCCTTCCCCCAAACCCATTTAAATGCTGAGCTTACCAATAGATAGCATCAAGGAACAGTTGACTCCCCTAGACTCTTTGAATCTGCGTCTCAAAATCCTTCCTTGCTGGGACCACCAACACTAAACTGTTATTCTTGTCCAATCCTAATAAGCCCTAGCATTGAAAGACCTGCCCTAAACCAGGTTGCAAAACCTCAGAAATAACTAAGCTTTGCCCTCCCCCCTCCAAGAGGCTAAGACTCCGTCAAGTTAGTGCTGTCTCTTCCTTCAGTAAGAATAAACTCAGCTTTTTTTTTTTTTAATTTTTTTTTTTGATTTTTTTTATTTTTGGCTGCACTGGGTCTTTGTTGCTGTGCGCAGGCTCTCTCTAGTTGCGCCGAGCGGGGCCTACTCTTCGTTGCGGTGCGCAGGCTTCTCATTGCGGTGGCTTTTCGTTGAGGAGCACGGGCTCTAGTCGCACAGGCTTCAGTAGTTGTGGCACGTGGACTCAGAAGTTGTGGCGCACGGGCTTAGTTGCTCCATGACATGTGGGATCTTCCCGGACCAGGGCTCAAACCTGTGTCTCCTGCATTGGCAGGCGGATTCTTAAGCACTGCGCCACCATGGAAGTCCCTCAGCTTTGTTTTGCCAAAGGTGGTTTTGGAGATACTTTGGTGGAGCCAGAAATATCGTCTCTAAAAAAGTAGTACAAAAAAAGAGAGGAGGAACATGGGAGAAAAAGGATAAGAAAGTTAAAAGCCAATTCAGGAGACCTAACATCCAAATTATAAGAATTCCCAAAAGAGAAAATGGGGAGAAAAATATCAATGAAATAATTCAAGAAAATGCCCTAGAACTGAAGGACATATGTTTCCAGTATAGAAGCCATGATGGATAAAAGGAGACTCATACCAAGGTTAAAATCATTGTTAAATTTCAGAAAATTTGAGACAATTAGTAGGCAGAGGGAAAAGTTCTTGGTTGCCTGTAGATTAACATTATTGCCCCCAGATGGCAGTAATGCCTCAAAAGGTCTAAGATTGTTTTGTTTTGTTTTGTTTTCTTCATAAAATGTCATCTCTTTCCAAAGCATTAGAAAGAGGCAGGCTCTGTCTGGATTCTTTCAGAGCTCACTCTGATTTTTTTCCTAAAAGACTTGCTAAAAGGTCACCATACAATGAAGGAAGGAAGTAAAAAGACATTTCTCTTTGAGGAATGGCTCATGTGGCTCTGAGGGAAAAAAGACTTAAGAGAATGGACTCTGAACCTTACTTGTCTGTGTGGACAGGAGGACTTCTATCATTCATTTATTCTCTCAAGTCTTATTGATGCCTACTGTGTGCCAGGTACTGTGCTAGGCACCAGGAATACCCCAGTAAAAAAAAATCAGAAGGAGTCTTTGTCTTCACAGAGCTTACTTTCTGAGGGGAGAAATATCCAATACACAAGTTAAATCACATATGTATCTGAGGAATTTGATAGAGGACAGGGTAGAAGCAAGCACACCAGCTTGGAAGCTAATGCAGTTGTCCGGGTGGGAGATATGCATGACTTGGGTTACAGTACTGGTAGGGGAGAGAGAAGTAAGCAAATTCAAGATGTATTGGAGGGTAGAGTTGACAGGACTTGGTCATGGTCTGGACTCATTGTCTAGAGCAGATGCGTTAACGTGTCCAGATAGAGCAAGTGGCTGGGTGGGTGGGTTGCCATTTTCTCAGGTGCAGAAAGCATGGAGAGAAAGAGGTTTTGGAGGAGGGGATGGTGGTTAGAATCAAGAATTCAGTGAGGAATATTAATTAAGTTAGTCTTTCTCCCCAGGCATGAGGTTCTGGTAGATCACTGATCCAGGCTAAGATGAGGTTTGCTTTGATTACTGCCCAAACAGGATGGCTTGGTCTGGCATATTTGTTTTAAATTGGCTCACAGTTAGCGTTCATTAAGTTAAAAATTGCTTTAACTCAGCCTCCCACGGAGCAAGAGCAAAATCAGCTGAAATTTGCAGTGTTTTTTCCTGAGGTCTGCATTTGAGAGTTAAAGGGCATGCCAGAGCACCTTTCACATTTTGTTTTTTTGTACTCTGTTCAGGAATGGCACACAATCTCAAAGACAAGAAACTTCTAGAAAATGCAAGACCAGTTGTGTTGGATCCTTGCGTTAGTATTTACAGGTAAGATCCTGAGTGTGATTCTGAGATGTCAGAGATGAAAACGTCTTCTGTTGACTCTGAGGATAGAGACCTTTGCCTTATTTTGTCCCCCATGTAGTACCTGATACAAATGTACTCAGTAAATATGTATTGAATTGAAGCCACTCCATCTGGATTTTTTCCAAGCCTCCAGACCCAAGTTAAAGTCTCCATAGAACTTGAAGTAGCTCATATTACCTGTTTCCCAAAAAGCTGTTACATGGGAGGAGGTGCCTCTCCAGACTCATCATGGCTTAGGACCACATCACCCGGTGTGTTAGGAAAAGACACACCTCCTTCCTTGTTCCTATAACCCCCCTCCATGGGAATATTTTGCCATCATCAACACAGTGTTAAGACAGAATTTTAAAATCAGCTTAGCCCTGAACATCTGTGTCATCATTTGTGACCTGGAGGTTGAGTAGTTCTGTACTGTGCCCATAGTCAACAGTTAGTTACCTCAGTCACCTTCTTTGATTCCCTCCTTGCATTCTCTTTACACCTTTGGATTGTGCTTTTCTGAGGGTAAGAATTGTATATTTTATTTTTATATTTTTATTTTTAATTAATTTTTTTGGAGTGTAGTTGATTTACAATGTTGTGTTATTTTCTGCTGTATGGCGAAGTGTATCAGTTATACATCTATCCACTCTTTTCTATATTCTATTCCCATATGGGTAGAATCGTATCTTTTTAAACTTTATGCTTTCATACAATTTAGAACAGTGCTTTGTAGACCTGTGGGTGTGAAGGAGTGGCTTAGGAGAGCTTTAGCTTCCCCCCACCAATTTGCATAAAACCCACAGCTGCCCTCCAGAATCAGAATTCATATGTAAGAAGAAAAAAGTTTGTAAATTATAAATAAGAGCATCTTTAGAAAACACGTTATTTTTATTGTTGTGTAATATGCATTCAAAGTAAAAACGGTGTGCTAACTACCCAGAAGCAGCCCTCAGTTAATACAAGTCCTCCAGTCTTCCCTTCCAGCCAGATAGCTACCCCTGTTTCCCAGCTAAAAAATCTGACACTCCCACTGCTCAAGAGATTTATTAACAGCTGTTGTTTAAGAGAGGGAGCCAATGCCTGGCAGAACATTCCCCTGTGAGCTGTCTCTCTCTCTGGGCTTTTCTTCTCCCTCTCCCATTAGGTTATGTTGTTTTTGTGCTGTGGACTGTATTCTGGATTTTCAGGAGTCCTTATTTATCTGTATATGTGTAATTCTTGTTTTCCTGATCCAAAGCTTTTTATGTAATACACTTTTGGGGCAAGTGACATGTCTAAAGTCCTGTGAAAACTCCCCTTGAATGTCTGCCTGAAATGGTAAGGAAAAAGTTCCACTGTTTCTGGAAGGCAGACTTTGTTATAAGTTCTTTGAAAGCAACGCAGATGTGGGATATTTAAACAAAGTGAAATTCTGGGAAGCTTTTTGTGTAGCAGATTTGGGGAGGGTAGTCTGGAAACATCATACTTACAGTTACACCTCAACCTAAATAATAAAATGTGTAAAGTAGTTTTCCTATATATTATTTTCTCCCAATTCAGAAGACTATTCCAAGGCTCAAGTTTTTCTCATAAAAATGATAACTGCTCCATAGACAGTATAATCAGTCAAAAAAACAAAATGAGAGGTTTAAATATTGAAAAGGAGGTGGCAAAATTATCATTAGTTGCAGATGACATTATAACGTACCTGGAAAACCTAAGGGAATCAACTTAAAAGTTACTAGAAATAATAGGAACATTCAATAAGGTAGCCATAACAAAATAAATGTACAAAAATCAATAATAGTCTTATATTCCAACCAAAACCATCTCAAAACTATCATAGGTAAAATTATAACTTATATTCCAACCAAAACCATCTCAAAACTATCATAGGTAAAATTATAATCACAAACCAAAACTATAATAACAGCAAACTCCTAACAGGAAGTATGCATGACCTAGATGAAGAAAAATATAAAACTTAATAGAGGATATAAAAAGGCTTGGTGAGAAAACTCCATACTATAAATATATCCATTTCCCTTGCATTAATCTGTAGATTTAATGAAATCTCAACAAAAACTATAACTGATTTCTTTTTTTGGACTGTGACTTGATTTTCAGTTTCACTGAAAGAGTGACTGTGAAATTGATCAGCCAAAAAAAAAAAAAGTGTTGTATGGGAAGACTTAGCTCTGGTAGCCAACCTATAAGACAGACCCCAGTGATCACTGTCTGCCTCTTGGCTTTCACACCGTTGTGTAGTCCCCTCCTATATTGTACCAGGGTAGGGCTGCCAGATAAAATATAGAATTCTCAGTTAAATTTGAACTTCAGACAAACAATGCATAATTTTTAAATGTTGCACAGGGCATACGTACATTGGCATACCTTATTTTATTGTGCTTTGCCTTATTGTACTTCACAGATACTGTGTTTTTTACAAATTAAAGGTTTGTGATAACACTGTGTTGAGCAGTCCTGTTGGTGCCAGTTTTCCAAGAGCATTTGCTCATATTGTGTCTCTGTGTCACATTTTGGTAATTCTCACAGTATTTCAAACTTTTCCATTTTTATTATACCTGTTATGGTGATCTGTGATCAGTGATCTTTGATGTTACTATTATAATTGTTTTGGGGCACCACAAGCTGCACGTATATAAGATGGCAAACTTAGTTGATAAATGTGTGTGTTCTGACTGCTCTACCCCATCTCTCTCTCTGTCTCCTTGGGCCTCCCATTCCCTGAGACACAACAATATTGAAATTAGGCCAATCGATAACCCTACAATGGCCTCTGAGTGTTCAAGTGAAAGGAAGAGTTGCACATCTCTCACTTTAAATCATAGGCTGGAAATGATTGAGCTTAGTGAGGAAGGCAGTCAAAAGCCCAGATAGACTTGAAAGCTAGGCCTCTTGCACCAAACAGTGAGCTAAGTTATGAATGCAAAGGAAAAGTTCTTGAAGGAAATTAAAAGTGTTACTGTAGTGAATACACAAATGATAAGAAAGCAAAACAGCCTAACTGATGATAGGGAGAAAGTTTTATTGGTCCAGATAGAAGATCAAACCAGCCACAACATTCCCTTCAGCTAAAGCCTAATCCAGAGCAAGGTCCTAATGCTGTTCAATTCTGTGAAGGCTAAGAGAGGAAGCTACAGAAGAAAAGTTTGAAGCCAGTCAAGGTTGGTTCATGAGGTTTAAGGAAAGCTGTCTCCATAACATAAAAGTGCAAGGTGAAGCAGCAAGGGCTGATGTGGAAGCTGCAGCAAGTTATCCAGAAGACCTAGCTAAGATAATTAATGAAGGTGGCTACACTAAGCAACAGAGTTCAGTGTAGATGAAACAGCTTTATATTGGAAGAAGATGCCCTCTATGACTTTCATAGCTAGAGAGGAGAAATCAATATCTGGCTTCAAAGATTCAAAGGACAAGCTGATTCTCTTGTTAGGGGCTAATGCAGCTGGTGACTTTAAGTTAAAGCCAATACTCATTTACCATTCTGAAAATCCCAGGGCCCTTAAGAATTATGCTAAATCTACTCTGCCTGTGCTGTGTAAATGGAACAACAAAGCCTGGATGACATCACATCAGTTGACCACATGGTTTACTGAATATTTTGAGCCCACTGTTGAGACCTACTGCTCAGAAAAAAAGATTCATTTCAAAATATTACTCTTATTGACAATGGACCCAGTCACCCAAGAGCTCTGATGGAGATGTACAATGAGATTCATGTGTTTTTTTTTGTTTTTTGTTTTGGCTGCGCTGAGTGGCATGTGGGATCTTAGTTCCCTGACCAGGGATCAAACCCGTGCCCACTGTATTGGGAGCTCTGAGTCTTAACCACTGGACCACGAGGGAAGTCCCTCATGTTGTTTTCATGCCTGCTAGCATAACATCCATTCTGCTGCCCGTGGATCAAGGAGTAATTAACAGTTTCAAATCTTATTATTTAAGAAACACATTTTGTAAGGTTGTAGCTGCCATAGATAGTGATTCCTCTGATGGATCTGGGTAAACTAAATAGAAAGCTTTCTGGAAAGGATTCACCATTCTGGATGCCATTAAGAACATTTGTGGAGACACTGTTTGGGGAAAGATCACCAGGTGTTCTCCTTACTAGCTGCAAGTAATAAATCAATCTTTCCTTCTCCCGAAAGGAAAAAAAAAAAAAAAGAACTTTCATGATTCATGGGAAGAGGTCAATATATCAGTATCCATAGGAGTTTGGAAGAAGTTGATTCCAACCCTCATGGATGACTTTGAGGAGTTTAAGGCTTCAGCAGATGTGGTAGCAAGAAATAGCAAGAGAACTAGAATTAGAAGTGGAGCCTGAAGATGTGACTGAATTGCTGCCATCTCATGATAAAACTTGAGAGGATGAAGAGTTGTTTCTTATGGATGAACAAAGAAAGTGATTTCTTGAGATGAAATCTACTCCTGGTAAAGATGCTGTGAAGATTGTTGAAATGACCACAGAGGATTTAGAATGCAGTAAGTCCCCTAAGTACGAACCTTCAAGTTGTGAACTTTCAAAGATGCGAACGTGAATTTGCATGTCCAATCATGTAAGTAAGTTCACGTGTCTGGCGTACATTGTCACGTGCATGCATCCTCTACAAGTGGTTGTGCTTTTGTGTACTTTACAGTACTGTATAGAGTACAGTAGTACAATATCTTTATTTCAAGCCCAGGATGTCCGGAAACAAGCGTAAAAGCAGTGGTGATGTAGCTGGTACTGCTAAGAAACATCAAGCGATAACGATGTAAACAAACTGAAAATAATTGAGAGAGTGGAGAGAGGCAAAAAGATGGTAGCTGCCACTCATTACTATAACATGAATCGTTCCACCATTGGCACAGTTCTAAAGAAGAAGGACAAGATCATGGAAACATGTGAAGTCTGCTGTGCCGATGATGTTGACAATAATACTGAAGAAGTGTGGACAAGTGACAGAGGAGATGGAGAAGCTTCTCAGTGTGTGGATGCAGGATCAGCATCAGCATTGAGTCCTGCTCAGCTTAATGCTGATTCAAGAGAAAGCTAAAAGCCTTTATGAAGACTTGAAGAAGAAGCACAGCAAATAATCAGAGAGCGCATCTTTTCATGCCAGCCGTGGCAGGTTTCATTGGTTCAAGGCTAGAGCCAGCCTTCACAATGTAAAGGTAAATGGCGAGAAACTGGGGAGGTCAAGATGGAGGAGTAGGAGGACGTGGAGTTTGCATCTCCTCACAACTAGGGCACCTACCAGGTGCTGGTGGGGGACCTTGGACACCTAAGGGGATGGGAGGAACCCCCGAGCGACCGGGTAGGATGTGGGGGGGGAGAAGTGGGGAGGAGAAGTGGAGGCGGGACAGGACCTGTGCCCCTGAAGGGCGGCTGTGGGAGGGGAAGGGTTCCCACGCTCGGGAGGGGCCCACCCACAGTGAGATCAGTGGAAATGGAAAGAGACCCCTGAGGGATAGGAGGGAATGGGCCAGCATTTCCCCCACCCATTTGGGCCCCAGGGAGCCTGCTGAGGTCCTGATCTGCGCTCTGAAGCCCCCTCTGGCCGCACCCCATGCCAAAGCCCTGCTTCCGCCAAAGCCCTGCCCCACATGGCCAAGGCATTTTCTGGCTTTTTTTTTTTTTTGCTGTTGTGGTTCTGTTTTACCTTGCTGTTGTTTCACTTATATTTTTATTTTTTCTAATAAATTTTTTTATTTTTCTTATTTTATTTTATTTTTAATTCTTTGTTATTGTTCTGCCCCCCCACCTTTTGTTTTGGTCAAACCAAGCAGCTTGCAGGCTCCCAGACTGGGGGTTGGGCCTGAGCTCCTGTGGTGGGAGTCCAAACCACTGGACTAACAGAGAACTTCAAACCCCAGGGAATATTAATCAGGGTGAGGTCTCCTGGAGGTCCTTATCTTGGAACCAAGACCTGGCTCTACCCAACTGCCTGCAAACCCCAATGCTGGACACCTGAGGCCAAACAGTTGCTAAGACAGGAACACAGCCCCACCCATCAAAAAAAAAAATGAAGTGACAAAAATGTATGTTACAGATGAAGGAGCAAGGTAAAAACCTAGAAGACCAAATAAATGAAGAGGAAATAGGCAACCTACCTGAAAAAGAATTCAGAGTAATGATAGTAAAGGTGATCCAAAATCTCAGAAATAGAATGGAGGCATGGATCGAGAAAATACAAGAAATGTTTAACAAAAACCTAGAAGAACTATAGAACAAATAGTGATGAACAATGCAATAACTGAAATGAAAAATACTCTAGAATGAATCAATAGCAGAATAACTGAGACAGAGCAACGAATAAGTGAGCTGGAAGATAGAATGGTGGAAATAACTGCTGAGGAGCAGAATGAAGAAAAAAGAATGGAAAGAATTGAGGACAGTCTCAGACACCTCTGGGACAACATTAAATGCACCAACACTCGAATTATAGGGGTCCCAGAAGAAGAAGAGAAAGAGAAACAGTCTGAAAAAATATTTGAAGAGATTATAGTCGAAAACTTCCCTAACATGGGAAAGGAAATAGCCACCCAAGTCCAGGAATCACAGCAAGTCCCATACAGGATAAACTCTAGGAGAAACACACCAAGACACACATATTAATCAAACTAACAAAAATTAAATTCAAAGAAAAAAATTAAAAGCAGCAAGGGAAAAACAACAAATAACATACAAGGGAATCCCCATAGGTTATTGCTGATTTTTCAACAGAAACTCTGCAGGCTAGAAGGGAGTGGCAGGATATATTTAAAGTGATGAAAGGGGAAAACCTACAACCAAGGTTCCTCTACCCAGCAAGGATCTCATTCAGAGTCGATGGAGAAATCAAAGCTTTACAGACAAGCAAAAGCTAAGAGAATTCAGCACCACCAAACCAGCTTTGTAGCAAATGCTAAAGGAACTTCTCTAAGCAGGAAACACAAGAGAAGAAAAAGGCAGGGACTTCCCTGGTGGTCCAGTTGTTAAGAAACCGCCTTCCAATGCAGGAGATGCAGGTTTGGGCCCTGGTTGGGGAACTAAGATCCCACATGCTGCAGAGCAACTAAGCCAGCATACTTTGGAGCCTGCGCACCACAACTAGAGAGAAGCCTGCACACTGCAACGAAGAGCCTGCGTGCCGCAACTGAAGACCCAATGCAGCCAGATAAATAAAATAAATATATATATAGATAGATAGATAGATAATATTAAAAAAAAAGACCCACAAAAACAAACTCAAAACAAGAAAATGGTAGTAGGAACATACATATCAATAATTACCTTGAATGTAAATGGATTGAACGCTCCCACCAAAAGACACAGACTGGCTGAATGGATACAAAAACAAGACCCATATATATACTGTCTACAAGAGACCCACTTCAGACCTAGGGGCACATACAGACTGAAAGTGAGGGGAAGGAAAAAGATATTCCATGCAAATGGAAATCAAAAGAAAGCTGGAGTAGCTATACTCATATCAGATAAAATAGACTTTAAAATAAAGACTGTTACAAGAGATAAGGAAGGACACCACATAATGATCTTGGGTTAATCAAGGGATCAACCCAAGAAAAAGATATAACAATTATAAATATTTATGCACTCAACATAGGAGCACTTCAATACATAAGGCAAATGCTAACAGCCATAAAAGGGGAAATTGACAGTAACACAATAATAGTGGGGGACTTTAACACCCCACTTAACACCAATGGACAGATCATCCAGACAGAAAATAAATAAGGAAACACAAACTTTAAATGACACAATAGACCAGATAGATTTAACTGATATTTACAGGACATTCCACCCAAAAGCAGCAGAATACAGTTTCTTCTCAAGTGCTCACAGAGCATTCTCCAGGATAGATCACATCTTGGGTCACAAATCAAGCCTTGGAAAATTTAAGAAAACTGAAATTGTATCAGCATCTTTTCTGACCACAGTGCTATGAGATTAGAAATCAATTACAGGGAAAAAAAACCCTGTAAAAAACACAAATACATGGAGTATAAACAGTGTGCTGCTAAATAACCAAGAGATCTCTGAAGAAATCAAAGAGGAAATAAAGAAAAGTGCATAGAAACACACATGAAAATGAAAACTCGATGACCCAAAACCTATGGGGTGCAGTAAAAGCAGTTCTAAGAGGGAAGTTTATAGCAATTCAATCTCACCTCAAGAAACAAGAAAAATCTCAAATAAACAATCTAACCTTACACCTAAAGGAACTAGAGAAAGAAGAACAAACAAAACCCAAATTTAGCAGAAGGAAAGAAATCATAAAGATCAGAGCAGAAATAAATGAAATAGAAACAAAGAAAACAATAGCAAAGATCAATAAAACTAAAAGCTGGTTCTTTGAGAAAATAAACAAAATTGATAAACCATTAGCCAGACTCATCAAGAAAAAATGGAGAGGACTCAAATCAATAAAGTTAGAAATGGAAAAGGAGAAGTTACAACAGACACTGCAGAAATACAAGGCATCCTAAGAGACTACTAGAAGCAAATCTATGCCAATAAAATGGACAACCTGGAAGAAATGGACAAATTCTTAGAAAGGTATAACCTTCCAAGACTGAACCAGGAAGGAATAGAAAATATGAGCAGACCAATCACAAGTAATGAAACTGACACTATAATTAAAAATCTTCCAACAAACGAAAGTCCAGGACCAGATGGCTTCACAGGTGAATTCTATCAAACATTTAGAGAAGAGCTAACACCCATCCTTCTCAAACTCTTCCAAAAAAATTGCAGAGGAAGGAACACTCCCAAACTTATTCTATGAGGCCACCATCACCCTGACACCAAAACCAGACAAAGATACTACAAAAAAAGAAAATTACAGACCAATATCACTGATGAATATAGACGCAAAAATCCTCAACAAAATACTAGCACACAGAATCCAACAACATATTAAAAGGATCATACACCATGATCAAGTGGGATTTATCCCAGGGATGCAAGGATTCTTCAATATATGCAAATCAATCAATGTGATACACCATATTAACAAATTGAAGAATAAAAACCATATGATCATCTTGATATGCAGAAAAAGCTTCTGACAAAATTAAACACCCATTTATGATAAAAACTCTCCAGAAAGTGGGATAGAGGGAACCTACCTCAACATAATAAAGGCCATATACGACAAACCCACAGCAAACATCATTCTCAATGGTGAAAAACTGAAAGCATTTCCTCTAAGATCAGGAACAAGACAAGGATGTCCACTCTCACCACTATTATTCAACATAGTTTTGGAAGTCCTAGCCACAGCAATCAGAGAAGAAAAAGAAATAAAAGGAATACAAATTGGAAAAGAAGAAGTAGAAGTGTCACTGTTTGCAGATGACATGATACTATACATAGAGAATCCTAAGGATGCTACCAGAAAGCTACTAGAGCTAATCAATGAATCTGGTAAAGTAGCAGGATACAAAATTAATGCACAGAAATCTCTTGCATTCCTCTACACTAATGATGAAAAAATCTGAAAGCAAAATTAAGGAAGCACTCTCATTTACCATTGCAACAAAAAGAATAAAATACCTAGGAATAAACCTACCTAAGGAGACAAAAGACCTGTATGCAGAAAACTATAAGACATTGATGAAAGAAATTAAAGATGATACCAACAGATGGAGAGATATACCATGTTCTCGGATTGGAAGAGTCAATATTGTGAAAATGACTATACTACCCAAAGCAATCTACAGATTCAATGCCATCCCTATCAAATTGCCAATGGCATTTTTTACAGAACTAGAACAAAAAAATCTTAAAATTTGTATGGAGACACAAAAGACCTTGAAGAGCCAAAGCAGTCTTGAGGGAAAAAAAAACGGAGCTGGAGGAATCAGGCTCCTGGACTTCAGACTATACTACAAAGCTACAGTAATCAAGACAACATGGTACTGGCACAAAAACAGAAATATAGATCAATGGAACAGGATAGAAAACCCAGAGATAAACCCATACACCTATGGTCACCTAATCTATGACAAAGGAGGCAAGGATATACAATGGAGAAAAGACAGCCTCTTCAATAAGTGGTGCTGGGAAAACTGGACAGCTACATGTAAAAGAATGAAATTAGAACACTCCCTAACACCATACACAAAAATAAACTCAAAATGTGTTAAAGACGTAAATGTAAGACCAGACACTCTAAAACTCTTAGAGGAAAACAGAGGAAGAACACTCTTGGACATAAATCACAGCAAGATCTTTTTTGACCCACCTCCTAGAGTAATGGAAATAAAAACAAAAATAAACAAATGGAACCTAATGAAACTTAAAACATTTTGCACAGCAAAGGAAACTATAAACAAGATGAAAAGACAACCCTCAGAATGGGAGAAAATATTTGCAAACGAATCAATGGACAAAGGATTAATCTCCAAAATATATTATCAGCTCATGCAGTTCAATATCAAAAAAACAAACAACCCAATCCAAAACTGGGCAGAAGAACTAAATAGACATTTCTCCAAAGAAGACATACAGATGGCCAGGAAGCACATGAAAAGCTGCTCGGCATCACTAATTATTAGAGAAATGCAAATCAAAACTACAATGAGGCATCACCTCACACTGGTCAGAATGGCCATCATCAAAAATCTACCAACAGTAAATGCTGGAGAGGGTGTGGAGAAAAGGGAGCCCTCTTGCACTGTTGGTGGGAATGTAAATTGATACAGCCACTATGGAGAACAGTATGGAGGTTCCTTAAAAAACTAAAAATAGAATTACCATATGACTCAGCAATCCCACTACTGGGCATATACCCAGAGAACACCATAATTCAAAAAGACACATGCACCCCAGTGTTCATTGCAGCACTATTTACAATAGCCAGGTCATGGAAGCAACCTAAATGCCCATTGACAGATGAATGGATAGAGGAGATATGGCATGTATATACAATGGAATATTACTCAGCCATAAAAAGGATTGAAATTGGGTCATTTGTAGAGATGTGGATGGACCTAGAATCTGTCATACAGAGTGAAGTAAGTCAGAAAGAGAAAAACAAATATCATATATTACTGCATATACGTGGGATCTAGAAAAATAGTACAGATGAACCTATTTCCAGGGCAGGAATAGAGATGCAGATGTAGAGAAAGGACGTGTGGACACAGGGCGGGAAGGAGAGGGTGAGATGAATTGGGAGATTAGGTTTGACATAAATACACTACTATGTGTAAAATAGATAGCTAGTGGGAACCTGGTATAAAGCACAGGGAGCTCAGTTTGGTGCTCTGTGATGACCTAGCTGGGTGGGATGGGGGTGGGGATTGGACGGAGGTCCAAGAGGGAGGGGATATATGTATACATATAGCTGATTCACTTCGTTATACAGCAGAAACTAACACAACATTGTAAAGCAATTTTACTCCAATAAAAAAAAAAAAAAGTATGTGGTGAAGTAGCGAATGCAGGTATGGTAGCTGCCCAGGAATTTCCTGAAACACTTTGCGAAATTATTGATGAAGGCACAGGTTTTCATTGTGGATGAGTCAGGACTGTACTGGAAGAGGATGCCAGACCAAAGTTATATCAGTAAGGAGGAAAAGTGGTTGCCAGGCTATAAAGCAGCAAAGCATAGGCTAACTCTGTTGTTTGTTGGCAATGCTTCTGGTGATATGAAGCTGAAGCCTCTCTTAGGTTATCATTCAGAGAAGCCAAGAGCCCTTAAAAACATAGCCAAGGGCTCTCTTCCTGTTGTGTGGAAGCGTAACCCCAAAGCCTGGGTTGCACAGGCCATTTTCCAGCACTGGTTTTTCCACCACTTTATCCCAGAGGTAGAGACATACTGCTTGGAGAATGACGTCCCGTTCAACAGTCTTTTGCTGCTCAACAGTGCTCTGGGCTACCCCCATTCATGGATGACTTTCATCCCAACGTCAAAGTAGTGCATCTGCCATCGAATACTGTGTCATTCATCCAACCTATGGACCAGGGAGTTACAGTGACTTTCAGGAAATATTATTTACATAATACTTTTCGTCAGGCGGTAACTGCAAGTGACGAATCAGAAACAACCTTGCAACAATTTTGGAAGGACTATAACATCTACAAGGCCATAAAAACCATTGATTTTGCTTGGTGTGAGGTTATGGCCGTCACCATGAATGGGGTTTGGAAGAACCTTTGTTCATGATTTTCGTGTATTTGAGAAGGTGGATGAGGAGTCCAAAGAGCTCTTCAGCAACTTAGTGACCCTCAGAGAGAAGGTGGAGCTAGATCTGCAAGAGGACGACTTCATTGAACTCCTGGCTGTGCAACACGAAGAGCATACTAGTGAAGATCTGATGGAATTGGAGGCCCAGAGAAAGGACGAAGAGAGACAAGAGGAAGAAGAAGTAACTGAAGAACCGAAGAGATTCATGACGCAGGAAATATCAAGGGGATTTTCTTTATTTGAGGAGGCACTGTTAGTTTTTGAGGCACAGGACCTGAACGTAGAATGGTACATGAAGGCTGCAGCGGCCGTTAGAATGCAATCCAGTGCTACTGTGTTATCTATGACAAGAAAAAAAGAGCTACTACTCAGACATCACTGGATCGTTCTTTCAAGAGGATAGATAGAATTGAATCCAGCAAGCAACCAGAACCTGTGCTGACAGTGTCGGGCATGAGTGAAATTGCATCTTGCCCTCCGTCTCCTATTGCTGGTGATCCCACCACCTCTCCCTCCTCCAGTCAGTAACTCTTCTCGCCTGTTCACTCTATGCCAGCCCCTGTATGCCAGCTGTTGTATTATACTACTGTACTTTTCAAGGTACCGTACTGTAAGATTAAAAATGTCTTCTTTATTTTTCGTGTTTGTTTTTTATGTATTATTTGTGTGAAAAGTATTATAAACCTATTACAGTCCAGTACTATGTAGCCAATTGTGTTAGTTGGGTATCTAGGCTAACTTTGTTGGACTTAACGAACAAATTGGGCTTATGAACGCACTCTCGGAACAGAACTCATTCATATGTAGGGGACTTACTGTATTACATAAAGTTAGTTGATAAAGCAGTGCCAGGGTTTAAGAGGATTGACTCTAATTTTGAAAGAAGTTCTGTGGGTAAAATGCTATCCAACAGTATTTTTTAATTAAGGTATGTGCATTGTTTTTTCAGACATAATGCTATTGCACACTTACTAGACTATATTATAGTGTAAACATAACTTATACGTGCACTAGGAAACCGAAAAATTCATGTGACTCACTTTATTGCGATATACTAAATTTTGATGTTTATCTGAAAATTATATTTAACTGAGAATGCTATACTTTTTAAAATCTGGAACACTATTAATTTACAAATTAATTGGTCTGTGTGACCTGTAACATATGACAGAGGTAAGGATATGTCAGCTTCAAGATTAGGTTATAAAAGACAGGCTTCTGCCTTGGACATCCCCCCATCCCCTGGTCTCTCACCCTGGAGGATACAAGCTGCCATATTGTGAGCAGCCCTGTGGAAAGACCTATGTGGCAAGGAACTAAAACCTCTGGCCAGCATCAAGTGAGGAACCAATCCCTGTCAACAACAACAATGTGGGTGACCTTAGAAGTGGCTCCTTCAGCCCAGTCAAGCCTTGAGATGACTTCAGCCCCATCCTACACCTGGATAGCCACCTTGTGAGACTCTGAGGCAGAACCACCCATCTAAGCTGCCCCCAGATTCCTTACAATTGTGTGAGGTAATGTTGTTTTATGATGCTGAATTTCAGGGGTTACTTGTTATGCAACAATAGATAACTAATACACTGACCCAACTGGATATTTAATCATGAAGCTATAATGCTTGAAACAATTTGGTATGTTATGCCAAGAAATCTACACTTCAGTGGAATAGTATTGGGAGTCTAAAAATAGAATGTGTATATGGGAATTTTGTAAATGATACAGGCATTATTTCAAATCAATGTGGAAAAGATTAATTAGTAAATAAATTATGTTAGGATAGTTGCCTAGCCATTTAGAACCTTGCCAAAAATCAGGATGATCTCCTGTCTCTGGACAAGGCTTTTAAATGAAATGAAATGGAAATTTTAGGATATTAAAAAAGCAAAAAGCATTCAAACATTTTAAAAATTTTCCCTTTATTCTCTAAGACATTTCTAAGCAAAATTTTTGTCTTATTTGCATTGCATTTAGTCTCCTGACAAAGATGAGACTATCTCAAATATTTGTGTAGTCCAGGGCCACCCAAGCTGACATGGCTTGCGTGCTCCTAGAGCTGGACAGTGCTTGCTGGACAACCTACAGCCCAACTTCCCGCGCAGTATTGAGTGACAGCTTCAAGGAAGAGGGCAATGGGTCTGATCCCTTTAATACCTCCACCAAGCAAATACTGTGGGCGCTTGGTGACAGTGTATACTTAACTCTTATTCCTCACTTGCGGCAGTTTCAACATGGACATTCACACAACTTTGTAGCCTCATTCAAAGTACTAAGGGGCAAGTCTCTCTCAACTTTCTAATAGAAACATTAAATAGCAAGTGAGCATTAACAAAGAAAGATGTATGACTTCTCATGGACATTCTGCGAAACTGCATGTACTTTTTCCTTATTGATATATATGTATTTACTTTCTTAGAAAGGTCACACAAATCCTGGTAAAAATTACTTCATGATCATAATTTGTTAACTTCATCTTCTTTCCAGAAGAAAAATGAAAAAAATATATACATCATAGTGTTAGAGACTTTGGCTAGTATTTCCCATAACACTAATTTTCTAAAAAAATTTAAATATAGGGTTTTTTTTTTAAATACAGGAAAGCACAAAATGACCCATTACCCACAAAATGGCCCACTACCCAGATAACCAATTGACATTAAAAAAGTAAGGCATGAAAGGAAATTCAAATATTCCAACAACCTTTTAGAAAAACAAGGGTACTACAGTTAATATATACTTGGTGATACAATGAATCCCAATTATAGAAAATGTGTGTGGTAGAGAATATTATCTTTAAACTGATGAATTACGTTTTCTTTCCAACTTTTTTCCTTTGTATATTTTTTACATAGTTGATATGTAAAATGTATATACATTTTTGTAGCCTGTTTTTTTTACTTAATATTATCATATAAACATTACCTTAATGTTGTTAAAATTAATTATATTCTTAATGTAATTTATTTAATTAAATAAAACTTACTTTAAGCATTCCATTGTAACTAGTTAGCCATTTTCCCATTGTTGACACTTAAGTTATTTTCAGTGTTTGCTTTTATAATTAAGGATTTTACAGATATCATTGTGCATACAGTTTTGTTGACTTTCAGATTATGTCCCCATGATAAAATACAGAAGTGAAATTCTTAAGGGTCTTGCTACAACACAATATAAAGATGGCTATAGAAAATATAGGACTAAACTAGCGATACCTCAACTGAATTTGGGGCCCAACAATTCAGAGTTTTTCTGTTAACATAAATACAGGCAAGCAAAGAAAATAAATATTTAAGAGATTATTTATCAGACTCTTCTGGAATCTACTTTGTTCTAGACACTGTGCTAAGTTCTGTAGAGACTATGAAGATCAATAAATAAAATTCCTTCTCTTAAGCTTACTATGACTATATTTACTAATATATTATTATAATGTAATAATGTATTATAACCCACAGCCCATTATTCTAATTTAGTTTCATCTTGGTATCTAAAGTTCTTCAGGGTCATATTCCCATTTTTCTGTATGCTTTGGGCCTTTAAGCTACTTTAATATTGGCCTAAGCAAGATGTTTGGAAAGTGAAAAGTAATATAATTCATGTCAAATTACAAATGAATCGTTTGGGGTAGATATGGTTTTATATAACAGAAAGGCATAAATTACTATGGATTTTGCTTCTAATAAATTAACAAAAGGTAAACTGCATCAGGATTTTAGTGAACTCTGTACAAAAAAATTCTCACTTCGGGCTTCCCTGGTGGTGCAGTGGTTGGGTGTCCGCCTGCCGATGCAGGGGCCATGGGTTCGTGCCCTGGTCTGGGAAGATCCCACATGCCACGGAGCGGCTGGGCCCGTGAGCCATGGCCGCTGAGCCTGCGCGTCCGGAGCCTGTGCTCCACAACGGGAGAGGCCACAACAGTGAGAGGCCCGCGAACCGAAAAAAAACAAAAAAACAAAACAACCTCACTTCAGTCACACTATAAAGGAAATGATATTAGGCAAGAGTTGTGGTGTGGAAGATGATATCCTAAAAATGACTTGAACTTCATGGTAAAAACATAGTCTTCCCATTCAACACAAAGGAGAATTATACGTTCTAATGCTGAAGAGTTCAGAGTGAGGCATTTATGGAATTATGAGTAGGCCATATCAATATGGCATGATATTGTCACACCCATCAGCTGCTGGCTTATCCATCCCTAATATTTCCAGGCCTTGAGCCAATGTATTCATTTAATCCAAATACCAACATTACCAGATAATGGTTCTGATTTTTTTTTAATTAATTAATTCATTCATTCATTCATTTGGCTGCGTTGGGTCTTCATTGCTGTGCGTGGGCTTTCTCTAGTTGTAGCGAGCGGGGGCTACTCTTTGTTGCAGTGTGCAGGCTTCTCATTGCAGTGGCTTCTCTTGTTGTGGAGCACGGGCTCTAGGCCCGTGGGCTTCAGTAGTTATGGCACGCGGGCTTCAGTAGTTGTGGCACGCAGGCTCAGTAGTTGTGGCTCATGGGCTCTAGAGCGCAGGCTCAGTAGTTGTGGCACACGGGCTTAGTTGCTCCGCGGCACGTGGGATCTGCCCGGGCCAGGGCTTGAACCTGTGTCCCCTGCATTGGCAGGCGAATTCCTAACCACTGTGTCACCAGGGAAGTCCCAATAGTTCTGATTTGATGTAGGAGATATTCCTCTGCTAAGGAAGGTCCCATGATCCTTACAGGATGACAAAAGGCATAAAGAGGAAAAAAGAGAAAAGTTTTGAGTTTTTTTCCTATCGTCAGCACCTAGTTGAGTAGGACCAGATTATTTTGATTTTCCGCATGATTCTTAGGTTCATCCAATGAAACGTGATGTACCTAGCAGTTTTTCCACAATTTCGGGTGCCCAATATTCCTGTTGTGGTAGTTTTTTTCATTCTCCAAAGAGTTACTTAGGTCTACTTTTTAAAAAGCAGATTAAACGTGGGTAAAAAGAACATAATTTAGCTAGTAGTTCTTAACCTTTTTTGTGTCATGGAATCCTTTTAGAATCTGATTTTTAAAAAACCATGAAAATGCACATACATGAAAATGTTACAAAGTTTCATAGAGTTCAAGGACTGCCTTGATCTATGGATGTCACAGGAGTCCATGGTCCCCTGTTGAGAACCCTCATCTAGAGGTTAGAGAGATTGTGTATTAACTATATAGCTCTTCGCCCCCCACCCCCCACCCAGATTTTCCTGAACAGTACCATAGTTGGTTCTAGATTTGTCTTTGGAGACCTACTGATTGAAGAAATATGCTTTTCAGGTATGATCATTTCTAATAGACTCATAACTAGTTTCTCTGCCTTCAGTGAGGCCACTGAGTTTTACAAAAGAGAAAAAAAATGTGTTTAGATATTTGGGGTGCTCTTTATCACATAAACTCTGTTAAAATCACTCTATGAGGGACTTCTCTGGTGGTCCAGTGGCTAAGACTCTGTGCTCCCAATGCAGGGGGCCCGGGTTTGATCCCTGGTCAGGGAACTAGATCCCACGTGCTGCAACTAAGAGTTCACATGCTACAACTAAAGACCCCACACGCAGCAACAAAGATTGTGTGGCAACTAAGACCCAGCTGAGCCAAATAAGTAAATAAATAAATATTTTTTAAAAATCACTCTGTGAATTAGTTAAATTTTTAAAAACTAGACTTTATTTTTTTAGAGCAGTTTCAGATTCACAGCAAAATTGAGCAGAAAAGGCAAGATTTACCATATTCTTCCTTCCTGCCCACCCACAGCCTCCTCCACTATCAACATCCCCCCACCAGAGTGGTACATTTGTTACAATCATTGAACGTCATTGACGTATAATAATCACCCAGAGTCCACAGCGTGCATTAGCTTTCCCTTTTAGTGTTGTACGTTATATGGGTTTGACAAATGTATAATGACGTGTATCCACCATTATAGCATTACGGAGTATTGTCACTGCACTAAGTCTTTTGTACTCCACCTCTTGGTCCCTCCTTCCACCCTAACCCCTGGCAATCACTGATCTTTTTACTATCTCCATAGTTTTACCTTTTCCAGAATGTCATGTTGTTGGAATCATAGAGTATGTAGCTTTTACAGATTGGCTTCTTTTACTTAGTAACATGTACTTAAGTTTCCTCTGTGTCTTTTCATGGCTTTTCATAGCTCATTTCTTTTTAACACTGAATAATATTCCATTGTCTGAATGTACCACAGATTGGGACTTCCCTGGCGGCCCAGTGGTTAAGACTCCACGCTTCCAATGAAGGGGGTGCGGGTTTAATCCCTGGTCAGGTAACAAAGATCCCACATGCCATGTGGCGTGGCCAAAAATAAATAACTAAAATGTACCATAGTTTATTGATTTGCCTGCTGAAGGACATTTGGTTGCTCCAACTTTTGGCAACTATGAATATAGCTGCTATAAACATCTGTGTGCATGTTTTTATGTACATATAAGTGTTTAAACTCTTTTGAGTAAGTACCAGGGAGTGTGATTGTTGGATTATATGGTAAGAGGATGTGTTAATTAACTAGATGGGGAATCCTTTCACAAAGTATACGTGTAATCAAATCACCACAGTGTATACTTTTTAAGTATGGTACAATTTTATATGTCAATTATACTTCAATATAAAGCTGATTTTTTAAAGTATTTTTTTTTAAGTTTTGTAAGTAACTGTCAAACTGTCTTCCAAAGCAGCTGTACCATTTTGCAATGTATGAGAGTTCCTGTTGCTCTACGTATTTGTCAGCATTTAGTGTTGTCAGTTTTCTGGATTTTGGCCATTCTGGTAGTTGTGGCAATCTCACTGTTGTTTTAATTTGCATATCCCTGAAGACATATATTGTGATGGCATCTTTTCATATGCTTATTTTCCTTCTGTACATCTTTTTTGATGAGGTGTCTGTTAAGGTCTTTGGCCCATTTTTCAGTTGGGTTATTTGTTTTCTTATTGTTGCGTTTTAAGGGTTCTTTGTATATTTTGGACAATAGTCCTTTATCAGATGTGTCTTTTGCAAATATGTCTGTCTGTGGCTTGTCTTCTCATTCTTTTGACATTGTCTTCCACAGAGCAGAAGTTTTTAATCTTAATGAAGTCTAGGTTATCAATTATCTCTTTCATGGATCATGCCTTTGGTGTATCTAAAAAGTTACCCCTATATCTAAGGTCAACTAGGATTTTCGCCTGTGTTATCTTCTAGGAGTTTTATATTTTTGCATTTACATTTAGGCCTGTGATCCATTTTGATTTAGTTTTGGTGAAAGGTACAAGGTCTGTGTCTAGATTCCTTTTTTTTTTTTTTGCATGTGTATGTCCAGTTGTTCCAGTACCATTTGTTGAGAAGACTATCTTTGCTCTATTATATTACCTTTGCTCCTTCATTGAAGATCAGTTGACTGTATTTATGTGGGTCAGTTTCTGGGCTCTGTACTCTGTTCCCTTGATCTATTTCTTTATTCTTATGCCAATACCACTCTGTTTTGATTACTGTAGCTTTATAGTAAATCCTGAAGTCTGGTGGTATCAGTCTTCCAGTTTTGTTCTTCTCCTTCAATGTTGTGTTGGCTATTCTGGGTCTTTGGCCTCTTTATAGAAACTTTAGAATCAGTTTGTCAACATCTACAAAAATAACTTTCTGGGATTTTTATTGTGATTGTGTTGAATCTATAGAGCAAGTTGGAAAGAACTGATATCTTGACAATATTGAGTCTTCCTGTCTGTGAACATGGAATATCTCTCCATTTATTTAGCTCTTCTCTGATTTTGTTCATCAGAGTTCTGTATTTTTCCTCATATAGACCTTGCATATATTTTGTTAGATTTATACCTCAGTATTAGATTTTTTAAGTGCTAATGTAAATGATAGTGTGTTTTTCATTTTAGATTCCACTTCTTCATTGCTGGTACATAAGAAAATGATTGGCTTTTGTATATTAACTTTGTATCCTGCAACCTTGCTATAATTGCTTATTAGTTCCAGGATTTTTTTGGTTGATTCTTTCACATTTTCTACACAGACAATTACCTTCTCACCATTAAGTATTTTAGCTGTATTCTGTAGGTGTTCTTTATGAAGTTGAGGATATTTCCCTCTTTTCCTAGTTTTCTGATAGATTTTATTAGGAATGGGTGTTGGATTTTGTCAAATGTTTTTCCTGCATTTATTGATATGATCATGTGATTTTCTTTAGCCTGTTGATGTGATGGATTACATTAGTTGATTTTTGGGTTTTTTTTTTTTTTTTTTTTTTGCGGTACGCGGGCCTCTCACTGCTGTGGCCCCTCCCGCTGTGGAGAACAGGCTCCGGACGTACAGGCCCAGCGGCCACAGCCCACAGGCCCAGCCACTCCACGGTATGTGGGACCCTCCCGGACCGGGGCTCGAACCCACGTCCCCCGCATTAGCAGGCGGACTCTCAACCACTGTGCCACCAGGGAAGCCCTACATTAGTTGATTTTTGAATGTTGAACCAATCTGGCATACCTGGGATAAATCCCACTTGGTCATGGTGTATAATACTTTTTATACATTATTGGACTTGGTTTGCTAATATTTTGCTAAATATTTTTGCATTTATGTTCATGAGAGAGATCAGTCTGTTTCTTCCTTTTCTTGTAATGTCTTTGTCTAGTTTTGATATCATGGTAATTCTGGCCTCATAAAATCAGTTAGGAAGTATTTCCTCTGCTTCTGTCTTCTGAAAGAGATTATAGAGAATTGGTGTAATTTTTTCCATATTCAAAGTTTGGAAGAATTCACCAGCAAACTCATCTAGGCACAATGTTTTCAAAATGAAATTTTAAAACAAATTTATTGAAAAGCCAAATCCATATTTTATTTATATTGAAATAAGCTTATTTCGTTGAAATAAGATGAAATAAAAATTCATTTAGATTAAAATAAAATTTATTCTCCTCACTAAAGACAATAGCCATATATACAGTCATTCCTAAATGAACCACAAAACATTTATTTTTGCAAGTTTTCCAGCTCAAGATGAAGTAAGTGTAGTCAGAGAAAAAGCAGAAGAAAACAGTAAATCAGTTGTACCCATTGCCTCTAATTCTGTCTTGAGCGTGATGCAGAAGTGTTTAACATATACCTGATAAAAAGGTTATGATAAAAGAAGGTGTAGGCTCCACAAAGTAACGTAGATGGCAGCAACCAGATGTGGAACAACAGTGGTAGGCTCTTCATCTGAACTTCAATTGTAACTTGTTCCTTTAGGTTCACTTGATAAAGACAAAACTACACGGTTTAACCAGCTCACAGTTTCTCTCTCTCTCTCTGGTAATTCCCTTCACTGTACATTACAAATGTTTAACAATATACTTAAACCTTCAACTAGTCAAAGGCCAGTTGTGAGATTCGTTGTAATATTTTATAAAATGTATTCCTTCGTCCCCCACCTCCCCAAAATTTATTCCTTCAAAGAACTGATAACTCAGTACAGTTGGGTCCACAGTGATAATAGATGCTATGTTTGAAATGACTTTGAACAATTCCAGAGTGCCGGTACCAGAGATCATGCAGAAATGAAATGTGGCGCTTTCAGTACTATCTTCTGGAAGACCAGATAAGTTTTCAAAGTGTGAGCGTTAAAACGGTGGTTGTTTTTTTTTGTTTTTTGTTTTTTTTAACATCTTTATTGGGGTATAATTGCTTACGGTGGTTGTTTAAACAGGTAGATAGATTATCAATGGCTAATGTATTCAGTCAGAGCCCTGTAGGCAAAGATATTCAAAGATTAAGGTGCCTACGTGCACCTTACAGCTTTTCCTTCAAATATTAAATATAGGAGAAAACCTATTTTTAAACATTCTTTTAGGTATTTTGATAGTTTATGAATTATCTGTAGGAAGCATAGTTGTATAGTTTGATATATGTGTCTACCATGAAATCCAGGTCATGTTTTATATAAAAATTCATTTTAAGCAAAACCAAGTTACTTGAGCTTAGGTCTGTCAAAGTGTTCCTCAGGTGTGCTTTGAGATGCTTTCCTCCATTTTCCTGGGGCTCATTCTCAACCTCCATCACAGGAAGAATGCAAAGGCCCTTCAGCAATGCATAAACATTAGGAAAACACTTGAGGCCAGGCAGGTGGAGGGCTTCATAAGGGGTGGATGGAAGCTCTACCTCTGTCCTTCTGTGTTTCTGCTTGATTCTCCAATTGTGGAGCTGGGCTGAGAGTGTGTCAGGGTTCGCTAAGTCACTTGTGTACACGTCAGCATGCTATTCCTCTGATGTGTTGAATTTGAGCTGTGACCGATGGTACCAGAGATAAGCATTTACACGCTTTGGGGTGTTGTTCTGAGTATATACAGTTGGTACTTGAACAACTTGGGGGTTAGGGGCACCAACACTGCCTGCAGTCGATCTGCACAATCAGCTCTCCCTAACCACAGTTCCTTCCTATCCATGGATTTGCCCAACTGTGGATCACGTAGTACTGTGGTATTTATTGTTGCAAAAATCCCGTATAAGTGGGCCTGTGCAGTTCAAACCTGTGTTGTTCAGGGGTCAGCTGTATCTTTAAGTTCCCGAGTAACTCCACTGTTGGAACACTTAGGGATTCTTCAGAGTAAGTCTCAGAGGTTAATTGAGATTCCGGGTTACCTTGCTGAACTCTGTGGAATTTCCCAGGGAGTTTCATTTGAATATCAGGTTTGGTTATCAAACTTATGGCTTCCTCAAACCGAAATCCATGGTAAGTTTTAATATTTTCCATCACCTCGTTAGTGAATGCAACGCTGCAGTCATTCTACTGACTGCAAAGAAAACATCAAAGATTTGCCCCTGGAGATTTTCTCCAAAGACTCTTGAAAAAGATAGGACTTTTTAAAGAGGTTAAGATAGGACACTTTAAAGGACAACAGTGACAAAAATGAAATAAAAATCTGTTGATACACTGCAGAGGACAAATGCTCACCCAGCTAGATGGTTATTCCATCTAAACATAAAGTAAGTGCTTGCAGGAGACCTATTTAAATTTCAAAAGCATCATTCTTGTCTGTCCACTGAGAATGATAAATTTCCTTCAGGTCATTACCCTTTTCATTATTCTGAGAAGAGACAGAAATTACACTGTCAAGTTCTAAAAGAGTCATGGTAATTGATGGATAAAAGAACAACCTTCCTCAATTGTTCCCAATGCAACAGGTATGCCCCTAACAGGCACTGATTTTGCCAACCACATATGTAAGGCACAGGAAGAACAGAGTGTGTAGACATCTTAGGGATACTTCCCTACGAGTCTTAAAGCAACAACTTTCATTTTTGAAGAAAATCTACTGGATACAATGTCTGCCTGGCCATGACAGTGCTCCATATTTAGTCCCTACTTCTCAGTTACCCCAGTGTGAAATTACACAACCAGAATTTCTGTATCAACTTGTTGAGGAAGGAAGCCTACAAATTCTTCTCTTGAGTATGAAATTCCTCAGCAAACCTCATCAGGACGGTCTGGTGTTCTTCCCCAGCTCTGTTCACAAATCATCATAATCACGAGTCCCTCACTTTCCTGAGGGTTTCTTCCTGAATGAGGCTCTCACGGATCTCTAGGAGCTGATTCTGCTGTTTGCCAACAGTATGTTAACTGGTGTTGTCTCAGAGTGCCTTCTCAGGACCTGTTCACCAGAATCTGTCTTGGACTTCTGCAATGCTTGAGAGTTATCAGAAGTTAAGAGAATTTATGGGAGTTCATCAGCCTCATGTCCATCCAGAGGTAGATTTTGTTTTACATAAGAATTGAAATTTCAATACAAACTACTATGTATAAAATAAATAGTAAACAAGGACATACTGTACAGCACAGGGAAATATAGCCATTATGTTGTAATAACTTTAAATGGAGTATACTCTATAAAAGTATTGAACCACTATGTTGTACACCTGAAACTAATATAATATTGTAAATCAACTATACTTAAATCTAAAAAAAAAAAGTTCTTTTAAGGAAATTTCAAATAAAGGTTTTTTAGGTATTGTTTGCATTCTCTTCAAGAGTTAAAGATAAGGGGCTTCCCTGGTGGCGCAGTGGTTGAGAGTCCGCCTGCCGACTCAGCAAACAGTGGCCTGATGCCTAATCCATCCTGCCACCTGACTATGTAAAGAAAGTGTTATTGGAACATAGCCATGTCCGTTCATTTATGTATCTTCTGTGTCTGCTTTCGTGCTCTGACGCAGAGTTGAGTAGTTGAGGAGCAGGGATTGAACCCATGCCCCCTGCATTGGGAGCGCAGAGTCTTAACCACTGAACCAGCAGGAAAGTCCCTCTTTTTTCTTTTTAAACTTGCTTGTGTCAGCTCCTGTGGATAAATATTTGGCTGGTAATTCTTTCAAAGTAAGGTTAGAGAGGTTAATCCATGTTCACGGAGTTAAATATCAGAGATAAGGAGACCTTTAGTCCTCCCCCACCCCCCAAAAAAGTGGAAATGGTAAACAGTTGTCTAGACAGTTAAGTCTCCCTTGGTCAAGAAGTTTCAGGTTTTAAAAATTACTAACTACATATTTATGAAAAAATTTTTTTACTTCAATATGCTGTATTGGTGCCATTTTAATTAATCCTCCAATTTCCTCATCTGTAGAATGAGGGGGTTAGGTAGTTGGTGGCTCTCAATGCAGGCTGCATATTCAGATCATCAGGACCCCTGGTCCCCATCCTAGATAATTAAATCAGAATGTCTGAGTATAAGCTGAGATTGAGCTCAGTAAATCCTAGAGGACAAAGAAATTCATAAACTTTAAAAGATATTATCTTGGGCTTCCCTGGTGGCACGGTGGTTGAGAGTCCGCCTGCCGATGCAGGGGATGGGGGTTCGTGCCCCGGTCCGGGAGGATCCCACATGCTGCGGAGCGGCTGCGCCCGTGGGCCATGGCCGCTGGGCCTGCGCGTCCGGAGTCTGTTGCTCCGCAGCGGGAGAGGCCACGGCTGTGAGAGGCCCGCATACCGCAAAAAACAAAAAACAAAAGGTATTATCTCAATATATTTTCTTGAAGTATTTCCTACAACCACACAGTTCTGTCATATCATTCCTGGGTGGTGATGATGTGAAACTATTGTAGCTCACAGCTACTCCGAGAAAGGTCTGCTTTTACTTCAATTCGCCACGTATTTTGAGCCAAACTGGAATGCCCTGGAATTCTTCAGAGGGAAAAGAAATGCTCAGATGAGCAGACCTCTCCCATTGGAATTCTCCTTAACAGCTGACACAAGACTAAACAAAACCTCTTCCCCAAAGGCTTATCTTCTGGGTCTACCCTGAAGGTAAGAGGTCCCTTAGCCACCCTACAGTCTGTAGACAAACTAGAAATCTCTCATCTCCCCACAGGTTCATGACTGGATGCAGGACAAGTACACCAAAGGGATTCCTTATGATAGTGGCTTCTGGTACGCACTACTGGAAAGTTAGGCTACCTTGAAGATAGTTATTAATATTCAGACAGTGTTCCTAGGGATAAATTAGACTAGACCAAAGAATACTGCATTTAGGGTACTTGTGTTCTAGGAATTGAGTGGAAAATTCCCCTGGGGTCCTCATTCTTTTACCTTTGTCTTCCCTAAAGAACCAAAGCACGGGCTTCCCTGGTGGCGCAGTGGTTGAGAATCCGCCTGCCGATGCAGGGGACACGGGTTCGTGCCCCAGTCCGGGAGGGTCCCACATGCCGCGGAGCGGCTGGGCCCGTGAGCCAAGGCCCCTGAGCCTGTGCGTCCGGAGCCTGTGCTCCGCAACGGGAGAGGCCACAACAGTGAGAGGCCCGCATACCGCAAAAAAAAAAAAAAAAAAAGAACCAAAGCACTCATTAAAACCAGTAAGGAAATGCCTGCATACATGTTCAGGATCCAGTACTCTAGAAGGGGCGGTTGAATAACCATATTACATGTCTGATATGCTATATTATAAACTTACATTCCTCAGTGTCTGGTGCTCTGGCTTTTGCCAGAAGCTTAACAGAAGACATGTAGACATCCATCACACTCCTTGCAGTGGTAGCAAAGTCACCAGTCATCAAGGCATGGATTTCAGAGAGCACTAGCCTTCAGTGCACGGACAAATTAGAAGTGCCGCTGTATGCAAACTAGAATGATAATCAGAATTGGATGTGGGCAGCCACAGATGAAAGAACACCAGATACTCACGAAACAACCCTAGAAGTAGAAGGAGCAAGTTATTTTACTGTGGGAACCTGAATTCGGAGAATTAAGTAGTCAACCATTAGGAAAACCTCAAGTTAACTGAACGGCAGGGATGAGTTTCTATCATTGTGGAAAGTTCCTACAAAAAAAGTTATTGAAAAACCTTCTGTACCCAGCAGAGCTCTGGGGACTCTGAGATGTGTTTATAAAAATATCTGAGATTACCTAATGAGAAAGATATATGCTACTTACCATACCCACAAGAATTGTTTCCCTCTGCACTCAGAGTTTCTGTAGCTGCTATGCCCAAAGTAACCTACATTAACCAGGCAGTCTGCAAACAAGATGGCAAAGTAAACAATAAAAATGTATTCTCCTTCCTACTTCCATTAATCCCCAGAACTAAATACTGGTATGATATGGGTCAGTTTTCTGGTCTGGACACTAGTTTTACTTTGGCTTCAGTGAATGCCCCTGGAATTTACTTTATATGGAGTATATTGGGTTGGCCAAAAATTTCTTTTGGGTTTTTCCATTAAGAGGTTACCGAAAAACCCAAACAAACGTTTTGGCCAACCCAGTACTTCCCAGGTTCTTCCTAAGGTTCCCCAGTGTAGGGATGGTTACTTGAACCAGCACAGGGGAAACTGCTTCATTCCTATTCACACACAGAGTTGACTCAGTTTCCCATTTGCAGATTACCGCCCTGAGGTAATTTATGAAGTTAACAAATCTCATCATATTGGCTTTTTATCCAACCATAGTAGCTGAATTCATTTTTTTTTCTAAATTAATATTTTTATGCCCCTATTGTAATGAAATCCAAGCTTCTTTGCTCTATAACTATGACAGGAAATTGTTAGTCTACAGCAAGCCTTCTAGGGAGTGAAGGAAAGACGGGGGCGTTAACTCATTCTCTGAACTGAGTTCCTTGGAAGAATCAGAAATCATCCTGGATGCCATCCAGTAGTGGGTGGCAGAGCATTCCCATCAACCAGGAATTTCAGAATAAGAAAGCAGCCTCTGTGACACTGACCTTGCACACTGACCTTGCACACCGACTCTTCATCTTTGCTTGCTGCCTCTGAAATGGCTGCCCCCAGAGGCTTTGCCGCATTGAGGCTGATCTGTCTGGCAGTGGAAGAGTCCAAATCCAGGATAAAAAGTAGACAAATGGGGGAGGAAGAAAATGAGCAGCTTCTGCATTCCACTGAACACTGATATCCCATTATAATAAAAATGCTCTTTCTTAACACAGCCTCTCTGACATTTTACCATACTCATCTTTGGGCAGAGTTTACTCTCTCTCATCATTTCTAGAATAATCTTTCTTGTCAGACACTATGGACAGCCACTTGGCCCTGAATTCTACTGCTTTTCCCCCAAATTTCCTTGTGTAGGGTATAGCAGTTTTCTCTAGCTGAGTTTTTCATAGGCCCATAAAATCTTAACAGTTTTCAGAAAATGTGCCATAAAAATAATTTCTAACACAACAGGGAGGCACAGAACCTCTCAGCAGCTGCTACCAATGGAGCATCAGCCCTGTCCTGTAGCCGCTGAGACGCTGTGGATTAAATGTCTCTGAATAAGTTTGTGGCCTGTCAGTAGTTGTTCCAGCATAAGAATAAATGTCTCTCTGGAATAGAAGAATGGGCAGGAAATGAATAACGGTACAGTGCTCTACGTAGCCTACCCACAGAAGTGTACAGTCACATCCATACCAGCCTGTGTTAACAATAAAATGTGGAAGAGAACAATATAATCCCCTCTAATGTAGTATGGAAACCAATGCAGGGTTGGTGCCTAGAAATGAAGACAGATCTATGGGAAATGATCATTTGGAAAATAATTATTTTCCATGTTTCAGCCCGGGCTGAAGGTGCTAATGAGCACTAAGAGTTCTGTAAATAACTAGAGGGCAAAGAGAAAGAAAAAAGGAAGAGTCGCAGACTTAGTAGCCAGCCCTTTAGAATTGATAATACATTCCTAGTTAATCCACCCCATTCCCAGAGAGGTAGCGATATCACTGGCCCCAACAATATCATATAATAGTTTTCAAATCCATAGTGTAAAGAAGGCCAGCTTCCCTAGCCTGTCAATAAAGGATAGAGCCGCTATTCTAATCTCTGACAGTTTCCCATCCCTTAATCTGCGTTTTTCTTCAGTTTTTTTTTTTTTTTTCATATAATTGGGATGATGGAAAGAGTTTTGGCAGGAGAAACAGAACTTCTCACATCTACTTTCTTTTTCTTAGGAAAGAGCTCGTTCTTTGTGGATTTGCCAACCTGGGCCCCGGTAGGGATCATGTGAGAAAACTTGAGTGAGCACAACAGGAACTCCCCACTTCCTTTTCCTCCTATTAAACCTCTGGAATATTACAGACAATTTTATAAATGGGTATATTTCATTAGGGCCAAAGTGAAGGCCCTGGTGGAAGATTTGTTTCTATACAATGTAAAGCATGAATACTGGATTTATTAAAATGACCAGGAACCACGACAGTAGAAATGGTGTCAATCCCCTATGCCCTTGCTAAGTAGATGAACACAGGATTAGTAATGGAAGGCATAATAAAAGCATGTTTCTTAAGAATGCGTGCTGTTCTTCGCTGAAATTCAAAGAAGAGGAATAAGGGAGGAAGAGTCAAGAGTTAGATGTTTAGAAGGAATATTTTAAAGCAACAGTTTGGACTTTTGCTCTCACATGATAGATTTTGGCTTAGATTTGCAAAGCTAGCGTTCCAGAAGTTGTTTTATTTCTACTTAGGTATTAATTAAGCTACCACTAGGTGCCATTCTCACAGACAGTGGTTAAGAGGGTCAAAGACTGATGTGCTTTTGATTTTTTAAAAGAAATAGTACTCTCATACAGGACCTAGACATAAATAATTCCTAGAATTCTCCTTAAGTGTAAAGCATTACACACAATTGGAAGCAGTTTCAAAAAATACCTAGGTATAATTAATTTTATCCCATACTAATTTCGATGTTATCGATTATTGCTTATTCTAGTATTATCTTGCTTCGTTTTATCTAAGCCTTGAGAAGAACAGAATTTTCAAGTTCACCCTGAACTCTTCTTGAATTTGGTCTTCCAAGGGCCCTAGTCACAGTTCTGGGACTTTCAGCAGCTTTGTCAACTACCAAAACCTCTTACTTCTTCCGCTGAGGCTTTAACTTAAGCTTTAGGCTGGTGTCTGCTAGTCTTGAACAAGCTTAGGTGACTTTGCCCAGTGCACCGCATCCCTGAGTACTCAGAGCTGTTTCCTTCCTCAGCTGAAGGAGAACTAGAGGGAGAACACGCCTTCTTGACTACCTCTGTGATGGTTAACTCTGTGTGTCAACCTGGCCCAGCTGTTTGGTCAAACACCGGTCTAGATGTTGCTGTGAAGGTATTTTTAGATATGATTAACATTAAATCAGTAGACTTTGAATAAAGCAGTTTACCTTCCATGGTGTAAGTAAGCCTCTTCTAATCAGTTGAAGGTCTTAAAATCGAAGACTGAGGTTTCCCAAAGGAGAAGGAATTCTCCTCAAGACTGCAATAGAGAAACTCTGCCTGCCTGCCCTAAAGACTGCAGACTCTCTAGCCTCTAAAATTCCATGAGCCAATCCTTAAAATTAGTCTCTCTTCTCTCTCTGTCCCTCTCTCTCTCTATCCTATTGGTTTTGTATCTCTGGAGAACCCTGACTAATACAACCTTTCTAATAAGAAAGTTATTTCTAGTGAAATAAGTCAAACAGAGAAAGACAAATGCCATATAGTATTACATATTTGGAATCTAAAAAAAATGAACTCGTAGAAACAGAACAGATTGGTGGTTGCCAGAGGTGGCGGATGGAGGGGATGGGTGAAGGGGGTCAAAAGATACAAACTTCCAGTTATAAGAAATAAGTTCTGGGGCTTCCCTGGTGGCGCAGTGCCGATGCAGGGGACATGGGTTCGTGCCCCGGTCTGGGAAGATCCCACATGCCGCGGAGCGGCTGGGCCCGTGAGCCATGGCCGCTGAGCCTGCGCGTCCGGAGCCTGTGCTGCGCAACGGGAGAGGCCACAACAGTGAGAGGCCCGCGTACCGCAAAAAAAAAAAAAAAAAAAAAAGTTCTGGGGATGCAATGTACAGCATGATAACTATAGTTAACAGTACTATATTGTATATTTGAAAGTTGTGAAGAGAGTAGATCTTAAAATTCTAATCACAAGAAAAAAACATATGACTATATGAGATGATGGATGTTAACTAGACGATTGTAATCATTTTGCAATGTTTACATAAATCAAGTTATTAGGTTGTACACCTTAAATTAATACCATGTTATACATCAGTTACACCTCAGTAAAACTTGGGGAAAAAAGAAAGTTATTCCTCTGTCTTTGCTTTTAGCATTTTTTTCTTTGAAACCATAATTGAGCTTCTAATCTGCATCAGTCACTTGCACTTATTTACGGGCATTTCTTCATGGGTTCATGGGTTTCCTTAGTAATAGCTCTAACAGGTTTCTATTGTGCACCTTCTTTTTTTTTTAAAGAACCTTAGCATTCATGTATCTTTTCTAGAAAAGAACATTTCAAAATTACATTTAACAGAAAGTAAAGTTAAAACATAAATACTAAGTGATTTCATCATACTCCTTTGTCACAACTTTTTCAGATGTAGCTCTTAAAAATATTTTAAGTCTTTGAGGATATCTATCAGATAATGTCCCATTTCTTTTTTATCAGAATCACTTATGTATGTTGGATTGTGGGTAGGGAAGAAGAAATGTATTTAAATGAATTTAAGGCACTAAAGACTGCAAGGTTGATAGTAAAAATGATGACAGAATACAAATGCCAATTTGCAAAGGAGAAGGCAGAGCTGTTAGTAGTGATAAACTAAGGATCCTATCAGAATTCCTCCTAATAAACTGGTAGCATACAGAACACTTGGCTACCTGAAGTTCCTTTCTCCTCATCTCCCCTGTTGCCTAAAGCCTCAGTGATGTCCCACCAGAAGAGCAATTTTCCAAGACTGCATGAGTGCCTTCTTCACTGGGGCTTGTGTATCTTTACCTGCTTGTGTGGCAAGTAGGTGCTTCTTTGGGTCTTGGAGATACAAACACATAGAAATATGATTTAGTCCTTAAAGAATAAAGGAACCCACCCAGTTCCCAGGGGGGAGGATAAAGTTCAGAGCAATCAGCAACATTATTTTTGACCCATCAAATGCAAAGCACCTCACTCAGGCTCTTGGGAGTGGTACAAAAAAAAGTAGAAAACAGATCTCTTATCTTCAAAGAAATTACAGATGGGCTGATTTTCAAAAAAGCAGAAGACATACTTTACTGTTTAAAAACTCCCAGAGGGATTTAAATTCTACATTCTACCCATGGGAGCATTTTTCCCCACTACTTGGGAATCCTCTCTGTATTGATATGTCCCCAAAGGAGGTGAGGCCAGCTCTGTTTCTCCAATACAAGTGCCCAGCAGCAACTATGGCACCTACGTGCTCTGCAAAGAACTTTTCCAGCAGTTGGTGTCTCCAGGGCCACAGAGCTCCCCTTTGGTACTTGGTGGGAAAGTCGACCACTTGAAAGTAGAGAATAAAAGAAATGTGTGTGAAAATATGTGGCGTATATAAGTGGTGTGTATAAAGGGAACGTGATGTCCAACCTTGTGTTTTTCCTTCCTTCCTGGAACCAGTTTGAACAATTGTTACCCAGTTAGTAGAAGTTGCAGGTCTGAACAGAAGTTTCCTGGTCTCTCCAAAGGGTGATTATAGCTGATGGTTGGAAGCTTGGCATTTCTAGAGAGAAAGAGGTGGCAGTAGCCCTTTTGCAACTTTTAGGCAGTGTAAGAATTCTAGCCCTTCGTCTTTAAGCATTATGTTGAGCAGACTTCAGCGTTTTCTTTCAGCATTTTATTCAAGAGAAAGAGTGGAGTGAAGGACAATGAGTCCAAAGTTTATAGCCTGAGCCACTGGAAGGTTGGAATTACTTAACTAAATAAGCAGAGGCAGACTCAGGGAGAAGCAGGTTTGGGGGAAAAGATCAGGAGTTCAGTTTGGGACATACGAAAATTGAGACGCCTATTAGACATACAAGTAGAAATGTGGAGCAGGCAGCTGAATATATGCGTGTGGACAGGTCAGGGCTGGAAATGTGCATTTGGATGTCATCTACGTGCATGAGACTGAATGAGATTCCCCAGGAGAAATTGTAGTCTGAGACAAAGAGCCAAAACGGAGCCCTGGAGCAGTCCTGCGTTTCAAGTCAGAGAGACAGGAGGAACCAGGGAGACCAAGTAGCAGCCATTGAGGAGAGAGGAGAGCCAGGAGAGAGGGATGTCCTGAAAACCAGAGGCAGAAAATGTTACAAGGAAGAAAAATAAAGTGATCAATTGTCGGGGACACTGCTGATGGGTCAAGTAAGGATAAAGAAGATGTGCCTTAGATTTTACAACGTGGGAGACATGAATAGCCCTAACGAGGGCAACTTATGTGAAGAGGTCGGGGTAGACGCCTGAGTGAGTGGGCTCAGAAGAGAAGGGGAGAGGAATTGCAGACAAGGGGGGTAGATGATTTTGAGGAGTTTTTCTGTGGCAGGAACAGAAATAGAGCAGTAAGCTAGATGGGGGAATGAGGTCAGGAGTGGTTGTTTGTTTGTTTGTTTTTTACGTGGAAGAAATAGTACTATATTTGTATACTAGCGGAAATGTCTAGTAGAGAGAAAAAAAATATGGATGCATTATAGAGGGGAGAATTGCTAAAGCAATTCTCAGAACGCTGAACACATTCTAGCCTTGTGCCAGGAGTTTGTTCCCACTCTGTGCACAATAAGCGCCAGCAGTTCTGGTTAAGGAAATAGTTTCTGTAGGGACAGAGTGGAAAGACTTGTGGCGCTCACTTGGAAGCCACAATCCCTGCATCCTGGAGCCCAAGGACAGGATGGGATGAAAATGCTGACCTCGATGTCTCAGCTTTGACCAGACGATACATTTTTTTCTGGGCATTCCCACAAATACCACCCAAGCATCCTTTCTGTGCAATGTAGGTTATAATAAAAACCTTCCTAAAACAGATTTGACCATTTGTGATCATTTGAAGGGACAAAATCAAATTTTCCCCTTTTACCTTAGAGATAATTGTTCCCATAGAAAATTTAGGCTGTCTGCAGAATTATACGGGAAATTTTACTTAGTTTTTTAAAAGGTTTCAGGCATTATCTTTAATGTCTATGCAAATAATAAATTTCAATTTAGGAATTGATTTGTGGTAAGCCCATGGTTTCTTAAATCAACTCATTTTTTCCCCCCATTTCACCGATTCTCTATTAGGCAATGCTTTCTTAGCCTACTTTGAATATACTAGAGTATTAGAAAATAATAAAACTACTGTTTATGTAAAAATATTTTGTTAGCCTGATTTTTAAATAACTGAGAAGAATTTCTCCCCACAGGTATGGTTTAGAGAAGTTTTAAATAATTGATACCTTCCTAAGCTTTCCTTAAAAAAAGAAAACCAGTTCAATCAGGACTTTTCAGTATTTTCCACCAGTTACCCCTCCTAGCAGAGGAGAACAAATCATACTCTGGAGAGTACGGGGGTATGGCCAAAGTAGCCAATAAAATCATTAAGTTTCTTTGAAGTCTCTTTTTGAAATATTAAAATCCATACAAATATTTCATTTTATACTATAATAACACCATATTTTAAAATATATTAAAATGTTTTAAATAATCATTCAGGGAAAAAGAAATGTTCCGCTTGTATCATTGGTTCAATGAAGAGGCTGCTTTTCTTGGAGTCTGTCCATGTCAGAAAACTGGGCTGCACCGAAGGCAGCTGACACCAATACCAGATTCATCATCTCAACAACTTCTCTTCTCTATTTTGGAGTCCCAGTGTCTCCAGAACCCACACCCACAAAAAAACGGCAAACAGTTTTTCACTGCTTTATGGGCTATAAAAGGGTAAATGCTGAAAAAATATGTGTAGGATGCTGCTGGAGAGAGAGTGATGGTGCAGTATTTTCAGGTTCCTGTGATAAACAATTCTGAGAGTTGCGACATCCTGCTCACAGGCCAAGTAATCAGTGTCATGTGATCTGCTCTCTGACCCAGTCAGCCTTTTTTACTATTTCCACAGGATTCTTGTCAAAACACTTTTATGTTGAAGAAAGACGAGTAATGATGTTTTCTGTTTCACTAAAGCCAAAACTTTCACTATGCTTAAATGAACCGAGAATCTCAATGATATAGTCCTTATGATTTCCATCTAACTCTCAATCTTTATTATAACAATTTTATTGATGTTCACAAAAACAAAATTAACAGTTTTGCTTTGCAGTTGTTATCTGAAATTATTTAGACTTCAAACAAATAAACCAAAAGCTATTAAATAAGAAAATTGAGTGAGACATTCTTTATCACCACGATGAACAAGTTAGTCAAATTATCCAGGTTTTTGTCTTCGGTCATCACCTCTCTTTTCTTGCCTAATGAAAAGCAAGTCGACCTTGAGTTTGAAACCTTACTCCAGTGTACTTCCCCCATCCCATATTATTTTGAACCAAATCCTAAATATCATATGATTTTATCCAGAAATATTTCAATATACCAAAACATTTGATTGAGGGCAATTATATCAGGAAATGGAGCTGATTTGCAGGAGCCAATGGTTTTGTGTATAATCCAAGTAGTAACAGTGATTTACGAGGTGAGAAACTTATAAGGTAGATAAATATCTATTGTACAACAGATATCTCAGCCTTCTTGGACTCACTGAGAAGTCACATGTTCAAGTTTGTCTACTCTGGTCAAAGTATAAATGTGGGCCACAGATACCCACAAAATTTGTTCTTGCCTCGTGTAGCGTCTTGCATTCACTTAAGGAGACTCCAGAGCTAATATCAATGGGTTCCTCGATTACACCAAAAAATGCCAGAGTTTTCAATCACTCTCTACACATAAAAAATTTTCTACTCTACAGTATGCATTCAAGAAAAACACAAGTTTGACTGACATGGAAAAGCAGAATTTTGCTAATTTTACTTGTACATGTGTCACAAAACCCTTTTAAGGGGCAAACATTTTAAACAGTTTTTCTTCAAATCCTGGAATAAAACTGACACTCTCTGAAAATGTACCATAGTTATCCTAGAGCTTTGAGAACTGCAGTTAGAATCTTGCAAGAATAAATATGCCCCTGCTTGAGAAGAGAACGAATCTGAAACCTTTGTGGTATGTGTGAAAGCTGGCTAGAGAAGGAAAGATGAAAAATGCTCTAGGGCATGATGTGTGTTAAGACTTCAAGTTGATCGCTCTCCGTGTTAGCAGATACAGTATCAGTAATACCTGCTGACACATCAAGAGCCAAGGAAAACCACTTGAAATCATTTGCCTTCTTGTTTAATTGATTATCGATGTTGCTCCCAATGTCCTCAACTCTTGGATCAACGCTTCACACCAAATGGCTAATAGTTTTAAGCAAGTTTGTTTATTCTGGACAGATTCCTTCAGCTGCTGCAATCCAACATGATCTAGTGAACTTACCAGCAGTAAATGGCTTTCCTTGCTTGGCTAGCAAATGAGCCAGTAGGAAACTGGCTTTTGTTGCAGCCTTATTTTCATTTTTGACTTTTGTGAAGAAATTTTTCTGTGATGAGATATTCCATTTAAGAGTTTCCAATTTTTCTGACTGTTCCTCTCCTGTGAGTTGGGAATATTGTGATCAGGCTTAGTTTGGTAATGTCAGCACAGCCTTAATGTCATCGTATAATAAACACAATGCTTTGGCATCTAATTTGATCAAAATAACCCACATTCCACTGTGCCTTAGAGGCATGACATTTGAAGTCCACTTTTCTTGTTTTGACATGATGGGTATGCACTGGCAGTGAAAAAAATGAAATGTCACGGATAGAGTGATACATAAGGCTCTTGAAACACTGTCAAGTTCTAACTGTGTCAGTGGGATCTGTCAAGTTCTAAGTGTGTCAGTGTGATTCATAGCCCGTGAGCAGCAGCGTGAAGCAGTGATAGCACCACATAAGTAAGGCCTCTGTCCCAACTTACTCAACTCTGCCATTGTAGCACCAAAGCAACCATAGACAATACAGAAGTGAATACACGTGTCTGTGTCCCATAAGCATTATTTATGGACACTGAAATGAGAATTTCATGTAATCTTTCACATGTTGTGAAATCTTCTTCTTCTTTTGACTTTTTTCAATTATTGAAGAATACAAAGGCCATTTTTAGCTCCAAGGATGTTGAAAACATTTGCTGAATCCTGCTCTAGAGGACGAGCCAAGGGAAGAGGTTTTTAAGAGAAAGTCTGGAAAATGGCACTGGAACTCTCACTTCTGTGTTGAACTCAGAGGAGGCAGTTTCTGACAATGTCGTGGGGCAAACTTCAGGTATAAGTTTCTTACCATAAGGATGGTAAGAAAATGATTATGGGAAATACAAGCAATCCTTTCATGAAATTTACCTCTACATGGAGGGAAGGAAATGAGAGGTAGCTGGGGGATGATGTGATTTAAGAGAAAATTGTTGTTAAAATAGGAGAGATTTGGACATGAGCACTTAACTTGTATTTTCTCTTCCTTTTTTAATAAGAAAAATAATACCTATCTTGAAGTTTTTTAGAAAGGTCAAATGAGATAAAGCATGTTTTGTACTCAGGATGATGCCTAGCTTATGGTAGATTCTCAGTAACTCATATATTAATATTCATATATGTTCATTATATTTTTTTGGTAAAAAAACCCAACAGAGTCCAGATTACTTTGCTATTAGGTTCCTGAACTATCTTATTTAAAATCAAGACTGTACTCTTATTGAGGTGTTTTGAAAATGGTTAAATAAATTGGAGGTTGACCAGTTAGTCAAGACTTTGTAACTTCAATAATTTTGATTTTGTAACTTCCTCAGTTTTCCTTCTTCTAGACTGAGTTCAATCAGTTTAGTCTATCTTCACGTGAGAGCCACGTTGCCCTTCAGATCCTTTTCATCGTCTTTTTCAAGCCATAATACAGTCATACCAACTATTATACAAATGAATCACACAAATCATACACTGATTTGGTATATTAGTAGGGTTATTTTTATTCTTACTAGTTTTTTGGGGGGGGGAATGTAAATTTTTTTAAATTTAATTTTATTTTTTTATACAGCAGGTACTTACTGATACACACATCAGTGTATACATGTCAATCCCAATCACCCAATTCATCACACCGCCACCTCCACCCCCACCCCCCGCCGCTTTCCCCCCTTGGTGTCCATACGTTTGTTCTCTACATCTGTGTCTCAATTTCTGCCCTGCAAACCGGTTCATCTGTACCATTTTTCTAGGTTCCAAATATATGTGTTAATATACGATATTTGTTCTTCTCTTTCTGACTTACTTCACTCTATATGACAGTCTCTAGATCCATCCATGTCTATACAAATGAACCAATTTCGTTCCTTTTTATGGCTGAGTAATATACCATTGTATATATGTACCATATCTTCTTTATCCATTCGTCTGTCAGTGGGCATTTAGGTTGCTTCCATGACCTGGCAATTGTAAGTAGTGCTGCAATGAACATTGGGGTGCATGGGTCTTTTTTTTTTTTTGCGGTACACGGGCCTCTCACTGCTGTGGCCTCTCCCGTTGCAGAGCACAGGCTCCGGACGCGCAGGCTCTGCGGCCATGGCTCATGGGCCCAGCCGCTCCACGGCATCTGGGATCTTCCCGGACCAGGGCACGAACCTGTGTCCCCTGCATCGGCAGGCAGACTCTCAACCACTGCACCACCAGGGAAGCCCACATGGGTCTTTTTGAATTACGGTTTTCTCTGGGTATATGCCCAGTAGTGGGATTGCTGGATCATATGGTAATTCTATTTTTAGTTTTTTAAGGAACCTCCATACTGTTCTCCATAGTGGCTGTATCATTTTACATTCCCACCAACAGTGCAAGAGGGTTCCCTTTTCTCCACACCCTCTCCAGCATTTGTTGTTTGTAGATTTTCTGATGATGGCCATCCTGACCAGTGTGAGGTGATACCTCATTGTAGTTTTGATTTGCATTTCTCTAATAGTTAGTGATGTTGAGCAGCTTTTCATGTGCTTCCTGGCCATCTGTATATCTTCTTTGGAGAAATGTCTATTTAGGTCTTCTGCCCATTTTTGGATTGGGTTGTTTGTTTCTTTAATATTGAGCTGCATGAGCTATTTATAAATTTTGGAGATTAATCTTTTGTCCATTGATTCGTTTGCAAATATTTTCTCCCATTCTGAGTGTTGTCTTTTCATCTTGTTTATGGTTTCCTTTTCTGTACAAAAGCTTAGACATTTCATTTCATTAGGTCCCATTTGTTTATTTTTGTTTTTATTTCCATTACTTTAGGAGGTGGGTCAAAAAAGATGTTGCTGTGATTTATGTCAAAGAATGTTCTTCCTCTGTTTACCTCTAAGAGTTTTAGAGTGTCTGGTCTTACATTTAGGTCTCTAATCCATTTTGAGTTTACTTTTGTGTATGGTGTTAGGGAATGTTCTAATTTCATTCTTTTACATGTAGCTGTCCAGTTTTCCCAGCACCACTTATTGAAGAGACTGTCTTTTCTCCATTGTATATCCTTGCCTCCTTTGTCATAGATTAGTTGATCATAGGTGCATGGGTTTATCTCCAGGCTTTCTATCTTGTTCCATTGATCTATGTTTCTGTTTTTGTGCCAGTACCATATTGTCTTGATTACTGTAGCTTTGTGGTATAGTCTGAAGTCAGGGAGTCTGATTCCTCCAGCTCCGTTTTTTTCCCTCAAGACTGCTTTGGCTATTCGGGATCCTTTGTGTCTCCATACAAATTTTAAGATTTTTTGTTCTAGTTCTGTAAAAAATGCCGTTGGTAATTTGATAGGGATTGCATTGAATCTGTAGATTGCTTTGGGTAGTAGAGTCGTTTTCACAATATTGATTTTTCCAATCCAAGAACATGGCATATCTCTCCATCTGTTGGTATCATCTTTAATTTCTTTCATCAGTGTCTTATAGTTTTCTGCATACAGGTCTTTTGTCTCCCTAGGTAGGTTTATTCCTAGGTACTTGAGTCTTTTTGTTGCAATGGTAAATGGGAGTGTTTCCTTCATTTCTCTTTCAGATTTTTCATCATTAGTGTATAGGAATTCAAGAGATTTCGGTGCATTAATTTTGTATCCTGCTACTTTACCAAATTCATTGATTAGCTCTAGTAGTTTTCTGGTGGCATCCTTAGGATTCTCTATGTATAGTATCATGTCATCTGCAAACAGTGACACTTTTACTTCTGCTTTTCCAGTTTGTATTCCTTTTATTTCTTTTTCTTCTCTGATTGCCATGGCTAGGACTTCCAAAACTATGTTGAATAATAGTGGTGAGAGTGGACATCCTTGTCTTGTTCCTGATCTTAGAGGAAATGCTTTCAGTTTTTCACCATTGAGAATGATGTTTGCTGTGGGTTTGTCGTATATGACCTTTATTATGTTGAGGTAGGTTCCCTCTATCCCACTTTCTGGAGAGTTTTTATCATAAATGGGTGTTGAACTTTGTCAGAAGCTTTTTCTGCATCTCTTGAGATGATCATATGGTTTTTATTCTTCAATTTGTTAGTATGGTTTATCACATTGATTGATTTACATATATTGAAGAATCCTTGCATCCCTGGGATAAATCCCACTTGATCATGGTGTATGATCCTTTTAATGTGTTGTTGGATTCTGTTTGCTAGTATTTTGTTGAGGATTTTTGCATCTATATTCATCAGTGATATTGGTGTGTAATTTTCTTTCTTTATAGTATCTTTGTCTGCTTTTGGTATCAGGGTGATGGTGGCCTCATAGAATGAGTTTGGGAGTGTTCCTTCCTCTGCAATTTTTTGGAAGAGTTTGAGAAGGATGGGTGTTAGCTCTTCTCTAAATGTTTGATAGAATTCACCTGTGAAGCCATCTGGTCCTGGACTTTTGTTTGTAGGAAGATTTTTTTTTTTTTTTGCCGTACGCGGGCCTCTCACTGTTGTGGCCTCTCCCGTTGCGGAGCACAGGCTCTGGACGCGCAGGCTCAGTGGACATGGCTTACGGGCCCAGCTGCTCCGCAGCATGTGGGATCTTCCCAGACCGGGGCACGAACCCGCATCCTCTGCATCGGCAGGCAGACTCTCAACCACTGCGCCACCAGGGAAGCCCTGTTGGAAGATTTTTAATCACAGTTTCCATTTCATTACTTGTGATTGGTCTGTTCATATTTTCTATTTCTTCCTGATTCAGTCTTGGAAGATTATACCTTTCTAAGAATTTGCCCATTTCTTCCAGGTTGTCCATTTTATTGGCATAGAGTTGCTTGTAGTAGTCTCTTAGGGTGCTTTGTATTTCTGCGGTGTCTGTTGTAACTTCTCTTTCATTTCTAATTTTATTGATTTGAGTCCTCTGCCTCTTTTTCTTGATGAGTCTGGCTAATGGTTTATCAATTTTGTTTATCTTCTCAAAGAACCCTTACTAGTTTCTTTTTAATGTAACTATTTTTTTTCTTTCTGTAAGTAGTACATGGGGTTACCATATGACTGAGCAATTCCAGTTTCACTCTGGTATTGCTGGGTCCACATGAAAACTTGCACACAAGTGTTCACAGCAGCACTATTCATAATTGCCCCCAAATGGATATAACATAAATATTCACCGACTGATGGACAGATAAAATGTGGAATATCCATATAATGGAATTTTTTCAGCCATAAAAAAAGAATAAAGTGCTGATATGAGCTACGAAGTGGATAAGACTTGAAAACATTTTGCTAAGTGAAAAAATCCCATCACAAAAGACCACATTTTGTATGATTCCATTTGCAGAACAGATAAATCTATAGAGACAGAAAGTAGATTAGTAATAGCCTAGGGCTTAGAAGAGAAATGGAGAATGACTGCTAATGGGTATGGGGCTTCTTAGTGGGAGGATACTTTATAGTCTGTTGTCTGATAATCTGGTATCTGGAGTCTGTGGATATATTTCTGTTGAATGTTTTGCTGAAAGGGTCTTTACTCTTCATGTGTCTGTCTGTCTTTGGTTGTGTATGGGACTTTGTATATGAAATCTTATTTTTAGAAACAATCTGAAGCCTAGACAGATGTTACATTCCCTCAGAAAAGAATTTTTATTACTTTTTTCAGTCATCTGGGAGTGCCAGCCATCAAGTATCATTTTAATCCAATTCCAAGCTAGAGATTTTCTGGGCTACTCAAATGATGTGAAGCTGAGCTGCAGACGGTACAAGGGCTGGTTCACTTCCATTTCACCTTAATTCCTGGTGTGCAACCAGGTTGTGCGATTTGGGGGAAATTCCCTCAATTTCTTCCTTTATCATGCTATTTAGAATTAACTGTCTAAAGACTAACACATGATTAGGGACTGAATTGGATTAAAAATAAACATTTATCTTCACTTTCCCCTGAAACTGCCCTAAAATGATAGTAATGGAATAACAAGGTAAAAACCCACAAGGACTAAGAGAAAAGGGAGAACAGTAGATGAGAGCTGCCTATAAATTTTTGGAAGACAGGACAGCTGATGGAGGAGTGATACCTAATCCAGACAGCGGGGTACAGGAAGCAGAGACCAATGTGAGCCAGTTCACCACAGAATCCCACAGAAAATGTGCTGTTCCCATTATCAGTCGACAGGGGGAGGCAACCACAACTTGCATTGATGTGTTATGGTCTGTAATACACAATTACTGTATCACATCAAAGATATTTGAACTTGCCCATGTACTGTCACAGTCTGGTCAGGTGGGCCCTAGATCTAATAAAACTGGACAATGTTCAAATATGCTATATTGGTGATATGGTTATCTCAGAATCTGAGGATCAAGCTAAAAGAGACCTTATGAAGGTCATAAATCATATAACTAATTGGGGATAATTGATTAACTCCAAAAAAAGCCAGGGCTGTACACAGACTATGAAATTTGGAGGGACTGCATACTGTAGACAATGAGCAATAAATTATTTCTTCCCATCTCTCAGGCTATAGGGACTCAACACCTAGTGGGCCTGTTTGGCTTTTGGAAAAATTGTATCCCTCACTTACGGATACCGTTAGTTTCAGTTCGTAAGATTACCCAGAAAAAGGCTATATTTGACGAGGAGCTGAATAGCAACAAGGCTTCTTAGAACTGCAGAGGGCTGTAGCCCAAATTATCCCATTAGGACCTCATGATCCTTATGATGAAATAATATTAGAAGTGTTGGCTGCCTGCACTCATGCCAACTGGAGTGTCTGGCCAAAGGCAATATTTACTGCTCAATGGTGACCTGGACTTTTGAACTGGAAAAGTACCGAATGCTACTCTCTAGTGTATTCCTTTTGAAGACAGTTACAGGCTTGTTACTGAGCATTTATGGAACAGCTCCAATAATAGAAGGATATAAGATTATATTAAGACCTGAAATACCAGCATGTCATGGGTGATGTTAGAAAAGCATTCCAACAGGAAGGACAATGCCCAAACAAGTTCCATCCTAAAATGGATTTGGTACACAATGGGAGCATATTCCTGAGAGTTTCCATGGGAGGAACTCACTGTAGTCACAAGCAAGTAGCCTCTTTTCCCCTAGGACTGACTATAGAGCCTCCTGAAGAGGATTGGCCAGCGGTTATTTGGCCCTACTGAGCCTCAAACTCTTAATAAAAATTGCCCTATTTGCCAACAGGAAAGGCAGGATTTTCGGTTCCTCTGGGGAAGTATTCCCAGGGGAAAAGGTCCATCATACAGCTGGCAAATAGATTACATTGTCCCTTTACCTATTGTTTGACAACTTAAATATGGGCCTTAAGGGTTTGGTTTCACATACCAATGGCTAAAGTCAGTGTTGCAAATTCTGTCAAAGGACTGCAACAACCACATACACACATGCAGACACACACACACGCACACACACACACATATACATCACCTTCCTGTTTGGCCCTCCTAGTTACATTTCATCAGATCAGATCAAGACACTTCACTGCCTATATATACAGTGAAACGGTAGGCAAAGAAACATATTCAGTAGGCTTAGAATATTACTTGTCACTCTCAAAGTAATGGGTTAATAGAAAATGGGGATAAACAAAACATATGCTTTTTAAACTGAGGGAAAACAAGTGATTGAAGGGCCGTTCCACAAAATTATAGGACTATGTCTTATAACTTGACCTGAGGAGGATTAAAGGTAGAATTACATTAGATAATTGGGTGAAACTGATATTGTAGAAGCTAATAAAACATGTGATAATACTGATATGGACAATCAAATGTGAATATTGGGAGACTGAACTAAACCCCTTTAGGATATTATCCCTGTGGAGGAGAACCTGCATGAAGAAAATTTTGACCTGAGCAATGGTAGGTCGACTACAGTCCCTGAATCCCTCAGCAGATACATACCATAAATACAATGGCTTTAGAAGAAGTAGACAAACAGATTGTAAAGTTAGTTCAGAAGTATGAGAAAGTTTATGCTGGAATTTTCAGCTATTTGTTTAAATCCATACCAGCTGCCCACGGATTATTACAAATGCATGGAATTTTCATGTACATTTTGATTGTCTACTTGATTATATATCGTCAAGCAAGTAATGGCTCTCAAACTAAGAGTGACCATTTTGTCCTAAAATGGTCTTGACCATGGATGAGGGGTTAGTCCGTGCTGTGAGGGTTAATTCCTGCAGACCTGAAATTGGCCCGAACTCTTTTACTAAAATAAGAAATGTACCCACCTGACACTGACCTCTGGTCCAGGCATAACACCTACTGATTATTAGTGCTGCTTTGTAACCATGGGTGGGAGGAGTTTCAAGGCAAGCTTTTGACATTGTTTATTGATAACAGTGAAATTGACTTGCACCTGGTCTGAGACACCCAGAGGGTTGTCATTGGAACTGGTTACATAGCAAGTATATGCCCACGTGACCAACCGGGGATGAGAAACCCTGGTTGAGACTCTACCTTGGGCTCCTTGGTTCTGAGATGGTCCGTGCTCATATTGGTGGTTCCAGATCTGAGAAAGTGTGTCTAGACAGCCCTTACAGAGGGCTAACAAATGCAGGTCGGGCTTGGCTGCCCTGGACTCTTTGCTGTGAGATGGCCTTTGGCTGTGATGCATGTCGTTATTTTAATACTATTGCTATATTGTGTCCTTTTCCTGTAATAAACTATATAGATTTATAAGCACTGTCATTTTAAGTCCTATGAGACTTTAGCAGTCAAACCTCGTTTAACTGTTACTGTTGGTGCACTGTGATGGGAATCTAAATGTTTTTCATATTCTTCTAATTTCTTAAAAAAAAAGATCCTCTACATCCAAAAAGTTGACCAAAAAAATCTGAGGTACTGTATTTTTACATTCTTCTGAACTTTTGGGTGGTATTCCTATGTAGTTTCAAGTTAACACACTAGAGTGGTCAGATCCATGAACTTTATTTTTAAAAGGCTATTCCTGAAAGAAATACCTTGCTTTTTTACAAGGAACTAGACCTGCCCTGGCAATATTAGATATTTTTATTTAAATTTAGTTCATTTTTTATGACAGTAGGTTCATCCTAATATGCACAGCTGTTTCCTTAGACATCGAGTTACAAAAGGCTTGGTGGTCCCTAGGAAGAATGGCAATCTGCAGTTGTTGGCAAGTGATCTGGAAACCGTGACTCTAAAGCGGCAAATGGTGGGCCTTCTGCCTGCTACAGATACCATAGAAGCCGCCAGGTTGCAGGACTGGTGGATGACGAAAAGAAACCTGATAGCAATTGTGTGGTGGACACCAGGCTGCTTCTGTTTTCCTCTACAACTTTGACAAGAGGGGACACCACAAGGAGTGCCAAGGATCTAAAAATAGAGACTTTATTAAATCATTCAGTTGAGCTATCTTTGTTGAAGTAATCGTCTTATTTAATAACCATGCAAAAGGCCAATGCTAGAGACACGATGAGATGAGGAAGAGGGAAGAGTCCAGGATGGCTTGGCCAACTGAATCAGTTGTGATAGTGTTGAGCCTGCGATGCCTTTGCACATCCAGATAATGTCCACAGACAGTTGGGAACAGGACCTGGGGTTCAGGGCCAGGCCTAGACTAGAAGATCCAGGCTTAGGGCCTCCCCTCCCACGTAGCCTCTGGGAATTACTGGTGGATATGCAGAGGGGAAGACCTGTGCACAGGTGAGATAACCCGGGAGGGAGAAAGCGGTACCTCAGAAACCCAAAAGAGGAGAGACCTTCAAAGGAATGGTCAGTAAGGCCTGAATTGTATCCACTGGAAATGACGCTTGGGTCAGGGTTCTCAGCAGTACACTGAAGCAATAAGGTAGAAATCAGATGGCAAGAGATTGAAGAGTAAATAAAAGGTGAAAAAGTGGACATATCAGTAGATGTATTCTTTCTGGAAACTGAGCTCTAAAAGACAGTGACATTGCCAGAGGGATAGTTTTTGTTTTGAAGATTATTTTGAACATGACTATTTGCTGAGGGAAAACACACACACACACACACACACACACACACACACACACACACACACACACACACACACACACACACACACACACACACACACACACACACACACACGCTGGAGTTATAAGAAAGATGATAACTGATGAAGCCAGTTCCTGAAAGAGGAGAGAAAGATTAGAATCTAAGGACAGTTGTGTGGATTAGACCTGGTCAAAAGGTTCACCTCTTTCTCTGCAGTAGTGAGAGAAGTGTCTTTGTAGAGGGTTGAGAAGTACAGTTGAGTGATGAGAGGAAGACCCAACTTTTCTCTTTAGAAGCTTAGCTAGTACAGGCAAGGAGAGAAAGAATTTAACCAGGGAATGCAAATGCAGGTAAATCTATAGAGAATTGGAGCAGAAAAGCTGAGGGAACTGACACCTGACCGCCTCTATTTTCTCTGTGAAAAATGAAGCAATATGATAAGAGAACAAAGTGAAGGTCTGGAATAGCCACTGAGGAGAATGTGGAGGGGTAATAGAATTGCAGAGTAGTATTTAAACCCAGGAATGTATCCCCTAACTGTGCACCAATCCACATGATTGTAAGGTTTCTTTTTTTTGCGGGCCTCTCACTGTTGTGGCCTCTCCCGTTGTGGAGCACAGGCTCTGGACGCGCAGGCTCAGCGGCCATGGCTCACGGGCCCAGCCGTTCCGCGGCATGTGGGATCTTCCCGGACCAGGGCACGAACCCGTGTCCCCTGCATCGGCAGGCGGACTGTCAAGCACTGTGCCACCAGGGAAGCCCCTGTAAGGTTTCTTAAGCAGGATTCAGTCGAGTGTAGAATGGGCAGGTATTTCTGTGGTGTGTGAAAAAAGACACTAGGCTACAAAGGCACGGTCGAAACCCATGACCACTTCAAAGTACACCTCCCCCCATCCCCACCCCACAGATTTTCATGGGTCAAAATACTGAGTATCTAGAGAAGGGAGACTTTTTTCCTCTTCTGGGGCCTAGGAGTAGTCCCTTATATTCAGAAGACATTCAGATATTGTTGACTGATTGGATTAATTAATAAATAAAATCTGACTCTGCTAAACATTTCTGAATACAAGCATTAGATTTAAATTTTTATCTACTGGGGGTGAATATATTGAATAATTCAAAGCATTAGAACACTGTTTCAAGAGCTATATTCCCATAATTTACTTATGCTTAAAATGATTAGACTGATGCCAAACTCTAATAAAACCCATTCTGTAACACAGAAGTTTATTAGAATAAACATACATGTACCGTATCCAATGTTAAAATTATTTCACATCGCATGTAGGTTTTACCTCCATTCGTTTTTTTTTTTTAATGCTTTTAAAGTCTGTGCTTTAAATAATTTGCACATCTGTAAACAAATCTTAGATGACCAAAGATACAATGTATCCACTAGATACTGAACATCAAAATTTAGGAATTGGAACTGATAGTTATATCCTATTGCACTAAATATTCCTCTAAAATTCTGGACAGAGAAGAAAAAAGAGATTAAAATAAATCACTTGAAATGAGGTAAGTTGTATGAAAAGGTTTTTAATAGCAAATATCACCAATGTTGAGATAAGAATATTAAAAATATTCATGGAAAATTCACTTAAATGTTTGCAATAGTCTAGGTTATTTTTAAAAACAAAAAATTAAAAATTACCAAAATTCCTTATTAGAAAAAGAGACAATTACTGGTTCTATAAGATCTGTATACATTCTGAGTCTTTTATTTAGAAAAAAGAAGTGATACAAACATTCACAAGTTTAGCAAAAAGGAAAAAAAAAGTGACTATTAGGACTAACATTTCAAGCTGCCTTTTGGAAAGAAAATTAAAAACAGAGGTAGATGGTTAATTATATTAGTAGCCAAGTTACTCAAATGACTAATTTTTGTTTTGGTAGACATTCACCAAATTTTTATGCTTGAAGCCAAACAGTAAAATATTTAGGAGAAGAGAGTAAGATCTAGCACAGGTTATTTTCCTTTTATCAAAGAAAAATAATAAAAATAAACCAGGCTTAAGACCCCTGTTACGGATATGATTGTATAAAGTACTACAGTTCATGCACTTTTTAAAGCAGGAGAATGAACCTTATCCCTAAGCTTCCTAGTTTTATTTGAGGCCAAGCCCCAAGCCCCAGCAGGCCTGGTCAATCAAAGTAGGACTGTAGGGTGCCTCGGCGCCGGACATCGCAGGTCCAGCAGTGGAAGCCTCCTCCCAGGGAATTGGCATTACGAATGTTAACCTTAATGGTACTGATACCTGCATGGAAAGAGAGAGACGTGGCCAGTTAGATGGACTCACGTGAAGATTCTTCTATAGAAATGAGCCTAAAAATGGGTAGGAATACTGTGGTTCTAACCCTTAAGTCCACCCCAGGATAGTCTTTCAATTTTATTCGTCAATTATATTTCATCTAATCTATTCCACGGCTAATATAAAACCTTCACCAGAAAGTCAGCAGAGACTCTGAAGTCTATTTTGTTCTATTGACTCTTCACAAGTCAACAGGTTTCATGAGTGGATATATCTGACAAATGTTCAGAAACAATCCAAATAGTAAAATTTCAAGGCCTTTTAGAATTATGCTTTAACTACTTTGTCAGACTGTTTCTAATTTTACCATGTCAATTTAGTAAGAAAAGTATAATTTAGCCAACCTGAAAAGTTGACTTTACCTACCCACATATAAGCAGAGTTTATCTGACACAATTAGCTTGACCAGGCCACCTTAAGGAAACAATGGAACAGAACTCATCTGGGTTGTATGGTCATACAGGTATCAAAGCTACTCAGGCAGTTAGTTTAATCCAGCACCATTTGTATTAATATGGTTATGATGTACATGGCCCAGTCAACCAATGGTATTTTGGAAGAATCTGTTGTGTTTGGCATAATGGGGTTTTAAAAAGAAAATCTATTCTCCTCTCTCAAGGAATCCATGATTTTGAGAGGAAAGCTAAGCTACAGAGTTGCTAAAGGGCCCACTGGTATAGTTAGAAAGGCAGCATGAGTCATCTAGAAAGCCTTTCATGAGAAAGTAAGACTGAGCAGGGCTTTGAAGAGTAAAAACAGGGTTTGGACACAGGTTCAGGAGTGGGCTTGGGATAAGAAGTGGGCTTTTAACCATGAGCATGTATTTCCTGATAGAAAGACATATCTATCTTAGATGGCTAGAGCCATATAACCTTGAACTGGAGAGAAGTTAATTTGCTTTAACAAGTTCCCTATGTTCAAAAAGACTTTATTAAAAACAAAATTATAAATCAGATATTTGGTACTTAATAATATTTTAAGTTGAGAAACAATAAAATCTTAAAGGACAGGAAACTGAACCCAAGCAACTGGCTTATTTAACAAAAGCCACGAAAAAAAAAGTGGGATAGCATTACAGGTGAAATCATTAGATTGGGCTCAATCTAAAACTAATGGGCTAATCTTTTTAAACTGATACTTCATTAAAGAGGGATGTTTCAAAGGGGCAAACAATATCTTCTGAGTAGTACACCTGAAATATAAGACATAAATCAAAACATAACTTGATTTCAACAAGTGTACTGCCTGGCTTTATTTGACACTTAGGATATGTCAAGTAGAATGATAGTGATAAACACACACTTCTGCACCCTAATAACAGCCATATGAAAATTCTTTAAATGCTTTTCTCAGTATAGAATAACTGGTCTAAATTTTGAATACCATGATAAGCAAATTCCCACCCAAGTAATAACCAGTTCTGCTTTTTAGTTCAAAGCTGAAATGATTTACTGACATCCTCTATTGTATTTCATTACTTTGTTCACAGTGCTTATCACACAGATAAGTCACTTCTATATCTGTATCCTTATACGTCCTTTAAAATATGTAATGACAAATTACTTTTAAAGGACCCCAACAATTTCTTATTTGGCGAAGGGCCAAATCATCTATATGCTTATCTGCAAAGGGGTAGCTCTCCACACTTGGGCACCAGGAAGTTAGATAAGTCATAGAAGACTGATAAACTTATTGCTCAGGGGGTGTCTAAGGAGCCTGGGATGCATCTCCAACCTTTTGAGGTTGTGATTGTTGAAAAGAAGTATATTGTCCATCTATGAAATAACAACTTGGTACTTCTAAAAGGAGCAGAAATTTAAATAGATAAATCATACATCAGACCTAGCATGTCATTTCTTCTCATTTAATATTTTTGAATATGAACATGTTTCATTTATGCTGGGTACATACCCAGCTTTTCAAACATCTTTTGAATCGGGACTTCGTTGGCATCCACCATAACACGCTTTTCATCTAGCATTAAGACATTCATGGAAAGCCATTTGGACGACATCCAGAGTGGGTGATCTAAAAATAGCAATAACCGTTAAATCATGTCTGCTGTTATTCTTGGTTAAAGCAAGGATTCAGAAGTGAAGAATATTCAAGTGACAGCTCAATTCTTTCAATAGTTCAGTTTCCCTGTGAAAATTTATTTTAATCTTAAGACTATCTGTAAATGTTATGAATCAATCCATACTCATTACACATTTGAATTTCACCTTGTTGTCTTTAAAAAGCCATTTCTTGCTTTCCGTCAAATTGTTTTGTACTGATTTTTCCTGTCTTTTCATTTTCATTTTCTATGGAAGGAGAGGTTGTGAACACAAGTCCAGCCTTGTTCTAGTGCCCGTAGTGCCAAGCACCAGTTTACTGCTTACCGGAGAAATATTCTAAATTGCTAATATGCAGGCTGCTGTCTATAGGTGAAAGATTCTTGGCCACTGAAGTAATTATTTTAGGCTATGAGTATACAAAAGTAAACATACCATCTGGGATGACTGGTATTGGAGGAGTAACTATGGTCCATCCTGCTTTCTTGAAAAGATCAATCTGCAAGACCAAAATAAAAAAAAACCCCCCAAACCCAAAGAGGCTTAAATCTATAGATACTATTCTTATCATTCTTGGTCTCTGATAGGCCTTATGATTAATAATTCTTTTTGAGAAGCTGTCTTCTCAACTGCCAAAATTTAAAAATTAAAATTTCAAAACATTTGGATGATTTTGTCTGAATCTTAGTTAAAATGTACATAAAGTCCTCAGATTGCCAGATTAAAATTAAAAAGTAACAGAAATGTTAAAGCTTTTAAAGATATTCTTGTGCTTTTCACAGGTTTCAGAGATTTTTTAAAAGACCAAAGATATTTTCCTTGAGAAATTCTCATTAAAGAAAATGAAAATATTTCCTCTTACTTAGTTGTAAGAAAACAAAATATGACTATGTCAAACCCATAGTCCATCCACTTCATAGTCTGTCACTTTGCGTCTGTGACCATGGTATAAAGACAGATGTTAGGAATATACTCCCAAAGAACCATAACTGTCCCTAGTGACCTATTATAACCCAACCATCCCTAGTTCACATACCCACTTAGTATATAAATTATATTAAATAAATATTTAATAATATATAATTGATTTATGTAAATTATATATAAATAAATTAAAATGAAGTGAATAAGTAATCTTGGTCATTGGTCTAAATATATAGAATAGAAATGAACAGTGATATGGTAAAATAGTGAATTTTGCAATGGCGCACTGCAGCCCAGCAAATAACACAAAATCACTCACCGCCCAACTGGAAGTAGGGGGCAGTGGGCAGAAGTAGGAGGCTGCAGGGGGGGGATAGACCTGCTGCAGTGCAGTGGCTCTGCTCCTCCCCTGCAGGGTGGGCCTGGCTGAAGGGAGCCCCACTGGAGAGGGAAGAAGACACCCACTGCCTAGTGGTGTTACCCCAGACATGCAGAGATCATCTTGTTTGCAATTCATCTGCTGAGGAACCTCGGCTGCAAGTTATGAGATAATACCACTCTGTTCAATAAAAACACACACATACGCACAAACTTGAGGCTCTGACAGCAGCAAGCAGCCAAAGTCAGAGTCTGATGACACTACACTAATTATCACGGCTACAGTGTATATTTCTGAGTGTTGGACATCCTGTAGTAAATATAACATAAGCAATCCAATGTTTGATCATAATAATGTGAGCATTGCTGAATCTGTCATTTAGAACCATTAGGAAATCACGGAAGTGCTTAAAATAATAGTGGCAATTCCTTCAGTTGCCAAACTCTCTTGATTTTCCAGAGTCCTAAGAACTCCCCTACCTGGTGACATGGTCGGTCAGGATTGGAAAGCACGAGACCGGGCCCAATGATATTGAAGGTGGCATCAATGTGCATCGGATTGGGGTCTTTAAAGGAGATGATATGCACTCTGTAGTCTGGAGCGAGATGCTTACGCATCCATTCAATGCCCATGTAGTTTGTCACCTGAAAATAGAAAAGGAGACATAAACCTATAAAGATTTGGTTCTATGTTTAGATAACTAAAAATAGGATGAAAATATTTTAATTTTGGAAATTTAAAATATAATAATAAAGTGAGAAGTTTCCGAGGTAGCCTTTATCCACCTGGCTTCTCTGTGCAAAGATGTCTCTTCCAGCTCGAATGAAGTCAGCAGCATCAAAGCACGGCTCGAACTCAGTCGTCACAAATTTTCCCTGAGCAGCCAATTTGTGTCTGTCTTCTACAGAATGGATGGGGTAATCCTAATTGGAACAAGAATGAACACACACAGTGCCTTGGTTCATGAAGAGATGACTCATAGGGCCTTCATTACTAAGAAAATTAGTTCAACATCATCATTTCCTGAAACACTACGGCCCTGTTCTAGACTGAAACAGGCATGGGAAGATGTAGGCCCATGCTAAGCAAACCAAAATAAACCAAACCACCAACAAAAAAATGAAAAACTAGGCATGACAAGTTCCTGATACTTGGAAGCAGGTGGTACAGAGGCAGTAATGAAACTGAAAATATTCCATGACCCATCCAATGATTTATGTATCTATCTACAGTACTGAAAATCTGCAAGATGAAGTCATTCTGTTCTTTTGAAAAAGGAGGTTGGCCCTGAGCCTAACTCATACCATAAAATGCGATGCCATGCATCCGCTACCAAATTTGACTGGGTATGCGGTTGGGTAATAGATTCATTACTTACTTATGTCTTTAAACCCATAAAGGGTTTAAAGAAATTTTCATTTTTTGATTCCTTCTATAAGTGATCAAATAGTAAGTGATCTAGTAAGAGACATACACTTCCTTTTACTGTGAATACGGCCTACAGACCAAATTCTTTTTCTAGAAGAGGCTGGAGTTCAGCCTAGTGACTGTTCTGTCTCCACCAATGAATAGCTGTGCGCCTTTAGACAAGTTTTCCTCCCTGTAATGGAATGAAACTACTCCCTCATGAGGTTGTTGTGAAAAATAAACAGGACTGAGGGTGTAAATAAAGTACTTAGTTCAAGATCTGGCACATGGTAAACACCAATAAGTGTTAGCTATTATTATTACTGTTATTATAACTTATCATTTACTGTTATTTTCATCATAAAACAATCAGTTTTCGAAAAGTAGGTCATCTCAGCTTCTGAAATACATAATAAATACAAGGTTCAGAGAATCTGTCAGTCTCTGTGGATTATTTAGAAAAGTTACTGATAAGCTCTCCCATAACTGGGGACTTACCTGGTCATAAAGCTCATCAGCCATTGTGGGCTTAGGAGCTGTTGTCCACTTGGCCCCGCGGCGGAAGTAGTCTTTGATAATTGCTCTGTACGCGCGGTACTCAAAGAAGCGAGCGCGCCAGGCCATGGGAGCCTCGATAATCTCATTTCCCACAACTATCAGGATGTCTCGAGGCATCGCACCATATAAACCTGTCAGGCCAGAAAGTTCCAGAGCAACTTCAGTGATGCTAATTTCCAAGACAGAAGAGTCTATATCATGTGATTTCATTCTTTGGTAAAAAAATAAAAATTACAGAAAACCTATACGTGTATATGTACATAATTTTACGCAAATGAAAAAATATTAAATGATACATCCTAGACTGTTAACATGAATTCTGTGTGGGGATGATGAAGCCAGGCCAAATAGAAAAAAAAAAAAAAAAAGAAAAGAGAAAAAGAAGCATCTCTTGGTCAAAGACATCTTGAACCACCAAGTTTTCACCTTTTGTAACTCCTAACAGAGTTTTTCAGGGAATATCAGTACCACAAGATGAAAATTGGGCCAAGGATCACTTATACAACTGTAAATTAGAACACACCAAACTCCGCAACTAAGGAGCCCACCTGCCACAACTAAGACCCAGCACAACCAAATAAATAAATAAATATTTTTTAAAAAAAAACAACACTGAACTCAGGCACAAAAACAATCCTGCAGCAGTGTCAGTTAAAAATAAGATGGGAATGTTTCTGTTCCCCTTTTAATTTCTGTTCTTGAGGAAAAGTAAATGGAATCCACTGGTCTTATGTAAGGAAATGCTCATGAAGTTTAGAAAAACTGCTTCTTTCAAGGAAATTCTAGATTTACAATAGAGTTTAAAATGTGTACCTCTAAGTCTTACCAAAAAGAACCAAACTGTTCCTAAATAATCTTTAAAGTTTTGAAGGATTATTAAAACAAAGGGATCTCTGAGAAATAATCAGAGCTTTCTCCTTACAGATTGAGAGAAATTAAAAAATTAAGACTCTAGCAGTTAAAGTGTCCAGTATCACTTACCCGTAGACTCAAAATCAGGAGTTTTATACTTCAAGGACCAGTCAATGGTGTCAGGCCTCCTCACTGTCACTCCTTCCATTTTTAAAATATTGCACATTTCTTCAATTTCGGCAACAGCCTTTTTCAAATGATCTTTGGGAAAATGATGGCCCCCATACTTTTGGTAAAAAGTCCAGTACTTTTCATATGTGTTGGCCTAGAACCAGAAGAAAGTAAGTGAAATACTTACAGGAAAAAATTACAGCTCAAGATAGGTTCATAGGTTGTGAACAATTACTTGTATAACTTACTGGAATTGAGACTGAGACCACATCTGGTACAGTGTTCATCCCCAGAACCAAGCACACTGACTCTGGGAAGACACTCAATATTTGTTGAATGAAGATCTCTAAATTCTCTGGATGTTTTGAGACCTTTTGTTCCTTCTGCCTGAGATCTCATGCCTTACCACACACAGCATGTCTGCCCTCACATGGGCTTGGAACGCTCTTGGGCCACTTTTTACATGCTTCATAGACAAAATAGGACATGGACACTCCCATTAGACAGTCTCAATGAAATCAAATAAGAGAACAAACAAAACAGCTTAATAAAAGCACACCTATACGAAGATAAAACCATGGGCTACCCAGGCATCCCAGAATTCTGTCTAAAAAACAGCACTTCAAGATACTTTGTAGGAAAATAGGACACTGCTCCCTTAAAGGTTAGGGACATTCTCTCAACTATGCTTTGTTTCTCTTAAAAAGCCATTATTGATTATTTTCTCATTCAACAGAATCACCACTTGGCAAACCTGTGCAGCGGTGCAAGTCTACCTTTAGTGCTTCCTACACTTCCCTGCCAAAGTGTCTCTGCCCACCAACCTCTCTTCTCCCAATCCATCTAAGCTTTCATAGTGCTTCAGGTCCTTTCACCATAAAAAGAAGTGATTTGAGGGCTTCCCTGGTGGCGCAGTGGTTGAGAGTCTGCCTGCCGATGCAGGGGACATGGGTTCGTGCCCCGGTCCAGGAAGATCCCACATGCCGCGGAGCGGCTGGGCCCGTGAGCCATGGCTGCTGAGCCTGCACGTCCGGAGCCTGTGCTCCGCAATGGGAGAGGCCACATCAGTGAGAGGCCCGCGTACCGCAAAAAAAAAAAAAAAAAAAAAAAAGAAGTGATTTGATAAGCAAATCCCCAAATTTTTAAGTAGCTGAAAAACAAATCTTAACATTTAGGAAGTGTCCAAGGGTTATACGCATTTTAAAAGACAACTGAATGGAAAGCGGTTGAATGCTTTAAAAAGGCTCAATCAATTTGCTAAAAATTACTATTGAATTAGGGTAGGTACAACAACTATAAAATACTGGTTTTCAAAAGTGGAACAGTCTGGAAGGATTCTTCATTCAGATTGTTTTCCATGTGCAAGGTTCTCAGTCAAATTAAAAAATACATTGGGAAATGTAGGAGACACACATGGATATAATTTATTAAGACACACAAAGCAGAATTCCAATCAGAAGATCCAAATGCTAAGAAAAAGCCTTGGACCTTCATCAAAAGATTGGCAAAGCAACGTACATTTATATGTTTTAAGTTTTTAAAAAATGTTTAAAGCAGGTATTTTTATTTTATTCTTATTTTTAACATCTTTATTGGAGTATAATTGCTTTACAATGGTGTGTTAGTTTCTGCTTTATAACAAAGTGAATCAGTTATACATATACATATGTCCCCATATCTCTTCCCTCTTGTGTCTCCCTCCCTCCCACCCTCCCTATCCCACCCCTCTAGGTGGTCACAAAGCACCAAGCTGATCTCCCTGTGCTATGCGCTGCTTCCCCCTAGCTATCTATTTTACGTTTGGTAGTGTATATATGCCCATGCCACTCTCTCACTTTGTCCCAGCTTACCCTTCCCCCTCCCCGTATCCTCAAGTCCATTCTCTAGTAGGTCTGTGTCAAAGCAGGTGTTTTTAAAGTGTTTCCTTATATCATTGATTAACCAACCACTAGTCCTAATCATGTCCGATGAGGTTTCCATTATTACAAATCAGATAACTTCAGACAGTGGTAAGTGCCATAAAGAAGGGGAAACTGGGTAATGAGACAGACTATCTAGATGTCTAGCTCTTTAATGTCAAAGACCATGTCTCTTCCAGATTATATGTCTCTACATCCACTTTCACCTCAGCCTGATAAGTATCAAACATATGGAAGCAGACCTGCCTCTTGTTAGTTCAATACCTAGGTTCACATCAATTAGGCTGGAGCTGAGCCTGCTGGGGAGGGAATAAGAATCTGAAAAACAGGTCTTCAGCAAACAGGGAGATGCCAGTGAAGCTCTAAAACGGGGGCTGGCAAACTAAAGTCCATGGGCCAAATCTGGACTGCTGCCTGTTTATGCAAATAAAGTTTTATGGAACATAGAACTACTCATTTACATATGGCCTGTGGTGGTTTTGCACTACAGTGGCAGAGTTGAGAGTGGAGTAGTTGTGACAGAGACCTATGGTCTGCAAAGCCTGAAACATTAATTATCTGGCCCTGTAAAGAAAAACCTTGCCAAACCCTGTCTAAATGATCAGTTAGTTGCTTTACTTTTGAAGATCTATAGGTAAACAATAAGCTCAATTTCTGGCCCATGAAAAATGTTATCAGAATTAAAAATTTGATTGCTTGTTAAGATCAATCCACTCTTTTAAAACACAGAACAAAACAAGAGCACTCTACTGTTTTCTACTCCTAGGAGGTCCTGCAGTAGCAACCAGAGGAGAGGATAATAATGACTCTTTATATTCCTCTCAGACACATCCTGGTACTACTCATCCATTCACCACTTCCTCCTTCTCATGCCAGGCACATCTCTAACAGTCCCCGAGGGGACAAGAAGTCTTTGAAAATTTAACACTGGGTGAAATAGTTTCTGCTGCACAGCCATGTTTTCTTGCTGGACACATTCCAAAGTATCCCATGTGACTATTTGTGCAGAGTGAAGCTTGCTTGATAAATATAAACTTCCCTGGGAGAAAAAAGTTATTTGAACAAGTGTGAATTCTCTTGTATAGTTCATACTCTGGCTAAGGTTGAACAAAGTCTGAGTGATCAGGCCAGACTACATTTTCCAAGAGATAATTGGAAATTATTTACACTTCCTTTACAACCCTGCTAAGTAAGTTAGCAATCATTTACCAAGTGTCTGCAAGATAAAAAAACACTGTATTAAATGCTTAGCATGGGATGTTTTTAATAATCTGTTGCAGACATGTGGCTGCACTCCTAGAAACCTGATAGTCTTTCAGAGCCTAAAATCCTTTAGGGGTGTTTGCCAAATGAATTTTAAATACTGTCTTTGGAAGGCTAGGAAATCTCAATAGAAACATTATTTATCCAGCTGCAAACTGATACTACATTAACGTTGATCGACTTTGTATTTTTTTAATTAATTTTTATTGGAGTATAGCTGCTTTACAATGTTGGGTTAGTTTCTGCTGTACAGCAAAGTGAATCAGCTATACGTATACACATATCCCCTCTTTTTTGGATTTCCTTCCCATTTAGGTCACCACGGAGCACTGAGTAGAATTCCCTGTGCTGTACAGTAGGTTCTCATTAGTTATCTATTTTATACATAGTAGTGTGTATATGTCAATCCCAATCTCCCAATTCATCCCACTCGACTTTGTATTTTTAAAAGGTCCTTTTATCAAGGGCTTTAGAAAAAAAAGACAAAAGCAAAACAAAAAGCACATATTTGATGGAAAGTATTCACCATGTTTGCAGAATAAAAAGCCACATAGCTTTCAAAAATTGTGCTTCCTGATGACTATGTTCCTCATTCCCATAAAATTTTTCTAGCACTTACATCTTCCAACATATCTTATGCTCTAACTGCCTATAAATGGTTTACTACACTATTTTATATTTCATTGGTCCCAAACTGATTAATATGTCTGTGTCATTTTTCTCCAACTAGAAGGTAAGACCTTCTAGTTGGCCATGCATGTCTTAGATTTAATTTCCTCTCCCTCGATACCTAGTTTCTTATGTGTCATAAAGCAGAAATAATCAGACAAATGAATGAAATCAATACTGCTAAAGCTACTATTATCTACAATTATTATACCCTCAACAGACTTGGCAAATTGCATCCCTACAACTATAATGAGTTGTAGTTTTGTCCTTTAAGTAACATGTAACCTTTTACTTTCCTATTTAATCTCATTAGGTAGATAGCAACCCTCTTAATATCTTCATTTTAGTGAGGCCCAGAAATTTGTGGAATCAAGATCACAAGGTCAAATAGCTGATTAACTGAGATTAGCTAATAAGCTTTTATCAAATACCTAATTCAATCCTGATCTCCTGACTTCAGCCTGGCACACCTTCCAAAAGTCCATGAAATTTCAAAATCTAAAATCATAAATCAAGTGACAACTCAAAATAATGTCTTAGAATTCTGATTCCGTAAGATCACATGATATAAAAGTCAATTATTCTAAAGACAAATAGAAGGATAAATTATTGCTTGAATTTGAAATTTAATTCCACCCAATTAAAATGGTTAGGGGATGGGACTTCCTTTCAAGAAAAGACTTCAGGGCTTCCCTGGTGGCGCAGTGGTTAAGAATCCGCCTGCCGATGCAGGGGACACGGGTTTGAGCCCTGGTCTGGGAAGATCCTACATGCCACGGAGCAGCTAAGCCTGTGCACCACAACTGCTGAGCCTGCCCTCTAGAGCCCGCGAGCCACAACTACTGAAGCCCACGCGCCTAGGGCCCGTGCTCCACAGCAGGAGAGGCCACCGCAATGGGAGGCCTGCGCACCATAATGAAGAGCGGCCCCTGTTCACCACAACTAGAGGAAGCCCGCGCCCAGCAACGAAGACTCAACACAGCCAAAAATAAATGAATAAAATAAACTTATTAAAAAACAAGACTTTAAAAAGATCGTGCCTTTTTAAAACATGTGGATGATACATAAATTAATCTGTTCATCAAATTTCAAATATCAAAACCAAAGGTAGTTTCAGAACAACTAGAATAAGTTATGACTTTTTCTATTACCTTCTCTTCAAGGTCTAACTCAAGAATTATTTTCTTCGTTTAGGAAGAAGACTTCCTAACTATTCAGCATTTGGTCATTGCTTTTCCCTTAGCTCTCCTGGTATTTGAATTCAACTGCCTTGCCAGCTAGTTGCCATAAGATACTTAGTATTAGTCTTCATTTCTACGTAATAAACATCATACCTCTCCAAATGGAAAACAAGTTCTTTTGTGCTAATAACTCTGGCGCCCTGAGCCCACGTGCCGCAACTACTGAAGCCTGCGTGCCTAGAGCCCGTGCTCCGCAACAGGAGAAACCATCGCAATGAGAAGCCCACGCACCGCAGCGAAGAGTAGCCCCTGCTCACCGCAACTAGAGAAAGCCCACATGTAGCAATGAAGACCCAATGCACCGAAAAATAAATAAATAAGTAAATTTATAAAAAAAAAATTAACTCTGATAGAAGCTAGAGGTGGTTTAGAGAGTGCAGCAAATAGGGGAGACCAGTTAGGAGTTCACCGCAATAGTCCAGGCAGTAGATGAGATCCTGACCTAAGGCAGTAGCAGAGGGATGGAGGTAAGGTTCATTTTGATAAAAGACTTGTTCGATCTTGGAGAATGGATGTGGAGGATGTGACTGAAGGAGAAATAAATAAAAGTTTTAGCTTGAATAAATAGGAATGCCCAAAACTGAAAGGAAGGAATGAAGAACGTCCCAGTTTTGCAGAGTGGCTGGCAGCTGAACTCAAATGTGCCATGTTTGAGGTCCAGTGGCAATATCCAACAAGGAGTTTAACGTGTTCATATGGACAGAATTCAGGAGAGAGATCTGGACCAGAGTGGAGGGGTGGGAGGAAGCTATGAGAACAGCTACAGTGAAATTCTGTTCAGCCCAACATTACAGACCGTAAAGGAAGAAGATGTGAGGAATAGGGAAAGAACTAATATCCCCCCACCCCCCGAAACGGTCTCCCCAAACCTGAAGGAGGGAGTAATCATTGGTGTAGATAGTGTCAAATACTGCAGAGATGCCAAGTAAGATATCATCAGCCACTGGATCTGGGTAGTCTTGGGTAAGCTAAAGTGAACACAGTTACAGAGGAGAGTGGGAGCAGAAGCCAGACTGCAGACCATGAGGAATGAACCCGCTCAGACATGAGAAACCCTGGCTTTACCTTCACCTCCACAGTGAATGGTGGAACACAGGCATTTTCTGCTCTGCCCACTATCACTTCCTCTAAGGGGTCCCATTCGTTGTAAGAGGAGACAGGGCAGTCCTTGGGCAGAGGATCAGTGGCCTTGTCGTCAGCTGCACAGGAGTTCCGGGAGGAAGCCGTAGCTGCCTGGGTGCTCTGGAAAGTTCGCTGCACCCATCCCGTTACAGTTCTTCCAAGCTTCCAAGAACAAAGAAAAGATTATTGTGTGGTCCTGCACAGTACTTGGGGGAGGGGGAAGTAGAGGTAGGATGAAAACCCAGGATAACACAGCCAGGCATTTAAAATCTTTTAGGAGAATGTAAACCAAGATGTTAGTGGATAGGTGGGTAGTGGGGTTACAGATTTTACTTTTGTGTTTATTTATACATTATCTTTTTATGTATTATGTTAATTGGTATAACTCTTTAAAACTTCTCAGAAGATTTTGTCCCCAACGACCATACACCCCCATTTATATCTCGGAATGGTTTTCTGCAATCAGGCCTTAAGCAAGTTTTCTGCAGATGATGGGTCACCCTTCTTCCCAGAAAAACCACAGAAAGTGGCTCCGGATCTCCTTGCCAAGTCCAGCTGGGGGAGGGAGCCTCCTGTCCCCTTCAGTACCAAAGGTTACTAGTATTAGGATCCTCTCCCCCCGCCCCACGCAAATGAAACTATAGAAGCATTTTAAATGACTTTATCTTTCAGAATAATCAGCTTCAAACCATCAATTTGTCCTCACGGACACACACTTCACATTATTTGGCACTGCAATTATGAGAGAGTGACCAAGTGCCACAGGCTTATTTTACAGATGGTCCACAGTACCCTAGGCAAGATAAGGATTAACTAACCCAGGTACAAACTTAAACAACTAGGAAGGAGATCTAAGAACTTCAAAAAAGGCTTTTGAAAATGTAGAGCCCATAAACTCTAGATCAGGGAGAGTCCCTCATACACTGGGCAAACCTCAACCCCACAGATCTCTATCCGGTTCTGTTAAAAGCCTTAGGAAGGAGGCAGGAGGGGAGCCAGGGTGGAGACTAAAAAGCAGGAGGGAGTGACAGCTGTTCTGAAGCCAGTTGCTGGCGGAAGCCAAACTGCCTGGCTATTCCCGTCCCAGGAGCTAGGGAGGGTTTGCTGCAGGCGCGTGCTTGCATACCAGGAAAGCGGAGGGCAGGACCGGGCAGAAATCTGGGTACAGACCGAACTCGCTCCAACTCCTCTCGCGACTCGGGACTCCACGTTACACTTGGAATGAGCCTGCTCGCTCCCCCTCCGTCCCCAAGTCCCACTTCGCCCCTTCTCCCGTCCATCCACGGTACACGCATGCCCAACTCTCTGCCCACCCATAGCGATGAGCCGCCAAAAGGCCGCCCTTTTTCACTAAGCCGTGTTGCTTGTCGCCCTCGCCCCCTCCGGCTGGGGAGGGCGGCGCCCCGCGCACTGACGGCCAACGCAACCCGAGGCGCGTAGACCGCAGCTGTGCCCACTGGGTGTGGCCCCAACGCACGACCCCTTCCCCTGGGACACCGCCAAGCTTCCGGCAGCCGGCAAAGGCTCCTGAAGCCGAGCTTCCAAGGGGGCCCAGAAAGGACAGGGTCGTGCAAGGCTGGCGGGGGAAAGCCAGGAAAGGAGAGAGGGAAGAGAGCACGCGGCTGCCCGATGAGGCGGCGGCGCACGCACCCGAGACCCGATGTAGTGCACCGCTTCGGCGCCGCGGCTCCCGCCGCGCAGACACCGCACCCGCAGCATCGTCTCGTGCCCGCCTGGTCCACAAGCCGACTGTGCCCAGCTCTCGGCCACCTCCTTCCGAGTGCCCCGAGAGCGCGCCCGCAGCAGGGTGTCCCGGTGCTCGGCCTTTTGTAGCCTCGCCCCGCCCCGGCCGCCCCCCGCCTCCTCCCGCGCGCCCCCCCGCCTCCCGCGCGCCCCATTGGCTGCCGGGAGCAGGTGGCGGGGCCGCGGAGCGCACGGCTGCGCGCGGGATCTCCCGGGAGTTAGGAACGGCAGGGAGAGCGGGGGACGCGGGGTCAAGTCCCCCGGGCTGGCCCTCTGTTAGCTTGTCAGTCCGCCCACTGGTTTCTGCCGAGCTCCGCCAGCCCCGCCCGGGTCCGCCGAACCAGGCCCCCAGTCTCAGGGACGGGCAGGAGGACGTGATTTCTGACGAGTCAAGTAATGATATATACATGTATGGTTTTAAATTTACATTTATGGATTTAAATATGCAAAGCGTGAGTAGAGTCTCACGTTTAAATTCATCTCTGTGCACTGATCCACTCCCCTCATTTTGCAGTGAACGAAACCACCTCAAGTTTAGGTGGCTTCTTAGGGCAACACCGGGATGGAGCCTGGAGGGAACCAAGTCTGGAACTCAGGTCATCCGCTCCCCGGGGTGCTGCGTGGTCCACCCACTAGCCTGTTACGTGTTCTTCGGAATACTTGTCGTTTCATAGTCTTCGGCCATGTGTCCCTGGCTTGAGAAACTCAGTCATGAAAATAGAGATAGATGTGGGCCAGAAATGAGGGAGGACTACAGGGAATTTTTTCCCTTCTATCTCATGTATTTAAATTTTGTTTCAATTTGATAAAGATACATTTGTTAGAAAAGTAGCTCCCAAACAGTGCAAAGTTTTAATTGCTGCAGATTTTTGCAAAACTAGAGAACTCGGTTTAACATTTATATTGTTAGAAGGAGAGGGGACAGAGAGTATTTCATGTCTGTGCCTACAATATATGTAATTACTTATTTTTCATAAGTAATTAAGAGCTGTCATTTTTTTTTCAGGTGGGTTCTTTTTTTTTTACACCTTTATTAGAGTACAATTGCTTTACAATGATGTGTTAGTTTCTGCTTTATAACAAAGTGAATCAGTTATACATATACATATGTTCCCATATCTCTTCCCTCTTGCATCTCCCTCCCTCCCACCCTCCCTATCCCACCTCTCCAGGTGGTTACAAAGCACCAAGCTGATCTCCCTGTGCTATGCGGCTGCTTCCCACTAGCTAGCTATTTTACGTTTGGTAGTGTATATATGTCCATGCCTCTCTCTCGCTTTGTCACAGCTTACCCTTCCCCCTCCCCATATCCTCAAGTCCGTTCTCTAGTAGGTCTGTGTCTTTATTCCTGTCTTACCCCTAGGTTATTCATGACATTTATTTTCTTAAATTCCATATATATGTGTTAGCATACAGTATTTGTCTTTCTCTTTCTGACTTACTTCACTCTGTATGACAGACTCTAGGTCCATCCACCTCATTACAAATAGCTCAATTTCGTTTCTTTTAATGGCTGAGTAATATTCCATTGAACACGTGTGCCACATCTTCTTTATCTATTCATCCGATGATGGACACTTAGGTTGTTTCCATCTCCGGGCTATTGTAAATAGAGCTGCAATGAACATTTTGGTACATGACTCTTTTTGAATTATGGTTTTCTCAGGGTATATGCCCAGCAGTGGGATTGCTGGGTCATATGGTAGTTCTATTTGTAGTTTTTAAAGGAACCTCCATACTGTTCTCCATAGTGGCTGTATCAATTCACATTCCCACCAGCAGTGCAAGAGTGTTCCCTTTTCTCCACACCCTCTCCAGCATTTATTGTTTGTAGATTTTTTGATCATGGCCATTCTGAAAGGTGTGAGATGGTATCTCATTGTAGTTTTGATTTGCATTTCTCTAATGATTAACGATGTTGAGCATTCTTTCATGTGTTTGTTGGCAGTCTGTATATCTTCTTTGGAGAAATGTCTATTTAGGTCTTCTGTCCATTTTTGGATTGGGTTGTTTGTTTTTTTCATATAGAGCTGCATGAGCTGCTTATAAATTTTAGAGATTAATCCTTTGTTAGTTGCTTCATTTGCAAATATGTTCTCCCATTCTGAGGGTTGTCTTTTTTTTTTTTTGCAGTACGCGGGCCTCTCACTGTTGTGGCCTCTCCCGTTGTGGAGCACAGGCTCTAGACGTGCAGGCTCAGTGGCCATGGTTCACGGGCCCAGCTGCTCCGCAGCATGTGGAATCTTCCCGGACCGGGGCACGAACCCATGTCCCCTGCATCAGCAGGCAGACTCTCAACCACTGCGCCACCAGGGAAGCCCTGAGGGTTGTCTTTTGATCTTGTTTATGGTTTCCTTTGCTGTGCAAAAGCTTTTAAGTTTCATTGGGTCCCATTTGTTTTTTTTTGTTTTTATTTCCATTTCTCTAGGAGGTGGGTCAAAAAGGATCTTGCTGTGATTTATGTCATAGAGTGCTCTGCCTATGTTTTCCTCTAAGAGTTTGATAGTTTCTGGCCTTACATTTAGGTCTTTAATCCATTTTGAGCTTATTTTTGTGTATGGTGTTAGGGAGTGATCTAATCTCATACTTTTACATGTAGCTGTCCAGTTTTCCCAGCACCACTTATTGAACAGGCTGTCCTTTCTCCACCGTACATTCCTGCCTCCTTTATCAAAGATAAGGTGACCCTATGTGCGTGGGTTTATCTCTGGGCTTTCTATCTTGTTCCATTGATCTATCTTTCTGTTTTTGTGCCAGTACCATACTGTCTTGATTACTGTCGCTTTGTAGTATAGTCTGAAGTCAGGGAGCCTGATTCCTCCAGCTCCGTTTTTCTTTCTCAAGATTGCTTTGACTATTCGGGGTCTTTTGTGTTTCCATACAAATTGTGAAATTTTTTGTTCTAGTTCTGTGAAAAATGCCAGTGGTAGTTTGTTAGGGATTGCATTGAATCTGTATATTGCTTTTGGTAGTAGAGTCATTTTCACAGTGTTGATTCTTCCAATCCAAGAACATGATATATCTCTCCATCTATTTGTATCATCTTTAATTTCTTTCATCGGTGTCTTATAATTTTCTGCATACAGGTCTTTTGTCTCCTTAGGTAGGTTTATTCCTAGATATTTTATTCTTTTTGCTGCAATGGTAAATGGGAGTGTTTTCTTGATTTCACTTTCAGATTTTTCATCATTAGTGTATAGGAATGCCAGAGATTTCTGTGCATTAATTTTGTATCCTGCTACTTTACCAAATTCATTGATTAGCTCTAGTAGTTTTCTGGTAGCATCTTTAGGATTCTCTATGTATAGTATCATGTCATCTGCAAACAGTGACAGCTTTATTTCTTCTTTTCTGATTTGAATTCCTTTTATTTCCTTTTCTTCTCTGATTGCTGTGGCTAAAACTTCCAAAACTATGTTGAATAAGAGCGGTGAGAGTGGGCAACCTTGTCTTGTTCCTGGTCTTAGTGGAAATGCTTTCAGTTTTTCACCATTGAGGACGATGTTGGCTGTGGGTTTGTCATATATGGCCTTTATTATGTTGAGGAAAGTTCCCTCTATGCCTACTTTCTGCAGGGTTTTTATCATAAATGGGTGCTGAATTTTGTCAAAAGCTTTCTCTGCATCTATTGAGATGATCATATGGTTTTTCTCCTTCAATTTGTTAATAAGGTGTATCACGTTGATTGATTTACGTATATTGAAGAATCCCTGCATTCCTGGAATAAACCCCACTTGATCATGGTGTATGATCCTTTTAATGTGCTGTTGGATTCTGTTTGCTAGTATTTTGTGGAGGATTTTTGCATCTATGTTCATCAGTGATATTGGCCTGTAGTTTTTTTACTTTGTGACATCCTTGGCTGGTTTTGGTATCAGGGTGATGGTGGCCTCGTAGAATGAGTTTGGGAGTGTTCCTCCCTCTGCTATATTTTGTAAGAGTTTGAGAAGGATAGGTGTTAGCTCTTCTCTAAATGTTTGATAGAATTCGCCTGTGAAGCCATCTGGTCCTGGGCTTTTGTCTGTTGGAAGATTTTTAATCACAGTTTCAATTTCAGTGCTTGTGATTGGTCTGTTCATATTTTCTATTTCTTCCTGATTCAGTCTTGGCAGGTTGTGCATTTGTAAGAATTTGTCCATTTCTTCCAGGTTGTCCATTTTATTGGCATAGAGTTGCTTGTAGTAATCTCTCATGATCTTTTGTATTTCTTCAGTGTCAGTTGTTACTTCTCCTTTTTCATTTCTAATTCTATTAATTTGAGTCTTCTCCGTTTTCTTCTTGATGAGTCTGGCTAATGGTTTATCAATTTTGTTTATCTTCTCAAAGAACCATCTTTTAGTTTTATTGATCTTTGCTATCTTTTCCTTCATTTCTTTTTCATTTATTTCTGATCTGATTTTTATGATTTCTTTCCTTCTGCTGACTTTGGGGTTTTTTTTGTTCTTCTCTCTCTAATTGTGTTAGGTGCAAGGTTAGGTTGTTTATTCGAGATGTTTCCTGTTTCTTAAGGTAGGATGGTATTGCTATAAACTTCCCTCTTAGAACAGCTTTTGCTGCATCCCATAGGTTTTGGGTCATTGTGTCTCCATTGTCATTTGTTTCTAGGTATGTTTTGGTTTCCTCTTTTATTTCTTCAGTGATCACTTCGTTACTAAGTAGTGTATTGTTTAGCCTCCATGTGTTTGTATTTTTTACAGATCTTTTCCTGTAATTGTCTCATAGCATTGTGGTCGGAAAAGATACTTGATACAATTTCAATTTTCTTAAATTTACCAAGGCTTGATTTGTGACCCAAGATATGATCTATCCTGGAGAATGTTCCATGAACACTTGAGAAAAAGTGTATTCTGTTGTTTTTGGATGGAATGTCCTATAAATATCAATTAAGTCCATCTTGTTTAATGTATCATTTAAAGCTTGTGTTTCCTTATTTATTTTCATTTTGGATGATCTGTCCATTGGTGAAAGTGGGGTGTTAAAGTCCCCTACTATGAATGTGTTACTGTCAATTTCCCCTTTTATGGCTTTTAGTATTTGCCCTATGTATTGAGGTGCTCCTATGTTGGGTGCATAAATATTTACAATTGTTATATCTTCTTCTTGGATCGATCCCTTGATCATTATGTAGTGTCCTTCTTTGTCTCTTCTAATAGTCTTTATTTAAAAGTCCATTTGGGGGCTTCCCTGGTGGCGCAGTGGTTGAGAGTCCGCCTGCCGATGCAGGGGACACGGGTTTGTGCCCCGGTCTGGGAGGATCCCACATGCCGCAGAGCGACTGTGCCCATGAGCCATGGCCACTGAGGCTGCGTGTCCAGAGCCTGTTGCTCTGCAATGGGAGAGGCCACAACAGTGAGAGGCCCGCGTACCGCAAAAAAAAAAAAAAAAAGTCTATTTTGTCTGATATGAGAATTGCTACTCCAGCTTTCTTTTGGTTTCCATTTGCATGGAATATCTTTTTCCAACCCCTTACTTTCAGTCTGTATGTGTCTCTAGGTCTGAAGTGGGTCTCTTGTAGATAGCATATACATGGGTTGTTTTTGTATCCATTCAGCCAATCTTGTCTTTTGGTGGGAGCATTTAGTCCATTTACATTTAAGGTAATTATCGATATGTATATTCCTATTCCCATTTTCTTAATTGTTTTGGGTTCGTTATTGTAGGTCTTTTCCTTCTCTTGTGTTTCTTGCCTAGAGAAGTTCCTTTAGCATTTGTTGTAAAGCTGGTTTGGTGGTGCTGAACTCTCTCAGCTTTTGCTTGTCTGTAAAGGTTTTAATTTCTCTGTCGATTCTGAATGAGATCCTTGCTGGGTAGAGTAATCTTGGTTGCAGGTTTTTCTCCTTCATCACTTTAAATATATCCTGCCAGCCCCTTCTGGCTTGCAGAGTTTCTGCTGAAAGATCAGCTGTTAACCTTATGGGGATTCCCTTGTGTGTTATTTGTTGTTTTTCCCTTGCTGCTTTTAATATTTTTCCTTTGTATTTAATTTTTGACAGCTTGATTAATATGTGTCTTGGTGTATTTCTCCTTGGATTTATCCTGTATGGGACGCTCTGTGCTTCCTGGACTTGATTAACTATTTCCTTTCCCATATTAGGGAAGTTTTCAACTATAATCCCTTCAAATATTTTCTCAGTCCCTTTCTTTTTCTCGTCTTCTTCTGGAACCCCTATAATTCGAATGTTGCTGTGTTTAATGTTGTCCCAGATGTCTCTGAGACTGTCCTCAGTTCTTTTTATTCTTTTTTCTTTATTCTGCTCTGCAGTAGTTATTTCCACTATTTTATCTTCCAGGTCATTTATCCATTCTTCTGCCTCAGTTATTCTGCTATTGATCCTATCTAGAGTATTTTTAATTTCATTTATTGTGTTGTTCATCGTTGCTTGTTTCATCTTTAGTTCTTCTAGGTCCTTGTTAAATGTTTCTTGCATTTTGTCTATTCTATTTCCAATATTTTGGATAATCTTTACTATCATTATTCTGAATTCTTTTTCAGGTAGACTGCCTATTTCCTCTTCATTTGTTAGGTCTGGTGGGTTTTTATCTTGCTCCTTCATCTGCTGTGTGTTTTTCTGTCTTCTCATTTTGCTTATCTTACTGTGTTTGGGGTCTCCTTTTTGCAGGCTGCAGGTTCATAGTTCCCGTTGTTTTTGGTGTCTGTCCCCAGTGGCTAAAGTTGGTTCAGTACCACATTATATTTATCTATTCATCAGTTGATGGACGTGTATAGTTTTCATTTGGGGCTATTATGAATAATGCTTTTATAAACATTTACGTACAAGTTTTTTTGTGAATGTATTTTTCATTGATCATGGATGTATATCTAGGAGTCAAATCACTGTATCATATGTTAACTCCATGGTTAACATTCTGAGGAACTGGCAAACTGTTTTCCAAAGTGGCTGTATGAGTTTTACATTCCCACCAGCAATGTGTGAGGGTTCCAGTTTCTTCACATCCTCATCGACACTTGTAAGTCCATTGTTTTTGATCATATCCATCCTAGTGGGTGTGACATGGTGTCTCACTGTGGTTTTAATTTGCATTGCCCCAGTGACTAATGATGTTGATCGTCTTTACATGTGCATATTGGCCATTTGTACGTCATCTTTGGGTCACCTCAGTCTTAGGACAGATAAAAATTAAAATACCTTTATTTAGAGCGGAACTGATGCCTGTTTATAGGAACCAACAGCATTCTTTCAAGTGAGGCCAAATTAATAGTTGTTTAAAAATGCAAAGGGGAAATACTTCTTTAAATATATAGCATATGACTCTGGGGTTAAACATACACTTTTATCTTTAAAAAGTTACAAAAATTAACCTCATAGCTAAGTGATTTCTCTTAAGGAAAGCTAAGGAAATTTCTCTTTTAGAGCAGAAAAATAAACAGTAACTACTGCTCACATCAAGAATTAAACAATGGGCTTGTAAGAGACATTACCACCAATATTCCTATTTTTGGAGGAGCCTCTGAGACTTGCTTAGGACTTAGTAGATAATGTAACAAATCTGCTGTTTTGAAAAAGATAAAGTTATCATTTTAATATTAATGAACCCACAGAGAAAAACTCAGTTCACATGAAAGATAAAGTATAAGCGGAGGGAGGCTATCATACAGCCCTGCCCCTGACAGTGCTCAATTAATATTTGTTGACTGAATTAATTTGAAAATAACTTCCACTCTACTTAATAATAGCTACTATTTACTGAATGCTTAAATGTGCCAGATTAAGAGCTTCATGTATGTTATCTTATTCACTCATCTATGAGGAAGTATTCTTTTTTTTAAAATAAGGACAAATTTTATTTATTCATTTATTTTTAAATTTTATTTATTGATTGATTGATTTTTGGCTGCATTGGGTCTTTGCTGCTGTGCGCAGGCTTCCTCTAGTTGCAGCGAGGAGGGCTACACTTCGTTGCGGTGCGCGGGCTTCTTACTGCTGTGGTTTCTCTTGTTGCGGAGCACGGGCTGTAGGCGCACGGGCTTCAGTAGTTGCAGCACGTGGGCTCAGTAGTTGTGGCTCATGGGCTGTAGAGCGCAAGCTCAGTATTTGTGGCGCACGGACTTAGTTGCTCCGGGCATGTGGGATCTTCCCAGACCAGGGATGTGTCCCCTGCATTGGCAGGCAGATTCTTAGCCACTGCGCCACCAGGGAAGTCCTGAGGAGGTATTCTTAAAATAATCTCAAATCTCATGTAGATGAAGAAATTAAGCCTTAGGGAGGTTAAATAAATTGCCCAACGTCAAACAGCTGCCTAGTGACTGACAGAGGCAAATTCAAACGCAGGCACAGACTTCAAAGCCTGTGCCCTTACCTCTCATACCTCTTGATTTTCTCCAGATTCTCAGGGAAATACGTATTGCAACACAAGGTACATGTGTAATCCAACTACTTTCAATATCAGATACTCTCCTGTAAGCTTCATGTTGTGTCACATGCTTCCATTTATCCTTCAGGATATCTGCGTGTTTCTTCTGGGAGTTATTTATCAGATAACTGCCCTTCTTAGGATAACACTGTACCTATAAAGATTGCATGGTAGAGTCTTTGACAAATTGAACTTCTACAGGTCAGCTATAGCTGAATGCCAAGGACAGGGAAAGACCAGAACATAGTATGAGCACTCCAATGCTTGCTACGGCAGCATGTATACTAAAATTGGAACTACAGAGATTAGCACGGCCCCTGCATGAGGATGACATGCAAATTCATGAAGCGTTCCATATTTTTATGTAAAAGAATGAAATTAGAACATTCTCTAACACCATACACAAAAATAAACTCAAAATGGATTAAAGACCTAAATGTTAAGACCGGATACTATAAAACTCTTAGGGGAAAACATAGGCAGAACACTCTCTGACATAAATCGCAGCAAGATATTTTCTGATCCACCTCCTAGACTAATGAAAATAAAAACAAGGATAAACAAATGGGACCTAATGAAACTTAAAAGCTTTGCACAGCAAAGGAAAGCATAAGGTATGGGTACTCTAAACAAGCACAGGAATGGCTTAGGTGTTTTACTGAGAACTCTACAGAGGCAAGAGAAGGTATTTTAGCATAGGTGTAGCTGTTGCCCCTGCACTTCAGTCAAAGAGGGGAGAACATGAGGAAGGGGATGGATGCTCCACAAGGGTCTATCCTATGGGGATGGTTCTGGAAATAGACTACATATTCATCCCCACTTGAGTCCACCCTTAAGACTTTTCGCAGGGGCTAAAATAGCTCCACTCACCCTGCTGAAAAAGGTGCCTCACATTTCCCTCTGAGTCGGCACTTCCCTTTCCTAACCCAACAGCCGCTAGCACCGGTGGTGCTGGCCAGGGGTGGGCCACATCTAGTCAGCACCCAAGAGTGAGGAAGGCATTTGGCCAATTCCAGAAATGGTGGAGAAGTTACTGAATCACCATCATTAAGTTATATGATGTCAGTGCCACAAAGATTTCTTTGCCCATGAACAATTCCTGATTTTGCAGGAAATATCCTTGGATGCCTTAGTGGTGGGAGAGCAGCTTTCACTGGACCCTCTCCCTCGTCTCATTCATTCAGCCTAAATTCCTCTGCCATTATTTTTTCAACCTTCTTCTTAACTCTGACTCCCTATTTTCACGTCTGGCCTAGATCCTCAAAAAAAAAAAAAAAGCTATGAAATAAGAAAGGGATTGAGTGGCCAACAACTAGCGGATGGGTTAGGAAATTAAAACACATTCAGCATTGGGCTCTTAAGTGAAAAAATAAAAAAATATAATGAATATTTCTTAAATGAATGAATAACTTTAGGATTTAGAGTAAATAGATTTCATCATAGGATAAAACATGCAGCCACTAAGAAGAATGTTTACAGAGAATTTTAATAACGTAGGGCAATTCCTATGTCATGATATTAAGAGGAAAAGAACAGAATATGAAATTATACATATAGTATGCTCTCAACCGTGATGAATACCTATGCATGTAAAATGCTGGAAAGAAATTCACTAAAATTTTAATAGTTACTATCCTTGGATAGAGATATAATGGGTGTTCTTTATAATCTTCTTTCTGCTTTTCAGCAACTTGTGCAGTTTTCTCTATGAGCCATTCTTACATTTATAATCAGGAAAAAACCCCATAAATGTCAATTTTTTCTTTAGCAGAAAAGGATTCTGTGTATACTGCAAAGAACTCTCTTACTGTCCCAGATGTTTTCCCTCACAGCCCCAGGAAAACTGTAAACCCTGCTCTGGGAGAACACCTCCCATGGCCACCTGGCTCCTCTGTGTCCACACATGTGATGATCCGGCAGGACGCAGGGATTAGCATGGGAAGGCACGTCTGTCTGTTGTGCACTTTGCCCAGCTCTGTCAGATCTGTGCTTGCTGTTTCACTCCCATCTGTCTCACTTGTTGCTGGTGAGGAATTTCCCCAAATTATCACTCCCAGCAGAAGGCATTTCTCTAACTAGGCCCTGGGAAATGGAGACGTAACATTTGCCAGTTTTCTGTACCCCTCTCTCGGATTGGCTTGGGCAACATCCCAGGAGAAAGCACTTATCCCCACCCCCATCAAGATCGTTTAAGTGGCAAAGCTCCCCCCACAGTCATGTCACGTTCTCACTAAAGAAAGGCCTGCCTAAATAGAATTATTCAGAATTTGCAAGCTTAGGGTCCAGGTAGGAGCCAATTTTGAATTTTTGCTTAAGAATCCTAAATTTCCATTTCTGCCAGGCTGTTCAGAATTTAAAAGCAAAGCTATATACTAAGACTGAGGATTGTAAGGCCTGAGCCACAAATGTTCAGCCGTAAGATGGAAATGAAATGATCTGAGAGGCATGAATGTTTAATGAGGCCTGATTTAGAAATGACAGGATATGTAGCCCACACGTGGCCTTTTCTGGAAAGTTATCTTGTTCATGTGAACATTGACGCGTATCAACATTCCCCAGAGAGCGCATCTGCCACCTGAGACAGTGTACTTCTCTGGCCCAGCTCTGTAGCAGCCAAATTACTGAGTCAACAACCAATGTATGGCGGAGAAAATCCAGTAATCCCAAATTCTCATACACAGCCAATTAAAATAAATGTTTACTACTATAGGACAAATTCCTCACTGAATCTGGTTAGATCAACTTGTAATGTTTCATTGTTGTCCTTGTTTCTCAGGTCCAAAGCCGTCTCCAGCCTCCACAGGCAGAGCGAAGCAATTCCTCCCTGAGTACCAGTGCACCTTGTTAATACCTCTTTTATAGCACTTGTTACATGCCTGTAACAGCTTGTTTCCAGATCTGTCTCTATCACCAGAGTGAGATCTCTGGAGAGCAAGGGCTATAGGTCCTGTACCAGAGCACAGTGATTGCCGCTTAATAAATGTCTGTGGAATTAATTGACCCTAAACTTGCAGAAGATACTATCAAGAGAAATCTTACTTTAATGTGTTAAAACTATTCCCATGAGTTTGTGGGACATTTTATTTTCCATTACAGGTTTTAGATTTATAGAAAAGTTACAAAGGTAGTACAGAGTTCCTATATACCTGTCACCCAGTGTCAGTTCTCCCTAATGCTGTCATCTTACATTACCATGGTACATTTGTCAAAACTAAGGAACTGGGCTTCCCTGGTGGCGCAGTGGTTGAGAGTCTGCCTGCCGATGCAGGGGACACGGGTTCGTGCCCCGGTCTGGGAGGATCCCACATGCCGCGGAGCGACTGGGCCCGTGAGCCATGGCCGCTGAGCCTGCGCGTCCAGAGCCTGTGCTCTGCAATGGGAGAGGCCACAACAGTGAGAGGCCCACGTACCGCAAAAAAAACCCAAAAAACAAAAAAACTAAGGAACTAACACTGTGTATTCCTATTAATGAAACTCCAGACTTTATTCAGATTTCACCAGTTTTCCCACCAATGTCCTTTTTCCATTCCAGGATCCCATCCAGGATACCACATTATGTTTAGTTGTCGTGTCTACTCTGGTCTTCTCTGGTCTGTGACAGTTTCTTAGTCTTTGCTCTATGACAGTTTGTTTGTTTTTAGTTTTTATTGGAGTATAGTTGATTTACAATGCTGTGTTCATTTCAAGTATACAGCAAAGTGAATCAGTTATACATATACATATATCCATTCTTTCTTAGATTCTTTTCCCATATAGGCCATTACAGGGTACTGAGCAGAGTTCCCTATGCTATATAATAGGTCCTTATTAGTTATCTATTTTATATATAGTAGTGTGTATATGTCAATCCCAATCTCCCAATATATCCCTCCCCCCCTTACCCCCTGGTAAGTATAAGTTTATTTTCTACATCTGTGACTCCAGTTCTGTTTTGTAAATAAGTTCATTTGGACCCTTTTTTTAGATTCCATATATAAGCGATATCACATATTTGTCTTTCTCTGACTTACTTCACTCAATCTCTAGGTCCATCCTTCTTGCTGCAAATGACATTATTTTGTTCTTTTTTATGGCTACCATGATAGTTTTGAAGAGTACTGGTTGGGTATTTTGTAGATTGTCCCTCAAATTGGTTTGGTCTTATGTTTTCCTCGTCATTAGACTGGGGTTATGTATGTGTTTTTGGAAAGCATACCACAAATGCCAAGTGCCCTTCTCATCACATTACATCAGGAGGTAAATGATATCCCCATGCTATCACTGGTGAGGTTAACCCTGACCACTTGGTGAAGGTGGTATGTGCCAGGTTTCTCCACTATAAAGTTAGTGTTTTTCCTTTCCATTCGCTATTCTTTAGAGGTGAGTCACTAGGACCGGCCTGGAAGGGAAGAGAGGTTTATCTTCATATAGTATTTGGAATTCTTTCATTAGGGAGATTTATCTCTTATCCTCCCTTTATTTATGGAGATTTTAGTTTAGTAGATAATAGCAATTCCTTGAATTTGTGGGAAGTTAAACTAAAATGATAACTGTATAAGACAGTAAGTTTGGGCCAATATAAAGTAAGCATATGGTGTTAGAATATGAATTTAAGAGATAAACACCTCTTTTGGGGACACCACCATGGCTGAGAGAGTTCACATCAATAAACTTTCCAGATTACTGAAATGTATTCCTTCAATCACCAAGAGCTTCTTTTTTTTTAATATATAAATTTCTCCCATTCTTCTGGCTGCCTTTCTATGGTATATCATATGCTTTTATCTTCTTGAACAGAATATCCTGAACAAAAATTTAGCCTTTTTACAAAAATTGATCATGATACTGAAATTCACAGCAATGATGATGGTTAAACTTGATGACCTCTAAAGTTTTTTCCAATCTAAGTTTAACTATCAGACAAGATTAATGAAGTTACGTCCCCAAATAACCGAAGACTTCTTGTTTTAAACCTAAGGTTTTTACTTTGGGCTGGGGTACAGTGGTCTCAGCCTTACTTCTAGATCAGAGAGAAGCAACAGGTGTTCACACAAGAGCAGGCAGGACAGCTCATACAAATCACGCAGGGAGGTTTTTAAAGCCAGATTCTGATTCAGGCCTGAGATTCTGCATTTCTAACAACCTCCCAGGTGATGCCAGTGTTGCTGGTCCATAGATCCTTCTTTGAGTGACAAGGACCCAGGGAACCCTACATACCCAACTCTGTAGTCTGGCTGTTGGCAAGGCTTTAGGAGGCCAGGAAGTTCCTGGGACGGGGCAGAACTTTTCTCTCATGCTGCAAAGAGCTTTGAATAGACATGGATCATTCACAAAGTACAGTCAGAGCTTAGAAAAAGAAGGAGCTAGGTGACAAAAATAAATAACTCATTCTTCTAAAATAAGCCAAAGGAGGGAAAGAGACTTCTCTCCCTTAAGAGAACTGCTTTAGAGGCAAACAGTTCTTGGACTTTCTGGTTCCTCTGATGTTGAAAAGAAGCACCCAGACTACATCAAAAGGGCAATAAGCTAGTTTTACATAAAGATCAGTTTTGTGGAGAGAGGTCCACTTCTAGAACTTGAGGCTTCTTATCCTAAAATTACACTTGAGGATTTTAGGATGACGCTAATGTACATTTTATATGAGTCCTTCTATTTTCTTACAAACACAAGGTGTCCTTCAAGATCTAAGCCACAGCAGCCAAGCCCTTAGTTGCTTTCAAATTAAGCTAATATGACATATGGAATCTACTTATTTAAATCTACAGTCATTCCTCACTATCCAAGGGGGATTGGCTTCAGGACCTCTGTGGATTCCAAAATCCACGGATGCTCAAGTCAGGGTTTCTTTCAAGTCCTAGTCTTTCACCACTCCATCTCCATAGCTCAGAAAGATATTTTGCATACATTTCAAAATGCTTATCCCTGTTTACAATGTCATTAATAAAGCTGATTCTGTCAACTTGTGCCTAACCCTTGAGCAAGTTGCAGCTTTAATGTTATATCAAGTAATCATCAGAGGAAAAATAGCTGAGATTTGACCTCATTTCTTGAGTAGATATGTTTGTGGTTGTCAGCTAGCTAAGCTAGTGGTTTAGTTAATATTATACAGAGTTATTGCTAAACTCTTTTTTTCCCCAGATAATGACTAAAAATCAAAGTTTATAGCATGAATTATTACCAGTTGATAAGATTCTGAATTTATCATACTGGGTAACAAATATTATATGAGTTGATTTAATTAATTAATATATTTTAAATTTTTTGGCCGCACTGCGAGGCATGTGGGATCTTACTTCCCCAAACAGGGTTCCAACCCGCACCCACTGCATTGGAAGCACGGAGTCTTAACCACTGGACTACCAGGGAAGTCCCCAGAGTTGATTTTAGATGAAAAAATGACTCTGGTATCATTGACTGAATTATAAAAGGTAAAGAAGAAAAATGTTGACTGCTGCCTGAAAAAATTTAGCTTGGTAAATATATATCTAAGACAGCGGCAGGCACTGTGGCAGGGTGAGATGCAGTCAGCCTAGTAGTGGGAACATGGGCTCTAGAGCTGTACTTCCAGGTTTGAAGTCTGACTCTACCATTTGTTGGCTGTATGACCTTGTGAAGTTGTTTAAACCCTCTGGATCTCAGCTTTCTTGAATGTAACAGGAATAATACTAGTACATAACTCACAGAGTTGTTATGATGATTAAATAATATACGTAAAGCACCACTCACTACACGTTCGCTATTGTTATTCATAGGAACTGGGGGACTTCCCTAGTGGTGCAGTGGTTAAGAATCCACCTGCCAATGCAAGGCACACAGGTTTGATCCCTGGTCTGGGAAGATCCCACATGCCGTGGAGCAACAAAGCCCATGCACCACAACTACTGAAGCCCGCACACCTAGAGTCCACGCTCGGCAACAAGAAAAGCCACCGCAATGAGAAGCACGTGCACCTCAACGAAGAGTAGCCCCCTCTCACCACAACTAGAGAAAGCCTGCGAGCAGCAACGAAGACACAGCGCAGCCAAAAATAAATAAATAAAATAAATTTATTTAAAAAAATAGGAACTGAAATGGGGAGAAGGGGAACTAGTCAAGACAGGAAGGCAAGTGTGGCCACATTAAGAAAAAGATGCTGAGAGCAAGTTCAGAAATGGGGAAGATAATACTTTCCACATCTGCTTCCTGCATCAGGTATTCTCTGGACGTGACTACAACACTCTTGTATATAACTCTTCACTATTTGCATGTGTGTTTGTGTGTGTGTGTGTAATATTTCAAAGTGATTTCCTATATATCATTTCATTTGATTATCAGCCATCTAGGGAGGTAAAATCTCTTATGCAATCTAGCAAATACTGCTGACTCTCACAGTATGTGGGTAAGGCAAGCACAGGATGGACCCTCAGAGCACCAAAGTACAGTGCAGGAGAGCACAGTAGAGCATAGCAGGCCATCCCTTCCTGTCTGGATTACCAGAAGCGTTGCTGGGCTCTTTATATGTCACTGGAGATGAAATGTGGGGCTATTTTCTTTCCCAAGATGACCTTATTGTACATTTCCTGAAAGCATTATATTTGATGATCCTCACAGCTTCATATTCATCAAATATATTGGGTTGGCCAAAAAGTTTGTGCGAGTTTTTCTGTAAGATGTTACAGAACGAACTTTTTGGCCAACCCAATACTTCATGTTCCTTGGTAGTAAGCATATTGCATGCCTCACCCAGCCTTAGCTATGTATCAGAAAGTAGCCATTTAAAGCACTTTCTCTGTTTAGCCCTGAGAGATACTTGAATTGCTATTTTGTTTTGTTTGTTTTTGCTATGATAGCAAGGCAATATCCTACAGAACAGTGCCACAAAAATATTTCAAATAGAATTAAGGGAACAGTAGAAATGACAATATGGTGATGATCAGAACATAATCTCTAGCTGAGTAATAGGAAACGTGTCAGAGAAGTTACTGGCTTATTGTTATTAATTAAAACAATAATTAACACTGGCCACTTACCATGTGCCTGGCAGTATGCCAAGTGTTTTATGTGAATATAATCAACGTGATATTGCAATACGCCCAGCATATAGCAAACAGGAGGAGTTTAATAGATATTTGTTGAGTAAATCTGTGAGATAGGAATTACTTTCATCAATTTTACAAATGATGAAAATTAGGTTTAGAATTTTAAGCTTTGCCTAAGTTCACATAACTAATAAGTAACAAGTGAACCTAGCTGGTAAACTGAAATTGATTGTAGCATAACATAGTGTAGTGGTTCAGAGTGGGAACCACAGAGCTAGTTTTGAATCCTAGCTCTGCCACTTACTAACTGTGTGACCTTGGGGAAGTTACTTAGCCTTTCTGTGCCTCAGTTCCTTCATCTGTAAATTAGAAATAATAATCCCAACCTCCCAAGGTTATTGGGAGGATTAAATGAGATCACACATGCAAAGCACTTAGAACTGTGGCTGGCACCCTCTAAATATAGCTATTACTGTTTAGTAGAGCCTTATATTACATACCAATAGAGTTTTCTACTTTTCAAAAGAAATTTTTATACATTATCTCATAACGTCCTTATAAGGTGGACAATAATCATTACAATTAAGACAATAGAATCTCATGTAGTATAATCAATAAAAATATTGAATCACTATGTTGTACACCTGAAACTAATATTCTAAATCAACTATACTTCATTTAAAAAATAATATTATCTCACTTAATCCTCATAATAATCCATTTTATAGATTACAAGAATCAGGCTCAGAAAGGTTAAATGGATTGCTAAAGATCATACAGCAAGTAGTTAGGCCCTGTTGAGAAAAGGTAGAATGAAAGATTAAAGATAACACAGTGTCAACTCTTAAAATAAGAAGGGAGTAGAGGGAAGACAGGGAGGAAAACAACTAGCTCATTCAAGGCATAATGAAGCCATGTACTAAAAGGGGGTGCAGGGCTTCCCTGGTGGCGCAGTGGTTGAGAGTCCGCCTGCCGATGCAGGGGTCGCGGGTTCGTGCCCCGGTCCGGGAAGATCCCACATGCCGCGGAGCGGCTGGGCCCGTGAGCCATGGCCACTGAGTCTGCGCGTCTGGAGCCTGTGCTCCGCAACGGGAGAGGCCACAACAGTGAGAGGCCCGCGTACTGCAAAATAAATAAATAAATAAATAAATAAATAATAAAAATAAAAGGGGTGCAGGTTACATGCTGAGGAAAGCCAAAGGAAGAATTGATGAATTCTGTCTGGAGGTGGTATGTTTGCCTAGAATCCATCCCAGTGGCACCAAAGCAGGTCAGACACTGTTTCATGGCAATGAAACATATTGAGTCTGCTTGAAGTCAGAAAAGTTTGAGGATCTGGGAGTAGCAGAGAAACATGGAAAGAAGTTTCCCAAAGAAAACTTTGAAAAATGCCTAAGCATTCATGACCACTCCCACACATCTTTGGGACGTGGGAGGGAAACAGTGACCTTCATTTCAAAGGGCAAATGAAGTATTCAGTAACGAGGATAATGTGAACAATGTGAGAAGTGAGTTATACATGGCCCGAGGCATGTAGAAATTATGTGAAAATAAGTAACTATATAGTCAACAGATTGTTTCATACACCTGGGTGTGAATCTTGGGAAAAACCTAGAACCACAGGTGAGAACACTTCAAACTCAAATTTTACAGCCTTACGGCTTATTTGGTTCTGGACTCCCTCTAGTGGTTCAAACCTTTGGTGCTTTAATTGGTACTCTCCAGTTCGTAGAATCATCAAATTTTGGGTCATATTAAAAACAAGAAAAAGGACCACACAACTCCTGAGTGGTTTCCCACAAGAAGAAAACTATGTGATTGAATGGTATGATAATGTGGCTATTAAGGTAGTTGAAATAATAGTGTTTCAAATGGTCTGACCTAAAGGGACACAGTGGATTTCACTGGCTGACTAGAAAAGCCAGTTATAGTTCTGCTGAGAATGTGTGGATAATAGCTGAAGGTCCAGGAACAGGATTTCTGTTTGCTTTTGTTTGCAACCTAAGGTGAGAATTCAACCTTTTAGGGATAGAGAGAAGTGACTATTTTCTGGGTATATGGGTCCTACAAGGTCAGAGAATTCTAGCTTGACCTTGTATAAAGTCAACCTTTCAGACCAACCCAAAGCAACATGTGGTTCCCTTCATATCATATCCCTAATATTGCAACCTATACATCTGTTTTAAACCAAATTCAGAAAATTCTAAGAGTGATTTAACTTTATTTGCTTCCCTGTATTGGCTTTGGTTATGCCCCTTGGCTGTCTCCTACTTCTTGCACATGACCACATGAGGAGGCAGACTCTTGTGTTCACTCTATTAAACTTTCACTTCCTAGCCAGTTCTGCATTATAGATTACATAAATCTGCCAACTCTTTAATATGACAGCCCTTTGCATATTTAGGACAGTTATCATGTCCTGTCTTCTTTCCCTTTTTTGGATCCCCAAAGCTTCTTGGAACCAGAATAAAAGAACCTCTGTGAGGTAGAGGTATCATAATTGAATAACTTAATGGGCATTTTGTTCACATCTTCAGAGGTAAAAACATTGGCTTTTAAAAAAATTTATTGAACTACAGTTGATTTACAATGTTGTGTTAGTTTCAGGTGTACAGCAAAGTGAATCAGTTGTGCATACACACATATCCATTCTTTTTTCGATTCTTTTCCCATATAGGTTATTACAGAATATTGAGTAGGGTTCCCTGTGCTGTACAGTAGGTCCTTATTAGATATCTTTTTTATATATAGTAGTGTGTATATGCTAATCACAATCTCCTAATTTATCCCCCCCCCCCCCGCCTTCACCTTTGGTAACCATAAGTTTGTTTTCTCCAACTGGGACTCTATTTCTGTTTTGTAAATAAGTTCATTTGTACCCCTTTTTTAGATTCCACGTAAAAGAGATATCCTATGATATTTATCTTTCTCTCTCTGATTTAGTATGATAATCTCTAGGTCCATCCGTGTTGCTGCAAAAAAAAAAAATTGGCTTTTTATTTCAGAAAATACAAAGCTGTTCTTGAAAAGTCTGAGTTTAGAGTCTTTGTTCTCCAAAGAGAATAGAAAGCAATACGATTAAGAGAAAGAAGCAAACAGGATGTAATGGGTGATTTACCCATTTCAGGACCTCCTCCTAGTATGCTATTTTCTTGTTCCTTTTACGTTGTTCCAGCACAGTAGTTGGAAACATACAGCAGAGATCTGATAAGTGACTGTGGACTCCAGACGTTAGTCATAGTGTCTTCCCTGAGGTTTGGATAGAGTGAGGCCAGGAATGGGCATTAGTCATAAGATCCCAGATCTGACAGTACTTTCCATTGAGAAGAGATCACTATAGAGTCTGCAGCTGATTATTTGCATAAGTAGGAAGAAAAAGCACTCAAACCCCAGTGACTTAAGCATTCCATCTGCAATCTCAATTTTGTAATCACATAAATTTGGTTTTCAGTGAAAGTGGGAAAAACAGAGGTAGAAAGATGTGAGTAGGATAAAAAACAAGGCATATTATCTTGACTTTGAATATCTGTAGCTCTTTTCTTTTTTTTTTTTCCCGCCGTACGCGGGCCTCTCACTGTTGTGGCCTCTCCCGTTGCGGAGCACAGGCTCCGGACGCGCAGGCTCAGCAGCCATGGCTCACGGCCCAGCCGCTTCGCGGCATGTGGGATCTTCCCAGACCGGGCAGGCGGACTCTCAACCACTGGGCCACCAGGGAAGCCCTATAGCTCTTTTTGATGAGCAGAATTTAAAAGTATAGGAGGAAAGAGTAATTCCCGGTGGGGAGGGGAGAGGAGAGGTGGAAAGAGAATATTAGGTGGAGGTCTTAATAATGTAGACGGGCATTGCCTCTAATACAGGACTTAGTACTGTTGTGCCCCAGATAGACAATAAGGACTTAATCACATGAACAGAAGAGGTTATGATTAAGTTGTTGTCAAAGAACATTCAAAGGAGAAGTCAGGAATATGAACAGAATGTACTGGTGTGCCACAACTACGTCAGATGGCTTGGTTTTCCTTCTTTCCCTTCTTCAAGGGATTTAAAATGCTACACTGTGATTCTCTTTTGCTCGGCTGATGCTTTTGTATACGAAGGACATGCATGGACTTTACAAACAGGTTGGAACCCAGGTTATCGAAGGTGCCAAGGCTGTATTTCCCATCCACTCCAAGTCACCTAAGACATTAGCACCAGAGCACTCCAAAATACTGTGCCCCTGGGCTTCCCTGGTGGCGCCGTGGTTGGGAGTCCGCCTGCTGATGCAGGGGACGCGGCTTCGTGCCCCAGTCCGGGAGGATCCCACATGCCGCGGAGCGGCTGCGCCCGTGGGCCGTGGCCGCTGAGCCTGCGCGTCCGGAGCCTGTTGCTTCGCAGCGGGAGAGGCCGCAACGGTGAGGGGCCCGCGTACCGAAAAAAAAAAAAAAAAAGGCAAAATACTGTGCCCCTGAGGACTGTCGAGGTTTTTTCACAAAACAGCAAAATCTCTAGGCTCCAAAAGCGCAGGTGGTGATGTTCGAGTCCGGGAGCCAGGGAAAGAGAGTGCTATGTGGCGACTCCCCAAACCACCAAGGTACATGCTTAATGACCTAGTAAAGGTAGCTTACGCTGCCTCCCAGACACCCGTGACTAAGGCCTTGTTCGTAAAGCTATGGAAAGGACGACTGGAGTTCATCAAACCCAGCACCACAGCAAACTAGCCCCAAGGGTCCGAGCGTTTAACTTCGTCTAACTTTCCGATTGGTCCTTTCTGCCTCCTGTAAGGGAACGGCAACTGATCCCTGGCGCATGCGCATCACGTGGTTCCGGCAGAGGAGCTCTGTGTACCGGTCTTTCTGGCCCGGGTGGAATTCTTACCCCACTTTCCTGGGCCTTGCGTCTTCCGTGAGTAATGGCTCCGGACTCAGGTCCCTTTCCAGAAGGGCCGCTCTTAAAGCTGCTACCCGTAGACGCTAGGGACCGGGGCACCCAGCGCTGTCGCCTGGGCCCGGCGGCCCTTCGCGCCTTAGGCGCGCACCTGGGCTCGGCGGTGGAGATCTCGCTGCCTGACGGCGGCTCCTGCCTCTGCACCGCCTGGCCGCGGCGGGATGGAGCGGACGGCTTTGTGCAACTGGATCCGCAGTGCGCGAGCCCGGGGGCGGCAGTGGGGGCGCCGGGGTCCCGGGGAAGTCTGAACCTGAGCCGACTCCGGTTAGTGCCCTGCCCGCCCCTTCGGCTCCTCGCCGTGTGGCCGGTGTTGCGGGAGCTGGCGGGCGTGTCTGGTGCCCCAAATCCAGCCGCGGTGCTGGAGGCGGCGCAGGAGCTGCTGAGGAACCGTCCGGTCTCTCTGGGCCACGTGGTGGCCGCTCCTCCGGGCGCTCCCGGCCCGGTGGCCGCCCTGCACATCGTCAGCGGGGCACCCAACCCGAATCCGGCCGGGCTGGTCACCCCTCACACCCACATCAGTCTGAGCGGGCTACCTCCGTCGGAAGAGGAGCCGCAGCCCGAGGTGCCCCTGGGGGGCCTTTCCGAGGCGGCCGACTCGCTGCGGGAGCTCCTCGACTTGCCGCTCAGCTACCCCCGCGCCTTGGCCTCGCTGGGGCTAGAAGTGCCACGCGGGGTGCTCCTGGCTGGCCCCCCCGGAGTGGGCAAAACCCAGCTAGTGCGGGCCGTGGCCCGAAAGGCGGGCGCGGAGCTGCTGGCCGTGAGTGCGCCCTCGCTGCAGGGCTCCCGGCCCGGGGAGACCGAGGAGAATGTGCGGCGGGTCTTCCAGCGCGCGCAGGAGCTGGCCAGCCGCAGGCCCACCCTTCTCTTCCTGGACGAGGTGGACGCCCTGTGTCCCCGGCGGGGCGGCCCACACCAAGCCCCCGAGAGCCGCGTGGTGGCCCAGGTGTTGACGCTGCTAGACGGCATCAGTGGGGGCCGGGAGGTGGTGGTTGTGGGAGCCACCAACCGGCCGGACGCACTAGACCCAGCGCTGCGTAGACCTGGGAGATTCGACCGAGAGGTAAATAGGCTCAGCCAGCTAGCTCATTGCCCCCTGGAACCCCGGCCTTTTCTGGCCCTGGTTGGCTGCCCCGAGGCGTTTGCCACTTAGGTTTGGAAGTCAGTGAAGCTGGAGTGGGGCTCTGTAAAGCAGAGAACCCATTCTCTGGTCCACAAATGATCTGCGAGCCAGGACCCTTTCCCCCTCCAGAGTCAAATTGTTCTGAGAAGCAAGGGGGCCGTTAGGGATGAGTTTTGCAGGTCCTGAGAATGAGGAGTACTATAATCAGTAGTGTTAGTTTTTAAGGGAACTAGGACTGCTACAAGCATATTAAACTCTTACGAATCTGGAAGGAGAATTTAAAGTAGGATAGCCTCAAGAAACAAATGTATTGAAATAAGGGGGAAGGCAGGGAAGGACTAAATCAGAGCAGACATTTAACTCTTCTAGATTTATTCATTCCTTGTTCGAACGCCAGCCTCCTATCCCACAATTGCTCCCTGAGTTGCCAGGAAGGTTGAATATTCAAAGCTGTCCTATTTTATAAACTTCAGTCCTAAGTTGATTCTTGATTTCTACTAAATAGTTTGAATAGTGATTATTTAAATGATGTTTGAACTTTGTGGTAGGTTTCTAAAGAGACAGGTGATAATTGCCCACTTTAGCATAATCTGTTTAGAACTTGAGTGGATTTCTTCTTCTCACCATGTAGTACCTGTCCTGAATAAGCTCCGTAAGAGCAGGGACATAGACTATCCAGTTTACTGGCTCCTAGAACGTGGTAGGTTCTCAAAAATAACAAAAACTGGGCTTCCCTGGTGGCGCAGTGGTTGAGAGTCCGCCTGCCGATGCAGGGGACACGGGTTCGTGCCCCGGTCTGGGAAGATCCCACATGCCGCGGAGCGGCTGGGCCCGTGAGCCATGGCCGCTGAGCCTGCGCGTCTGGAGCCTGTGCTCCGCAACGGGAGAGGCCCGCGTACAGCAAAAAAAAAAAAAAAAATTGAAAAATAACAAAAACTTATTAAATGACATATGTAATTTTAACTGTGCAACTTTCTAGCCAGTGTTACTCCTCTGGAAGATAAGGATTTTCATGTATTCAGAATCTAAGGTATGCTTAAGAGTACACAGTAATAGTTCCAAATTTGTTCGCTAAATTATTATACATGTTTGTGAGGATTAGAAAATAATATTTTAAGCTGTAAACTTTTTCTTTCCTTGCTTTGCACATAGATTGTCATTGGAACTCCCACACTTAGACAAAGAAAGGCGATTCTACAAGTGATTACCTCAAAGATGCCCATCTCCAGTCAAGTCGATTTGAGCCTCCTTGCAGAAATGACTGTTGGCTATGTTGGTGCAGACCTGACCGCACTCTGTAGGGAGGCTGCCATGCACGCTCTGCTTCATAGTGAGAAGGTAAGAAGGATTGATTTATGACCACCTATGTGAACCCTTTTATTAACGTAACAAGTTAATTTGGAGATTAATAAAAGTGGTAAGTACATTTTCTTCAAACTTTTGATACCTTCAACAGCTGTTTCTTACATTTTTTTAAAAAATAAATTTATTTATTTATTTTTGGCTGCGTTGGGTCTTTGTTGCTGCGTGCAAGCTTTCTCTAGTTGCGGTGAGCAGGGGCCACTCTTTGTTGCGGTGCACGGAGTTCTCACTGGTGGCTTCTCTTGTTTCAGAGCATGGGCTCCAGGCATGCAGGCTTCAGTAGTCGTGGGTCACGGGCTGAGTAGTTGTGGCATGCAGACTCAGTAGTTGTGGCACACGGGCTTAGTTGCTCCGCAGCATGTGGGATCTTCCCAGACCAGGGCTCGAACCCGTGTCCCCTGCACTGGCAGGCACATTCTTAACCACTGCACCACCAGGGAAGTCCTCTTACATATATTTTTACAACTGAACTCCATAGAAATAGTATATGACTGAAAGTAGGGACAGAGAGCTGAGTTCATCAGGTTTGCCCAGAGCGTTTTCCCCCACTCCCATAGTAACTCTTTAGTGCTGAAGCCCAGAGCAGTCAGGAAAAAGACAGTGTGGCCCCAGAAGAAGTAAACCTATATCTTTTTAATTTTTGTTTTATTTTGAATCTATTTCAGACTTAGAGAAAAGTTGCAAAAATAGTACAAAGAATTTTTGTATATCCTTCACACAGATTCGTCAAATGTAACATTTTATCACTTTTGCTTTATCATACTCTCTTCATGTGTATGAATGTTTATGTGTGTGTGTGTGTATATATATATATATACTCATACTCTCAAATGCAGCCATGATGCCCCTTTAGGATTGAAAATTTAAGTGTATATTTCCTAAAAACAAGGACTTTAAAACCACAGTACAATCATCAAGATGAGGAAATTAACACTGACATGATACTTCTTCCTAATCTATATAGACCTTAACCAAATCTCACCATTTGTCCCACTCATTTCCTTTGTAGCAAAAATTTTAAAAGGAAAAAAAAATATATTTTTTAATCCAGGATTACACCTTGCATTTGGCTGTCATAGCTGCTTAATCTTTAATCTAGAAACATTCTTCAGTCTTTCTTTCACGACTTTAATTTTTTAAAAGTACAGTTCAGTTATTCTATAGAATATTCCTAAGTTTGGGTTTGACTGATGTTTTCTCATGATTTGATTCAGGTTTTGCATTTTTGGCAGAAATATCACAGAAATGATACTGTGTTCTTCTCATTGCATCTATTAGGTAGCAAATGATGTATCTTTGTCCTATTACTGGTGAAATTAACTTTGATTTCTTGGATAAGGTGGTATCTCTGAGATTTCTCCATTGTCAAGATACTATTTTTTCCCTTTGTTGTTAATAAGCATCTTGAAGGGAAAATAAGCTTTTCTAACTCAGGAGACGATTAGGTGCTTAGGATTTTATTTAAATTCATCTTTGACATTCAAATCCTTAATTCATGACTGCTTTTCTTAAAAATAGTTAGGATATTATCTTAAATATAGTAGTTTTCAACACTATAGATTGGAAAATCTGTTCACTTTTATGTAATGTCAACCTGAATCCCTAAACCCCTTCCGAAAAAAATTATTTTCAGCATGCTGAGGATTCTCTTGTAACCTTAAAATTGTTCTTTGACCTTATAATTTTTTAAAACCTAATTCGAGTTTGTTTAAGCTATAAAAGGATGATTTATCATCCTAAATTTTGAAAACCTTTTTACCTAGGTCATTTATATCCTTACTCATGTTCTTTTCCTTTATTTTTACTCTTACACCAAAGGTGGGGAAGGAGTTATGTGAACTTGTAAGTCCTCATCTTTTCAGTTTAGGACCAAAGCTGCTTGAAGATTTAATGACAAGTCCCATGTGTGAAGATTTGAGGATATATGCCTCTTGAGGGGAGGACAAGAACACCACAGTGTGGGAAAGGAGGTTTACATTTAGAATTCCCTCTGCTTTGAAGTTCCAGGTTTGACCTTAAGCACGTTGGCTTAGGTGGACCATCCAGCTGCAGCCGTCCTAGGGTGGAGCCCACTGCTACTTCAGGAGGGGCCTGCCCAGGCATAGTTACCACAGGTGATGGCTCAGTTCATAAACAACCAGGGGAAGTGGAAGAAAGAAAGGCAAAAAGGAAGAAGGGACAGAGGCTTCTGGGAAGGTACTGGCTCCATCTTTTTCTTCTTTCCCTCCCCAGGCAGCTGAGGGGCTGCTGCTGCTTCTATCTGTGCCAGGGCAGACAAGGGCACATCACAGTTTGTTCATCTTTTTGTCAAGTATGCCTATTAAAGGGTTAGAGAGACAGTTTAACACACACACATATAGACATAGAGGGGAAAGGATTTTTATCTGCCTGAAAGGATTATGAAAATCAAGTGAATAGTGTACACACAAGTAATCTGCAAGTGTAAATGGGATTTTCAAATGTCAGTTGGTGTTACTTATAAATTAGTTAGTATTCAGTTACCCAATATCTAATACTGCTAACTAGTTAAAAAAAATAGCGCTATTTCAAAAAACTATTTAATAGTGTTATTTGTGAGAAATTAAACAAGATAAAAATTATAAAGAAAGTAAAAATTGTCTGAAATCTCACCTCCCAGAGATTATAATTATTGACATTTTTTAGGAAAACTGTTCAGAAAAGCTCCACGTATACATATTCACTTATTTAATCTTTCATAAATGGGATAAAATAGTTTGTTATTGAAAGTGGGAATTTTGGGATAACTGAATGTTCAGAATTTGATGTAAGAGGGCAAATACTTAAATATAATACAGATATTACAAATAGAAATATGTTTTTAATAGCCAGAAAGGAAATGATTTACTGATTTGACCATTTTAGAATGGCAAAACAATACTATTTAAAAAAAAAAGAAAGATGACAAGTTCAAAAGCAAAACAAACGAACAATACTATAAGCAAAGGCAAGACATGAGACAGACTGGGAAAAATACTTTCAGCCCATGACAAAAGCCCAATTTCCTTGGTGTAGAAAGAACTCTCACAAAGCAATAAGAAAAGACCAACAATCCAAGAGAAAATGGGTAGCAAGATATGAACTGGTAGTTGACAGTAAAAGGATTACAAATGGCTTATACACATGAAAAATCCTCAACTTCCTTTAAAAATTAATCTTTTGATTCTTTTTCTTTTTTAAAAACTTATTATTTTGAAATAATTAAAACTTCAGGGAGAGTTCTGAGATAGAGAACTCCTGCTAAATCCTTTATCCAAATTCACCAGTTTTTAACATTTTGCCCAATTAGCTTTATCATTCTCTCCTTTCTCTTCTTCTCTCTGTACAGCTGACCTTTGAACAACACAGGTTTGAACTGCACCAGTCCACTTAATACGTGGATATTTTTCAATAGTAAATACTATAAGTACTGCACGGTCTGGGGTTGGTTGAATCCACACAGATGTGGGGAACGGCAGATATGGGGGGCCACCTCTACTTAAACGAGGATTAACTCCCATGTTGTTCAAGGGTCAACTGCCTAGGTATACCCATTGTTTTTTTCTGAATCATTTGAGAAGGGGTTGCATGCATCTTAACCCATTATCCCTTAATATTTTAATGTCCATTTCCTATGAAAAAGTATGTATAATCTCATTATATTCAGGAAATTTAACATTGATCAAAATGTTGTCAGATTTATAGTTCCTATTCTAATTTTGCTAACTGTATCCATTTTTGTAGCATTCTTTTCCTCCAGTACAGGATCTAGTCCAGGATAATGTATTGTGTTTAGTTTTTTGTTTCTTTTTATCTTGAACGCTTCCTTAGCACTTTTTTGGTGTGTGTGCGGCATTTGACATTGACATTTTTCAAGGATGCAGGTCAGTGATTTTATAGAACTTCTGTCAGTTTGGGTTTGTCTGTTTCTTCATAGTCAGATTCAGGTTATGCATGCCCATTGGGGATACTACATAAGTGATAGTGTCCTTCTTATGATGTCACATGTGAAGGCACAGTATGTCCACCTGCCCCTCATTGGTGATGTCCCTAATGGTGACTGATGTGATCAATCAGTCAAGGTTTTGTCCAGTTTATTTACTGTATAGCTGCTATTTTTCCCTTTGCAACTAATAAGAAATCTGTGAGGAAACGCTCTGAGACAATGCAGACATACTGTTCCTCATCAAACTTTCCCTCCCCTAGATTAGCATCCATTGATTCTTGCCCTAAACAGCCTTTACTGTGATGCTTGCAAAATTGATTTTCTAATTCCATTATTTTCCTCTACCTCACTCTTGATTAAAGAAATTTAATTAACACAATAGTGAGCACCATTTCCTCTCTCATACTGGCCGAAATTTAAGGTTTGGTAATGTCCATTGTTGGAGAGATGTGGGGAGAACAGCTTCATATATTGGTGCAGCTTTGAGGACAGTTTAGTAGTAGCTGTGAAAATTGTAAGTGTACATACTCTTAAGCACAATAATTCTACTTTGAGGAAATTATTATATAAAACACTTGAGCGTGTGCACAAGGACTTTCAGTTGCTGCTTTGTTTTTAATAACAAAAGACTGGAAACACCCTACGTTCAACAGAAGGATGTTGTTAAAATACTCATACAATATGCAGTTGTCAAAAAGAATGAGATAGAGCTGTATTAGTTGACATGAAAAGATTTCTAAGATAAATGAAAAAGTACAAATTAATATGTATGGTATAGTCACATTTGTGTATCTTTTTGAAAGCATATACATATGTCATAAAACATACTGGAAGAATACACAGGAAACTGTTGACATTCTCTGGGGATGAATATTGGTGGAGTTGAGGGGGAAACATTTAATTTTTTTATACCATGTGTTACAAATTTCTTTATAGTGATAACAAAATAGATGTATAAATTCAAAAGAGGATTTACAATTAAAAAGTAATTGTGTTTGTGTACCACAAAAAAGGCCCACCTGATTTTTGGTTTGATTTTGCTTTTTGGGGTGGATTTCTTCAGAACCAGGACAATCCAATGATTGATGAAACAGACTTCCTTGAAGCTTTTAAAAAGATCCAGCCCTCATCATTTCGAAGTGTCATTGGACTGATGGACATCAAGCCTGTTGGCTGGGAGCAGATTGGTGGCCTTGAAGATGTAAAACTAAAGTTAAAACAGGTGAGATAGAGAATCTGCTTAAGCCAGTAGAATATGACAGTCTAAGTGTAATGCTTTATGGTAAAAACAAGCTGCACTGAAACTTCTTGCCGTCATCACTAATGCGATCCTAACATCTAGATCTAATGGTCGATTTTCAATCCTTATTTAACGGGACTCTATAGGCATCAAATATTATTTTTCATACTTTCCTGCCTCACCCTCTTTTTGTTTGCTGTTTGCTCTAAAGAGTTTATAATTTAGACCGGGGTCAGTAAACTCTTTTCTGTAGAGGGCCAGAGAGTAAATATTTTAGGCTTTGTGGTCTCTGTTGCAACCACTCAACCCTGCCATTGTAGCACGAAAACAGTCGTAGACAGTATGTAATGAGTATCTGTGTTCTGATGGAACTTTATTTATGGACACTGAAGTCATATAATTTTCACGTCACAAAATAGTATTCTTTTGAATTTTTTTTTTAATTTTATTTATTTATTTTTGGCTGTGTTGGGTCTTCGTTTCTGTGCGAGGGCTTTCTCTAGTTGCGGCGAGCAGGGGTCACTCTTCATTGCGGTGCGCGGGCCTCTTACTGTCGCGGCCTCTCTTGTTGTGGAGCACAGGCTCCAGACGCGCAGGCTCGGTAGTTATGGCTCACTGGCCCAGCTGCTCAGTGGCATGTGGGATCTTCTGGGACCAGAGCTCGAACCCGTGTCCCCTGCATTGGCAGGCAGATTCTCAACCACTGCGCCACCAGGGAAGCCCTGAATTATTTATTTATTTATTTATTTATTTATTGAGCATTTGGAAATGTAAAAACGATTCTTATTAGTTCATGGGCTATACAAATACAGATTCTTTGTTCATAGGCCTGAGTTTGCCCTGGGACTGGTAAAAGCACAAAATTATAATAAACAGTCACTATGGCCTGGGTGGCTACTTGATACTGGTTCTCACAGTGGCTGTTGAGGGACACAGCTATTCAGCCCTTCTTACCTGCATTGCAGGTTCAGCAGTTGATTTTGCCAGTACCCCTTTGGGTGATCCTGCCATAAGGAAGTAGGTTTCTCTAATTGCACACACACAAGACTGATTTATAAGTATCAATTATAATTTATTTGTCTTAACTGGAAGCTACATCTACAGTGAACCCTGGAATCCTTGTGTCCATGGATAAGCACGTTTATAATATGCCCTAATTTTTTATTTATTTATTTATTTTTGGCTGCATTGTGACTTCGTTGCTGCACTTGGGCTTTCTCTCGTTGCAGTGAGCGGGGGCCACTCTTCATTGCGGTGTGCAGGCTTCTCACTGCGGTGGCCTCTCGTTGTGGTGCACGGGCTTCAGGCATGTGGGCCTCAGCAGTTGTGGCACACGGGCTCAGTAGTAGTGGCTTGCGGGCTCTAGAGTGCAGGTTCAGTAGTTGTGGCTCATGGGCCTAGTTGCTCTGCAGCATGTGGGATCTTCCCTGACCAGGGATCGAACCTGTGTCCCCTGCATTGGCAGGCAGACTCTTATCCACTGCACCACCAGGGAAGTCCCCCTAATTTTTTACATGCTTTGTCTCGTTTAATCTTCACAAAATACATGCGGGAGATGAGTAACACCTTCCTGTTAGAAACACTGTTTCTTTAGCTCTGAATATTAAGCTTTCCTGCCTTTCTGAGCACTCGTCTCCCCTACCTTAAATGTTAGTTCTTCAAGCTCCTGAGAGTTTTCTTTTTGCATTTTCTGAGTGAGCCTTTGATCTCCTCAATGTCCCAGGTCTCAGCTGTCCCCTGAAAAATGCTAACTCAGAAATCTTTATATCCAGCGCAGATAGTTCTTTTGATCATTAGAACTACTTAAATGCCTGCCTACTGGATAACTTCCAGGGATCTCAAACTCAGCATGTCCAAAGTTCAGCTAATCAGTTCCACCTCTACACCTGGATTCCCTCCCTCAATGAATGCAGCCAGTCACCCCATCCCCTCACTCAGAAACCTGTCTTCTGAATGCATGGAGTCATGTCATAACGTACATAACGTTACATAACGTAACTTCCCCTCTGGATTTCCCCTGCGTATAATACAGTTACATTTTATGTTTCATATACATCCCTCCCACACCACCTCTGCTGCCTGTGGCACATCAAGCCTTATTATTTTTGTAGTCTGAATCCTTGCAAGAGACTGCTAAGTGGTCTCCCTCCCTCTAGTTTCATTTCCTTCTATCCATTCTCTATACTGCTTCCTCACTGTTGACTAAAACTGTCAAGGCCCAATGTGATCTGAATCCTACTTCCACTTCAGCTCTATCGCGTCTTGCCTCCCTCATCCTCTCCTCTGTTCCTGCTTACTGTTGGGAGATGAATTGGATGCTTTCCTGTGTCTCTGTATATATTGTTCCTTGTCTGTGGAATGCCCTTCTCTGGTCTGCTTGTTAGTTTACAAGCCTGTCTCCCCAACTAAAATAGGAGTTTCTAGGTACAGGGGTCTTGTCTATCCTTTTCTGTAGAGGCAATATATCAGTAGTTAAGAGCTTGTGCTCTTGATCTACACTGTCTGGGTTTAGTCTTAGTTCTGCTGCCTCGCTAGCAGTAAGATAAGATCTGGGCGGGTTACTTCACTTTTTTAGCCCGAGTTTCTGCATCTGTGAAGTTATGATGATAACAGAACCATCTACCTCAGAGGTAGTGAGGATTTACTTACTATTATGAGTGCCTACTTTGTGAAGGTGTGTCACTCTAGGTGATGGGGATTTAGAGGTGAACTTTGCTTACATTCTAGCAGGAGCAGAATGACTAACTCAACATGGAAAAATAGTAGTTTCAGACAGCAAATGAATAAGTGCTCCAAAAGTAGAAGATGGGTAGTAGCGTAGACTGCCTAGGAGGAGGAGGATCTGCTTTAACTACAGTGGTTAGGGAAGACCTCTCCAAGGAAATGACATATGAGTGGAGACATGTATGATGAGGGATAGCACACAAAGATCTTAAGGGAGTGTTCAGGCAGAGAGAGACTAGCAAGTAAAGGCCATGAGATGGGAACAAACTGGAGTGTTTGGGCGATGGGTTATGTGAGGCCTTGTAAGCAGTGGTAAGTTAGGAGTTTGGATTTGGATTTTATTCTAATTCTGATGAGAAGTCATGGAAAGATTTTAAGCAGGAAGTGATGTGACCTCACTTAGGTCATAAGGCTGCTGTGTGGAGATCGGACCACATTTCCAGCTCATAGCAGGTACCTGAGGGTTGTGGAACGCATGAATTTACTGAAGTTTTTGATGTTCATCATTATACTAAAACAACTCTCTCTTTTTGTGTCCTGTCTCTTTTTGTGTACTTTTAGAGCATTGAATGGCCTCTGAAATTCCCTCGGGAATTTGTTAGGATGGGCCTGACAGAGCCAAAGGGAGTTCTCCTGTATGGTCCCCCTGGGTGCGCTAAAACCACCCTGGTGAGGGCCCTGGCCACGAGCTGTCATTGCTCTTTTGTTTCAGTGAGCGGAGCTGATCTCTTTTCACCTTTTGTTGGCGATTCAGAAAAAATCTTGTCTCAGGTTTGTTTTTTTATTTTCCCTCGTGCAGTTAAGTTTACTTTTGAATTTTTGTTTCATGCCTTAAGGATAAACCTTATCTTTTAAAATATAACTGGCTTTTTTTCCTATTAGGAAAGTTATACCTGATTGTGTATAGAAAATTTAGAAAATATAGAAAAGTGTAAATAAGAAATCCTCCATAATTCTTCTACCTACTGTTAACATTTTGGTGAATTTCCTTTGCTTTTCAGTTTCCTTGGGCAGGGAATGGGTGGATGGTAATATATATCTGTGATTTTTTTAACTTAATATTATCACTTTTAAAATTCAATAATATTAAATATTCTTTGAAAATATGATTTTAACCCCCATATAATACTGTTCTTCCTTATTTATTCATTCCCTAGTTCTTAGACATTAGAATCTTTCTCTTCTTTTTATATTTTAAAAATTATAAATACAGAGTAATGCAGAAAACATACATTCATATGAATAAGGCATGACGTATAGCTTTTAAATATTTCCGTTTTTCGAACAAAAGGTATTTCGACAAGCAAGAGCAAATACTCCAGCAATTGTGTTTTTGGATGAAATTGATTCAATCTTGGGCTCTCGATCAATCAGCAGAACAGGATGTAATGTTCAAGAACGTGTTCTTTCTGTTCTCCTAAATGAATTAGATGGTGTTGGATTGAAGACTATAGAGAGAAGAGGAAGTAAATCAGATCAACATGGTAAATACAAGGAGCTGGAAAAAAACGAAGAGGTATTTATTAGCCAGAATACACCAAAAATCCAGGCCAGCATTAAGTAGAATGCATCTGCCCTAGCTTTCCCTATGCTGGATGCATCTCAGAGAATTATATAATTTCAGTGTGACTCTTAGGACTTTTACAGAGCTGGTAAAATAGTGACTTACCTGGGAAAGGTGAGGCAAATTTTATAATAAAGTATCTTAGATATATATGAATGTGAATTTTTTCCTAAGATTAGAAACATAACTACATATTGCTAGTGGAGAAGGGAGTTTCTTCTTATTTTCATACCCTGAAAAACTAGTGTTCATCCCTTTCTAAAATTGTTTATGTGAAATGAAACATAACCCATGTTTGGGTTACTGATCATTGGAAATAATGATCAGTAATTGAAAATCTTCAGTTTTCTTAAGGAATGGGTTTCCTTGGTTATAACAAAGTTAAAGTGACCTTGGAAATCCTCTTCCTCTCTTTTGAGCCTTCTCCAGATAGAGTTTGGTATCCTTAAGTAATTCCTGACAGATAATTTTTCTTCTTTTATTTTTTTCTTGTTCTTACTTGTTTCCCATTTTTTAAATTGTTCCATGGAAAGAGAGTCTTACAGCTCCTTAGGAACATATGCCACTAGAATTTGACGGGACCCATCAGGTTTTCTAATCAAATCTCCTCATCATGCAGGCTTTCCTTCTATAGCCTCTGACAGGTGTTTACCCAGCCTCTGCTAAAATACTTGCAGATATAGGGAACTCATTGCTTTGAGAGATCACATCACTGGAGAACTGCTTTGATAATTAAGTTCAACAATTTTGAATGCTTAGCATGTGTAAGGCCTTGTTCTGGTTGCTCTTAGATATTTCTTATCTTCAGGATTTATATAAATGCAGCTTATGTTAATTGTCATATTTCTGCCTGTGGAAAGAAAACAAAGAGGTAGAATCAATCTCCTTCTTCAAGAACATGAGAGCCAAGACTTTTCATAGCTATACATGTGTTAGTCAGATGCTTCTGTCTTTTCAAGTCGTCCATTAAGTTGTAATCATTCACTGGGGCCCAGGTGCATTTAGGTCAACAGATAGATGTTCTCTGCTGTGGTGTAAAGCTTTTCATCAGTTCTCACACTGAGAGATGCCCCATGAGGATGGATCACTCCCTTCACTGTGTACACAGAGTAGCTCTTTGATAATAATTTGTTTCTGGGGTACCTTGATACTGAGAAGGTGGTCTGGAAAGGAAATGTAAGCATTCTAGTCCCAAGAAAAAAATATCCCCCTATTTAGAAACAAATGGACCTTCTGATTTGTAATTTTAAAAAAATACATTTAATAATTAACAACTTATTGACATTACTTTGTGTTGTATGTTTTCCCTCAGCTAGAGTTTCAGGAAGTTTTTAATAGCAATGTCATGATTGTTGCAGCAACAAATAGACCTGATGTGTTAGATGATGCCTTGTTACGGCCTGGAAGATTAGACAAGATTATTTATATTCCACCTCCAGATGAAAAGGTAATCATTGTGCACATTTACTCTGTGTGCATTTCTAACAACACATCAGGGAGCTCTAAGAAGACGGCAGAATTGAATCCCTTACTGGGTGTAGGTGTACATGGTATATGTCCTATATTGAATTCCGCGTTTTTCCTTATCTGGGCCCGTCATAAATCATCATTTTCATCTGCTTTTGCTGGGTGCTCTGGCCCTGTTTTCAGAGAAACATAAGCCTAAAAGCAAGGTAGTAATTTCCTTTTTGTGGAAGACTCAAAATACTGAGTTTATCGAGTCTACTCAACATTATTTTGCAACTAGAATGGAGGAATCCTGAAGTGTTAAAAGGGTTTTGGAGGTTATCTGGGTCAGCATTCTTATTTTTCAGTGGAGAAATCTGAGGTTACAGAGATTATACAATATATCCACAGCCAAAGAATCAGTAAATCCATTGCCCTTCACATCCAGAGCCATTGGCAGTAAGTGGTGAAAGACACAGAAAATGAATTCTTTTCCTTCCTTAGGCTTTTATCAGATTTTGAAGGGATGGAAAAAAAATTATATCTATTTTATTTTTAAATTGTGTCTGATAATTTATGTATTTGCTTTTGAACCATGTCTGATGGGACTGTTTGTACCCAAAAGAGAGATTCATCAAGTCTCTTAAAGATTATATCTATGGTTGGCTGTTTTTTAAATTAATTATAAAAATATTAAAATGTATCATGATGTCACATTTACTTTCTTCTTGAGAAGAAGTGATTCTTTCTTATTGTTTCTGAAATATATATACTTTCTCTGTAATACGATAGAAAACTCTAACTTGAAATGTTTTAATACAGCATTGTGTCAGACATAAATGTTGTAAGGTTATAAACGTATTATTTTTTATTTTGTTCCAGGGCAGGCTTTCTATTCTGAAAGTCTGTACAAAAAACATGCCAATGGGGCCTGATATTTCCTTGGAAAATGTAGCAGCAGATACCTGTTTTTTCTCTGGAGCTGATCTTGGAAACCTCTGCAAAGAAGTAAGTTAATTAATGAAGAAAACCTATAGTTCAAAACATTTATTCAGAACTTCATTCACTTGGCAGTATTTACTGAAAGGGAGGCACCATGTGAGGTGAAAAAGACCACTGTGGTCCCTTACCTTCTCTTCAGAGCGTACAGGTTGATGGGGCAGTGGGGGAGGTGCAGAGAGGTAATACTGAATTAAAACATGTAGTGAGTCAGGGAAGTTCAGGGTGCTGTGGGAGTACCTAGGAAGGACACCAGTCCAGACCTGGGGGCATCAGAGAAGGCTATCTGAGAGAGGGTGTGTGTACATTGAAACTGGAAGGATGATTAGGGAGTTAGCTAGGCTAAGGGAGAGAAGCGGAGTGTTTGAGGCAGAAGGAATAAAATGTGCAGCAACTGGAGGTGAGAAATGACATTATTGAAGAGGTGGAGTGGACAGTGGCCAGATCACACAGGTTCTTGTAGGTCACTTTAAGGCATTTAGACTTTATGTTGGCTGCCAAAAAAGGCAGCCACTGTTGGGTTTTTCCTTTCTATAAACTTGTGTTAAATATAACATTCAGAAAAATGCACAGATCAGAGGCTATGGTGCACTGAATTAACATAAAGTGAACACACTTGTATAACCACCTCTCCAGAAGCTTCCCGTGGGCCTTCCCACTCTATCCCAAAAGAGAACCACTCTCCTGACTTCCAGCACTGGGGGGATTAGTTTTGCCTGCTTTTGCACTTTATATAGATGGAACCATACGGTATGCTCTTCTGTCTGCTTCTTTAACTCAAGATTATGTCTGTGAAGTTCATCCGTTGTTTTGTGTGTAGCAGTAGTTTGTTCATTTCCATTGCTTATAATATTCTAATATATGAATGTGCTGCTTTTATATACGCATTTTATCTTTGAACATTTGTGTTACAACTTTTTCGCTATTATGAATTATGCTGCTATGAACAATCTTGTACGCGTCTTGGTATACGTGTGTGTGTATGTCTATTTCGTATACAAAGAGAATTGGTGGGTCATCGAGTATGTGTTGATCTGTTCCTTTATGATCAGTGCTGTTTCCTGTTTAAAAACTCCTACTCTGAGGCCAGGAATATAGTCTCTCTTTTTGTAACTTAACTTTTTTTTTTATTGGTGTATAGTTGATTTAAAAAAATTTTATTTTATACCGGAGTATAGTTGATCTCATCTTTAAAATATATGCACTCACAATGTCTATATTATTCTGCAGTCTGCTTTCCCCCCAGCCCCCCACCCATTTAAGGCTAGAATTTAATGTAGAAGAGAAGATGGTCTACTGAGAGGACTTTTAATCACTTTAACTTTTTAGCTTAATGTTTCTAGTATCATGAATATTGAAATTCTATGAAGTGAGACTGAGATTTTTGTGTTCAGATTTTAAAGTATTACCATATATTATAAAATAACAATGAAGCATATTTATTATTTCCTATTGTTTGTCTTTTATAGGCCGCCTTGCTGGCTCTGCAAGAAAATGGACTGGAAGCGACCACAGTGAAACAAGAGCACTTTCTAGAATCACTTAAGACTGTAAAACCATCCTTAAGTCACAAGGATTTGACTTTATATAAAAACTTATTTCAGAAACAAGGATTTTCTAACTTAGAAGATATTTAAAAATTATTTTACATACCTGCTTAAGGATTAACTTAAATGTGAACGTGCATTATAATTTGCAACTTCACACTCTGTGTGTGTTATTTCCTATAAATAAAAAAACTTGTGCCTAATAAGCTAAGATTTCATACTTACAGAAAAGTTAAAAGAATAATACAAAGAACTCTTATACACTCTTAACCCAGATTCTCCAATTTTTCACATTTTCCTACATTTGTCTCCTTTCTCTCTCTCCCTCCTCCCTCCTCCCCACCACAGTATTTTTCTGAACTATTTAATAAAAGTAGATTTTACACATCATGCCCCTTTATCCCTTTAATACTTTAGTGTACATTTTCTTATAAATGAGGTTATTTTCTTATATGACCACAGTGCAGTTATGAAATTCAAGAAATTTAACATTGATACAACATTTTAATCTATTGACGATGAATTTCATCCATTGTTCCAATAGTAATTGTTTTCCCATTACAAGATCCAGTTTAGGATCATACACTGCACTTAGTTGTCACGTCTCTTTAGCCTCTTTGCCTTTTTTAATCTGAAACAGTTCCTCAGTCTTTCTTGACCCTGACACTTCTGAAGCGTACAGACTAAGTATTTTATAGAACAGTTGGTTCCTAATTTGTGTTTGTCTGATGTGCATCCTGATAGGTTCAGGTTATGCATCACCAGTGGAGCATATGTATGTGCTGTCATGTCCTCAGATCACAGCTGGAGGCACGTGACATCTGCACATTATTGGTGATGTTAATTTTGATCACTTGTTTATGATCTTGTCCATCTTCTCCACTGTATAGCTACTAGTTTTCCTTTTGTAATTGTGAGTATTTTTTAAGGAGATAGGTTATATATAAGTTTTTATTTTCCTTTATGAAAAGAGTAATAATGCTAGAAAATGTAGATAAACATGAAGAAAACATGTGGGTATTTAACTTTCCAGTCCCTTACACATGTATAGATAACTTTTTAAAACCAAAAGCATGGTACTGTGTAGCTCTTGTTTTTCTCACCTAACAGTATCTGGTAAGCATCTTACTGAGACTTTCTTCACTCTCAACGTGCCATACAGGGTGCAGGAGCGTTCGTGAAGGAGACAGACATGGCACTGATAGGGCAGCTGGGAGCGGAGACCTCCAACAAATCATGCAGTGTGAGTTAAACACAGGAGACGAGCTTCAAAGGAAGTATAGGTACAGTCAGGACATGGTGCGTGAACTATATGAAGTCATAAATGTCAAGCAGTTGGAAAGTTTTCTATTTCTGACGGGAGCCAGTACTGTTATTAAGCAAAACCTCACTATTGGGGAACAGTTAAGGAAAAGGCCTGTCTTATTTATAGGTATAAAATATAATTCAGTTAAAATTATTCTAACAACCTGACTCTTGCTTTTGAGTAGTAGGGAAAATACCTAGAAACTTTATTAGAATTCTGAATATTTTCATTCATGTTCTGTCCATTATTGTTTTTACAGGAAAAGGCAGCCATTAGGCCTTTGCCATCCCTAGGCCTGAACCCCTAAACTCAGATTCTAGCTGTATGCTCCTTGTTTTTTCCTAGAGAAAGTTTCTAGTGGTCAGCCAAGAAATTTAGTACCCACACTTTGGTTAGAGGCTGAGTTTTTATTTGAAAATGTCTTTTTAAACTGTAACTTTGCAACAGAACTTTGGAAGCCTCCTGAGGACAAAAACCATGTTTCTTCTCTCATTGAAATAAATCAATAAATGATGAAGTCAGATCAAGGATTTCTTTGACTCAACTTCAGTGTGATTAGAGGATGGCTCTGGGAAATTTCCAAAAGCTGTGTTCGTAATCGGTGAGAAAACACTTCAGCTTCTAAGTATAATACCTGGGAAGTGTGAACAGCTTTACATTAAGCTCAAACTCCTTTCTGAGCCACATTACAGCATTAAACAATGTATCAATAGTACACTCCCAGACCATCTGAAATTTAGCAAATCCATATTTGCTAAACCTGGTAACTAGGCAGCCACTGAAGGGTGGGCAGAAAGAATTCCAACACAAAATATTTAATGAAAGGATATTCTATTTTTCTTATAAAGCCTGAGCTGGGCTGATTAAAATCTAAGTTTGAATTCCTAACATGGGAACCAAGTAGCTGTGGTTCCATGCTCCTGCAAGCCCGGGTTGCAGCAGCTAGAGAAGGTTCTGGAAGTTTCTGACAATTGGGGTGGGGAGGAGAAGCTCCCCCAAGGGATTTTGGGCTTTGGAGCAGCCACAGAGGGTAATGCTGGTGAGTATCCTGAGTGGGTTCCTTTGGGGCACTGCCAAGATTTGAAGGGTGAGAACTGTGCCTGCTAGTTAGTCATTCTGGGAAAGACTAAACACAAGCTCAGTAAACCTGGGCATTAACCAAAAGAGGGAAAGTATGGCTTTCAGGGTCTAGTTCTCATTGTGAGCTTTAAAACAGCCAGTCTAAAATTTCCTGATCAACAGTAGTGAGGTAATCTGCATGATAAAGACCCCTCTGTTTCCTTCCCACCCACCCCCTCCTCCCACCCCATCCTGGCCCCCAAAAGAAGACAGTCTGGCTTGAAACGAGCATTTTCTTTTGCTACTACTTCTTGCCCCACCCTGCTGCCTTTATAAAAGCTTTCTGTTTGTACTACCCCTTGGAGCACCCTGCTAGTTCATGAATCATTGAATGAAGCCAATTAGATCTTCAAATTGACTCAGTTGAATTCTGTTTTTTAACGCTATATACAATTTATAAATTTTTAAAACATTTTATTCTGAACATTTTCACACACATTTAATAATATAACAAAATCCCACATATCTGTCACCTAGATTGAATAATTAGTATTTTGCTAAATTTGCTTCATTTTCTACTGAAAAACAAGTATTTTCAGGTAAATCCCAAACATCATGATATTTCTTAATTATTTCCACATATAATCTCTTTTAAAATGTGTTTTTTAAAAAAAACCACAACCATAATACCATTATCACACCTGAAAAAATCAACAGTACTCCCTTTAATAACATTTCATATCTGGTCTGTAAGTTTCTCTAGTTGCCCCCAAAATGTCTTTACAGTTGGTTTGTCTATTTCTATGTACAAATAAATATCCTCACCTTTGGTAAGATTTCTCAGAGCCCATTAGTCAGAATTAATCATCGGTCTTTGGCACCAGATCATGACAGAGCGCGTTAGAGTTACTTACAGGCACTAAATTGTAAGAAACGTGAAGTAAGGGACTTGTGTTTTATTCTTTTAAATTTACCATGCCCCATTCCGAGAATAATGCCTAGGCTATTACAAAACTGCATTTTGAAAACAAATGACATTGGCAAAGCAGGGCTCTAAGTTTAAGGTCATTACTAGGCATGGGCTACACTCCCCCTGGCCCCCCTCCGCCCCGGGGCGTGCCACCTGGCTTGCAGCATCTTACTTGCCCCACCAGGGATGGAACCCGGGCCCCCAGCAGTGGAGTCACGGAGCCCTAACTACTGGACCGCCAGGGAATTCCCAAGGGCTACACATTTTAATTTTAATTTGTGGGCCATGATATATTCCTATAAGATTTCTTTCCTTTTTCTCCTGCTTGTATCCTAGAAAAAACAATTTATCTTTAATTAACAAATTGAGGCTTTTCTTAGAACCTTCTGACAAAAGAAGCTTTAGAGATTCTGCAGAAGGAGCATTAAAAGGCTTCTTTGATTCTATTCAATACAAACCACGGAAAGTGTTGAATTTTCTCTGAAGTAATCAACAAACGTCTCCAGCTACAGCTCGAGTTACACAGTAAGGACCCTTGTCAGTGACTGGGTGAGAAGTTATATTTATGATCTGCCTTATATAAAACAAATCTTTGCAAATAATAATTACTATTTATTGAATGCCTACTACAGGCAAGGCAGACTGCTACATGCTTTGCATACATTCTAACATTTTTTCCAACTCCCTGCCGAGCCAGGTTTGTCCCCATTTTACAGATATATAAACTGAGAGTCATGAAGGTTAAGTAGTTTCCTCGAAGTCAATCAGCTAATAAAGTATGTCAGGGGTCGGCTCTGAACTCACGTCAGTTTGAATGCAAAGCCCATGACTAGAAATAAAATGGGGCTGAAACAGAGCTGGGTCTGGCCGTTTAGAAAACATTAAGATGTTTTCGTTTTTAATGCTAACTCATAGCTTAAACTTCAAACAGTTTTAAAATAATTGTTTTAAAATAACTATTTTTAGATAACTGAGCTTGCACTCTTGACTTAATCGCAGTTGCTAAGAGCAGGGTGCAGAAAGAACAGTGCTGCCTGATTGCCAGACAGACCGGGCTTCTGATTATATCTCCGCCGCTTACTGGCTATGTGCCTAGAGCATCTCTGAGCCTAAATAACATACCTTGCAAAAATGTCGAGAAGATTCCAGTACAGTGCCTGACACACAGATACTGATTTAATTATTATTCCCGTGGTTCTGCAGCCGCCTTCATGCTCCGTGAAAGGCTAGGCTGCTAACTTAGGGGCGAGTTCCTTCAGGGTCGTCTCAGAGATCTTCTCCTGGAAACCTCTCCGGTTGATTCTTTTTGTTTCTTCTCTCTCATCTCCTGATTTTTTTTTTAATGGAAAAAATCAGGACAACAAGGAATTATTCTGAAAGGAAATTTACAACTTAAATTATCTCCGTAAGTGCGCCACATCACATTTTTGGAGCTTTTAATGTGACTTGGATTAATTCTAGTTTACCTGCCTGCACCAAGGAGCCTCCCATGGGACCCCCGGATCTGCGGCTCCTTTTCCGGACCTCCTTTTAGACGGGCTGTTTTTCACCTGTTCTTGGCCATCCAAGTGCCCCTAGTTCTCAGTTCCACCCCCTTGCAGACCCGCCAACGCCCAGCCTGGGCTCGCTCCGAGCGGCGGGTAAGAACCGCGGCAGGCGGCAGGGAGCGCTAGCGTCCTGCTGCGCGGAATTTGAAGGCCCGGCATCCCGCAGGGGGCGCCCGGTTGCCGGGCGCCCGGCATGGAAAGCGAGTCAAGCCCCGCACGCCCCCTGCGCGGCCCGCGTGACCAGAACGCGCCGGCCGGCCTTCCGGAGAGGGTGGGGTTGGTATATAATGCGCGGAGGTCGAGGTCGGTGTTCGGTTCTGGGCATTAGCATCGTCCGCTCGCGGCGCCCCGCCAGGTCTCCCAGGTGAGCTGCCCTCGGGCGGAGGCTCTGGTGAGCCGTCTTGAGGCTGGCTTTGGGATACATTGGCCGGTTTGGAGCCCACCAGGCTTCGTCCTAGTAGCTGAGTTTTGATCAATATCTTGGATTTTTTTTTCTTCTAGATTTGGCATTCTACACTGAAGTCATCATGAGCTTTTTCCAAGTCCTGATGAAAAGGAAGGAAGTAAGGTTTTATTTATTTGTTTATTTATGGCTGCGTTGGGTCTTCGTTACTAAGGGTGGGCTTTCTCTAGTTGCGGTGAGCGGGGGCTGCTCTTCGTTGCGGTGCACGGGCTTCTCAGTGCGGTGGCTTTTCTTGCGGAGCATGGGCTCTAGGCGCGCGGGCTTTAGTAGCTGTGGCGCAGGGGCGTAGTTGCTCTGCGGCATGTGGGATCTTCCGGACCAGGGCTTGAACCCGTGTCCCCTGTATTGGCAGGCGGACACTTAACCACTGCACCACCAGGGAAGTCCAAAAGAAGCAAGTAAATTTTTAAAGCAACTGAAAATCTGACTAAAAATATTAACTTTTAAAGATGTTGAGGAAAGTATAAAATGATACAGAGCTATTCTGTTATATTTCAAGTGTTTCACATTGAAACGTCCGAATATTTTGTTCTCTGTTAGCTTATTCCTTTGGCGTTTTTCACGACCATGGCAGCGACTGGAGCTTTGTCTTTTGCTCTGTATTCCCTTCGAAAACCCGATGTGATGTAAGTAGGCATTCATCATTTATAAAAACGTTTTTAGCCGTGTTAGGTTGACCTTCAGTTTATGAAATGCATAGTATCAGATTCCTGGTTTTCCCCCCAGGATAAGAATGTCGAATTGTGAACTTGGTTAGAGTCAGGGCCAGAAAGCATCCAGGTATCAGAAGACTATCAAATGATGATTAGAGATAAAATAGGTTTACTAATATAAGTTCCTTGTATCCAAATACCCTTTCAGACACTGGCCCTCCTCCTCTTCTCCTGCAGCAAAATAAAGCTTGTTTTTTTTTTTTTTTTTTAACTTAAGTTTTGAAATTTAAAGTTCTTAGACGGTCTTTTGGGATATACATCATCAATCTTAATCATTTTAATAACATTTTAAAATGTCAGTTCATTAGAAAGGTCTTTCCTAACGTGGTAGAGTTTATAGATTCAGCTGTCTACGATGAATCTAATCTTAGCCCTGGATATAAGGTAAAATACCATGTGTCCTGGAATATGAGGAAGAGAAAAACCTGACTCTGATACTGACCGGGTGCAGGGCTCCGTAGAGCCGTAATGCTAGGCTGTGGCAGTTCATCACCTACCGGTTTCAAGCCCAGCCCTTCTGCCTCTTCCAGAAGCTGGGGTAAGAGCATATTTGCTTGCTCTTAGCCTGGCACTTCCACCCTAATTGCTCTTCAGCTTATGAGAACATTCTCCAGTCTAGGCCAGTGAAGGGAATACAGACCTCCTACTCTGCAGAGGAATTGATCCTTGATGTTTGAGCCAAACTGTGAAGCTTTTTAAAGGAACGTTCCATCAATTTCAATTAACTCAATGCCTAAGTATGCACTCTGAGTCTGTCCCTAGCATAGTTATAAACCCAATATCAGACTTAGTTTAAATGCACTTACTTTACTGTTTAATCAGCTTTCTTTTATTTTTAGCATTGATCGAAAAAGAAATCCAGAACCTTGGGAAACTGTGGATCCTACTGCACCTAGAAAGGTATTGCTGCATTAAAACGTGATTTGTACTTAGCCGAAACCTTAGCACATTTGTCAGCAAAATAGATGTAATACCTTTTAACCTTTAGCGTGCCATTTAACGTGTAGTGCAAAGGGAGTGCTGTAGGGTTATGGAGATTTCGTTCAAATCTTTGCTCCATTAGTCACAGGTGATTTTAGATAATTTGGCCTCTCTGAGGCTCTCAGAATCTATAAAATGGGCACAATAATAGGGCTCTTCCTCAGAGTTTAGAGGATTAAAGTAGATAAAATAGAGCCCTTTAGCACAGTGCCTGGCCCATAGTCAGCACTCAAATATTAACTTTTATCATTATTGTGACACATCATCTCCTTTTTTAATTTAATTTTTTTTTAATATTGGAGTATAGTTGAGTTACAATGTTGTGTTAGTTTCAGGGGTACAGCAAAGTGAATCAGTTATACATATACATATATCCATTCTTTTTCAGGTTTTTTTCCCAAATAGGTTATTACAGCATATTGAGTAGAGTTACCTGTGCTTACTAGTTATCTTGTCCACAGCTCTGTGCCTTTTCCTTTATTGTATAACTTGGATCATTTGTACTTTTGTTGAGTAATTACAGTGAGGAAATTTTAAGAGCCTACTATGTGCCTAGCTCTGTGCTGGGAGCATCATACCTCCACTCAGACGTAGCAGACACACTTTTTGAGCTTCTAGTTCACATAAAACCATAGGAAATTTAAAAATCTAGAACCTCTTAAGTGAAAATAGGGTAAATGGATATGACTTTTCTCTCTGATCCTGTAACACTCAGGAACCCAAAGGCTCTTTAGAGGGATAGAGGGATAGAACCAGCCCATATTACTGTTTTAGAGATGGGAAGAGGTGATTCGTTGACTACAAACGTTATGGTGATGCTTTTTACAAAGGGAGCTGTGTACAAATCCCAGAAGGGGGCCTGAGGATGGACAGATCCTAACAAAACATTTTTATTCTTTTTTTAAAGCTTATAACAATCAACCAAGAATGGAAGCCTATTGAAGAGTTGCAGCAGGTCCGAAAGGCAACCAGGTGACCAGTCTTCGCCATTTTCTTCCAAAGAGTACTCTATGAATCTAGTGGAAACACTTCTGCACAAACTAGATTATGGATACCAGTGTGCGGAAATGCTTCTGCTACATTTTTAGGGCTTGCCTACGTTTTCAGACTCTGGATAAAGAATTATAAAGGTAGCGCAACAATAACCACGTAGTCCCCAAATAAGATTCTATGTTTATTTTCTTGTTGTAAATTTGTTTTGCGTATTGAAATTTTTGTGTTTATGATGCCTGAATGTTCTCCTTAAAATGTATAAAGATCTGTTAAATTTGATTGTCTCCAATAAAATACCACTTGTGCGAGATTTCTTAAAGTTCAGGTACATACTTAAATAGAGGAGAAAGTCTTTTTATGGGAGATAAACACATTCTGAAGCATGGACCTTCATCTTTTTAAATAACACCCAGTGCAAATTTCTGTATAAACTTTTTTTCCAAGTTCACTCATTCATCAGAAATCTATTGAGTAACTACTGTTATCCAGGCACTGTTCTTGTGCAGCTGAGATAAAGCAATGAACAAAACCAAATGTTGGAGGGAGAGGAATAAAAGATGGTCAGTACAGTGAGGAAAATGAAGACAAGATGGGGTATGAGACTTGCATGGGGATTGGTCTTGGAGGAAGTACTGGGATTCTGGCAGTGATGGGAATGTGGGGCATGCGAGAGTAGCCCTCCAGATGCCAAGGCTAACAGTGGTGCTCCTGTGAGGCTTGGGGAGGGGAGGATGGAGAGCACCCCACAGAGTCTGGGGCTCCTCTTCACTGTGGCCAATGGTCCCTTGGAGATCAAAGGTATGATCAAACGCAGCATACCCCTCGGCTCCCCCTTGACTGTTCTTGAAAGTGGGACCACATAGAAAATAGCTTTTCATTAACTTTAAAAAAAAATTGAGATACAATTCACAGAACATAGTATTCATCCATTTAAAGTGCACAGTTCGGTGGTTTTTAGTATATTCACAAAGTTTTACAACCATCTCTACCATCTAATTCCAGAACATTTTTATCACCCCAAAACAACACTGTACCCATTAGCAGTCATTCCCCCATTTCTGACCCCTCTGCCCCCAGCCTAGGGAAACACCAATAAAGTTTATCTCTGTAGATTTGCCTATTCTGGGCATTTCAGATAAATGGAATCACACATTATGTGGCCTTGGTGCCTGGCTCTAACTTAGTATAATGTTATCATGATTCGTCCGTGTTGTAACACGTATCAGTATTACGTTCCTCTTTATGACTAATTTTCCATTGTATGGATATGCCATATTTTGTTTATCCATCAGTTGACAGACATTTGGATTGTTTCTACCATTTGGCTGTTATGAATAATGCTGCTGTGGACAGCCATGTATAAGTTTTTGTATAGCCATATCTTTTCAATTCTCTTGGGTGTATACCTGGGTTCATTAACTCTTTTAAATAAATATCATAAATCCCTTTTTCTTAATTTCCATCTGAACATAATAGAAATTTAAGAGTAGGGCTAAATTCTAATCACCTTCACGGCAATAAGAATTAACTAGATCTTTCTAGAGACTTGGCAGTTCTGAAGGGATTAAAGCAAGACTACTTCTGCAACTTCTATTTTCCTTATCACCTCAAATTTTCCCAGGTGAAAATCTCCAATTATTGATTTCAAGGAATTACATGTACCAGTTAGGAAGTACAATTTTATTTGCTTAAGCTTCTAAAGGGCAATGTGGTACCATATAGTCAAATAAAAATGAACAACCTTGTGATGCTTGGCCAATTAGGAGAGCAAATTGTAGTGTTTGGGAGGGAACTGTGCCTTTCAACTTTAAAACACAAACCTGATTGAAATACAGTGGCTTTATGGGGTGAACAAGGCAGTGGAAGGTACCATGCAGCAGGTTTGGGAGGGAGAAAGGCCAACAGCAATACTGAAACTTAAATTTCAAAAGATTTATTGATTTTATTTTTGATAGTATTCTTAACATTTTCCACACGTTTTATTTTGAAATTTTTCAAATATTCAGAGAAGTTGAAAAACTAGCACAAAAAATACTCACACTTTTTATCACTTAATATTTTGCCACATTTGCTGTATCTCTCTGTATATTATGCTCTTTTAAAATGAACTCTGAAAATAAGTTACAGACATCATAAAGCTATTCATGCCTAAGAGAAAGGACATTCTAGCTGTTATACCATTATCATTCCTAAGAAGATTACCATTAATTCAATACTATCACCTAACATATAATCCATTTCCATTTCCTCTGACTGTAATGTCCTTTATAACTGTAGTTTTAAGTCCAGAGTCCAATCCAAGTTTCACTTGTTGCATTTGGTTGTTAGGCTATTGTACTGAGTACTTGATGGATATGTGGTCATGGAAGTGACTCCCAAGGAGCTTGTATAGAACTCTCTCTGCAGAGTTTGATCTGGATAAGATTCTCTTGCAAGTGGACTTTGAAGTTTTAAAATTTGAGACATATTAAAGACATTTTCAAGTAATTTAAATATTTAAGAAGTTGTACAATTGTTAAGCGTTCACTATGTGGTAGGTGGTGTGCTGGCCTCAAGGATCTGACATAGGAAAGGTAGATACATCTGTGAACAAATCCAAGCAATACAGTGACAATAAGGCAAGGATAGAAACAAGCACATGGTACAAAGGAAGGTTCCGAAGAAGATGGGTCCCTGAAAGCCTAGTTTCTTTAAAAACCATTAATTAGGGTAAGATAGGGAGGGTGGGAGGGAGGCACGAGAGGGAGGGGATATGGGGATATATGTATATGTATAGCTCATTCCCTTTGTTATAAAGCAGAAACTAACACACCATTGTAAAGCAATTATACTCCAATAAAGATGTTAAAAAAACAGCCAATAATTAGAAGTCAGAAAGGCAATTGAAGTAGAGGCGTGTATTTACCTAGCCATAGAGAGCTAAGACAGCATCTCTTCAGAAACTTGGAGCAATTTAGTACATGAAATTTAATATTGGAGTGTAGAGTGGGATAGGTGAAATGCTTAGGGCCTTTTATGCTATCATTCTGCAGGCACAAAGGAATAGGATTTTAAGATGGGGAAGGAGATAATACAGTTTGTGGGGTTTTTTTTAACATTTTAACAACTTCCATTGTTGGTTTCAGTTTGCAATTAAACCAAAGCCCAGAGTCCTTCAGTTTTATGTCCTTGAGCCTTAAGCAAACACCTATAATTCTCTCATATAAAAAGAGGATGTGAAGTAAGCTTTCTGAATAAAAAAGTTAAAGTCACATACCATATCACTAAAAACGAGTGAGGTCTGATTAAATACTCATTCATCATCATTTTCAATTTTCTTGGGGAAAGTCTCACACATTTTAGTTGAGACTTTGTCAGAGAATGAAACTACAGGCTCCGAAATCAGACCACTTTGCCACTTTACTACCCATGTTGCTTTGTACCTCAGATTCCTGGTCTATGAAATTGGGTTAATCTGTTACTTGCTTGGGTTAGTTGTGAAGATTTTGTGAGAGAATAAAAGTTTCTGACATGGTGTTTAACATGCACTAGTTGTTCAATAAGTATTCCCTTTTTGCTTTTTAAAAAATGATTATCACTATAAAAGAGAAAGCTCTTTGCACAGTGAACACCCAAGTGTGCTTTATAATTCCCTTGGCTTTGACTCTGTGCTAGAGCAATGTCTGTTCTTTTCCTCCGCATTGAAAGGAGTATTCAGAAAGTCAGCCCATTATATTAATTGTGTTTAAGGGTATGAATGATCTAGCATATCCCTTCATAAATTTGCTTTGTCATGAAATATATTTGCATCTAACTGGAAAAAAACAAGAGAAAGCTCTTAATGTGTATAAAATTATATTCTTCCATGAGTGAGAACATTGCCTGTTTGAGAGTCACACACGCCTACTTCTGGTAACTGGTCTACCTTTGGTTCATAGTGCCCCAGTTATAAACCTTTGCCAGAGCATGACCACACCTGAAGATAAACACATCTCACCTTTACTCTCACCTACTCAGACACCGAGCTAGAAATAAGAACCCCTGCATATGTGCCCACCTAGATGGTCTCACATCTAGAAAAGACATAGTAGCAAAAATAATTACTTTTATGTGTATAATATAAAAATTTGTCCTTAACAACCACTGTCTACATTTTAGTAATCACTATATTCCACAAGTACACTACACATATTCTTACATTCAGAGACGATGGTATGGAGCTTCCCTGGTGGCGCAGTGGTTAAGAATTGGTCTGCCAATACAGGGAACGTGGGTTCGAGCCCTGGCCTGGGAAGATCCCACATGCCGCGGGGCAACTAATAAGCCGGTGCGCCACAACTACTGCAAATAATAAGCCCGTGCACCACAACTGCTGCAGCCCACGAGCCTAGAGCCTGTGCTCCGCGACAAGAGAAGCCACTGCAAGGAGGAGCCCGCACACGGCAACCAAGAGTATCCCCTCCTCGACGCAACCAAAGAAAGCCCATCTGCAGCAATGAAGAACTAATGCAGCCAAAAATAAATAAATGTATTTTTAAAAAATGATGGTATGTGGTTTGAATAAGGAAGGGGGATGAAGTTGAGTATATGTACCTAAGAGAGCAATAGGAATTTTTAAAATTTTATTTATTCATTTTTAGGATTAAAATAGTAACGAAGTTTTCCTGGCATAAAAAAATAGTATCTTCTGTAATTCCAAGGGTTTCTTATTAATTGGTTGTTTCAATGGCTGAACAGTAGTTTCACACATTCATGATAAATTCTGTTTCCCTTCCTAAAATATAGCTTTAGGCTGTTGCAAATTTAATTCAAGAGATCTTTTTTACCTGAGTGAAAAAGATGGGGAACCTTTGAGATACCTGTTTAGGGTATCAATTTTTTTTAAATGTAAACTTGATAGAAGGGAAACGCAAGCTCCACTATTGATTAACAATACTTCTATTTATGGAGAACTAACTACAAGCCTGGCATTAGCTCTTTAGCAAGGATTGCCTCTTTTAATCCTCTCAAAAAACCCCAGAGGTAGCTTTTACCACCCTCATTTTACAGAAGGAGAAACTAAGGCTTGGAGAGGTTAAGTGAAAGCAATAGGAATTGAACTAGTTTTTCTGGTAATTATCCCTTATAATATCTTTTCCTCATGCTTAGAAAGTTGCATCAGTAATTATGTAATTTCTCCCTAGAAACTAAGGCTTGGTTTTGGTAGTGTTTTATTTGCTTGTGTGCACACTACTTAGTTTTAAAATGAAAACTAGAATAAAATCAAGGAAAACACTAAATTTGATAACTCTTGATGACATGCTAAAAGCAACTTGGTCATTCACTTGGTATGACTTATGATACATATACAATAAAATATTGCTTATTTGGAGAGTGGGCATACTATGTAAAAAATTAAACTCCCCTTTTTTGTATTTACATCAAGTAATATATGTGATTTTTCCTTTACTTGGTTGTGTGTAATCATGAAGTTGATACTGTTCTCTTGGTGTTTATGTTCTAAAGGTTATGTTGTTCAGGTTAGGTTGCCTCGGGCAAGTTAACCTGATTATTTTATTTTATAAAATATTTTATATTTTGCTTATCTGAATTCTCCTTATCAACATTAATGAGAAATGGATTCATATTGCAAGACAAATGTGACCTATTGTTTGCTTGTTATTTTCTAGACAAGTTCATTGAGTCAACCACTGGACACTTCTCAAATTTTGTTTCAGATTATTTTTTGAAGTAGCACCATTTATTTTACTTTTATTTGACTCTTTTTTTTTTTTTTAACTGAATTTATTCCTGGGCCATAGTTTTTGCTTCTTCAGTTTCTTCTGGGATATCTTTTTCTTCTATGCAACCTCCTCTTCTGGTTTAGGAACAATCTGCTCTTTTTCAGTAAGGATCATCTCAATGTGGCAGGGAGAGCACATGTACGGGTTGAAACCACCATGAGCTCTCTAAGTCCTGCGCTGCATCTTGGCAGCTGCGTTCACCTGGATGTGTTCAATGACCAGAGGATCTACACCTAAGCCCTTCAGTTCAGCATTACTCTCTGCATTTTTGAGCATGTGCAGTAGAAATTCAGCACTCTTTTGGGGCCATTGACCCTGCATCCAGCCCCACTGTTTGTCCTGGGCACACCTACAAACCCTACCATTGTAACGACAGAACGGCACACGTTACTTCTGTAAAGTGATATCCTTCAGATACTTGGTGGATTTTTGGATCTGCATACCGTTAATGGCACAAAGATTTGAACCTCTTGATTTGCATGATTTTTGTGGGTTTTCTGGGTCAAGAGACTAGCGAACCATTTTCAGAGGCCACCTTGGGCTGCTTACTGGGAAACTGCACCATTTATTATACTTTTTTAAATTATTTTTTAAATTGAGGTATAGTTTAGACAGAATAAAATGAACAGGTCTTAATGGTTCAGTTAGAGGAGTTTTGAAAATTATATGCACCCATGAAAGCATCATGCAAAACATGCTATTGAACATTCTTATCACCCGAGAAAGTTCTTGTGGCACAATTTACTTTTTAAATTAAACCCCACTAAATTGTACGCTTTAAAAGGGTGAATTTTATGGTATGTGAATTACATCATCAAAAAAAATCTGCTCCACCTTTACTTGCTATCTCACCTCAAGAACTAACAGAGGTTTCCACCATATGTAGTAATCCGTCCCAGTCCCCCCCATATATTACATTTTATTTGCTTTCTTTTTCGAAAACAGGAAATTGGAGGTTACTGAAGATTGTAAGAAGCACATCAACAAGACCAGCTGGGCCAGAGCTTGTAGTTTAGGCTGTCCCTGTAGTGACAACAAATAGGCTTCCCTGGGCTCTGGTGTGAAAAGACCCGGAAGCAGAGTTCAGACACTGGGTTTACCTTGTGTCTCAATGTTGTAAATATCACCACCCACAGAGTAAGGGCCCAGGCAGAGTACAAGAGTTACTGTAGCGGAACAAAGACATGGAGAATGGACTTGAGGACACGGGGAGGGGTAAGGGTAAGTTGGGACGAAGTCAGAGAATGGCATGGACATATATACACTACCAAATGTAAAATAGATAGCTAGTGGGAAGCAGCTGCATAGCACAGGGAGATCAGCTCGGTGCTTTGTGACCACCTAGAGGGGTGGGATAAGGAAAGTGGGAGGGAGATGCAAGAGGGAGGAGATATGGGGATATATGTATATGTATAGCTGATTCACTTTGTTGTATAGCAGAAACTGGCACACCACTGTAAAGCAATTATACTCCAATAAGGATGTTAAAAAAAAAAAAAAAAAGACTATCCCGGCAATAAATCCTCTCCAGGGCAAGGCTGTAACCAAGCTAAGCAAGAGAAGTTACAGTTGACTTCACAACTGGATTAGTATATGTTTCCCCAACTTTTCTATCATCGTGTGTGTCAGAGCTTGCCCAAGAGCAGGGAACCCTCTGTGTCGCCAAACCAAATCCTCCCAAACCGCACTAGGAATCTGGCTCATTCTTTCAGTCAAAACGGCTGTTCTCAAACTTTAGCTGTGCATCAGACGCTCCTGAAAGGCACGTTAAGATGTGGATTGCTGGGCCCGAAACGCAAAGATTCTGCTTTAGTAGTTCTGGGGTGGGATCTAAGTATTTGGGTTTCTAACGAGTTTCCAGGTGAATCTGATGCTTCTGGTCTGGGGACCACACTTTGAGAAGTACTGTGCTGAAACTGCTCCTATAACATTTGGTAATTAGTGGGGAATTTCACCCAGTTGTTAATACCCTAGACCAGCCTTGAGATGTCAGTTGAACTCTTGCTATCAGGAGAGCAGGGTCAGGCCAGGCATGGAACACTAAAAGGGTGGGAGTGCCTCTCCTGGCCAGGTTGCCCCGGCTGCCTGTTCAGTCACATTGATCCCAGCACCCTAAACTGAGGTGTGGTGGGTCTAGCAGGTATCAGTGGGAGTAGATGCGGATGCCTTTGTGAACATCTTCATTTCTCTGCAGAGATGACACTACTGACCACCCATGTCAGGACAGATGGCGGTGGTTCTGCCAGTAACAATCAAATCTGACATTAATTCAACTTCATGGTGGGCACAGTGGGCAGGGAGCAAGCAGACAGGTCAGCACCTGACTCTAGGCTCTGCAAGTCAAGAGCCGGGTGGGTTTCCTAACTTCTCAAAACCTTGCTTGGCAAAGGGGGATTCATCTCAGGGGTAAACCAGTGAGGTAGGTTAATATTTAGAAACGTCTTCACTGAGATATCTCATCCCTGCACTGTTTCCTCATTGCTCTTCTTCCCTCCAGTGTTAAGCCCGAGTAACTTTTGCTTCAGGGTGAGGACTGATGCAAGAACAGTCCTCCTCCAAGTGCAGCTGGGTGGGCTGGCAGAATCCGCATCGCCTGGGTCTGCACCCCAGACCTGCTGAATCTGAATCTCTGGCGGGGAGGCCCAGGATTCTGAGTTTCAATACACAGAATTTTCAGGTTATTGCATGGCTAAAGTTTGAGAAGCTCTGGTCTAGAGCAAATAAATATTAATGTAGAGGCTTCAAAATCCATAGCTGAGACCACAGCCCTCCCAAAAGCCAATATGCGTATATGTGTGGCAAGTTGGGAGAGAAAGGGTTTTGTTTGGAAGACAAAGCTCGGGAAACTGAGCCCAGAGGTTATGTTCTAAGCCACGGTATCTGGAAGATTTTATGATGGCATCGTAGCCCTCTTTACATCCAAAAGGAAGACCAGTTTGATCAGCAGCAAGGAGAGAGGATGAGAAAGGGCTGAGATTAGATCTTAAAGGATCTACAGGGTTTTCAGTCTTCTTCTGAGTGGCCTCACGAGACCCCAGCTCGAAAAGGCTTATTATGTCGGTCAGACTCTCTCAGAAGCTTAAAGTAAGAGACGAGGGTGACAGCCAGCAGAGAAGTCAGGGCCATCATAGGGTCACTTACACCCCAAGTTACTGAGGGAGTAGAGATGGAAAGAAGCTAGTCAGGAGAGAGAAAGGGGACCTGAGCAGAAAGCCAGGAAGAAGCCGAGGTGTGGGTGACAGCTTGTGTCCAGAGCCAGTAGGATAACTGTTATGAGCTCAGAGCCCTGGGAAGGGGTGAGGACAATTCAAGAGGCAATGCATCAGAGGGCACAGTCATCATCCATCTCCTGATCGTGGGCAGACAGTTTGGTCTGTGCCTCATCCGACTGGTCTGAGGGTCCCTCCTTCAGGCCTGCCCTTGACCGTGCCCCGAGCAGATCCTGGAGAAGGTTCATTTGGGGTGGTCCCCTGTGGACCTCTGGCTACAGAGGAGCTGGCACTAAGGAGGGGAAGGGGCTGGGAGGTGTCTGGGCTGCACTGCCCTGCAGTGTTGGGCAATCTGGGTGTGTCCCGAGGTTCCTGGAAAGTTGGCTCATTACCTTCACCAAAAACAACCTGAGACACCCATGATGAGGTCAGCTTCAGTTTAAGTTGCTTCACACACATGCACACAAAAAAATTCTTTTTCCTCTTGACCGGAAAACTTACACTTAAAAACTTGAGCATGCTGTTGGGTGAGGCCTATGCAGCCAGGAGATGTGGGTTTCCTCTTGCTCTGAAGGACCTTGGGGAAATGACCCGCGAGCAGTCAGTACATGCTGGCACCTTGTTAAGCAAACCCTGGAATGTGGTCCATAATGTATGGGTGGGTGACTGGGTGGATTGATGCGCAAACCTCTTCCTCAAAGGAGCCTTCCAGCACCCCCGGACAGGCCCTCTTGCCTGCACTTCCATAGTCCTGTGACCCTCTCCTTTAATAACTTTTTCACGGTGTCATTCTATGCGCATTTGGAAAATTAATTTCTTCCCACACAAATCTGGAGCGCCATCCGGATTTTTCACTCATCATTGGATCACTAACTGCTGGTGTGTGCCTGGCGTGTAGTAGGCACTCATCATATCTGTTTGTTGGTAAAAGTATGCCGGAGTTCAGTAACGGCATGAGTCCTTGTGAAAGGATTCATCACTGGGTTGAATCATCCAGAAAACATTTAAGGAGCATCCGTCCCATGCCATGTACTATGCTAGGTGATACGGGGAGAGGGCTTATACAAAGGTAAAGAAAACAGGGGCTCTGCCCTTAAAAATAAGCACAGGCTGGGGGTAAGGCCCACCCTCCACCGTGGCTGTTCTGGTGTCTTACCCTGTTGTTCTCCTTGAGGAGGAAGCTCTTTCCCACCTGGTCACGGTGGGGGGTTAGTCACAGAGCATATCCTAGCCCCCCAAATTAGAGGAACAGATGTGGCCATCCTAAGTGAGGGCCTTGCATGGTCAGACAGTCCATGAATCATCTAGATCTAGGATTAGAGAGGCAGGAAGTTGGGCACTGGGACAGACTTCAGAGATGGCCCACAAGTCTGCTCACCCTGGACCCCCAGACACAAACCAGTGCTTTGCACGTAGCCATACTCAATCAATATTTGTTAAATAAAGGAGCTGGAAGGGGATCCTTGGGCAATGTTAAGACTCGTTTCCTAATTTAGCTCTGGAGTAAATCCAGAGTCCATATACTGATTTTGTTTAGCAATTTATGGCTTTTTTGAGTGTCTACTTATGTGCAGGACTCTATGAATTTGAAGATAAAGACATAATTGCTGTCATTGAGGAGTTGAGAATCCGGTGGGGACACAGATTCATGACCTTGTATTTTCTTTATTATCTATAAAGTTAGCACAGAAGCACTCCAGGCATGAGGAGGAGGGAGGGTGGGGAGGAGGGAGGGGGAGGTGGGAGGGGGAGGAGGGGAGGTGGGAGGGGGAGGAGGGGAGGTGGGAGGGGGAGGAGGGGAGGAGGGAGGGGGAGGAGGGGAGGAGGGGAAGAGGAGGAAAGCAACCACACAGAGGATGGGAGATGTCCTCTGAGGTGGAGAAGCAGGGTAGGGTGTTCAAGGCAAAGGGAACAGCACCTGTAAAGCCAAAGAGGGCTGGAGGGTGTGGTGCAATCTGAGGATGGTGTGACAACGCAGGAAGGAGCGTGGGGTCCACGGTGGTGGGAGATGAGGCTGGACAGGCAGGTTGTAGCCCGACTGGGAAGGGCTTCAGGGCCGGGCTAAGAGGTTGGAGCTTTATCCTGTCAGGCGGGTAGGGACCCATCATATTTGTGAGCCAGGAAGGCAAACAGGGCACACCTGTGCTTGGTTTCCTTCCTTAAGGCAGTAAGGCAGCCACTCCCTGTCCAGGTGAGTCCTGCCTCAGAGTCACTGTCACTCAGAGTCACTCAGCCCCTGCTCTAGGTCCCTACCTGGGAGAGCCTGTCAGGTTGGGTCCAGCTTTGCCCCACTTCCAGGTCAGAGGGGCAGATGAACAGGTGGATGTGGAGGAAGGTGCGGGGCGGGGGCGGGGGCTGGCCATGAGACTTGTGAGTTTCATTCACTGGAGGCATAACTTTCGGGTTCAAACCAGCTGGAGAAGCTGGGGCAGCCTACCCCAGACAGGTGGGCAGCAGGGCTTAGCGAAGGGGCCCCAGGCTGAGTGAGGGCCAGGAGACTGCCTTTCTTATTTGTTTGTTTGAAAGCACGCTTGCCCTTACCGGCTGTGGTACCTTGGTCACTAATTCCCTCTCAGGAGCTCAGCTTCCTCAGCTGTTAAGTGAAGGGGGCCGACCAGGTGATCTTCCAGCTCCGTGATTCCGAGGGAGGAGGAAGCTGCGGGAGCAGCGTGGGACTCTGAGCATAAGCTGCTGGAGGTGGGCGACTCCCAGGCAGAACAAAGCCTCTTCTAGAGGGACAGGCGGGTTTTGCAAGCGGGTGAGTGACAGGGCTCGCTTCCCTACCCTACCTCGGCTGCTCCTGGACCGGCTGCCACCAAGGGACTTAGGCGGTGGGAGTGGAGTTCCTCCCCAAGACGCAGCAGAGGGGAGTCCAGCCGGCTCGGCCAGGCTGCTCCGGGGTGCAAGAACGCTAGGTTGCAAGAGGGTCCAGCTGCTCCAGCCCCCTTGGGGTTCCCCTCCTTTCCCGGTGCTCCTCTCTCCCCGGGGCAATGAGTAGCCCACAGGAGCTAAGCCCAGGGGCAGACACCGGGCTCCGGGGCAGGATGGTGGGTGACAGCAGGAAGTTAGCAGGGGCTTCGGGGCCAAGAGCCCGCGGGAAAGATGGGGACGCCCCCTGCCCCCACCCCGGAAAAGCCAGCTTGACCGAGGGCGCCCCTCGCCCTACAGCCGCCCTCACCACGCCGCCCCGCCTCCTCCGCAGCCCACCCCTCTCACTCTCACAGTCGCCTGAAAGCTCTCATCTTCACAAGCGTCCTTGTTTTAAAAGACATTTCTGTTTCCTTTATTTGCACTCAGCTCCAGCCTTCATAAATATGCGAATTCGATGGAAATAATTTTTTTTTTTTTTGCGGTATGCGGACCTCTCACTGTTGTGGCCTCTCCCGTTGTGGAGCACAGGCTCCGGACGCGCAGGCTCAGCGTCCGTGGCTCACAGGCCCAGCCGCTCCGTAGCATGTGGGGTCTTCCCGGACCGGGGCACGAACCCGTGTCCCCTGCATCGGCAGGCGGACTCTCAACCACTGGGCCACCAGGGAAGCCCGATGTAAATAATTTTATAATGAAAAAAATTTTTAATGCATTCACACGTGAATCAAGAGGGACCTAGTTGTCATTCGCAGGAGCCCTGTGCTGGGCCTGGGGGACACAGGCCTGTACTCAGCGTCCTCACAGGGGTGAGACCCACCACGGAACCACAAGGGGGTTCAGGGAAGACTCCCAAGAGGAGGGAACCTTGACCCGAGACCTGGGGGGGTTACAGAGATCTGGCCAATTGAAGGAGAGAGGGCATCTCAGGAGAGGGAATGGCATAGGCAAGGCCGGCAGGCAGGCCCCGCGAGGAGTCGTGGTCAAAGCAGGGAGCTGAGGAGGAAATGTTCCTTTTCCTGCCCTCATCACAATTGTAATCAATTATTTGTATAAGTATCTGCTTGAGATCTGTATCCCCTGCGAGGTTACAAGCTCCAGGAGAGGACATGCTGTACATTATAATTTCTCAGGATTCTGGTGCCCAGCACAATGCCTGACACACAGTAAGTGTTCAATTAAATTGGCGTTAAGTGAACGAGTAAATGAGAATTCTCATGTTAATGTGGGTTGTGTCCGTAAGGGCTGAGAAGCCAAGTTAACCAGAGTTTGGGTGTTATCCTAAGGGCAATAGGGATCCACTGAAAGTTTTACATAAGGGCATGACGTGGTCGGCTTTGGGTCCCAGGAATCCCTTTTTGGCTTTGGTCTGGAGAATGGCTGGAGACAGAGTCCAGGTGGCAGAGACGTTGTCCTTACCTCGGGGCATTGATATGATTTTATTACTTCTTTATGTGACTCTCTCCTAAGCAAGCCGTGAGGCCTGGAGGACCGGGGACGGGGCCGGGTCCTGTTCACCTCTGCATCCCCGTACCCAGTACACTGGCCAGCACGGCATGTGGTAACTGCTCAGTGGGTGTTTAATGGCTGAAATTCTGACTGGAAGTTGCTTATGCAACTTTAAGGGTAGGTGATGTTGTTTAATACATGCAATGTCATAGGCAACTTTCAAAACATGAGGAACACGAAAGAAAAAGTCATTTAAGTTTGGGAAGCAGTGGTCAGAGGTCTGGGAGGCAGGGTGGGGGAGGAGGAGGGGTGTAGGGTGATGGAGAGGCTCCTCTGAGCTGTGACAGTTGTTGGACCTATGAGGCCTTCTAGGTTTGGCATCTGCCTGAGATGGGAGCCCGTGGAGAGCAGCAGGTTTGGAGGACTAGGTGAAAAGTTGGGTGCCTGTGGGACATCCAGCTCCAGATTGGGGTGTCTCCAGCAATAGAAGATTCTGGAAGCCTTAGGGGTGAATGTATGGCAGGATATGGGGAGGAGGGCTGGGATGCCCTGGGGAGGAGGGCTGGGATGCCCTGGAGAGAAGAACTTTTAAGTAGGGGGCCGAGGACTGAGGGAGTCAGGGGGGATGGAGAAGCACTAGGGGCTCCTACCTCAGGACTGTGAGCCTGTGACTTCTCTGTTTCCTCCAGCCTTGTTCTTACCATCCCATTATAACAGCCCAGGACAGGCATCAGCACTGCAGAGCCTTCGGTGAAACCCAGCTCCACGGGGCTCAACTTCTGTGTGTTCTGGGCTCACCTCCCTGTTTTTTGTTTGTTTGTTTGTTTTTTGCGGTACGCGGGCCTCTCACTGTTGTGGCCTCTCCCGTTGCGGAGCACAGGCTCCAGACGCGCAGGCTCAGCGGCCATGGCTTACGGGCCCAGCCGCTCCGCGGCATGTGGGACCTTCCCAGACCGGGGCAAGAACCCATGTGCCCTGCATCGGCAGGCGGACTTTCAACCACTGCGCCACCAAGGAAGCCCCTCCCCTCCCTTTTGTGCACAAGAATGACACATTCTGTGTTTCCCCTTTGTCTTCACAAGGCCCGCCTCCTGGACATTACACTTTCCTCCACTCAGTGGCTTATCTCATTTCTGCTTGTCACCCTCCTCATGCTCTTGGCTTTCCTCCCCTGAGTTCCTCCAGATAGTCCTGCCCACCCCCCAGTGAGCCAGGCTCTCCACTGCTGTGTCCTGGGGGAACCAAGGCCGTTTTCCAGTTTCTATCCGCTTCCTCCCCTTCCCTCCTCCCTCATCTGCCTGAGAAATGGTCCTGCACTGGCAGCAGTGGGTGGAAAACCCAGGGCCAGCTCCCCTCCCAGCCACTGCACATCCAGGTCCCCCAGCTGCAGCAGGGCTCTGGCCAACGTATTACAGGCACTGGGGGCGGAAAGCCCTGATAGGTCACATTTCCTGATTTCCGCAGTGTAAATATTCCCACCGTGACCGATTTCAAGCTACCAACAGGATGTCACTGAATACAGAATTGGGAAGAGATGGGCAGTAGTAGTACACTGTCACATAATATTTCCAGCAAGCAAACACAATAGGCATAGATAGCCTCAAAAGCAAATATAATTACAAAATGCAGTAAAATAGGAAGTTTTGAGTATTTGCTGCTTCTTAAAAATATAACTTATTCTCTTGTAAGATTTTGTAATTTAATTGTTAAAATAATGGCTGTTTTAACAACTGCTTTGCAAAATTCCTGAAAACTTAACAATTGGCTCTTGCAAGCAGTACAAACCAGCTCCAGCAAACCACTGAGTGCCACCTGGGCCAGGAGAAAAGCGGGGGATTCCAAGCCCCAAACTTCAGTGCACTCTCGCCTGGCATCCTCTCCCTGCCCAGGCCATGTGGGTGTCAGTGTGGGTGGCATGTGACAGGTACCAAGCCTCTGAATTCCCAGTTAAAGTCAGACCCAGGAGGAGCAGAGCTGGGCCCTGGGCACCTCTCCCACCCACAGATGTGTGCTTTCTGTGCCCGCCCAGGCCCCAGCCTCTGGACACCCACCCTGGCAGCCCCCAGAGCCAGGAAGTTCGAGTGGCACAATTTCCTTCACCCTGAAAAGTGTGAAATCCTGTGAGGTTTGGAACTTCCATATTTCTCAGAAAGCAAGCTTGCCCAATCACCAGCAATGAAGAAAACGAAAGAAGACAAAGCCTCTCTTTCTGAGCCTCTCTTTATATCCATGGGCTGCAAGGCAGGTCATGCTGGGTCTGAACAGATGTGGGACAGAGAGAGCTTCGGGGGTGCAACTCAACCTTTGGGCATTTCTGAACAGTGAGAATGAAAACCACCAGAGACATGTTCTAAATGGGCCAGTCTTTGTCCCCCTTTGTGGGGACATCAGACGTGGTGACCCACTGTGGTGGAAACCTTGTGTTGGCTACTGCAGGAAGTAAGCTGAATCTCTGGTTTGATGTTCCTGTGTTCTTGCCAATCACCATTGTGAAAATTGGAGAAAAGGGGTCACCTTCTCACCACACCCCAAATATGCCTCGGTCCTCGGTTTATGTCTTCCCGTAACTAAAGGTGCCTTCCCCTTGCTCATAATCACAGCCCACCACAAGCCAACCCATCGCACCCGCCCCCTCCAGCTCTTGGAGTTGCACCTCTATTTGTAGCGTTTCCACATTCTCCCTTGGGGTCTTCCTTTGAGTGTAGGTTTATGTGCTCTGATTTCTAAGCTCAGGAAAGCCAGGACCTTGTCATTCACTCACTCGTTCATTACTTCATTCAGTGGGGAGCGGGCATAGGGAGGAGGGAGGAGGACGGAAAGTCTGTCCACCTCTGAGTGGGGCGCAGCTCAGGGAAGCCTGCACCCTGAGTGGAGGCGGAAGGAGGGGCAGAGGTAGGCAGGAACTGAGACCAAACCCCTGTTCCCCTCTCAGACCTTGTGCTAGTGGGTACCTGCCTTTTGTAAACAGTAAAACAGTGTCTAAATGCTAGGCGTGGCAGTTATTCGCTTTCTTCCGCCTGCAGGTTGCTCTCAGAAGGTGTTTCCATGGATTCCACTTGGTGCCCCACCCATCACCGGACAGCCTCGCCAGTCTTTCCTGCCTTGTGGTAAAGACCTTTTTATTCCTTTATTCAGAACAAAAAACATTAATGTGTTGTTCCCACCAAAAGACCCAGTTCCAGCTGTATTCCAACTAGCTGTATGATGGTTTAAAGTTTGATTTCTCATTCTTTAATACTTGCTAAATTTTGGGAAATTTATTTGAAAGTCAGGCATAGCCGGTGGAAGGCTCGGGAGCAAGGCTAGGGCGCCATCTACTGGTAACTTCTAAGTATGACAAAATGGAACTTGCATTGAGCCTCTTGCACAGGTGAAAATGAGTTATTTTTTATTTTATTTTTTAAATTGAAGTATAGTTGATTTACAATGTTGTGTTGGAAATGAGTTGATTTAAAGGTTTAAAACAGAAAAGGTGTGTGCAACCACACATGCAAATAACAGAGTTTGTGCCAGAATATGTAAATAACTCTTACAAGTTAATATAAAAAAAACCTCAATAGAAAAATGAGCATAAGACTTAAAGAGGTAATTTATAAAAGAGGATATCCAGTGCACGGTGAATTTATGAAAGATGGTCGACTTTTCATTCTTGGAGACTCTTGGAAGAGGAAGAGAGGTGAAGGAGGGCCTAGATATAGGGGAAGCCTGAATACTTAGACCAAAAAAACCCCAACTTCCCAGGTAATTCAGATTTCAACCACGAGGAGGCGTACTTTCACTTTAATTTGCATCAGGGAAATGCAAATTGAAACCACCATGAGGTATCATCACCATTTACCCTCCAGAATGGCGAAAATTAAAAGACTAACAACGCCAAGCTGACAAAAATGTGGGGCAATGGGTATTCTCATACACTGCTATGGGGAGTGCAAACTGATACAATTTTGAAAAATTGTTCTGCATTATCTAAAAAAGTTGAACAATGGCTTACTCTGTAACCTAGCAACCTGACTCCTTGGTATACACCGCAAAAAATGTGTGCCCATGTACACCAAGAGGCATACAGGATTGTTAACAGCATAACTGGTAATAGCCAAGAACTGGAAACAGTGCAAATGTCCATGAAAATAGGCTGGATAAATAAATCGTAGTATATTAATGCAATGGAATAACTAACAGCAAAACAAACAAAAGCAAATAAAAAACGGCAGCTACACACAGTAACAACATAAATGAATTTTACAAACATTATGTTGAGTAAAAGAAGTTAGAGATAAAACAATGCCTACTATGTGATAATGATTATATAAAAGTCAAACAGGCAAATCATTTTATAGTGTTAGGTGTCAGGATGATGGTGTGTGGAGGATGCAGGCAGAAGCTGCCTGCACCAATTGACCTGGTGGTTATATGGGTGTGTTCACATTGTGATCATTTATCTTTGATTTGAGCACTTAAAAAATACACTTGACACTTCGGTTATAAAAATAAAAAATAAAAAAGTGAAAGGTGGAAGGGTAGAGTGGGATTCCTAACCAGGAGAATATAGGCAAGAGTAGGGAAGGAAGGTATAAGAAACTCAGGAAAGGGGAAAAGCAGGTGCTGACTACAAAAAATCTCCAGGTAATTCAGATTCTTCCCACTGGGGGTCTGCCTCTCTGTCTTCCCCCCTGAGAATTCTTGCCCTATGCAAACATTTTGTTTGGGCTTTTTTTTTTCCTCTTGAATTATTTCCAGAGGGAAAATTTCCACGAGTAGAATAATTTGGTCAAAGGGTACAGCTATTTTAATGTTTTATAAACTTTGCCAGATTGTCCTCCAGAAAGACAGTACCAACCCATAGCAACTCAAGAATGCTTCAAAGTGTGTGTTTTCTAAAACAGGGTTTTAAGAGTTTATTGATTTAACATTTGCAAAATGGTATGGGGGCTTCCCTGGTGGCACAGTGATTAAGAATCCGCCTGCCAATGCAGGGGACACGGGGTTCAAGCCCTGGTCCAGGAAGGTCCCACATGCCGCAGAGCAACTAAGCCCATGCACCACAACTACTGAGCCTGCGCTCTAGAGCCCGTGAGCCACAACTACTGAAGCCCTTGTGCCACAACTACTGAAGCCCACGTGCCACAACTACTGAAGCCCGTGGTCCTAGAGCCTGTGCTCCGAAACAAAGAGACGCCTCCACGATGAGAAGCCCCTGCCCGTAACCAAGAGTAGCCCCCACTCGCCACAACTAGAGAAAGCCCGCGCTTAGCAATGAAGACCCAACACAGCCAAAGATAAATAAATAAAAATTTTTAAAAAATGGTACGGAAGTGGACTAATTTACATTTCCTTAATTATTAGCGAAACTAAGCATTTTCCTTTAAAATGCTGACAATAATTCCCTCTTATACACACTGCCTGGTCAGTGTGTTCTCTGCCTATTTAGGAGTTTGTATTCTTTATGGGTCTGTATTTAATCTTTTTTATGTTTTATTAGCAAATTTTTATCTGTCATAGTTGTCACAATTTCTCCAATTCTAATGGTTACTCTTAAACAAAAGAAAATGATAAAAATTTACTTGAATTCTTCTGTGGTTACACCTGTACATTTTTTCCTCAATTTTTTTTTTATTACCTCAATAGTAAGTAATAAATACGTCACCAGTGGAAGGGCGATTTCCTCGGTTCTTGCCCTCTCAAGGGAAAGAATTCAGTTGAGAGACATAGAGGAGCTTTAAAGAGTTTTAAGAGTTTTATTCAGCAAAAGTGAAAGTATACTCTTGAGAAAGGATGAGAGCGTGCTGTCTGGAAACCAGAAGCAGCACTGCAATGGGGGTAGGGTTGGGTTTTTTAGATTGGTGGTCCCTCCCCGTGTCCTGCATCATTTGACTGACAAGTTGATTGACAGCTTTAGGTTATATAACTTTTCTCCCGGTGTGCAGGTGCTTACCCATAAGCACCCACTCGAAACCCATGGTGGGTGGAGGGGCAAAAACCGAAATGCTAATTTATTACAAATACGGCATAATGAACCCCTGGTTACCTTGAGCCACCTTTTAGGTCTTGGTGCGCCTGCACCAACCTGTGCTGGCAGTTTGTATCTTGTTTGGTCCTGATATAACTGGAAACCTAGCAGTGGTCCTTGGCGACAAGAGGGAGGATCTCTGGGTGTGTTCTGATACCAGTGTCCACGTGGGGGAGGGAAAGATGACCCCTTCCAGGATGGGGTGTGGACCTGCTCATGTCTGACTAACTACCTAACATATATATATATTCTTCCTAAATTAACATAAATTTCTTCTAAGCAGTGTTTCCCACGCCAGTTTCCTCTCTTTTTTTTTTTTCTTCGCGGTACACGGGCCTCTCACTGTTGTGGCCTCTCCCGTTGCGGAGCACAGGCTCCGGACGCGCAGGCTCAGCAGCCATGGCTCACGGGCCCAGCCGCTCCGTGGCATGTGGGATCTTCCCGGACCGGGGCACGAACCCGTGTCCCCTGCATTGGCAGGTGGACTCTCAACCACTGCGCCACCAGGGAAGCCCGCCAGCTTCCTCTTATCTCTTTGGGTGTTAATGCATTTTCTCAAGGGGTTCTATAGTCAAATAATATTGGAAAATAATGAATTAGACAAAAACTAAACAGCTCCGTTATTATAGTACTTATCAGATCATAAATATGGTACTTTATTCATTGAGCAAAATATTTGTTGAGCACCTATTATGAGGCACTCTAGTGGCTGGGAATACAGCAGTGAACAACGAGACAAATGTATGTTGTGTATTTCCAGGAGAAGGACACAGTAGACAGATTTTCTCCAATGCATTTGAGCAACACTCTTTCTTACATCACCTATTAATCTTTTACATGATTCCACGGACTGTCCTGATCTAGCATTTTTGTGGCATGAAATGAAAGACATGAATCAACTTTCATTTTTCCTAAGAGATTCATCCACATTACTTAGCAGAATTTGTTAAATGTGGTTCTTCTTTGTGTGGTTTTACTGTCCACTCACTGATTATAAATTTCCCATAATTTGGGGATTGTGGCATAATTATTTTGTTTCATTGGTTCATATTTCTGAACTGTGTATTTATGGTGAAGGAAATAACTGTATCCCAAAAAGGAGAAGAACTGTCACTTTTCCCACCTTTAATTGTTGCTAAGATGAAGTGGTGCCCTTGAGCCTCAGTTTCCCCAGGCATCTGCCAGCAAGAGCCTGGCATCTCTCAGCAGAAGCATGAGAGAAGAGGGTTATAAAGTCCCTGGAGCCTCCCCAGCCCATCTGGCCACCAGGATGGAGGAGTATTTGGGGGTTGGAGGGGGTGAGGAGTGGAGGAGAAATTGATAGTTATTGAGTGCTTACTATGTGCCAGTCACATTGCATTTAAGGAATATTTAAGGAGGAGGTGAGGAAGCCAGAGGAAGCATCAGAGAGGTGAAAGGAAAAAGAAAGGGAATAAAGTTTTGGACAGAGAAGTTAATTATAGGGACTGTCCTGGCATGGACAAAAATTTTAAAAAAGAGGTTAATCATAAACTCAGCCAGGGAGCTCAGTTACTTTGTTTCACACCCCGCCCAGGGGCTAAGGATGGTGCAGCATGACGCTGGTGTGCATGTGAGGCCACAGGGGCAGTCCAGGATTTTTGGAGCAAAGTTATGCTTTGGTGGAGAGTTGTGCAGATGCCTTCTGAGGCCCTTGAAAATCTGGTTTTTCTTATTCTAGAGCAGCACTGTGCAATAGCCTTTCTACCATGATGGAAAAGTTCTGTATCTTTGCTGTCCAATATGATAGCCAGCAGCCACATGAAGCTACTGAGTGCTTGCAATGTGGTCAGAATGACTTAGGAACTGAATTTGAAATTTCACTGAATTTTTTTACTCTTGCTTTTTTTTTGTTTTTTAAATTTTATTTATTTTTTTATACAGCAGGTTCTTATTAGTCATCAATTTTATACACATCAGTGCATAAATCACCCAATTCATCACCACCACCACCACCCGCCCCCTGCCACTTTCCCCACTTGGTGTCCATACGTTTGTTCTCTACATCTGTGTCTCAATTTCTGTCCTGCAAACCGGTTCATCTGTACCATTTTTCTAGGTTCCACATATATGCGTTAATATACGATATTTGTTTTTCTCTTTCTGACGTCCTTCACTCTGTATGACTGTCTCTAGATCCATCCACGTCTCCACAAATGACCCAGTTTCGTTCCTTTTTATGGTTGAGTAATATTCCATTGTATGTATGTACCACATCTTCTTTATCCATTCGTCTGTTGATGGGCATTTAGGTTGCTTCCATGACCTGGCTATTGTAAATAGTGCTGCAATGAACATTGGGGTGCATGTGTCTTTCTGAATTATGGTTTTCTCTGGGTATATGGCCAGTAGTGGGATTGCTGGGTCATATGGTAGTTTTTTAAGGAACCTCCATACTGTTCTCCATAGTGGCTGTATCAATTTACATTGCCACCAACAGTGCAAGAGGGTTCCCTTTTCTCCACACCCTCTCCATCATTTGTTGTTTGTAGATTTTCTGACGATGCCCATTCTAACTGGTGTGAGGGGACACCTCATTGTAGTTTTGATTTGCATTTCTCTAATAATTAGTGATGTTGAGCAGCTTTTCATGTGCTTCTTGGCCATCTGTACGTCTTCTTTGGAGAAATGTCTATTTAGGTCCTGTGCCCATTTTTGGATTGGGTTTTTTTTTTTTTAATATTGAGCTGCATGAGCTGATAATATATTTTGGAGATTAATCCTTTTTCAGTTGCTTCGTTTGCAAATATTTTCTCCCATTCTGAGGGTTGTCTTTTCTTCTTGTTTACAGTTTCCTTTGTTATGCAAAAGCTTTGAAGTTTCATTAGGTCCCATTTGTTTATTTTTGTTTTTATTTCCATTACTCTAGGAGGTGGGTCAAAAAAGATGTTGCTGTGATTTATGTCAAAGAGTGTTCTTCCTATGTTTTTCTCTAAGAGTTTTATAGTGTCCGGTCTTACATTTAGGTCCCTAATCCATTTTGAGTTTATTTTTGTGTATGGTGTTAGGAGTGTTCTAATTTCATTCTTTTACGTGTAGCTGTTGAGTTTTCCCAGCACCACTTATTGAAGAGACTGTCTTTTCTCCATTGTATATCCTTGCCCCCTTTGTCATAGATTAGTTGACCATAGGTGCGTGGGTTTATCTCTGGGCTTTCTATCTTGTTCCATTGATCTATGTTTCTGTTTTTGTGCCAGTACCACATTGTCTTGATTACTATTGCTTTGAAGTATAGTCTGAAGTCAGGGAGTCTGATTCCTCCAACTCCATTTTTTTCCCTCAAGACTGCTTTGGTTATTCGGGGTCTTTTGTGTCTCCATATAAATTTTAAGGTTTTTTGTTCTAGTTCCGTAAAAAATGCCATTGGTAATTTGATAGGGATTGCATTGAATCTGTAGATTGCTTTGGGTAGTAGAGTCATTTTCACAGTATTGATTTTTCCAATCCAAGAACATGGTATATCTCTCCATCTGTTGGTATCATTTTTAATTTCTTTCATCAATGTCTTATAGTTTCCTGCATACAGGTCTTTTGTCTCCCTTTGTAGGTTTATTCCTAGGTATTTTATTCATTTTGTTGCAATGGTAAGTGGGAGTGTTTCCTTAATTTCTCTTTCAGATTTTTCATCATTAGTGTATAGGAATGCAAGAGATTTCTGTGCATTAATTGTGTATCCTGCTACTTTACCAAATTCATTGATTAGCTCTAGTAGTTTTCTGGTAGCATCTTTAGGATTCTCTATGTATAGTATCATGTCATCTGCAAACAGTGACACTTTTACTTCTTCTTTTCCTATTTGTATTCCTTTTATTTCTGTTTCTTCTCTGATTGCCCTGGCTAGGACTCCCAAAACTATGTTGAATAATAGTGGTGAGAGTGGACATCCTTGTATTGTTCCTGATCTTAGAGGAAATGCTTTCAGTTTTTCACCATTGAGAATGATGTTTGCTGTAGGTTTGTCGTATATGGCCTTTATTATGTTGAGGTAGGTTCCCTCTATGCCCTTTATGGAGAGTTTTTATCATAAACGAGTGTTGAATTTTGTCAAAAGCTTTTTCTGCATCTCTTGAGATGATCATATGGTTTTTATTCTTCAATTTGTTAATATACTGTATCACATTGATTGATTTGCGTATACTGAAGAATCCTTGCATCCCTGGGATAAATCCCATTTGATCATGGTGTATGATCCTTTTAATGTGTTGTTGGATTCCGTTTGCTAGTATTTTGTTGAGGATTTTTGCATCTATGTTCATCAGTGATATTGGTCTGTAATTTTCTTTTTGGTAGTATCTTTGTCTGGTTTTGGTATCAGGGTGATGGTGGACTCATAGAATGAGTATGGGAATGTTCTTTTCTCTGCAAGTTTTTGGAAGAGTTTGAGAAGGGTGGGTGTTAGCTCTTCTCTAAATGTTTGATAGAATTCACCTGTGAAGCCATCTGGTCCTGGACTTATGTTTGTTAGAAGATTTTTAATCACAGTTTCAATTTCATTACTTGTGATTGGTCTGTTCATATTTTCTATTCCTTCCTGGTTCAGTCTTGGAAGGTTATACCTTTCTAAGAATTTGTCCATTTCTTCCAGTTTGTCCATTTTATTAGCATAGAGTTGCTTGTAGTAGTCTCTTAGGATGCTTTGTATTTCTGCAGTGTCTGTTGTAACTTCTCCTTTTTCATTTCTAATTTTATTGATTTGAGTCCCCTCTCTCTTTTTCTTGATGAGTCTGTCTAGTGGTTTATCAATTTTATCTTCTCAATGAACCAGCTTTTAGTTTTATTGATCTTTGCTATTGTTTTCTTTGTTCTATTGCATTTATTTCTGCTCTGATCTTTATGATTTCTTTCCTTCTGCTGACTTTGGGTTTTGTTTGTTCTTCTTTCTCTAGTTCCTTTAGGTGTAAGGTTAGATTGTTTATTTGAGATGTTTCTTGAGGTAGGCTTGTATAGCTATAAAATTCCCTCTTAGAACTGCTTTTGCTGCATCCCGTAGGTTATGGATCATCGTGTTATCATTGTCATTTGTCTCTAGGTATTTTTTGATTTCCTCTTTGATTTCTTCAGTGATCTCTTGGTTATTTAGTAGAGTATTGTTTAGCCTCCATGTGTTTGTGTTTTTCTACGTTTTTTCCCCTGTAATTCATTTCTAATCTCATAGTGTTGTGGTCAGAAAAGATGCTTGATATGATTTCAATTTTCTTAAATTTACTGAGGCTTGATTTGTGACCCAAGATGTGATCTATCGTGGAGAATGTTCTGTGCGCACTGGAGAAGGAAGTGTAATCTGCTGTTTTTGGATGGAATGTCCTATAAATATCAATTAAATCTATCTGGTCTATTGTGTCATTTAAAGCTTGTGTTTCCTTATTTATTTTCATTTTAGATGATCTGTCCATTGGTGTAAGTGAGATGTTAAAGTCCCCCGCTATTATTGTGTTGCTGTTGATTTCCTCTTTTATAGCTGTTAGCAGTTGCCTTATGTTGAGGTACTCCTATGTTGGGTGCATATATATTTATAATTGTTATATCTTCTTCTTGGATCGATCCCTTGATCATTATGTAGTGTCCTTCCTTGTCTCTTGTAACATTCTTTATTTTAAAGTCTATTTTATCTGATATGAGTATTGCTACTCCAGCTTTCTTTTGATTTCCATTTGCATGGAATATCTTTTTCCATCCCCTCACTTTCAGTCTGTATGTGTCCCTAGGTCTGAAGTGGGTGTCTTGTAGACAGCATATAGATGGGTCTTGTTTTTGTATCCATTCAGCAAGCCTGTGTCTTTTGGTTGGAGCATTTAATCCATTCATGTTTAAGGTAATTATCGATATGTGTGTTCCTATGACCATTTTCTTAATTGTTTTGGGTTTGTTTTTGTAGGTCCTTTTCTTCTCTTGTGTTTTCCACTTAGAGAAGTTCCTTTAGCATTTGTTGTAGAGCTGGTTTGGTGGTGCTAAATTCTCTTAGCTTTTGCTTGTCTGTAAAGCTTTTGATTTCTCCATCGAATCTGAATGAGATCCTTGCAGGGTAGAGTAATCTTGGTTGTAGCTTCTTCCCTTTCATCACTTTAAGTACATCATTCCACGCCCTTCTGGCTTGTAGAGTTTCTGCTGAGAAATCAGCTGTTAACTTTATGGGAGTTCCCTGTATGTCATTTTTCTCTTGCTGCTTTCAATAATTTTTCTTTGTCTTTGATCTTTTCCAATTTGATTACTATGTGTGTTTCTCCTTGGGTTTATCCTGTATGGGACTTGCTGTTCTTCCTGGACTTGGGTGGCTATTTCCTTTGCCATGTTAGGGAAGTTTTCGACTATAATCTCTTCAAACATTTTCTCGGTTCCTTTCTCTCTCTCTTCTCCATCTGGGACCCTTGTAATGCGAATGTTGTTGCATTTAATGTTGTCCCAGAAGTCTCTTAGGCTGTCTTCATTTCTTTTCATTCTTTTTTCTTTATTCTGTTCTGCAGCAGTGAATTCCACCAACAGTGAATTCTGTCTTCCAGGTCACTTATCCGTTCTTCTGCCTCAGTTATTCTGCTATTGATTCCTTGTTTTGTAGTTTTCATTTCACTTATTGTATTGTTCATCTCTGTTTGTTTGTTCTTTAATTCTTCTAAGTCTTTGTTAAATATTTCTTGCATCTTCTCGATCTTTGCCTCCATTCTTTTTCCAAGGTCTTGGATCATCTTCACTATCATTATTCCGAATTGTTTTACTGGAAGGTTGCTCTTTGCCTCCATTCTTTTTCGGAGGTACTGGATCATCTTCACTATCATTATTCTGAATTCTTTTTCTGGAAGGTTGCCTATCTCTACTTCATTTAGTTGTTTTTCTAGGATTTTATCTTGTTTCTTCAACTGGTACATAGCCCTCTGCCTTTTCATCTTGTCTATCTTTCTGTGAATGTGGTTTTTGTTCCACAGGCTGCAGGATTGTAGTTCTTGCTTCTGCTGTCTGCTCTCTGGTGGATGAGGCTATCTAAGAGGTTTGTGCAAATTTCCTGATGGGAGGGACTTGTGGTGGGTAGAGCTGACTGTTGCTCTGGTCGGCAGAGCTCAGTAAAACTTTAATCCGTTTGACTGCTGATGGGTAGGGCCAGGTACCCTCCCTGTTGGTTGTTTGGCCTGAGGCAACCCTCAGGAGCCTACCTGGGCTCTTTGGTGGGGCTAATGGCAGACTCTGGGAGGGCTCACACCAAGGAGTACCTCCCAGAACTTCTGCTGCCAGTGTCCTTGTCCCCACGGTGAGCCACAGCCACCCCCGCCTCTGCAGGAGACCCTCCAACACTAGCAGGTAGGTTTGGTTCAGTCTCCCCTAGGGTTACTGCTCCTTCCCCTGGGTCCCAATGCACACACTACTTTGTGTGTGCCCTCCAAGTGTGGAGTCTCTGTTTCCCCCAGTCCTGTCGAAATCCTGCAGTCAAATCCCACTAGCCTTCAAAGTCTGATTCTCTAGGAATTCCTCCTCCTGTTGCTGGACCCCCAGGTTGGGAAGCCTGATGTGGGGCTCAGAACCTTCACTCCGGTGAGTGGACTTCTGTGGTATAAGTGTTCTCCAGTTTGTGAGTCACCCACCCAGCATTTATGGGATTTGATTTTACTGTGATTGCGCCCCTCCTACTGTCTCATTGTGGCTTCTCCTTTGTCTTTGGATGTGGGGTATCTTTTTTGGTGAGTTCCATTGTCTTCCTGTTGATGATTGTCCAGCAGCTAGTTGTGATTCTGGTGTTCTCACAAGAGGGAGTGAGAGGACGTCCTTGTACTCTGCCATCTTGGTTCAGGGCTTTTACTCTTGTTTTTGATTGAGATACAATTGACATACAATACCCTGCACATATTTAAAGGGTATAATTTTATAATATTTGTATATGTATATGCCTGTGAAACAGTCACCACCATCAAGATGGTAAACATATCCATCACTCCTAAAATTTTCCTTGTGTGCCTTTGTAATCCCTCCCCTTCATGCTTCCCTGTCCCCACCCATCCCCAGGCAACCACTGACCTATTTTCTGTCAGTATAGATTAGTTCAACTTTTATATAAATGGAATTATACAATATTTATTTTTGTCCACTTCTTTTGCTCAGCATAATTATTTTGAGACTCATCCACGTTGTTGTGTGTATGAATAGTTGATATACTTCTTGACTGCTCCTCCTTTGTTTCTGCATCTCCTCCCTTCCCTGATTAGCAACTGTTTGAATTTTCCCTTTGGAACTCAGGGAAGATCAAGGAGGCTGAATGAAGCCTATTTCCTATAAACAAGAAACAGGGGACACAGAAAGGACCTGTACCCATGAGGGTCCCACAGGGTCCTGCTTGATTTCAAGACTTCTGTTCCTTCTCTATAGTTTGAATTTAATCATTCATCATTTATTCAGCAAAGATCTTTTGAGATCGACTTTGTGCCACTCATCGTGCTGGACACTAAGGATGGGATGGGGCAAGATAGATGTGGACCCTGTCCTCAAGGTACTCACAGTCTAGTGGACTCAGTTTGGTTGGGCTATGGGTGTATTCAACATTGAAGTCCACTGAGGAAGGGGAGGAAGAATCCAATGTGATGATCAAGTAGAGTAATTCAGGTCTGTTTAGATGCTCTTAACTTGGCCCCAGGAAGGGTGTGGGTTTAGGGTGAGGGATGGAGGCCCTCCCTGTCTTACTGATGAAATAAATCCTACTGTCCTACTATGAAAATAAGAACAAGGGACAGGGACAGATGGTATGTTTGGAGGATGGGGGTATAGTTGGCGAACTTGATGTTTCAGGTGGGGGATGTGTTGTTGGGGGGAGAGATGAGGACACATGCTGTCCTAGTACTAATTGCACTTGTCCGAGTGACATGGTGGGGCACAGTAGGGGGACTCCCCATAATCTGAGCTCTCATTCTGTCACTAGGACATGATATACACACATCTCTACTTGGGTCTCCCTCTAGAGAAAAACTATTTTTGGTCCATGAGTTAGAAGGTGTGTGTTTGTTGAACCAAGAGGCTTCCTAAAAACTTTTACGTCCTTGTGTTCATGGCTTATCAGAGTCTGCTGTGGATACTTCTCCCAGTAGCAGCCCTAAGCACAGGATTTTGGTGGAAGGAAGAGGAAGGGGCTGAGATATGTCATCCTTGACCTGATGGTGTGATCTGTGCTGGGATGGTTATGAGTGACTTCCTTGTGAAGCAGATCCTGCACCTTAATTGCATATTTAAGTCTGTGACTTTGAACCTGTTTTTAGAGTGTCAGGAAAGCTTCTGTGGGGCCAAGGAAGATCGGGAAACCAAAATAGGAATAATGACAGCTGCAGCCTCCACTGAGTGAGCACGAAGCATTTGCATGCATCATCTCATTTAATTCTCACAACAGTCCTATGAGGTCAGGTAATATTATGACCACCACTTTACCAATGAAAAAACTGAGCCTGAAGAGGTCAAATAATTTACCTAAGGTCTCACTGAGTGAACCTGGATATAAAGTCAGGGTCAGTTTTGCCCCAGTTAGGAGAAGCTGGTATGTATGAAATGACCTGACATAAAACCTCTGATAACCGTTAGTTTCTTTCCATCTTTACATTGATCCCTTGATGAGAGAATCTGCCTGAGTTAGACTAAGTTGATTATATGTGTCCAGCAGGGACACTTACAACTTCTCAACCCCGGAGTTGGGAGTGGAAGAAAGAGATGGCATTTTACTGAGCATCAAGGACCATGTAGACATTTTATGTACAGCGCTTTAGTTCATCCCTAAAGCAAGCCTGTGAGGCCCAGGGTGTTATCCTCTTGCACAGCTGAGACTTTTAGGCCCTTGCTAAGATCACATAGCTATTAAGTTCACAGAGCTGAACTTGAACTGACTGCAGGCTGGATCCAAACCCTCTCCTTTCCACTGCACCATGCTGTCTCTCCTTAGTGTCTCACCAACAAAGTATACAAGAGAAGAGGCAGTAAGAGCATAGCCCCTTGGGGTCTTTATTTGCAAAACGTGTTAGAAAGCCTCAGGCAATCCTGGGAGACATGGGGGCAGAGTTAAGGTAACCTGTTCATCCAGTTGGACAATCACTGATGAAGCAGGTACGTTCCTGCTGTGCCCCTCTTCACCCACATCCATCCCACCCACACAGCCGCCCACAGAGGCAGGTTCTTGCTGTGGCCCAGGGCAGCCACCCGGGGCCCTCAGAGAGCATAGCACAATACTGTACTAGATAACCCATGAGGCCAGTCACAGCTCTAATCACATCATAAAGGGTAACAGCATAGACACTGGAGCCTGACCACCTGGATTTGAATCCCAGCTCAAGGTTACTAGTCAACCTTAGGCGAATTTCTTAACCTTCTCTGCCTCAGCTTCCTCACCTGTAAAACTGGGGTTATGATAACTCATAGGACTATTTGGTAGGATTCTCAAAAACCTGAAAATCTTTTAGAACTGTTAATTACTCCAAATGAAAAATCTTTTAGAACAATGCCTGGTGTGTACAGCGCTAAGCACTCAATCAATGTTTAAAAAATAGTAAGTATTATTATTAAGTATAATATAATAATTATTATTAATAATAATAAGTATTATTAAGTATTAATAAGTATTGTTATTATTGGCTATGCCACGTGGCATGTGGGATCTTAGTTCCCCAGCCAGGGATCAAACCCCCGTCCCCTGCAGTGGAAGTGCGGAGTCCCAGCCACTGGACCACCAGAGAAGTCCCCATTATTATTATTATTATTATTATTATTATTTAGAGAGCCAGACTGAGGCCCAGAAAAACAGAGTAACTTGTCCGATGAGACACACATAGCAAAGCTGGGATCAGAACCCACTCTCTGGCCTCTTAATCCAGAGCAGTTGTGTATACTTGGCTACACGCTTTAACGCTAAGATTATTGATTTAAAATCCATTGATATTTTGAAAGTAGCCTGAACTGTTCCCCCATGTTGAAAATAATCACTTTATTCATTCATCTTTCAAAAAGAAAGGGTCTTTTATAAAAACAAAGAAGCTGTCATCAAGAAGACTAGAACTGATAGGAACCCGCTCAGTCCTACCACTGGGCTCCAAGAGAAATCATCAGGCCCTGTAAGTGATAAAAACTGCAGGCTGTTAACACCAATTTAGTTGCAGTTAATTGCATACTTGTCTTGGGTGTTTCAGAAAAGTGTCTAATTTCTGTTGCAATCTTAAAAAGATAAAGAAAACCATAAATACTTGCATGGCTGCAGTATAATTACACATATCATAAGTAGAAAAAACCAATTTGTCATTGGGAGATGGCCAATCTGGAACATTTTTCCAGAAGAGTAATTTTACAATAGGGTTTCAGTTACATTACAGGGAAGAGGTTAGAGCATTGACAGTGGGGGTTCTTAGGGCTCCTTAAAAATTTTCTGTGTATAAATAGATATTTAATGACTGTATAGTTTCCAACCATGGGAACATTGACCCAGCCCTCCTGTGTCTCTAACATTGGAAATTCAAAGAGCAGACCTAGGTTCCACCCCAGGGGGCTTGTGCGTAATCAGACAGTGGTGGCTCTCCAGGGTGACGGAGACAGAATTAGGGAAGTGAGCACAGAGGAGGGGCTCCTAATTCACTTAGGGAGGGCAAGGAAGGCTTCTTGGAGGAGGTGATGCCCGAGGAGAGTCTTTAAGGATGAGTTGGTTTCTGTGAGGTAAAGAAGTTGGGGAAAAGATCTTTCAGGTAAAGAAGGGGGCAAGAAAGCAGAGGATAAGAAAGTTTGTCTTGTTCTGGGAGCTGCAAGACTGGCAGTGCTCAATTAGTGTTTTTTAAAAAATAAAAGCGCATTTGTGAAGAAATTAACTTGTAGACGATAGTTGACATTTGAGCTTTGTGTATTCTTAATACTTTATGTGGTTCATTTAATCCTCGTAAAAGTCACATTAGGTAGAGACAATTATTATCCCCATTTTGCAAATGGAGAAACTGAGGCATAGAGAAGTTTAGTAACTTTCTGCAATTCTTAGGGTGAGAGAGCCAGGATGGAAATCTAGGCTGCCTGCCAGAGTCCCTGCCTCTGTGTGAGCTCACAATGAAAGCATCTATTTGGTTTGGAGCTACCTAGTAACTAACCCAGATATCAACTAGATTTTGTGCACTCCCAACCAAGATGAGATCGACTTTAACCCATAATTCCATGACTTGTGGGAAGTTCATTGTCTTCCTGGAAATTTCTATGAATTACCAGAGGCTTGTGTTTTCATTTGTTTTGTTTCCTGTGGGTTCACATTCTCTATGCAGCATTTCCGAGCTGTTTGTCTCTGTCCTGTCTTGGTGATGGCTGACTGGTGGGCACAGCCCCTTCTTAATTTAGCCTTCCTTCCTTCCCCCCAAACCATGCATGAATTGACTTAAGATTTGGGGGGCTGCTGTGACCAATGGGTGCCATGGTATGTTGACTGTAACATGGACTGCCCCCACCCCCCTCACAAACAAGACCAGGTGTGGAATGGGAAATGCAGTGTCCTGGCCTTAGAGGAGTGGCTGGCTACAGAGGGAAGGCCAGGAGGAGTCCAAGCCCTGTGGCTTGGATCCCAACCCTTCCCAGTCATGGCTGTGAGGGCTGAGGAATAAGGACAGGAAGGGCCAATGAAGGGAACATGCTGGGACCCTATTAAGTGCCATTCTCGTACCTCAAAAAACAAGAACTCAAGAAACAGAGTAAACTTTTGGCTACTTTTTTGCCAATCATGCATGAACTTATATAAGGTTGACTGTTCCTAAACTATTATACTTCTATTACTTTTATACATCTATTATTAAAACTTGGTTGTGATTTTAACTACATTAGTCTACATTGCATCCCTTTTGTACTACATGTTTACTAGTTACAACTATATTAAAGAGTTGTCTGTGGCTTCTATTCCTGCATTACTGCTCCACCTATAGGACTTTAGGCAAGTCACTTAACCTTTTCTGATCTCAGTTCCTTCATTTGCAAAATGAATATTATAATATTCTTCAAAGTACCATCACGAGGGTTAAATAATACATAAAAAGTGCATAGCGCAGTGTCTGAAGGGCAGTAAGGCAGTGTCTGAAGGGCTCAATACATGTTAGCAATTATTTCCCCCATTAACCAAAAGTTGACTGTGGTTTGGTATGGCTGATGCATGGGAAGTAGGATGGCAGTCATGGAGAGGATGGAACTGTGGGTGGAGAAGTCAGCAGTCACCAATTAGAAGGATTTTGTGTGTTTTTACCAAGAGGATGGGCTTTATCCTTCAGGCCAGTTTCTCAAGCCATCCCTAATGGGAGCGTGATCTATCTATAGGGGTGACCGTATGGCTCAACCTGCTCTCCAAAAACATAATATTGTTTAATTTCCTGTTTAATTTTAAAAATACGTAGGAGTTTGGTGTTCTATTCCGTAACATGTTCAGTGGTAGGGAGGTGACCTTCAAAGAGCAATTCTTAGTTGAATGCTTATAAAATCAGCATCTGGAAATAGTCTCAATCTACTCTAGAAAAAAAAAAATTTCCAACCAGTTGAACCAACTTTTTGAGATGTCCCGACTTCAATATCATTGTATCTTAAAGATGAGAATGCTTCTAAAACCAAATATATATCAATGGTTAAAACACTATAAATTCTGTAATATGTTGTCTCAGGGGATTTAAAAATATTCTGGGCTTTGGAGAATATTCTTATACAAAAAAGCAAAGAGAGGATGGAATAGGCTCATGTTCTAATAATACTGAAACTCTGGTCAAGCTGTAATTGATTTAAAACCTGTTGGAACTAGGATTTGCCTTGTAGCCTTCACAGTTGAATATGATAATTAGTAAATGGAAGTCCAGGAAACTCTTGTCTTCACCCCAGTTCTGAAGTTTGAGGCCAAACATTCAATGCAATCACTGTTCAGAGGTAAATATCACTGTTACCTTTATGCTGTTAGCAAGTTTCTTCTGGAAAGGAAGTAGGGGAAAGGTGATAGAAGAAGGTGGGGACAGAGCCTCAATCCTAGGAAAGTCAAGGGAACAGAGGTGGTCTGTCTTGCTCTAGGGCTAGCCTTGTTTCATGAGGTCTCTAAAAGTTTCCTATTTAAAAAAAATCCTACTCTCTTAACAAGAAATACCTCAATATATTTTGGAGAAAAACCTACCCATACTGTCAGCATTTTGTTAAAGTGAACAAAAGTGTTAAAAAAAAAAAAAATTGGTCCTGCGTGCTGTCTGCCACACACAGTGGGGTGTTTCTCCAGGACCTTGCTTCAGACAGGGTGAGATGACACCAACCTTGGAGCCAGGTTTGCTGGGTTTGTACCCCCGCCCCAACATCTAAGAGCTCTGTGGCTTTGGGCAACTCAGGTAGCATGAATCTCATCAGCACAGAGAGAAAGCTTCACTGAAAACTCATTGCAGAGCGGCAGGGGAAGCTGGATTCCACGACGGCAGCAGCAGGGTTCGTGGCAAGAATCACGGCTTTCAGGCCGCCCCCGGCTGTCTCGTCTTCCTGCAGCTTGTAGATCCTCAGGCTTAGGAGCTGTTTCAAGCACACAGCCTTGAGAGAGTAAGGTGTTCTTGAGACCTTCTGTACCGAATCCGTGACTGAACCCAGTGAAGACCTCTATATAAACGTTTAAGATTCTGGCCGCACATGCTGAGACCTACGCTTTTAGCCACCAGCTGCTGGAGACAGTCTCGTAGACAAAGTGCTACCAAGTCAGCCTGTTCTAGCTGAACAGCTATTGTAGACCCCCGTAATCTGACTTCATAATGGAGACCGCCACATTCACTGCTGTGTGGCTGACAAGGTCTTGGTGCTCCGGCGGGGTGTCAGGCCTGAGCCTCTGAGGTGGGAGAGCCAAGTTCAGGACACTGGACCAACAGAGACCTCCTGGCCCCATGTAATAGCAACTGGAGAAAGCTCTCCCAGATATCTCCATCTCAACGCTAAGACCCAGCTCCACTCCACAACCAGCAAGCTACAGTGCTGTACACCCCATGCCAAACAACTAGCAAGACAGGAACACAACACCACCCATTAGCAGAGAGGCTGCCTAAAACCATACTAAGTTCACAGACACCCCAAAACACACCACCAGACGTGGTCCTACCCACCAGAAAGACAAGATCCAGCCTCATCCACCAGAACACAGGCAGCAGTCCCCTCACCAGGAAGCCTACACTGAATCAACCTTACCCACTGGGGGCAGACACCAAAAACAACAGGAACTATGAATCTGCAACCTGTGAAAAGGAGACTCCAAACACAGTAAGTTAAACAAAATGAGAAGACAGAGAAATACGCAGCAGATGAAGGAACAAGGTAAAAACCCACCAGACCAAACAAATGAAGAGGAAATAGGCAGTCTACCTGAAAAAGAATTCAGAGTAATGGTAGTAAAGATGATCCAAAATCTTGGAAATAGAATGGAGAAAATACAAGAAACATTTAACAAGGACCTAGAAGAACTAAAGAGCAAACAAACAATGATGAACAACACAATAAATGAAATTAAAAATTCTCTAGAAGGAATCAATAGCAGAATAACTGTGGCAGAAGAATCGATAAGTGACCTGGAAGATAAAATAGTGGAAATAACTACCACAGAGAAGAATAAAGAAAAAAGAATGAAAAGAATTGAGGACAGTCTCAGGGACCTCTGGGACAACATTAAATGCACAAACATTCAAATTACAGGGGTCCCAGAAAAAGAAGAGAAAAAGAAAGGGACTGAGAAAATATTTGAAGAGATTATAGTTGAAAACTTCCTTAATATGGGAAAGGAAATAGTTAATCAAGTCCAGGAAGCACAGAGAGGCCCATACAGGATAAATCCAAGGAGAAACACGCCAGACACATATTAATCAAAGTATAAAATATTAAATACAAAGGAAAAATATTGAAAGTAGCAAGGGAAAATCAACAAATAACATACAAGGGAATCCCCATAAGGTTAACAGCTGATCTTTCAGCAAAAATTCTGCAAGCCAGAAGGGAGTGGCAGGACATATTTAAAGTGAGGAAAGGGAAAAACCTACAACCAAGATTACTCTACCCAGCAAGGATCTCATTCAGATTCGACGGAGAAATTAAAACCTTTACAGACAAGCAAAAGTTAAGAGAATTCAGCACCACCAAACTACCTTTACAACAAATGCTAAAGGAACTTCTCTAGGCAGGAAACACAAGAGAAGGAAAAGACCTACAAAAACATACCCAAAACAATTAAGAAAATGATAATAGGAACATACATATCAATAATTACCTTAAATGTAAATGGATTAAATGCTCCACCCAAAAGACACAGACTGGCTGAATGGATACAAAAGCAAGACCTATATATATGCTGTCTACAAGAGACCCATTTCAGACCTAAGGAAACATACAGATTAAAAGTGAGAGGATAGAAAAAGATATTCCATGCAAATGGAAACCAAAAGAAAGCTGGAGTAGCATTCTCATATCAGACAAAATAGACTTTAAAATAAAGACTATTACAAGAGACAAAGAAGGACACTACATAATGATCAAGAGATCAATCCAGGAAAAAGATATAATAATTGTAAATATTTATGCACCCAACATAGGAGCACCTCAATACATAAGGCAAATGCTAACAGCCATAAAAGGGGAAATCGAAAGTAACACAATCATAGTAGGGGACTTTAACACTCCACTTTCACCAATGGACAGATCATCCAAAATGAAAATAAATAAGGAAACACAAGCTTTAAATGAAACAAGATGGACTTAATTGATATTTATAGGACATTCCATCCAAAAATGACAGAATACACTTTCTTCTCAAGTGCTCATGGAACATTCTCCAGGACAGAGCATATCTTGGGTCACAAATCAAGCCTTGGTAAATTAAAGAAAACTGAAATCGTATCAAGTATCTTTTCCGACTACAACACTATGAGACTAGATATCAATTACAGGAAAAAAAATCTGTAAAAAATACAAACACAGGGAGGCTAAACAATACACTACTAAATAATCAAGAGATCACTGAAGAAATCAAAGACAAAATCAAAAAATTCATAGAAACAAATGACAATGAAAATACGATGACCCCAAACCTATGGGATGCAGCAAAAGCAGCTCTATGAGGGAAGTTCATAGCAATACAATCCTACCTCAAGAAACAAGAAACATCTCAAATAAACAACCTAACCTTACACCTGAAGCAATCAGAGAAAGAACAAAAAAACCCCAAAGTTAGCAGAAGGAAAGAAATCATAAAGATCAGATCAGAAAGAAATGAAAAAGAAATGAAGGAAACAATAGCAAAGACCAATAAAACTAAAAGCTGGTTCTTTGAGAAGATAAACAAAATTGATAAAACATTAGCCAGACTCCTCAAGAGGAAAAGGCAGAAGACTCAAATCCACAGAATTAGAAATGAAAAAGAAGTAACAACTGACACTGCATAAATACAAAGGATCATGAGGGATTACTACGAGCAACTATATGCCAATAAAATGGACAACCTGGGAGAAATGGACAAATTCTTAGAAAAGCACAAACTTCTGAGACTGAACCAGGAAGAAATAGAAAATATAAACAGACCAATCATAAGCACTGAAATTGAGACTGTGATTAAAAATCTTCCAGTAAACAAAAGCCCAAGACCAGATGGCTTCACAGGCGAATTCTATCAAGCATTTAGAGAAGAGCCAACACCTATCATTCTCAAACTCTTACAAAATAAAGCAGAGGGAGGAACACTCCCAAACTCATTCTATGAGGCTACCATCACCCTGATACCAAAACCAGACAATGATGTTACAAAAAAAGAAAACTATAGGCCAATATCACTGATGAACATAGATGCAAGAATCCTCAACAAAATACTAGCAAACAGAATCCAGCAGCACATTAGAAGGATCATACACCATGATTAAGTGGGGTTTATCCCAGGAATGCAAGGATTCTTCAATATACACAAATAAATGAATGTCATACTCCATATTAACAAACTGAAGGATAAAAACCATATGATAATCTCAATAGATGCAGAAAAATCTTTTGACAAAATTCAACACCCATTTATGAAAAAACTCTCCAGAGGGCAGGCATAGAGGGAACTTACCTCAACATAGTAAATGCCATATATGACAAACCCACAGCCAACATCGTTCTCAATGGGAAATATTGAAACCATTTCCACTAAGATCAGGAACAAGACAAGGTTGCCTACTCTCACCACTATTATTCAACACAGTTTTGGAGGCTTTAGCCATAGCAATCAGAGACGAAAAAGAAATAAAAGGAATACAAATCGGAAAAGAAGTAAAACTGTCAGTTTGCAGACGACATGATACTATACATAGAGAATCCTAAAGATGCTACCAGAAAACTACTGGAGTTAATCAATGAATTTGGTAAAGTTGCAAGATACAAAATTAATGCACAGAAATCTCTTGCATTCCTATACACTAATGATGAAAAATCTGAAAGAGAAATGAAGGAAACACTCCCACTTACTATTGCAACAAAAAGAATAAAATACCTAGGAATAAAACTACCTACGGAGACAAAAGACCTGTATGCAGAAAACTATAAGACACTGATGAAAGAAATTAAAGATGATACAAACAGATGGAGAGATATACCATGTTCTTGGACTGGAAGAATCAACATTGTGAAAATGACTCTACTACCCAAAGCAATCTACAGATTCAGTGCAATCCCTATCAAACTAACAATGGCATTTTTCACAGAATTAGAACAAAAATGTCACAATTTGTATGCAAACACAAAAGACCCCGAATAGCCAAAGCAATCTTGAGAAAGAAAAATGGAGCTGGCGGAATCAGAGATAAACTCATGCACATATGGTCACCTTAAATTTGATAAAGGAGCGAAGAATATACAATGGAGAAAAGACAGCGTCTTCAATAAGTGGTGCTGGGAAAACGGGACAGCTACATGTAAAAGAATGAAATTAGAACACTCCCTAACACTGTACACAAAAATAAACTCATAATGGAATAAAGACCTAAATGTAAGGTCAGACACTATAAAACTCTTAGAGAAAAACATAGGCAGAACACTTTATGACATAAATCACAGCAAGATCCTTTTTGACCCACCTCCTAGAGAAATGGAAATAAAAACAAAAATAAACAAATGGGACCTAATGAAACTTCAAAGCTTTTGCACAGCAAAGGAAACCATAAACAAGATGAAAAGACAACCCTCAGAATGGGAGAAAATATTTGCAAATGAAGCAACTGACAAAGGATTAATCTCCAAAATATACAAGCAGCTCATGCAGCTCAATATCAAAACAACAAGCAACCCAATCCAAAACTGGGCAGAAGACCTAAATAGACATTTCTCCAAAGAAGATATACAGATTGCCAACAAACACATGAAAAGATGCTCAACATCACTAATCATTAGAGAAATGTAAATCAAAAGTACAATGAGGTATCACCTCACACTGGTCAGAATGGCCATCATCAAAAATCTACAAACAGTAAATGCTGGAGAGGGTGTGGAGAAAAGGGAACCCTCTTGCACTGCTGGTGGGAATATAAATTGATACAGCCACTATGGAGAACAGTATGGAGGTTCCTTAAAAAACTAAAATAGAACTACCACATGACCCAGCAATCCCACTCCTGGGCATACACCCTGAGCAAACCATAATTCAAAAAGAGTCATGTACCAAAATGTTCATTGCAGCACTATTTACAGTAGCCAGGACATGGAAGCAACCTAAGTGTCCATCGACAGATGATTGGATAAAGAAGATGTGACACATATATAGAATAAAATATTACTGAGCCATAAAAATAAATGAAATTGAGTTATTTGTAGTGAGGTGAATGGACCTAGAGACTGTCATACAGAGTTAAGTAAGGCAAAAAGAGAAAAACAAATAATGTATGCTAACACATATATATGGAATCTAAAAATAAAATAATGGTTCTGAAGAACCTAGGGGTAGGACAGGAATAAAGACGTAGACATAGAGAGTGGACCTGAGGACACGGGGAGGGGGCAGGGTAAGCTGAGACGAAGTGAGAGAGTGGCATGGATATATATATATACACTACCAAATGTGAAATAGATAACTAGTGGGAAGCAGCTGCATAGTACAGGGAGATTAGCTCGGTGCTTTGTGACCACCTAGAAGGGTGGGATGGGGAGGGAGGGAGGAAGACACAAGAGGTAGGGGATATGGGGATATGTGTATACATATAGCTGATTCACTTTGTTATACAGCAGCAACAATGTAAAGCAATTATACTCCAATAAAGATGTGAAAAAATAATTAAAAAATTAAAAAAGAAAAAACAAAAACAACCCACAACAACAACCCACAAACCAATGTGCAGAAACGGGCAAGTGAAACACAGACAATAGGAATTTAAAATCAAACCAGAATAAGTCTTTGAAAAGTCCAGGACAGGAGACATCGAAGCTATTTGGTAACTTACAAAGTATCATCTTCATGTTTATTGGGTAATACCCACAGGCCAAACTTTACAGTTTACATTCTGTAAAAGTTACATGAGAGCCTTAAACCAGAGTGCTGCTTGAAAATGACATCTTTGGTTATATTTCACTGAACCTTATAATCTTAGGAGGTTTAAACATCTTAATCTTAAACACGATTCACATAGAGATGTCCTAAGGCTTCGTAATTCCTATTTATGTTTAGTTTATTTCACAGCTTATAGCAATTATAATAGATCATAGTTGGAACTGAATTATAATAAAAATGTTATTCTAATATATTAAATAAAGCTGAAAGTTTAGCCTAAATAAGAGTTTGTATGGCTGGTAGCCCAGATTAGGATTTGTTTTAGCATCTGACATGGACCCCAAAATATAACACATCAAAAACAAATAGAGCTAGGTATATAATCACAAAGAATATGTAACATATCAGTATTTACTAGTATAACTTATCTAAAACTGTATTTATTACTGTTTTCAAAAATAGTTGTCTTTTACTAGCTAGGTAACTGGAAAACTCTAAAGAACATACTCTTTTAAAAGACTGACAGCCAATTTTCAATTTACTTAGCAGATAAAATGTTTTTTGTTTGTGAACTCCCAGTTGGCACCAACTACATAAGGTATTCAACATATATACATTTTTATTTCCTTCATTTTTTTGTCATAACTTAAATGAGAAATTTAAAAATTCAGGTGAATAAGCTTTACATTGAAAAATAGTTTTTTTAAGAAATACTTTACTTATTTATTTAGGCTGCGTGGGGTCTTAGTTGCGGCATGCATGTGGGATCTAATTTCCCGACCAGGGATCGAACCTGGGTCCCGTGCATTGGGAGCTCCAAGTCTTACCCACTGGACCACCGGGGAAGTCCCGAAGAATATTCTTAAATGATGCTGGTGATCATGGTGCTCTGGGTATAAAATGGCTTTGCTGCTGAACATTACATAGAACATATGGTACGTAGGTAATATTTGAAATCTTGCTACTCTTTCCCTATATTTCAGCCCCAAACTCCAAGGCGGATAAAGAAAAGAAAAAAGGTAAAGGGAGGAGAAGACCTTTTGGTGACTTGGGTAGCCGTCAGATCAACCAGTCACAGAAACTTCCAAGGGGGCTCTACAAGAGCTTGCTGCATCCATTTATGCTGTTATGGCCCTAAAATGGTACGATAGGGTACACCAGAGGCCAGCAAACTTTTTCTATAAAGGGACAGATAGTAAATATCTTATATTTGTCACAACTACTCAATTTTGCCACTGCAGCATGAGAGAGCAGCCATGGTTGAATGCGTGTGGATGGGTTCAGTGAGTTTATTTACAGACACTGAAATTTAAAGTTTACATAATTTTCACCTCATGAAATATTATTATTCTGATTTTTTAACCATTAAAAAAATGAGAAAACCACCCTCAGCTCTTTGGGCCATACAAACAGGCTGGCAGACGGGCCTGTGAGGCGTGCCGCCGACCCGTGGTCTGCACCGTTGGAGGCTCCTCAGGTCGCAACGCTCACACTTCCCAACGGTCCTCACCAAACTCACTCCCGCTAGGGCCTCTTTCTTTCCTGTCTGCCACTGTTGCTGGGGCTGCAGGGACATTAAAAGTGATTGATATAAAAAGTAAAGGTTCTTCTAATCTCTCTTTTATCCTATCTGGAAGATGTTATTTCTTAAACATCTAAAAGGCATTACAATCAGAGATTATGCAACTAGATAAGGGGACTTCCCTGGTGGCGCAGTGGTTAAGAATCCGCCTGCCAAGGTAGGGGACACGGGATCGAGCCCTGGTCTGGGAAGATCCCACATGCCGCGGAGCCACTAAGCCCGTGCGCCACAACTACTGAGCCTGCGAGCCACAGCTACTGAGCCCGCGTGCCAGAACTACTGAAGCCCGCATGCCTAGAGCCCATGCTCCGCAACAAAGAAGCCACCGCAATGAGAAGCCCGTGCACCGCAACAAAGAGTAGCCCCTACTCGCCCCAACTAGAGAAAGCCCACGCGCAGCAATGAAGACCCAACACAGCCAAAAAATAAATTAATTAAAAATAAATAAATAAAACTAGATAGGTTAAAATCTATTTTCCAATGCTTTTCTTTCTAAGAAGATTATCTTTTAAGGCCTATTATGATTATTTATTCAATTTAAAAAGCCTAGAGATTTAAGGCAATGTACACTTTCATTTTTTAATAAACCACATGGCAAAACAATACTTTATTTAATAAATGTATAGGAAATTACAATTTGAAAGTTGCAAATACAGTACATATACATATACTGTACTTCGATCTTAAATTACATGGACAAACTCCAGCTTCAAAATCTTTCTAAAATCAATCATTATGCAAAATACCTAGTTTCTGAAGGTGTACATGGAAAAGTATATACAATTTCTTAAACTGTGATATGGCTTACTTATTAACATACATTTATTTAGAGAAGCATAAGCTTTCCAAATATACATTATTTTTCAGGTGCAAAGCTGACATACTGGCACATTTCAATTTTGTGTTGCAGTTATTTCGTAATATACTTAATTGCAATATTTAAATTGACACTGTCACAGGTTTAACTGGGAAAGTCTCCATAATGTTTTCCAATCTTACCAAAACTCAGAAAATGTTTGTTGGTCCTCACCACATGACTGGAAGAACGGGTTAAACCTTTTGTAAGCAAGAATTCAATGACAGGCTGGCCCGAATGTGTAACCCAGTTGCACACACACAATTCAACACCGAGGAACTCTCACAACAATTCTTCTCTCCAATTTGCGTGCTCCTATCAACATCACAATATCCCTGGCTAGCGATCTGTTCACATAAATCTGAAGCCCTGTCTGGTGGGATTCACAGGATAGATCTGTAGCCAGGGTTTGCAAATGGTATTTTGGTTATAGAGACATTAAGCTTAATCATCAATTTGGGGATCAGGCTGGCCTCCCCTCAACACAGCATATAGCGAGGTGCCACTATTCATTTGTGACTAATACCCAACAGGCTCAAAAGTGAAGTTTGGTTCAAAGACAAACTGAACCCAATGAACTAATCTTGTATCTATGAACACATTCTATAACTTTAAATTTACTGTACGTACGGTAGAGGCAACAGCAAAAGTGCCTAAAACCTTATTCCAAAGGGGCTCAAATTCCGTAAGAACGCCTTACTCATTACGGTGAACCAATTAATATAAACACATAAGAAGAAAATAAATTTAGCTAATTGTGCTTGTTTCAGAAGTGAATTCTTCTCTCTTCTAAAGTAGTAAGAGTGGTGGTTTGAGAAACACAACCCCGAGTCTTATCAGCAGTGATCTTGGCGTGCTGTTTGTTGTATAGTGCATCCACTTCTACCACACTTACTCTATAGAGCTCAGCATGCAGAGAAATCTGGATCAGGAACAACCAGCTGTTTAAAACAAGGTTCTTCCCTACCCAGAAACACATTTATAAGTGGTGCTTTGTCTCTGAAAGATGGTTTTTCCTCACATTAAAATGAAAGGGAAGCTCAAGTATCTGATCCTGCCTGAGTCTATTCTGGGAAAATTCTACTAAAGACAAACACTGTTGGTGAGGACACCTGGGTTCAAGAGACAGAACCAGAACATTGAGACTCCTAAGAGCAGAAAACTAGTTTTAGAAAAATGGGAACAAAGCACCCAAACTTGAAAACAGTAAAATAAGAAATCCAGTGATTTGGCAAATAATACTGATGGGAGCTGCAAGCTGTGAAAATCTGGGCTCACGTTACACAAGAAATAGCTAATGGAAAATGTATGGAGGAATTACAAGCACTACTGGTTCTGCATTTCAAAGCCTTCTGAAATATGCCTTACTCAACTGCATTCCCCACATTGTATTTCTAAAGCAGCATGGTCATTAATGAAACAATAGGTCTTTTTCCTAAAATAAATCAAAATGCTGCATCTGGCCAGAGCTGTGAAACACAGGTTATATACACAAGTAACTCTGATTATTTGCAAATGTTAACTGAAATACATTGCAATGAAGAACTGCCCAGTTTTTGTGTTGTGATGTTTTCCGTGCAATATTAACAATGCTTGGTATTTATACAAACAGCCACTGCCTTTCCCAGGACAATGGAAAGCCCTTTCTGAGGGCTGGCTGAGGAGTGTAACTTAGGGCTGTAACTAAGCAGGTGAAGGACAGACCAGCTGTGCAGTTCCTGGTCGTATCTGCTAAGTTCACATCCCTCTCTGTGGGTCTTGTGAAGTTACAAAAAGTTAAATCTATCAATCCTCAAATCTTACAGACCCAGTGGAGTACAAGTACAAAGTCTATAGTCTTTGCTACAAAAAGCAAAGCACAGGAAACTTCATGTGTACCTCACTTTAAGGAGAACACTACAATTAAAATTTACAAAAGTTTTCAGTGTTTCTGCATTTTACAAGAGGATCCTTTCAATCCTCAAATGGATTTTAGACTGTTTCATCAAATAACTTTCCAAGGAATGGGTCATTATGAAAAGTCATATATAGCTATTTAAGATAAAGGAAAGTTTACAAGAAACAAGCCCCATAGATATGAGGAACAATTAGCAAATATGGGAAAATTCATTAGCATAATTAGCATATATAACGCATATTCTTTTCGTTTCTCTTGCTAGGTACTCAAAGTCCATAAATACCCAGATGTCCACTGAAATGCCTCTCATTTATTCTTACTTGCCCTCTGTATTTTAATTTTATATTTATTTTGATTTAAACAGTTTATATGCTACTGAAATTTTTGAAAAATTCAAAGCATTATTTTAAATAGATTCACAGTAAGAATCCCATAAAGTGAATTTTCAATTCAATTCAACAGACACTGGGTTTTATTAGGAGCCATTAATCCTCATCAACCCTTTTATTGGATACCATCAACTCAATAAATTTTTAGGTAAATCTAGGTTTTATCTTAGGTTTATCACATAGTGAGTTTCTTGGTAGGAAGATGAAATCTGTTTCCTATTCTTCATTTATATCAGAAGTCAGCTGCATGCCCACCTGGGATTTCAGTTCACAACTTGTCTAGTACACTCTACTCTGATTCTGAGGAGTCAGAGAACCATATCCATTCTTCGGATAAGAAACTGTTCCTCTTGAAAATGGATTTCTAATGTGCATAAAGATAATCTCAAAACCAACAGTTGCAAAATGAAACATGAATATTCACAGCTGCCTCTTTAACACAACTGTTACCAATTAGTTGCATTTGCTCTGAAAACTTTTATGCTTAGCCTCCCTACAACACAGATTTCATGTCCATCCCCATTCCCCTGCTTTAAAAAACACACACACAAGGTCAAAAACCCTTGAAAATTTTGTTTTCTCAGAGTAATATCTTGCCCCAATCCCTCTGGGAGTTTCTGTTAAGGTATTATTATTGGAAAAACTTCAAAATTACATCCTAGGGTTTCTGGATTCCATGGAGAATCCCTAATTCATATCATCCAGCCAAAATTCTCTGGAGGAATGTGGTTAATCTACACATGAGAGGTGAAGGGCACACTGAACCTTAGCTTCCCAGAGTTTTACCCTGAAAGGGCTCACACAGATTAACTGGTATGGAAGCAGGAAGGAAGCAAGGTACCAAGCAAACTTTCTGTACAAAAGGTAAAGCAGTTCTTAAAAGGACAGAGGATCATTGTTTACCTTTTGCAGTCTCTTGCTGTTCTTAAAATAATTCCATGAACAACAAGTGATTTCGGGAAGACTTAAATCTGAAACTCCACACCCCATCCTCACTCCCATATTTTGTTTTAAATTATCATATAGTAATTTGAGTTTATGATTAACTTCTGCTATTCAGAATAATATTGAAAATATTTCCTAAACAATTTAATGACAGTGACCACAATATGTAAAGATTTGGTTCTGATAAGGTTACAAATAACCAAAAATGCTAACTTTGAGATTCAAAACCCTGTAACATCTGGAAAAAACTGATTACAAATTGTTAACAGTAAGATTAAGACTTATTTGTGAAATCAAACATTTCTGAAACTCTAGGAATACATGCTTATTCCACTCTCTGGATAATTAGTAGTACTTGCTGAAATCTGCTGAGAAATAATTTTGGTAAAAAGAGAGCTGGGTGTCAAATTCCAGAAGCTGGGTTCGAGATTACATAATAAAAAAATTCAGTTTTCCAGCACTGGCTTGATATAAAATGGCCTTTAAAAAGGATTTTTAAATGCAAATACTGAATTCTTGTTGCTTCCTTTAAGACATGTACTGTCATAATTAATGAAGTACGGTCTCGGATTGTCTTCTATGAGGTATCTGTAGAGTCATGTCTCATTCTGTAAACAGTGTTTTAGAAACATCTTCATCTGAAAATCATGGTGAAGTCTCATTTTGCCATTAAACAGAAAGTAGCACTGTCAGGCTAGAGTGACTGTTTTGAGAGACCGGTGCTTGATACTGACACAGCTGTCAGGGGTTCCATTTCTCATTTAGGTGTGCATTTATTGCTCTTACATCTGTGACTGCAGGATAAATAAGGCGGTAGTCTCCAAAATGTATACAATTAGGGACTGGAACTCTGACAGTTTGCACAAGTTCTGTCCACTTCTTGCCTATAGCTCTGAAGCTGAATAGTACATTTATACATGCCAAACGTGTTCAATAATAAATGCTTTGCTTTGGACTGTACTTCCTCCCATTTAGATGAACTTCCAGGAACTGCAAGGTCAAGAAAATATCATTACTATTCATTGTATACAGTTACACATTAGCGAACAAGACAAAGGGCAAAACAATCTTATTATACTGTGAACAGATTTTTATTAGTTTGATTTCTACCCTCTTGAAGCTATTCTGTTAGAGAAGTATTTCAGTTTACAAAGCCAGAATGACTTCTCATTATTCCAATCTCTCTATTCCACTCTTGGGTAGAGAAAAAATACTAGACATCAATTACAAGTCTTTCATCTTTTGTAGTTTTTAAAATAAACCATATACATGTATTATTTTGATAAAAAAATAAAAAGCTGTGAAATGATTTAAAGAAATAAAAACATAGAGTTTAGCTTTTCTTATATAGAAAAAACATGGTAAATATACTTTGTGCCTTTTATCTGAAGGGAAAAAATCAATTTGTAATATCTCATCAAAGAGATAGAAAATTATTGCTCTGCCAACAATAAATTGACCTCAACTCACGTTCTGAAGAGCCTCACCCTTCCCTTAAAACATATCTTTCCATCAGAAAAGTCTTCCTATTTAATCATAAGCACAGATGTTTAATTCCAAAGATAGAAGTCCACCAACCCCAGCATTCACCGTCAGCAACATACTTAGCTGTATGTGTACTGTGGCAGTAGGTTTTCCTGAAGTGAGAGACCAGATATTTAAATCTTCCACTGAATATACATCTTCTATTTTCATCAAAGCTTCTTTGATATAGTCTACATTCAAATGGCTTGGTACACCTATTCAGAATGTATCATTTATAAGTAAAGGTTATTTTGAGAAAACATTTATATATTACTAATAGGACATTTTTTTTTAAAAAAGAAACCAAATGGCTTTACCAAATTCAGTTTAAATGAACACTTTAAAATATATTAAAACTTTAAGATAAACTATGCACACATATAGCAGGATATATACAAGAGGTTAATAAATACTTAGAAAATGTTCATTCTCACTAAAAAGAAATGTCACTCAAACCAGATGACTTCATCTAATAAACAAGCTAGGATAGACAAAAAAGAAAAATGAACATACAATAAAGATAAACCTACTTCTGAGAACTTATAGTTAAATGCTTATACTTAATATCAGTAAGGCAGGGATGCTGGAAATAGAATAGCAAGTTAAATGGGAATTACAGACTTAATAAATAAATTATTAAACATAACTGTATTAAGAATCATGAGCTGCATTCTTGTCCTAGGTCCACAGTTGATTAGCAGCATGACCTTAATGAAGTTATGTTACCTCGCTGAGCCTCAATTTTCTTGTTGGTAAATGGGAATAATAATGTCTGCCTTGCCTACTTTTCTTGGCTATTATAAGGATCAAATGGGTAATAGATGGGAGAGTGCATTGACTCTCACATGTTTTTTACATGTAAGGTGGTATTATAGACTAATAAGTATCAGTAGAAAGAAAGACATGGCTCCTACCCTGGAGTACTCCTGCCCCTCACCAACAGCCCCAATCTGATTTAGGGAAATAATAAACCCACAGTGGGGATACTAGAGATCTTACCTTCTAGTATTATAACTACTGTGTCCCATACGATTCGAAAGGTTGTAAAAGCCACAAGTAATGAAAACACATATGTACAGATGGGATCAGCAATCTTGTATTCTGGCTGAAAAATGACAGATCAAAATTGCATGATTAAATACAGACAGTCATAAAACAGTCTGTAAAGCAAAGTAAGGCATACTCTGTCCCCTGTTCTTTAGCAGGACTGGAGCACATCTTTAAAACTTGGATAATGCCAATTGAGAAACGTCTTCACTCTTTCCTAGACTGTTTAAATGCCTTTCTTTGTGAAACCTATTGTATTTCCAGAAGTTTAGTCATTTGTTCCACTGTTTTCCTCTGTGCTTTCTCTAAATCTTCCACCCAGAACCATAGACTAACAGAGCTGGAAGGAGTTTTAGCAGCCATCCATCTGGTCTAAGCCCCTCATATTAAAGAGGAGGGAGCCAAGTTTAGAGTTGAGGGACCTGCTCAAGGTCAAAGCATTAAAGGCAGAGCCAAGACTAGAACTCAGATCTCTGGATTTCCAGAGCACTCCAGTGCACATTCCAGTACCTAGCAGTTGAGTGACAAGGCTTAGAATTGAGTTCTTCAGTGAAGGCACCACCAAAGCCAACAGATAAGTTACCCCGTGAGGTTGATACTATTGTGTTTGGTGCTAATAAAAGAGATATACTGATAGTTCAAGTATGCTTGCATAATGCAAAATGAATAGGACTGGCACAGGTGTCTAGTATACTGATAAGACAGTCACCTTTAGTTTTAATGTTGAAATTAAATATATATTTTAAAATAAAAATACTAGCAATCATGTTACCTTGAATCGTATGATGTATGCAGCTATTAGCACACCAACACTCTGTACCAGATCCCCCAAGGCATGTACAAATGCAGCTCTCACTGCCAAGCTATCCTGCCCATGGTTTTGTCCACATCTAGAACCTGTGGTAGGAGAATTTGAAGGCAGGGAGTGGGAATGGGCATGATGGTGACCAGATTGGTTCAATAGCAACCCCATTCTGTTAAAAATAAAAGAAAAGATTATTATTCTTCCTAATATTATTGACAGAAATATTTGTTACTAATCAGACACTAATTCATTTAATAAATATTTGAGCACCTATTATGTATCAGGTACTGTTCTAGGTGTTGGGGTTAAAACAGTGATGTCAGACATATCCCTATCCCTATGGAACTTATGTTCTAGTAGAGAGGGCAGAGAATTAACAAATAAATACATAATGTACTGGTGGGCAACGCGAATGCTTTGAAGAAAAGTAAAGCATTGCAAGGAGGTGGAGAGTGATGGGGAGTGATCAGAAAAGGCCTCACTAAGATTCTGAGTAGAGACTCGAATGAAGTCCGGAAGCAAATGGTGGTGGAAGAGTGTTCTAGGCAGAAGGAACACCAGGGCGAAGGCCCTAAGATGAAAATGTGCTGTATGTGTATGTGCTTAAAAAAGCAAGACAGCCATGGTGGCTAGAATAAAGTGAGCAAGAGTGTTGGGAGATGAGTTGGAGGGGTGGCTATGGTAAAAACTTTTGATTTTATTCTAAGTATTAATGGAGGCCACTAGCACAGGGATTGGCAAACCATTGTCTGTAGACCATAGTTGGCTCACTGCCTGTTTTTATAAGTTTTTTTTTTTTGTAAATAAAGTATTATTGGAACACAGCCATGCTCATTTGTTTACATACTGAATGTGGGTGCTTTTGTTCTGTAGCCGCAAAGTTAAGTAGCTGCCAAAGAGGCTGTATGGCTCTCAAAGCCTAAAATATTTATTATCTGACCCTTTACATAAAAAGTTTACTGACCCCTGGTCCAAATGATTAGGTATGTAACTTAAAGATTTTGTAGTTTTTAGGAAAAAAAGTTGGTAGTTACAAAAAAATCTTATTAAAATAAAAATATTATAAAAGTTAAAAAAAACTTTGTCCTACTTAAATTCCTGATTGTTAGGCAAACTTCAGTATACCTGAGCAAACCCATGAGAAATTTGTAATTCCAATAGTGTTTTATTAACATTTAGAAGAAAAATTAATGTACTACATAACTTTAAAATACATTAAAATATCACTGCAGGCTACTGAATGCATACATAATAGTCTCTAAGTTCACAGTACTTGAAAATATTAATGTGAAAACAATATAGAGTATATGATACTATAATGGTGGATACATGTCATTATAAATTTGTCCAAACTCATAGAATGAGTTTAACACCAAGAGAGAAACTTCAAGTGAACTATGGACTCTGTGCTATAATGATGTGTCAGTGTAGGCTCATGGTTTGTAACAACTGTACCACTCTGGTGGGGGATATGATAACCGGGGAGGCTATGCATTTGGGGGGGGGCAGGGTATATATGGGAAAGCTCTGTGCCTTCCGCACAAGTTTGCTTTGAATCTAAAACTGCTTTAAAAAATAAAGCATATTAAAATTTTTTAAAAAATAGAGCTTACATCATATTAACTGCAACTCCAACAGCTGCGGTAATGAGCATTATATCTCCATTTATTTCATATTTCATATGGATAGTTCTTTGGACAGCTTCATACAGGAGGAATCCCATAAGTATATACACCAACAGCACACTAATCATAGCTGACAATACCTCTGGAGGGAAAAATATAAAAAATAAATACATTTGCAGAATGGTCATTATACTTTATATATACGAAATACTGTACAATCTCTTACTTATATCTTCTTTCCTCTAAGGAGATAAAAGCACTACATTATTTTTGTCATATTATTCTTCCTACTTAAAAAGTGATTAGTAGTTTGCTTTGCATCCTCCACTAATTCACTCCCACCACTCCCCGCCTTCTCCTCATCTCTTTAGTGTCAAATTATGTATATTTACAGACTATACACATGATAAAAAAATGAAAAAACTGAGAATAAAATTTGTAACATACTTGACCACAGGCTAATTTCCCCATAGACGAGTATACTTACAAATCAATAAAAAAGTGAACAACCCATAAGAAAAATGGGTAAAGGACACAAATAGTAATACACAGAAAATAAACAGAAATGGCAAATTTATCAAAATCAATCATAATACAAGAAATTCAAGTAAGAATTCCTTTTTGCCCCTTACTAAATTGGCAAAGATTAAAAAGTTTGATAACAGCCATAGTTAGCAAGGATATACTGGTGGAAGTATAAAACAGAACTATCTTTTTGGAGAGCAGTTAGTAAAACTAATAAAATTTTAAAATGCATATATTCCTTATATTCTAAAAATCTATCCAGTAGAAACACATCCAAATGTATGCAAAGGTATCTACAAGGTTTTTTACTGTAGCTTTGTCTGTAGTATAAAAAAAGATCTGGAGACATCTTAAATGCCCACCAATGAGGAACTTAATGGATAAATTATGGTATATACATATAATGGGATACCATAGAGTCATATATATAAATATGTATTTTTAAAAAATTAAAGTATAGTTGATTTACAATATCATGTTAGTTTCAGGTGTACAGTAGAGTGATATATATATATTCCTCTTCAGATTCTCTTCCCTTATAGGCTATTACAAAATATTGAGTATAGTTCCCTGTGCTATACAGTAGGTCCTTGTTGGTTCATTTATATTAAAAAAAAAAGAAAAAAAATCAGGCAAATTGATAATCACAAGAAAGACAGATGAGAAAATGTTATACCTGAGAAGTGAGGCTAAGAGTTTGGGGAATTTATTTTTCACTTTATTCTTTTTGGTAACGCTTGAAAAGTTTTAAGTTTTTACTATAAACACATTTACCTTTAGACTAAAGAAAAACAAACCCATATTTTAAGGCATGTATGAATGCACTTTGACTCAGGATTTCCTTTTCCAGGAGTGATATACACACTCTTGCCAACTGAGCTGCACATGTGCAAAATGAGGTATGTTATGAAGCTATTTATCAAACATTGTATATAATAGCAAACAAGTGAAAACAATTTAAAAAAAGTGATTAGTAGGGGCCTTGTAACATGGAATACTATGCAGCTTGGAAAAAAACATTAGGCTGTTTATGTTCTGATAAGGAGTCATCTTCAAAATAACAGTGTTATGTGAAAAAAGAAAAGTATACAACAGTATGGTATGTTAGCATTTGTGCAAAAAGAAGAAAGAGAATATATAAATAATGATCTGTACATGTAAACTCTGGAAGAATATACAAAATACTGATAAAAACTGATTATGAGGAAAATGGGTGGCTAGGAGACAGGGATGACTTTGCACTATATATGCTTTTATACCATGTGAGTTTTCTACCATGTGAGTATGAAGTAGAAATAATTTTATATGTTTTCAAAATAATAAAAATAGGGCAATGTACATTTTAAAATAATTATTATATAAAACTAGTGTTGACACTCAAAACAATAATAGCAAGAAAATACACAAATTTTTTTTCTTTAAAGAAACCAGATATTAAACTTTTAAGTGTTAAAAGTTAAAACAATCTGGAAAATTGTTATCTGGGTCAACTCATTGCTCAAAGGTTAAAGGCAGTTCAAGTATATTGGACTATGATCATTTTTATTCCACCTCATAAATTGCAACACAGAAAAACTATCTAGCAGTAAAAAGTTTTTTCCCAAAGACATTTCATTAATGTAGCCAAAACCCTAATAAAATTCTGTGCATCAACAGGTACTGGAATAAGACAAAAAACATACAACTCCTATTCAAAACCATGATTCATGTATTCCTGATATACTAATTATCGTACTTCATAGGAGACACAGGCTTGAAGAAGACAGAGAAAAAACCCCAACTGAAATATACAAAGCTGTGGAGAGACTACCATATCAAGTCTAGACTCTAAGCCCCTAAGGATATAACCAAGTTACATTCCACATCACATTTACTGTAGCATTCAGCAGAAAGTTTGGCATGTAACATGTACTCATATATTTGTGGATGGATCTGTAGACTGAAGTTAGTTAGGCTGAGCAAGGGAAGAGAAAGGGGTATATATACAATTCAGAAGGTAAAGCTAAATATGAACAATAATTATTTACTAAATCCCCCAAAACAAGAATAGGTTAAAAGAAAAGAATTAAACCAAATAGGGACTTCCCTGGTGGCGCGGTGGTTAAGAATCCGCCTGCCAATGCAGGAGACACGGGTTGGAGCCCTGGTCAGGGAAGATCCCAAATGCCGTGGAGCGACTAAGCCCATGTGCCACAACTGCTGAGCCTGCGCTCTAGAACCCGTGAACCACAACTACTGAGCCCACGTGCCACAACTACTGAGTCTGTGCGCCTAGAGCCTGTGCTCTGCAACAAAGAGAAACCACAGCAATGAGAAGCCCGCGCACCGCAACAGAGTAGCCCCCGCCTGCAGCAAATAGAGAAAGCCCATGTGCAGTAACGAAGACACAACGCAGCCAAAAAAAACACATAAATAAATTAAAAAGAAAAAGAAGCCAAATATAAGACTGAAAACACATGGAATTTCTTGTCTTAAGTTATAACTGCTGATGGCAACATATACATATATAAATAATATAAAGAAAGAAGAAATAATTTAAAAATTTTGAACTATAAAATCTCATGTACTAACGGTAGGCTCCTCATTTTACTCGTGAAGAAAGAGAACTTTAATTCTCTTTAATATTGGTATGTAAAAAATATCAATCCTTCTCAAACTCTTCTGAAAAAAAAAAAGAGAACTCTAACCCTGTGTCAAGCTTGAAGCTAGCTAGCAGTTAGGACACCAAAGTTTTAAAGGTGCCTTAATCAAATTTTTAATATGAAATTATAAAGCAATATACTTCATAAAGATTAACAGCTATACAAGTTAATGACAGAGAGATGTGACTGCTTATGAAAATCTAAAACCAATAATTAAAAATTTCAAAACCCCTTGTAATTAGGTTGGCCATACTTTCCAGTTTTCCCAGATAGTTCCAAGTTATGCCTGTTATCCTGGCATAATTGTTAAAAGTGTCCCATTTAACTCTCAAAAGTGTCCTAGTTTGGATGATAAGATATATTGTTACCCTAGTAGGTCTGCCAGATAACATAGCGGATGCCCAGTTAAATCTTCATTTCAGATAAACAACTAATTTTTTCCATATAAGTATGTCCCCTGCAATATTTCAGACATACTGTCATCCTGAGAGAGAGAGAGAGAGAGAGAGAGCAGGCTAAATCTGGCAACACCCACATCCCAGTGATAGTTTTCCTAAACACTGAAAATGATCTTTTTGTGAACCCTCAGATAAGGCAAAACCACATTCAAAATAAAGTAAAATGAAAGTCAAACTAAAGCATAAACAAAGCTCTTGACAAGGAGGATTCCCACCCTTTGAAGGCCCTAGGTCCCTGCAGCTGAAAACTCAGTTTTCCACCACACAGTTTTCACCCATGTAAGTAGCACAAAGGATCCTAATGCCTGCCCCTAGTTAAGAGTAATGGAATTCAACTGATTCCTAGAAATTCCCAAAATGACATATTAGGATATTGTTATTAAAGATATGCCTTATTCAGCAATTAATAGGAATATGCCTCATATCTAGTTTCCCTGGTGAAAAGCAAAGACATTCATCTGTTATTTTTTTATTCTAATGACCTGTCAAAATGTCTTCTAAACAGAATACTGATAAATGCAAAAGCAAAAACCTCAAAATTTTAAGTAGATTTTTAGGGCTGAGATTTATAATTGAGAAGTATAAGGTACAGTAATACCATATAGCTAAAATTCCTAATAGTAGTTGTATGATCATTCTGATAAAATGAACAAAAAGCTCTTTCACTGTGAATAAATTAAACTTTGGTGAAATATCATGAGTAGAACTAATTAGTGTTTGAATTTTTTTCATAGTATTTTAAATATGATGGAATGCAGATAAATATAGGCAGGATTTTTTTTCTCCCACAACATTTAAGAGAGAAGGAAGCTTTCAATCAACAACCAAATTATGACTTGCTCCAGTCTTCTCATTCTTGCCCTGTTGCCCTGGGCTGGTATCTGGTCACACAACATACAGTAAAATTTTTCAAGATGAAAGGAGTGCACGACAGGTGGATTTTTCATTTTCTAAAGGAGACCCAGGAACTTCCATAAATGAAACGCTGGATTTCTGTGAAAGTTACTACCCTATTCATTTTGGACAAACTTGACTAAATGGAAATTTAGCATAAATGAAAAACTCTTGAAATAGATTTTTATGGAAATTCTAGAAACCTATTATTATAGTAGTTCTAACATATTTTGCTATTTTATTCTACACACAAATAATTATATCACTCCACCTGGCTGAACTGTAGCATTGGAGGATGGAGTAAGATGAATGAATATGTGTTTTTTGTTATAACATCACTTGGGTCTTTTTTTTCAGCTGAAATATAAACAAATGTTTATAGTCAATGATATAATAAAGACCAAAATATACCGTGAATTTCACATACAGAGAATAAACAGTTTTGATTTGAATGGCTAATAAATAGTAAGAGCAAAAATTAAATGGGAGAAAACACAGATGATTATCAAGTTTTGATAGGATAAAATATGAAAAATGTTTATTGCACATTTTAACACATCTATAAATTGCCAAAACTAGAGGTTTTCAAGGTTCACATGAAGAATATTGAGTCCTTCTCTGACATCCTGTTATTCTCCATCATAGTACCTTATTCTTTCTCTTCACAGCATTTAATACAATTTATGATTATGTTGTGCTTATGTACATATTTACTGCCTGTCTCCCCACCTTATAACATTACTCATTCATTCAACAGGTAACTTTTGAGCACCTACTCAGTGTATGAGTAATAATCTGCTTCAACTATGTAAACCACACTCAACTCAAGCATATTTGCTTTTTAACGAGTGCTGCCTAGATGTACTGGCCTATCATAACTGTTATCTTTGCTAATGCTATGATGCCAATAATGTATATTTCCCTTAAATTATATTACACTTGTCTTTCTGTTGCCTCATAGTAAACATCTAAAGTTCAGGTTTCAGAGGTCTATAAAAATGAATAGGGAAGGAAAGTGGAGACATAGTCTGTCTTCTACTTTCTTTTTGCTATTTCTCTTTTCTACATTCTTCTAAAAGCAGATAGGAAGGAGAAAAGAAGGAAATCAGTGGGCTGTACTGGATTTGCCTAGGACCTCCAAACTATTGATAGTATTTTAATTTCACCTCATCCACAGATGAGGATGCACTCAGGATAAAGACATCATGTAGGATTTCAGGGGCCCACTGTTGCCACCAGAATGCTAAGCTAAACTGCAAAGTTTGTCTTTGGATCCTCTCACCTCCTACTCTGAATCACCTCCTGTTTCCTGCCTTCATACCATTCCCTATAGCCCACACCCAAGGTGCCCAGTGTGCTCAAGTTGACTTTTGGCTATCCAGTGTTGACCACCTCACTCATGTCTTACTCCTGCCTCAGTAAAAATTCCCATTTCTAGCATGTACCTATTCTTTTCCTATAGATGTTCATGTGATATGAAATAACTCTAAGATGTGAATATAATAGGAATAACTCTTGTCAGGGGTGGGAGGAAGTTGTTAAAATGAATCACTAGGGAGAAGCATTGTGGGGCTTTTTTTTGCTGCACGTATGGGGGAAGAGATTTTTTAGCTGAATACTTTCTGTTCCTTTAGTAAGTATCAGGAGAAAAATAACAAACTACGTAGAACTAGCATTATAACCATCTACCTACCTCAGGACAACCATCATCTAGTCAGATCTGCCAAGGTCTTTGTTCAGTAGAATGACACACTGCTACTAAAGATCCCTGCACTGTCACTTCATTATTAACCTAGGCTGATGATTTTATTACCAAAGTAAATCTCGCTTTTTATTTCAAATACAGACAACTCTGCTTACTACGGTCCTTTCACATGGTCACTATCTTTATCTAATCCATGCAGTCTCTTCAGCCCAAGAACTGGAATAGTCATATAAATAAAGTCAATTACACTCATAATCCACAGAGAAAGATAAAAGTAGAAAGCAAGCAAGGGATTGGGCTGTTCTCTTTAGAAGAGCATGTCCCCTGAGACATAGGCTATTCTTCCTAAGGATTTCTCCTACAGTGTGGCTTCATGAAGTTCTAAGTTTTAGTAGCTTCCAGAATAAGAAGACATACCCAAAGTCAAATAAATCCAGGCATTTAAAAATAACTCACATATAGTTCCTACCCTGCTCTCCCTCTTCCCACAAAAGAGCTGCCATTGTAGCTCAGTGTAGTGTGATAAAGAAAGAAGAAAAAGAAAAACCTTGAATGATTTTACACAATCTCTGAGTTCACATGAAGGAAAGAAAGTACCAACAGAATGGACCTGACTCCTGGGACAGTGAGTTTGGCTTACCCCTCAAATCTAAAACTACCTTTCTCTCGCCTTGACTGAATGATTTTTGCTAAAATAAATTTTGTTATATTGTCCCAAATGTTACCAAAGACCTGAGTTAAAAAGCACATCTTTAAAAATTGTTATTTAATCATCAGGGTGAATCATCTTATTCTCCTCCTACCTAGCTGAGACAGTTTTGCTAAGAGGATAAGAATTCCGATTAGGGGGAGGGGGCAAGGCAGGTAGTTTTGGAGCATGGAGCATTTTGAGAGATATAAAAAGTCTGGGTAAGATGATAAACTGGCAGGTAGAAGAGGGAAGGAAAAGAAGACTGGAACTAACTTTTACTGAGAACTTACTCTGTGCCAGGTACCATGTTAGGAACTTATACATTATCATCCGTATTTTACAGTAAAAACCCATACTTAGATTAAATCATTCTTCCAAAGGTCATACAGCTAGTAAAAGTGCAGATCTCAGATGTGAACCAAAGACAATTTAACCACAAAACTCTAAAAGAGGTTAAGTACCAAAACAAATAGGATCAGCCCCTGACTGAGATAAGAAGAAATTCCCTTCTGACTAGTTTCTTAATTGGTCCAAAGGACCTATAAGCCAGGCTATATAACCCAGCTTTGTTACAGGTCAAATAATTTTTTATAGTTTGTGAGCATAAACAGATTCAGAATTACAGATAAATGTTTTCAAGTCCCAAATATTTTTGTCCCAAAATTTCAAAAATACTCCTACTCTCAGTTTAGAAATTGGTTTAATTTAACCCAAACACAAATGATTTGTGGATCATGAGCTATACTAGATTATCTGTTTCAGTTTTCATAACCATATTTAATCAGCTTGAATACGCAACAATTTGATTAATGATATCTTATACAGCACTTATTAGTGCCAGACCCATGGAGTTTAATATTTTCTGTTCCTGTCCCTACTTAATTCATGGTCTAGAAGGAGACATTGTTTCATAAAAATATCTATAAAAATGTGATAAATGCTATTAGGCATGTATAAAGTGTTATGAGAAAACAAAAAGAAAATTTAGGGTATGGTACTACTGTTATCTGACTCTCATTCACAGACACACACCTCCAGGATGCTGCCTTTGCATAAGAAAGTGTGGCAGGGAGCGGGATATGAACATATATATGTATTTCCTTATACTTTCAAAAGGAAATGCTGGAAGGACAGGCCAGAAACTAATTAAAATGATTGCTAATTAGGAGTGGGGCAGGAGGATGGGTTGGAGGGGACAGAATGAAAGCGAGGCTTCTCTGAGTAAATCTTTTCTTTTAAAAAATAATTTTTGACTTTTGTGACATGTTTTACAGATTTACAAAATAAATCAACAAAGAAAAAACCAACTCCTGTCCTACCACCCATGCCATTAAAACAAAGCAAATTCAACAACACAGTAATAAACCAGAAGTTTCTTAGGGGGGATTCCTTCTGCAGTGTTCTTTAAGACCTGAATTCCCAAGTCTTGGTAGTAGAGGTCATAAGAGGCACACTATCTAAATGTGTCCAATGTAAACAAACGTTTCCCTACAGAACTTAGAGAGATTACTCGTGAGGTGGTGGAATTTTACAGCACACAAGGACAGCCACTGCTTTGGTTTATAGCTTTATGCAATTCTACATATCTTTGTTGTCTTTTTAATCCTCCCCACATCATAAGTTTTTCTTCCATTACTTCAAAGAGCAGGATAAGTGAAATAAGTCTTATCTAGATATATCCTTATAAGCTTTTGTAATACAAAGAAGAAAAAGAAGATCCCAAAAAGGCCCTGCTAGTGTGAGGATGTGATTCCCTCCCTAGCTCTGGAAAATACCTGTCTATATCTTAACAATTCTCTTCCTTTTATTTTTTAGATGACTTAAAAAATTTTAGATAAAATTCAAATAACAAAATTCACCACTTTAACAATTTTGAAGTGGACAAATTCAGTGGCTTTTAGTATACGCACAGGCTGTGCAACAATTACCACTATCTAATTCCAGAACACGCTCATCACCCCCAAAAAGAAACCCTGTACCCCTTAAGCAGTCACTCCCTTTTATTTTGTAAGTCTCTTTTTCTGAGATTCTTAATAATACAACTTTGGACCTCCCAGATTATTCTTTTATAGTTTTAAACTTTTTCTTCCTGTTTTTATTTTTTTGTTCTGTATTCTGGGAGACCTTTTTTTTTTAACTATTTAAAAAAATTTATTGAAGTATAGTTGATTTACAATGTTGTGTTAATTTCTTCTGTAGACCAAAGTGACTCAGTTATACATATTTATATGTTCTTTTTCATATTCTTTTCCATTATGGTTTGACAGGATATTGAACATAGTATAGAGTAGGACCTTGTTTATCCATCCTATATATAATAGTTTGCCTCTGCTAATCCCAAACTCCCATTCCATCCCTCCCCTACCCCTCCTCCCCCTTGGCAACCACAACTCTGTTCTCTATATCTGTAGGTGTGTTTTTGTTTCATGGATATGTTGATTTGTATCGTATTTTAGATTCCACATATAAGTGATATCATACGGTATTTGTCTTTCTGGGAGACTTTCTTTTTTTTAAAATAAATTTATTTATTTATTTATTTATGGCTGCGTTGGGTCTTTGTTGCTGTGGGTGGGCTTTCTCTAATTGCGTTGAGCAGGGGCTACTCTTCATTGTGGTGTGCGGGCTTCTTATTGCGGTGGCTTCTCTTGTTATGGAACACAGGCTCTAGGTGCATGGGCTTCAGTAGTTGTGGCTCATGGGCTCAGTAGTTGTGGCTCACGGGCTCTAGAGCACAGGCTCAGTAGTTGTGGCGTATGGGCTTAGTTGCTCCGTGGAACGTGGGATCTTCCTGGACCAGGGCTCGAACCCGTGTCCCCTGCTGGCAGGTGAATTCTTAACCACTGTGCCATCAGGGAAGTCCGAGACTTTCTTGATTATATTTTCTAGTCCTTCTATCGAAAAAAACTTTTAAAAAATTTTAGTGATATTTCAATTTCAAAGAGCTTTTTCTGTATGTTTCTTTTTCAAAACATTTTACTGTTTTATTATTCTGGGTATATTAATAAGATAATTGAAAACATTTTCTTCTGTTTCCTAAGTCACCTCTCTTTCCTGTACGACAAATTTTTGTCTGTTTGTTTGTTTTTTAACTTTCTTTCATGCTGCTGGTTTTTCCCATTTTCTGAAAGATCCTTGGGCGTCCGTTCACATTTAGGGTAATAGGATAGGGAAACTGTCCTTTGCAAAAGGGAAATGCTGGAAGGATAAGCCATAACTATTTAAAATGGTTACTAATAAGGGGTGTAGAGCAGGGAAGACTAAGACAAGTGTATTACTTTAGTGTGAGTATGTGGGGAACCAAACTAGAAGGCTGGAGAACCCTGAATTCTAGTATGAAAACGAATTATTTTGGAGCATCAACATTCACACTAAAAGCCTCAGCTTTCTCCAAACATTTGATTTAATTTCCTTCTGGAAGAACTATGTGGTGTTTACATGGGGGAAAATGCGGACCGCCTGAGTGGAGGTGGCGGTGGGAGGAAGGTAGGGACACAGTGGACTAGTGGGAGCAGTCTCTCATTTGCAGTCATTCAATTAGTCTTGTTTTCAGCCCCAATTCTCACTTCTGCCATCTCTGTCCCTGAGTCTTCTTTGGAGTTCTGTTGGGCTGGTCCAGTTCTACCCTAGCGTTCTCCAGGCTGTCGCTTCTTGGCTTGTTTCTTTCTTCAACCCACTCCCATCTACTTTCCAACTTCCAGAAATTTCTGAAAATGTCTTGTTGATTGATGACTCAACCATTTGCTTCTCTGTGTTGATTTGGTACCTTTTATTTCAATGAACTCTCAAATGCTGACCTCTAGTCCACCATCTTGAAGTAGTACTTTTAAGGAAAGGGAAAAATTTGACTTTCTATAGAAATGTACAGAAATACAATAGGACCAGTCAGTTCTATTTTCTTTCATCTTTTCATAGTACTTGTTATCTATGACTATCTAGATAAACACTAAGTACTTCTCTGATATTTAATAGAATTTTCATGATTATGGGTTCTTAACTTATCATTTGTAGAACTTTCTATGTTCTGGTATTGCATGTTTCTGGGGGAGAATTCCACTGTTTTCATTAGAATTCCAAGGGGTCTATAACCTAAAATGAATGCACTCTCTCAAATAGTGTTAGAAGGTAAAAATCCCCATTCCACGATGCTAGTTTGAGTTTCGCTCTTAAATTGCAGGTGTTTAAATCACACAAAAATATTAAAGTTTAAGAATAATTTTGAAGTTTTTTAAAAACCCCAAGGCAATCAGTAAACAAATGGATGTATAATGTGTCAGCCAGAAGTGGGAGTTTTTTTTAGGAACACATCCAAATGCATTATGTGTTATTCAGTTGCTTAACAAATAACGGAAAGGCCTCACTCAGGGCTTTACTGCTCTTGTACAGCAGCTGAGGGTGCTAAGAAATGGGGATGCCAGATAAGTTCCCAAACTTACGACCTGGATAGCTACTTGGAATACAGCCATTCAGGTAAAATGTCAAGTTTTACACTAGAAGACCCAGCTACTAAATTATAGGAGACCTAGATGTTGAGTTAAGATTAGGCTAAAAAGTAACAAAGAAGGGGAGGAACTGAATGGAATATTAGCCAAGAGTGTCATTGTCTACACAAAATAAAACTACAAGATGTTAATTCTGGTTCTTTAAGACAGGTTTTGCTGAAGCTGCCTAAATCAATTTTTGGGTTCTAAGCAAAAAATTGGTCATATGGCACTTCATATACTAATTCAGGTAATTGTTTTATATGTATTTTGACAATAAGTAAAAGTTTAAAAAAACACTAACATGGCAAGAAGAGTTGTGTGGATAACAATGTATGATTTTAACCTCTCAATTAAATATTAATATTTGTTCAAAATAGGAAAATATAAATATGTGTGCATTGTGAAAGAAAAAAAATTCAATGACACTTATTAAAACATGGTAAAGAAGACTTTAATACAGTTGGGGGGAAGCTATCAAGATTGGTATAGGGAAGCCTTGTTGAAAACAGGCCAGGGTGGTGAGACATCACCTGGGAATAACCCATCAAATATTGAGAGTGGAGGTTCTGTTAAATTGGTTTGGCAGGGTTCTTCCTAAAACTAGATTTAACGAGGAAGTACAGAGATGGGCTTGGGAGACAGCTCAGGAGACTGACAAACGTTTGGTCAAGCAAAGAATCTTTGTTAGCATTTACAGTTAATGGCCACAATGAAGGTCAGCCATACAGTATGTTATACATATTATAGTAGTGCCTAAAACCTGGGTTATAAGTCGCTTTGGTTGGAATACCTTAAGAGAAAGAAAAGCTAATGCTCATTGATGAATTAAATCCATGTGGTTTTGCTTGGTTCGATAAACTGAAGGTAAACTTTTTTCTGTTAACACCTTCAGGACACAAGGAACAACACTTGAAGATTAATGTTTACCACATAATTTTTTTTTTTTTGGCCGCACTATGCGGCATGTGGGATGTGAGGTCTTAGTTCCCCAACCAGGGATCGAACTCATGACTCCTGCAATGGAAGTGTGGAGTCTTAACTGCTGGATTGCCAGGAAAGTCCCTGATTACCGTGTAATTTTATATGTGTAAACTATTTAGCTGACTGAACTGCATGTACCCTGGAAGATATATATCTGAATGAATCTTATTTGTCTATTTTCATTTGCTTTGTTCAAACAGACTATCATCAGAAAGATTTCAGTTAATCAAAGGTTATAGTTCATTGTGGTTTTACTATAAAATTTTATAAACCAAAGAAACGCCCAATTACCTACCTAAGCGATGAAATCCAAAGGTGAATCTTTTGGTTGGTGATTTTGAAGACAGCCACAAAGCAAGCAGGGTCAGTATGATGGCACTTAGGTCAGTTAACATATGAAGTGCATCTGTCATGATTGCTAGGCTATTTGCAATGTATCCACCTTAGAGTAAGGGTGACAGGAAAGAAGGAATAAGTTAATTAAAATAATAAACATAAGCAATCAAACCAAAAATATGCAGCATCCTACAAAACATGAACTTCTAACTAAAGTTAACTAAATACTTATCCTATTGCAATTAAGTCAAGGTATCCTGAAATTTTATGCAAAACATTAACTATGCATATTTTTCTAATGGTGAAGATGTCCATTTCCAGGAACAGATTCTCTGAGGAGTAAATGACCTTAAAAAATTTAAGAGCCATTAAATGGGGGCTGACACAAAGAGAAGTTTTGTGTGTTTAGCAATACAGTTTTTACTCAACCTACTAATTCTACTATTAGACAGTGAAATTAATAACCACCATATCTAAATATTACAATAAAGCTGAATAAAAGGTAGGTATTCACTTGTTTGGGAGGGTTTGAACATAAACTGAAGAAATTCACAAAATGTTCATTAGTTCAAAACAAAAGATAAAAATTAACTGATTCTCTTCGGTATAAACAGCAATGTCTCCTAATAGAGGAATAAAAGATGGTATTTAGAATACAATTTTTATATTAGTTTTCCAGTATTATTATACATAATAATAATGTGTATATTTCATATGTGTGGGTGTGTATATGTATTTTATATATGTATGTATATATGTGTATATATATATACACATAATAATATATATATAATATGTGTACATATATACATATATATGTACTTATTTATGACCATTATGGCCAACCAATTTTCCTAGCACCATAGAATAAGTTTTTATAGTATAATACAGGGTATTCAAACTTTTATGTATATCAGAATCACCTGGAAGTTTTGTTAAACTATAGACTTCTTGACTCCACTCCCAGAATTTCTAATTCAGTAGGTCTAGATGGGGCCTGAGAATTTACATTTCTAACATGTTCCCAGGTGATGCTGATGCTTCTGGTCTTGTAACCACACTGAGAAATACTGTTATAATGTATAGCAGAACTTCATGATCAGGACGTTGTGACACATAAGTGTGCTGAGATGTTGATTCCCCTATTCCTGGGATGTGTATGCAGAGTCAAGAGCAGCAGGAGAACTGGGGCTGGTGATCTTGTAGTCACATCCATTTACTCCAGCCAGTGTGCTCTATAGAAATATCATTTTTTATGTATTCCCTTACATGAAAAAGCTGGAATCACTGACAGAAAATACAGCTTGGCAGTTAATAACATGGGGCTTTGAAATCTCAGAGACTGAGCAAGTTACTTACCATTTTTGAGGTTCAGTTTACTCATCTATAAAATAAGGATAATACCCGAAAGCCACACTGTGCAATAAAACTGAGATGATGGAAATGTTCTATCTGCGCTGGCCAATGGAGCAGCAACTAGTCACAGGTGGCTTTTGAGAATTTGAAATACGGCTAGTGCAACTAAGGAATTGAATTTATTTAATTTTTGTTAACCTAAAGAGCCACATGTGATGATCACCAGCAAAAACAGCAGAGTAAGGACCTATGAAAATCATCTCCTCCATAAAAGCCATAAGAACATGGGCAAAAATTGTCCAAATCAGCATTCTGAAAACTATGGAAATTAAACAAAGGCTGATACAGGTAGCATTTATTCAAGGAAAAAGGCTGAATCTTGGTAAGAAGCTCACTAGCTCTGTGGCACTTTAACTTGCCTTATACCCAATCTCCCCCTCTTCAGTTCTATGGTAGCCTTGAAAACTAACAAGCAGCAACCACAGTGAAAACCTCAGCCTGGCAGCCACTACAAGGAATAGGATGGCATTAGAGCTCCTTAAAAGCTCCATTGCGGGCTTCCCTGGTGGTGCAGTGGTTGAGAGTCTGCCTACCGATGCAGGGGACATGGGTTTGTGCCCTGGTCCGGGAAGATCCCACATGCCGCGGAGCGGCTGGGCCCGTGAGCCATGGCCACTGAGCCTGCACGTCCAGAGCCTGTGCTCTGCAACGGGAGAGGCCACATGAGAGGCCCGTGTACAGCAAAAAAAAAAAAAAGCTCCATTGCCAGGAAATTGTCATTATTTGACCTGTCTGGTGGTTCCCTGGGAGACTATACTTGCAAGGCTCTTTTTATTTGACTTGACTTGGAGCTTGGCCCTGGTGCAAACCTCGGTCAGTGTTTGTCAAAAACAATCAGAGGCAATTGTTTAACAGAGCAGCTGCCTGAAGCAATAATAAGTGTGTATCATGTGTTCTGAAATTTTACAATGATGTACCTGGTGTGAGATTATTTTCATCCAATTTGGGCTTTTATTGACTCTTTTTTTAAAATTTATTTATTTTATTTATTTTTTGGCCGCGTTGGGTCTGCGTTGCTGTGCACGGGCTTTCTCTAGATGCAGAGTGGGGGCTACGCTTCGTTGTAGTGCACAGGCTTCTCATTGAGGTGGCTTCTCTTGATGCAGAGCACAGGCTCTAGGTGTGCGGGCTTCAGTTGTGGTGAACAGGCTCAGTAGTTGTGGCTTGTGGGCTCTAGAGCACAGGCTCAAGAGTTGTGGTGCATGGGTTTAGTTGCTCTGTGGCATGGGCTCAAACCTGTGTCCCTGGCATTGGCAGGTGGATTCTTAACCACTGCGCCACCAGGGAAGCCCTATTGACTCTTTCTATCTGGAATTGTATACCCTTCAGTTCTGGGGAAATTTCTTTTTCTTTTTTTTTGGAAAGGATTCTCCTTTTTTTTTTTTGCGGTAAGGATTCTCCTTTTTTTTTAAAAAAATACTTGGTTGCGCTAGGTCTTAGTTGCGGCAGGCGGACTCCTTAGTTGCGGCATGTGGGCTTCTTAGTTGTGGCATGCGAACTCTTAGTTGCAACATGCATGTGGGATCTAGTTCCCTGACCAGGGATCAAACCTGGGGCCCTGCATTGGGAGCGTGGAGTCTTAACCACTGTGCCACCAGGGAAGTCCCTGGGGAAATTTCTTAAACTGTGTTGTTGATAACTTCTTTCCTTCTGCTTTCTCTATTCCCCAGACTCCTATTATTTGGAATTTGAACCAATATACTAATTTTCTTGCCTTTTTTCTCCCATTATCTTCTCTTTTTGCTATATTCTGTGAGAGGTGACCTTAATTCACCTTCTAATTTGTTTGGAGTTAAAATTTTAAATGTTTGTATTAGGGCTTCCCTGGTGGCTCAGTGGTTGAGAGTCCACCTGCCAATGCAGGGGACACGGGTTCGTGCCCCGTCCGGGAAGATCCCACATGCCGCAGAGCGGCTGGGCCCGTGAGCCATGGCCGCTGAGCCTGCGCGTCCGGAGCCTGTGCTCCGCAACGGGAGAGACCACAACAGTGAGAGGCCCGCATACTGCAAAAAAAAAAAAAAAAAAAAAAGTTTGTATTATTCAAAAGCTCTATTTTCTACTCTGAATTTCTTTTAAAAAGTAGCCTATTCTAGTTTCATGGATTCATGATCTTATTTTATCTCTGTGGATACTTATTGTATTATTATACTATTATATCTGACTGGCTCTTAAACAGGTTTTAATGAACTTTCCTTATTTTAGCCTTCCTCTTTAACCACACTTATAGGGGTACCTGGTACAACCAATTCTGGGCCTGCTTAGGATTCTCTAGTGTAGTTCTCAAGTGTAGTCCTCAGGGTCAGCAGTATCAGCATCTCCTGGGAACTTGTTAGAAAATCCTCAGGCCCTACCCTACCCCAGACCTACTTAATTAGAAACTCTGGTCCAGCAATTTGTTTTTTAATAAGTTGTCTAGGTGTTTCTGATGCATTAGTGTAAACTAGATTGGTTCTTGGCTTTCCCCACTGCTTGTTTAGGAGTTGGCTTTCTTGGGTCAAGTCAGTTACCTCTTTTACCTGATTCCTTTCTAGTTTGTGTTGCTAGAGTCTCCTCTCAGGTTTTCCCCACCTGTGTGGATATATATATATGTGTATATGTATGTGTGTGTGTATATGTGTATATGTGTGTGTATGTGTGTGTGTGTTTGTGTATTTTAAATCCTTTTATTGTAGTTTAAGAGAGTACAACTAGATGCATGAGTTCATTTGCCATCTTTACCTGGAAGTCTATTTGCATTCATTCTTTAAGTTTTTTCATTCCCAATAAAATGCAGCTGTTAAAACAATCAATAACTGTTACTAAATCCAGAGGATATTTTAGTTCTCATCAGGCCTCTCAGCAGCTTATTCCATTTTGCAATACTCTTTTCTTCAGTTCTGGGATACCCATTTGCCTTCTGCCTGACTTCTAAAGTTGTAGTTCCTCAAAGCTGGGGCTCTCTAGAGAATTTTTTCTATTGCTATGGCATTACATACTGTTTCTCTCTCTGCCTTGACCTCCCTTCTGAATGACAGACTTATATGTAACAGCTCACTAGACATCTTTGTCTATTTCACATACATATGATACTTAACATGCCTAAAACAACCCTTGAGCCCATGCTTAAATCCTGCTCTGTATTTTCTCCCTGGTTCATAACTGACATACATTCCCATATGCTCAGCTGCTTAGGTAAGAAATTTCAGAATCATTCCTGATACTGCTCTCCCATCAACTCTCACATTCAAACCATTAGCCATTTTGCCATTGTTACCTCTAGAATGTTTCTCAATCAGTACATTTTTCTCCATCCACTCCAGTTCAAGCCATAATCATTTCTTGTCTGGACCTCTGCAAAAGTATACTTGCTTCCACTCTTGTACCCTCCAATCCACTCTCCATATGAGTCAGAGTAATCTTTTAAAAAGATAAATCCCATCAGGTCAATCTCCACTCCAAAGCAGTCACTGGCTCCCCGTTGTACTTAGAATTAAAGACTAAACTCATTTAATATGGTCTCTCAGGACCTCCCTGGTCTGGTCCCCCTGTCTCTTTCCCTTTTACTTACTACATTCTGGCCAAACTGGTCTTCTTTTTAGATCCTCTTAAAGAATTGAAGGTTTTAGGAGTTTTGAACTTGCTGTTCTCTTTGGTCGAAAACATCTTCCTCCATTCCCTTTGCTCAAATTACTCCTAATAGTCTTTTTTTTTTGGTTTAACTGTATGTGGCTCATACATAAACCATGTCCTGCTGGACATGTCTAAACTATGTCTTATAGTATCTTGTTCTTTTTCTTCACAGTACTTAAGGCCATTTGAATTTTAAATTTATTTGTGTGTTTATTAATACCTGTGTCCTCCACTACAGGAAGATATAATGTCCTCCAAACATTAGATTAAGTGTTTTAGATAGTAGGGAGCATAAGTTTTGTTCTCCATTGTATATAGCAAGTACTTAAAAAATACTTGCTGAATTGATCTTGCCTAAGGTCTCAGAGCAAATCCAAGATTCAAAATCAAGTTTCCCCTTTCAGATCTTTAAAATACTTCATTTTAAAATTACTCCATACTTCCTACATAAGATGCTTTATTTCTAAGTGCTTTCGACACACTTTAATAAATGCTCTACTGTATACAATTTAATTCTATGTAACATTCTGAATAATATTGTTAATGTCTATTCTAAGTACTAGCATCTCTACAGTGTTTAACAAAAGATTTTCATATTTGAAAATAAAGTTAGTATTTGAAAGGAAATACTTATTGTAGCTTTCACAAAACATCATTTACCAAGTAAGAGATTTAAATAATGCTAAGTCAGGACAATTATATCTTAGTAATTTTTATAGGTGTAAACTCTAATTTTAAGGGGGAAATTGTGATTAATGTGATTTTAACTTCAAATATTAACTTCAAGAATCACTAAGTCTGAATGACTCAATATTCTAACTGGGAATTTGGGCAAGTCATTGACTCTTTTTTTAAAAAAAATAGATTTATTTATTTATTTTTGGCTGCATTGGGTCTTCGTTGCTGCACGCGGGCTTTCTCTAGTTGTGGCGAGCGGGCTTCTCATTGCGGTGGCTTCTCTTGTTGCGGAGCACAGGCCCTAGGTGTAGGGGCTTCAGTAGTTGTGGCTCACGGGCTCTAGAGCACAGGCTCAGTAGTCGTGGCGCACGGGCTTAGCTGCTCCGCAGCATGTGGGATCTTCCCGGACCAGGGCTTGAACCCATGTTCCCTGCATTGTCAGGTGGATTCCCAACCACTGAGCCACCAGAAAGCCCCAAGTCATTGACTCTTAATCTGCTGACCATGCCTTATCTGATCTGTTTCACTTCTGTCTTTAATTTCTTCATAGCTTAAACATTTATAATTCTCTAACAGCAATTATTAATTAATTAAACAAAATTTTATTGAGTGTTTACTCTGTGCTAGTCATTGTGCTAGGTGCTGGTAATTCAGCTTATATTTCAATGGACACTGATATTAAACAAGTGAATATACAAACAAGATAATCTCAGGTGCTGAGGGCTTTTAAAGCTGGGGAAGGAACAGGGGAGAAGGGAGGTTGACTTTAGGCAGTTGGAAAGGTCTCTAAGAGGTATCTTTTGTGATGAGACACGAATGACAAGAAGGCAGCCAAGAGAAGATTTGGGAAAAGGCAGTCCATATAAAGCAGTGCTTTTCAAATTGCAGGCTGTGACCCACTTGTAGACCATGAAATTAATTAAGTGGGCTGGGACCATAATTGAAAAAACAGTAGAACACAGCACATGAAGTAAAATTTTTGTTTTAGTTATTCATATATTTATACAAATGTATATGTGTGTGTACATACATACATACGTATGCATGCATGCCTACACGGGTCACAATGTTAAGTGTATTTCTTACTATAGTGAACTCAAAAAAGTTTGAAAGCCAGAGGTAGAGAGACCACTCAGTCTGAAGGTCTTATGGGCAGGAAAACAGCTTTGTGAGTCATAGGGAGAAAGAAGGCCAGCATGGCTGAAGTGAGCACTGGCGAGAAGTGGTATGAAAAGAGGTAGGAAATGTATATAATTTTCCTGCACATAACCTCCAGCCAGCATCTTAAATCTGGACTGCCACCTTTGTTCTTGTCATGGTTCATCATTAAGAGAACACAGGAGGGAATTCCCTGGCGGTCCAGTGGTTAGGACTCTGCATTTTCACTGCTGAGGGGCCGGGTTCAGTCCCTGATCCGGGAACTAGGATCCCAGAAGCCACACGGTGTGGCCAAAAAAAAAAAAGAACACAGGAGAATAATCTCCCTGCTTTAATGTCACTTTCTCAATTGTCACTAAAAGAAGTTAGCAGTTACATTAATGTGACTCTGAAATTAATATCTAAACTGAGCATGTATTTTATAGTAAGACTGCATTACTTGAATAATTAAAAATGAAAAATAAAACCAAGTTCTATAAAACCCAGGGGAGCCTTCTGGCCTTCAGATCCTCCTTATAAAGAAAAATGGTGAGGTCAGTTAGCATTATTTAGCTTTGCAAATTTCTTGAATATAAACACAAAAGGAAATAGTAAGAGACCACTTAATTCAAATGTAGAGGGAAAAAAATCAAGACAACGGGACTGCAGATGTAGCTTTTCAATTACCCACTTAAGTGTCCTCATAATTTATTAATATTTAACCTCTGGGTCCTCTGATCTCTTAAAAAAGAAAAAGGTGGAGCAGGTGTTCAGTAAGGTCCCTTCATACTGTAAAATTTTATGATTCTAAATAATTGTAGAATCATTTACTATTTAAAATGTTGCAAAAATTAACCTGGTGTTTTATCAGATTTTTTGTTTAAAGAGGAAGTTACAGGATATATAATGAAGATAATGTCCTTAACTTTACAGTAGATGACACAGTGTTTGGAGAATCAGAAGAAAAGGTCAGAGTTATCTTTGGAAGTTTGTTGTACCCAGGTTGATCTGCACTTTGGAACCGTGAGGCCTTTTCACATCAGTATATTGATAAATAACAAGCTTCCTAAAAAGAAAGTTTAAACGCCAAGTTATGTGTAACTACAGCTTGACAAAGACTCTCCAGGCAAGGTAAATGGAAAGTGAGTTGGCAACACAACTCACCTACAAGTTCTCCAATCATGAAAAGCAAGTAAAGAACGGCAGCAATGGTCAATCTGGTTTTCACCTTTCTCTGCGTCAGCAACTCTCTCTGTTTGCTGCAGTTGTCACAGGGGTCCACCTTCAAACTCAGCTGACTGTTGCTCAAAGGTAAGTCCTGGTCCAGCAAGGAATCATCGTCGGCCTGGAGGGCCGGGTGCGCCCCGTTAACAGGCCTTTCTGGGGTTTCAGAACCATCGTCGGCCACCACAACTCGAAGTTTGTTAAATCGAGAAAGCCCCTCATCCCCCACCTCGTCCGAGAAGTCAAAGGCGCTGGTGTCATTTAAAAACAGCGGCGCATCGTCCTTCCTCAGCAGAGATTTGAGGCGCTTCCACACGCCGGATCCGGCCATGGCAGAGGCTGTGCGGCCGCGGCGCCGAACGGCTCGGTGCAGGCGGACGGCCGGCGGCTCCTACTTCACCCGAGTGCCAGTTCCCGATGGCACTGCCGCGCGTCCCTCCCCATCCTGTAGAAAACGAAACTCATTATAAATTAAAAGCGCCCCAACAAAGCCCACAAGTTCCGAAGCCCGGGGCAGCGGGGGAGCCGGGGCTCCGAAAGCGGGGAGCGCTCTACCTGGGGCGCCGCCGCGGTGCCGCAGCTCATCTCTCCGCCCCCGGCCGGCTCGGCGGGGCCGGCACGCACAGCTCGGCCCGGGGCTGCGGGGCAGCGGGGCCGTCCTCGCGCCTGCGGCGCCCACGACTCCAGGCCGGCTCCCCGGGTCTGGTCTGACAGGTTCGAGGTCGGGCGCCCGCGGCCGCCGCCCCTCCCCGCCCTGCGCGAGGCCGCGCGCGTGCGCCGGAGCAGCCGCGGGCGAGGCGCGCGAGGGAGGAGTCGGCACGAGGACACGCAGGCCCTGCGCGCTGAGCAGGGGCGCCCGCGAAGGACGGGACAGGGGCGCCCCTCGTCCCGCTCCTGGATGCGGATCCCGCGGGCCCGCCTCTGCCCGGGGGACACTCACAGGCGAAGCCCCAGTCTCCCGCGCGGCCCTTCCACTTCCCGAGGCTGAGAGGTATGAGCGGATGGAGCTGGAGTCCGCGGGTTAAGTGGGTAGATTCGAGCGGTCCCGCCCACCCGGGGCTGGGCGTTGCTGCCGGGAGTTCGCTCCACCGAAGGAGGGCCTAGAGAATCCTGGGCTGGGATTTGGGTTTCTGATGCTCGACAGAAAACGAATTTAGCGTTTGCTTTTAAGTGGGTTGCTGAGCCGCTTTTGTCTCCTCGAATTGCTGCCTCTCTGGCAAATTGGCAGAATTTGCTGCGCAGTGAGGTCAGCTTGGAGAGGGCAAGGCTTGTGGTCGTCAGCAGTTCTGTGTCCTGCGTTATATTTACTGTTTTTTTCAGCAAATGTGTGTTGTCCTCTGTGTGCTCACCGCCAGGTTCCTTTTGCCTCCAAGGTATTTACAGTATGGACTAAACGCCAGCACAGAAAATCTAGTAGAGGTGTCTGTACTGGCCGTTGGTTTTGTTTAACAACAAGATTTAAAAAGAATTAAGTTTTTAGTAGTAGCTTCTAATTTAGATCTACATTTTAAGGACAAAATGAAGTGACAATAAGCCCCGCCTCCCGCTTCTCCAGCGATTCCCTGGATGGGTTTTAGGGGATTCGGAGGCCTTAAAATTTTGTGGGTATATGTATTTTCTTGAGTAAGTCCCTTAGCTTTCATCATATTCTCAAATGGGCACTCAAGATTTAAAACAACAACACTGTTAGAAGAACTCATAGATCAAGCCTCTAGCTTCTACTTGGAGTTGAATTACAGTGCAAACTCCCATTTATCCAATGTTTAGAAATGTATTCTGACAACAGTCTACATGAATTACCAAATTTCAAGTTACAAAAAATACAATAGAAAGTCATATGAAACATCATTTTCCTCTGAAGATCCCGATGATACTTTAAAATCTTGCACGTCTCTGGTGCAAGAGCAGCAACTGTTTTTGGAATCCAGGGCAGTCCATCACTTTTGAATGCCCACAATATTCCTGCAGAGCTGCAGCCATGGGGGTCAGGTCTAGGGAACTGGGGGTCAGAGATCCCCTAGTTCCCTAGACCCAGAATACTCAATAACCAGGGGACCCAGGTCATTATCGACAGAAGGGAGAAAGTTTCCTGAAGGTTGCTTTCTTAATTCCAAATATCTTAATCCACCCAGATTGGGAGTAGTTTCTTTGTTGTTTTTACTTTTAGTTTGTTACATTGCCTGACATTCTACTACTGAGAGATACAAATGAATAGAGCAAGTATTTCAGGAATGTGATCACTCTTTAGTATACATTTTGCAAATGAGATTCCATTTAAGGAATGGGGATAGATGTTTTTATTTTTTATTTTATTTAATTTTAATTTTTTGGGGGGGATAGATGTTTTTAAAGCAAGATGAGGCAAGAGCATGGATTTTGGGGGATATTTACAGTAAACTTTGTTGGGAAGGGCTGAAGCTCTGCACCCCAGTTTATTTTTACTCTTTTGTGTACTGAGTACCTAGAGAGAGTAATGGGAGGACAACAAAAACTATAGGGTATTTTAAGGTATGTCCACAAATTCTGTGACATACTTCTCATCAATAGGTAGAGCTTAATTCCCCTTCCCACTGAGTGTGGGCTGCTCTTAATGTATAACTTGTGTCTCATTATGAACAGAATATGGGTGAAGTGACAGTGTGTGGCTTATAAGACTAGGTCATAAAAGGCATTGCAGCTACCTTCTTGTTCTCACTCTTGGATCACTTGTACCTAGGGAAGCCAGAGCTATCATGTCATGAGGAACTCAAGCAGCCCTGTGGAAAGGCTCAGATGATGAGGAACTGAGGCCTCCTGCCAACAGCCATGTGAGTGAGCCATATTGGAAGTGGATCCTGCAGCCCCAGTAAAGCCTTCAGGTGACTGTAGCTTGGGTGATGCTGACTGAAACCTCATGAGAGATCCTGAGCAGAATCACCCAGATAAGCCACTCTCAGATGACCCACAGAGACTATGAGATGATAAATGTTTATTGTTTTAATATGGTAAGTTTTGGAGTAGTTCGTTACACAACAATAGATGACTAATATAGTCTATATCAACTTTCCTCTGTACCAGGAAAGATACCTTTCTTAGTCTTTTATCACACATGGGCTCTTGTTCCTAGGCCTGCCTTGGGCTAGTGGCATGGTTTCTATCATTGAACTTTAAAATGGGCTAAATAAATAGACTTCTGTGAATAGTCTTGGAATGTAACCACCATTTTCAAACTTATGTCTATGTATTCAGTTTATAACAGTAGACAAACCAACTTTTGAAACAACCCATTTATAAGCTGAGTACTGCCTGCAATTCTGCTAGCTCTTGTTCAGTACGCCATTCTTTTATAAGAGGCTTAATACTTCTTTTTAGTATGAAGAGCATTTCTGCATGGGCAAATGGAAAAAGTTGTCAATGATTTAGGCTATCTCTTAACCAGGTAACCCATAATACACAGATTGTTTAGTTAACAGCAGAGGCCTGTCATTTTAACTGCAGGACGCATATCTTGGGGCAGTTAACTGGAATAGATGCAAAATACCCTATATCAAAACCTGTTTTCTGGCCTAGATATCTCTTAGAACAAATGACAATGCTGAAAATAATACTACAGCTAACGTTTACTTAAGGCTTGTTTATGTGCCAGGCACTATGCAGGGGACCTGATTTACCTGAGCTCATTTAATCCTTACAACATCACTATGAAGAAGGTATTGATTCAAAGCATGGGTCTTGGAGTCAGACTGCTTGTGTTAGAATCCTGGCTTTACATCTTAGAAATGTTACATCTTACATCTATAATTTCTGGCAAACTATTTAACCTCTTCGTGCTTCAATTTTCTTACCTATGAAGTGGGGATGATGATGGTACCTGCTTCACAGGGCCGTGATGAGGGTTAATGGATGTAAAGCATGTAAAACTTAGCATACCTAGTTCCTAGCACATAGTAAGTGCTCAATCAATGCCAGCTATTACTATTTTTTTAAGTAGGTGGAGACATGGAACCTCAGGGAGATTAAGTAACTTGGCCACAGTCGTGAAGCTAGCAAACAGAGCAGGAACTCAGTTTCCGGTCAGTTTGGTTTCAGAGCTCAAGCTCTTAACCATCACTCTACACTGTCCCTCTCGGTTTCTTTCTGCATAAAAATGGAATGATCTGCAAAAAAGCATCTAGACTTCTTGCAGTATGTTAGGAGAGATCCCTGTTTCATATATGAAAGATTTGCCAGCACCTGGAGACCTCTGCATTGTCCGGTGAAATCCCTCTTGGGAATGGAGGGGGAGAAAAGTGAAAAGTTTTTTTAAAACTGAAATGTGGAAAAGGTGCTTCATCCACTTAGTCGACAGGTTCCAATGCTGCATATTCCCCATCATGAGAACTCCTTTCTCCATTGGAGTATGTGGGGATAGGAGGTTCCCATAGGATGTTTTTGGAATGTGTTCCCTTATCTTTTTCAGGAGGGGATGAAAGCTGTTGGGTGGGCATGAACAAGGGTTAGTGATGTGATACACCACTACGGTGAACGGTGAACATAATCATTTCTTCTTTCTATGGGTTACTCTAGTAACAGAGAGGCTGGAGATTCAGTTTAACCCCTCCTCCAAGGAAGAAGAAGAAATACCAGAAATAGATTGCCTGAGGACAGGCAGTTGCCTTCTTGGACGGGGAGGAGATAATGAGAAGATCTCTGGCCCTTGAGACCATCTACCTTGTCACCAACCTGTGAGCCAAAACCTAACACCACCACGCTTAGTCAAGTTCATTGTTTTCATATCTTTGTTTTTGTCTTTGCTTATTGCTTAAATTAAACATTCCTATGGATTTCTCTAACCATGTCTGGCTGAAATGAGAGGGAATAACGAGGTCCCAGCTGGGACGGTAATTTGAGAACTACGCACGCCAGTCTTGGAATCTGGAGATGGTGGCTGGGCTGAGGGAGCTTGAAGGTGAGGGTGGAACTTGTAGAACCTGGTTCAGCTTCTAATTTTGCCATCCATTCACTATGATCTCTAGCAGTGTACTATTGCTGAGCTTATTTTCTTGTGTGTTAACAGTGGAAAATAATAGTTGTCCTACCTATTTCATAGGGACACTGTAAGAATGCAATGAGATTCTGTATGTGAAAGCGTCCCCTTACCTACTTCACTAGTGAGAACTATTAAAGACCATGCCGTCTGAACCAAATTGCAAAGCAAGGGTACAGAAAAATGCTGGTCATGAAATATCTTCCACTTGTGCCTGTCCCTTCTAAGGACTGCTACACTCCATCCTTGGTTTATGAATAACATGTTTTGGCTCACTTAGACCTCTAGGTCACCACCACATACGCTTCACTGTTAAAATTCCTTTATTTCTCTCCTAGGCTCTGTTTGTGTCCATGGCACCTAACATCGTGCTCAGAGCAGGAACCCTGTAAATACATGTGGATTAATGAAAATATTCTGTTTATAGAGAGCTCATCCATGACTTTAAATTCCCCTCTAACAAACATTTCTATTTCTTTAAGCTGGTGTGTAAAGTCATTTGTACGAAATTCTTATTGGTGAGGTCAATGTGTCTCATAATGATTAGAGATTATTGATACACTAGTAGTCAGTTTGTGTTTATACTAGACTTATTTCAAAGAACATTATAACGTTTATGAATTAAGCTGGGACAGAGAAGCAACTGCAGACAAAGTGCCTCTTTTGTGGCCTCTGACAACTGGTGGCTTTAAACAATGAAGGCCATTGTATAAGAACTCCCTCCCGGGGTTATTGTGAGGATTAATTAGATTAAAATCTACAAAATGCTTTGACTTTTTCCCAGAATTCTTTTATAAATAAAGATGGCTTTAATTTTTTTTAAAGTATCTTTATATTGGTCCTCCTAGAATCAAATGAAACAAGTTCACCTACTGTTTAACTCTCTATATTCCCTGAAGCAAAAAGCCAGACTAAGCCAACCTAAATTACCTTTAATGGTTTTAAGTGGGCTACCAGTGCACACAGGACTGAGCAGAATTTAGTACGCTAATCACAAAGATCTTGGTGTATGATTTACATGACACAATAATGCCTTGTAATCACTATGCTACATGGTCATTAGATATTAGTTACTGTAATTATTACAGCTGTTTTATACTGAGCAACAAAGTTTTACTCTCCTCTTTGTTATTTATATTTTAATAACTCACATTCTGCTCGTTTACAAATAGGGTTTCAGGCAGCCTTCCCTTTAGTAGTTCCTCCTTATCTTCAAACATTGCAAATGTTGAAAATTTTCCCTGATACCGGGTACTGTTTGATCCTCATTGTTTGCACAGAAACACATACAGACACCAGATAAAAGACAGGAGTCCTAGATCCAATTCTCCAACAGTTGAGGTTCCTTGGGAACCCCTTTACCTCAGTTTCTTGGTCTCCTTTGTCCCCAGTGACCCACCTGGCCCATGCTGTCCCTTTCCCTGACCCAGAAGGAGCCACTCTGCACATTCTGGTTGATGGGCTGGAGGCAGCAGATTCTCTGGAATAGGCCCACATGAGGTCTGGGGAACAGTAGGACAAGAGGCCTGTTGGGGGGCTTCCCTGGTGGTCCAGTGGTTAAAACTCCGAGCTCCCAATGCAGGGGGCACGTGTTCCATCCCTGGTCGGGGAACTAAGATCCCACGTGCCACATGGCGAGGCCAAAAAAAAAAAAAAAAGGCCTGTTGGGTAGACCAAACTGCGCCTCAATGGCATAGTATTTATTTTGAATTAAATTTATGGCCAACAGAAGAAGGGACACTCTGAATCTTCTGTCTTCCTGAAAGCAGAAAATAAATCTCTCATGTGAAAGGTGCACTCCCTGTGTCTGGAGATAGGACACCTTTATCGCCAAAGGTAGGGAATTTGGGCTGAGAAGACTATATAAACAAATCTTACTACTTCTTTAGCTTACTACCCTAAGCCCAAACTCTGTCTTGATTCTTCACTAATTGGGCACCCAGAACCTAAGTGTCTTTGTCCTGTCAATTCCTTACAAATTTGTTTGTCTAAAAAGTATAAAAGCTTCCTGCTTTGGCTACTTCTTAGGTCTCATTTCTATGGGTCCTCCGTGGGCGTGAATTAAAATTTGTTCCTTTTTCTCTGTTAATTTTATTATTAATCCAACCACACGAATTCAAGAGGGATAGAGAGGGAAATTTCCCCCTCCCCAATAGACCCATTGTAAATGAGGAACCCGTCTGGCAGGTGCCCAACTGTCCTGGTTTGCTTGGCACAGGGGGGATTCCCCAGGCATGGGGCTTTCGGTTTACCAGGATGAGTTTACCTCTCAGCGAGAACAGATTCCAGAACCCTGAATATTTAGATTCCTGAATGCTGGCTGTGTCTTTGCTGGGCCGGGAGAGTATCTAACTTGAGAAAGACACCTTATTCCTTTTGGGCCCACAGCACACTGGGCTGGGTGTTCTCAGGGAACTCTGTGGATGTGACTCCTGTTACATTGAAATGGAAGAGATCAGAGGTGTCCAAGAGAGAGGCCAGCCACACCAGGTAGTGCCTCCAGTGACCCTGTTAGAGCCTCCAAGGTCCCAGGTCAGTTTGGTAAGCTTTGCAGCTGTGGAAACTACCCCTAAGGATCAGGCTGAAGAAATCGGTGTACACCCTACTGCTCAGAGAGACTGAGGAAATTACCGTGTGGCTGATGACTTAATTATCCTGAAGGATACACCTCTCCTGTTGCCCTGGATGCCCCCTTCACAGGACCAGTGATATGGGAAATAAGTTACCTTAGAGCTAGAGCAAAGGCGACAGGGGGTTTATGTGATATTATTTCCAGGCCTCTTGGGCTCTCCTGGCCTCTTAAATGCTCCTGTTTTCCTGCTGGGCTGTTCTCCCTCATCCTCGGTGGCCGGCTAACTCCTGTTCAGCCTTCAAACCCTGTAGGTTTTGCCCAGTTTCCTCCTTCTTTCCCTCCTTTCTCTCCTTCCCTCCCTCCCTCCCTCCTTCTCTTCTTCCTTTTCTTCTTTCCTCTTATTCAATAAATATTATTTGAGTGCTTATCATACGCCAGTAATTCAACTATAAAGTTGAACAAGGCAAAGTCTAGCTGATAACCCATCCCGCAGTAGTCCTGTATACACACCACGCATTGTAAATCTTTATCACTAATTTTTCCCGAGATTACATGCAGACTGTTGCTATCTATATCTAAATGTAACAGTTAAGTGAAAGTGCAAAATAATATAGCCTTTCTTCTCAGTTGAATTTTAGTTTAGTTTTACTGAAATCACTCCCCGGGCCCCCATCCAGGGAAGTCGTCAGATAACCAACTCCATCCATTGTGTACTGATTTTTATAGTCTGGGGCAGGAAATTCACACAATATTACTCTAGCTGCCTTCAGTCCTTGCCATTGTGCTTAGTTCTGAGTTGTGGCCTCACAGCTCAGAGCCCTGTCTTCATTTTATAAATAGTTTGGGTATTTTTATCCCAAAGTACATTACTTTGCACTTGTTCCTACTAAAGCTCATTTGTCATTTGTCTGAACACATGCTCATATTTATAGGCGCTTCTGACTAGCCCAAGGACTGGAAAACTTATTCTGTAAAGGGCCAGATAATAAATAAGTTTAACTTTGCAGCAGTACCCCAGAGTCGGTGGCACAGCTCTGCCGCTGTGTCGTGAAAGCAGCCATGGAGGATAGTAAACGAATGAGCAGGGCTGTGTTCCCATAAAACTTTATTTATGGACACCGAAATGTGAATTTCATATGATTTTCATGCGTCACAAAGTATTAGTCTTCTTTTGATTTTTCCCAACCATTTAAAAACCATTCTTAGCTTGTGGGCTGCACAGAAATAGATGCTGGCTCGATTTGGCTGTTGGACTGTAGTTTGCTGACCCTGATCTAGACCAATCGCTAGTTAGAAGTGTTGTTAGGGATTTTACTGCATACTCCCTCCACCTGATCACATACACGTTATCAGTGAGCCCCTTCCTAACACATGTGCTGGAGGATTCAGGCTGTTTACTTGGGTCCATCAATCCCTGCTTCCCAACATTCTATTAAGGCAGCCTAACTGTCCTCATATAGGTGGGGTGCAGCTGGGGTCTCAGAACCCACCACAGTGCTCTGCTTGTGGCTGCCCAAGCCTCCCAGTGACTCTTGTGAAAATGCATTGAACTTTTCAGCATGGAAATCTGACTGTCTCCACCGTTGTCTCACCCCCAGCTGAGTCACTCTATAAATGGAATCCGCACTGAACTTGCGTTGTTTGAGGCTTTGACCACAGCCCTTGTAAGTGCAGCTGCCTTATTTGGAATGCTTTTCTTCACCGCTCCTTTTCCCAATCAATTCTAGGTAGACTCTGGGGCCACTGTCCCCCATGGCACCCGTGGCACCCCAGGTCTAGAGGAGTCCATCTGTTACATGAGCTAATGCCTCACTTTGTACTTTTATTTTCATTAGTGGCATTACTTGACTAAGAGCTGCCTCCGACTCCCTTGTTAGACTCTGCTCTATGAGAGGGGGGCTGTCTGTCTTTGCTCACTACTGTATCTCCTGCACCTGGCCCTCTGCCTGGCACATAGTAGGTGTTCAACAAGCATTTGTTGAACAGAGGCGCCAGAACCCCAGTAGACCTCAGCCTATTGGCTGGGGCGTTGTTGTCTATGACAGCCCCCGCCCCCCCTCACCAGCAGAGTGAACTGGCATGAATTACAAGATCTCTTTGAGCCTCAGTTTCCTCCTCTGTAAAATGGAGGTAATAACTATTATCATCAGGTTGTGGTGACTTAAAGAGATAATGTGCCTGGCACATGGCCTGCCCCAGTTATGGTGAGATTAATGTTAGTCCCCTTCCCCACTTCCTCTCATGGATGTCAACTCCATGGTTGCCTGACGCCTAACTACCTCTTGCCCAGATTCCTCAAGCGCACAGGACTCCACCTTCCTGAAGAGGCGTTTCCTCTGAGAAGTCCAGAATTAGAAATGTGACTACCACACCCTTCACACATCTGCTGCCTTTCCAGGAGCTGCCACTTGGACCCTCAAGTTCCCTCCCCCTACTGGAATCAACAGCCCCCCCCCATTGTTTTTGCTGCTGAGTTAGTTCTTTATTGCCTCACAAAACATTCCAATCTCACGCGACTTTTATTTCAGCCTCTCCTTTGGAAACCTGTCAAAGGTTTTCTTAAGGTCTCAAAGTGGATGATATTATGCAATTCCCTTTTATCACATGCTATTTACTCCTTAAAAATTAACTAAATTTGTCAAGTTTTACCCTTCTTGCCATTCTTCTCTGAAGTTAATTTTAAGTGTTTAGCCTGCCTGTTTCACAAGGAAACCATAACTTCCCAGGTTCCCTCCAAGATTTCTTAATGATAATGAATTTTTTTTTTTTTGGTCGTGCTGCGTGGCATGCCGGATCTTAGTTCCCCCGACCAGAGATCAAATTCACTCCCCCTGCATTGGAATCATGGAGTCTTAACCACTGGACCACCAGGGAAGTCCCAATGATAATGAATATTATCATGTAATAAAAATTATAATATCTTACCTGCTATGTAAAAATATTAAAAAAATAAAATTCAAAAAATAAATTACAATATTTTGAGCCCAGTACATGACAACCACTGTGCTAGGGACCTTACATACATCATTTAATTTAATCCTTATAACAACTGTACATAGTAGACACTATTATCCCCATTTTTGTACGTGGAATGAAATTTATTCCACGTAAAAAATGAAATAATGGAATAAATGAAATTTATTAGCTTCACAACTAGGAAATGGTGGAGTCAAGATTTGTCCCAGCCAAGTGTCCATCATCTTTCCAATCTGACATTTTCCTCCCTTCTTATGCTTGGTGGTTGGTGATGGTGGTGGGAAGGTGTGTATGTAACATTCTCACTTATATAATCTTTTGGGGGAGCAGCCACTTGTTATGACTGGTTACCCATTTTGGCGAATGGTCCTTCAGTGTCACGTTAGAGTTCCATCAAAACTCATGTAGGTCTTGAAGTATTACCCTTTGATTTAAACCGCTCATCATCCGTCTGTCCAGCCTATATTCCTTAACAGGTTAGCTTAGTCTGTTTGGACTATTATAACAAAATACCACAAATCAAATGGCATATAAACAACAGAATTTTATTTCTCACATTCCTGGAGGCTTAGAAGTCCAAGATAAGGTACCAGCATGGGTTGTGTTCTGGTGAGGACCCTCTTCCTGGTTCATGGCTGGCCCTTCTTGGCTGTGTCCTCACATAGTAGAAGGGGCTAGGGAGCTCAGTGGGCTCTCCTTTATAAGAACACTAATCCTTTACGAGATCCATACTGAAGTAAGTGGGGATGAAATGACTTTGGTCTAGCATTTGCTTTAAAATATTTTCTTTTATTTTTTTAAGATTTTTTTTTGAGGTGGACCATTTTTAAAGTCTTTATTGAATTTATTACAATATTGCTTCTGTATTATGTTTTGGTTTTTTGGCCGCAAGCCATGTGGGATCTTAGCTCCCTGACGAGGGTTCGAACCCGCACCCCCTGCATTGGAAGGTGAAGTCTTAACCACTGGACTGCCAGGGAAGTCCCTTTTTTTTTTTTTCTCTCTCTTTTTAAAAACTATTTTAGTTTTAAAAGTACGGAAAAGTGAAGCAAGTATAGGATTCGATAATGATTTAACTTGGTTAATGAGTATTCTACATTATTCATTATACATTATATAATGTTATACATATTCATTATACTATTTTTTCTGCTTCTTTGTGTTGGAAATTTTCTTAATATAAAATTTAAAAATATAAAGAAAATGACAATAATTTACAAAGAGAAGTAAAATAAGCTACCTGGATGTTCAAGTTACCTTCACCAAGAATACAACATGGAAAGCTAATTTGATTTAAGACTGCTGGGTACACCTGCAGTCCTAGCAAGGGGCGTTAGCTGGAGGATCCAAGCTATTGGCTCCATGCTCTGGGGTCATTTCCACCAAGGAGAGTCACCCACTGGGGGGGCCTGGCAGGACTCCCATCCCTCAGACTTGCTTGAAAAGTTACTGGCTTTCTCTGAGCTGCCCTAGGCCAGATAGAAGCTGAGTCTTCTGGCTTGTAGGATTCTATCTGTGTCTAAATCCAGAACATCACCTCACTACTATATTGCTATAATTTCTGTTATTTTTGTAACATGACAATGTGTACCACAAAAGACGATTGCCCCGTTAACCATATAAGATGACTGAACCATCCTTTCTGTTTTCCACATCTTCCTCCAAAAACAATTCTGTTTACTAAATTACAACTCCAGTATGGTCCCATCTCCCTAAGAATACAACCAGAGCATCTTTGAGTGCCCCCGAACTCTCTGCTTACTCATTCACAGCTTCCTGCTTTACTCCAACAGACAACTGATCCTCTCCTTTGTGTTTAACTTTTTAGATGATGGCTTAGTCTCTCATTTCAAGTCTTGAGGGGCACCTCACGGTTGTTCCCTCCCATCCCAGCCATGTCTCCGATGGAGCTGTCCATTATCCATCACAGTTAAAGCCTAATCAGCTCAAGACCAGCAGGAACAAGCCTGTAGTCTGACAAAATCAGCCTCACGGTAAGGGGGTGCACTACAGAGCTGTGACGTGCTGCCCTCCACAAAGGACCTCTAGCAGCTGTATTCTGTTTTTTTTTTCACTGAAACATTCTTTTTCTTTTCTTTTTTAATTGAATGTAAGATTCTTTAAATTCTATAGTGCTTTACAATTTTCAAAAGTTTCACATGTGATTTCATAGAATCCTATAATAATCTCTTTTTCCTATCCCCTACCCTTATGTTGTCCCTCCCCCTCCTTCCCTCTTCCCATTGGTAACCCTAGTTTGTTCTCTATATCTGTGAGTTAGCAGCTGTATTCTTATGGGATGTTTAGATTAATTACAGAATGAACTTTCCTCACATGTCTACAGATGAATTAGCACCAGAGAGATCATTTTTACAGAATGACAGCTCGCTTCAAGAGCACAGAGTGAGGGCTCCAGAGGCCTCTGGGTCTGAGCTCTCCTGTTTGACCCCTGTACCCTGGGACTGTGATGGTCACTCAGGCAATGACATTGACCCATCTGTGGCCAGGAGCTCCTGTCTCCCCTTCTGCTCTTCTGTCCCAAGGTAAGTTCCAGGGACTGTCTCAAGACTTAGACATCTGATGTCTACATCCATCCCACTCCCCATCCCCATGTCAGGCACTTAAATCCTGTTCTAGGCTGAGGGGGTGGGTGCCTCTATTGCTGCCACCAGTGGCAGCAGGGATCTGTTTCTCCTGCTTCCAGCTTCTGGTTTTGCTTTAAGACCTCATATTCTTGGGATACATGACAGACCCTGCTAACTCAACTGCTGGTTCAGCTTCTGTTCCTGCTGGCAGCTCCATCCCATCAGATGTCTTAGGGGCTGAAACCTGAGCAGCGAAGGGCAAGGTGAGGATTCCTGGCCTTGCAGCCTGACCTGTCTGCCCAACTCTCTGCCTTGTTTGCCCTTCACCAGCTCCAGGAGTGACAGAGGTGGCTAAAGAGGCGCTAATGCTGCCCCCATGGTTTACAGTGCATTTTCACAGGCATGATTTAATTTGATCCTCTTTCAGATCTGTGAGATAGTTATTCCTATTTAAAGAGATTAAAAGTTAGGGCACCATGAGGTTAAGTAATGTGTTTACAGTCATAGAGTTAATTGGCAGCAAGACCATGATGTGAAGTGAAGTATTCTGTCTCCTGGGGGAGCTTTTCTGTATCTAAATCCAATTTATTACTAAACCACTATATTTCTATAATTAAAATATTATTTGTAGCAACCAAGTTATAGTACCATAGAAGATGACTCACTATCAGTAGCAGGCTGAGATTGTTCCAGTAGCCAAATGCCATGTTTCATTTTCATCCATGTGGTGAATGTACTATTTTTTCCTAATTTTTCATCAGGAGGAGTCAATAGATAATATGTATAGTTGATAAATCAAGAAAAAGAGGTATAAATATATTACATAGAGTTTCAGTGGTAATCAACAGTAGAACCTAAGACAGAAACTACTAATAAAACCTCTGAGTAATGGGCGTGGGAGCGGTGGGGTTGGTGGGGATGGGTGGTGGGAGGTTTTTGTTTCTCATTTTAGGCACTTCTGTACAGTCTGAGTTTTTAGAACATGTGCGAGTATTACTTTTTTTTTAATAGATCTTTATTGGAGTATAATTGCTTCACAATACTGTGTGTAGTTTCTGTTGTACAACAAAGTGAATCAGCCATATGCATACATATGTCCCCATATCCCCTCCCTGTTGGATTGGAAGAATCAATATTGTGAAAGTGACTGTACTACCCAAAGCAATCTACAGATTCAATGCAATCCCTATCAAACTACCAATGGCATTCTTCACAGAATTAGAACAAAAAATTTTACAATTCGTATGGAAACACAAAAGACCCTGAATACCCAAAGCAATCTTGAGAAAGAAAAATAGAGCTGGAGGAATCAGGCTTCCCAACTTCAAACTATACCACAAAGCTACAGTAATCAATACAGTATGGTACTGGCACAAAAACAGAAATGTAGATCAATGGTACAGGATAGAATGCCCAGAGATAAACCCACGCACATATGGGTGCCTAATTTACGACAAAGCAGGCAAGAACATACAATGGAGAAAAGACAGCCTCTTCAATAAGTGGTGCTGGGAAAACTGGACAGCTACATGTAAAAGAATGAAATTAGAACATTCCCTAACACCATACACAAAAATAAACTCCAAGTGGATTAAAGACTTAAAGGTGAGTATTACTTTTAAATAAAAATTTTAAAAATAGGAAAAAGAAATGAAATAAAATAAAAAGTATCCCATCAGTGAGAGATTGTTTAGTCATACGTAATACTAGGCAGCCAGTAGAAAAACCAAGGTCCATCTATACAAATTTTAAGTAAGAATAACAAACTGCAGAATGGTGTGGTTAGGATAATATCGTTTATTTCGAATATTGTGTGTGTGCATATGCATGTGAGTGTACCTGCACACCAAGCTGGGAGGATATATATCAAAGTGATAGCAAAGTATGGGGATACATGGCAAAGTGGGGAGGAGAGAAAAGACTTTTTAAATATTCTACACTTTTATATACTGTTTTAAAATTTTTTTTATTTTATATTGGAGTATAGTTGATTTACAATGTTGTTATACTGTTTGTTTTTTCAAGGAGCATGCATTGAATATGAATGTATGGAACGTTCTGCAGGTTCAAAGCTAAAGTGATTCTGAGTGTGTCCCTTTTCTTTTTTGCTATGGAAGAGCCAAGCGTCACAGTACTGTGTTAGGTATGAGGGTGAGGATATTACACTGACCTGTAGGGAGGAAATTCACTGGTTCTCTGCTCCTTAGTATTGTTCCCAAAGGGAAGTTTGTGAATTGAATCACTCCACTGTCGTGCCTTACTGTCACCACAGAGGTGACCAAAAGTCTGATTTCGTGTTTCTTTTTATATAGTTGTATTTCCTTCCTCTGCTCGGTTTTGAGCAAATGTCACCAAGAGTGTGTGGGATTTAAATCTCCAAGTCTAGTATCTGATGATCGTGGCAAGGTATCTGTCTCACACTTTGGAGTTCTGGACTTGGGGGTCTTGAGTAACCCCAATACTTGTTAGAATCCTTTGGCAATTCAGTTATTTTTGTATTTTATTTTATTGTGGAAAGAGCACTTAACATGAGATTTACCCTATTAACAAATTTTTAAGTATTCAATATATTATTGTTGACTATAGGTATGATAGTTGTATAGCCTATCTCTAGAACTTATTCATCTTTTAAATTTTATTTTTTCCTTCCAGTTTTATTGAGATAAAATTGACATACAACATTGTATAAATTTAAGGTATACAGCATAATGATTTGGTTCACATCATGAAATGATTACCACAATAAGTTTAGTGAACATTCATCATCTCATATAGTTTAAAGAAATAGAAAAGTAAGTTTTTCCTTGTGATGAGAACTCTTAGGATTTACTGTCTTAACAACTTTCATATATAACATATAGCAGTGTTCATTTTATTTATCACGTTGTACATTTCATCCCTAGTACTTATTTATCTTGTAACTGGAAGTTTGTACCTTTTGACTGCCTTCATCCAGTTCCCCCTCCTCCCACCCCCACCTCTGGGAACCACAAATCTGATCTCTTTTTTCATGAGTTTGTTTTTGAAGATAATTGACCTACAGCATTATGTTAGGTCCTGTTACACAACGTAGTGATTGTATATTGCTGTACATTTCAAAATTATCACTACAATAAGTCTAGTTACCATCTGTCGCCATACAAAGATATTACATCATTATTGAATGTATTCCCCACACTGTACATTTCATACCGTGATTCATTTATTTTGCATCTAGGAGTTTGTACCTCTTAACCTTCCTCACCTATTTCTATCCTCCACCCACCCCCTCCCCTCTGGCAACCACCCTTTTGTTCTCTGTATCTATAACTCTGTTTCTGTTTTACCATGTTTGTTCATTTGTTTTATTTTTTAGATTCCACATATAAGTGAAATCATACAGTATTTGTCTTTCTCCTGTCTGACTTATTTCACTTAGCATAATACCCTCTAGGTCCATCCACATTGTTGCAAATGGCAGGATTTCATTCTTTTTTATGGCTGAGTAGTATTCCACTGCATGGTTGGGGCTGAATCCCTGCCTGGCTAGCTGCTTGGCCTGAGGCATCCCAGTACTGGTGCCAACAGCCTGGTGGGTGGGTCCAGTCCTGGTGCTAACAAGCTAGAGGGAGGACTCCAAAGTGGCACTTGCTAGCACCAATGTCCTTTTGGTAGATGATTCTCCAAAATGGACGCTGCCAGTGTCTGTGTCCCCAGGGTGAGCTCCAGTTGCCTCCTGCTTCTCCAGGAGGCTCTCCCAGATCAGTAGGTGGGTCTGACCCAGGCTCCTTTTAAATTACCACTTCTGTCCTGAGACCCAGTGTGTGTGAGATTCTGTCTCTGCCTGTTAAGAGTGGACTCTGTTTCCCACAGCCCTCTGGGTCTCCAGAAAGTAAGCCCCACTGCCCTTCAAAGTCAAAACGTTTTGGCAACTCATCTTCCTGGTGTAGAACCCCTGGGCTGGGGAGCCTGATGTGGGACTCAGACCTCGTTTTCCTTGGGGAGAGCCTCTGCAATTGTAATTATTTGTGGGTCACCCACCCCCGGGGTATGAGTCCTGGCTACACCACGCCTCTGCCCCTCCTACCCTCTCATTGTGGTTCCTTCTTTATATCTTTAGTTGTAGGAGATTATTTCTGCTAGTCTTCAGGTCTTTCTCATCAATAGTTTCTCCGTAAGTAGTTGTAATTGCGGTGTGCCCATGAGAGGGGGCTGGCTCAGGGTTTTCCTACTCTACCATCCTGGCTACTCCCTCATTTTCCTTTTAATTAAAAGAGGTTATATTTATGAACACTTTAAGACAACTTGGGAATTATGCAGTAAAAGAGAATAAATCCTTCAAATTACAAAGATTTTGCTAATATGCAAACTGCCAATCCATCTAAATTTGGCATATCCTGTCTACTTAAGTAGTAATTTTTGTTGAAGCAGTAATTTTTTAAGTAGTAATTTGTTTAAGTAGTAATTTTTCTAACAAAATTCAGTTGGAGAACCAGTGAATATTTATGCCTTTGACAAAGATAACAAGTATGGTATTGCTGTGGTTGAGAAAAGAGAATATAAATCCTGGCTATCTTACTGTTCTGGCTCATCAAAACTCAAAGAACATGTGAGGTTCTGTCATGTCCAGTGAGGTTAGGCTGTATGTAATAGGGTTACATACTGTGTTGTTACATGTTTTTATCATATAAATGGTCTGGTTGTTCCTCTTCTTCTCCATTAGGAAAATATATAGGGAATAATAATACATTTTAATAGGAATCCTTATATGCAGGCAGTTTAGAATCTCTGAGCAATTTTTATGTCCAAGTACAGAGCCATTTACATAGCTTATTTGGGCTTTGTATCCACACTTGCAGTCCATATGCTGTGCTATCTGTGCTTCCCATTTGTCCAGGCATTTTAGTTCCAGGCCAGACTCTGGCAACATCACAGTTGAAATTGTTCTAAGTCTCCTGTGGATTTTTGTTTGACCATGAGTAGGAGGCTGGCCTTTAAATCCCCATGTTGTCATGATGCCTTGAAAACCTGTACCAATATCGTTTTTGTTGTGACATTCATATACTGTCTGGGAGAAAATGAGCAGCGTAAGGAGGAGTGCCTGGTTTAATGACAGCGTTGTCTGTTACATGAAAGGTTTTAACTTTCCATACTGGCAGCAATCCAAGTTCTCAGTAAATTTCCAATAGAGATGCAGAGCTATAGACATGTGTTACAGTTTTTCCTCCTACAGTTAGGGCTGCCATTTTCCCATTCTGGTTTTCCTTTGGAGTATATTTTAGGATGTGATAGTCTTGTATGTTAAGTAATGTGACCATATGCTTTTGACCGTCCTTGGTCCATAAAGGCATCATGCCCAGCTTCAGTGTGATAAGGCCAACTTTAGAGAAACCTGGTTCCCAAGGATATAAAGGCCATGGTTCATCTTTCAGAGGACGCAGTTTACTTACTAATTGGGCTTTATTTTTATCAGAGATCAACTGCTTAACAAATGGGACATTTTCTTTGCAAAGGTGCTTGTCCTAGCAAGTACAGCTCTTGCTGTGGAGACTTCTAAGCAGAAGCCAGATGTTTCTTCTCTTCCCCAAGCCCCGAGCAGCAGCCAGGCTGCCAGTGCCTCAGGCCAGTACCTGGGCATTGGTTTGTGTCAGCAGCCTCCAACCAGGCATTCTGTGGCTGGGAAGGGGTCCTCCTGAGACACTTCTGGGCGCCCTACCACTCCGTTTTCAGGGCTTCCCTGCTGTGAGTCAGATATCTGGGAGCCATTCATCCAACAATCTGTGAATTAGAACTTACTCCTCTTGCTTAACGGAAACTTTCTGCCTGTTGTAACTCCCCATTTCCCTCACCCCCAACCCCTCACCACTCCACTCTTTGATTATATGAATTTGACTATTTTAGATACCTGATATCAGTGGAATCATGCAGTATTTGCCCTTCTATGACCCGCTTATTTCACTTAGCATAATGTCCTCAAGATTCATGTATCTTATTGCATATTGTAGAATTTCTTTCTTTTTTAAAGGTGGAACAGTATTCTGTGAATGTGTATATCACATTTTATTTATCCATTTATCTGTCATTGGACATTTGTTTCCACATCTTTGCTACTGCGAATAGTGCTGCAATGAACATAGAAGTGCTAATATCTTTGAGATCCTGATTTCAATTCTCTTAGATAAATACCCAGAAGTGGGAGTGCTGGATCATATGGTAGTTCTGTTTCGAATTTTTTGAGGAACCTTCATACCGTTTTCTATAGCAGTTGTACAATTGTGCATTCCTACCAACAGTGTGCCAGAGTTCTAATTTCTTCTAGTTTATCCAGTTGGTGTATAATTGTTCATAGTAGTCTTTTATGATCTTTTTAATTTCCATGACATCAGTTGTATGTCTTTTCTTCCATTTATGATTTCATTTATTCGAATCTTTTCTTTTTACCTTACTCAGTCTAACTAAGTAAGGTAAAGAAGCCCGTGCACCGCAATGAAGAGTAGGCCCCGCTCACCGCAACTAGAGAAAGCCCACACACAGCAAAAAAGACCCAAAGCAGCCAAAAAAAAAAAAAAGAAAAAGTTATAACTAAGAAAATAGGGCTGTTAGTGTAGAATAGAGATAGTGTGTTCTCTAAGGTCAGACAGTCAAGTCTTCCACCATTCACTACAATTTATATGATCATTGTAATAATTTATATAATCAGTATGTGCTTAGACATTGGAAACCCAAAGATAAAAGAGACAGACTTACTTCTTTTCACCATGGCATGTACAATCACGTATTTACCTGGGTGACCATGGGCAAGCTGCTAACCTCTGTGAGCTTTAGTTACTCCATTTGTAAAATAAAGGCAATATTACTGTTATATTCCTTCTAGGGTTCTGGTGGAGCCTAAATGAGATTAACCATGTAACACAGTGCCTGTCGTATACTAAGTGCTCAATAAATATCAGTTTGTCTTTTCTAAAAGGTTTACTAACCATTCTTGGTAGCAACATCCAGTTGCCGATTCCTTTAATTTTTGGTACAGTTTTAACTCTGTCTAGTTTTGGATCTCTAACTTTTCTCTTATTCCTGGTTTTTCATCATGCCCATGTAGTTTTCTTCTTAGAGTCCCTTGAAGGCTGCACCATTTTTTTCTTCCTTTCAATGCTCGTGTATATTGGCATCTTTTCACTGACTTATTTACTGACACGCTTATTTAAGTGAGTATTTATCCAAGCATTTTATTTTTTCCAACTTACATTATATTCTTGCTCTTGAGTTATTCAAATACATACTTAGTTTAGAATACGTACTAGTTTCTGGAAAATTTGCCAGAATTATTCATGATATTTGGGGAAACCCTCTAGATATAGAAGGAAACCAATTTCCTCTCTGCTCTTTTTTTTTTTTCAGGTGCATTTGATTTTGCAGATGAGTCTGGAAGCATTAGTTGCAAAGGTATGCCTTTGCCTCTCTGGTTACATGAAAGTATAGAAATGTACAAAGAAGCTAAAGTAAGCTTGTGCTGTTCTGAGGAAGAGCTTTCATGCAATCTGCAGATACTAGGTTCCATTAGAAGGTCAGTATTCCCTCTCTACCCCACTGCTGCCAATAACTAAAGCTGCTGAAGAAGAGTGAGTTTGGGGTGTGTCTCCCCACCTTTTCTACCTTTCTTTGCTTTGAATTCTCAGCGTCCTCTGAGAGTGTTCTGTCCTTTCTTTTATTTTCTCAAAGAAATCCTTCCTTGGGCAGAATTGTCGAATGAACTCCCCTGTCAGCATTCCCTTTGCTACCTGCTCCTCCTCCTTTACTCCTCTGTGAAGGCCTCTCCCCTCTTCTTGCCCAGCCCCCAATCCTCAGTCAGGGTTCCACCAGAGAAACAACCAGTAGGAGATATATTTAGAAATTTACTGCCTGGAATTGGCTTACATGATTATGGTGGCTGGCAAGGCACACTGGTAGGGTAGGCCATCAGGAAGGGCAGACTGGGACTCTTGGGCATCAGCTGAAGCTGTTATCCACAGAGGAGTTTCTTCTTCAGAGAAACCTCTTAAAACCTTTTAACTGATTGAATCAGGCCCACCAGATTATCTTCCATAAAGAATCTTCCTTAAAGTCAACTGATTATGGATTTAATTCACATCTACAAAACACCTTCGCTGTAACACCTAAATTAGTGTTTGATTAAATAACTGGGGACTATGTCTAGCCAAGTTGGCATATAGAACTGACCACCACACCTCACTTCCTTTAAGATTTGGCTTTCACATACTGGCTTAATGGGTAACTAAAATGTTAATTGATGGAACCTGAATACCTCTCGGGGATATTTTCATTTTATGAAGAAATCTTTATGAACCAAAGGAATGAAACAATAATAATAAAAAAAAAGCTAAGGTATGTGTGATTTGGGGTGGAGTAGGGATGGGAATGAAAACCACTGCCTATTCAAAAGACCAGGACTGCCCACAGGTAGACGGAAAAACACTGCTATAGAAGATTTGGGGCAAATAGTATTGAAAGAGAGATAACTCTTAGTAGATGAAATATCTAGTTACTTGGAATCATTATTGACTGTGACAATCCTGAGTTGTTTCTTATGTCCGTGTGAATCCCATTGCAAGGCCCAAGTGACTTTAAAGGAGTCCTTGCTGAAGGGGGAAAGGCCATCTTACTGAGAGAGAACTGGACCCCAGCCAGCAGAAGGCATCTAGTATTAATGCTGGCTGAGGAGGAGGGTACACTGATTCTCTCTTCTTTCCCACTCAGTAGCTATCTTGTTGCAGTCATGCCTACTTTTTTTCTTTTCCCTTTTCCCCAGTCTGCTAGCATACTCCTGTGAGTGAAACGAAAGCTTTTTTTATTTTTTAATTTTTTATTTATTTTTGGCTGTATTGGTTCTTTGTTGCTGCGCACGGGCTTTCTCTAGTTGCGGCGAGCGGGAGCTACTCTTCATTGTGGTGCATGGGCTTCTCATTGCAGTGGCTTCCTCTTGTTGCAGAGCACGGGCTCTAGGCACATGGGCTTCAGTAGTTGCAGTGCCCGGGCTCAGTCGTTGTGGCTTGCAGGCTCTAGAGCACAGGCTCAGTAGTTGTGGTTCATGGGCTTAGTTGCTCTCTGGCATGTGGGATCTTCCCAGACCAGGGATTGAACCTGTGTCCCCTGCATTGGCAGGTGAATTCTTAACCACTGTACCACCAGGGAAGTCCCCGAATGCTTTTTAATGTTATTTTTAAAGCAGGCATCCATTGATTCTATGGCAAGACTGCTAGTTGCTTTCCAACATCCACTTTCCCCTTCTTCCCAACGTTTAACCTGTGTACATGGTTGTTCTGTGAAAGACTACCACTTGCGGCCTCTCAACGAGTAAGCGTGGCATGTGGCAAAGTTCGTTCAATGGGATTTGTGTGGAAGTATATACCTAATTTCAGGTCATGGCATGGAGAGGGGTGTGTCTTCTCTCTCCAACCCTTCCTTTCTATCCTGCTGCCTGACATGTGGACATGGTGGGGTTCTCTGGGTCATACAGATGAGGCCAACACTCAAGTGATGCCTGAGTTAACAAGCTGCAAGGAGTCTGTGTCCCTGTGTGTGAGAGGTAGACTTCTATCTTGTTTGAGCCACTGTTACCTTAGTCTTTGTTACAGCAGCTGAATATGTACCCTAACTAATATAAATCCTACCATAGGCAAAATACTGAGCTAGGCAGTGAATGTCTAAAGATGAGTAAAACAACTTGACAGTGCAAATCTTTGTTTACTTAACTTATTTATTTTTGGCTGCGTTGGGTCTTTGTTGCCGCGTGCGGGCTTTCTCTAGTTGTGGCGAGCGGGAGCTACTCTTCATTGCGGTGCGCGGGCTTCTCATCATGGTGGCTTCTCTTTTTGTGGAGCATGGGCTCTAGGCGCTCAGGCTTCAGTAGTTGTGGCTCGCAGGCTCAGTAGTTGTAGCACACGGGCTTAGTTGCTCCACGGCATGTGGGATCTTCCCGGACCAGTGCTCGAACCTGTGTCCCCTGCATTGGCAGGCGGATTCTTAACCACTGTGCCACCAGGGAAGCCCGACAGTGCAAGTCTTGAGAAAGTTAACAACCTAGTGAGAGAGACAAATAAAATCTCAATAACTATAATAAAGGGTAGACTGTGGTAACTGTCTGATTGGAGATATAAATAAAACCTGGTAGAAGAGATTAATTCTGGTTGCAGTATTAGGAAGGACTTCTTAAATAATGTGACATGCAACCTGGGATTTGGACAGTGAGTTGAATTCTGATAAATGGAAGAGGATAAATAGGGCATCTCATGCAGAAGGAATAGTATGTGTAAAGGCAAAAAGACAAAAAATGCACACGTATATAGAAAATAACCAGCAGAAAAGGCAGAATGTCGGTGAGTGCAGAGGAGGAATAGCCCAATTAGATAGGAACCAGATTGTGATGGCCCGTGAATGTTATATTAAGGAATTTAGTTTTGGATGTGTTGAATTTGAGGTGGGAATGGAAGGAATGTCCAGTAGGTAGCAGGAAATTAGATTCTGAAACTCAGAAATGAGGAGCTCAGAAGTGAGGTGAAAACTGGGATGTAGATCTGGGTGTCATCCATATCTAAGGGACGAAGTGAAATAGACAAGGAAGAAAGTGCAGGGTGAGGAGAGAGTGAGGAGGAAACATAGGCCACATCTTTTTTTTTTTTTTTTTGCAGTATGCGGGCCTCTCACTGTTGTGGCCTCTCCCATTGCGGAGCACAGGCTCCGGACGCGCAGGCTCAGCAGCCGTGGCTCACAGGCCCAGCCGCTCCGTGGCATGTGGGATCTTCCCAGACCGGGGCACGAACCCGTGCCCCCTGCATCGGCAGGTGGACTGTCAAGCACTGCACCACCAGGGAAGCCCCAGGCCACATCTTTTGAGGTGTGAGGAAGGGGAAGATGGCAGAAAAGGAGTCAGTGAAGGAAACCAGAGCGTGATCAGATAGGAAGGAAGAGACTCAAGGAAAGGTATGGTCATGGACATCAAGGAAGTCGTAAATGACCTCAGTTTACTCCCTTGTAGTGTCAAAATCATACTTTCATTATTAACCCATCGTTTCCTCAGCATTCCCGTCTTAGAAGCAGATATCTTTAAGAATACAGTAGTTATCTAAATTCTTTTGGACTGCTTCAATACATCCTGCTTTTCTCTTGGCTTGTGAATCTGTAGGGTATGAGCAGAAACTAGCCATAGTGGATGCTATGGTGTGCTGTCTGGATCCCTCCTTCAGGACGGAGGTGCTAATTCTCCTAGCTGTTGGGCATGTTGACTGCTGATGGCTCACACATCTGAGTTCCTTGCTGAAGGGTGCTAATTTGCCCGAATTCACACCTGTTCTCAGGGTATGCCTGCATCCAGTGATTAGTTGATGCAGGGGTACAAAGGTTCAGCCCCTTGCCTCTATTTGAGACAACTCAAAGCGTCATTTGTAGCTCCAGAGCTCCCCAGAAGATCACCTGAAGCCTCTGATGCAACTCCTAAGCAGTTCAACTCATCTCCTTCCACCCCATCCTACTTCCTTCATTGTCTTACAGGTATTGTTCCTGAAAGTACCCTCCAGTAAGCCTCCTGCATGGAAATCTATGCTTCAGAATCTGTTTCTGAGGGAATTCCATCTAGGAAAGTTGGTGCCCATGCTGTCTTAGCAATGACAGCCCATTGGCTGGCTAGCAATGTGGATTCCATCAGTGGTAGTAGATGGAATGTTGATGGTGCATGGCATGCTGCATCTGTGCAGTTGTTAAAACTTTCACTGGTGGTGAGCTGGGATAGAACTCTAGTGGAAGGGATGTACTGCAAGGTATAATAACTTAGGTCTTTGAGATGTCTGGAAGAAGTAGTAAATATAAGGGCTACAGAATTAAATGGCTCTTGCTGTATGCTATTGAAACATTGGAGAAAAAATAGTGAAATATTGAGGGTGATTAACCTCCAATTCATGATGAAATGTGAAAGCCAAAAGCCCTCCTTGGCAGCATACAAGCAAACTCTCAAATCCTGCAGTCAGACATCAGCAAAAGTTTAAGATCAGGACCTGGACTTTTTTTTTTTTTTTTTGCGGTACGCAGGCCTCTCACTGTTGTGGCCTCTCCCGTTGCGGAGCACAGGCTCCGGACGCGCAGGCTCAGCAGCCATGGCTCACAGGCCCAGCCACTCCGCGGCATGTGGGATCCTCCTGGACCGGGGCACGAACCCACGTCCCCTGCATCAGCAGGCGGACTCTCAACCACTGCGCCACCAGGGAAGCCCAGGACTTTTTAATAGCAGCAAAACTCCATCGAAGAATGAATTCCGAGCCACGACAAATAATGGTCTTGAATGAGTAGGAGTGGAACCCTGAAACTTGAGATGGGGATATCTCACCTGGGTTGATGAAGTTAAAAATCTTTAATCCTCAGATTTCCCTGGACCCTCTGGGCCTGAACAAGTAGGCCTTTTCTTCCTTTTAAAGGCCAGTGATCCTCCTGTACTTGAAGATGGTGTAGAAGCCCTTCCCTTGTAAGATAATATGCACCCACTCCCCATAGTCAACCCCCATCTCCCATCCTGGCTACCTGACTGATTAGTAGGGTCAAGTAACAGTATAACCTAGCACTTCCCTTAGCTTCTAAGGGAGGAAATGGACCATATGCTAAAGGAGCTACCGGATGTAGCCAACATGTATTGGCAGGAGCTGAGTGAGTATATATGAGACTGGATTCTAAGGATGCTGGTTTAATGGGGGTGAGATAAGGTATAACATTGGATAAAGAAGAATTTATGAATATGGGAACATCCTTCTGTAACACAGGCTTTAACACCTTGGAAAATAGTGTCACCTTGCTGCAAGGATGGTTTTTGAGGAAGATTTGAAAAAGTGAAATAGAAAATTCACACTGCTTTGGAAGACAGTAAGACATTAAAAGGCTCAGAGATATGTGCATTCTAGAGTAGATATGAGTCTGAAAAACCTTGCTGCTGCCTATGTTCTGAAAAAGAATCCAGATGATATTCCATTGGCTAAAGTGGTAAGGAATGTGCTGGTAAATGGGGCACAAGAATCACTGAGAAACTTAATGGTAACTATCTCAGTGTTAACTAGGTCAGGGCTTCCGAAGTGATAGCCATGGGGAGGGTAGGATCCTAAAGTAACATAGGCCGAGTAGTAGCACCAAACCCATCAGAAGCAAAGTGGATGCAATTATAATGATAAGCAGAAAGGGTAGAGTGGCCCTTAGAGGAGTCTGACACAGAGAGCTATAGAGGTTAAGAGATCGTGTGTCTAGAGTCAAGATGAATGGACAGCCAATAAAGAGTTTTGGGTATTGCTCAATCTGTAAAAATAGAAAGAAATCAAGAATGGATGATCAGGAGGCAGAGGGCCGCCATGCAAATAGAAAGTCGTGATTCCGTGCCGAGTTTCTGTATGTGAGTCAGTTTTCAGATCCAAAGCCCAAAGGGTATAGTCTGCTTCATTAGCTGTATCCTTGCCAGAGAAGATTAATATGATCTCAGGTACAGACTGTTGATGTGATGAATTCATTTTTTTCTGTCCTAGTAAGGAGAATAAGAAGCAGTTTGCACACAGATGGACACAGCAATATACATTTATGTTCCTGTCCTAGGGCTATGTTAACCTTCCATCCTCTGACATAATATAGTACAAAGGGGCCTGGATCACCTGGAGATGCAAGATATCACATGGGAACAAACTAGTGGTTACAAATGGGGAGAGGGAAGGGGAGAGGGACAAGATTGGGATAGGGGATTAAGAGGTACAACCTACTATGTATAAAATAAATAAGCTGGGACTTCCCTGGTGGTCCAGTGGTAAACAATCTGCCTTCTAATGCAGGGGACATGGGTTCGATCCCTGGTCGGGGAACTAAGATCCCACGTGCTGCAGGGCATCTAAGCCCGTGCGCCTCAACTTTAGAGCCCGCGTGCCGCAAACTACAGAGCCCACGCGCTCTGGAGCCCGCGTGCCACAACTAGAGAGAGAAAACCCGCACACCACAACTAGAGAGAAGCCCACATGCCACAACAAAGATCCCGCATGACGCAACTAAGACCCAACACAGCCAAAAATAAAATAAATAAATAAATACTAAAAAAAGCTACAAGGATATATTGTACAGCACAGAGAATACAGCCAATATCTTATAATTTTTTAAACATCTTTATTGGAGTATAATTGCTTTACAATGGTGTGTTAGTTTCTACTTTACAACAAAATGAATCAGTTATATATATACATATGTTCCCATATCTCTTCCCTCTTGCGTCTCCCTCCCTCCTACCCTCCCTATCCCACCCCTCCAGGTGGTCACAAAGCACTGAGCTGACCTCCCTGTGCTATGCGGCTGCTTCCTACTAGCTATCTACCTTAGGTTTGGTAGTGTATATATGTCTATGCCTCTCTCTCGCTTTGTCACAGCTTACCCTTCCCCCTCCCCATAATAATTTTAAGTGGAGTATAATCTATAAAAAGTTTGAGTTACTATGTTGCACACCTGAAACTGATATAATATTTTAAATCAACTATACCTCAATTAATTACAAAACAGATTTTAGTTCATCACAGTGAAGAATCTCTTAACAATTATAAATCCTCAAAAGTAACAGGCCACTTAGTGAAGTAATGAGTTTTTCATCCCTAAAAGCTATTCAAAAGAGGTTGACAGTAATTAAGGATTTCTATATTGGAAATGAAAAACAGCAACAGAGTTATAGACACAGAGAACAAAAGGGTGGTTGCCAGAGGGGAGGGGGTGGGTGCAGGATAGAAATAGGTGAGGGGAACTAAGAGGTACAGACTTTTAGATGAAAATAAATGAGTCACGGTATGAGATGTATAGTGTGTGGAATATAGTCAATAACTATGTAATATCTTTGTATGATGACACATGGTAACTAGACTTATCATGATAATTTTGAAATGTATAGTAATATCAAATCACTATGTTGTGTAACAGGAACTAATACAGTATTGTTGGTCAATTATACTTCAAAAACAAAAAGCAAACTCATAGCAAAAGAGATCAGATTTGGGGTTACCAGAGGTGGGGGTGGGAGAAATTGGAGGAAGGGAGTCAAAAGGTACAGACTTCCAGTTATAAGATAAATAAGTACTAGGGATGTAAGTTACAATGTGATGAATATAATTAACTGCTGTATGTTATGTATGAAAGTTGTTAAGAGAGCAAATCCTAGGGGTTCTTGGAAGGAAAAAATTTTTTTTCTATTTATTTAATGTTGTATCTATGTGAGATGATGGTGTTCACTAAACTTATTGTGATAATCATTTCATGATGCACGTAAGTCAACTCATGCCGTACATCTTAAATTTATACAGTGTTGTATGTCAATTATATCTCAGTAAAACTGGAAGAAAAAAACCATTGTTTAAGAGAGCCTGTTGAGGGGGTGACATGGCAAACACAGCCTCTATTTGTTGAGAGTGGCCCTCAGTCGACAGCCAACAAAAAAATAAGGACTTCAAGTCCTACACGTGCAAGGGACTGAATTATTGAAACAACCTAAATGATCACTTCCTCCTTGAGCCTCGAGATGAGGATGCAGCCAGCTGACACTTTGATTTCAGCCTTATGAGACCCTGAGGAGAGAACCTAGACAAAATGTGCCAGACCCCTAGCCCACAGAAGCTGTGAGATAATACATCCGTGCTGTTTAAATTACTGAGTTTGTGGTAATACGTTATGCAGCCGTAGCAAAGTAATACAGGCCTTGTAAATATTTCTCCCTCCCAGTGTTTCTCCTTTGTCAGTTGGCATGATATTAAGCTTTGTCAGTAGGAGGTGCTGGAGAGACATTGCAGGAGGAGGGTTTTTTCCTCTCTCTTCTTGATTCCCATGTGCTGCTCTCACTGGTGCTCCTGAAGTATATGCTGCTTCTACAGCTCCCGGCTCCTGCAGTGCACGCGGTTTCTGCACTATCTGCTACTGTGTGCCAGTAGCACACGGTACCTCCCTGTGGGTAGTTTCTTCTAGTGTCCCCTAGAATGGCTTTGCAGTTACAAGGTGGGGCATCTCCCTGTAGCTGGCCTCCCTCAGTATCTCAGCAAGTTCTGCTGGTGTGGTGCCATAGCAAGCTTCTCCACCATCCAGTGAGCCATACCTATTCTGTCTCCAGCAAGATCCGGATCTTAGTCTTGGTGAGCCGGGCGCGGATCATACTTGCTCTCTCTGAGCCCCAGAGTTGTAACTGCTCCTTATATTTGCTAGTATTGTGTTGTTTAGATTTCTCTTCATTTCCTACTGGCCAGTCCTGCATTACTCCAGTGTCTATTATAGTGAATAATTCTTTATATTAAACCTTCTCCATTCACATTACTTGGTGTTTCCTCTCCTGATTGGACCGTGACTGGCATACCCGACAAAGCTGGAATCCTGGTAGGACTCCCCAGTGGGGAGCTAGGACCAGACAGGAGAGCCAGTTGCTGCTTCAGTTGTCTCCTGAGGCAGAGAGGAAGGAGGGACAAAGACCCTGATTTCTTCTTTCCTCTCTCCTTCCAATCTCTCAGTATCCCAGCCTCCAGTCTCCATCAGTACCCGCCATTCGCCAAACCCATCTGGAAGCCAGCTGACACAGGGGCCAGAGAACATGGGCACCTGCAATACAGAGCAGAACAGGGAAAGGTGAGGAGTGGGTCTGAGGGCCACCAGGGCTGGAAAAATCCTGCATAGTCACTGACATTAAGGGATTAGTTGTACTAGGTTAATGATGAAATATAGAGGGATTATATTTATCTCTAAGTAAATTAAATGAGTGTATTTTTCTCCTGGAAACACATAATAATAAAGACTTTTATGAAATCTTAAAAGGAAAAATGACATTTTGAAATCTTTAGTTGTTAATAAAAATTAATGCTTTTAAATGTGCTCTTTCATTAGTAAATTAAGTGAGCAGTTTAGAAAAATTACTTTGGATGAACATAAGTAAATAATTAATTGTAAAGACAGCACTTTCATAAAGTAATTCAAAAGATGTTGACAAGAAATTTACAGGAAGCCCAAAGACTAGAGCAATAATTTAAAAAATAAGTTGATCCACTGGAATTTTTAAATTGAAAAAGGAATTGGAGACTCTGAACTTTCTGTATTATTGACCTCATATTACAAGAAATTGAATTTTTATATATCATTTCACCATCTGGTCTGAAGGATCTTTGGAAATTATTCTTGTTTAGCAACAGAAATACTTTGAAGATCTTGAACATTTATAGTAACAAATAAGGATTATTTTGGAAAGCTAATGTATGTACTACTTTTAGCAATTTTGAATTAAGCAAGATTAATATATCCTAGCTAATTTAAATAAATCTATCCTAAAAAGAAAGCTGAGCACTGGAATAATTTATGCTGCCTATAGTCGCTGATAATCCCACTTTCTGCATCACATAGAAAGAGAATAAAGCAGTAATGGTTGGTGGCCACTTTGATATCTACACACTAAGATAATAAATGAATTTTGTGAAAACGCCAAAGTGGAAGAATCATTGTCTTTTGAACCAATATAAGCATATTAAAAGAGAATTTTAAGATGTAAAGTTCTTCAATGAATAAAATTTTCACCACTAGTTTTACTAATAGTCCAGAAGCAATGATGATATTTAAAATGATTATCACTCAATATTATGAATATTCCTTTACTCATGAATAACATCATGAGTCAGACATCATAATGCTAAAAAGAAGAAGAAAATAAGACACCTCGTTCCCCGCCCCCCCCATAGAAGCAGAATATTGACAGTGGTATTGATGGTAAAGAAAGCCGTGGGTGTTGGCAGTGATCTCTATACTTCAAGACTCAATCATCTCACTCTGCAAGTCTGGAACTTCAGTTGCCAGCTTAGCCAGTGGAGATTTACCCCTAAAAAGCTACCTTATTGTATAACATCGACTTGTACAAAAGAAGTGAGTTTGTAATAAAACGTAATTGCCGAACCCTCTGATACTCACTTAATTCATTTAGTCTCTCTTATCTCACCATGGAAGTCTACTTAAGAAGCTAAATAACAGTTGAAGGGTTACTTCAGAAACCTAAAACCTATTTAAGAAACCAAATTAAGGTTGGTGAATATATGTAACTGATAAAGTTAATTTGTATATGGGGACCCACAAAATGGAAGCCACCGCAGTGGCCTGGCCCATGTCACATAACAAAACCTAAGTCAGCCTACACTTACAGAAACACCTGTCGAGGAATCCTAACGTATACTGCTCGCGATCCTCCAACTCAGCCTTAGCTAGCTTACCTTACCCTAGAAAATAGGACCTGCTGGCCTTACAAGGAAGTCCCAACTTTCTGGCCAATCATGCCCTGTTTCCACATTGCCTCTTCTTTGTTTGTAAATTTTTTTGTTTTGAAGTATAGTTGATTTACAACATTGTATTAGTTTCAGGTGTACAGCAAAGTGATTTGGTTTTATATATATATATATCTATATTCTTTTTTTTGATTCTTTTCTATTATAGTTTATTACAAGATATTAAATATAGTTCCCTGTACTATACAGTAAATCCTTGTTTATCTGTTTTATAGATGGTATTGTACATCTGTTAATCCCATACTCCCAGTTTATCCCTCCTCCCCCTTCCCCTTGGGTAACCATAAGTTTGTTTCCTATGCCTGTGAGTCTATTTCTGTTTTGTAAATAATTTCATTTGTACTGTTTTTTAGATTTCACATATAAGTGATATCGTATAATATTTGTCTTTCTCTGTCTGACTTACTTCACTCAGTATGACAGTCTCTAGGTCCATCCATGTTGCTGCAGATGGCATTATTTCATTCTTTTTTATGGTTGCGTAATATTCCATTGTATATATGTACCACATCTTCTTTATCCATTCCTCTGTAGATGGACACTTAGGTTGCCTCCATGTCTTGTCTAACGTAAGTAGGGCCACTATGAACATTGGGGTGCATGTATCTTTTTTTAAAAAAATTTTATTGGAGTATAGTTGATTTACAATGTTGTATTAGTTTCAGGTGTGCAGCAAAGTGAATCAATTATACATATACATATATCCACTCTTTTTTAGATTCTTTTCCCATATAGGCTATTACAGAGTATTGAGTAGATTTCCCTGTGCTATACAGTAGGTCCTTATTAGTTATCTATTTTATATATAGTAGTGTGTTTATGTCAATTGCAAATTAAGCCCTCATTGGTCACATCGTTTGCAAATATTTTCTCCCATTTTGTGGGTTGTCGTTTTGTTTATGGTTTCCTTTGCTGTGCAACATTGCCTCTTCTAATGTTCTATAAAACTCACTCTTGCTCTAAATCCCTCTGCACAAAAGGCTCTTACTCCCCCAATCCATGGATTGTTTTCCTTTAAATAAAGGACATCAAACTCATTACTGAATTGTTCTAGTTTTGTCATTTGACATAAACGAGGCACTAATAACAGAAATAATACTGTTTCTTCTGGCATGTAATATGTACTCAGGGACCGCTATTATTTGTAATAGTGCTTCACAGCTTACAGATCCTTTTCATATGTCTTACTGAGTGTTTAATTCTCATAAGAAATATGTCAAGTAATGGGTCTGGTATTATCTCCCTGTCTCTTTTACTTATGGGAAAAAAAACAGAGATTAAGTGACTTGACTAAAATCTCATACCTGATATAGTTGATATCTATTGCTTTGGTTGGGCCAAATTCCTTTCTCATTTTGGTAACATGACTCTGATTTTCCTTTAAGGAACTACACCTGTGCCTTTCTGTAACTCCTAGCAGGACTGTCAATCAAGGGGCTTTGCCTCTTTCTGTTACATATGACCCACACTAGCCCATCAGATCTCTCTATATCCCCCTGGATGCAGAGACTGCTCCTTGGTATTTACCTGAAGGCATTGAAAACTTATGTATGCACAAAAACCTGCACCTGGATGTGTACAGCAGCTTTAGTCATAATTGCCAAAACTTGGAAGCAGCAATGATGTCCTTCAGTAGTGAAAAAATAAATAAACTGTGGTACATCCAGACAATGGATTATTACTCTATGCCAAAAACAAAATGAGCCATCCATCCACGAAAAGACATGGAGGAACCTTAAATGCATATTGCTAAGTGAAAGCAATCTGAAAAGGCTACATACTATATGATTCCAAATACATGACATTCTGGAAGAGGCAAAACTATAGAGTAAAAAGATCAGTGATTGCCTGGGATTAGAGCAGAGGGAGAGATGAATGGGCAGTGCACAGAGGATTTTTAGGGCAGTGAGGCTACTCTGCATGATACTATGGTGGTGGATACATGTCATTATACTCGTCCAGTTTCATAGAATATACAACATGAAGAGTGAACCCCAATGTAAACTATCAATTTTGGGGGATAATGATGTATTAATGTAGGTTTATCAGTTGTAACAAATGTAGCACTCTGGTGGGGGACGACCTGATAATGCATGACAGTACAAGGTGTCTTTGTACCTTCCTCTTAATTTTGCTGTGAACCTAAAACTGCTCTTAAAAAAAGTCTCTCTCTCTATATGTATATGTGTAGCTGATTCACTTTGTTATAAATCAGAAACTAACACACCTAAAAAAGAAAAAAAAAGTCTATTTTAAAATGTCAAAAGCTGTTGCTTTTGACCACTGCGTATATTTTACAAACTTTTTGGTGGCAAGGGTAGGAGAATGTGTTGGTGAAATAATCCATGGAAGGATATGTTTTTTAGATAATGCAAGAAAGGAATGATGGTAATGTAGTAGAGTTGCATAGGGTGGAAGAATTTTAGTACTTTGCTAATGTGAAAGAATATTTCTCATGTAAATGTAAGAAAAGTGGTTAAAACTGCTGAGACACCTTTTCGGGTTGGTTAACCACAGACAAATGGTAAACTGTTTTCTTTTAATACCCCAACTTCTTTCGTTTTCTACCTTCAGTTCCCTTCTTTCCTTTTTATTTTTTTGCAAGCACATCACCCTATATGAATGTTTTCAAATTTTCAACACTTTAATCCACTAGAAGGATAAGGTCATGGGCGGCTGTAACATCTTTCTCCTGTATATTTTCCCCTTTTCCATCCCTTTTCTCTGCAGCCCCTGGTCCCTGCATCTTTCTTGCTCAAATCTTTTTCTCTCCCTACCCCCATTCTTTCTTTTATTTTTGGAAAAGGATGGAGAGAGATGAGGGGAAGGGACAAGCAAATCCTGTGAGAGAATTAGGTCAAACTGGGATAGATTTTTTTATCAAATCTTAGCACATTCTAAATATAGGACACCTGATCAACAGAAGGAATAGAAAATATTCATGTATTAACATGTTTATTTCTTTACTTGAATCTGCTACCTACCGACTCCCCTTTTGTTAGCAAAAATAATGTAGGAAAATTTAAGGAAAACAGAAAAAACTGGAAAATGGATAAAAGGGTTTGTGTACTTATTGCATAAGATTTGCTCTCCCTCTTTTGGATTTTAAGTTTCTTGAAATCCAATGGACTTAGTTTCCTTTTGCTATGAATATATACAGCATTTAGCTCTTTCTGACTATCATTTCTTTGGACTAACTTCTCCAGAGCTATATGACTACATTTTGTGTTATCTTTTGTCATTGTAAGTTCTTTTGCTCTAAAAGATTATACAACAATTTTCTCCATTAGGTTCTTTTACTAACCATTTAATCTATGTTATTCTTGTCTTCCCCAAAAGACAGCACCTCGAGGTCTTTGAGTCTGAAGTATACTTTTGCTACTTATGGTGTCTTTGTTTTTCCTGTTGGAAGCCTTTACTAGTTTTTGTCTGCATATTACATTGACCTGTCCTTCAAGGTACAGCTAATTTCCTCTATTAGGTTTTTAAAATTTCTCTAGTCACTTCCCAATCATGCACTACACAACTGCACACCTGTGGCTGGTTGAATAATGCCCCCTGCAAAGGTGTCCACTTTCAATTCCCCAGAATCTGTGAATGTTACCTTACATGGCAAAAGGAACTTTGCTGATGTGGTTAAATTAAGGACTATGAGATGGGGCGATTATCCTGGGTTATGCTGGTGAGCTCAGTGTAATCACAAGGGTCCTATGAGAAAGAGGCCAGGATAGGAGAGGAGATGATGCAACAATGGTAGTAGAGGGAGAAAAGGCAATGTGATGTGAGGCCGTGAGCCAAGTAATGCGGCTGCTCTCTAGAAGCTAAACAAGGCAAGGCAGAGGATTCTTACTCAGAGCCTCCAGAAGTAACCAACCCTGGCGACACCTTGATTTTAGCCCACAGAGACTGATTTTGGACATTTGACCTCCAGAACTGTAAGGTAAGAAATTTGTGTAGTGTTAAGCAAGTCTTTGGTCATGTGTTACAGCAGCAATAGGAAACCAATATGACATCATTACGTATTTATATTCTTCTAGGTCTGTTCCACATAATTTAGTACTTTACTGTCAAACTCTCTAATTCTACTATGTATAATTGGTAGAATATAAATTTCTGGTGGACAGGAACAAGCATTTTTACCCTTGTTTTTTTTTTTAAACACCCTACGGTGCCTAGTCCCGTCTTAGGTACTCAGCTATTTGAAGTGGGTTATAACTTTGGTGCATAAAAGAGAATGGCGACTACCAATGGGGAAATGAAAGGCATTTCAAAAGAAATATATAACTCAACAAACTGTGTTTACTTCCTTGGCATCAAATTCCAACCTTTTGATTTTGAGCTTTGTGTCACATGCAGTGCTAGGTGCACAGTATTTGATTAATGGAGGCTGGAATACAGAGTGCCCTCAACAAGCACTTGATGCACTGAGCTGAAATCTGTGGGGGTAAAGAAGGAAAAGGAGAAAGAGAAAAGCAATGTGGGTCTGGCAGAAAGTCCTCCTTGTCTATTTGGCCGACTCATTTTTGTCACATTAAGTAAAGTTAAAATGCTTTACAAGAACATTCATTCTTTTAAGTGTTCTTTTTTGCTTAACATTTTAATGTTCAATTAATTTCATCCATTAAATTTAAATAACCAGTATTTAAAAGTCCAAGTAATATGCTTAATACTGTGCTAAGAGATAAAGAGGTTACAGACCACCTGTAGAACAAGGGTCTATTCCAGAAGGTCTTAGTATCTAGTTAGGAGATAATACTAACAATCAGCTAAGGTTACCAGGCATTTATCAGGTGCCATCTTGTGTGATTCAGACTTTGGAGATTATAGATATTTGGAATTTGGGGCTCGAAAATCAATACCTCATTCAGCAAATACTCATTGAGAACCTATTATGGTTTTCTGTGAATAAGAATTTCTGTTTGGAGTTTGCAGTTTGATAGAGGAAGAGAAGTAACGAATACAAGAATGGATTAAGTGCTAAATAGCAGGAGGATGCTTTGTAGTTGGGAAAAGGTTATTACTTTCTGAGAGTTGAAAGGGGAGGCAGGACTGTGAATGATTTCAAAGTAAAGGTATTATTTAGGCCGAGCCTTGAAAGATGAGTAGGACTTTGAAAAGAATAAAATATTCCAGGCATGAAAGGGCATAGTTCTCAAAGGATGTTTGAAGGGTAGTACATTATTTTCCTATTTAAGTAGTAACAAATAACCACAGACTTAAAGCAATACAAATTTGTATGTTATCTTCGAGTTCAGTAGGTCAGAAGTGCAATACAGCTCTCACTGGGATAAAATTGAGGTGTTGGCAGGGCTGAGTTCCATTCTAGAGGCTCTAGTGGTGAATCCATTTCCTTGTGTTTTCTAGCTTCTAGAGGTCACTGGTAACCCTCTTCCTCTATTTTCGAAGCCAGCAATGTTGCATTGCTCTAGTCATTCTTCATAGTCACATCTCCCTCCTGACTCTTCTTGTGCCGCCCTTTCCCAGTTTGAAGGCTCTTGTGATTATGTTAGTCCCACTCAGTAACTCCGGGTAATCTATTTTACAGTCATGGGCCTAGCAACCTTAATTACACTTTTGCAGTGAAACAGCCTATTCACAGGTTCTGGGGGTGAAGTCTGTGGACATCTTTGGTGGGGGCATTATTCTGCTTACCACAGGTAGTGAGGAGCAGCTAACCTTGAGAGGAAAGAAGGCCAAAAGAGGAAGGGGTACAAGTGCACTGATAAGGGCAGTGGGGAGCAGGTGCAAGTTTTTGAGGTTAGAGATAAATTCTCATTTTTTTTGAAAACAGCTTTGCCTGCAACATAGAAAAAATCGTTTGGACAGGCAATTTTGGGGTGCAACATTAGGAGGCCACTATTACAGTCTAAGAGGGTCTAAGGTAAGGAGGGCATACAATCAACAAGAGGAGAGACGAATCCTGGCAGACCCCCAATTAGCAAAGCTGAAGAGACCTAAACACTGAATTTTTTATGGGTCCAAATCTCAGGGAAAGCACGCAGTCCTTCTTCCTAAGGTGTTTCCTTAACAAGGACACAAAACTGAAAAGCTGCGCCTTCCCGTCACCGCCCCTTCCATCCCCCCACCACCATCGGAGGCAGGGATGTGAGCCCTGCCCAGCTGACTCTACTGACACCGACCGACCAGACTAGGACGTCCGCCCGGAACCCCCGAAGCGCGGTGGGTGGGTGGATGGAGGAGGCAAAAAGCGGGAGGGCGGACCCTCGCTCACGTGCCCCGAGCTGTTTTTCCGCTTCCGTCACTTCCGGGTGCGACCGTCGCTTCTGTCCCGGTGGGCTCTGTACGCGTTCGGTGCTTCCTTACTGTACCTGACAGTCTGTACTACTGCCCCTTCCCTGTTCCCAGCGGGAGGGACATGAGTGTCCCTGGGCCGCCTTCCCTGGACGGGGTCCTGGCAGGGCCACCCGACGGGCTGGAGTCCGGGGGCCCGACGCCGGGTACGTGCTGTGGGGCGGGGCGGGGCGGGCGGGACCCGAGTGGGTGGGTCTCCGGGCCGCCCCGCGGGAGTAAGATGCTTTCGGCAGCTGCCGACCCGAGGCTCTGTGCCCAGCGCTGAACTAGGGAACCTTGCCGGCTCTCCTGGCCAGAGGAGGAGGCAGGAAACGAGATCTGGGGGGAAGCGGGGTTTGGGGTGCTGTTGGTGGGGGTTGATGGTGAAGGCATTCTGAGTTTGTGTATTGACTCTAGCACACTGTTGGCTATTTGTTACACGTTAGTGGTTGAGGATGAATTTACCAGAAGGATGATTGGTTTGTAATTCAGAGAATTGATGTATCCAGTAATATTGCACACTCACTCATGAAATGATTATCTTGCGTTTTGACCTTACTGCGTCCTTCTTCCAGCAGTCTTTCTCAGCCCGAGTTCGAGGAGAGATTTAAACCCTAATGGCCTAGGGCATCTATTGAATGTAATGAATGACTTCTGCATCCATAATGATACTATCTTTGTACTATCTTAGGGAGAATTGAGAAGGTAGTCACTCAAAGCAGTTTCTGTGTTCTGCGGTTCAGATGAGGAACCCTAGGTGAGAAAGGCTTCAGGACTTTGGATGTACCTTTACTTGTACTTCCTGTTCCAGAAATATAGGGGTTACCCCAAAATAGCGCTCTCAGCCCTTTCTTGGTGGTGCTTTTCCTCAGTGACCTCCCTCTCTTCACACCTTCCTAAGTTGCTTCTGTAAATATCACTTCCTTGTATGTAAGTGCAGGTTGGGTCTCTCTCTGCTTCCTCCTCCATCTGCTTGCTGGGTACTCTGACATGGTTATTTTGCACTAATCTCACACACAGCATGTACATAAATAAAAGTAGATGTCTGATCCTATTAATGGTGCCAAGTCACTATCACTTGAAACTTTGACATTACTCTTGTCTCTTTCCTCCCACTTGCCTCCTACCTCTGTTTAGTCCAGGGGATTCTACTGTACAATTTCCATCTCCTCTTTGCATTTTCACCTTTACAACAACAGTTGTAAGGCTAGTCCACCTCCAGTCTCTTATTCATTCCATCTATCCCACTGTCACGTCACTGCCCCAAGATAAAGCTCCCATCATGCCATTTCCTTGCTTGGAAACCTTAAATGGTTCCTTACTAAATTAAGGGCCAAACACATTATCTTCGCATTCAAGGGTCCTCATAGGCTGGCCACATGGTCTTAGAGCTCACTACTGCATATGTCTCATGCTCCAGACACCCCAAACTAACCTCTCTTTCCAGAGCCATCCTATATTCCCACCTTTCCTCATGCTGCTTCCTTTACCCATATTGCATCCCTTCCTCTCCTGCCTTAGAATTCTTACCCATTTGGAAATAGTAGCCCTCATAGGTTGCTGATGGAAGTGTAAATTGGTGACATCTCTTAGGAAAGCAGTTTTGCAATGTCTATTTTTTTTAATAAATTTATTTTATTTACTTTTGGCTGCGTTGGGTCTTCGTTGCTGCGCGCGGGTTTCTTCATTGCAGTGGCTTCTCTTGTTGCAGAGCACGGGCTCTAGGCATGCGGGCTAGTTGTGGCACGTGGGCTCAGTAGTTGTGGCTCACGGGCTCTAGAGTGCAGGCTCAGTAGCTGTGGCGCACGGGCTTAGTTGCTCCATGGCATGTGGGATCCTCCCGGACCAGGGATGGAACCCGTGTCCCCTGCATTGGCAGTCAGATTCTTAACCACTTTGCCACCAGGGAAGTCCCTGCAGTGTCTATTAAAAAATGCATAAACACCTTGTTCCATTAATCTATTTATAAGAATTTATTCTATAGAAACAGTGATATGAATATGCAAAGACAAGCAAGGAAGCTCACTGCAACATTGTTTGAAAAAGCAAAAAGTGGAATAGGTGTCTTATTTTCTTTGTCTTAGTCTACTCGGGCTGCTATAATAAAATAACATAGGCTGGTGGCTTAAACAACAGACATTTATTCCTTGAAGTTCTGGAGGCTGTGAAGCCCAAGGTCTAGGTGTGGGCAAAATATGTTCCTGGTTAGGACTCTCTTCTGATCTTGCAGATGGCTGCCTTCCACTGTGTCCTCACATGGTGGAAGGAGAGAGTTCTGGTCTCTCTTCCTCTTCTTTTAAGGTCAATAATCCCATCATGGGGACCCTACACTCAGACTCATCTAAACTTAATTATTTCCCAAAGACCCCCACCTCCAGATACCATTACATTGGAGGTTAGGGCTTCAACATGTGAATTTTGGGGGAAGGACACACTTTAGTTCATAACGATAGGGAACTGGTTAAACAAAATGTGGTAGAATTCTGTTAAAAAGAATGGAGTAGATTCATACATGTTGACCATATCTGAGATATATATTTATGAGAAAACTTGTAGAACAGTATAAACAAGATTTCATTTGTGATAAAAACAGGGTTTAACCATGTGTATGCAAAGACAATTTCTTGAAGGCTATGTAAGAAACTCCAGAGTGACTCTCTGTGGAGTAAGGTAGTGAGGAGTATTTTTACTTTTCAGGTTATACCCCCTTCTTTTGTATTTTAAGTTTTTACAATGACTAACAGTTAAAAAGAAAAAAGAAAGGAATGAATATTCTATCCATTCAAGCTTCAGCTCAAATGCCCACCACACCTCCTTTAGGAATTATTCCCTGATATCCCTGATGAAAGTGATTTCTCTAATCTATGGCACTTCTCACATTCTCTGATTCCCCTGTATTGAGCTTTTTCAGGGATGGGGACTTGCCTAATTTATTGTTGTAACCTCAAAAACTAGTACATAAAATGTATGTGCAGCAAATGTTTCTTGTCTCCCACAATAAAGTACCTTGAACTTAGTGAATAAATGTGTGTAAAAACATGAGAAACTTCAACTCTTCCAATAATTTAACCAGAAGACTGGGGCAGGGTAAGGGGGTTGGTGTGAGTTAAAATGTATATATAGTTTAAGGAAGGCGTATTGGTTGTTATTCCTTAAAGTTGAAATATCCTTATTTGGTTGTTTCTGTCTGTCTGTAATACTTATGTTTTCTATGTATATATATGTATATGTATATACATATGTATATACATGTATATATATGTATACATATCTATGTATATATTTAAATATATATATTTTAAGTATATATATATATTTAAATTTATTTATTTTTAAAATTTATTTTTGTCTGTGTCACGTCTTCGTTGCTGTGTGTGGGCTTTCTCTAGTTGCGGTGAGCAGGGGCTACTGTTTGTTGCACGGCGTGGGCTTCTCATTGCGGTAGCTTTTCTTTGTTGCGGAGCGTGGGCCCTAGGCGTGTGGGCTCAGTAGTTGTGGCTTGCGGGCTCCAGAGCACAGGTTCAGTAGTTGTGGTGCCTGGGCTTAGTTGCTCCGCGGCATGTGGGATCTTCTCAGACCAGGGCTCGAACCCGTGTCCCCTACATTGGTGGATTCTTAACCACTGCGCCGCCAGGGAAGCCCTTCTATATTTTTTATTTTTTTATTTATTTATTTTTTTTAATTTTTATTTTTTTGCGGTATGCGGACCTCTCACTGCTGTGGCCTCTCCTGTTGCAGAGCACAGGCTCCGGACGCGCAGGCTCAGCGGCCATGGCTCACGGGTCCAGCCGCTCCGCGGCATGTGGGATCTTCCTGGACTGGGGCACGAACCCGGCAGGCGGACTCTCAACCACTGCGCCACCAAGGAAGCCCCCTTCTATATTTTTTAAAGAGAGTTGCTGCTGTTTGCACTGTTATTGTAATCAAGCCTTTAGCAATGACATTAATCATAATAATATAATATATATAACATTAATGATATATTTTATTCACTTCCCATCTGATGAAACATCAATGGCAATATCTGTAAATGCTTCACTTTTCCCACTATATTTTTATTTCACTTGTGGAGTGCTTCAGTTTCTAGTTAGCTCTTACTTGTTTGAATATTGCCTTGCAATCTAGAGAATTCCAAAGTTTGTTCATATGTTTCTCAGGATCCAAATAAAAACCATGCTAATTTATTTTGATCTCTAAAAGCTAATTTTGAATATGACAGCATGTTGTTTTCTTCAATCTTGCCAAAATTTAAATCTGTGGTAAAAACTATACTTGGAAATGAGCTATAAGCAATGTATTGTGATGAACGTATTTTGTATAATGATCTAATTTGATGTTATGGATTATTACCAGATTATGATTAAAGAGGTGTTTCAGAGTTTAATATTAGTTTAAAAATGCTTTTGGAGTACCATTTTAGTAATGTGGCCATTTCACTTTTTTTGTTTTTAATTCTAAACCAGTGATTCTAAAATCTTACAAATCATTCATTGAACCCTGTTTAGAAATTGTTTTGTACTTTTCTCGGTAGGAGTAGTGATAGATGGGTATTCATGTTAGACATTTTTGAATGCCTGGTACAATGCTTACACTGTTATTATTCAAAGGAAAGGTAGGAATAAAATAGTTCCTGGCATCAAATCTAAATTTACACAGAAGACAATTATTATACACTATTTTCTATGGTAAATTAAGGTTCTGAATTTCAAGAGAGGAGAAATTCTTAGAAAATTTCTTTCCTGCTAACAAATGACAAAACAACCCTCCCTTTACATGTAACTATCAAGCTCTATGCAAAATAAATGTTGACTCATATTACTTCCATAGAATTGAAAAAAAATATTTTTAGATATTGCATTTATTTAAAAAAATTTTAAGTTTTTTTTTTAATGTGGACCATTTTTTTAAAGTCTGTATTGAATTTATTACAATATTGCTTCTGTTTTACCTTTTGGTTTTTTTGGCCGGGAGGCATGTGGGATCTTAGCTCCTTGACCAGGGATCAAACCTGCACCTCCTGCACTGGAAGGTGAAGTCTTAACCACTGGACTGCCAGGGAAGTCCCTGCATTTAAAAAATATATAATCTCTAGGGGCTTCCCTGGTGGTGCAGTGGTTACAAGTCTGCCTGACAATGCAGGGGACACGGGTTTGAGCCCTGGTCCGGGAAGATCCCACATGCTGCGGAGCAACTAGGCCCCTGCGCCACAGCTACTGAGCCTGCACTCTGGAGCCTACGAGCCACAATGACTGAAGCCCGTGAGCCTGGATCCCGTGCTCTGCAGCGGGAGAGGCCACCGTAGTGAGAGGCCTGTGCAACACAATGAAGAGTAGCCCCCATTTACCGCAACTAAATAAAGCCCACGCACAGCAACAAAGACTTAACATACCCCAAAATAAATAAATTAATTTAAAAAAAATTCTGCAAGCTTTTGGAAAGAAGAATTTCTTGCTTCCATTCAGTAACTGTTCCTTCCTTTTAAGCCTCAGACTCCTTTAATAATTCATCGAAAACTCTAAATCTCCTTCCCTGAAAAATACATACACATATGGAATTTTGCGTGTGTTAACGTTCTTTTCAGCTAGACTTTACCTTGTACTAGTAGCTTTAAAATATTTTTTGAGTGCTCATAACTTGATTTTTAGAGGATGCTCAGGAAGTAAAAGTTAAAAAAAAAAAAAAGGATACCTATAGTATCCTGTGTGTGTGCTCTGAACTCCACTGCCAGCCTCCTTTCCTTCCTCCCTGCTACTTTCTTACCCCATGTCAGTTTAAAAGCTTCCTAAATTTGATTTTTTGCTTGGGGACAGGTTTAAGTGACACTTCTCCAGATGAAGGGTTAATAGAGGACTTGACCATAGAAGACAAAGCTGTGGAGCAACTGGCAGAAGGCTTGCTTTCTCACTACTTGCCAGATCTGCAGAGATCAAAACAAGCTCTCCAGGAACTCACGTGAGCTGAAAAAAAAAACATAGATGCACTCATTTTTTCTCTGGCATAGTCATAATTTACTGTATAAGTAAAGTATATACTGTATTAGGGATAATATTTTGTAACATTTAATACAATGGAGTATTTCTGTGTCTTTTGTGTTAGCAAATGGGAGTGGAGTAATCTAAATTACATAGTATACATGTAATTTAGATTACACAGTAATCTAAATGTAAAAGGTGAAGTGAATGCTCCTAGAGTGTTTGGTCTCTTCTGAGAAGTACCCCTAAATCTTATCTAGACTCTTTGATTAGTTTTGGTGTCTCTCCACTATTTTAGGAAAGAATCGCCTCTTGGGGATGTTGCAAATGGGTATACACCTGTTTCTGAGTAGAGCTGCAAAATTGCCTCTGTAAGAGTCACAGTTGTTTTCAATTGCTGGTTCACATGAGTTGCCAGAAATCCCTAATTATCTTTTTTGGAGATGACCCATTTCATTCTTAGTTTATAACTCTACTAGCTAAATAAAGGATTGGAGAATAAGAGAGGAACAGGATAAGGAAGAATGGAATCCATAAAGTGTAATCAATATGCAAAAATATACACTCGGATTTTATCAGCTGTCACCCAGAAACAGCAGCCTGAGCTTCTTCTTCCTCTTGGGTCAGGACCTCTCTGGATTGCCCAAGCTGGCCTATTATTTCTTTTTTGTGGTGGTCACCTTTAAACTGGCTATGAACCACTGCTGCTCTAAGACTTACTCTTTGAAAACTGTTCTCAGAGGCCTTTATTAGGGCAAAAGGAGAGGAATAATCAACAACTATGTCCGTTTTTTAAATATTAGTAACTAATGTTATAATCCTTGGGTTTGAAGATGATAAATGAATATAAAAGTGGTACTGTGTTCTACTACATGTAGTACCCTACTGTAGTTACGGAAGCTGGTAACATTCTTAGTTTTCTGCTAGTTCCAAGTAAGATTATTTTTATTCCCCAGTGTGTGGTATATCTTGTATTTTAACACCAGCCAATCCTTGTGGCAGAAAAGTCAAAGATTTTGTGGGTGAGTTTGGATGATATATGATAGACTGAAGGAAGGTAAGAAACTCTGCAAACAAAACATATCTGGTAACACTTTATTTAGAGGAAGTTAGGAATCAAGGTTTAATTGGAAAGTTTAATTGATGAGGACATTGGCTAAAATTTAGTGTTTCAATAACCCCATTTATCTTCCTAGGCGTCTAGACAGTGATGATGATGATGATAGTAAAATCAGCTACTGTTTATAACAGTTGAATATGATGAATAAGCAGTTACTAAACTTCTTGAGTGTTAAGGAAAGATAAGCAAACTTCAGAGAAAGAACAAAGAGAAATATATGGGTCTAGTAAAGAGCTTTCTACACTGTCTCATTGATCAGTGTATCTGTTCTTTCACCAATATCCTGCTGTCTTGATTTCTGTAGTTTCTGTAAGTCTTGAAATTTGGTAATGTACGTCTTCCAACTTTGTTCTTCTTCAGTGTGTCTTAGTTATTATAGGTCTTTGCCTTTCCATGTGAATTTTAGAGTCAGTTTGTTGATATCTACAAAATAACTTTCTGGGATCTAAATTGAGATTGTATTGAACCTATAGATCAAGTTGGAAAGAATTGATATCTTAGCACTATTGAGTTTTTTATTCCATGTACTCGGAATATCTCTTCATTACTTAGATATCTCTCATTTCTTTCATTAGAGTTTAATAGTTTTTGCATATAGATCCTATACATATTTTGTTAGGTTTATACCAGATTATTTCATCTGACGGGTTATTGTAAATGGTATTTTTTAAAATTCTGATTGTTCATTGCTGGTATATAGGAAAGCAACTGACTTTTGTATATTAACCTTGTATCCTGAAACTTTGTTATATTCACATATTCGTTCCTGGGTTTTTGTTGTTGATTCTTTGGGATTTTCCACATAGGCAATCATGTTATCTGTGAACAAAGACAATTTTATTTCTTCCTTTCTAATCTGTATACCTTTTATTTCCTTTTTTTGTCTTATTGCATTAGCTAGGACTTCCAGTAAAATGTTGAATAGGAGTAGTAAGAGTGGACATCCTTTCCTTGCTCCAGATCTTTAGGAGGAAAGCATCTAGTTTCTTACCACAAGTGCAATATTAGCTGTATGGGTTTTTTTAAAGATATTCTTTATCAAGTTGAGGAAGTTCCTCTCTCCTCCTAGTTTGATTAGAGTGTTTTTAATCATGAATGGTGTTGGACTTCGTCAAATGCTTTTTCTTCATCTGCTGATAAGACCATATGATTTTTCTTCTTTAACCAGTTGATGTGGGTTACATTGATTGATTTTCAAACGTTGAACCAGCTTTGCATACTTGGAGTAAATCCCACTTGGTTGTGGTGTATAATTCTTTTTATACATTGTTGGATTTGATTTGTTGATATTGAGGAGTTTTGCATCTATGTTCTTGAAAGATAATGATCTATAGTTTTCCTTCTTGTAATGTCTTTTAAAAAAAAAATAAATTTATTTATTTATTTTTGGCTGCGTTGGGTCTTCGTTGATGCTCACGGGCTTTCTCTCCTTGCAGTGAGCAGGGGCTGCTCTTTGTTGTGGTGTGTGGGCTTCTCCTTGTGGTGGCTTTTCTTTGTTGTGGAGCATGGGTTCTAGGTGCGCAGGCTTCAGTAGTTGTGGCTCGTGGGCTCTAGAGCGCAGGCTCAGTAGTTGTGGCGCATGGGCCCAGTTGCTCCATGGCATGTGGGATCTTCCCGGACAAGAGCTCAAACCCGTGTCCCATGCATTGGCAGGTGGATTCTTAACCACTGTGCCACCAGGGAAGTCCCTCTTATAATGTCTTTATCTGGTTTTGATTTTAGGATAATGCTGGCCTCATAGAATGAATTAGGAAGTACTCCCTTTACTTCTGTTTTCTGAAAGAGATTGTGGAGAATTGGTATAATTTCTTCCTTAAATGTTTGGTAGAAATCGTCATGAAGCCATCTGTTCCTGGTACTTTGATTTCTGGAAGGTTACTACTTATAGATATAGGCCTACTTAGATTATCTGTTTCTCCTTGTGTGAGTTTTGGTAGTTTGTGTCTTTCAAGGAGTTAGTCATTTCCACCTAAGTTATCAAATTGGTGAGCATAGAGCTACCTGTAGTATTCCTTTATTATCCTTTTAATGTCCATGGGATAAGTAGTGATGACCCCTCTTCCATAAATTATGTTAGTAGTTTGTATCTCCTCTCTCTTTTTCTTTGTTAGTCTAGCTAGAAGTTTATCAGTTTTATCAATATTTTGGAAGAACCAACTTTTGGTTTTGTTTATTTTTTATTGTTTTCCAGTTGTAACAGTTTGTTTTTGCTGTCCTGCTTGTCTTGGATCATTGGCTTGCTGGGTTCTCCTCTCATCCATTCTGGTTTCACCTTCTGTGGTCTCCAGTCAGAGCTGAAGGGACACTTATGACCTGTAGGATATGCCATACTCAGTGCTAGATGGTGGGGATGTTTTAACTGCCCTTCAGTCTCTTCATTGCTATTTCTTTTTTTCATTGTTGTTCTCTGTTTAGCATACTTCTGCAAGCACATCATGTCATATTTTTCTTTGTCTGTAGTATTCTTTAAAATATTTAATTAAGTGACCCCCACCCCCCCCGCAGTGTCACTTATTCCTGTGATCCTAGCATTGGTTGATCTGGAGAAGAATATCAGAGAAGTTGGCTTCTCTTCCTCAATAGCAAGTTTTGAATCAGATTTTATTGAGGAGTCTTAGAAATTCCTTGGTCTGACCTTCTTACTTTGTAAATGAAATTTAGGTCCAGAGAAACTAAATTTCCAAGATCACACCAACTGATTATTATCCCTTGATACTGCATTTGTTTGCAACTCTAATCTAAAAAGTCACTGCTCCTCTTCCTTTATGATGATGTTACAATTTTAATATATATAAAACATCAAGTTTCTTGGGCAAGATAGTATAAAAAAAACTTTTTGGGGGATAATACAGAGAGTTGTTAGGAATAAGTAATAAAATAATTTTAAATGGTTTGATGTTATTCAAATCTGAAATTGAGGCAAGAATAAAAGACGTATTTAATTATCAGAATATTGGAATATTATTTTGGCTTTGGAATATTATTTTGAAAAAGATTATGATAAACTAAATAAGCCTTGGAGAGTCAATAAATTTCCAACTTAATTTCTACTTTTAACATTAACCAAGATGAATGTGGTTGCTTTTAATGAACCATCACTTAAAGTATGTAAAGTTTATTTTGGCTGTGTGCTTTTGTTTCAGACAGAACCAAGTTGTATTATTAGACACACTGGAACAAGAGATTTCAAAATTTAAAGAATGTCATTCTATGTTGGATATTAATGCTTTGGTAAGTATGATTTAGTTGACATAGCTTAATGACATCTTATTTTAGAAATAGCTAGGTTTATCCTCCCAACTTTGTACTTATGTATGTTTGAAATACTTACGTATGTTTTCCTCTAATTTTTAAAGTTTAGAATTTGTTGTTTAACAGGAAACCTTGATTTACTTTATTAGACCTTCTATTGTCTTGAATTATTAGCTTTCAAATGTTGAACTTGTGATAGGAAATTGAACTTATATATGAAAGTCTGGAATAGATCTGCTCATAATTAAAGACTAATAAAAGAGAAGTAAAAGTAAGGAACTTTGGAGGTACTATTTTTCCCCTTAAGGAAAGCACATCTTTCTTTATCAAGTACATGGTTTTTAAAATTAGTATTTATTTAATTGTATGACATTTTCATAATGTCATAACAAATTAACACTGAAATAGACTGTTTGAGGGTCCTTTACATCCCCTTTATATCTTTCAATTTAAGTGACAGTAGTTGAATTTCATCAGAAACTTTATAGCTTTTTGATGAGAGGAACTAATACTCTTTATTTTAGGAAATGGAGAATTAACAGAAATAAGGAACTTGTGGCTACCTTTCTCTTTACCCGGAACATTAGAAATAGCTTAGTTTGCATGATTTTGTGGACTTTCATATATACGTCAAAGAATGGACTTTTCATTGGAAAAATGTGGCTTATTAATGTTTTCCTTTTATAACAATCAGAAACCAAGTCCACCTTCTGTAGTATTAGGCAGAGGCCTGTGGTAGTAAATACAAAGTCTTCTACTCAGTAGTTCTTGATTTGTGAAGGAGGTGGTCTTTGTCTTCTCCATTGAGTTCATGTTGCAGCAGAGCTACATATTTGTTGAATGAATGAACCAAGCATATGTAATACTGACGCTTCCATCTGAAAGGGCAGAAACTAAGTCGCAGAAACTAAGTCTTGCTCTTTTTCCTTCTCTCAGCTCATGAGTGGTGTTTTTTTTATTGTTGTTTTTTGTTTTTTTAATTTTATTTTTGGCTGTGTTGGGTCTTTGTTCCTGTGCGTGGGCTTTCTCTAGTTGCGGCAAGCCGGGGCTACTCTTCATTGCGGTGGCTCCTCTTGTTGCAGAGCATGGGCTCTAGGCGCACGGGCTTCACTAGTTGCAGCACTCAGGCTCAGTAGTTTTGGCTTGCGGGCTCTAGAGCACAAGCTCAATAGTTGTGGCGCATGGGCTTAGTTGCTCCACGGCATGTGGGATCTTCCCGGACCAGGGCTCGAACCCATGTCCCCTGCATTGTCAGGCGGATTCTTAACCACTGTGCCACCAGGGAAGTCACCCAAGAGTGGTTTTGATTGTTATTCAGGAACTGAAAAATAGAAGCCCAGAGAGAGAGAAAGAGGGTCTGTAAGCTCTAGAGCTCATCAGACTCTGACTTTACTTATAGCTACATTAAGGCTGCTAATCTCTCTACTGGCACTTCTTTCCTTTTTTTTTACCTGATCTTCTCTTTCTGTTACCTTCCTTCCTAAGAATGAGGTGTTTCTTTTTCCTTCTCTCCCATCTCTGGCTGAGATGGAAAGTCTATACTTATCACTCCTTGGGAAGAAAAGCGTCCTTACAGAGATTGTTCTCCTTGGTCTGACTTCAGAAGCCCAAAGAATATGATCAGACTTGTCCACAGCCTTCTCAGGGCTCTCTGGCCACAGCTTGGTTTTTCCTGATGGGCAGACACTTCACTTAAACTGTCCTGTGTACCCTGGCTCAGTCTCTCCCTTGTAAAGGCAGTAGAGAGTGTTTTACTTTTCTTAAATGAAACTGATAGCATTGTTGGATAGTCTTACTAAAATTTTAGAATTATATTGCGTGGTTTTTTTTTTGAATTTTATTTTATTTATTTTTTTATACAGCAGGTTCTTATTAGTTATCTGTTTTATACATATCAGTGTATATATGTCAGTCCCAATCTCCCAATTATATTGCATGTTTTTAAGGCAAAATGTTATCTGTACAGAATATAAATGTCTATTTTATGTTTAGTAACTTTTAATCAATCTGAACTGAATCAAGTATTCTCAAAAGCCTACTAGTGGTTTAAATTAAATTTGAATCTTGGAATTAAAATATGGAGATAATTAGATCTTCAAATATTTTGACAAATTTAGGCAGAATGAACTGTAATTTAGGTATTGATTTATTTATCCATTTTGATATTTCAGTCTGTTTTAAATTGACTTTTAAATTTACTTTTCCATCTTAAGTTCACTGAAGCTAAACACTATCATGCCAAGTTGGTGAATATAAGAAAGGAGATGCTGATGCTTCATGAAAAGACATCAAAGTTAAAAGTGAGTTGAAAATTCTTTCACAGTCTTTATAGGAGTAGAGGTTTAATTGTCTGTTTTTCTTCAGTATTCATTTTCTGACTTCTTATATATTCATATACAATAGGGTACTTAATTCATGGTACATTGTTTTCTTTTAAAACACATTCTTATTAACCCCACTCTGGGCTTTTCTACTAATAGCTGGGCTGGTGGGCTCACATTCTCTGAATATGTCACTGTATTTCTCATTTAATAATAAGAGTTTTGAGTAACAGAACTTTTTTATCAAGGAGACCTTAAATTTCCCAGAACATTTAAAAATTGTGAATCACTGTATTGTCCACCTGTAACTTATACTATACAGCAACTATACTTCAATAAAAAAAAGTTACCCTGAACGAATTTAAAAGTTAAACATGAAATTTATTATTATTTATTGATTACCTTAAATCAAAGCACTATTACTTAAAATTTTTTATTTTTAATTTAATATTTAAAGGTTACTTTCCAGTTACAGTTATTACAAAATATTGGCTATATTCCCCATGTTGTACAATACATCCTTGAGTCTGTCTTACACCCAGTAGTTTGAACCTCCCACTCCCCCACCCCTATATTGTACTCCCCCATAAACCACTAGTTTGTTCTCTAAAACCACTACTACTTTTAAATTAGGCCATAACCTATAAGCCTTTTGCTCTCTTGGTTTTTAAATTTTTTTGACTTAGAAAAGAGCACTTAAACTGCAGCAGAAGAGGCAAAAAGAAGAGTTGGAAAGGGAGCAGCAACGGGAGAAGGAATTTGAAAGAGAAAAGCAGTTAACTGCCAAACCAGCTAAAAGGATGTGAGAAGTTGGATGTTTGTGTCCTTCCTTCCCCTGTTCATGTTCTGGATTTAAGGTGACCCAGTGTAGACTGAAGTTAAGGTAGTGCCTTATACCATTGTGTTATGTTTTGAAATCCTTTTCCCATGAGTGCTGTCTCTCTATCTTCATTTCAGCCATTCAAGAAGCTTTTTTTCCTAAGTAGAAGACATAATATCACTTGGTTTGGATATTTTATATGTAATTTTTCAACTTTGTTTTGCTTTTTAATATTCATTATTTTGGCCTTAAGTCACTTATAAACTGGAAAATGGTTTAATAGTCTAGACTATAAGTGGTTAAAAATTAGCATGAATTGTTTAGCTTCTTAATAAGTGTGGATTTAAAAGTTTCAGTTTCTCATTTTATGAAATGAATTGCCTTTCTGGCAATACAGTGCTGGGTTTTGGCAGTTGCCTTTTCATTGTTTGGTTGAGAAGAATTGCCAGCTGTTTAATCTCATATGCCACTGGAAAAGAGGTGGTATAAGCCTTTGTGAAGAACATGATAGAAAAGTGTGTACACAGGAAATAGTAGCATCTTAGACATAGGATAGGTGAGCAAGATGCCGTGTAGATTCCACTAACCATATACTATATCTGCTTCCTAGCTTTGTTGTTGCTGTTTTTTCCTTATGCTGCTTCTGGGTTCAAAGTAGATTATATCTATTCCTAAAGTTTGGCGGGGGTGATGTAGCTTTCACACACTCAAATGTGTTTAAATGTTTATAATTCTTAGTAACAGTCATCACACACTGTGAGATACAATTGTCAAGCTGATAAGATAATGAACCCGGCTTTCCAAGTGGAAAGTCTTACTGCTAGTCCTAGCTATCCTCTGATTTGCTGTGTGGTCTTAACATGTGGTTACTTTTTCTGTGCTTTTAAAAAAAATTCTTAAGGTAGAATGATACATACCAACTACCCATTTTATAGATAATGACAAGAATGGTGGAAAATTAGTAAATAGCTTCTTCACAAAAGAGGCAGCATGATACCTTTAGTGTTTTCTAGATCCCCCTCCCCCAATATTACATGTAGAAATTTATTATGTGAGGGAAATATTATGAAGTTTCATTGTTTTAAATTGAGAGTGTATTATTCACTGTTTTAGTATTACTTAATATCCATGATGTCCAATCTCTTACATAGAGACTGTACAGATTAGATTACAGATTATGATTAGAATGTGTATCTTTTATAATCTACGTTACATTTGGTAAGCTGGAATCACTCACTACCTCTGATCACATATCAGGCTAACCAATGATGGAGAAGGCATTAGATTTACGTCGAGTGCTAAGAACTGGTCTGTTTAAAGGTTTAAAAAATTTGTTTGAAAACCTTTCCCTTCTGTAGTGAGTGAATTATTATCTCACAATTCTCTTGGTTTTGACCTTATGTTTAAGAGTATAAATATATTTTATTTTTAAAGGCTATGTGTTGCCCTCAAACACTGGCTAAAACTCCTAGGGCAGGATCATTAGCACTGGCAGGACAGTGTCACCTAAACTGCTGAATGTACTCATTGATAACCTGACAAAGGCTGTGCATTGTTTCTTAGAGTGATTTGTGGTGGCCAACTGCAATGATTGTTTAAAATGCTGGTTCCTGGACACCACTCTCAATCTATTGAAGCAGATCTGTTTGTTCTTCTCTTTTTTTCCTTTTTAAAAAATTTCCTCAAGTGATTCTGATGTACCTTATAAGTTGAGAACCGCTGGTCTAGTCAGAGGTTTCCACACTGGGCTGCATATTAGCACCTGGAAACTTTAAAAAAATATACTCTTGAAGATTTTTACTCATTAGTTCTTAGGTAGGGCCCATGCACGTTTTAAAGAGCCCCCCAGATAAGTCCAATGCAAGGAACCACTGGTCTAGACTTTCTAGTGATTTATATTTATAAGGAGTGAAATAGTTTGAAAGCTACCCAGTAACTCTTGGGATTAATCTTATTAAATAAATTCTTAAACTGCTACTTTTGATATAAAGTCAGATTTAAGACTGAAATAAATAGCAGGCCGGAAATAGGTATAGAATTCTGGTTAATTGAACTTTTGTGACCTATATTTAAATAAATCATGTTTATTGAATGAATGGCAAGGCACATGTACTTTTAGAAATGTATTACTTACATTTTGAAGATTTTTTAAAATGTCAAGAATATATATTAGGATCCACTATTTTTAGGTCAATTGTAAATCAGAAGTACTGTTACTTTGGTAATTAAAATCTAAAACTTTAGCTGTATCTCAGTAGCGTACAAACATATCTTACTGACTAAAACTGAAGAGAACCCTTATAATTAGTCTTGCTGTATTTTTGCACAAAATTATGAATTGGTACTTGAGTTGAAAAAAATTGCCTATGGTGTTTTAGTTGAAAAAAATTGCCTTTGTTTTGAAACTATATCATATATGTACTGAACTAAAGTGATGGGAGTTAATTTTGTATTTACTTTGTAGGAGGTATCATGTAAATATGCAGACGTTGAATGTAGTATGGATTGTGTCCGCAGTGAATTTTTGGGTGGATACAGTTTATAAATATGCCAATTATATACCCTCATATACTTGTCTGATTTTGAGCTTGTAAAATGAGGACTCCTTTTTACACATTTAATAAAGAAAAGAAAGGTCTATGAATTATCCAGTATCATTTATCAAGCACTGGTGTGCACACAGCACTGTACACTTCCCTTTATGTACTTTATTTCAGACATTCCTTTCCTTTGCTTTCCTCTCCTGTCATCTTCCTCTTAATGTTCTCTGTAGGTTGTGTCACAAAATGACTGGTCGGCTCATGAAATCCTTTTCGGAAAGGTGATTGAAAGTGTTACGAAAAGATTCTACCAATAACCCAACTTCATAAAGTTCTTCACTATTTGAGAATAAGAATAATAGCTACTACTTTTGTTTTTTAATTTATTTTTATTTTATTTATTTTTGGCTGCGTTAGGTCTTTGTTACTACGCACGGGCTTTTCTCTAGTTGTGGCAAGCAGGGGCTACTCTTTGTTGCGGTGCTTGGGCTTCTCACGTTGCAGAGCACAGGCTCTAGGCACGCGGGCTTCAGTAGTTGTGGTTCCCGGGCTCTAGAGCGCAGGCTCAGTAGCTGTGGCGCATGGGCCCAGATGCTCTGCAGCATGTGGAATCTTCCCGGACCAGGGCTCGAACTCGTGTCCCCTGCATAGGCAGACGGATTCTTACCCACTGCGCCACCAGGGAAGTCCCTAAAGCAATGATTCTTAATCATTAAACCTTCAGACCTCACTGTGCACATATTTTTAAAAGTTACTTAGTTTCAGGGCTTTCCTTTTGGATCAAGATAGTTCCTGTTTTACATATTTGTTCAGATATTATGCTTGTACAGATGAATCAGATATTTAAGATTTGTTCTATTGATAGCTTATTCACACTGTTTTAGCTCTGCTTGCATGTATGAGGCCAGGTGCCATCTAGTCTTCAGGTTAACATTTGGGTGAAACTAGGTTTATTTTCATAGCCATTAAGAGAGTGAAGGGGAGTAGTCAAGGGAGATGGTTCTAATGACTAGTTTAAAAAGCACTTAAAGCAGAAATTCCAAAGAAATACAACGTGAAGGAAGGGCAGTCAAAGAGAAGATCGGTGAAATTTGGGGTGGGTTGGGGATGGTAATAGAGAAAGAGAAAAGGAAAGGCCAAGTCTGAGGTAGAAGGGAAAGGTGATGTGTCTTTTACATACCTTTAATAAAGGAGGCTTATAGGCTTGTGAAGAATAATAAATTAATAATATCCACCTGTTTTAAGATGAGGTTGCCCCCTACTGTCACTTCATCGTAAACTGAAGAAAAGGTGGTAGCCTGCTGTTCATTCTGGTTTAAATAATGTATATTCCTAAAGTGCTTCAGGAGGCCTGCAGTGCTCAAATTTGGATAAGCGTGTGTGGGTGCTGCTCACTCCTATTCCAGGTTTGACTTTTATTAGGACTTTGGAAAAGAGAGTCAAAAAGTATATTGAACACTTAGTACAAGAGAATAAATACTAAGAAGTAAAAACATACATGTATATAGACCTGAAGTTTCCTGGCCTCTGCTTTGATCATAAACCTTTAAATTTTAAAGGATGTAGAACCTTCGTAATATAGTGGTTAGGATTGTGGACCTGAAGTCAGACTGCTGTGGTTTATATTCCTGCTTGATTTTTAGGGCCTTGGACTTGCTTAAACCCTGGGTACCTTTCAGTTTCCTAAACTGTAAAGGTGGGATAAGTGTTTCTGGCTTCATAAGGTTATTATGAGGTTTTATGATATCCAGATAAAAGCCCGTAACAAAATAGGAAGAGCTCAAGAAATGTTGGGTGTTATATCATGGTATCTTGAAGTCACATATTCACATGTGGGGATGGTGCTTATTTTGCCCCTTTGTGCATGCCTGTTTTTGTTCACAGGATTTCCCCTAGGATCCTTGGTTCTTTAATATCTTCCTGTTAGACACCTATTTGTTCTTTGCAACTCAAATGTCTCTTCCTTATGGTTTTTCAAACCACTTCCCAAAGAATTTTTTTCTTGTGTTCTATAGTACTTAATACATTTGCCTTAGCATTTACAGTATTGTTATGTGTTCACATGTCTCTCAAGATCGAGGATATTTCTTAGTCATTTCTGTTCCATGGTGCAGTAGTGCCTGGCCTATAGTTATTAATCAGGGTTCTCCAGAGAAACAGAATGAATGTGTGTGTGTGTGTCTGTGTGTGTGTGTGTCTGTGTGTGTGTGTGTCTGTGTGTGTCTGTGTGTGGAGAGAGAGAGAGAGAGAGAGAGAGAGAGAGGTAGAGGTAGAGGTAGAGGTAGAGGTGGAGGTGTAGAGACGTAGAGACATAGAGGTAGAGACAGAGATATTTATTTTAAGGAATTGGCTTATATGATCGTGGGAGCTGGCAATTGCAAAATCTGCAGGGCAGGCCAGCAGACTGGGGACGCAGGGAAGAGTTGATGTTGCAGCTTGAGTTCAAAGGCAGTATGGAGGCAGAATTCCCTCTTTCTCAGGGGGAATTTTCTTACTCTTTTTCTTAAGACTTTCAATTCATTGGTTGAGGTCCACTCACATTATGGAGGGTAATCTTAAAGTCTGCTGATTTAAATGTTAGTCTCATCTAAAAAATGCCTTCACAGCAACATCTAGACTGATATTTGCCTGATATTTGCCCAAATATCTAGGTACCATGGTCTAGCCAAGTTGTTACATAAAATTAGCCATGATGATTGAGACTGAATTGAATCTAGTAAGAGAAATAAACAGATATTAAAAATAGCTATAATAAAAACCTGGATTACATAAATGCCAAATAAGGACTATTAAAATAAAAAGATTAAGTTCCTGAAATTGAAACATGGCTTGGGAGTCTGTAATCCTTGGATAACCTGAGCCACTGCTTCCATCCCTGATTACATACTCAATTAGACTAAAAAAAAAAAAAAAAAATGATAGTCCCAAGATTTTGGGAATAAACGGAGCTCAGGGATAATATGTGTACGGGACTGCAGAAAAATAGATGCTACATCAATTGTAGCTTTATACCTTCTATATTAATTAGGGGCTGTTCAGTTTTCTTAAAAATGGCTTCTAGGAAGAGGTGGGCAGTTTTAGAGCAGGCTCAACAGATGAGCACATCTTAAAATTAAAACCTGATGAAGCACAGAAGGGACAATGCTGCCATCTTGTGGTACTCTGCTCCCCTAGTCAACAAATTCTGTATCGTCTCAACTAGTTTGATGAAGTTTGGCCTAAGCGTTTTCAACTATAGTGTTTTTGGTAAGTCAGGGTTTTCTGTATGGTCTGAGTGAGATGTTTGAAAGTGATCTGTGAAACATCAGGTTTAAAACTACATTTTTCTAACTTTTTGAATCTTTTAGTTTGATGTTAGGCTTGACGGTCGTCCCCCGCCCCCGCCCCCCACCACCCTTCTCCCATCGTCTATCATCATCCACCATGCTCAGAATACTTTTCTAAGAAAAACATTCCAGGCCAAAGATCTTGCTGTGGGCAAAGTTCTCAGGAGTTCTGTGCTTTTATTCACCTGACTGTCCCCATTGGGCCTTTGCTGATAGGATCTGGGGTTAACACGTGGCCCAAGGGCAGCCAACCCATGGGCTCAGTGGTGGAATAATTAGCCTGGCAGGAAAAACTCTGCCTAGATGGGGACGTAGAGTATCTCATTGCCCTAGTCGGTTACTGTCTTGGGAATATGTATTAGAATACTCGGAGAGAATCAGCCCTTTAGTAATTGAAGGAGAAATTGAGAAGACACACGGAAGCAGACAGAACAGCTGAGTGTTATGTGGGGAGGAGTAGGGATCCATGAACTTCTACTTCTGAAAGGGGACAAGGTCATAGATCCCTCAAAATATCTTGGATCCCGAGCTATTTTCCTGTATAAGGCTCTGTGTGACCTGGGTGCTGGGCTTTTCTTAGGTCCCTATGGGATTTAATTACTGGGCTAAGATTCCTGTTTTCCACAGTACCACCCTCCCATCCCCTACTTCCCTTATTTATGAGATAACCTTAACAATTCTTTATTTATTGCAACTTTAAGCATCTAGCGTTGCCATTTAGTTTCCCTAGCATGTTATATCTTTCAAAGTGTTTTAGTGTGCACTATCTAATTTAATAATAAGGATGCTATTTAGGAGATTATGTGTTTCCATGCCTGCTAATCCAGGAGTTCAAGGAAGAAGATAACACTGACCAGCACACTGACCAGCACCCAGGTAGGAGCAGTGCTGCTGCCAGCCACACACCTACTCTCATTGCTTGCTGGGGTTTTTCCCTTGTATTATCCAGTTTCTTAGAGTGTTCTTATCTCTGGCTGGATTTCTAATCCCACATCTACTTCCAGCTCATTCCCAAGCCTAAAGTTCAGAGCCCTAGCTCTGTTGAGCATCTGTTATATGCCAGGTGCTTTATACACGACGTCTCATAACAACAACTTTAGCAGTTACCACCCTAACACCATATCCTTATCAGCATTTTATAGATGAGGACACTTTACAGATGAGGACAGCTGAGACACATTGAGTCTGATAACTGCCCAGATCACACAGCTGCAAGTGGTGGAGCTGAATTTGATTCTGGGAGAAACCCAAAACTACCCCGTTGCTGGGGAGTTTTCTTGGGCTAGAGACCCTAGGACCAGAGATAGAAATAGGCTTGGGAGTTTTACTTTAAATCTTTCTCTACAGCTATACCAGTGATAGGGAATTATGTGGACAAACCATCTGCTAATTTGTTTAATCCAGTCTGATAATATTGGAAGAAGTGGAGGAAGCATGGGTTTCCCTGTTAGGAGAGCCTGGTAGGAAGAATGCACAGAACTCTTCTTTGATTTTCCTGCAAGGCTGTTTTAATTTTAGACTGACTCTGAAGCTCCACATTTCTGCAATAGAAACAAGCAACGGTGAGACTGCACCTGGGTGAGATGCGGCTCAGGAGCCTTCCCTTGAGATGCTGCTACTGCTGGAGTAGACGGAAGAAGGGCAGAGCTGCTGGGAGAAGTGAGTGACTCCAGAAGGGCCAGGACATTCCCATTACAGCTGTTTTGAGACATTCACCACCACCACCACCACCTCAAGCAAGCATGGATGTTGCCTTGCTCAGCCTGCATTTCTGGGTCTTCATTTCTGCCCACTCGGCTCCATCTCTTTTTGCACTTTTATGGCTTTGGGGGAAGAACACAGGACGAGAAGCCAGATTTCCTCACTGGAGGCCCCTGAGCAGTTCAGTTTCCCTCAGGGGTAAACATGCAGACAGGAGGTGATCCCTAAGACTCTTCTGGCATTAACATTATGAGACACCTTGTATCCCATGGCTCTCGAGGAATGTTGGCTTATGGGCTGTTGCTTCACCAGTCCATCTGCTTGGTGCAGTGGCAGCATCCAGGCAAAAGCACTCATCTCAGATGACATTTTTGTAGCCTTTAACTACCTCACAGCCTGGGCCTCAGAAGAATCCTAAGGTCCGTGAATTTACCCTCACACAGTGAGGGAGCTGGGAAGAGATCGCTTCTGAATGAGGGCAGATGTACCTTTCCTGTCTGGATTGAAAGAATAATGGCGAGGAGAGAGGAGGAGAGGCACACATGAGACAGCCTTGCCTCTCTGCAGTCCATCCCGGAGCCTCTTATTCTCCTGATTCACCCTCCTTTCCTAAGAGAGGTGTCGTTCTGAGCAGCAGCTCGTGCCCCCTTAGAAGTTAGACCTGTTATTAAGGATGCAGACTGGCATGTAAATCAGGCTTTGACACACCCACCCTAATCTTCATTCTGTGCTCCTGCTGTCACCGTGAGACTATGTCTCACACACCTCTAACTAGTGGACCATAGCTGACCAAGGGCTCTGGCCACAGTGCTCTGAGGCCCCCCCTGCATTTGTACTGAGGCACGCTTTCTCCAGGCTGCCTCCAGCCAATGGTCCGCTCCCTGGGAGACATGGGACTTCTGTGATGTCAGCTTTGGCTCAGGGACTCCCCATTGGCTTTGATGAAATTCTGCTTAGCAGTTTAGGATGCTTCTCCCCAACCTCTGCTTCTCCTCTTCACTCCAGCAGACAGTCCAGGAAGGAATAAAGAGGCTGAGGAAAGTGGACATGCTGGAAGGGCTCTATTATGTAAGCCAAAAGACCCACCAGAGAATGCATCCCTTGAGAGGACACACCAGTCACCAAGCTATCAAAGTGTACTGATGAGAGGGGCACCAACATCACTAAGAAGTTCTGGAGGCTGGGGATGATGGAAGGACAGACGGTTACAAACTGAGCTTGTTAGCATCTACGGGGTTCATAGAGGCCAAGAGGTGGCACTTAGCTGCCAGAAGCCAGGAGGCCATAATTACCTCCCTCACCAAAAGGCAAGGCTGGAGGGCAATCAGTGGGCTTTGCCAGCAGGGGGTTGTGGAGATGGCTAATGGGACACCGTGTCGATTTTGCACCTAGGGGCAAAATAGGCAGACAGTTGACAAGATGCTTAGCATCTGTAATGGGGTCAGCAAACTTTTTAGGTAAAGGGCCAGAGAGTAAATATTTTAGGCTTTGAAGGTCACATGGTCTGTGTCACAGCTGCTCCACTCAGCTGTTATAGCATAAGAGCAGCCATAAATAATATGTAAACAAATGTATGTAGCTGTCTTTCAATAAAACTTTGTTTACAAGAACAGGTGGTTGTCTCGATTTGGCCCATGGGGCCATGTTTGCTGATCTTTCATCTATTTAAAAAAAAACCCCAAAACACGGGAGTTCCCTGGTGTTCTACCGATTAGGATTTGGTGCTTTCACTGCTGTGGCCTAGGTTCAATCCCTGGTTGGGTAACTGAGATTCCACAAGCTGTGTGGTGTGCCCCCCAAAAACAAAAACAAAAAAACACAACAAAATTGGAGCAAGAGGCTGAGAGCAGTCACTTTAAGAAAAAGTCATGATCTCTTGCTCAGTTCTCAGACTTGAGTCAGTTTTCAGATCTGGAACCCATTGACTGAAGAAGTGGCTGGAGGACGGACCCTGCAACACTGTGGCAAGTATATACTGTGGCGATTCCTCCAGTCTTTCCTCAAAAGAATCTACCTATGGCCATTTACTTGGGTGACTATATATTAGGACTATTGGACAAAGGTTCTGAGCTGACACTGATACCTAGAGACCCAAAGGAGCATCCTGGCTCTCCTGTTGGATTGGGGGCCTATGAGGACCAGGTGAAAAGTGAGGTCCTGGGTAAAGTCCAGCTTACAGTGGGCCCACTGGATCCACAGATCCATGTAGTGGTCACACTGTATGTTTTCCCACCACTGACCCCTCCAACACCGTGGGGGTCAGCTGGCAGGGCTACCTGCACTGCGCTTGGACCTGTTGCAACACCCTTACCTGCTCCGGCCCCACTCAACACTGTGTCGCTCAGTATGTGGGCCAGAGAAATATCCCTGGGGAACACAAAGAGGTCTGTAAGACAGTGTGCTTCCTTCTTTTTGACATGGTTGTAAGATGCAGCAATTTGTCTTCTGCTTTAGAAAGGGCTATCCCAGAATACCCTTGACCAGTAGACTTCTGAAAACGTCATTGAAATGGTCTGTTTCTGACTCTCCATAGGGTTTATTTCCCATCCTCTGAAGCACAAGCATCTTACTGACTATAGCATTCTAGCCTCTTCTTGCTTGTCCTGTCCAATCAGGGAAGTCATCAGTGTAATGGATCAGTGTGATGTTCTCTTGGATATTTAAGAGGTCCAGAGTTCTCAGACTATAATATGATAGGAGGTGGGAGAGTTAACATAACCCCGAGGCAAACTGTAAATGAATATTGTCTGTTTTTGCTGCCTACAGAGCCTCAACCGGCATTTCTGTCTGGAGGCTTAAGGAATGTCTGATCCACAGGTATGGAATCTCATAGAGCAGAGCATCCAACCAGGGGATACACTTTCAAATGGAGGGGGTGTGGGAGAGGGTCGTGACCAGGGGTCCTCTGGTTGTGTTGTGTACTGCACCACTCAGAGGTAACTGGCCCAATGGATTGGGAGGGCCTTCTCTACTCACAACTGAAGCGCCAGCTCTGAGAAAGCACTCTGGAAGGATGGAGTGCCGTCATTCAGAACCAGGTGTCTTTATTAAATCGGAGACCTCTATAGGGTGCTGTGTCCTCAGTAGGAAGGATATAAGGGTCTGGAAACCAAGCGGTGGGAGCAGGGATGGCCTTGTTTACTGTCATTCCTAATGACCCACTGCGGGATTTTGTGCTTCCTTTCCCTGCAACTCTGGGCTCTGCGTGGTTGGAGTTTCTGGCCCCCAAAGAGATCACACTATTGACAGGGGCACAATGAAGGTCCCATTGAACTATATGGTAAAGCTGCTGCTATGGGGTAAAAAGTTCAAAGGGCACTTTGAACTTTTTGTGTCCAGGGACCAGCAGGCAAGAGAGGAGTTGCCGTGGCAGCAGGGGTAACTGACCCTGGTCATTGGGAGGAGGAAGGCTGCTTTTACACAAGGGGAGCAAGGAGGAATATGTGTGAGACTCAGGTGCTTCAGGTGGGCATCTGCTGGATTCCTTCGCTCCGTGATAACTGTGAATAGACACATGCAGCAACCCAGCCTGAGGAGGGTTTGAATAGCAAGTGTTCAGACCCCTCAGGAATAAAGGTTTGGGTCACACCACCAGGTAAGCCACCAGGACCTGCCTACGTGAGAGCTGAGGGTAAAGGGGATGTAGAATGGATAGGGGAGGGGGGAAAGGGGAGACGGTGAGTAAAAATGTGGCCTTGGGATCAACTCTAGTGATCTCAGGGGACAGTAACTTACCCAGTTTCTCCCTCTTCTGAGTTGCCCCTCAGGAGGGAAGGCCCACAGGCCCATGAGGAGCTGCTCCCTGCACCTGCGTGGAGAAGTAGATCTATAGGACACAAGGGGTGACTGCGGGGAAAGGAGACGTGGTTCCCAGCCCCTCCAGGGAAATGCTTGCTGCCCAGAACCTCAGCTGCGCAACTTCAGAGCCTCCCAGTGCTCCCTTATAGGTGGACTTTTCCTGTGTTGTTCAAACGTGCATAGAAAAGAGACAGATGAACTAGTAGAAGATTTGCTACCTGCTCCAGGGGTCAGGAAAGCCTTAGGTCCTCATACTCTCCGCAACTCCTGAGTTTTTCATTGACTACTATTCTCCCGGTGCTTATCAAATGCGAGTCACAAGTTTCCTGGGCCTTTAACAGCCCTTTGGGGCAGCCTGTTTTAGCTTCTTTTGACACTCCTACCTGGGAACCATTCCATGGAACCCAACACACTTTTATTGGGAAAAAGACATTGCTAAGTCCTGGAGAGAAGAAGATGTAGAAGACACAGTTCCTTCCCTCAGTGGCTTTATGTTTTTCATGGAGAGACGCAGTCTGTCACATTATGCATAACTTTATTAAAAGGGGTAATAAGTAACCATGACACGAAGTACCAAAGGAACAGAAACTGGTAATGATGGGACTCACTGCTGGCACGAAGGCAGGTTTGGGAAGAAGCATCTTGAAGGAACCGATGCTGACAGGGAGCCAGCCCTCAGCTACAATGGAGCCCTTCCTACACACCAGCTCTTGATCTTGAGGCAAAAGGAACACCCACAAGCATTTATTTGCCCTGGAGGATACATTGAGACCTCCCCCACTTTTTGCTTCATCTCTTGGGAATATCAGTTCCACTCTCAGTTTCAATTTTATGTCTGAGGGGCACTTTGCAGTGCAGTATATCTGTACTGTAAACAGTTAGCTTTTGTACATTTCCGATTACTCCCATCTTTAAGAAATGAGGTCTAATATTCTTATATTAGACTCAATACTATACTGTTTCACTTGCCTTGGGGCAGACCTGTAGAACTTACTATTCAGTACCTTGTATAACGCCTGCCTGAACACTGGATAACAATAATTCCTATAATACTATAGTTACTTTAGTAACTACAATTTACTGAATACTTATTCTATGCCAGGTATGGTACCAATCACTTTATATATATATTAACTCATTTAATTTTCATAAGGATACTATGAGGTAGGTACTCATAAAAATACCCATTTTACCGATACAGTTAACCGAGGCACGTCAGTTCATTCTTTCTGAGAGTGGTGGTGTATGAACACAAAGGTAACCTTTGGTCTTCATAGTCCCACATACTCTGAGGTATTTGTGGCCCAAAAGTCATAGTGTTTTTTCCTCCAGCATATCCTTGACGTAGGAGGACATATTTATTCCTATCATGTAGATGAGGAAATTTAGGCAAAAGGAATTTCCCAAAACTGAGTTTATGAAGCTAAGTTTCTGAGAAAGACTTGATTCCACTCTTATGTCCTCAGAGACCCCTTTGGATGGAGAGTCTGAGTCTTCCTGAGCCACACCGTCATTCTCCAGCACTCTAATGTACTTTTTTTTTCCTTAAATTTTTGACTGCATCGGGTCTTAGTTGCGGCACGCAGGCTCTTCCTTTAGGCGCACGGGCTTCTCTCTCGTTGTGGTGCGTGGGCTCCAGAGCGTGTGGGCTCCGTAATTGTGGCACACAGGCTCTCTAGTTGTGGCTCGAGTGCTCAGTAGTTGCGGCGTACGGGCTTAGTTCCCCTGCAGCATGTGTGATCTTAGTTCCCCGACCAGGGATCGAACCTGCATCCCCTGCATTGGAAGGCAGATTCTTAACCACTGGACCACCAGGGAAGTCCCTCTACTGCACGTGTATTTAGCAGAAGTCTTTGTTGTTCTAGGGCTGAGGGTTTTCACTATCATACCACCTTGCGTATATAAGTAGAAAACAATATATAATAAGATCTAATATGTACGGAGCCTATGGTTGCCATCTTCCTTTTTTCTTTTTTTCTCTTGGCCGCCTAGTATTCAGTCCCTTTCCCAATTTGGGGGAAATACTCATCGTAAGAATCCTGATGGAAGTCAGAGGGGCCATGTACACTCTCTCCTTCCTCTGACAGCTATGGCGCTGGCCTTTGACATCAGTTTGGTCAGTGGACACTTCCATGAGGACTTGAATTCTCATTCCCTTTATATTTGTGTCACTTACTCTGGAGTCATTTGCCAAGGCAGGGGGAGTATTCTGAGGGCTGCCAGGCTGTTCCTGCTGAAAGATGGTGTTGCGTTTTCTGCTTTTTGATTTTGTAGAGCTGCTGATTCCTGTGCACTTTTCCTGCCATCATTGCTTTGTCATTTTGAGGGTAGTGTGAACCCCTGAAAGCCTTTTCTGTATAAGTTATCCAGAGCTGCTTGCCTTCAACCAAGAGTGCTGATTGAGTTAGAGCTCTTTGTAGTTTGTGAAGCACCTCCATATGCATTAGTGCTTCTGGTCTGAAAAACAGCTTCATCTTCTATGTAACAGATGAGAAAACTCCAGCCACCCTGTAGCCTGATAGCAATTCTAGTTTTTATTTGACATGCAGAATGACTGTGATGAAAACAGTACATTCAGGAGGTGCTGGGGCTGCCTTTAAAACACACCTGGCATAATACACACAATCATTATGCTCTGTCTGCCCACCCCCTTCCGCTTCTGAGAGTGCCTGGTGGTCGGGCAGGATGAACACTGTGTGCTGGCGGGTCCCTGCACTAGGACCTTACCCTAGCTCACACACATCTCGCTGCAGCTCCTCAGAAGCTTTTTGTCAGCTGCGCTGCTCTCTCAGCTAGGGAGGGTTTGCTGGGGCCAGGGCCTGAGGCTGCTTCTCTAGCTACTCAGGGAGGGGAGAATTTGCTACGGGGAAGGGACGAGGGTGGGACGTGCTGATCCGGCTAAAGCAGGGGGTACTATTTAAAGCTGCATGCCTGCAGGAACAGCCTCTTCACAATGCTTCCTCCTGCGCCTTCCTTTTCCTGTTCTCCAGAGAGCACTTTCCTCTGTTCCGTTCCCCGTGCCCACCCATTCCTGTTGCCAGCCCTTCCTGCTCACTAGCCTGCGTGTCTTCCCAGAGCCCTGCCAGTTTACTACTCTGTCTCCTGGATCTTCTTGAATTGGGGTCTGTTCCCATTCGTGCCCGCCCCGCCTATCACTTCCTCTTCCCGCTCTTTAACAGTGCGTCTCTTAGTTTCCCTTCTCCCCAGGTGCACTTGCGCTACCTGGCAGGCCCCACATGGGTAGGAACCGAGTCTGAGTTTTTCAACAGTGTATGGCCAGGCAGTGGGCACAGGGCTTGCTTGAAGCATAGCAGGCAGGGACCCAGGGATCATGCATCATATGGAAGAATGACTGTGTGAGTGAGCGAGCGAATGAGTGAACTCTCAGCTCCCCCTCTTCCTGGCTGTCTCATGTGACAGTCCCAGCTCTTCTTCAAAGGCTTAAGAGAGGGCTTAGGTGAGATAGTGGGATGAATACAGGTAGAAGCCCCCAGCATGTGGGATCTGCTCAGGACACCTTTCTTAACTCTGAATCTGATTTCACACCACCAACCTCAAACCACCCAGCAAGCAGCACATCTCTTGTGATTCCTTCCTGCCTGCCCCCTTCCCATCTAAACCAGGGCGGCTGCTGCTGCTTTTTTTTTTGTTGTTGTTAAAACCAGGACTGCTGATGCTTTTTTTAAAAATTTTTATATTGGAGTACTGTTGATTTACAATGTTGTGTTAGTTTCAGGTGTACAGCTAAGTGATTCAGTCTTACATATACATATATCCATTTTTTTCTCAGATTCCCTTCCCATATAGCTCATTACAGAATACTGAGTAGAGTTCCCTGTGCTGTACAGTAGGTCCTTGTTGACTATGTATCTTATATATAGTAGTGTATATACCAATCCCAAACTCCTAATTTATCCCTCCCCACCACATTTCCCCTTTGGTGACCATAAGTTTGTTTTCAAAGTCTGTGAGTCTGTTTCTGTTTTATAAATAAGTTCATCTGTATAATTTTTTTTAGATTCTACATATAAGTGATATCATATGATATTTGTCTTTCTCTGACTTACTTCACTTAGTATAATAATCTCTAGGTCCATGCACGTTGCTGCAAAGAACATAAGCCATTCTTTCTTATGGCTGAGTAATATTCCATTGTATGTATGTACCACATCTTCTTTATCCATTCCTCTGTCAGTGGATATTTAGGTTACTTCCATGCCTTGGCTATTGTAAATAGTGCTGCACTGAACATTGGGGTGCACGTATCTTTTTGAATTAGGATTTTCTCTGGATATATGTCCACGAGTGGGATTGCTGGATCATTTGGTAGTTCTGTTTTTAGTTTTTTAAGGAACCTCCATACTCTTATGCATAGTGGTTGTACCAATTTACATTCCCACCAACAGTGTAGGAGGGCTCTGTTTTCTCCACACCCTCTCCAGCATTTATTGTTTGTAGACTTTTTTGATGATGGCCATTCTGACCAGTGTGAGGTGATACCTCAGTGTTGATTTGCATTTCTCTAATAAGTAGTGATGTTGAACATCTTTTCATGTGCTTTTTGGCCGTCTGTATGTCTTCTTTGGAGAAATGTCTATTTAGCTCTTCTGCCCATTTTTTTTATTGGGTTGTTTGTTTCTTTGATATCGAGGTCCATGAGCTGTTTGTGTATTTTGGAGATTAATCCCTTGGTCACTTCGTTTGCAAATATTTTCTCCCATTTTGTGGGTTGTATTTTTGTTTTGTTTATGGTTTCCTTTGCTGTGCAAAAGCTTTTAAGTTTAATTAGGTCCAATTTGTTTGTTTTTTTCCATTACTCTAGGAGGTGGATCCAAAAAGATCTTGCTGCGATTTATGTCAGAGAGTGTTCAGCCTATGTTTTCCTCTGCGAGTTTTATAGTGTCTGGCCTTACATTTAGGTCTTTAATCCATTTTATTTTTGTGTATGGTGTTAGAAAATGTTCTAATTTCATTCAGGTGGTGGAACTGGGAGGTGAGGTGGGGCATTTTGGAAATACACAGGGGCATTTTTATTTGTCAAGGTGATTAGGACACGATCTGTTGGCACTTAGAGGGTGGGAGCCGGGAATACCAACATCCTGTACTCTGTGGATAGTGCCATACACAATTAATTGTCCTGAGTCCTGCATGATTTCTGGTGCCCCCTCTTGCCCCAACATTTAAGTATAAAAAAAAAAAAGAAAGAAAAACAGGTGGGTTGATTGGAACACAGAGAAGAGGCAGAACCAAGGGAACAGTGGAGGTGGTGCCTGTAATCCCGGCCTTCCCCACCATGGCAGCTGAGCCTGCAGCCCCAGAGAACCCACGAGTAGCAGGGGAGGCAGTACACATGACTCTGGCTTCCTGGCCACAGCAGTGCCTGCAGCCACAAGTAGCTGGGCAGCAGTGGCAGTGGTACCTAGGATACCAGCCCACCAGCTGCTGAGGTGCCTGTGACTCTAGCCCCGTGGTCTACCACCTGCAGTGGTGGACCCTGCAAACCTGACAACACTGGACACGGCAGAGGCACCTGCATGACCCCAGCCGGCCTCCACCCTCCCTCCCAGTGGTAATGGAGCCTGTGACTCAGGGGATCTTGGACGCAACAGAAGAGCCCACCATCCTGGTGCACAAAGCAGCCACATCAGCAACACTGACCCCAGAGGAACAGAAATGATAAGGAGGGCAAGGGGCCACCCCTGTGACAGAGGTGGTAGAGGGTGGGAAGTACTGATTCTCAAACATAATTTATCAGAGGCAGCGCAGGTAAGAGAAGCTCAAAACTTGTCCTATAGTGCCACCTACTGGAAAAACAAAAGAAAAGCCTCTAATTTCTAAGCTGTTGAATTGTTAGAATCACGCAGAAAGTTGTTGGCTCCTTCAAATGCACCGGCAGAGGAACAATTCATCAAACACCGTGAAGAACCACAGTAACACCATACCACAAAAAGAAAATGACAGTTCTCCAGGAACCCAGCTTAAAGTCACAGACTATTGTGATCTCACTGGTAAGAGAATTCAAAATAGCTCTCATGAAGAAACTCAATGAGCTATAAGAAAACTCAGAAAGGCAGTTCAGTGAGCTCAGGAATAAAATTAGTGAACAGAAGGAATACTTTACCAAAGATGTTGAAACTCTAGAAAAGAGCCAAACAAATTCTGGAGCTGAATAAGTCAATAAATGAGATGAAGAATGCATTAGAAAGCATTGAAAATAGAGCAGACCATATGGAAGAGAGAATTAATGAGCTTGAAGATAGAAATCTAGAAATGATACAACTAGAAGAGGAAAGAGAAATGAGATATTTAAAAAATGAGGAAATTCTATGAGAGTTATCTCTTTTAGGAAGGGTGACATTAGGGTAATGGGTATCCCAGAAGGAAGAAAGTGAGAAGGGAGCAGAGAATTTATTTAAATAATATCTGAGAATTTCCCAAACCTGGGGAAGGAACTGGTTGTAGAAGTCCATGAAGCTAAGAGAACATCTAATTACCTAAATGAAAAAAGACCTTCTTCAAGACACATTATATTAAGATTGTAAGAAGTCAATGACAAAAAAACGACTTTTAAAGGCAACTGGGGAAAAAAGGATGGTAACCCACAAAGGAACCCCCATTAGGCTTTCAGGAGATTTCTTAGCATAAACCCTACAGGCCAGGAGGAAGTGGAATGACATTCTTAAAATATTAAGAGATAAAAGCTGTTGCCCAAGAATACTCTATCCAGCAAAATTATAGTTCATATACAAAGAAGAAATAAACACTTTCCCAGACAAACAAAAGCTGAGAGAGTTCATCATCACTAGACCTTCCTTATGAGAAGTGTTGAAAGGAGCTCTTTAGCAGAAACAAAAAGGCAAAAGTACATAAAACTTTGAGCAAGGTGATAAATAGAACCAGAAAATTGCAACTCTCAATCAGAATAGGTTTTAAACACTTCATTACAGCATAAAGGTTAAAGGGGGGAGCAGAAAAAAGTATAACTACTTCAACTTTGTAACAAGCTCACAACATAAAGAGATAATTTGAGACAACAGAAACAAAAAGGGGGAAAAGGAAGAAACCCATATAGGTAAATGAAGATAAGATGCTATCAGCAGAAAAAGGATTATTTTACCTATGAGACATTGTATACAAATCTCATGGTAACCACAAAACAAAAATCTAGAGCAGAGACACGAAACATAAAAAAAAGAGGAAACTGAGAAAAACATCATAGAAAACCCCCAAACTAGAATAGCAGACAGAAACACAAGGAAAATGAAACAATGGAGATATAGAGCAACCAGAAAACAAGAGGTAAATGGCAGTACTAAGTCCTCGTCTATTAATAATCACCCTAAATGTAAATGGATTGAATTCACAAATCAAAAGACACAGAGTGCCTGGATGGATTAAAGAACAAGACCTAACTATATGCTGCCTCTAGGAGACAAACCTCAGCTCCAGGGACACGCATAAGCTAAAAATGAAGGGATGGTAGATGATACTCCAAGCAAATGGCAGACAAAAGTGGATGTAGCCATACTCATATCAGACAAAATAGACTTCAAGCCAAAAAGATAACAAGTGACAAATATAGACAGTACATAGGGACTTCCCTGGCAGTCCAGCAGTTAAGACTCCGTGCGCCCAACGCAGGGGGACAACTTTATTAGGTTGCTTTTCCGAGCTCTTACCTCTGTGATTGCCTCAATTTTAAGTTTACTAGGGTTCCTCTTTAAAAAGAAAAAAAGAAAAAAAAGTTGACTGAAACAAAAAATTCAAAAAGAATTATTCAAAATTCACAGACGAAATAAATGTAAAAGAAACGTAATTATACTTTCAAGGGACTTTAAAGTTTGTAACACATCTGAAGTTATAGAAGCTTAAAATTGCAGTAAGACTTCTGGACACCCTATATATGTTATAAAAAGGTGCTCTAGATCTGATGTGGTCGAGGACCACTCACCTACACCTCGCACCTACTTAGAGCAGCCAACTGAAAACGTCCAGTCATCAAAGTAGGACGCAACGTGGTGTGGAGACCAGTGTCTGAAAGCCAGCTGACCCTGACCTCCACCCTGAGGGAAGAGCGCTGCTCCGGCGCTTACCAAGGCAAGTTTTGGGGCTTCTCTGAGCCTTGGTTACCTTATCTGTGAAATGAACCCGGGAACAGTTGTCTCTCTGGACAGTCTTGGGAACCAGATGAGAAGCCCAGCAGGGCTCACTGGACGACCCAAAGCAAACCGCCAGAGCCTCTATCCACAGCCCCGCCTTCACCTTTGTTCCTGCCAGTTACGCAACGGTGTAGGCACCCAGGAATGGGGGGAGCGACAGGTGGCCTCCGTGCCCTCCTATGTCGCGCCAAGGGCACCCGGCCGCGCTCCAGGGTGCGCTGCGGGTAGGGGCGTCTGCCCTGCCGGCAGCGCCCCGGGCCCTCTGGACTCGCGTCCCTGGCTGTACCCTGTGAGGGCTTGAAGCCCGGGTGCAGCTCGCACTTGGCCTTGGCTCCCCGGCCCGTGGCGCCGGGCGGGGCAGCGGCGGGACCTTTCCGGAACTTTCCTGGGGTGGGGGTGGGGGTGGGCTCGCTCTCCCCGCCTCCAGCTTCCGCCCAGGGCCGGGCGGGCCCCAGCAGAGGCGAGAGCCCTCGCAGGGAGCGGCTGCTTTTGCTGCACCAACGCTGTGGCCGGAGGCTCTGCGCACCCCTGGGTAAGAGGCATCCTGCGGCCTATATCGGGCACTTGGCCAGGAGAGGGGGACCGGGCGGGGACAGAGATCACCCATAAGGCCGACTGTTAACCCAACTCTTTCCCAGCAGCTGGGACTGCGCGGCCCCTGTGTGTCGGGTTACATCCCTCTTCACACTTTTCTTCCCCACCCCCGGCATCTACAGCTAGTGCTGCCCTTACTGGAACCCGGGTCTTGGGACTCCTTCCGGCAGTGTCGGGCCTCGGGGTCGCGGAGAAGCTGACCTGCGAGGGGCGGTTAAAAACCCGAAGTATCCGTCGTCTTGTGTATGGGAATTTCTTGGTATCTTAGTGTGTGGGAATTTCTGGCACCTTCCGCTTGTTGACACTCAGCATGGTTCCCAGGGCGCAAGGGGTGCTCAGCCCCCGGGGGTAGGAAGTCTGCTTGCCCACAGTGGGGCACATTTATCCACACAGCTCGAGGCACGGAGGGGCGCTCAAGGAATCAGCTTCAGCTGCGGCTGGAACCAGCAGAGGAGAGCATTTAGGGCACGTGCTGAGCAGGAACTGGTGGAAAGGGTAGAAAGGGTCCTCTCGTGGAATTGGGTCCTTTCCTTTCCTCTTCGCTTCTCTCTTTTAGTTATAAAAGAATCCCAACCTAGCTTCTTACTCAAAGACACAGTGAGCAGAGCCTCTGGATTTGCCTGGGCTGCCCATTGCTGTAATGTAGGGTTCTGACCCATTTTTCTGACAATTGCCACTTTGGCATTTCTGGGAAGACTAAGGACCACTTTTTGGTGCAGTACTTTTGAAGGTGTAACATAAAAGGCATAGAATTATAAAGGAAACCTATTTCAAAACACTTGTCAACATATGAAAAGAATTTATGCAGTAGTATATGTGCCTTTAGAAAAATGAATGCATTAAGTAACATGATCTAGCAGTGGCTCTAATAGCTATCATAATTTTGAAATAGTAATGAACACAAATAATATTTCAGGATTTGGGCAATGCTTGTAATGTAAGAAAATATTTGTGATTTCTATTGGTGACACAGTAATAGGTACTACTGGTACTGCTGGGGTTTCTTGCATAAATATATGAAGAAAGTGCTAAAGTTCAGTTAGAGATTAGTGAAAATAAAGATAGAAATTTTTATCTTCCACCCAAGTTCAGGAAGTCAGGTCACATGGCTTCTGGTCTTGACACTTCCACTGACTAGCAGCACGAGCTTGTCTTTTGGACTTCTTTTCACCTTGGCTTCTTCATTGTACAGTGGAGATAATCGTACCTTCCCAAGTATTTAAGGTATCCAGTATTGCACCTGGCACAGAGGGGTGAGATAGGTACCATTTATTAGAACTTGTCTCCCTCACTAGACCCCAAGCTTGTGGCAATCACCATTATGTCCCCAATCCTGGTACATGGAATGTAGTCAATAAATATTGTTTGAATGAATAAGTGCATTGGAGAGGATTGCTTGTAACTACATCTAAAAAACCCAGAATTTATCCAGGAGACAGCTGGTGGTTTGCGAAATGACTCTGCTTAAAATTCGAGCTGCTTTTTCCTACTGGCTGAACAATGTAGAAACACATCTGGAGCTGGAGGGCTTGAAATGTCAATCAGGGCCTATGGGTCTGTGCGTGTGGGTCTGTGTGGCTGGTGTTTTGCCAGAGAAAATGAAATTGAGTGTTGATAGGAAACTAGAACTCCTTTGCAGAACAGTTTCTCCTCCATCTTGCCTGTGTCTAGGCCTGTTAATCTGATGTGATGTAACGCAGGAAATTGTCTTATAGGGAATGGAGACAGACCCATGATGAGGCATTTCTGGACACAGATGCACATTTCTCTTTTCTCTTTTCACGTTTCCCTGCTCTGTCACCCATTACATAACTCCTCTATGACCCTTGAAGATTTGGTAAAAAGGAGCAGAAGGTGAAAGTTGCTACAAGCTGCCTAGACTAGACCTAAAGCCAACTAGTTGCTTCTTAATTCCCAGCCTTAAAAGTCTATGTAATCCAATAAATGTGGATGGTAATAGGAAGAAGAAAAGTAGATCCAGCCAGTGAAGCCTGTGGTTTACTTTGTAAAATTGCTAAGTTGGGGCAGAGAGATGGGGAGAGAACTTTGTAAAGAACAGTAAATTTAGACCACGCTGGGTCTGTCTACGCCTGTAACTTTGAAGAGGGCAAATGCTGGTGTTATGAACTGAATTGTGTCCCCTCAAAAATTCATATGTTGAAGCCCTAATCCTCGTACCTTAGGATCTTACTATTTGGAGAGAGGGCCTTTAAAAAGGTAATTAACGTCAAATGAGATCATAAGCGTGGGGCCCTAATCCATTACGACTAGTGTCCTTATAAGAAGAGGAAAAGACACCAGGAGTGTGCAGAGACAAGACCATTTGAGGGCATAAGAAGGTCCAAGCCTAGGAGAGAGGCCTCATGAGAAACCAGACATGCTGACACCTTGATTTTGGACTTCTAGCCTCTAGAACTGTGAGAAATCAATTTCTGTTGTTTGAGCCACCCAGTCTGTGGTATTTTGTTATGGCAGCCTGAGCAGAATAATATACAGGCTGAGGAATTTTACATTGAATGTGAGCTCTTTATTCTCTTTCTTCCTTTGTTGCACTGACCTTCAAGGCCATGTGTTCCAAATGATGTTGCTAAAAGATGGAGGAGGAAGGCTCAACCCAGATAAGTTTTCTCGTGTCAAGCCGCTGATATTTCTGGTTCAATTTTTGCTGTAGGATAGCCTGATGTTAATCAGGCAGACTAATTCAACCTGGACCTTGCCCTTTGAAAACAAAAGCTAAGCATCTGACCTTTTGGTTCTGCAGGTCCATGGGATGAGCCCTCCTTGAGGCAGTGGGTGCCACATGTCTGGTTGCATGAGTGGGGTTGACTCCCAGGGTAACTGAGAATCTCAAGGTGAAAAGAGTTGGTTAATATATCAAAATATTATACTGCTGCAATTACATAGGGCCCCAAGAGGCCTTGCTCTTGAACCTCCAGCCTCTAGAACTGTGAGAAAATAAATTTCTGTTGTTTAGCTGTGGGTTCTCTCTCTCTCTCTTTTTTTTAATGGCAGCTCTAACAAGTTAATATAATTTGGCACTCTATTCTAAGTCGTGATCCCAGCAGGTCCATCACTTTCTCTTAGGACCCCTCTCCTTTACCTACCCAAGAATATCTTATGCTCTCTTTCTACAGACACTCTGTATTGTCCCTTGGATCCTGTCTGAGGTCATTAAGGCCTTCTTCACCTTCATGGTCCTGACTGTTAGGAAGAACAGTCTTAAGCAAATGACCAGCCTAGCTGCTGAGCCATGTACAGAGCAGATGCTTTTATAAATGCATGGTGGGTGATGGGATGATGGTGTTGGTGATCATCCTTAAGTACCATGGGGTAATTCTTTTCCAGTCATAATGACTTTACAAATTTGACCCTAGCCCAGCCCTCAGGGAGCTTTCATTCTGTGTAGCTGGGAACCAGCAGCTCTAGCCCAATCTACAGTAATGGAGAGGGAATAGCTGTGTCTTTATCCTGGGACCAATCCCTGACTTCTGGAAGGGGGAGGCCTCAATCTTGGGGCCTATGGTGATTTCAATCTATGATACTTTCTTTTTCCCTTGGCAGTTTGCTGTAAGGCAGCCCATGTTGTCTTCATAGGAAAATGGTGTGTTTTAACAATCACCTTGTTTACAGTATAGATTGTGAGAACATCCCAAGGAGGCGCTGCGTTTAGTAAATGTGGTTTTGTGTTTCTGTGAGCATGTGCGTGGTGCTTTAAGTGGGTGACAGGCCATCCTATTTTCTGGCCAACTGGGTTTGCACGATAATCGTGAGCCTTTCAAGGTCTAGGTAATCAAATCCAAGCTTGTTTTGAGTCATAGAGTAGGAGGGACCTTTAAAGTCAACTGGACACATCCACTTATTTTACGCTCGTGGAAGAGGACTCAAAGTGGTTGCGACTTGCCCGTGGCTCCACAACGTCTGTTTCCTCACTTATAAACAGGGATGATAATACCAACGTCTCGGGTTGTTGCGAGAAATTATGTGATTCACAGTGTAATGCCTGTCACATAGAAAACCTTCAGTAATTTTTTCTGATGTTTTTGTTGTGTCTGGGATAGTGCACAGCAACTGCCCAGTGAATCATGGTCAGCAATGGTGCTGGTGTCAGACTCGGGGGAAGAGAAAGGGAGATATGGTTTCCATTCTGATATGTTCAAGGCTTGGTTACAAACCATTGTCATTCTTTGCTGCAGTAGTTTAGAGCTCCAGTCAATTTATGGAGTTAGTAGGACAAGTATTCACCTTTGAGTATCTGCTTGTGAACCTCTGTTTCCCTTTTCCCCTCGTTTAGAGGATCACAGAGTTTAAAAAAGGAAGGGACCTTTGAAACTACCCAGTCCAATCCTTTATTCCACTGATGAAGAAAACATGACCCAGAATAGTTAAGGACAAGCCCTACCTGGCACTACCTGGAATGTGGACTTGGGTCTCCTAACTCCTGACATGTCCTCAGACAAGGCTTTTGCAGGAATGGGAAACTGTGTCATTTATTTAGACATAGGAAAGACACTAGCTTAGGGAACCTGGCACACCTGTTACTGTGTCTACCCCCTCATTCTATCCTAACCATTAAAGTATTGAACTTGGCATCTCTTCAATCACGTTCAAACAACACATGTGTAACGTGTAATTAAAGAGTCTCTTCTCATTGTGTTAAGACCTCACACGCTGGATTCCATGGAACAATATGCCTGACAAATTGACCAGTCCCTGTTTATAATGAAACTCCACTCCTCAGAGGCTTCTTGTATGTGAAACTCTGAGTGGGCATTCCAGCACTCCAGAGGCTGATGAGTAATTTTATTGTGATCGTTGAATGGGTTCAGGAGATCAAGGCAAAGGTGGATCCCTGCTGTGTGACTGGAAGCAAATTAATTCCACATTAGGCCTCCCTCTCCTGTGTGTCTTGTTGTACAGTCTCAGGATGGACACACACAGGCATATGCAAACATTGAAACCTTCAGTATACTTGACTAGAGGCCAACTGTGAATGGTGGGGTTGAAGGGGAGCTAAATTGTGATGATTTATACACTAGAACATGAGTGGTCAAGCTCCCACTGGCTAAAATAAGCAGAGAAACAAGGCACTTCCCCCCATATAATTCAGACAAAACCTTTAACTTTCAGTTGAAATAATCCAATTGACTGTCTTATTGTTTCTTTTTCTGGAGCCGTAATGTGAGAGAATTCTCTTTCTGTAAATAGGATTTTTATTTTCTGCTTAGCAAATGTATGGTTTGGTGAAGTTGTCAGTCCCCCCCCCTATTGCAAAGCTCTCTGATTGTAAAATGAACATAGGCTAGGGAAACTTGTAGGAAATTTCTCAGTAGCAAAGGGAGCCACTGTTTCATTGCCATGTCCTCATTAGTAACTTTTTTTTTTTTTTTTTTGCTGTACGTGGGCCTCTCACTGTTGTGGCCTCTCCCCTTGCGCAGCACAGGCTCCGGACGCGCAGGCTCAGCGGCCATGGCTCACGGGCCCAGCCGCTCCGCGGCATGTGGGATCTTCCCGGCACGGGGCACGAACCCGTGTCCCCTGCATTGGCAGGCGGACTGTCAACCACTGCGCCACCAGGGAAGCCCCCTCATTAGTAACTCTTAATCAGTAATTCTTTAAAGAAAATTCCTACAGTTTCCCCCTAAAGAGTTAGGGAACTAAAAAACCCAGTGTGACTCAACCCTGAGTCATCAGGGAGCCGTCCGGGATTGTTTCTGTTGCCTGGACGATTTTCTCTTGGTCCACTACTAGAGCACTACCTTCACAGCTTCACGTTTAAACAAATATTTGGCATTGTAACAGCTCTAGAGGTAGAGTTCCAACATGGCCCTGCAGGCCTAAATGAAGATTGCCCCATTTTCTTTATTTGTTAACAAAATAGTAATCCAGTTCCTGAATTCAAGGGGAGGTGAGCTGAGAGGAAGGGCGCCACCTGCCTAATCCCTTCTCGGGCTCAGCTCCTTAGGCTCCTTCGTTCTCAGGGCCCTCAAGGGGCGTGGTTTCCTTCTCTCTCACCCTGCTTTGGATCTTCACTGCACTCTGAGTAGTCCAGTACTGTTACTTACACCGTCTCTCCAGTATAGCCACCTGAACAAGGTCCCGGTTCACATCCTTCCTTCTTTATCCCCTATGGCTAATTTGTCACAAAAATTCCTTCAACATCTGTTTTGCATTCACACCTTCATCTCTGTTCTCCTGTCTATTCGAAGCCCTTGCTGGTGCCTGAATTTCTGAATCAGCCATTTAATGGACCTTCATATTCCTGGTTTTCCCTGGGACAATAGACTCTTCTTATTCATCCCGGGTTCCGCAGTGCTTACCCCAGTGCCTGGGACATAGTAAACACTCAAAAATGCTGAACTCAACTGAATTACTCTAAGTCATCCTTTCGACTCCCCCCCCAGGGGGTCTTTTTCAGTTTCCTTAAGAACTTCCAAGGGCTCTCACTGCCTTTAGCGGGGACCACAGCTCGTGTGCAGCTAGGGCTGAGTAGTAACAAAGGAGTATCGTAGGCCACGTGGGGCTGGGTGAGAGCTGGAACCTCGTGCAGGGTCCAGATGGGCAGTGATGGCTCAGCTCCAGCCCAGAGAGTTGACATGGGAGAATGTGGGTTCAGTGTTGTCAGAGAGGCCAATAATCTGGAATCTCAAGGGTAAGATATCCAAAAATTTTAATGTTGGCACTAATTCAAAATTTAAGCAGAATTTGTGAGTCAAACAGAACACAGCTCTGGTCTGCATTGGGCCTGCAGGTTGCTACTTTGTGACCCCTAGATGAGATTACGAATTGTCTAGGATTAAGCTTCCAACCCCAAATTTTACTTAATATGCCTATACAGTCTTATTTCTCTGTCTTCCCAGTTGGCACCAGCTTAGGCTCCCTTCTCCTTGTCCACAGTTATGCCATGCTCATTCTAGCATTTGGGATTCCATCTCCCAAATCCCTAACTTGTCCCAAACTAGCCCAGATCGGCCCTTGCCTAGACTTCCCTGTTTCTGCCCACACAATGCCTCTCTCTTCAGCTGCCATGATTCAACTTTGGCTCCGTCCCCACAGGGGCCCTTCTTACCTCTCATCCAGTCATTCTCTTTCCCTTACCTCTGTCTTATCTGAATCTTTCTTTCTTTTTTTTTTTTTTTTTTGCGGTACGCGGGCCTCTCACTGTTGTGGCCTCTCCCGTTGTGGAGCCCAGGCTCCGGACGCGCAGGCTCAGCGGCCATGGCTCACGGGCGCAGCCGCTCTGCGGCATGAGGGATCTTCCCGGACCGGGGCACGAACCTGTGTCCCCTGCATCGGCAGGCAAACTCTCAACCACTGCGCCACCAGGGAAGCCCTTTATTTGTATTTCTAATGCTAGCACTGAATCAGGCCCTTATCATTATACCTGGACCTCTGTACTAGTCTCCTAACTGATGTCCAGAATTGGTTTTGTCTCTCTTTTGATTTAATTTTCTCCTGGACACTAGATTGATTTTCTCAAAGCTTTCCCCTCTGTTCTGAAAAGTTTGATATATAAAGCCTCAGTTCCCTAGCATGGCCCTTTATAATCGGGCTATGATGTTTCTTTATTATCTACTCCTCTCAATATCAGTCATATCTGGTTGGCCTTCCCAGCTTATTAGTCAGGGTCTTATGAAACAGTTGGCACACTCAAACAGTGCTGTTAAGAAGGGTTTCATGAAACAACTATTTACAAAGATGTGGGCAGGGTTAAAGGGAACCAACAAGAGTGGTGAAGCAATGGTATTGATTTGGGGCCTGAAGAAGCAAGTAGAGGGATTACTAGAACCTTGAGTCAGGGCGGTAGCTGAGGGGAAGGCCACCCCACAGGAACCAAGGCCTTCAGCTGGAGGAATCCAGCATTGCTCAGCTGAGGCTTGGCTGCGAGGGGTCTGGGGAATAAATACCCGAATTTCATTCTTTTCGCATCCTCTGATCTCCTGGTGCCTCCCACTGGCTGAATCCAACTGGAAGCCAGAGGACCAGGGAGGCCAGCTGATGCGCACCTTGCAGGTCAGCTCCCAGGGTTTGGAGAGGGCAGAGAAGGCTGGAGAGAGGTCTGGAGGGCAGTAGCCTACTCTTTGATTCATTTACCTATGCTGTTCCCTCCCATAGCATCTTCACCTGTCCAGATGCTGCCAGTCTTTTACGTGCTGCTCAGATTCTGTTTCACCAAGTTTTCATTGATGATTTCTTCTCTCCTCAAAACACCTAAGGTGTTTAGCTCATACTGATTACATTGTACTTTGCTTCTGCTAGTTAAATCTAAGATATGGGATATAAACCCAGATTTTTGGAAGCCGGCGCCAACTTTCCTTCCCCTAATCCAGAGATGATGTAGGTGGTGGAAAATACAGGTGCCTCATTTTCTGGCAACTGTCCCTGAGGAGGTGGCTAGAGAGTGCTGCACTCCTGGTAGGCTGCCGAGGTTTTCTGCCTGTTGCCACCAACTCTTTGGACCCCAGGGTTGACAAGAAGGGCCCAGATACTCGATAAGTGTTGTGGGGATAGATGGGACCAGAGTTAGAACCAGAGTCTCCAACCATCAAGAGGTTTCAATCTCTCTGAGAAAACAGATGCATCAAAATGCCAACAAATAACAGTGACCACAAGGAAGTTCCAAGAAGGGCAAGACAGGTACCATGACTTGTAGAACCAACCTGGGCTGGAGGGACTAGAGAAGCTGGGACTTGGACTGCACTTTGGGCCACGGCTAAGATGAGGAGACAGGAAGGGGCATTTCAGAAGGGAATAATAGCCGGGGGTTAAGGGGCTAACGTGTACTCCATTCCACTAGAAGGTAAGTTCCGTCAGCACAAGGACCTGATGTGACACGTTCACTGGTTTTTTTCCCAGCACAGCTCCTGGCGTAATGAAGGATAGGATCTCAGTAATTGTCTTAGTCTGTTTGGGCCGCTATAAGAAATACAGTAGCCCCCTGTTATCGGTGGGAGAATACGTCCCAAGACCCATCCCCCTCCCCCGGCCCCAGTGGATGCCTGAAACCATGCATAGTACCGAATCCTGTATATACTATGTTTTTTCCTCTATGTGCATACCCGTGATAATGTTTAATTTATAAATTAGGTACAGTAAGAGACTAACAATAATAAAATAGGACAATTATAACAATGTACTATAATGACAGTTATGTGAATGTGGTCTTCAAAATATCTTGCTGTATGAATTTAATGCCTTTTCCATCCTAACTAAGCACTTATCACACCGGGGCTGTAACTTTGGCAGTATGAGATGCAACATCAATACTAACACGAATTTCTTTTTCCTTCTTCATAATTTCATGGATAGAAGATTCATTCCTACTGTAGACCTTAGCACTCAGTATATGATTTCTTTTATTTTCTTAAGTCAAGAACTTTCACCTTTTCAATTAGAGGGAGCATTTTACATCTTTTCTTTGGCAAATCCAAATTGCCAGCATTGCTCCTCTTGTGCTTTGGGGCCTTCATTAAGTGAAACAAGGGAGACTTGAACACAGCACTGAAATACAGTTGATCTGATAACCGAGGTGGCCACTAAGTGACTAAGGGGCAGCATACGCTGGACAGAGTGATGATTGATGTCCCAGGTGGGGTGGAGTGGGATGGCGTGAGATTTCATCACACCACTCAGAATGGCATGCAGTTTTGAACTTATGAATTTTTTATTTCTGAAATTAAAAATTTAATTTCATTTAATATTTTTGGACTGAAGTTCACTGTGGATAATTGAAACCACAGAAAGCAAAACTGTGAGTAAGGAGGGACTACTGTACCACAGACTGGGTGGCTTATAAATGACAGAAATTTATTTCTAACAGTTCTAGAGTCTGGAAGGTCCAAGATCAAGGTGCCAGCATAGTTGAGTCAGGGCCAGTGTCTTTTCCCTGTGTCCTCACATAGTAGAAGGGGTGAGGGATCTCCCCGGACCTTCTTTTACAAGGCACTAATCCCATTCATGAGGGTTCCACCCTCATAACCTCATCCCCCCCAAAGGCCTCACCTACTAATACCATAACCTTTGGGAGTTAGGATTTCAACGTATGAATTTTGGAAGGGCACAAACATTTAGAGCATAGAATGAATTAGCAGATGGATGGATTTATTCAGTACCTTTGTATGTCAGATGTGTACACAGTGAAGGAAGGTAGCACTTAATTAATTCAGAAACACTCTATTGAGTGTAGAGGAAAACACAAAGCACTAGGACACATCCCTACTCAAGCTAGAAAGGGAAAGATGTACACACATCTCACTACCTTTAACCTTCCAATATTTAAATTAGACATTCTAATGTTAAAAAAAACTTTCCCTTGGGGAATCCTGTGGTGGTCCAATGGTTAGGACTCCATGCTTCCACTACAGGGGGCCTGGGTTTGATCCCTGGTTGGGGAACTAAGATCCTGCAGGCCACACAGTGCGGCCAAAACCAACCAAACACCTTTCCCCTGAAATTTGGCTCACCTTTTTATTGGCCTACCTTATCAGTAACTGGCAAGCTCTGCTGTTCTTCCATTAGCATCTAAAGCTAATAGACTGGGAATGGGACCAGGACTGGGTGGGGAAATTTCTGTCCATCTGCACAGGTCCTTGTATGTAGTAGGTACTCAATGAATACTTGTAGAAACATTCTTAGATACAGCAGAATTGTGGCCATGCAGATTTCATGTAACTCTTTCTTTCCATAAAGATATGATTGCACATTTAGCATAGCTAAATGTAATTTAATCTGCATACCTTTTGTGTAGGAAATAAATCTGTAAATAAAAATATAGCTTAGGTGATGTTTTTTGAGCACTTCTGGCTGATGACACCTCTCTTTTATCAAGGTTAAATGGCTAAAATATATGGGAAAACTTTCCTTGTTGGAGAAGATATCCCGTTTCAGTACATTAATAGAGTGGGACAAAAGAGAGGACCGCCCGGTGCTGTATTCTTCAGGAGTAATTATTGCATTAAAAAATCATACCGTAGCTATGTTATTTAGTTGCAAAACTTGGCTCACTCACTCACATAATTATAGCATTCAACAGTAATATGTAATTAAATTGCTTTTTAAATGCCACCTGACAGTTCAGCGAGTTTGTAAGGAGAAGGAGTAGAGCAAAATTTGTTAAACATGTAAAATCTTCCATCTGACTGGACAGTAGTGAATGCACTTTAGTGTATTAAAATGTACCTGGGATTTGTTTTCAATGAGGCATGGTGAAACCAGCACATCAGGAGATGACCACCATGAAGGACAAAGTTTTGAATCCGAGTTCCCTAGGAATGGGAGGCCTGGTACACCATGTACCCGGGCCACATGGGGAAGCATGCAGGTTGGTCAGGAGGCAGAAAAATTAAGGAAAACCTGTAATGTGGTTTTCATGAGGCAGGGGGAACAGGCGGACCAGGTTTGGGATTGGCTAATTTGAATAATTTTAGTGGGCTCTGGCGTATAGGGACTGCCCTGGTTGTCTGATGTCTGGTCCTGGGATGATCAGGGCAGAAGAATGTTGCCTTCTGGAATGTAAAAGCCAGACAGAGGAAGTGGTTCGGGTATGGACTCTGGGTTTGTTGGCTTTACCTATCAAAGGTGTGCTCCTAGACTGAGTTGTGTACTGTCTTTAGGAGTTGGTTAGCCCTGAGAGGGGCAGTCTCTTTAGGATTAACAAAGTCCCCAGATGTCAATCAATCATAAAATACAGAAATTAAAAACATGATTAATACAGTAGGATTCAAAATATCTCCAGGAAGGTTTCATGAAGTGTCTTATTCAGTGCCATTGATAAGTGCCGCAAATATGCCTACATACTTGCATGTACTTCGGATTGAGATGAGATCACATTAAGGTACCATAGCATTTGGGCGGCAGTGTTTGGTATTTTCCTGGCAATCCAGTCACAGTGACCATTTCCTTCCTGAGATTTTTTCCATATTTGGACCTGCCCTTTGATAGTTTAAGTCAGAGGGTGTGATGGCCAATATCCTGTGTCAACTTGACTGGGCCACAGGGTGCCCAGATGTTTGGTTAAACATTATTCTGGGTGTGTCTATAAGGGTGTTTCTGGAGGAATCAGTAGACTGGGGAAAGAAGATTGTCCTCCTCGGTGTGGGTAGTGTCATCCAATCAGTTCAAGGTCTGAATAGAACAAAAAGGCTGACCCTCCCACGAGGAAGAGAGAACCCTTCCTGTCTGCCTGCCTTGACCTGGGACACTGGTTTCCTCCTGCCTTGGTACTTGAACTGAAACATCAGCTTTCTGGGTCTTGAGCCCACTGTTCCTTTGGACTGAAACTCCACCATTGCCTCTCCTGGATCTCCAGCTTACTGACTGCAGATCTTGGGGCGTAGCCTCCATAATCGTGTGAGCCAATTTCCAGGAGTGCCCTTTGTATAATAGGGAAAGTGATGATGTTTGCTTTGGTTCTCTCCCTCTCACCTTTCCATCACCTCCGGTTTAATCCTGGTTTTGTCCTTTTTTGGCTGTGTGGCCTTGATGTAACCAGTCTCCTGGAGCCTCACTTTTTTCAGCTGGTAAATTGGGGATGATATGTCTACCTCTAGTGCCTAGCACAGTGCCTGGCACATCGGAGTCTGCGATGGTGCAGTGATGAGCCAGTTTTACAATAGGGGTCAGGATCTAGCTTCAGATTATCCAAAGTAGCCATGGTATGCTGGCAAGGGGTGGGAGGGGCTTTTGCAGAGAACTGGTAGAGGGAGGGACCAGGCCAGTTCAGTGAGTCCCAGAGGGGTGGGTGGGCAGAGTGCCCTAGAGGAGTGCAGTAGGCACTAGAGGTGGATTTACCCAGAAGCAAATGAAGTTTAAGCTTTTGGGCCTCTCTCTTGCACAGGTCTCTGTGGGTGCTGGGAGTTCCAGGAGCGGAGGGGTAGCCAGGTTATAACCAGAAAGCATTATGCTTACGTTTCTGTTAAACTGCCTAAGAGAGATCTCAGAAGAGTCTTGACTCACCAAGGATCCAGACATTTATTTGGACTTGTTTTCTCATTCCAAATTAATATTAACTATCTAATTTTGTATTTGTAATTTTGGGTCTCCAACATGTATAGGCTTCAATGCCCATAAAACCTGGATCTGCCCCTGCCTGGAGGGCTGCCCTTCTGGGGGATGGCATGTGGAGCCCCAGCAAAGAGGTCATCTTGAGATTCGGAGCCGGGAGAAGGTCCAGACTGGGAGCTCTCCACCTCTGAATTGCAGGCTCCCGCTAATGCCTGCGTTGCTGCTCCAAAGGGCATTCAGAAAAAGTTGCTGTTCACGGAAAGGACTCACTGTAGCTCTGACCCTGCTGCAGATTCAAGTGACCTTTGGAAGATCACCTCGGCCCTCTGAGCCTCAGTTTTCCCATTTGTAAAGTGGTATCGATACCTCCAGTGTAGACTCAGGTATGGGTCCTGTGAATTGTAAAGCTCTAGGCACTTGGGAGGGAAGTATCATAATTGTGTTGCTACTATTTGTATTTCTGTTATCTTGCTATTACTTGAAATAGGCTTAGACCTTAACATTTCAGTGACTAAAGAGCAAAGGTAATGTCCACCCTGACACACTGTTTTTTGATTTCTGTTTTTTGCTGTTTCATTCATTCGTTCATTTTAATTTTTTATTGAGGAAACTTTCCAGCATATACAAAAATTCACAGATTACCACAAGGAATGCCCATATATATATCCATCAGTTGGCTTCAGATTATTATCAACTCTGAAATGCCATTTGCAGCAATGTGGATGGACCTAGAGATTATCATACTAAGTGAAGTAAGTCAGACAGAGAAAGACAAATAACATATGATATCACTTATATGTGGAATCTAAAAAAATGATACAAATGAACTTATTTACAATTACAAAACAGAAGTAGACTCAGACATAGAAAACAAACTTATGGTTACCAAAGGGGAAAGGAGGGGGCAGGGATAAATTTGGAATTGGATAAATTTGTATTTGGCAACAGATACAGACTACTATATATAAAATAGATAAACAACCAGGACCTACTGTATAGCACAGGGAACTATATTCAATATCTTGTAATAACCTATAATGGAAAAGAATCTGAAAAAGAATATATATATATATATATATAATGGAATCACTTTGCTGTACACTTGAAACATTGTAAATCAACTATACTTCAATTAAAAAAAATATTATCAACTCATGGCCAATCTGATATCATCTACACTCCTACCTACTCACCTCCTGTAATATTTTTGAGCAAATTCCAAATCATTTAAACGGCAAGAATCCCAGTATTTTAAAAATTTAAGGGCCCATAAAAACTTACATCAATACTATTATTCTACTCACTCATCCCCCAAAAAACTTAAAATTTTTTTCTTCCAATTTATTTAGTAAGCTAAAATTTAATATCATATATTCCCTCCCAACTCACTCCCTGGGGCATAAGTTACTTTACATTTGAATTAAATAAAATTCAGCTGGTAGACATTTTCCCTGAATTATCTCTTAGGTCTAACACTGTGAGAACTCAATTGAGGAGTAAGTTTGAATTAAACTCTGCTCTTTAATCAGGGAGGTGACCTTAGGCAGGTGCCTAACTTTACACTAAGCCTCAATTTTCTCGTCTGTAAATGGCGATACTAACACCCTCTTTACAAAGTTATTGTCTCTGAGACAGCATAGGTACAACTAGTAAACACTCAGTAAATGTTAGCTATTATTATTAGGATAGTTTCTCCCTACCTTTTCTTATCGAACCCTGTCTTCTGGAAGTAATTTTGTTGAGAGATGTAAATAACTGACGATAGCCTTGGCTGATTTAAGTTAAGAGGCCCAGCAAGCCCAAGGGGGAGGAGCGAATGGAGGAGGAAGAGCCTTCCAGGAGTCTTACCACCTGGGCACTAGGTGTGAGCCCAACCCATGCTGTGTAGACAAGGTTCACTTGTGTCTCAGAGACTGGGACCCACAGGGATGCAGACCCTCAGGACATCACAGCTCAGCATAAGCTTGGCTGGGAAGCTGGAGGTCCAGAGGTCAGGTAGGAGGAACGGGGTGGGTGGTGAGAGGTGGAGGCTGTTCACTGTCTGTTTTCCTCTTTGATTTTTGAAGTTTTCTACAAAGATGATATAATAAAGGTTGGCCTTGTAGTTATTGAAACAGAAAGCAATGAGGGCCCAGCCTGGCATGGGCTTGAGATAAGACAGTTGTGACCCATACAAAGACCCCCTGTTTCCTCAAGAGCAAAAATAGCTGAAAGATTGACTGAGTCTTGCTGGCCTGTTGGGTCTTTCATTAAGATGCTCTGAATAAGCCTTGTTTAGAGGCCAGCTCTTTTTGAACTGGGCCAAGTGTCCTAGCTGACACCCGGTGAGTGGCATGCACGTGGCATAGGATTAGAGAGCTCTCGACACTGGCGGTCTGCGGCTTGTCCCAGAAAGCCTGGCTGTGAGAGGTGGGGGAGTCCCAAAGACTTGTCTAGACCAGGGGGTCTGGAGTCAGCAGCCGGTGATGTAAGTAGGAGATGCCTAGCAGGCTGTATTATTTTTCAATCAGCAGGGATTTTACTTCAGTCAGACTACAGCTAGAACAAAGCATTTATTTTGATTCTTTGAAGGAAGCCCTCAACTGATTTAGCATTAATTGAATTTTTATCTAACTTAAAAGCATGACGTTATTTAACTAGGACATGTATTTGTTATATGAAATACATTTTTTTAAATTAAATAAATGTGCCACTTGTTAAATGAAAGTTAATTTTGCCCTATTTATTGATCCTTTTAAAGAGTGGGTGTTTCACCTTGTAAGAGGGTAGAGAGAAAGCAACTGCATTCGCCTGCATCGTTAGTGGGTAATTCTTATTTCTTAACCTAACAGGTAGATGTGTTTCAGGCTCCCTTCTAGGGAGACTCAGAGACTTAGATTTATGCTCCTTAGTTATTTTGTTGACAGAGGCCTTTTATTTCTTTTCTGTTGACTTCAGGGTCAAGTTTGGCCTTTCCTTTTTTTTCATTCTGGTTAAGATTGCGTGACCTGCTTCCTTCAATTGTCTGTTTTTTTGATTGTTGCTCCAGACTTGGTTTAGGTCAATGTCAGAAATTTCTCTTGGTTCCTGTCGATATTTTCTGACACTACTTCTAACACCTGGTGTATGTCTTTTCCAACACCAGCCAGTTCTCTGACACCGACTGGCTGTTCAACAGTTCAGTTCTGATGTTAGCTCCCAGAGCTGCAAATGGCATCCCAGGCGACCCACACTTCTGCCTGCCTGACTACAAATTTTGGGGCTCCCAGGATGCCCTCTTAGGTTTGATAATTTGCTAGAATGACACACAGAACTCAGGAAAACACTTCACTTATGCTTACCAGTTTCTTATAAAGCTTATTTCAACTCAGGAATGGCCAAATGGAAGAGATGCGTAGGGCAAGGTATGGGCTGGGGTGGGGGGAGAGGGTGGGGGGGTGCCACAGAGCTTCCATGACCTCTCTGGGTGTGTCACCACCCTCCCAGCACTTCAGCACGTTCACCAGCCCCGAAGCTCTCAGAATCTCATTGTTCAAGAGGTTTTTTTTAAAAAAAAATTTATTTATTTATTTATTTTTGGCTGTGTTGGGTCTTCGTTGCTGTGCGCGGGCTTTCTCTAGTTGCAGCGAGCGGGGGTTACTCTTCCTTGCGGTGTGCGGGCTTCTCATTGCGGGAGCTTCTCTTGTTGCGGAGCATGGGCTCTAGGCGCGCGGGCTTCAGTAGTTGTGGCACGCGGGCTCAGTAGTTGTGACTCGCGGGCTCTAGAGCGCAGGCTCAGTAGTTGTGGCGCCCGGGCTTAGTTGCTCCACGGCATGTGGGATCTTCCTGGACCAGGGCTTGAACCCGTGTCCCCTGCACTGGCAGGCGGATTCTTAACCACTGTGCCACCAGAGGAGCCCCTGTTCAAGAGTTTTTATAGAATTCAATCTCCAGCCCCACTTCCTCCCAGAGACTGGGGGCGGGGCTGAAAATTCCAACCCTCTAATGACATGTTTGGTCTTTCTGGTGAACGGCCTCCATCGTGAAGCTATCTAGGGGTCCCACCCTGAGTCGCTTCATTAACATTAACAGTTATGGTTGAAAGGGGCTCCTTCTTATTATTTGCTATTGAATAACAACTCCTGTCACCCAGGCAATTCCAAGGGTTTTAGGAGCTTTGTACCATGAACAGGGAATAAAGTGCAAATATATATATTTTATTATACCACAGTTGCAAAATGGGATACTAAAAAATTATGATTATTGTCCTGGGTTTTTTCTGGTCTTTGACCTTGTATCATGCCCTACCTTCTCCATAAATAGCATTAGATTGTGGTTCTGGTTTTTCTGATCCGAAAGTGAGGATGACATTACATTGTTAGAATGGGAGTGTTCCTGAGATTTTCAAGTGTTTTCAAGCTTGGAACATTTCCTCTAACACGTTCTTTTATGTTTGTGAAATTTTTGTTTATGGTTCACAAGTGAAATTTGACTGCAAAGACCAGGATATTCTGCTTGATGACTGTTTTTAATGAAGTTGATAGAACTGGTTCAGAGGACTTTGTGTTTATTTACACTGAATCCAGAAATAGGCTATGGGTAACTGCTGAAATGAAACAGAACTAGCCTTCTTGGCTGAATGAGGGAAATATTTGCATAAACTCTTCCTCTTTCAAGAGGAGAACCATGGGGTATTAGGCTGGAAGGGAATTAGGAGGTTGAAGAGCCTCAGATGGCGTGGTTGCAAAGCAGAAACTTAGCCAGGCCTCCTTTTAGATCATTATTTTGTAACTGTTTCCATGGAGTTAAGATGTTGTGTCAGGACCATGAAAAAGTGGTTTCCCTAAAAGGCAAGTGAGGAGTTTTGCTGTGATTCCGTTGTTCTGTGGACATATAGAAAGGCAGGATGTGATGACTGTCTATTCACCATAAAATATCTTCTTCCCTAGCAAACAGCAATATCCTACTTGGTGATTTCCTCCACTCCTCAATGATTAAGAAACAAAGAACAAACAAAAAAAAACCCAACCAAACAAATAAAACCAAATTGAGTGATTTTAAAAATTTAAAGCTCATTAAAGAAAACGTGAGAAAAGCACATGCAAAGAAGAGGGAAAAAATCAATTATAGTGTTATCAAAACATTGCTAATATTTAGGTGTCAGTACCGTGCAAAAAATGGTTTCCCTTTTGTGGGAAGTGTGGAAAAGATATCTGGATTTTTTTCATTTAAGATTATCATATAAGCACTGTTTTGTTGTTATTGATAGAGATAATAGATATAGTGGTTTAAAGCAGAGGCTCTGGCACTGAAGTGCCCAGGTTCAAATCACAGCCCACCATTTGTGAGCTCCCTGCCTCAGTTTTATCATCTGTAAAATGGGGATGATAATGACAGCCATCTCACAAGTTAAATGTTTATGTAAAGGACTTAGTACATGTTTGTTATTGTCATCAAAATAGATTTCATTATTATAACATTAATATATGTATACAGTAGAGATTTTATAAGATTCAGAAAAGCAGAAGAAATCAAAATCACCCATTATTCTAAAACCCAGAGAAAAACCACTTACCCAGTGTTAACATTTTCCTATTTTTTTAAAATACACTTTCTCTTACATAGTTGAGCTCATATTGTAATTCCAGTTTATATCCTGATCGTTACGTAATTATTCTGGAAAAGACTAATTATGTAAACATAATTTGAAAAGACTACATAGGTCATCTTGTGTAACCATATTTTACTTAACCCTTCCCCAAAGTTTTAACAAGCAGATGGCTATTCCTGCCCATCTCCCCGCACCCACCCCCATATTTAAAAGAGAAGTAGTCATAAATTAGCCTTGGTTAGAATAGACTGGAGCCTGAGCCTTCCTTGGCCAGTGTGGAGGCTGCAGTTGTTTTTTCTGTAACCAGGACGTAATCAGATCCAATCCACAAACCAGTTAACTCAGGGTTGAATGTATTATGAATGAATATGTGAGATATATCTTTGTAAAGGTTTGTCTTCTTAAGTATTAGAGGTTACTTCCTTAGAACAGAGTCCCAGAAATGGAAATGCAGGGTCAAAGGATGAGAAATGTTTTCTATAAGGGTCATACTGATTTAAACTTGTGGCAACCGTGTATGAGCCTGCCCCACTTTCTGTAGCCCCCATGTCCCTTCCCCCAGCTCTGGGTTGCTTTTCAGATCTGAAATATTGAGGAAATTGTCAGGGGTTCCAAAACACTGGAGTAGAGTTAATCTTAATTAAAATCATCACTCCGGCCCCTCCTTCTCACTCCTCCAGGGCCCTTCTTTCTTCCTTTCTTTTTCCCTCCCAGCTTTCTCTAATTCCCTCGTGTAGCCTTCCTCTTCTCCACTGGAGGTGGTGGGGTGGGGGAGTCATATAATTAAGTTGTTCCCGTTAAGAAGTTGGTGAACTTAGCAACTAGAAGTGTTATCCCCCAGCTGGGTACTTGCATTTTAATAAAGGGTTCCTGGAGCATTGTTGAACCCACAGGACTGAGCTTGATGGTGGAATTTGGGGTGCTGCAATACGCAGGGAGGGAGATATTTTGGTCTGGACCCCTCAAGTTATACAATAGACTGTATCCAAGATGTAAGGCCGGATCTGTGGATGGGATGACGCCAAGGCCAGCTTCTGAGACGCCTTCATTTCCTCACTGCCAAAGCACCAGCTGCTCAGAGCAGAAACACCTTTTCCTAAAGGTTAAAGTGTGTCTCTTGGAAAAACTATTCGGGGAGATTATTTACCGAATTGGGTGGATATAATAAAAGACTAGTCAGCAGCATATGCAGATTCTTTTCATAAAATATAACTTTATGATACCAGGCAGGGCTCCTTTTATGGCTTTTGCATCATCGGATTGAAACTGCCATAGATATGGAGGGCCTTTGCTTACGTGTCTGTAGCCAGTGATTTAAATCGTGTGTCGCTGGGCAGGCAGATCCGGGTACTTCTTAGTGGGGCTGAGGCTCTGATTACCTTGGCCTGAGCTCTGAGCTGCAGAGAAGGTGGGTTTCTTGCTGGACTCTTTCTGTTTCAGCAAGGTCTCAGGTGCCCTTTGTGGCAAGGGATTGTTCAGGTGTCTATCTGTAGACTCATACATATTTGGGGGACTGAAAAGCCAAAGAAAGAATTGAGGAATGTGCCTGAGAGGAGAAGGATGACAGCGGGATACTGTAGATGATGCCCTAGCTTTAGGGAGGGACAGGGAGAGGTACAGGCACATTATGAGGAGAGCTTAAAAGATGAGACTTACTTGGTTCAAAGTCTGAGATGTCCTGCAAGGAGGAGGAGAGGGAGAAAAGGAAAGCTTAGCCAATTGTTAGCCATCTGTGGAGCATTCCCGAGAAGCTCTTGACCACAGCCAGGTGGGGAGGTGGTGTGGAAACGGCGGCAACCAGCTCGAGCCGGCCAGATGCCAGCCTCCCCTCCCTCCCTGAATGAAAATGCTTCGGTCCCATAGTGGCTCCTTCCTTACACAGAGCCTTATCTGTTCCTTTCTAGCCTGATCCAGCCTGAAGATGACCCCGCTGGCTGCTGTGGTGTCTGGCCCCCGTGTCCGACTCTTTGCCTGCCTCCTCAGGCTGGGCTGTCAGCAGGCCAAACCACTCCAGCTTCACACAGGGGCCAGCCTCGCAGCTAAGAACCACTATGAGGTGCTGGTGCTGGGTGGGGGCAGTGGTGGGATCACCATGGCTGCCCGCATGAAGAGGAAAGTGGGCGCAGAGAATGTGGCCATCGTTGAGCCCAGCGAGGTAAGTCTCCCCCTTTTGAGTGCGTGCGTGTGCATGTGCGTGTGCGTGTGTGTGTGTGTGTGTGTGTGTGTGTGTGTGTGTGTGTCGTGCACATGCATGTGTAGGTTAGGGGCTGGGTTGGGGATGACTGTCATGCCTAGGCCACCGTGTTCCCAGGTTAGTGCTTCTCTTTCTGGGCACAAAAAGCAGGTCGTCCAAAAGAATTGGGAGAAGGTGGGGGGAGGGAGAGAGCGAGGACAGATCTCTTGGCTTACGTTCTTCTCTCTGTTAGTTTCTTAGGGCTGCCATAACAAATTACCATAAAGGGGGTGGTGTAAAACAACAGATAATTTATTCTTTCGCAGTTCTGGAGGCTAGAAGTCCCAAACCAAGGTGTTAGCAAGGCCATGCTCCCCTCGAAGGCTGAGGGGGAAGGGGAAGCTGTCTCATGCCTCTCTCCTAGTTTCTATGGTTGTGGACAGTCCTTGGTGTTCCTTGGCTTGTTGTAGATCACTCCAATCTCTGTCTCTGTTTTCACATGGGCTTCTCTCTGTGTGGCTCTAGTGTCTTCACATGACCTACTTATAAGGACACCAGTCATTGGATTAGACGTTAGACAGTCTGATGGATAGACATTAGAGAGTCAAGGACATTCTAATCCAGTGTGACCCCATCTTAACTTGATTACATCTGCAAAGACCCTATTTCCAAATAAGGTCACGATCGCAGGTCCTGGGGTTAGGACGTCAGCATATTTTTTGGAGAGAAACAATTCAACTCATGTCATCCTCCACCTTCAGTCTCATGTCCAGAGGAAAATCAGTGGCCGTTGCACTTTCCTTTCCCTGTTCCAGTCTGGAGAAAGGGTGATGAGTTGAGGGGTGGTGGGGAAAAGGTGAAAACCCACTGAAAAGGTGTCAGTGGGCTTGAGGAATTTAAGTGTAAGAGATTATAAACAGATTATAAAGCAGAAAAAGGTAGCAGACACGAGGTGGGAAGTTGGGAAGTGCTTGTAAGGCACTATTTCATGAAAAATATTTTAAGATTGTCCAAAGCTTCAAAAAATAGTCAAGATTTTTGGCGGTTGGCTTAATGTTTCCTAAGGAACTGGGTGTGCACCAGTGGGAAGCTGTATCTTTGGGAGGAAAAAGCAAAATGGATCTGGTGCCGGTTTGGTGGAGAGGGTAGGGCAAGAAAGGCACAGTCCTTTTCAGGAAGTCTTCCCAGTACCAAACGAGGCTGCCCAGGGCTTTTTTGCAATCTCCAACTGATACGTTGTGATTTGTGGGGAGACTGGAGGGCACTCTCCGTCTATTTCCTTTTAAAAGTGACTTTAATTCAGGGACAACATTTTAAATGACAGTGGTCTGAGAGCTGTATCAGGTGGCCTGTGGTGGATTGTAGCTAACCCACGGAAGGCCTCCCAGTGGGGCTACTCTTTGTGATGAGACAGGCCCCTCCAAGGCACTGGACACAATTCAGGAGGCCAGAATGGAGTCTGTCCTGCTCTGTGAGGAAGTGCATGACAGGGGCTGTCACAGGAGCTGCCAGCGGCTCAGGCCTTTGGCACTTTCCCTCCTGTGTCTGGTTTAGTGATTGCTAGAGCTCGTGCTTGTTTGCAGTCTAAAAAATAATTCGAGTTTGTATTTTCATTCCCTTTTCTGTTCAAGATGGACTTGAAATCGTTGAGCTCTCACAGCTGGAGCTCTCACAACTGGAGACCTCTAACCCCCTTATCTTTTTTTTTTTTTTTTTTTTTTTGCGGTACGCGGGCCTCTCACTGTTGTGGCCTCTCCCGTTGCGGAGCACAGGCTCCAGACGCGCAGGCTCAGCAGCCATGGCTCACGGGCCCAGCCGCTCCGTGGCATGTGGGATCTTCCCGGACCGGGGCACGAACCCGTGTCCCCTGCATCGGCAGGCAGACTCTCAACCACTGCGCCACCAGGGAAGCCCTAACCCCCTTATCTTTGATCCCATGCATTATGGCTGTAGGGAGATTGCAGAGCTGTTCCTTATGTCCTCTTCACTCTCTGGGGGTGTTGGCAATTCTGTCTGGCCAGTATGAGGCATTTTGACAAAGTTGAGATCTCTTAGTCCCCCGGTCTGCTCCATGGATGTATTGGAATTCTCAGAGACCATTAAGCCAATATACCCTTTGGCCCCAAGCCTAGAACTTTCACAGCTAACTGAGATCAAGAGTGGACCATCTGAAGCAGAAGAACTCCAGAAAATACTGGAAGTTTGGGTATCATGGTGGGATCTGATGCCTCTGAGAAAGGAGAAGAGGGATCCTAGTGCTGATAGGGGATGTCTGTAGTCCTCCCCATGGTCTTGGGAAACACAGTGGGAAGTTAATGAAGTTTTGAGCATCCCCAAAGCGGCAGTAAACTTTTCAGACTCACCTCACAAATTTCTGAGGAACCATATTTAGGTTTTTGGGCTTACTTTTTCTTTATATCCGTGCACATAAACGGATTAATAATGTGTGTGTGTTCATATGCATGTATAAGTAACATGTACATGTTAAACACCAAATCTACTCTAAGCAATAAATAGTACAGTGCTCACTAAAGATAGTTTATGGCTTTTTTCGCTGATCTTGGCAGAATTCTTTTGTAGGTGACTGCCCTTCAGAGCTTAGCACAGTAGGAGACGTCAGTGGAGTCGGTGGGGGGAAGACTCACCTTCTGGAGACTTTTCTCTGTGATGCTCCAGGGGTCTGGAGGGAAGAACTGAGAGAGTCTAGCTCAGGTACTTTGAGCTATGACCCTTTTGATCGGCCTCACATTGACATGAATCTCCCAATACTTTGTTTCTTAGAGACATTTCTACCAGCCAATCTGGACCCTGGTGGGAGCTGGTGCCAAACCATTAGCCTCATCTGGCCGTCCCACAGCAAGTGTGATTCCATCTGGTGTAGAGTGGATCAAAGCTAGAGTGGTTGATCTGAACCCAGACAAGAACTGCATCCACACAGACAACGACAAGGAGGTAACCGTCCGGGTCCTTTGGCTTTTGTTAACCTGAGGGCTTGTATTGAACGCACAGCCATTATCAAACTGGACAGCTTCATGGTAAGAGGGCAGTATACATGTGCGTGTGTGCATGTGCGTGTGTGCATGTGTGTGTGTGCTGAATACTGCATGAGATGGGAGGGGGTGTGGGGAATGGAGGATGGGATAGATGGAAGGACTGAGTGATGCTGAATTAATAAATGAACAACGAAGACAAGTATTTATTGAACACCACTGTTTGTCCTATTGCTTGGTACAGTATCATATGCCTGAATTTTTATTGCACAAATACTACCGCTCTGTGTGAAAATACCAGGTACCTCCCTCCTTTTTCCTTTGAAGCAGCCAGCCTCTCTATCTGACCCTGGTCCTGCAGAGGAAGGGGGTGTTGGGAAGTATCCATCCCAGTCACACTCGGGGGAGCTCTGCCGGAGCTGTTAGGGAACCGTGTGACTGCGGTGGTGCCAGGGCTGAGAATTGCTGCTGCCGCAGCTTGCGGCTCATGGTTGCCCTGCACCATTCAGAAGTCTCCTCCCACCCCCACCACACAGGGATCACAGCTTTTCAGCAACTGCAGCCCCTGTGTCTGACTGAGGGCCTGAGGGCAGGATGGTGAGAAGACAGGCTTAGGAGCCATCGGGGCGTCGTGTCCCCTCGTCTGCTGCTGAGCCCAGGACAGCCGTCGTGCCGCACAGCCCTGTTCCGGGCTCCCATGGTTCTTGGGCCCCCAGGGTGTTATTGGCCTTAATATCCTGACCCGGCTCCCTCCAGACTGGGCACTCCAGCATTTTCACAGAACTGTGGAATCTGAGAGTTGGTGGGCATCTTTCAGATCCAACCCCCGGCTCTAAGCAGGGACCATTGGCGCCAGGCATTCTCAGCCTTTCCTTAGGTCATGGATCTTTCTGAGTGTGGATCTTAATTAGCCCAGTCTAGAAAATGCATATATGTACCTAATTTTGCATTGAATTTCAAGGAGTTCAGAGATTGTTTGCAGCCTTTCCCTGAGCCCTGATCAACCCTGAACCAACCCTCCTTCCCCGCTTCCTTCCTCCCTCCCTCCCCACCCTCTCTCCCTCCCTTCCTTCCTTCCTTCCTCAATATTTATTAAGCATTATTATAACCTAGGTACAGTTTTAGGGATATACAAGTGAACGACAATAGACAAAAATCCTTATTGTCCTGGATTTTATATTCTAGTGGAGGAGAACATACAATAAACAGTAGACGTAATAAGTTATATAATGTGTTAGAAGGTGATGAATATTAATTTAAAAAAATGGAGCCGAATTACTGGGATTGGGGCACGTGGGGTAGGGGGTTGAATTTAAAATGGGTTAGTATTTATACTCTCCAGGGCCAGGGACTTCTCTGACAAGTTATCCCTCTTCATTTTTTATAGACAGACAGGTTATATGAAAGTTCTCCCTTTAATGAGTCAGAATCTACCTCCCTGTAACCTCTTTTTTGTTCTTTCTTGGGCCAGGGTGCTAGTGGCCATAATACTGTTCTTGTCCCTTATTCTTCCTACAGTGTGGGAGAGAAGGCCTTCTCTCTTTTCTGTGGAGAAACCCTCCAACTATTTGAAGGTGGTTCCTAGAGTCTGTGTCAGTCTTCTCCTCAGGTAGACTTGTCCTCCTGTCTCCACTTTCCGCAGATTTCAGGAGCTCCAGCCCTCTCACTACCCTCTTTATCCTGCTTGAGACAGCATCTGGCTTGTTTTGCCCCCATGATCCATGGCCCCTAGAGGTGCCTGGAAGAGTAGCCAACACTACAGAACAGCCCAGAATAGAGTGGGACATTCTCTCCCACAACTAGATAGAAGCCAAGCTAGCATTTGCCAAGTTATCACAGTGCTGATTCATGCTGGGCTAGAGGTCAGTTCAAACCACTGGGTCTTTTTTTCACATGATCTACTGTCAAGTCAAGCATCCCCCATCCTAAAATATATACATACATATTTATTTATTTACATTCAATTAAAAAGTTTATATGTTATATATGTATTATGTTCTCCCGGTTGAAACACTTCCATATTTTCCCCAGCATGTCCAGGAGAGCAGACTGGATTAAACACAAGATTGTTCTCAATTCACAAGACTGAGTTTTGGGACTCATTTCCCTTGCCAGTCTGCTGCCAGCTCATGGGACCAGCGGACTTGTATCTTCTAATACACATCCCCCTTTGGTACAGCAGTGCCTGCCTCCTAGTCAGACCCCTTTGCATTATAGGAATAGCTCAGAGTCCTCTGTGATTGGGTTTGTGTGTATCTTAAGGAACATAAACTTGTCTTATCTCTTGAGAATGAGAGGCACTGGGAGGTGCTCTCACTTCTGAGTGCTGCTTCGACATCTAAGGCCTAGACCCTTGGGAGAGTTGTAGAGTCTTGTTTTAGGGCTGTGAAAGAAGTTGGTATTAGTTGGTGAGACTCTTCTCCGAGATTTTTTTTTTTTTCTGCGGTACGCGGGCCTCTCACTGTTGTGGTCTCTCCTGTTGCGGAGCACAGGCTCCGGACGGGCAGGCTCAGCGGCCGTGGCTCACAGGCCCAGCCGCTCCGTGGCATGTGGGATCCTCCCGGACAGGGGCACGAACCCGCGTCCCCTGCATCGGCAGGCGGACGGACTCTCAACCACTGCGCCACCAGGGAAGCCCTCCGAGATTTTTTAAGCAAAAATATTTCATAGCCAGATATCAGAAATCTACATATAACGTCTCTTCTTCTTGGTTGTGGTTCACCCTCCCAGCCTGCCTGGATCTTTTAGATTTTTGATTCAGACATCCAGTTAGCCATTTTTCCTTGCCATTATCCATGATGGTTTCATTTAAGTTCAAGGTTTTAATTCTTTAACATGCCCCTAGAGAACTTTTTTCTAGCTTACATAAATCAATCAATATTCTTTTGAAAATATTAAAAAATTTACCAAATCATTTCCATTCTTTGTTTACATTTTCCTATCCTATTTACAATGTGAGGGTACTGCTGAAATCTAGCCTCAGTGTGTCTGTGTCTCTGATTTTTTCCCTGATTCAGAGTTCTGTTTGTTTGGAATGTGTCCCCCAGGCCCCACGTAGACTGGTCCTTGCTCCTTCTCCAGATTTAACCTGATTCTGTTCTCTTCCTTGTTCCTACTCCAGCACACTGGCCTCTCATTTCCTCAAATACTTTGGCCTCCTTCTTCCCCAGGACATTTGCACATGCTGCTTCCACCTCTTCCCCTAGCTAACTCCTGCTTATTGTTAGCTTAGAGATGACATCTTCAGACAAACCTTCCCTGATCTACAAGACTAGTCAGGTTCCCCCTTGACATGCCATCACAGCATTCTGTGGTTTAGTAATTGTTTGTGTGATTATCTGGTAATGTCTGTCTTGCCCACTAGACTGAGTTCCTGGAGGGGTAGGAACTGGGTCTTTCTTGTTCAGCGTTGTATGTCCAGGACTTAGCACAATATCTGTCACACAGAAGGTGTTCAGTAAATCTTTGTGATCAAGTTGTGCCTCAGTTTCTTCATCTGTAAAATGGTACTACTAATAATACCTACTTCATTGGGTTGCTGTGAGGATTAAATGAATTAAAACATAAAACATTCATAACAGTGCCTTGTACAGAGTGAATGCTCAAGAAATGTTGCTGTCATTAATTTTTAAACAATACATGAAATAAACAAATGGGACTTAATTAAACTTAAAAGTTTTTGCACAGCAAAGGAAACCATAAACAAGACAAAAAGACAACCCTCAGAATGGGAGAAAATATTTGCAAATGAAACAACAAAGGATTAATCTCCAAGATATACAAACAGCTCACGAAGTTCAATATCAAAAAAACAAACAATCCAGTTAAAAAATGGGCAGAAGACCTAAATAGACATTTCACCAAGGAAGACATACAGATGGCCAGGAGACACCTGAAAAGATGCTCAACATCACTAATTATTAGAGAAATGCAAATCAAAACTACAATGAGGTACCACCTCACACTGGTCAGAATGGCTATTATCAAAAAATCTAGAAACAATAAATGCTGGAAAGGGTATGGTGAAAAGGGAACCCTCCTGCACTGGTTGGTGGGAATGTAAATTGATACAACCACTTTGGAAAACAGTATGGAGGTTCCTTAAAAAACTAAAAATAGAACTACCATATGACCCAGCTATCCCACTACTGGGCATATACCCTGAGAAAACCATAATTCAAAAAGAGACATGTACCACAATGTTCACTGCAGCTCTATTTACAATATCCAGGACATGGAACCAACCTAAATATCCATGAACAGATGAATGGATAAAGAAGATGTGGCACATATATTCAATGGAATATTACTCAGCCATAAAAAGAAACGAAACTGAGTTATTTATAGTGAGATGGATGGACCTAGAGTCTGTCACACAGAGTGAAGTAAGTCAGAAAGAGAAAAACAAATACTGTATGCTAACACATATATGTGGACTCTAAAAAAAAAAAAGGTACTGATGAACATAGTTGCAGGGCAGGAATAAAGATACAGACATAGAGAATGGACTTGAGGACATGGGGTGGGAGGGGAAAGCTGGGTGAAGTGAGAGTAGCATCGGCATATATACACTACCGAATGTAAAATAGCTAGTGGGACGCAGACGCATAGCACAGGGAGATCAGCTCCTCGGTGCTTTGCGATGACCTAGAGGGGAGGGAGGCTCAAGAGGGAGGGGATATGGGGACATATGTATGCATATGGCTGATTCACTTTGGTGTACAACAGAAACTACCACAGTATTGTGAAGCAATTATACTCCAATAAAGATCTATTAAAAAAAAAGAGAATACATGGAAGAAAGGAAAAGGAAAGATTTATTGAGTATCCGCCCTGCGCCCGCGGAGTATTTGACTGCTGACTGATGGAAAGCAGGTTTACAATCTGTGAACACACGCTGATGCTTTTCTTTTTCTAAATTATTACGAGACATCTATTTAGTAGATGAGCCTGGAATTTTGAAATGTTTAAACATCCTATTTACTAAATTGTTAGTGTCCGAATTTACCTCCCCCCATCCCCTGTATAAAATTAGAACACTTGCCCATATTTAGCCTTCCAGCGGGGTCTGCACTGTTCTCTGAAATTGCTCAAAAGTTTTGTCTACAAGTTTTTGCAATTCCTTAGAGTTAGGTCATCTGGCCTGGAAGCCTGAACTCATTCAAAAGACTTGAGGCTTTCTTGTGTTGTTTGCTACTTTAGGGTTTATTCTCCCTTATTTATTTATTTTTTTCATAATCTCAAGCATGTCTGTTACTAGTCCTTAAAATAATCAATATTATGCTCTAATAGAACCATCAAGGCATGCACAAACCAATGGCTTTTCTTGCTGACAGTGTGCATATGTCTTAGCCGTAGGGCACCACCCCCAGACCCCATGCCATCTCTGACCTCACACCCTGAAGACGCAACACAGTTCACTCAGCCATTTAATGGGCCTGGTACACCTTCCTACAGACCAAGGAATTTAAGGGCACCCAGTCTCTGTGGGTAGGCAAATCATACAGGTGAAGATGTATATATTATCTGTCTACTTTGATAAACTGTATTTTTCACAAGCAACTGAAATCAACCATCCACCTATCCTTTCATCCAACAAACATTACCAACTTCCTCACTTTAATTTAGTGACTGTGCTGGATTCTAGGACTGTAGAGAACAAGACATAACCTTTATCCTCTAGGAGCGTTCGACGTAGTGAGGAGAACATTGCTGCTGTATAACACAAGTGCTTCTCTATTTGGTACAAGACTGTGGCAGTCACCACCTGTGGCTCCATTCTGGGCTCCTGTCACGGCAGTCATTCTCCAGTTTTCTAGGCAAGTCCTTTCACTTTACGTCCTTCTTGCTTACACTCTTGTGCTTCAACTTGTCCAACTTCTGATCCTAAACCCCCATTTCCATCACAATAAACATGGATACTTTTGCCTGCGGCATGGATAAGCACAATGCCCATATTTAAAGAGAGGAGTTTTAAATTCCAACCAGATCATTAAACAAGATCAGGTAGGTTATATCACACACATCCTTTCTAGTGGCCCTCAAAAGAGCGGTTTCTCAGTTACAATATTGATCCAATTCATACGACAGGTCAGATTTGCTTGGGATTCACAAGCTACCAGATAGCTTTTAAAGAAAGCTGATTGTTTTTAGAATATTACTCAGCCATAAAAAGAAACGAAATTGAGTTATCGAAATTGAGTTATCGTGAGGTGGACGGACCTACATACAGAGTGAAGTAAGTCAGAAAGAGAAAAACAAGTACCATATGCTAATACACATATATATGGAATCTAAAAAGAAAAAAAAAAGGTCATGAAGAGCCTAGGGGCAGGACAGGAATAAAGACGCAGGCGCGTAGTAGAGAATGGACTTGAGGACACGGGGAGGGGGAAGGGTAAGTTGGTACGAAGTTAGAGAGTGGCATGGACACATATACACTACCAAACATAAAATAGATAGCTAGTGGGAAGCAGCCGCATAGCACAGGGAGATCAGCTCGGTGCTTTGGGACCACCTAGAGGGGTGGGATAGGGAGGGTGGGAGGGAGGTGCAAGAGGGAGGAGATATGGGGATATATGTGTATGTATAGCTGATTCACTTTGTTATAAAGCAGAAACTAACACACCATTGTAAAGCAATTATACTCCAATAAAGATGTTAAAAAAAAAAAGCTGATTGTTTTAAGATTTGAAAGTCATCCTCCCACTCTTCAACATGAAAAATATTGTGTTAACACAAGCACTAGGGAAGCACTGTGGCCTCTTTGCTGTCGTTCTCCACTGTGTAAAAATACAGGCGTCTCCAGCTCCCAGAGGCCAGGCAGGTTATACAATATTTGTGAAGCAGTGAGGTGTGAGGCAGCAGAGAACGGTGGGCATGATGGCAAACTGGAACGTGCATCTCTGCCTGCTGTCCTGCGCACTACCCACAGCCCCAAGTCAGTCACGGTAAGAAATGGAAACGCAGTGTTGGCCACACGCATTTGGGGCCTGAGTCAGCCCTTGGGCTGCCACTTTTTGGGTCCTGGTCTAAAATGTCATTTTTTGTGTGTTGCAGATTTCCTACAAATATCTTATCATTGCTCTCGGAATTCAGCTGGACTATGAGAAGGTACTGTCTTAAGCTACTTTTATGTTACACTGGCGTCCTTACGCTACGATCAAAACAGCGTTTAGTTGCTTTACATTCATTTTGGCAAGAAAGAGTATTAAGCAGTCCACTTCTAGTTTTATTTCTCAGCAGTCTTTTTATGATTTGGAAAAAGTCTTCTCTAAGATTCTGTCAATGATCATGATATGTTCTAGCTTTGAACTATCATCAGAGTTCGGCGTGTCCATGGCCTGATGGTAATTCTTGCAAAATAGCCACCTTTTCCACACTTACAAGAAAACTACCTTTCTCTGTAGGACTTAGTTGGTTATATTACAGATTAAATTTTCCTTTGAAAGTAAGATTTAGATTGTGAATTCCTAAGCAGACTTTAAGGGTAGAATACCAGCAGTTAACTTATCAGGAGCTGGAAGGATGTCTTGAGTTTTGTTGCATAGAGCTGGGGTTTTTGGTATGAATTGACCGACACAATATAAATGCTGCCCTAGAAGTTCCTTAGACCTTCCTTTTCAGTGAGCTAGAGAGCCAGATGCCTTCTGACAATTGTGAGATTCAAATTTATTTTCCTAAAACATAATGGGGTGAGTTAGTAATTATGATTTCCAGAAGCTTACTGGGGACCGTGGATAAGTAGCTGAAGCACATAAAGCATTGTGATGACCAGGTCACAAGTTTCAGGAATGCGGTCCAGGTGAGGGCCACGTCTGAGTTGGATCAGCAGGGTCTTCGAAGTGTGTTTCTGTGTAAAAAACCAGAATCGCGACATGTCCAGGCTAGGGTGTCGTGAGAATGACCTGGGGACGACAAGCTGTGGAGGAGACTCTATGGAGAAAGGTGCCAGTTATAATTTCTGGGACGTCCGTGCCCCTTAAAAAGCCCACCAGAGTTGACTTAGCAAAGACAGCCCATCTCCACCATCCTGTCGCCCCGACAGCCCAGTGCCGTGAGAGGAGGACTGTTTGAAGAGACCAGTGCTGAGAGTTCTTAGTACCCTCTTGCAGTAAACCAAGAAACAATAATATTTAAAAGTAACTGTTACTATAGAGTCTCTACTATGTACAGGGACCATGCTAGGAATCTAATGCTGACTCCTCACAACTGCTTGTGAGGTAGATATTTTTATCTCCTCTTGATAGATGAGGAAACTGAGGCTAAGAGAGCGTGAATAACATTACCAGGGCTACTGTGTTACTTAGCAGTCCTTGCAGGTACTAGAAAACTACCCAGGTTAGTGTAAACAAAAAGGGATTTCTCTGATGAGGATACCAGGGTATTTGGATCTCGGGGGCAGGAATGTAGTTGGGCCTCCAGAAGGGCTGGATCTCTGATCTGGGCTCTGTTGAACCGCAGCAGCTTCCCTCTGCCCAGCTGCCTCCGCCTCTTGCCCCCACCAGCTCCCGAGGGGGTCTCTGCAGCGCCGTGTCCTGCTCGCTGGTCTGCTCAGTGCAGTAGGACGGTCCGCAGCTCCCGACGCACAGCCTGTTATCTCATCTCAGACTTTCCCGTCTCCTCCTGCTTCAGGGTTCCCAGAAGCAACTTGGATTCAGTGGCGTCATAAACTGCCCTTTACGACCAAGTCTCCTTAAAAGGAACTTGGTTACCCTTTTTCTTAGCAATAACTTCTTCAGACTAGAGAAAAACGATGAAGGCAGACTTGCTGTTTGTTTGTCTCTTGGACACTGAGTTTTTCTTTGGGAGCCAGGAAGTATGGAGGTCCTGTGGGAAGAGCCACAGGCAGTGGTCAGGGGCCTCGGTATCTAGTTCTGTAAGAGTCTAGGTGGGTCTCTCAACCTCGCTCTTCAGTTGCCTCGTCTGTGTCTGTGGGTCAGTAATATTCCACCCCCTCCCTCAGAGGGGTATAGTGAATAGAGTGAATATAAGCATAGATGTGAAACTGCAGAAACATTAAAATGCAAGGTGGTTTTATGGTAATAAATGATTACTGTTGTTGAGACTGAGAATATTACAACTACTTAAACTGCAGCAGAAGATATGGTCAGTAATCAGGGGAATAGTTGCTCTTAATGTTGGATGCAATGGAGACCATAGGACTCTGTTTCCTTGAGACCTGAGGAATAGGTGTTGGGTGACTCTGCAGGTGGGTGCCCTACAGCCGGGAGAACAGGCTGGAGAACAGCCCGGGGAGGTTCTGAACGACCAGGCCATCTTGATGACTGTTTTTGATGGTTCCCTGCTTGTGCCTGAGTCCCTTAACTCACTCCTTTCTATCTTCATTGCATTGTATGAACCTTCTAACATTTAAGACAGGGACCCAGTTAATCTTCCTGGCAGGAATACACTAATACTTACAAAACACTACCACGTAAGTGTCATTTTTCTAATCACCTTACACGCTTGGTCTCCTTTATTCCTGCCAACAACCCCATGAAGCAGTTACTTTTATCCCCATTTCACAGATGCTGAACATAAGCTTCTCAGTGCGCATCAGAATCACCTGCAGGGCCTGTTAAAACAGATTTCTGGGCTGGCCTCTGAGTTTCTGATCCAGTAGGTTTGGGGTGGGGCCTGATAATTTGCATTTCTAACAAGTTCCCAGGTGGTCCTGTTCTGGGGACCACACCTGAGACCCACCAGCTGATTTATTGGGTAATTTACACAGGATCACAGTGCTTGTAAGTGGAAAAGCTAGGACCCAGGCTGGGTCTGTAGGGTTCCCAAGTCCATGCTTTTAATTTCCTGCCTTTGCGGCCTTTACCAAGAGCTGGGCCTGGTCCAGCCTGATACAGAGTAATTTAATTTTGTTAATCACTGACAGTATGGCTCTTGGTTCTGCCTGTTGTTCTTTTTCTCCCCAGTAAGGCAACGGGTTCTCTGAAAAGGAAGTAATCCTGGCTTCTTGTCCTCACTCTGATGGTGGGCAGAGATAGGTTCAAATCCTGGTCTCCAGGCCAGGGAGGCCGAGGGTTTCCGCCGGGCCAAGCCTGTTCTGTGCTTTGACAGGTGACTGCAGACACCACAGCTCTGGGCTTAGCAGATCCCTCAGCCACCTCCTGCTCCACTGTGTGTGAGTCCTGGGGCTAATGATTGTGCTGAAATACTTGAGAGGTTGTAGAAATGGCAGAGAACAAGGACTCTAAACACAGGCTCCATTTGCACTTTTGTTAAATAATAATTTCTTTGTGTGCTTTGTTGCAGATCAAAGGCCTCCCTGAAGGTTTTGCCCATCCCCAAATAGGGTCCAATTATTCAGTTAGGACGGTAGAGAAGACATGGAAAGCTCTGCAGGACTTTAAGGAGGGCAATGCCATCTTTACCTTCCCTAATACCCCAGTGAAGTGCGCTGGAGCCCCGCAGAAGATCATGTATTTATCAGAGGCCTATTTCAGGAAGGTATGCTTCTTTTCCAGGGATAGAGACAAGGAGGGCAGAAGGGATTTCGTTTTTTTTTTTTTTTTTTTTTTTTGCAGTACGTGGGACTCTCACTGTTGTGGCCTCTCCCATTGTGGAGCACAGGCTCCGGATGCGCAGGCTCAGCGGCCATGGCTCACGGGCCCAGCCACTCCGCGGGATCTTCCTGGACCGGAGCACGAACCCATGTCCCCTGCATCGGCAGGCGGACTCTCAACCACTGCAACACCAGGGAAGCCCGGGATTTCATTTTTATCCATGTCAAAATACCTTTTTTGTTTTTAAATTTTTATTACATATGTACAAAATTATGTAATTGGAAGTTTACAAAATAGAAAAAAAGGAAGAAGTCACTCATAATCCAATTGCTTTGGTATAGCTGCTGTCATCAATTTGACATGTACTTCCATTCTTTTCCCTATACATATTTTTTTAACAAGGTTATAATCATACTGTACATACAAATTTATATGTATTATATGTTATTAAATAGTCTTTGTAATATACTTTTAAATGTGTGTATAAAAGTCTACTGGTGATATATGTTAGAGATTGTTTAAATATATCCGTGCACTTGCACAATTAGTTGCACATTGTTCATGTTTGTACATAATAATATCCTCAGCTGCTCCCGCTCAACTTCAGTGTTATGAATATTTTTTGGCTCTTATTATATATTCTTGGATGTATAATAGGCAAACCGCCAACTCTAAAGACAAAAAATTGTTCACTTAGAACTTTGGACCTTAGTGGAAAGAGATGTTTGGGTGAGGATGCTTTCTCAGCGTTCCTCAAACACCTTCAGGTGTCCACAGCTCAGGTACACCTGGTGAGAAGCTGTGGAGAAGCTGCTGTCGCCCTCCTGCCCATGTGTGGGATGTCACAGTTGGTTTACCAAAGCACGGTTTGACTTGAGACAGTGACAGGATTCAAAGCAGCCTCTGGTTCTGTAAAGGGACAGGTGGGCAGAAGGGGAGGGGAAGGTGGGACTGAAGAGATGTTGAATGTGTGCTTGGAGCCTGGCACTAGGAAGGCCTTCCCCTGGGTTATGTAAACCTGCCCCAACCCTGTGGGGTGGGCAGTTAAGGAACAGGTCCACCATCACTGCTGTTTCTAAGAAAAGGTCACTCCTGGGTCATGAGAATTCCAGGTTGGCACAGCCTTTTGAGGTTCTTACCCACCCATCTTCTTTCAAATAGTGTGATCCAGGTGAGCAAATCCTAAAAGGAGCTGAACAAAAGAAAAGAGTCAGAGGTTAGCTTTCTTCCCTCCTGGAATTCTCTTTGCATAACATCTCCCAAGTCTTACATGGCCTGAGAGGAAGGTTCTCTTTCAGGTGCCTTAAGATCTTAGGCACTTGGGAGGATACCAGCCTCTCTGAAACATATGAACAATACTAGAGCGTATGAGCCAAGCGGACGGGAACTTTGTTTTGTTCACTTCTGTCCTCTCAGCACCTAGAATAGTACCGGGCCAACTCTAGGACCTCATTAAATGTTTACTGAGTGAATCAACAAATGAATATATGAATAAACAATTCAGTTCTCTCTTCCCTTGGACTTGACTTTCATCTCTGGCCCTCTTTGAACAGGGTCCACCTCAACACCTGAATCAAGTTGCTCTTAGTTGCTGTGTCACTGACAGAAAATGAGGAGGCAGTGGATTGGTCCACAGCTCACCCACCAGTGCATAGTGATGGAGAAAGCTGGCGAGGTCTCTTCTGAGGGTTTTAAGTCTTGTCTAGGTTAAAAAAAAAAAGGGTGACCGGAGTAATACTTTGATGTTGGTTGTTTCTATTCTTTTCTTTTTCTCAGACAGGGAAGCGATCCAAGGCCAATATCATTTTCAACACTTCTCTTGGAGCAATTTTTGGGGTCAAGAAGTATGCAGATGCCCTGCAAGAGATTATCCGGGAGAGGAACCTCACTGTTAACTACAAGCAAAACCTCATTGAAGTCCGAGCTGATAAACAAGAGGCTGTTTTTGAAAATCTGGACAAACCTGGAGAGACCCAAGTGATTTCAGTGAGTGTGGAGCTGAAGCTGTCAGCTGAGCAGTGCCATAGATGCAGGCGACGCTGAGGCCCTCACTTCCTTGTCCATCGTCATCATGTGCCTGGGAGGCTGGTTACAGTGAGCATATTAGGGTTGCAACAGGGGAGACGGTGGACCCAAATGGGTGGGGAAGAGAAAGAGATAAGAGGCTGTGTCTATGGGAGGTGAGGAGGTTCATCTACTGGTACCAAGTGAATTTTTATGCTATTTTGTGTGTACTTCCTTGGCATTGAGTCACTTGAAGCCGCCAAAAATATTTTACAGCTTCACTTCTTGCCTAGAGTTTAAGAAAGGCTCCTTAAATGCAGGATTTGGTGATTGTCTCAATTTATGGTTTGTGAGTCAGCCCTGCTTGTGGGCAGTTCAAGAATGATGGGTATCTTTCATCTGTGGGAGGGGCTGTCTTTAAACATCTTTCACCTGTGCCTGAAAGGAGACGCTTAAAAATCCTTGAAAGATCTGGTGGCGCCACATCCTGCTTGGAAAGATCTAGCCTTTGTATATGGACTTGGCTTCTATGTGTCTGTTTCTTCTTCTGTGAAGTGTGGCACTAGTACATTAAGAACAAGATGTAAAGCCATCTGGAGAAGATGCATGGAAGCATCATTTGTTTATTGTCATTCTGGCAAGAGCTGTTACTAATGAGGAAACAGTACATAGAGTCACAGTTTATTCATTCAGCATTTTTAGAGGAATGAAGGAGTCCATAAAAGGAAATTTTGAAGTGAACCAAAGATGAATTTTGTAAACATCAAAACTTCACACGTTAAGCTTCCTAGTACAAACTCTTTTTCAAATGTATTTCACACATCTTTCCTTTCTTAAATGGCATGTAATGACTATCATTTAAAATGCTGCTAATGACTCAAGGTCATATTTTTAAAAACTTTGAGTTAGAAATAATCTCAAACTTAGAGAAGTTGCAAAAATAAAAATTGTGCAAAGAAGACTGTATACAGACTTTACCTAGATTCACTTTATTATAGAGTTTTACTCATTGACTTCACTTTCTGTTTCTCTCTATATGTAAGTATAATGTAATGTAATATAATATATTTTCCCAAAGCATTTAAAGGTGAGTTATGTACATCGTACAACATGGTCCTTTACCCATAAATATTTCACTGTAAATTTCCTAAGAGATAGGAGTATTCTCTTATATAACCACAGTACAGTTATCAATTCAGTACATTTAGCATGGATACAATATTTTAATCTATGAGTTACAGTCTGGTTTTGTTGATTGACAAGTAGCATTTGTTAGTGCTATCCCCTCCAGGACAGAAGCCAGTATAATTGCCATGTCTCTTTAGCCTCCTTTAATCTGGAATGTTTCCACAGCCTTTCTTTGTCTTCCATGACACTGACATTTTAGAATAATACAGCTCCCTCCCACCCCACTTTTATTTTTTAATAGAATGTTCCTCATTTTGGGTTTGTTTATGTTTTCTTCTGATGAGTTTCAGGCTCTGCTTTTTGGACTGAAATACCACATAAGTGGTGTGTCTTTCTAGGGCTTCACATTGGAAGGCACACAGTGCTCATCTGCCCCTCCCTGAAGATGTTCATTTTGATCTCCAGTCAAGATACGGTCCAATTTCTCCACTGTATAATTATTATTCTTTTTCTTCCTTGCTAATAATAAGGAGTTTGGCGGGGGTGAGGGGGGTGCAATTTCAGACCATGCAAACACCCTACTCAGTAAAGTTTCCCACTAGATTTAACATCCATTGATGATTTTTGCCTAATCCAGTCTTTACTATGATGGTTGCAAAATGATGTTGCGGTCCAGCATTCCCTCCACCTTTACTGATAGACTCTTGGCATCCTGTCAGCAAAAGCCCTCTCTTCTCAATTAATTAATTAATTATTAGTATGAACTCATGAATTTCTGTTTTTTCCCCCAGTGGTTTATAATTCATCCCTGTCCTTAATTATTTTGGTGCTCAAGTTGTCCCAGATTTGGTCACTAGGAGCCCTTTTAGGATGGCTCCTATGTCGTTGTGACATGTCCCCATCATATTTTTGAGCACTTCCTTGCTTTCTGGTGTCACAGTATGTCTCAGGCTCATCTACTTGCCCCAGCTCAGGGTCATAATTTTGCATAGCTCTTGCAGAGTTATGCTCTTAGGGCCTACTGGGTTGTTTAGAGCTAGTTATCACCTTACAAAAGAGTCTCAGACTACTCTGTTATTTGCTGTTGTGTGTGTTCACTTTGTGGTTTTCCGGTTTTCTTTTTTCCTGGCTGTAAGGCAGTTGTGACTTTGGAAGGTCCCTCCAGCTTCAGCTCTTTTAAATCGCTATTTCTAATTTTTTATTGGCTGGAAAATGAGATAGCCAAACTCATTAAATTTTATGGAAAGTAAAAGCAAATAGGCTATGTGTGAGGGCCCACAGCATACTTTTATGAGCAAAGTGTATGAGCTTGAGTGCATGGACTTAATTTTGTTATTTGGGCCTTTTTACTTTGGTTCTCAGCTGTGCTGTGGATAGTTGAGGCTGCAGATAGGGACTTGCATAAATAAATGGTTATGGTTCTTCTAAAGGGTTTATAAGGAAAGAAGATTATTTGTGCCCTTTTGAAGTATAAGATTTTAGGTAAGATTTTCCCTCCAGACCCAATTCCACTGTTTAAAATACGAATTTCAAAAAATCGACCAAAAGTCTTTAGAGCAGTGGCTCTCAGCCCTGGCTGCACATTGCAATAACCTGGAGAGCTTTTAAAATGTGCTGATGCCTGGGTCTAACCCCCAGGGATTCTGGTTAATTGGTCTAGGGTGTGGACTGAGGATTGGGAATTTCAAAAGTTCCCCTAATGATTCTCTTGTGTAACCAGGATTGGGCACCATGCTGTAAAGAATTAAATGTACCCAAAAGCCTATAGTCTCTGATCCTTCATAGAGAGCTTGTGAACTGGTCCAAGTCTCCTATGTTTATAAATATCTAAACTTTTTTTTTTTTTTTTTGGCGGTATGCGGGCCTCTCACTGCTGTGGCCTCTCCCATTGCGGAGCACAGGCTCCGGACGCGCAGGCTCAGCGGCCATGGCTCCAGCCGCTCCGCGGCATGTGGGATCTTCCCGGACCGGGGCACGAACCCGTGTCCCCTGCATCAGCAGGCAGACTCTCAACCACTGCGCCACTAGGGAAGTCCTAAACTTTTTTTATATCATGGAGTCCTAGAACTAGATGAGATTTTGGAGATTGTCTAATGCAGTGCATTTCCTTATAGATGAGGGAAGGAAAGGTGAAATCACTTTCTAAGTAATAGCATTTCATTTTTCATTGTAAATGAACCTGTTCCTTCAAGCCAGAGCTTCTAAAACTATCATCTACAGGTTTCATATGTCAGAATCACTAGGGGATTTTGTTAAAGTGCAGATTCCTGTTCTTCTCCCACACCTACTGGATTGGGATCTGGGGGTGGTGGGGCCCAGGAACCTGCATTTACCACAAGTCTCCCACATGCTGCTTATGAACATTAAAGTTTATATTCTCAATAGATGATTTATGTTAATGAAGGATAACCAAGTTATTTATCAGATTCAGTTTATGGAAATAATGGCTAAAGAACAAGCTACAACTGAATGCTAATGTTAATTTTCAGCAAATCTATAATGCAAACCCCAGTAGTTCTTTTCTCAAGTAAAACTTCATACATTTATGATGATTATGTGGAAATATTTAACCTTCCTTCTAGAAAAGATGTATGAAATTCATGTGTATTTGTAAAATTCAAGCACAGTAACTTTAGTAAGGTTTAGCCCTCAGCTAAAAAAAGTGGTCTGGTTAACTGCAGAAATACAGACATGGCCTTAATAATTTGGTGGATGACGGTTCTTGACCATTCCATCTGCTGTCCTGCAGACATGTGGTCAGTCTCCATGTAAATGAACAGACCCAGCCTCAGGGACCCAGGCCCCTAAAGAGCCACCCAGAGTGCTTTGCAGAACACTGCCCATTTGCCCTACTCCTTCTACCTTAAGGTTGATTAAGCTTATAATTGTCTGAGAGTGGGAATAAATACAAGTCACCTTCCTAACTCCCTCTGCCACCAATGACTGCCAGGCCCCGGTGAGGGGACAGAGCTCCTTATGGAAACCAGGGGTTGTTGACTATTACAAGGTTAGGATTGTCCTAAGATGCTAACGTTTTCACCGTAATGAAATGTTTTGTGGACATTTAAATCAATTTGATATTGCTAGATGGAGTTTATTAAATGAAAGGAATAAAAAGGATAAACTGCAAAATATCATGTAAACAAAAAAGAACATTACATAAACAAAAGAGTTAAACGAGCCATCAGAATTGACCAGGTTTGGTTAGTGCCCTATTGCCAAGGGTAACCCTGATACAGGTTTTTGGGAAAAAAATCCACCCTGCCTCCCACATGGTTCAGTAAACCCAGCACTGAATCAGACCCCTCCTTCTTCAAAGTGCTAGCCAATATTCTTGCCACCTTTATTTCACCTTAAATTGGTGTTTTGATGGTTTCCTTTATGTATTTTGAGTGTTGGCCCACATTTGGGAATGGTGCCCACTTATGAGCTCCTCACATGGCCTTTACAAGTTTCAGGTGCTCTGAGAACCTCTTTGCAGAATAAAACTGAAGTACCAGACTTTTACAAGTCGACAGCTGAGGGTCAGGGAGAGAGCAACTGAGATACACCCCCTGCTTTGTTTTAGTAATAAATAGAAGCATCAATGAGTTCTTTCAAAATGTTAGTGAGGTTCACTCCAGTATTTCGGATTCCCCCATGCCTGCTGCCCAAGGGATCACGTGCCCTCTGTATAGGGAGACCATGTCAGTTATTTTATCACCACATTTGCACAGGAGCGAGTAAAATCTTGGAGTGGGTGTGGATCAGTAATGAGCACTTACACTGCTCCATACAGCCATAGTATAGGGTGTGGGTTAGGGAGTTAGGACGGGAGCTTGTGGGGCTGTAGAAATAACAGAAGAAACACACATTTGGATGCTCTCCCTTTCTGCAGTATGAAATGCTTCACGTTACACCACCAATGAGCCCACCAGATGTCCTCAAGACAAGTCCTGTGGCTGACGCTGCCGGCTGGGTGGACGTGGATAAAGACACTCTGCAGCACAAGCGGTACCCAAACGTGTTTGGGATCGGGGACTGCACCAACCTGCCGACGTCAAAGACCGCTGCTGCCGTAGGTAAGACCACGAGTTGTGTTTCTTCCCCACTCAACATGATGTCATCCTCAGGCACTGTCATAACAAAAACAAAAGTTGGGCACAAGTGGCATTTCATTATGTGCTAATTATATTAATGAAAATAGATTTCATTATCTTCATTAATAATGAAGAAACTTTTGTGGCCTAAAAATGACTTTGGCCTCCCCAACAGAGAATCAAGTTGTCCGTGAACCTAGTGTTGTGTAAAGAAGAAAGTATCTGTTGAGTGCTTTGCAACCAGAGTAGCACGACCTCATCTGCCTTTTCTCTGTCAGAGGGGTGGTTTTCAGGGGAGGGGGCATTAGAGACAGAGAGGTACCGCTTTTCCAGCTCTCTAGAATTCTGTTACTTCTCATACTGCCGTGCTCACATCCCTGGCCTTCTTTGCCCCCGATGCCAGGTAGATTGGCTATTTTTCTTCTGCCTGAAACACCGTAAAACTAGGGAAGCATTTGTTTCCCCAGAAAACACATGCAAGTCAATTGAAAGCTTGCAGAGCAGAAAATTGCACTAAGACAGATACAGTGGAGAGTGCCCTGATTGGTACATGATTAAGGCCTCAGCCTGGGAAACTAAATTCTTCACTTCGATGTTCTGCTCTAGCAGTGATGGAGGGAATTGCCTTTTAGATTCTGTTTTCTGTAGACAGGGACTGTCTTCTTTAGATGTTATGAAACACGGACCTCCCTGCTGACGGGTATGGGAGCATTTTGTGTGAATTACACACCTGCCAAACGTGTGTTACTTCTGCTTGAATACGTCAACCTAAGAAAGACTTTCTAGGAAATCCATTGAATGTCTTTTTCATTATTATTATTACTATTTTAAAATTTATTTTTGGCTGCATTGGGTCTTCATTGCTGTGCGTGGGCTTTCTCTAGTTGCGGCGAGCCGGGGCTACTCTTTGTTGCGGTGCGTTGTGGTGCGCGGGCTTCTCATTGCGGTGGCTTCTCTTGTGGCAGAGCATGGGCTCTAGGTGCGTGGGCTTCAGTAGTTGTGGCACGTGGGCTCAGTAGTTGTGGCTCACGGGCTCTAGAGCGCAGGCTCAGTAGTTGTGGCGCACGGGCTTAGTTGCTCCGTGGCATGTGGGGTCTTCCCAGACCAGGGCTTGAACCTGTGTTCCTTGCATTGGCAGGCGGATTCTTAACCACTGTGCAACCAGGGAAACCTGTCTTTTTCATTATTAACAGTAATTTTCCCCCAACTTTTCATTTCAAAAATCTCAAATCTATGAAAAATTTGAAAGTACAGTGAATACCCATATACCCTTCAGGTGTTAACCAGTTATTAATATTTTGTGACTAACATAATAATTAACCAATAAATTAATATTTTGCTTGATCACTATGTACATTTTTTGGTTGAGTTGTTAGAAAGTAAGTTTTGACATCCTGATACTTCACCCTCAAACACTTCAACCTCTATCTCCTAAGAAAAAGCACTTTCTCCTCTATACCCACAAGATCATTATCATGTTCAAGAAACTGAACATTGTATTACCAAAGCATCAATACAATCCAGTTTGAATTTCTCCATTTTCCCTAAAAATGTCCTTTATAGCTTTCCCTGCCCCCCCCCGGCCCCAATTCCCCTTAAATTCATGAGCCAGTCAAAGGCCACACTCTGTATTGGTTGTCATGTCTCTTTGGTTTTCTTTAATCTAGAAGCCTCTGACATTTGGTTTTTTTTTTTTTTTTTTACTTTCATGACATTGGCATTTTTGAAGAGTCCAGGCCGGTTATCTTGTAGAATATCCCACAATTTAGAACCATCTAGTAGTTTTTGATGATCAGATTCAGATCATACGTTTCGGCAAGACTTGCACAGTGAGGCTGTGTACCTCCCACTGTGTCACCTCAGGAGCCCCTCATGTTAGTTTGTCTTGTCCCTGGTGAAGCTAGATTTCATCACTGGGTTAAGAGTTGTGCTCTAGTTACAGTCTAGAGGGATGGGGTCTTCTTAACTTGTTCACATTAAAGTTACTTGCAAATTAGTTTTCATGGAAAATCTAGATGCTTATGTTTTTCTGACTTCTCCATTTCTCATGTAGCTGCCCAGTCAGGAATACTTGACAGAACAATTTCTCTGATTATGAAGAATCAAACACCAGTGAAGAAGGTTTGTATGCCTTGTAAGAATCACTGTCTCAATTTACCATCTTCCGTTCTGCATGAAAACAGTGTTTTCCCACAATTTTGCCACTTTCTTAATTAATTTCTCTAATATGGGCACTTCAGTTTTTGCCTTTAGTGTATTATATAATTTCTATTTTTTCGCTGTACAAAAAATTAGAATATACAAACAAAGAAAAAAATTACAACTGCTCAGAGTAAATAATAAATTCTAAAGTATCTACACAGCACCGTGAAAGAAGCCACTTTCCAACTCTGTCTCATGGCCAATTTTAGTATGATGGCTACACGTCGTGTCCACTGGTGACTGGCTACAACCGTGTTATTCTCGCGGAATTTGACTACAACGCTCAGCCCCTGGAAACCTTCCCCTTTGACCAGAGCAAAGAGAGGCTTTCCATGTACCTCATGAAGGCTGACATGATGCCGTTCCTGTATTGGAATGTGATGCTAAGGTCAGTGCATTGCCTGGGGGAGAGGCACAGCTGTTAGCAGATTGCACCGACTTGTGCAGGGCGGTTGTTTCCAAAAGGCCTTCCAGCTTCAGGAGATATGACCCCGAGCAGGACTGTCGAAAGGGAACCACCTTGCTGTGCCAGGTCTCATAGATTAGTGATGGCCGCCTGAGAAGGGTTCTGAAGCATCGGCCAGATGTGGTGGGAAAGAGGCTGCCCTGGGTGAGGGAAGGGAGCCCTAGCACAGCTACCACCCACAGGGGATGCAGCCTGCTGTCTCCATTATTGGCAGTGACCGAGTCTTCTGTCTTCCAGTTTCTGGTTCTCTCTTGCTGCTGGATAAATAATAGTAATCATCATAGTAAATCACTTTGACATGTCAAGTACTTTATCATCTGCTACCTTGCTTTTGTTTTTATTATGTTATAGGACAAAGAAAACATAGCGATTAAGAGCATAAGCTTTGGAGTCTGACCTTTGTTTGAATCACGTGTCTGCCATTTACTAGCTGTGTGTCCTAGGGCCAGTTGCTTAAACTCTCTGTGTTTTAAGTTTCTCATCTGCAAAATGAAAGTAACATTGTCTTCCTCACAGGATGGGGAAGAATGAGACAATACCTAAAGAGACAGCTACATAGTAGGCATTCAAGTAGTAAACAGAGTACCAAACTTAATAATTCCTCTTTTTTTGTTGCAAAAAAAAAAATGATCTCATTTGACTTTCCTAAACCCTTTAAGAAAAGTAAGTCAGAATATCGATACCAGTGTTTTTCAGCCAGGGGTGGTTTTGCTCCCCAGGGGACGTTTGACAACATCTGGAGATACATTCTGTTGTCACAACTGGAGGGGATGCTACTGGCATCTAGTGAGCAGAGGCCTAGGATGCTGCTGAACCGGACAGCCTCCACCACAGAGAAGTATCTGGTCCAAAATGTCAGTAGGGCCGAGGTTGAGAAACCCTGACCTATACTTAATTCACGAGCAGGTGAAGGTAGAAGGGATTGCAGTCTGCACGTAGTAGGGGCTTTGTTTGGCCGAACCGAGTCAGCGTGTTCAGGCTCACATAGCAAGTCAGTGTCAAAGCCAGGACTTGTCCCCTCCTAGTCCTGGGATCTTTCTACTTCGCTGTCAGTCTTGCTGTATGGCCTGATAAGTGTTTTGTGTGAGCAGCCGCCAGGCTGGCCGAAGTCACCCCCATCTTTTCCGACGCAAAGAACTTTTCTGTGTCATTTCTTACAGGGGTTACTGGGGAGGACCAGCCTTTCTGCGGAAGTTGTTCCATCTGGGTAGGAGCTGAGGATGGCTCAGCTTCTGGATGGCTTGCAGGGATGGCCATCCATCCTTGGATGGCTCCTGGACCAAAATCACAGCCACTGATTGACCGCGAGCAGCATGAAGAACTCAAAATCTAACCCCGTAAAGCACTTACTGCTGGATGATGGTGACCAGATGCCTCCCTTTTCAGTCCCTCTGGACAGCCACCATGCAGGCTGCCCAGGATGAGTTTGATTCTTTGGAAATACGCAAATGAAAGAATAGACTTCTATTTTTTAAATAAAAGCTTGCCATTGATTGACATTCTGTGAGAAAATTCTATCTTGACTAGTGGAATGAAAAGTTACGGCCCTGGGGAGGAAAAGATGGTGGTGGTGGGATAGCTTACCTGTTATCTACTTCGAGTATTCAACTGATAGCGGGCCTAATTTCTCCAGAGCCTGTTTGGATTTACAGAAAACAAGAGTCATTCCAAGGAGAATAGTATTTCAAACAGTGTCTGTGAAAGCCCCAAAGACGTGCGGCCTAGAACTGGTGCTGCGGGGGCAGTGGACCGAGAGCCCGGCTGCTGCCCGTCTGCTCTGCCACCATGTTCACGCGGAGGCCACATTCTCCTAGCCAGTGACTGATGCGGGGAGTGGGGTGGGTACTCATGCTGGCCTATTCCTACAGGATGTGGAACTCTTCTTCCTGGCAACTTTGGCTCCAGGATTTCCCATTAGCCTGGCTGAAACTCTCTCGGGACTGCGTCAAGCCTGAGGTGGTTCTTTCCCATCCCTCCTTCCTTCCCCTCCTCCTTTCCCAGGTGTCCCTGCCGAATCATGGTCTGAAAGCCCTCCCTTGCCTTCTCCTGTTCCTCCTTCTTTAGCCTTGACAGACATTTCCCCCAATAAATCTCTTGCAAATCTAATTCTCTCATGGCCCCTGCTTTGCAGAGAACATACACACAGCGAGGATGGCGTTGATTCAGTCCCAATTCTGGCCAATAAAATTTTGAATGAGATCACATTGGAAATATTGCAGGAAGTAGTTGCAGTTTATTTGAAGTTCAGCAGCAAAATCATTTGTCCCCAACCAGTTTATTTGGAAGCTTGCAGTTTCAGTTCAGTCTGGTATTTGAAAGCTTTGCATGTTTCACATTTATTTATACACTCCACCAAAGGGCATTGTTTAGCAGTCTATGCAATGCCTTAGGTTTTCATAACAGTTTAGAGTTCAAACCTAAACTGTTAACCTAGTTTAGGTAACAGTGTTACCTAGGGTTGCTAAGTCTCTCTGGTTTCCTGAAGTTCCCTGATGACTTTAGAAACTCTGCTTAGGCATTCATTCATTAATTCAGCAAGGATTTACTGAGCTGCCAGGCACTGTCCTGGCCCTGGAGATGCAGTGGTGAACCGACAGATAACGGCCCTGCCACAGTTTTGTGGTTCCTAAAGGATAGTTTCCTCTCCTTTCCCTGGGATGCTGGGGAGCTCGCCGAAAGAGGCCTTGATCTGATTTGAAAAGTAGACTTTCCTCAGTGGCACAGTTCTGAGGAGGAACGGGGTACCATCCTAGCAGCAGACCCCTAATCTGGCACTAGAAGTGGGAGATGTTTTCTGCATGACCACACATCTTCCCGTTTAACATATGTTATTCCGGCATAGCTATCCATGACGCCCCCTTTCACTCTCCGAAATGTCCTATTTGGACCATAGATTATACTGACCACTGTAGTGGTCGCACTGAGCCCTCCCACTCCCACCTCAGTTCTAGAATGGGAGAGCAGTGCTATAACAGGTGGCACTGTTTTTCCCTCTGTGCGGCTCTGAAACAGGCAGAGGTGGGGTGTTTCTGCCCTGTTCTCGGAGTCCCTGGGCCTTTACAGAGTTCCTGCCTGAGACCGCTGAGGCAGCGAGAGCTGGGGGCGCTTCACCCCAAATGATCTTTCCCTGCAAGGTCCAAGAAGTCCTGGGAATAACCAGCCAGGACTCTCTCCCTAAATGTGGACAAAAATGTATTTTCAGAGAGTGAGGCTGTGTCTCTGGGAATGGCTGAGGCTCCGGGGTGAGTCACTGTGAAATCCCTCCCCGGGTGAGCTGGAGCTTCTTGGGTCTGTTTACGATCATGCATTCCGAATAAACCTCCAAGCATCAGGAAACTGCCTCAGTGCACATTATGCTGGGCAGAATTTACTGCCGGGGCTGGAGGGAGCAGTAACCACTATTGGTCAGTACACTGGTCTCCAGCTGTTCCTCCTCCGAGCCGGGAAAGATCAGAAATGTGCTGAATTCCAGAAAAGTCTGGCCTTTGAAACCATATCTCCTGAACCACGAATGTGGGATCGGCCGAGGGCGAGGCCCTTCTCTGGGACTGCCTCAGGTTAGCCGGGTCAGCAGCAGGAAGTGGGGAGGGGTTAAGACCAGGATAGGTGGTGGTTTCTCCAAAGGTGGTGCCTGGGGCAGGGTGAGGTGGCTGGTCCCACCCTGTGGAGGGCTCCAGCTCAGAGGCTGATGCCTGCAGAGTGCAGAAATGACTCAGGGCTAGGACTGCTGACTTGGGAAATCCCTCCTTGCCCCCCCACCCCCACCCTTGGTGTCAGCCCGGGGTGAGCTGTGGATATAGTGAAAACAGAGCTGGGTGGCAGCTTAGGGACCACTGAGATACAGGGAGGGAAGTGAGACTTAAGTCAGCAGGGAGAGCACAGAGTTTCAGATTCAGTTGGTTCTTATTTATTTATTTCTTTTGTATTAAAAACATTTTTGGTGTTTTTTCCCCCCTTATTTCTAAATTTTGTAGAAAATTTAGAGAACAGAGATCAACAAATGGAATAGAAATCACTCCAAATCCATCACCCAGTTGTAACAGCTAATAGCATCTTGGTGTCTTTTTCTCTAGGGTCCTAATATTGCTGTTACATATAAAGTTCCTGAAAACAAATAGGATCATACTGTAAGTACTGTTTTGTGACCTGTGTTTTACACTTAATATACGTTGAAGACCCAGGGGTTGGTTGTAGAGAGGAGGAGATCGGTGAGTAATTACTCAAGGTGCACGGATCATTTGTCCTGGCTGAGAAAACTGCTAATTAATTAATGTAACAAATATATGTCATGTGCCTTGGAGAGTATTGGCATATAGTCATCACTAGATACTTTTCTCACATAATCCTCCAATAACAGATAATTATCAAAGACATAGAAGGTCTTTTTGTGGAAGGTGGCTTTGTAATGCAACAGTTAAGAGTAGCTCCTCTGATTGTATGCACTGGATAAGTCCAGTCTGATTTTAAAGCAAAGTCCCTGCTTTATGCCCTAAGACCACAGACGGAACTTTCATTTGGGATAGGCTCACTGTGATCATTTTGGGTGTGGGGGGGGAAGGAACAAGAGCAATGCTTTGGATAAGATGAGGCTTTCTGAAAGGATGAATGAAAACCAGGTCTCTCTGCGTAGGTTAACTGCCAAGTAGCTAAGGAGATTGCTTGTCTCATGCTAGGGAAAGTCAAGGCTAATACTTTGCAACAGATATTAGGTAGAAAGGTCACAAGACACAGTTGAGAAAGATGGATGGTGAAATATGGAACAGTTTTCTACCCCTCCCCCCCCGTACTGATTTTTAAAAAGTAACTTCCCGGGAGGAGTGCATGCTGTGAACAACCCTAAATGAAGTTATAACTTTCCATGTTTACATGCAGTAAAACTCCTGTAATTGCATCCCTCAGCTACAGTTTGAGGCCACACCCAGGCCCGCAGTGGTGCAAAAAGGCAGGAACTCTGGTGCTGTCCTGGCACAAGCTGGGTTCAGATTTCTCGAGGGACAGCTGGATAGAACACAGGATCTGGAGCCGCAGACGGGGATTCAGGTCCTGGCTCTCCCACTGACTCGTGCCTCATAGCGTCCCACTAGTGCGTTTTCATCACCACTTTATAACCTGTAGAGTGGGTAACAATACCTACTTCACAGGGTTAACACAAGCATTAAATGAATTGAGGTATAGCTTTTAGCAGTTTGGCACATAGACTGTAGCTGTGATTGTTGTTGTTAACTCCAGTAGTTGAATGAAGTGCTCAGAAATACAGCTTCCCCTTAGACTAGAAATTCCTGCCTGCCTGTGAGAAATGCGGTCATGATGGCTCTCCAACATCCTTGTTCTAGCAAGACGGATTCTGTCACTTGATACCACCACAGATCCCTGCCTCATTTCGACTGACTTTCAGAGTTGGGAAATTGCCAGCATTATAGATTAGCCCATGTGGGGTAGTGGCTAAGAGCACGTGTCTGGATCCAGCTTGCCTGGTTTGAATCCCAGATCTGCCTCTCACTGGCTGTGTCACCTAGGGGAAGTCCCTGAAACTCTCTGGGCCACTGGTTAACTTAGATCACAGAAGGCCCTTTGTATTCAATCTCTTTTGATCTCAATCAGTCCCAATCTCCAGGCTGTATAAATACATATGATAGATATATACTATTGGTTATAGGGGTTCACTGACTGCAAGAATTCACTATCAGCTACTCCCACAAATATTTTGGGGGCATCTAATAAACACAAGGCCCTGGGGATTCAGAGATGAAAACCCTTGTCCTCAGTGAGCTCTGCTGGGTTCTTTCCATAAAGCGCCAAGGTAGATGTCCCATCTGTGTGTGGTCATAGCATTCAGAATATGCCACTGTCTTACACCAGACATTCAGGGAGAATATTCAGAAGAAGGTAAAGTTTGAGATGAGTCCCTGTATTAGCCAGGTCTCATTTGGTTCGGACAGAAATCCAACCCAAATAAGCCTAAGAGAAAAAGGAGAACTTACTGACTCATGTAACTGGGAAACTCAGGTGTTCACTTCAGATTTGGCTAGATCTAGGAGTCATAATATAATCAAGGTGCTCTCTTTTTCCTTTCAATTCCCTCAATTCTTTTTCCCTCTGACTCACTCTCTGCGACAGACAGGCTTTCTCACTGTGCCCAGGGAAGAGGGCTGGCTACATGCATGTCCTCCTGGCTTGGCCTCCTTAGTGGAAAAAAGAACTTGGCTTTCGAAATGTCCACAGACCAGTTCTGGGGAAGGATTATGATTATTAGCAGATGAACAGATAACTGTGTTTCCCCTATCCGTAAGAGTGCTCTTTCTGTTGAGTGCTGTATTCGCAGTACCTAGAGCAGCACACAGTAAGTTCTCAGTAAATATTTGTTAGCTGAACGAACCAGCTACACTTTGGCCATGTGCCCACTTAATAGCTAGGGGAGTGGGGTTTGCTACCTAAAGAAGTAGATTGATGGACAAATGTTCTCAGCACTCCAAACCATTATTACCACTACAGTCCTGATCTGCGAGTTAGACTTGGCCAGGAGCAGAGGAGCGGAAACTTCCCAGGCGTGGGGAACAGTATGTGTAAAGGGATGCAGGCGGGAGGCTGTGGGGACTGTGGGTAACTTGGTATGTGTACGAGGGATACTGAACGACAGGAAGACGGTGGGAAATGGGCTTCTGGAGGATCTTGGGTTGGGATCTCTGATGTTGCCTTTTGTTCCTCCAGCCCCACCCTGGACTTTCTGCATCCTGCTGTCTGCCCTGGGAGGCGGCCCAGCACAGGCCGCGAATGGTCTCCCCTGCTGTCTAGTTTCTGGTTGGGTTTGGCCAGTGTGGGTTGGTAAGAGGTGGGAGGGAGGGAGGAGGGTAAGGCTGGGGCGTTTCTTTTTCTGGCTCCCTCCTGGCGGGGCTATCTTGGCCCTATGATGAGGTAAGAACAGAAATTGAGAGTAGGAGTTAATTTGACAGAGATAATTTATATATGTTACCTGTTGGATCTAATAATAAAAAAATTGGGGCTTGTGTTTTTTTTTTTTACCTCTTTATTGGAGTATAATTGCTTTACGATGCTGTGTTAGTTTTTGCTTTATAACAAAGTGAATCAGTTATACATATACATATGTTCCCATATCTCTTCCCTCTTGCGTCTCCCTCCCTCCCCACCTCCCTATCCCACCCCTCCAGGCGGTCACAAAGCACTGAGCTGATCTCCCTGTGGGGGCTTGTGTTTTATGTGTTTTCAAATTTCATTTTTTCCCAATAATTTTTAATTGTATTTTGCAGAAGTACTAGTCTGAGAAGAATTAGATTTTTAAAAAATCAAACAAAATGAAAACAAATCCCACAAATCTGGTCCTTCAGCACAGATGGCTGGAGAAGCCCCACTCTCTTTTTGGGTTCTGATGCCCTCTCCCTGCACCCATCCTGACGGGCACAAGGGTGGCAACAGCTCCCTGCCTACGAATCCCGAGGGACCTCACTGGGCCTGCGGTTCCCCCAACCTGGCCCACCTTTGTACATAAGCCCTTCGTGAACTAGCCTCACTTGACCGTGTCATCTGCTTTCTGTTGGGCCGCTGACTGACACAACGTAAACTCAAAGGGGTGCAGAGCCACTGAAGGAATTTACGCGTGAATGAGAGGAGACTGTAGCAGCTTGGGTGAGCTATGCATGGAGGAGAAGACTCCAGACAGGCTGACCAAGGCCAGGGCCAACTAACTTCAGCAAGGAAGGGTGAGGGCTTGAATTAAGGCACTAAGGAAGGAGAGGAGGGGAAAAAATCAGGAATATTTAGGATACTGTATGTCAGGCAAACAGAAACCACTATGTAAATAGTGCAGGCAGAAAGGAATTGGAAAGTGCAGAGGCTGGCAAACTATGACCTGTGAGCCAAATTCAGCCCACTGCCTGTTTTTATAAATGAAGTTTTATTGGAACACAGCCATCCTCCTCCATTTCTGTATTGTCTAGGGCTGCTTTTGCACTACAGTGGCAGAGCTGAGTAGTTGTGACAGAGACTGAACGTGGCCCTCAAAGGCTAAAATATTGACTAGCTGGCCCTTTACAGAAAAAACTTCACCAACTCCTGGAACATTGGGAAGTTGGTACGTATAGAACTCTAGGAATGGCTGGGGAAACAAACATCATGGGCAAGTACTGCTGGTTTTCAGGGGGTCAAGAGGCTACAGAAATTGCAGGAATACTGGCCCCATTGATCTCAGGATTTGCCCCATCAAATCAGGTGATTGCCTGCAAGCCTCATGTCTACGGACTGGTATGCCAGCCATTGCCAAAGGGAAAGGGCTTCCCTTCCATCTTCAATCTGGAAGGAGATGCAAATGCCCCTCCCTCACTGGAAGACTTTGGATGAAACCAGTTGTCTTTTCCCAGCTTTCGTCCGTGATACAGAGGTGAGTATAGGAGAGACAGGGATACAGAAGCCCAGGGCTTTGGGATGACTACAATGGGTGGGGGATAGGGAGGCTGGGATGACTGCGAGGCTTCGGTGACTGTGATGGATGACAGTGCCGCCACGGAGAGGGAGGGGGGTGGAAGAGAAGATTCTGGACAGGGAGAGAGGCACTGCCAGCAGGTTAGTTTCCCAAATCCCTGCCAACTGTGGGGTCTCAGCCAAGTTCTGTGATGGGTTTTTTTTTTTTTTGCAGTACGCGGGCCTTTCACTGTTGTGGCCTCTCCCGTTGCGGAGCACAGGCTCTGGACATGCAGGCTCAGCGGCCATGGCTCACGGGCCCAGCCGCTCCGCGGCACGAGGGATCTTCCCGGACCGGGGCACAAACCCGTGTCCCCTGCATCGGCAGGCGGACTCGCAACCACTGCGCCACCAGGGAAGCCCCTGCGATGGGGTTTTACTCAGACTCCGTCACTCAGTGATATTCATGGAGTGAAACCATAAAGTAGTTTTGACATAAGAAAATTGGATTTACAAGCCTGGGATTAACATATCTTTCCAAGCTTATAGGCTAAAGCAAGTTATAAGTATTCCTTTTAAAGGAGACGTTCCAGGAGATGGAAAACATTGGCAATCTCTTTGGCCCAAGGGCCCTGTTGGCATGTGTAGTCCCGTGAATGGCAGAGAGAGGCCTGAAGCAAAGCGATGAGGTGAAAAGAGCAGAGTGGAGGGAGAGGTGGTGAGAGGCAGAGGGTGGAGAGGAGAGAAAGCGTTGCACCTGGGAGGACCTCATTAAAAAGGGCAGTGGTCACTTAATCCCTGTATGGGGGCAATGGGAGGACGTGGGGAAAGGGACAATTGCTGACCAGCCCTTGGCCTCTGCCCGCCCCTGTTTACTATCTCAGTGGTCAGTCAGGGCCCTTCCTCCCAGAGTAGATGACCTAGGTTGACTGGGGACCATCCCCTGAAATTTAACAAGATTGTGGCAGAAAACTCTCCGTACCTTATTTCTTCCTTATCTCAGCAAATGGAGGCCTTTTCACTCCAGCAAAGCTGATTTTATTGCTTACTTCCTCCAAATTGGTAATAGTCCAGCTTGTAAATCCATCCATACATCCTGTGAACCCACTGTATATCTGACTAATTAGTGGTTGTCTTCTAAATGAGGAATGCCTTCTTATGGATTTTCTGTGCAAATACAATACTGTAGGTACTTCAACATCAATAACTGTACAAACAATATAGTAATTTGAATGGTTGTGGTTAAAATGAAACTTTTCTAGAATCCAATTTATAAATCTAGGAAAAGGATGTTATTTGTGACTAGGAACTATATGTTCATTGTCAAAAGTTCCAAAAGATTTTCAAGATTGCATAGCAAATAAGACACAGAACTGGGATTTGAATCGCAGTCTGTTCTCACTGTGTCTGAGAAAAATTGTTGATATCAGGATTACTTTGGAAGGCTTCTCTTACTTCAGTGCTGTCATATTTCTTCTCAGGAGTAAAAGAAAAAGGAGACATGCATTAGTCCAAGTTCTCTCATTTTCCAAGTAGCAAAAAAGCAATTTATTGGCTTATGTACTTAGAAGTTTGGGAAGGAGATCAGGCATGGCTGGATACAGAGGCTCAATTTCTTCCTCTCTTGTTCTTGCTCTGCGTTTCTTTGTGTTGGTTTCTTCCTCAGGTACACCACTTCACATGCTGACAAAGTGGGGCAGGGTCAGGCTTACCTCTGGCCTTTAGAGCCCACAGTCCCTCTTTTCTGTTAAAATGGCAAAAATCTGGGGAAAGGTGTGATGATCCAAGCTGAGTTTGTGACTTGTTGAACCAATCTTGGGGGAGAGGATTGGGTCAGCTCTGTGGGAGCCACTTGGACTGAGAATGGGGGTGGTGGTGGTGATTCTCCAATGAGATGCTCGGGTTAAAAACCTCTTTTTACTACAAGAATAAGAAGGTGGACACATCCTATCTTCTTCTCCATTGTCAACATTAGTCTACTTACTCACTCAGTCTCTGGCCGGCTGCTGGGGTCCTCAGGTGGGTAAGCTGGGTTCCCCCGTTGGAGGAGCTTAGACCCTCAGGGAGCCTGCGTTTTCAGGAATGGTCCTTTTGCACCGTCGCAAAGCATCCTCCGGACTAGGGAGGCGGACTGCAGCTCCTCCAGGATGCCCGCTGACACCAGGGATTCCTGCCAGGACCTGCCAACAAGAGCCCTTTCAGCTTCCCAGGGTCTCTCAGTAGGCTCTGTGACAGAGCCGGTGAAGTCCTGGCCCGCGGAGAGGGAGTGGGGAAGGCGAGAGCGCGCCTGGCTGGGTCCCGGAGCCGGGCTGTGGGCGCCGCCTGCTGGAGAACTGGAGCGCCTGCGGATCTTCTTTTACAAATGGGGCCCAGTAAACGCTAGGTTTGAAGTAACGCCAAGCCGTGCGTGTTTACCACCTGCACCTGATTAACTGGCAGCCAGGTGAGCGCTGAGTAAAGGAGCCAGAATTCCGCGTCACGGGGAGCCTCTGCCCGTCTGTCCAGCCGCCTTCCCCACCACCTCACACGGCACAGGGACCACAGGGACGGCGCCGCGTTCCCTTTCCTTACCAGGTCCTGCGAGGTGAGTCGGCTCAGCCATAATCACAATCATAATCAAAATAATATTAATTGGTGGGGCTTCCCTGGTGGCGCAGCGGTTGAGAGTCCGCCTGCCGATGCAGAGGACACGGATTCGTGCCCCGGGCCGGGAAGATCCCACATGCCGTGGAGCGGCTGGGCCCGTGAGCCATGGCCGCTGAGCCTGCGGGTCCAGAGCCTGTGCTCCGCGAAGGCCACAACGGTGAGAGGCCCGCGTACCGCAAAAAGAAAAAAAAAAAAGAAAGAAAAATTAATTGGTATAATTTTGAGTACTTTGAGGCAGACACTTGGCTAGGGGCTTTGCATCCAGTTTCATACTTCATCTTCGTGATCACCATACGGGAGAGCATTTTACTTGTGTCTTATAAAGGACTGAGACTTAAATTAGAGAAGTAACTCGCCCAGCGCACGTGGCTAGGAAGAGACCAGGTCAGGCCAGAGCCACAAGAGGGCGCACCTCCTTTTTCAATACTGTCCTATGAGTCTTGCTTTTCCTTGGGGAAAACCCGCAATGTATTTTGACAAACGTTAAGAACCCACATAAACACAGTATGTATGTATGTACGTATTTATGTATGTGTTTATTTATTGGAGGAAATGGACAGCGTTGGGAATATGGGCTGTAGGTAGGATGAACACGTTTCTGGAACTGGAAATTAGACTACATCTGGTGTGACAGGAGGCAGAATTTTTGAATTTAGGAGTCTTCTACAATCTGGGATGTTGGTCATCGATACCATATGGGAGGAAGCTGTAAAGCCACGAGAGGCCTTGGTGAGTTATGGCTGGCAATCCACACCGTGTGCCTATGCGTGCAAGCTGCCCACTTACCTAGAGCGTCCTCTCAGGCTAGTGCTGGGGTCTCCCTTGCCCCGATAACACTTAGAATTAAAGTCTGGAGTAGCTGTTTTCCTCTGTCTGAGATAACCTAAAGGCATCAGTCTTCCTCTTTTTCTATTTCCCTCTCCCAATTTTCCCTTGCTCCCAACTCTTGGTCTGATTGAGGGGTGTCTAAATGACGTGTTCGTTACAGAGGAGAATATCGCTATTGGCCATTCCTGATTGCCTCGTTTCAACAGGTCATTTCTGATTGTAAGTAACCACTCTAGTTTCTAATTATCAATCGATTTAAAGTGATAGTTTTTAAACCTTCATTAAGGAAGTACGTATCCACTGATTGCCCCCCACCAGACTTTAGGCTTCTGGAGGGCAAAGATCTATCTACTTTATGCAACGAAGCCTTACTATGTACTGTGTTGAGTCTTGATGCTGGGCAGCTGCATATCTGTGGTTCCCAAACCTGGTGGTACAGTACAATCAACTTTTTTTTTTTTTCTTTTTAAAGCCTTTGCCTGGGGATTCTGTCTAGATCACTTTGGGCTGAAGCCTGGCAATCTGTGTTACATGGACAGGTGGTGCGCATCCCTGTGGCATCTACCTCTGCTGCACCAATATCTCCCCCGGCTCTTATTATGGCTTCATGGGGTGGGGTGGGGTGGAGGTTCCCTATGATGCTGGGAGAAGAGCTTGGGTCTGTTGGCAGGGGTTGAAATGGACTGCTGTCACAAGAGTGGCCTTAAGGACTGTGATGAGGGAGATAATCCCAATAGGCAGAGCTGTGAGTGGTACCCTTATTTGTCCATTTCGCATGGAAGGAGAGGTGGCCTGAGGTAGTTTCCACAGACTCCTGGGCAGTGGTAAATAATTTGGTTAGGTGTCTGGAAGGATTAGGAGTGGAAGATCCAAGACCAGGAGTCTGGGGAAGAAACATGTGATTGAACTATGGGAGTGGGCAGGTCTTTATGTTGACCATCAATACCCAGCAGAGGGGTCACTCAACAACCAGGTAGTCAAGATGACTCGTCTGATGGATGTCTGTCAGCCTGTGCTCTTGGCCGTCCCGGTGCTCACCCAATGGGCCCATGGATGGAGCTACAGTAGCAGGGATAGAGGCTCTGCATGGGCTTCCTCTGCCCAAAGCTGGTCCAGTTATTGCCACTTCTGAATACCTGATGTGTTAACGGCAGAGATAAAAGATGAACTCTTGATATGGTACCATTTCTCAAGAAGTCCAGCCATACCTTTGTCACCAAGTTGATGCCCTCAGGACTTTATCATCCTATAGGGGACAGTGATTCATCCTTTTTGGAACTGATCCCACCAGATATTCATTGGCCTTTCCTGCGCCTCCGCTAATATCATCCCAGTGTTCACAGAGTGCTTGTTTACTGTCATGGGAGCCTACCTAACAGCTTTTCAGACCAGAAACCTCATTTTACAGTGAAGGAGGTGTGGTAATGGGCATATGAGTATAGAATCCTCTAGGCTTACCATATCCCACATCACCTGGGAGTGAAATAGAAGGTTGGACTGGCCTATGGGGCCTTTTACCCCTCAGCTCGAATCAGCTGGCCATAGACATCCTTGAGCTAGGGCCTTCCAGGGCACGCAGGGACTCTGGGTGCTGGTGTTTCCATAGAGGAGGCCAGAGGCCAGATGAGTAGGAGTGCAGGTCTGGGAGGGTGTGATCAGGGGGACACTGGATGTCTAGGAGCAGGGGTAATGCGGGAGCATAATGGGGACAGAAGAGGGTGGCAAACAACCAAACAAAATCCAGAAACTGGTCTCTGGATGCCCTTTCTGGTGATTCTGACCAGTGAATCTGAGGGAGGACTTAGGAATCTATACTTTTAAAAGGCTCTTGAGTAAGTTGGGAGCTCTTCCAGGTTTGGGAACCATGTGGGGGTGGAAAAAGGACGGAACGTGGAAGAGAAAGAGGCAGGTGTGTGTCCTGGCTTCACCACTTGCCCAAGGTGACCGCCTTTCACGGAGAGTCACTGGCTTACTGGTTTATACTCTTCTCATTTATAAAATGGGGCTTATGATATCAAATGGGATAATAGTGTGTGAACCATTATTACATGAGTTAATATACTTAAGGCATTAAGTGGTGTCTTAAGGTAAAGTGGTGTCTGATAAGCACAAGAGCGCTATTAAAGCATTAGCCATTTTAATGTGAATTAATGTTATTGTTAAAAAGTTTGGGGCACAGAAAAGGGTCTGTCTGGTGAGGGCCAAAGACATACCTGAATTCTTCCTGCTTGTTAGCTCTTCCAGAGCCCAGCCCCGAGGGCCAGAACTACCATGTCTTTCCTCCAGTTTTGGGGGGAAATCCTTTCAAACTTACAAAAAGTTTGCAAACATAAAATAGTGCAAGTAGCACCTATGTACCCTTTACTGAGATTCACCCTTTGGAACATTTTACTCCGGTTTACTGTATCATTCATGGTCTTTACCTTTCTTTCTCGCTCTCTAAATATATGGAATCTTTGTACGTACGTATGTATATACATATACATACATTTATATACATGCATACATATATTTATACATACTATACATATGTGTGTACATACATTTCTTTTCTGAATAATTTAAGGGTAAGTTACATGCATCATGGCCTTTAACTCTAAATACTATATTACACTAGACACTGAACCACAATATTAGGTGTACTGCGATAGGGACAGTCTCTTATGTAACCACAGTACAATTATCAACCTCACAAATTTACAGGGATACAGTATTTTAAGTAAACCATCATTGAAAATATTATTTATTTAGTCCCAATCTGAAGCCTCTGAACTGCCATTTCTTCATAATAGAAAATGTAATAATAATATTAAAAAATGGCAACAATAAAGATAATTGCCCACCCCAAGTACTATGAGGATAAAATGAGATAATGTTCTCCAAAGTGCTTTGTAATCCAAAAAGAGCTATCATTATACTGCATGTTGCTAAATACCAGTTACTATCACTGCCGTTTTCATGGGGGCTTTCCCCCTGTATGTTAAAGAGAGTTTATGTGATGTCAGTCTTCATTTCAGACAGTGTGTAGACACAGCCTGCACATTTCCTCCTAATTTCTTGGGGGAGACAACTAACTTGAAGTGAGGCTCTACCATGTTCCAGGTGTTTTGCATATATCGCCTTATTGTAACTGAAAACAAAACCTTATATAGCATCATTTTTCCTCTTCTTTTCCCCTGAACTACTTAATAAGAGCAAGCTGTGGATATGATGCCTCAACACCTCTAAATACTACAGTGGATCTTCCCCCTCCAAACAGCACTTTCCTAAATAACCATCGTACGATCCTCCAAAAAAAAAAAAAAAAAAAGTCAACATTGATACATTTACACCCAAGTTTTTCCAACTATCCCAACAATGCCATTTTTGCTGTTCCGGTCTGGGATCCAGTCCAGAATCAGATTGCATTTACTTATCATGTCTCTTAGTCTCCTTCAGTCTGGAATAATTCCTCAGTATTTCACTGTCTTGAAGGACCTACAAAGATTTACAGAGCACTGACCTTTCATTTTGGAGGCTGGCTTTCAACCTGGGTCTGTCTGATGTGTTCTCATGGCCACTGAGGCCACGCATTCTTGGCAGTAATTCCACAGACGTGATGCTCTGCTCCACTTGGTGCATCACGTTAGCAGGTACCTGATGAGAACTCTTTCCACCACTGGTGATATTCACCTTGACCACCTTTCAAATATCTTCTGTCAGATTTCTCCACCAAAAAGCCACCATTTCCCCCCCTTGTGATTAGTAAGTATTTTTGTGGGGAGATATTTTGAAATTACACCAATATCCTATTTCTCATCAAACCTTTACTCACAGTCTTTGCAATTACTGATGACACCCTCCATAATGGTTGCCAGGTGGTGATTTTCTATTTTCATCATTCCTGCCGCATTTATTCGTTGGCGTTTTACTGTAAGGAAGAGCTTTCCCTTTCCCTCCTTTCCTTCCTTCCTTCCTTCCATCCATCCATCCAGCTTTGAGGTCTCATGGGTTCTCATTTTATTTAATGGGCTGTAAACCCCATTATTATCATTTGCTCTAAAGCTCACATTTCCCAAGTTTGGCTGGTGGGAACCCCTTCAAGCTGACTCCTGAGCTCTTTGGACATGTCTTCGTTAACCTTTGAGTGCTTCCTTACTTTTGTGGAAGGTCAAATCTGTTTCTCCCCCCTACCCACCCCAGTTTTATTGAGAAATAATTGGCAAACATCACTATATAAGTTTAAGGTGTACAGCACGATGGTTTGATATTTATATTGTGAAATGGTCTCCGCAACAGGTTCATCTAACATCCATCTTCTTATATAGATACAATAGAAAGAAAAAAAAAGGGAAAGAATTTTCTCCTTGTGATGAGAACTATTAGGATTTACTCTCAACAACTTTCCTATACAGCAGCAGTGTTAGCCATAGTCACCATGCTGGACTTCCCCGGTACCTATTTATCTTATACGGGCAAACCTCAGAGATATTGCAGGTTGGGTTACAGACCACCGTAATAAAGTGAGTATCGCAGTAAAGCAAGTCATATGAATTTTTCGGTTCCCCAGTGCATATAAGAGCTTTATTTATACTATACTGTAGTCTGTTCAGTGTGCAATAGCGTTGTGTCTAGAAAAATAATGTACATACCTTAGTTAAAAAATATTGTATTGCTGAAAAATGCTACCCACCATCCGTGCCTTCAGTGAGTTGTAGTCTTTTTGCTGGTGAGGGTCCTGCCTCGGTGTTGACGGCTGCTGACTGATCAGGCTGGTGGTTTCTGAAGGCTGGGGGGCTATGGCGGTTTCTTAGAATAAGACAACGATGAAGTTTTTTGCATCAATTGACTCTTCCTTTCAGAAACAATTTCTCTTTACCATGCAATGCTCTTTGATATATATATATATATATATATATATATATATATATATATATATATATATATATATATATATATATATATATATTTGCTGTACGCAGGCCTCTCACTGTTGTGGCCTCTCCCGTTGCGGAGCACAGGCTCCGGACGCGCAGGCTCAGCGGCCATGGCTCACGGGCCCAGCCGCTCCGCGGCATGTGGGATCTTCCGGGACCGGGGCACGAACCCGCGTCCCCTGCATCGGCAGGCAGACTCCCAACCACTGCGCCACCAGGGAAGCCTGCTCTTTGATATTTGATAGCATTTTACCCACAGTAGAGCGTCTTTCAAAACGAGTCAATTTTCTCAAACCCTGCCGCTGCTTTATCATCTAACTTTATGTAATATTCTAAATCCCTTGTCATTTTACCAATTTTCACAGGATCTTCACCAGGAGTAGACTCCATCTCCAGAAACCACTTTCTTTGCTCATCCATAAGAAATAACTCCTCATCCATTCAAATTTTATCATGAGATTGCAGCAATTCAGTCACATCTTCAGGCTCCACTTCCAAATCTAGTTCTCTTGCTGTTTCCACCACATCTGCCGTTACTTCCTCCACTGAAGTCTTGAACCCCTCAAAGTCATCCATGAGGATTAGAATCAACTTCCTCCAAACTCCTGTTAATGTTTGATATTTTGACCTCTTCCCATGAAACACGAGTGTTTGTAATGGCATCTAGAATGGTGAATCCTTTCCAGAAAGTTTTTGATTTAGTTTACCCAGCTCCATCAAAGGAATCACTATCTATGGTAGCTATAGCTTTACAAAATGTATTTCTTAAACAATAAAACTTGAAAGTCAACATTACTCCTTGATCCATGGGCTGCAGAATGGATGTTGTGTTAGCAGGCATGAAAACAACATTAAATCACATTGTACATCTCTGTCAGAGCTCTTAGGTGACCAGGTGCATTGTCAATAAGCAGTAATATTTTGAAAGGAATCTCTTTTTCTGAGCAGTAGGTCTCAGCAGCGGCCTAAAATATTCATTAAGCCATGTTGTAAACAGATGTGCTTTCACCCAGGCTTTGTTCCACTTATAGAGCACAGGCAGAGTACATATAGCATAATTCTTCAGGGCCCTAGGATTTTCAGAATGGTAAATGAGCATTGGCTTCAGCTTAAAGTCACCAGCTGCATTGGCCCTTAGCAAGAGAGTCAGCCTGGTCTTTGAATCTTTGAAACCAGGCACTGACTTCTCCTCTCTAGCTATGAAAGTCCCAGATGGCATTTTCTTCCAGAATAAGGCTGTTTTGTCTACATTGAAAATCTGTTGTTTAGTGTAGCCACCTTCATTAATTATCTTAGCTAGATCTGGATAACTTGCTGCAGCTTCTACATCAGCCCTTGCTGTCTCGCCTTGCACTTGGATGTTACAGAGATGGCTTCTTACCTTAAACCTCATGAACCTATCTCTACTGGCTTCAAATCTTTTTTTCTGCAGCTTCTTCACCTTTCTCACTCTTTGTAGAATTGAAGTGAGTTAGGCCCTTGCTCTGAATTAGGCTTTGGCTTAAGTGAATGTTGTGGCTGGTTTGATCTTATATCCAGACCACTAAAACTTTCTTCATATCAGCAGCAAGGCAGTTTTACTTTCTTATCATTCGTGTATTCACTGGAGTACTGCTTTCAATTTTCTTCAAGAAAATTTTGCCTTCACAACTTGGCTAACTGTTTGGTGCAAGAGGCCTAGCTTCCGGCACATCTTGGCTTTGGACATGCCTTCCTCACCAAGCTTAATTATTTGTTTGATTTAAAGTGAGAGATGTAAAGTGAGAGATGTACAACTCTTCCTTTCACTTTAACACTTAGAGGCCATTGTAGGGTTATTAATTAGCCTAATCACAATATTGCTGTGTCTCAGGCAGTAGGGAGGCTGGAGGAGATGGAGAAAGAAGAGGGAATGGCTGGTTGATGGAGCAGTCAGAACACGCACAACATTTATCAGTTAAGTTTGCTGTCTTCTATGGGTGTGGTTCATGGTGCCTGAAAACAATTAGGATAGTCACATCCAAGGTCACTGATCACAGATCACTATAACAAATATAATAATAATGAAAAACCTTGAAGTATTGTGATAATTACCAAAATGTGGCACTGAGACACGACATGAGCAAATGCTGTTGGAAAAGTGGCGACAATAGATTTGTTTGACTGCAACGTTGCCACAAATCTTCAATTTGTAAAATATGTAGTATCTGTGAAGTGTAATAAAGTGAAGGGCAATAAAAAGAGGTGTGCCTGTAGCTGGAAGTTTTCACCTTTTGACCCTCTTCCTCCAATTCCCTCTCCCCCCACCCTCTGCCTCTAGCAAAACCGCAAGTCTGATCTCTTTTTCTATGAGGTTTTTTTTTTTAAGATTCTACATATAGGTGAGATCATATAATATTTGTCTTTCTCTCTCTGACTTAGCATAGTACCTTCAAGGTCCATCGTATTGTTGCAAATGGTAGGATTTCCTTGTTGTTTTTTTAATGGCTGAATAATATTTCATTGAAATATACAAGTGTCAATGGACACTTAGGTTGTTTCCATGTCTTGGCTATTATAAATGATGCTGCTATGAACATGGGGGGGCAGATATCTTTTTGAAATAACTGTTTTCATTTCCTTTGGATATATTCCCATAAGTGGACTTGCTGGGTCATATGGTAGTTCTATTTTTACTTTTCTGAGGAACCTCTGTACTGTTTTCCATAGTGGCCACACCAGTTTACATTCCCACCAACAGTGTGCTAGGATTCCCTTTTCTCCACATCCAGGTCAGCATTTGTTATGTCCTGCCTTTTTGATGATGGCCATTCCAGCAGGCATGAGGTGTTATACCACTGTGGTTTTAATTTGCATTTCTTTAATGACTAGTGATGTTGAGCATCTTTTCATGTACCTGTTGGCCTTTTGCATATATTCTTTGGAGAAATGTCTATTTGGGTCCTTTGCCCATTTTTTAATTGGGTTATTTGTTCTTTTTTGCTATTGAGTTGTATGAGTTTTTAATATATTTTGGATATTAACCCCTTATTAGATATGTGGTTTGCAGATATTTTTTCCCACTGCATAGGTTGTCTTTTCACTTCATTGATGGTTTTAAAAAGCTGTACAGAAGCCTTAGTTTGATGGAGTCCCACTTTATTTTTAATTTTCTTGCCTGTGCTTTAGGTGTCATATCCAAATAATCATTACCAAGGCCCATATCAAGGAGCTTTATTCCTGTTTTCTTCTAGGAGTTTCATGGTTTCAGGTCTTACATTGAAGTCTTTAATACATTTGAGTTAATGTTTGTGAGTGCTGTAAGAGATGGGTCCAGTTTTATTCTTTTACATGTGAAATCCAATTATCCCAGCACCATTTATTGAAGAGACTGTTTGTTTGTTTGTTTTTTCCATTGAGTATTCTTGGCTTCCTTGTCAAACATTAGCTAACCATACATGCTTGGGTTTATTTCTGGGCTTTTGATTCTGTTCTATTTGTCAATTTGTCTGTTTTTATGCCAGGACCATACTGTTTTGATGACTATAGCTTTATAGTATAACTTGAAATCAGAAAGTGTGATGCCTCCTGGTTTGTTCTTCATTCTCAGGATTTCTTTGGCTATTCAGGGTCTTTTGTGGTTCTATATAAATTCAGGAGTGCTTTTTCTACTGTAAAAAATGCCATTGCAATCTTGTTAGGGATTGCATTGATTCCTTACTTTCTTACACAACAAGATGTTCCAGACTCACACTTGTACTCATTTATTTATTTATATCTTTAAGGCCTTATAGATTCCCATTTTATTCAATGGTTGTAACCCATCAATATCATTATTTATTTTAAAGTAACTGCTCCTTTCAGCTCCAGTTTCTTTCCCCTCAAATTCATCTCATACTTTCACCAGATTAATCTAATTTTGTTTGGCTACTGTCATTGTCTTTTGATCAAGCTGGCAGTTTTGAAGAAGCAGGAAAAAATCCAAGCTTCTTACCTGTCATTCAAGACACCCCACACTCTGTCCTCGTCATTTCAGGAATTAGCGAGAAGATGATTGTAGCAACCCTTTTTAGAACTCTCAGCTATGATCACATTCAAATCCATAAGGACTTGTAAGATGAGGACTTCTGCTGGGGTTTTATTTTCTAAATTTCAGAGATGGCAGATATGATTGACTGAGTGTTTCACATCAGATTTCAATTGCAACTGCTCTTGACAGTTATTTTTGATTGATTTTCCTCCTTGGTGAACTCTTGCAACAGATATCAGAAAAAAAATCAACACGTCAGAATTCAATGCTGTTAGCCTAAAGCCAGCAAGAAGCAAATAGACAAGCCTATAACCAATCAGCCCAACCTCCTCCCTGTTATCAAACTTCTCTATTTTTTCCACCCCCAAGTAAACATAATATATGCCAAGTTTGATGTTTGGGTTAGATTCTTTCTGCCCTGTACAGGTTCCTGAAGGGTTCTCCCAGACTTTCTGCTATTCACTACAACGCCGCCTTTGAAGAGTGCTGTGATGAATTGCACCAGTAGTGCTGTAGGTGGCGCTGTGTACCAGTGCATGGTGGTCAGCGTATCTCCAAGATTTCCGTTTGGCGAAGGCAAGGCGTCTGGCATCCTTTTAGTTAAACTTGATCTTTCTGTTCAGCTTCTGTGGAGCAAGTCTGAGAAACAGATTAGCCAATTTCTGACCCTAAAGGGAAGGTCAGCCATTCTGTAGCATTCTGTAGCATGCTCAAATGTAGCATTCACTGTAGGCTGGATCATATCCTGGGCTGAGTTTTGGAATTATGCCCACAGGCTGTGAAAATGACCCTGAGGTGTTTCTTCTGAGCCTTTGCCTGGGCAGTCTTTTCTGGGTTTTGTACTTGGAAGCAGAGACTACATTAAGGTCACATTCTAAGCCCGTGAGGGTGGGGAAATTGGGTTGACCGTAACTCATTGGCTTTCTTTTAAGCAGCAAGGTTGCTTGGTGTTTTAGCTGACATAGCTCAATTTCTAAATCCAATATTGCCCTTTAAAGTGGGAACGACTTGAGTGAGGCCTTTGTTGCTCCCACCCCCGATCCAGGTCTTCGGAGCTCTTTTGCGTTAAAAAACCTTCCTGACCGTTCAGGAGCGTCAGTCTCACGTCACAGCGTCGTGGAGGCTGTGAGCACAGCACCTAAGAGCAGGGTGCTAAGTGTATCATTTGTCAGCCGGGCTGCAGGATTGCAAATTCCTTAATTAAAGGTGGAGGCTTTGGGTTTCATAAAATGAACCCGTGTCCTATTTTTACAGAATTTGAATCTGTAGAATTGACAGAAATGAAAAGCACCTTAGAACCGTGTGCTGGATGACCTGCTACAATTCTAATTTCCTAAACACATTTACTCAAGGCATGTCTAACTCCTTGTCTCTTATAGTTTCCTGTGTTGAAGGGAATGAGATGACACTTCCCTTCACATTTCTATAATGAAGTTATTATAGTCGAATTTGATTATTTTTATTTTCCCCTGTTTATTGTTTTCCGATGACTTCCCTTTTCACTTGTGACCAGTAGATGGCTCTATGGCTTTCCTTGATCTGACACATTAGTTTGGTGCCACTTAATGTCTGAAGTTCATTCGCTTTTGCCCTGGCTGGTGGGGAAATCTTGAGCTGTTTCATTCAGTCCCACAGGTGAGGAGAATGGTGGATGGACGTTCTCCCCACCTCCCACCACCCCTATTACCATCTCTACCTTCGGTGTCTCTATCTTTGAGAGCTGCAGGTGTGTGTGTGTGTGTGTGTGTGTGTGTGTGTGTGTGTGTGTGTGTGTGTGTGTGTGTGTGTGTGTGTGTGTGTGTGTGTGTGTGTGTGTGTAGGGGGTAGTCCCTTGGAGTAGCCAGGTGATGGAGCAGTCAGATACTGACCAAGTCTGGGGCACATGGGCAGCAGTCCTTCTGGATGGTTGGTGGGCAGTGTGCAGGCTACTGCTGATAAAAGAACCTCTCCAGATGTCAGAGGGCACGATGACTAGCATGGCTTCTCAGTTCTACAGGTATAGAGTGCTTTACTCTCATGGAATGGAGTCTGGGCCATCTGTGAGCATGAACTCAGCTTCCAATTGTCTTCCTGGCGCTGGGGGTTGTTGCTTGAATGCAGGGGGAGTGAGGGGCGTGCCTCTGGGTGCTGCCTGTGCTTCTGTCCACACAGTTTCTCCAGTGAGGGCCCTTTGTTGAATCCCTCATTGCTTCCCTTTCATCACCCTTCCCTCCTCCCTCCCCATCACTCACCCTAGGGGTGGGGAAGACTCTTTGTGCCCAGTCATATATTTCCTAAATCTTTTTGTGTTACCTTTGTGAGGTAGAGATTGCTAGTGCTCACCCACATCTGGTTCTCCTTTTCTTCTGGGGCACATGTGAAGATGAAGCTTTCCAGCCTCTCCTGCAGTTAGGTGGGTCATGTGACTTGTTCTGGCCAACAAAATGTGAATGGAAGTTGCATTTTCTGATTCCAGGTGGTTATGGATGGAATTGTGTCCTCTCCCGCCCCTCCAACCTTCCCAAATTCATGCGTTGAAGCCCAACCCCCAATGTGACTATATTTGGAGAGAGGGCCTTTAAAGAGATAATTAAGGTTAGATGAGGTCAAAAGTGTGGGGCCCTAATCCAACATGTGTCCTTATAAGAGGAGGAAGCAACACCAGGGATATGTGCACAGAGGAAAGGCCGTGTGAGGACATAGAAGGCAACTATTGGCAAGCCTAGGAGAGAGGCCTCAGGAGGAACCAAACTGGCTGACACCTTGGTTTTGGACTTCTTTTCTCCAGAACTGTGAGAAATCAATTTCTGCTGTTTGAGCCACCCAGTCTGTGGTATTTTGTTATGGCAGCCTGATCAGAATAAATATACAGGCTGAGGAATTTTACATTGAATGTGAGCTCTTTATTCTCTTTCTTCCTTTGTTGCACTGACCTTCAAGGCCATGTGTTCCAAATGATGTTGCCAAAAGATGGAGGAGGAAGGCTCAACCCAGATAAGTTTTCTTGTGTCAAGCCGCTGATATTTCTGGTTCAATTTTTGCTGTAGGATAGCCTGATGTTAATCGGGCAGACTAATTCAACCTGGACCTTGCCTTTTGAAAACAAAAGCTAAGCGTCTGACCTTTTGGCTCTGCAGTTCCATGGGATGAGCCCTCCTTGAGGCAGTGGATGCCTCATGTCTGGATGTATGAGTGAGGCTGGCTCACAGGGTAACTGGGAATATGGAGGTTAACAGAATTGGTTAATACATCAAAATATTATACTGCTGCGATTACATAGGGCCCAAGGGACCTAAAAGGTTTCCTCTTGGTCTCAGAGATTCGCTAAGATGTTTGAGGTGGGGTTCAAGGGCAAGGGGGCCTTTGGCTTTTCTCTCTTTAATCAGAGCAACTCGTTCTTATATCTGTTAGGGTTCTGTGTGAGATTTAATTTAAATGAAGAATTCTGTTGCTAAAGAAATTTTTTAAATCACTGTGATAGTTCCATGGTCAAAGAAATACAGGTTTTATGAGTATATGAAGTCCTTGCAGTATGAAGCTTAGTTTGATCTAGCCAGAGCTCTTTATCAATGGGGTCAAGGTCATAGGCCTCAGTTCAGCTCAGTTCCTTGATCCTCTAGGTGACTAGGAAAAAAAAATCTCTGACTCATGGAAATAGACTTGTACGAAGTACAGGATTTACTTATTGTGGGTTTTCATATATTAATTTATGTTTATAAAAGATATTTATGGAAGACACCAATGGCATATAGTGATGCAGCAGTGATACTAAAATCATGGCCGGAAATGGCATATATGTTTCGCATGCTGTCATTCCCCATCCTGTGCTCAAAGCAGACATTGCTAATTGATCACAGAACTCATTTCCACAGAGCCCAGATGTAGCTCTACAATTCTCAATACAGTGCTCTAGGCAGCCTCTTCCAACTAATTGGTGTTAGCACATGAAATGAGACCTCTTTTTTTTTTATCATCTTTATGCATAATCAGTAATGATTGGGATTCAATGTTGGGTTTTAGAGCTGTGGTAAAGTTGGTAACTGAGTGGTCAGTACTTCTGGAGGCCCACAATGACCATGCTGACCACACTTTTCAGACTTAAATTAGAAATGTGTTCCACATCAAAGTCCTAGTGAGGTTGAGTGTTTGAAATGAGAATGTATCAGTCAAGATCCTGATACGTTCAGGATCTGGTAACAGATGGCATACCCAAAGTGATGAAACTGCAGAGAACTTACTGAAGGGGCTATGGACAGAGGTCAGGGGAACCAAAGAGGGATGGTGAAGCATCCAGGTACCAGCAAAAGGGAGAAGCCATTCTCATCCCTTGGCCTGAGTGGCCAGCAGAAGGGACAGCGTTACAGGATCCTGGGGGGACCTGGGGACCTGGAAGGGGGATCTGCCTAGGATCCACATCCTCTATAGGATCTATAGCCTTAGGCTGAGGGACATAACTGAGGCAGATGAAGCAGGGAGAGGGCTGCGGGGGTAAACAGCCTGACCCTTCTTTATCGCTACCACTTGATCTTCTGGTGCCTTCTAATTTCTGAACCCTATTTACTGAACAGCCCCTTCAGTAAATTCTCTGCAGTTTAATGAGGAAGCCAGAGGGTGAGGAGCTCAGGTGATACAGACCACAGAGGTTAACTGCTGGGATACAGAGAAGGGGAGAGATTGGGTCTGGTGGGTGGGACAAAGAGTAAGCAGCACAGAGAGGTATCTGCACCAGGCCAGGGACTTCATCTGACATGTTCATCGCTGTGTCTCCAATATCTGGAGCAGAGTTGGACACGTAGTAAGTGTTCAGTACATGTCTGTTGAATGAGTGAGTAAATATCCTGAGTAACGGGACATACAGCCTTTATAACAAAATGCTCAGAATTTAGGAATTGTCCAGGGGGCCTGAAGAAGTGTCAGATGTGGTCTTTGTCCACAGGGAGGTTTACTTTTAGCATATGGCCAAAACAATATATTTAGTTTGCTTCTTCTCACTTGTTAACATTTGGTTTGAGGATCCAATGAGGTTATATATTTTACAAAGAACTTTCATTTCCATTTCAGTGGTCTATTGTCATATAACAAATCACCCCAAAACTTAGTGGCTTAAAACAACCATTTTATTTTGCTCGCAATTCTATGGGTCAGGAATTTGGGGAGGACTCGGCTGAGTGTCAGCTGGGGGGCTGGCCCTGGATGGATCTGTCCCCCAGATGGCTTCTTCACTCAGATGTCTGGTGCCTTGGGGGCTCTGTGGCCCTCTTTCTCCACATGGCTTCATCCTCCAGGGCCTCTCCACATGTCTTGGAATTCTCACAGTATGTTGGACTTCTTAGAATTCTTAGAAAGGAGCTGGATGGGGGCCTCTGAGGGAGTTGGATTAGAATCATCTTTTTTCCCCTCTTTTCTCTCTCTCTCTCTCTCTTTTTTTTTTTTGCGGTACGCGGGCCTCTCACTGTTGTGGCCTCTCCCATTGCGGATCACAGGCTCCGGACGCGCAGGCTCAGCAGTCATGGCTCATGGGCCCAGCCGCTCCGCGGCAAGTGGGATCTTCCCGGACCGGGGCAGGAACCCATGTCCCCTGCATCGGCAGGCGGACTCTCAACCACTGCGCCACCAGGGAAGCCCCTCTCTCTCTCTCTCTTTTTTTTTTGTTTGGTGAGGAAAAGTTAAGGAATGTGTCAAAGGTCATACAGTTAGTTCCTGTTGAAGGCAACACTTGAACTCAGGTCTCTTGTATGATATTTAAAAGGTCTTTTCTTTTTCACCAATTTTATGAGGTTCATTCTTTAGGGATGTTCCTGTCTACATTCAAAAACTGAGAAAAAGCTGTCATTTGTGTGTGTGTGTCTGCTGCTCCAAATGCGTGTATGTTTCTCTGTAGTATTAGGATGAAGCAGAGATTATTGTGGACTATTACAAAGTGTAATCAACCCAACAGAAACAAAAGCCCACTTCCTCAGGAATAGGTCCCTCTAGATATACCTGTGTGTCATCCAGGACTGAGTGGGAGCTACAGTCTATGCATCAAGAGAGGGAAGGGATCATCCTAAGGCCTGACCTGAATGCTTCTTTTGTATCAAGTCCAATGACACCGGGCCAGGCAACTTCTATGTTGGCTCCCAAAGAGCCCCAATTCCTGGCATTTAAGCCCTTCAGTAAACTCCTCCGCTTGAGTGTGGGCTGAACCTAGTGACTTGCTTCTAAATAATAAAATGATGATCGATGAGCAAGAGTGATGGGCTGTCACTTCTGAGATCATATCACAAAAAGACTGGCTTCCATCTTGCTGCCCCTTTCTTGCTCTCTTGCTTGCTCACTCTCAGGGAAGCCAGCTGCCATGCTGTGAGCTGCCCAGTGGAGAGGCTCACAAAGCAAAAAACGAAGGGAGACCTCCAGTCAACAGTCAGTGGGGAACCAAGGCCCTCAGCCCAACAGCCCTCAAGGAACCAAATCCTGCCAACACCGTGTGAGTGAGCCTGGAAGTGGTTCTCCTCTAGGTGAATGTTGAGATCACTGCAGCTATGGGACCCTGAGCCGGGGGACACAGCTCAGCCTCTTCTGGATTCCTGACCCACAGAAACTGTGAGATAATAAATGTGTGTTTTTTAAAACTGCTAAATATTGGGGTAACTTGTTACGCAGCAGTAGATAACTAATGCAGACACACTTGCTCACCTTCATTGAAGAATGGTTGTTGGAAGGCTTTAATGGAGTGGAATGTTCCATTCTTCCTCCCCACGTTAGTGTTTTTAGAACCATAAGCTATTGCCTAGTACAAGGATGTTCCATGCCATAAGTGTGAATTAATCTTTGAACAGCTTTACTGTTTTACATTTAGCGTTCATGAGATTCTGATGGTGAACAACCTTCACAACATCAGCCATGACCTTGTGTTGCCTGAGTTCTGAGGTGATAAAATGTTTACAGACAAGCAGTCGAAGCACATCGAAAATAATAATTTTTTTTTTACCAAAGCTTCCAATATTAACAGTTTACTTTCACCATCAAGCATGGCCCACTTATTTTGCAGCTCACAGGTAAGACTTGGAGCACGTATAAGTTCTATGTGAAATCTCATGAATTTCCACATGGTACTGGGCATTTTAGGACACTCGCCATCCCCTGCTATTTGAGATCTATTCACTTAGACATCCAGAAAAATCCTATCCCAGACTCTCTCTTTTGCTCAGTCATATGAAATGCAGGTTTAGACAGGGATGATGCACTGGGTTGCTCAGGCTTGCTGGCCAGGGTTACGCATAGTAGTGTCCAAGTGTGCAGATTGTTTCTGGTGTTAGTTCAAAGGAAATATACAAACTGCAAATAGAACTTGTTCATTGCTCAAAAGAGTTGGGAATTACATAACAAAAGATGTGTATAAGATTTTGCCTTTTTTGAGTCTATCTGCTAAACAAACATGGGACATCATGGTAGAGGGTAGTAGAAATAGCAAAATTTGGGAGTTAGCTGGATCTGAGTTCAACTTTTGGCATCACCATGTACTAGCATGTGATCTGGAACACATAATTTATCCTGAACCTCAGTTTCATCATCTATAACATGGGGATAGAAATACCTAATTGAAGGATTGTTATGATTTGTTTAATAAGGTAAAACATAAAATGCCTAATCTATATGTACTACTCAGAAAAGAGTAACTATTAATGTTATTGTTGAGGTCTTACTATAAGTCTCCTAAAGTCTAGCATGATGCCTGACAAAGACAGATAGCACAGAACTCTGGTTCTCCAGGTGCTGTTAGGCCAAAGAAAGAATAAACAAAATGACCATGGTCCTTGGGTGTTTGCTCTGGAGGAGGATGCGTCTTTACGTTGTTTTCCTTGCATTTATAGGAACTAATTTTGTGTGCGGATGTGGGAGGGGCTCCATCCCTCAACATTCTGATTCCAAGTCTTGTTTGGGGTGTGATTCCAGCTCCCCAGGTCATTCAAATGCACGGCTGTGTGACAATCACTGCATAAAGGACAGAAACTCTGAATTAGGGTGCTCCGAGGTAGTTCTGGTTAAGGGAAAAAGAGTTGTATTATTCTGCTTCAAGAAAAATAAATGGTAATGTAATTAAATTTTACATGGTTAGCTGTGATGCAATGTAATGCCCCTCCAGTTACCTCCAATCTTTCAGGAGAAACCTACACACAGCTGCCTTGTGTTTGAGCTGAAACACATGGTTTCATGGTTTCATGGTTTGCTGAAGGTAAGGAGAAGGGATTTGTTCAGCATTTGGGGAGCACTGAAGATTTTTAAGCAAGTGAATGAGATGATCACATTTATGTTTTACTGCTACCCTGGAGATAGTATAAACAATAAATTGGAGGAGGTAAAGACGGAAGATTGACCAGTTAAGATGATATTATAAGGCTTCCAGTTGGAGATGCAACATATAATTTGGAATTTGAGGAGAAGAGAGATCTTAAGGTTCAACTGCCAGTTATATTCAGTTTGTCTCTGTGTGTTTGTGTGTGTATTTGTGAGTGTGAGTATCTTAGTGTATGTTTGCGTGTGTGTGTGTGCATGCCTGGAGGGCCACTGCTCCTCAGGAAAGTGCTTTGCCAGCAGAAATCTCAGAGCATTGCCATGGGTGGACTGCTTAGGTGCCATGTGTCTGTGAATAAGGTTACACTGAGGTTAGAAAGCTCTTCCCTAAGGGATCCTCCTCCTTTTCGACAGCGTGGAAGTGTACCTTGATTTCTTTTTCCAATCAGCACTGAAAAGTTATCTTCCCTGCCATTTAATACCTTTTTATTTTGAAATAATTTCAAACATAAAGAGAAGCTGCAATGTACAAAACAGAAAATTGCACAAAGGACTGGTATATATGCTTCACCCAGATTTGCCAGTTTTTAGTATTTTGCCACATTGGCTTTCTCTCTCTTTCAATCTACCCACCTATATAAAACAATTATTTTTTCTGAACCACTTGATAGTGAGCTGCAGATATGATGCCCCTTTACCTCTAAGTAATATAGCATGGATTTCCTAAGAACAAGGATATTCTTTTATATAACCACAGTACAGTGATCACATTCAGAAAATATAACACGGCGATAATATAGAATCTAATATACATCCCATATGCAAATTTCCCCAGTTGTCCAATAATGTCTTTTATAGCTATTGTTTACTCTGGTCTAGGATTTAACACAGGATCACACACTGCATTTAGTTGTCACGTCTCTTTAGTCCTTTAATCTGGGACAGTCCCTCAGCCTTTCTTTGTCTTTTATGATACTGATATTTTTGAAGAGTACAGGTCAGTTATTTGGTAGAATGTTCCTCAGTTTGGATTTGTCTGGTGTTTCTTCATAGTTAGATTCTTATGTATTTTTGGCAGGAATATAATAAAAGTGAATCACATCGGGAGGCACTTGATGTCAGATTGTCTCATTATCGGTGATATTAACATTGATCACTTGGTTAAGGTGGCATCTCTCAGGTTTTTCCATTAAGTTACTATTTCCTTTTTTGTAATTAATGAGCAATTTTAGGGAGACATGTCCCTGATATTTTATAAGCATTTACTAAGTACCAGGCTGGACTAGGTACTTTACAGTACTGTATCTCATTTAATCTTCATAATAAACTATGAAGTTTATTTTTGTATTCCCCAATTTTCCCTCCTCTCTCATTTTATGGATGAGAAAATGGAGGCCTGTCTAAAGTCATACAACATGGTTTTGACTCCAAAGTCCATAATTGCTCACTCATATAGTGTCTCCTAGGAACAGTCAAACATCCAGAATTCTTGGTGCCCAGACAGAGAACATATCCACTCCAGGTAAACCTGTGTCCTTAGCAGGAGCTAAGGGACTGTGTCATGAGGCGTTGCCTTTATGTTTCATAAAGTAAGACGAGAAAGGGTTGAAGGAACACAAAATCTTGCTCTAGCCACCCAGATAAGAATGGACTGGGTTGGTTAATAGACTCAGATCTGTCCATGTGTATTTATCATGTACAACACGCTATGGTTTACAAACTGAAGCTGACTCTTTGTGTTGCGTTGTGTGTGTGTGTATGCGTGCAAGTCCTGGTCACTCTCCATGATTGGGCGCTCAGCAAGTCACTACGCAAGTGACAATGACAAGACTGGGTCTTGCTTCTCAGTCCATGATACTTTTTTTTTTTTTTAAAACGTGGATCCATGACAGAGCAGACTTCAGAGCAAGGAAAGTTATAAGCAATAAAGAGGGGCACTACATAATGATAAAGGGGTCAGTTCTCCAAGAAGACTTAACAATCCTTAAAGTGTATGTACCTAACAACAGAGAGCTAAAATATGTGAGGCAGAACCTGATAGAACTGCAAGGAGAAACAGATGAATCCACTGTTAAAGCTGGAGACTTCAACAGTCCTCTATCAGAAATGGACAGGTCCAGCAGGCAGAAATCTGCAAGGATATAGCTGACCTCAATACACCATCAATCAACAGAATATACTTGACATCTGAGAATACTTCACCCAATAACAGCAGAATACACATTTCTCTCAAGCTGGAACATTCAACAAAGTAGACCACGTTCTGGGCCATTAAACACATCTTAACGAATTTAAAAGAGTAGAAATCATACAATGTCTGCTTTCAGACACAATGGCATTAGACACATTCAGACACAGTAGCAAAAAGATAGCTGGAAAATCCTCAATTACTTGAAGCTTAGACAACAAACACTCTTCTAAATAATACATGGGTCAAAGAAGAAATCTCAAGAGAAATTAAAAAATATTTTGTACTAAATGAAAATACAATTTATCAAATTTGTGGCATTCTTTGAAAGCAGTATGTAGAAGGAAATGGATAGCATTGAATGCATGTATTAGAAAATAAGAAAGATCTAAAAGCAATCATCTAAGTTAACATCTTAGGAAACTAGAAAAAGAATAATAAATTAAATCCAAAGTAAGAAGAAGAAAAGAGATAATAAGAATTAGAGCAGAAATCATTGAAATTGAAAATAGGAAATCAATAGAGAAAATCAATAAAACCAAAAACTGGTTCTTTGATAAGATCAATAAAATTGATGAACCTCTAGCTAGGCTAACCAAGAAAAAAGGAGAGAGGTCACAAATTACTAATACCAGAAATGAAAGAGGGGGCATCACTACATCTCATGGAAATTAAGAGGATAATAAAGGAATATTATGAACAACTTTATGCCCCCAAACTTGATAGCCTAGATGAAATGGGTTAATTCCTTGAAAGACACAATCTGCCAAAACTCATACAAGAAAAAATAAACAATCTGAATAGGGCTGTGTCTATTAAATAAATTGAATAAATCATTAATAACCTTCCCAAACAGAAAGCATCAGGCCCAGATGGGTTCACTGGTGAATTCTACCAAAAACTGAAGGAAGAAATTATACCAATTCTTGACAATCTCTTTTAAAAGACAGAAGCAGAGAAGCACCTCCCAAGTTATTCTGAGGCCAGCATTATCCTGATACTAAAAGCAGATGAAGGCATTACAAGAAAAGAAAACTGGGCTTCCCTGGTGGCCCAGTGCTTAAAAATCTGCCTGCCAATGCAGGGGACCTGGGTTCAAGCCCTGGTCCGGGAAGATCCCACATGCCACGGAGCAACTAAGCCCATGCACCACAACTACTGAGCCTGCGCTCTGGAGCCTGCGAGCCACAACTACTGAAGCCAGCGTGCCTAAAGGCCATGCTCCAAAACAAGAGAAGCCACCACAATGAGAAGCCCACACACCGCATTGAAGACTGCGACTAGAGAAAGCCCGCCTGCAGAAACAAAGACCCAATGCAGCCAAAAACAAATAAATAAATAAATTTAAAAAATAAAACTGCTGACCAATATCTCATGAATGTGGAAGCAAAAATCCTCAACAAAATGTTAGCAAATTAAATTAAACAACGTGTAAAAAAATTACACATTACAAACAAGTGGGATTTATTTCAGGTATGAAAGCCTGGTTCAATATTCAAAAATCAATTCGTGAGATCCATCACATCAACAGGTAAAGAAAAAAATCACATGGCCATATCAGTAGGTACAGAAAAAGCATTTGGAAAAAATGTGACATAAAAAATTATCTATTTATGATAAAAACTCTCAGTAAACAAGGCATAGAGGGGAATTTTTTCAACTTGAGAGCGAATATCTACAAAACAAATCATACTTAATCGTGAGAAACTCAAAGCTTTCCTTCTGAATCAGGAACAAGGCAGGATGTCCCCACTCACCACTCCTTTTCAACATTGTACTGGAAGTCCTAGCTTATGCAGTAAGACAAGGAAAGGAAATAAAGGATATACTGATTTATTGTGACAAAGGAAATAAAACTGTCTTTGTTCATAGATGATATGATTGTCCATATAGAGAGAATTGAAAAAATTCTGAAATAATTGGCAAAAAACTCCTGGAATTGGGGCTTCCCTGGTGGCGCAGTGGTTGGGAGTCCGCCTGCCGATGCAGCGGACACAGGTTCGTGCCCCGGTCCGGGAGGATCCCACATGCCGCAGAGCAGCTGGGCCCGTGAGCCATGGCCGCTGAGCCTGCGCATCCGGAGCCTGTGCTCCGCAACGGGAGAGGCCACAACAGTGAGAGGCCCGCGTACCGCAAAATAAATAAATAAATTAAAAAAAAAAAAAAAACTCCTGGAATTAATAAATGATTCTAGCAAGGTTGTAGGATATAAGATCAATGTACAAAAGTCAATTGCTTGCCTAGCAATGAACAAGTGGAATTTGAAATTAAAAACACAATATCATTGGAAAAATGTCTGTTCAGGTCTTCTGCCCATTTTTTGATTGGCTTGTTTTTTTGTTTGTTTTGCTATTGAGTTGTATGAGCTGCTTATATATTTTGGATACTAACCCCTTGTTTGTCATCTTATTTGCAAATATCTTCTTCCATTCAGTAGGTTGTCTTTTAATTTTGTTAATGGTTTCCGTTACTGTGCTAAAGCTTTTAAGTTTAATTAGGTCCCATTTGTTTATTTTTGCTTTTATTTCTTTTGCCTTAGGAGTCAGATCCAAAAAAATATTGCTACTATTTATGTTAAAGAGTGTTCTGCCTATGTTCTCTTCTAGGAGTTTTATGGTTTCACATCTTATATTTAGGTCTTCAATCCATTTGAGTTTATTTTTGTATATGGTGTGAGGAAATGTTCAAATCTCATTCTTTCACATGTAGCTGTCCAGTTTTCTCAGCACCACTTATTGAAGAACCTGTCTTATCTGCATGTGTATACTTCTGTCTCCTTTGTCATAGATAAATTGATGATAGGTGTGTGGGTTTATTTATGGGTTCTCTGTTCTATTCTATTGGTCTATGTGTCAACTTTTGTGCCAGTACCATAATGTTTTGATTACTGTAGCTTTGTTATATAGTCTGAAGTCTGGGAGTGTGATACCTCTGGCTTTGTTCTTTTTTCTCAAGTTTGCTATGGCAATTCAGGGTCCTTTGTGGCTCATATGAACTTTAGGATTATGTGCTCTAGTTCTATGAAAAATGTCATGGGTATTTTGGTAGGGATTGCATTAAACCTGTAGATTGCTTTGGGTATTATGGCCATTTTAACATTATTAATTCTTCCAAGCCAAGAGCACTGGATATCCTTCCACATCTTTGTAGCTTCAATTTCCTTCATCAACATTTTATAGTTTTCAGGGAATAGGTCTTTCACCTTCTTTTTTTTTTTTTAAGAAGATGGTGGGGGTAGGAGTTTATTAATTAATTAATTTATTTTTGCTGTGTTGGGTCTTCGTTTCTGTGCGAGGGCTTTCTCTAGTTGTGGTAAGTGGGGGCCACTCTTCATCGCAGTGCGTGGGCCTCTCACTATCGCGGCCTCTCTTGTTGCGGAGCACTGGCTCCAGACGTGCAGGCTCAGTAGTTGTGGCTCACAGGCCTAGTTGCTCCGTGGCATGTGGGATCCTCCCAGACCAGGGCTCAAACTCCCCTGCATTAGCAGGCAGATTCTCAACCACTGCGCCACCAGGGAAGCCCGCACCTTCTTGATTAAATTAATTCCTAGGTATTTTATTCTTTTTGATGTGATCTTAAATCGGATTTCATTTTTACCTTCTCTTTCTGATAGTTCATTATTAGTGTATAAAAATGTAATAGATTTCTATATATTAATATTGTACCCCACAACTTTGCTGAATTTATTTATTAGTTCTAATAGTTTTGGGTGGAGACTTTAGGATTTTCTATATAAAGTATCATGTCATCTGCAAACAGAAACAGTTTTACCTCTTCCCTTCCAACGTGGATGCCTTTTATTCTTTTCCTTGTTTGATTTCTATGGTTAGGACTTCCAATCCTATGTTGAATAGAAGTGGTGAGAGTGGACATCCTTGTCTTGTTCCTGAATTTAGAGGAAAGGCTTTCAGCTTTTCACTGTTGAGTATGATATTAGCTATAGGTTTGGCATAAATGGCCTTTATTATGCTGAGATATGTTTCCTCTATACCTACTTTCATGATAGTTTTTATCATGAATGGATGTTGAATTTTGTCAAATGCTTTTTTCTGCATGTACTGAGATGATCATGTGATTTTTATCCTTGCTTTTGTTAATGTGGTGTATCACGTTGATTGATTTGCATATGTTGAACCATTCTTATGTCCCTGGAATAAATCCAACTTGATAATGGTCTATAATCCTTTTTATATATTGTTGGATTTGGTTTGCTAGCATTTTTTTAAACATCTTTATTGGAGTATAATTGCTTTACAATGGTGTGTTAGTTTCTGCTTTATAACAAAGTGAATCAGTTATACATATACGTATGTCCCCATATCTCTTCCCTCAATTTGCTAGCATTTTGCTGAGGATTTTTTATCTATAGTGATCAAAGATTTGGGCCTGTAATTTTCTTTTTTTGTATTATCCTTGTCTGGTTTTGGTATCTGGGTAATGGTGGCCTCATAGAATGAAATTGGGAGTGTTCCCTCCTTTTCAGTTTTTTTGGGAATAGTTTGAGAAGGGAAGGTATTAGTTCTTCTTTATATGTTTGGTAGAAGTCCCCTGTGAAGCCATCCAGTCCAGGACTTCTGTTTGCTGGGATTTTTTTAAATTATGAATTCAATTTCACTGCTAATGATTGGCCTGTTCAAATTGTCTGTTTCTTCTTGATTCAGTCTTGGCAGGTTGTATATTTCTAGAAATCTGCTCATACTTCTAGGTTGTCCAATTTGTTGGCTTATCTGCCAACTGTTCATAGTATTCTCTTATAATTTTTTGTATCTCTGTGGTATCAGTTGTTATTTCTCCTCTTTCATTTCTTATTTTGTTTATTTGGGTCCTCCCTCTTCTTCTTGGTATGGTTAGCTAAAGATTCGTTCATTTTGTTTATCTTTTCAAAAAACTGCTCTAGGTTTCATTGATCTTTTCTTTTTTAAAAAAAATCTCTATTTTATTGATTTCCTCTGATCTTCATTATTTCCTTCCTCTGAAGAAGACATACAGATGGCTAACAGGCACATGAAAAGATGCTCAGTTTTGCTAATTATTAGACAAATGCTAGTCAAAAGAACAGTGAGGTATCACCTCACACCTGTCAAAATGGCTACCACCAAAAAGTCTACAAATAACAAATGTTGGAGAGGATGTGGAGAAAAGGGAACACTTGGGCACTGTTGGTGGGAATGTAAATTGGTGCAGCCACTATGGAAAACAGTATGGAGGTTCCTCAAAAAAGCAAAAATAGAACTACCATGTGATCCAGCAATTCTACTCCTGGGTATATATCCAGAAAAAATAGAAGCACTAATTCAAAAAGATACATGCACTTCAATTTTCATTGTAGCACTATTTACAATAGCTAAGAATGGAAGCAACCCAAGTGTCTATCAACAGATGAATGGATAAAGAAGATATTGTATATATTGGGTTGGTCAAAAAGTTTGTTTGGGTTTTTCTGTAACATCTTATGGAAATTCCTGAACGAACTTTCTGGCCAACCCAATATATACAATGGAAGATCACTCAACCATAAAAAGAATGAAATTCTGCCATTTGCAGCAACATGGATGGACCTAAATAATATTATGCTTAGTGAAATAAATGAGACAGGGAAAGGCAAATACTGTATGATATCACTTATATGTGGAATCTAAAAAATAATACAAATGAATGTATATAGCAAAAGAGAAACAGACTCACAGATATAGAAAACAAACTAGGGGTTATCAGTAGGGAGAGGGAAAGGAGGAGGGGCAAGTTAGGGGTATGGGACTAAGAGATACAAACTACTATGTATAAAATAAAGAAGCAACAAGGATATATTTTATAACATGGGGAATTATAGCCATTACTTGTAATAACTTTTATGGAGTATAATCTGTAAAAATACCGACTCACTATGCTGTATACCTGAAACTAACATAATATTGTAAATCAACTATACTTGAATAAAAAAATAAGAAAGGTAAGAACTAAAAAACCAAACCAAAACAAAACAAAAAACCCACAATACCACTTACGTTAGTAGCCCAAAATGAAATACTTGTGTATAAATCTAACAAAATGTGTATAAGATCTATATGAGGAAAACTACAAAACTCTGATGAAAGATATCAAAGAAGAATGAGGGCTTCCCTGGTGGCGCAGTGGTTGAGAGTCTGCCTGCCGATGCAGGGGATGCGGGTTCATGCCCCAGTCCGGGAGGATCCCACATGCCGCGGAGTGGCTGGGCCCGTGAGCCATGGCCGCTGAGCCTGAGCGTCCGGAGCCTGTGCTCCACAACGGGAGAGGCCACAACAGTGAGAGGCCTGTGTACCGCAAAAAAAAAAAAAAAAAAAAAAAAAAAAGCAGGAAAAAGTGATGTTAAATGTACTAAAATAGAAAGCTTTTTCCTTTTTTCCCATGGTCTCTCTCACAACTTGTCATGGCGACTTTTATCTGCTGCTTAATGTCTTTCTAAGTAAAGACAAATTGAAATTTAAGATTATCAGCATGAATTTGACTGTTCAACTTTATATTGTGCAGTGCTAGTTTTAAGGCAAATAGAAGAGCATTCAACTCACGTGTAGAATCACCAGAATTACACAATTTGTATTTCATGCAAAATACATGCATTTGTATTTTGTTCTGACCAGAACCGTGGAAACACTTCACAAAACTAACTCAACTGCACAGGCTCTGGACGCGCAGGCTCAGCGGCCATGGCTCACGGGCTCCGCGGCATGTGGGATCTTCCTGGACCGGGGCACGAACCTCTGTCCCCTGCATCGGCAGGAGGACTCTCAACCACTGCGCCACCAGGTAAGCCCCTAACTCAACTGTTTTAATCTCACTTCTTGATATGTTCACCTTCTACCAGCACTCTCTACCTCTGCCTCACTGAGAAGTGAGGAAGGTCTGAAAGGAAGGGAATTATGCCTTGCTCTTTTCCTTTCCTTTTACGTCATCATTTTCATTGGAAGTGGCTAGAAGTAACTGGCAGGAATGAAGTAACACCAGGAAGAAAGGATGCAGTAGGGTTCCTTGGGCATTTGTGTTTCTTCCAGCACCATCGCCTTCTTTCTGTGTTTGAAACAAGTTCTGACTTGAACAGAAAGTGTGGCCTCTTGGGGCTATGAGTGCCCGTACATACTCAGTCGTAGCTGTCACGTGTACCTTGTAGTCACTTTGAGTCTTGCTGGCTCATCGTGGGTCCACCAAAATCCTAGGGCATCGGGAACGCTCTGTGCTAGAGGGGCAGCGGGAACTACGGGGAACATGCATGTCGAGCACATTCCCCCTGCTCACATCCATGTGCCATTCATCGTCCCATTGGGTTTCATGGACAAAACACAAGTTCGAAGATAAAATTAAGAATTTCTAGATAGGGGGAGTTCCCTGGCGGTCTAGTGGTTAGGACTCCTTGCTCTCACTGCTGAGGGTCTGGGTTCAATCCTGGTCGTTGTACTAAAATCCCACAAGTCCCGCGGCATGGCCAAAAAAACATTTTTTTTCTAGGTAGGAGCAGCACAACATTAAACCCAATGCAGGGCGCTTCTGAGGCCAGGGCCCTTTAGGACTGCTCAAGGATTTGTGCGTCCATGAAGCCCGCCCTGCCAGAAGGGACAAGTCCTGCTGGAGAAAGTGCTCACGAGAGCCAGGAACTGGAGTTGTGGGTTGTAACCCAAAATTATTTCCTTCTGGTTTTCTTTCTTTTTTTTTTTGCGGTACGCAGGCCTCTCATTGTTGTGGTCTCTCCTGTTGCGGAGCACAGGCTCTGGATGCGCAGGCTCAGCAGCCATGGCTCACGGGCCCAGTCGCTCCGCGGCATGTGGGATCTTCCCGGACCGGGGCACGAACCCGTGTCCCCTGCATCGGCAGGCGGACTCTCAACCACTGCGCCACCAGGGAAGCCCTGGTTTTCTTTTAATTTAGTTTTTTTTTTTTTTAAACTGAGGAGCTCATTTTTATTTAGAAATGTGTAATTAACCTCACATCACAAGCCAAGTCAGCTCCTGCCTAGAGTAATTGGAGCAGGGGAATAGAGAGCTGGGGGAGAGGCAGGATTAGCAGCTGGGGAAGTCTGGAATCCCGGAAAAGCTGTCAATAGGCTTGCTGGCTGGAGCAGAGGGAAAGGCTAAATGCCTAGTTATCAGACCTGGGATGCTAGTGGGAGAATAGGCCAGCCCTGGAGAAGGAGAGGGGACAAAACAGACCCTGGGGAGTTTCAGCAGAGGCACCTGGTGGCTGTCCTGGCTGGTGGCCTTGGGAGGCACAGGAAGGTCATGACAGGCATCCAGGCTGCCTGCATCCCAGTCTGACCTCATTAATGGCAGTAGGTTTAAAGGCTAGGACACTGGTTTCTGGGGGAACAAGGATAGAAGGTCAAGCAAGGCTGACTTCAGCTCCCAGGGAAACTAGAGGAGTTGAAGGCAAGGGTTTGGGAGCTCTGAGGACAACACTGGTAGATAAGGCAGGTCTTTGCTGTAAGATGCAAGGCAAGAAGGAGTCCCAGCACTGGGTCTGGGATCCATGGTCAGAGGCAGGAGCACCCCAGACTCAATGGTTGTGAGTCCCTGAGCTCCAGTGTTCCTTCTATTTCTTTGACTGCAGGATATGCCCCAGGGCCTGAGGAAGGGCCGAGTGGCCCCAGCTGGGGGTTTGGAAAGGCACAGGAGTGGGGGGCCTGGGGAGTTGGTTACCTTATGTGCACCATTTCTGCTGGAATGCATTGGTTTGCTCCCTGGTTTCTATCTTATATATTGGAAAACACAACATATTGGTCCTCCTTTCTCCAAAGAGATTGTTCTTGCAGATGATTGTGAAACACACATCCATGTTAGCTTGTTAAGCAATTCTAGGGGCTCAGAATTCACCGAATTCCGCACTGGTCCTTTTTCCTCAGGAGTCCTAGTGCTTTAAGCATTGTATACATGAAACACAAACACATAGAGAAAAATTGCCCAGGCAAATTGTTTAAAATTTACAAACAGTAAATCAGTCAGTCAATCTGTGGTTTGGAATCAGCAAACGCTTAAGCATTGTAGTAATTTCCAACCTATAGCCTGTGGCCAATGCTTGGCGTGCTCAATCAAAAGGCACACCTCTTAGCTGGCTGAGCACAGGTAATATGACCTGTCCGACCTCCAGAGGCTCAGAGAGAGGCCAAGGTGTTGTAATTCCTCATCACCGGAGGCTGGGGTCACTTCAGGATTCATGGCAGTTCTGAAATGCTCCAAGCTACGGATAATTGCAATTCCTCTGAGCCAGGAATCCAAAGGTATCCTGTCACAGGGCACCAGGCTGGTGTGTGTGGGTTTACGGGGCTTTGTGATTAGGGAGCCTACATTTCCAAAAATGATCCCTTCATTTTCGGACTTTTGTTAGTGACTGCAGTGCATCTTAATTAGTAACATATTATTCCTTGGCTTCCAAATCTCGATTCCTGCATCTGTTTCTTGCCTCCTTCTTTCCATATCCATGAGGTTTTGCACATCTTTGGGAAACCCAAATAACAAGCCTTCTCTAGTGTGGGAAAAGGCAAGAGCAGGCATTTAAAATTCTTTGGCATTTCCCTGAAGTGGTCCGTAGATCTGATCTAGTGACTTAACTCTGCATGCATAATTAATTGGGAGCATGTTCACAGCTCCTACTAAGCAGCCTGATTTACATTGTGAAACTAGCAGATGAGGGCTGCTCTGTCAGCCAATCAGAATTCCTGAGGACAGACAACACAAGGTCACGAATGAGGATTGTGTCTTGACAGGCCTTGAAGGGAAGTGAAAATAACCAGGTTTTGATTTGCACCTATGGTCACTGCAGGCTCTGAAAGATGTCATTTTTAGATATTTCCTGTGTTTTCCTTTAGAGTGACAATACGTCAGGCTCGGCTAAATGAAGAACTAAATTAAAACCGTCATTCCAGCTCATAAATAAGAGATGTCTAATGCAGTTAATGTCTTGACTCTTTCAAAGATGAAAATGACGATACACATTTTTAATGCAGTTCTTGGTAATTTGCCACCTGGCAAATTGGTAATTTGCCAATCTTATCGGTAAGATTTACCGATAATCCTGGCTTTCAAACATGAAAAATAAAACTGAGACTGACTTGTTTATTTCACGAGACTGCTGCTTTGCTCCCTTGCGGTTGTAACAGAATTTAAATTAAAGTTAAATCTAATCACAACAAAATGATGTTCATATACTCATATTAGTCATTGAGCTTTCTGAGATCGTGTGATAGGTACCTGGATGCCAGAGATTTTTGCACTGCCTGAAAAATCAATGCTTTATCTTTCTTCAAACTGTCTCCTGCTCAGGAGGTTGTGACTGGACCCATCAGGGTTTAACATGTGGCCCCTGAGCATGCCTCCCAGACCATATTTATAAGTTTGGTGAGGACTTAATGTTGGTTTGCAAGCTGGCCCCCTACAGGGAGGAAAACAAGACTGAAGAATGAGGCAGATCACACCAGATTGGTAGGTGGCAGGCTTAATAAACAAGGGAACTCATATACGAGGCTTGTCTTGAGATGCACCCTGCGCTCACCCGCCAAATCTTTTTTTTTTTTTTTTTTTTTTTTTGCGCTACGCGGGCCTCTCACTGCTGTGGCCTCTCCCATTGCGGAGCACAGGCTCCGGACGCGCAGGCTCAGCGGCCATGGCTCCAGCCGCTCCGCGGCATGTGGGATCTTCCCGGACCGGGGCACGAACCCGTGTCCCCTGCATCGGCAGGCGGACTCTCAACCACTGCGCCACCAGGGAAGCCCCAACCCCTGCCAAATCTTAAAAGTTATGTAGAGGCCTTTACTGGGTTCAGTCACATATACCATCCAGGTGATCTCAACAGCACATTGTTCTCTCAAGGCTGCGTCCTTGAAAACAGCTCTCACTCTGGGAACCGTGGGCAGAACATACATTACAAAGATAGGGGAGGGGATGAGGAGCCTCCAATTGCCTGGGTCCAGCTCTCGGGTTAACCAGTGGCCACATCCTCTGGATGACCTCCTCCAACACTTCCATGTGGTTAAAAAAGGCTGTTGTGACTTCAGTGACGCGAGGAAGTGCCCTTCTTCCCTAGAATATTTGTCTCTCTTTGTGTGGGTGAAAAATCTTTCAGGTCTCCATTAAGACTCCAAAATGAGTTAAACTCACACTAAGGTATAGCTTAGCTTATGTCAGATCCTGAGAGTAATGTTTGTTAAAAGGAGAGAGGAGACAGTTAAGTTTTCTCCATTATTTGAGTAATTACTTTCTTGGTGAGCAAAGATAAATATTTGCTTTTGGTCTAGTGGTATAATGAAAAGTGAATTAATTTGGGAGTCATAAAGACCTAAGTCTGAATCTTGGTTATAACAATGATAAGCTAGTGTCCTTGAGTAAGTTACTTAAAATCTCTAGGGCTCAGTTTCTTTATTTCTAAAATTGACATAATAATACCTGCCTCCCAGGGATGTTGTAAAGAGTAAATGAGGCAACATATGTAGAACACCTGTGCTTAGTAGGTATTCTGTTACTACTAGGGATGTTTGTATATGACTGAGAGAAAAGCAACAAATTGCTCATTAGTGAAAATAATTATATTAGTTGTTCCTTAAGGTTCTCATCACTAAGAGCACCCGAGTACACTGCTCTCCGATCCTGTTATTTTACTTCTGCAAAAATCTTCACTGATTTCTTAGTTCTGCTCAGCACTTCCCTTTGGGATTTCTCTGGATTATTTTACTAGTCGTTACTGCTCAAATATATATTTTGGAGCAAGGCTGTCAGTACCCCCTGCAGAAAAAGACCCTTTCCCCAGCTTGACACTTTCCACAGTCATGTGTAGCCCTAATGTGCCCTGGTATATCTCAGAATCCACACCATGTACCCCAGAGGTCCTGGGTGGCCAAAGCATGTGTCTCACTCCCAAATGCTGGCAGGACCATGTGGACCTCCTGGGAAAGTATGGGTACTTCAGTGAAATGGAGAGGTCACGTCTGTCTAAATGGTGCAATGGCTTATTCCCAGCTCAAGATGATCGTTGCTGTGCATGAACATGGGCCCAATGTTGCCAGGTCTTTAGATTTTTCAAGAGAAGACGGATACCAAGGTATTATGTGAAAACTTCCAAGTTTTAATGGTGGCAAGCTCTTCACATTAAACAAAACAAAATAAAGCCCGTGAGGACCAATGCTCTGCTGTGTTAACAAAGCAGGCCTGTGCCTTTCCAGTTCTGACCTATGGGCTTATATGTTTTATTGGCCAGATTTCTGGGTGCTGTTTCTCTCTCGGGGGTCTTAGGCCTCCTGGGAACAGCTACAATTTCTCCTTTAGTAGCTATAAAAATCTCCTTCTTTCTCTCATGGGGTTCATGACATTTTGATTTAGCCATTTTGTTGCTGTAATGATATTCATATCTAATTTGTGGCCATAAAACATAACTATTGAACTTAAAAAAAATCAAGTGATGTCTTTAACCCTCATTCCATCCCTGACTTTCAAGCCCTTATCATCCTTGTGCCCCTGAATCTCACTCTATCCCAAGAGCCCCCAGAGGTGACAGGAGTTTAGCGATAAGAATGTCTGTAACACACAAATCTTAGTGACAAAAAGGTGTGCATTTTGATGGTTTAAAGTTTAGACTTTGTGAAATGACCCAAAGTTAAAACAAAATATCCTGCTTAAGATCTTGAAGCAATGAGTGTTCTTAGTCCTATTTCCTACTGGCAGAGGTTGCTCCTCAAAGACTGGGGTATATAGGCTCACAATCCCTTTCCCCAATACTTGGTACAGATAGATTTCAGAATTCACAATTGTTCATATTTTGTAAATGTAACATATATATTATGGAACACTTCCTGTACTGTCTGGAACAGCACCTAATAATCAAATATGCCAGTATATCTATAGCAAAATAGCAATATTCATACTAAGTGTGATAAACGAAGACCAAAACTAGCCACATATCTGTTCAGGTCAGGTTGTGTTGTTGTTGTTGTTTCTTCAGGTCAGGGTTTTTTTTTTATTAATTAATTTTTTAACATCTTTATTGGAGTATAATTGCTTTACAATGGTGTGTTAGTTTCTGCTTTATAACAAAGTGAATCAGTTATACATATACATATATGCCCATATCTCTTCCCTCTTGCATCTCCCTCCCTCCCACCCTCCCTATCCCACCCCTCTAGGCGAACACAAAGCACCGAGCTGATCTCCCTGTGCTATGTGGCTGCTTCCCACTAGCTATCTGTTTTACATTTGGTAGTGTATATATGTCCATGCCACTCTCTCACTTTGTCCCAACTTACCCTTCCCCCTCCCTGTGTCCTCAAGTCCGTTCTCTACGTCTGCATCTTTATTTCTATCCTGCCCCTAGGTTCTTCAGAAACTTTTTTTTTTTTTTTAGATTCCATATATATGTGTTAGCATATGGTATTTGTTTTTCTCTTTCTGACTTACTTCACTCTGTATGACAGACTCTAGGTCCATCCCCCTCACTACAAATAACTCAACTTCATTTCTTTTTATGGTTGAGTAATATTCCATTGTATACATGTACCACATCTTCTTTATCCATTCATCTGTGGATGGACGCTTAGGTTGCTTCCATGTCCTGGTTATTGTAAATTGTGCTGCAATGAACATTGTGGTACATGACTCTTTTTGAATTATGGTTTTCTCTGGGTATATGCCCAGTAGTGGGATTGCTGAGTCATATGGTAGTTCTATTTTTAGTTTTTTAAGGAACCTCCATACTGTTCTCCATAGTGGCTTCACCAGTTTACACTCTCACCAACAGTGCAAGAGTGTTCCCTTTTCTCCACACCCTCTCCAGCATTTATTGTTCGTAGACTTTTTGATGATGGCCATTCTGACTGGTGTGAGGTGATACCTCACTGTAGTTTTGACTTGCATTTCTCTAATGATTAGTGATGTTGAGCATCATTTCATGTGTTTGTTGGCAATCTGTATGTCTTTGGAGAAATGTCTATTTAGGTCTTCTGCCCGCTTTTGGATTGGGTTGTTTGTTTTTTTGATATTGAGCTGCATGAGCTGCTTGTATATTTTGGAGATTAATCCTTTGTCAGTTGCTTCATTTAAAAATATTTTCTCCCATTCTGAGGGTTGTCTTTTCATCTTGTTTATGGTTTCCTTTGCTGTGCAAAAGCTTTTAAGTTTCATTAGGTCCCATTTGTTTATTTTTGTTTTTATTTCCCTTTCTCTAGGGGGTGGGTCAAAAAGGATCTTTTTTTTAAAAGGGAGGTTGCAATTTTAGTTTATTTATTTATTATTTTCTTATGGCTGTGTTGGGTCTTCATTTCTGTGTGAGGGCTTTCTCTAGTTGTGGCAAGCGGGGGCCACTCTTCGTCACGGTGCGTGGGTCTCTCACTATCGCGGCCTCTCTTGTTGCGGAGCACAGGCTCCAGAAACGCAGGCTCAGTAATTGTGGCTCATGGGCCCAGTTGCTCCATGGCATGTGGGATCTTCCAAGACCAGGGCTCAAACCCGTGTCCCCTGCATTGGCAGGCAGATTCTCAACCACTGTGCCACCAGGGAAGCCCCAAAAAGGATCTTGCTGTGATTTATGTCATAGAGTGTTCTCCCTATGTTTTCCTCTAAGAGTTCTATAGTGTCTGGCCTTACATTTAGGTCTTTAATCCATTTTGAGTTTATTTTTGTGTACGGTGTTAGGGAGTGTTCTAATTTCATTCTTTTACATGTAGCTGTCCAGTTTTCCCAGCACCACTTATTGAAGAGGCTGTCTTTTCCCCATTGTATATTCTTGCCTCCTTTATCAAAGATAAGGTGACCATATGTGTGTGGGTTTATCTCTGAACTTTCTGTCCTGTTCCATTGATCTATATTTCTGTTTTTGTGCCAGTACCATACTGTCTTGATTACTGCAGCTTTGTAGTATAGTCTGAAGTCAGGGAGCCTGCTTCATCCAGCTCTGTTTTTCTTTCTCAAGATTGCTTTGGCTTCAGGTCAGGTTTTAATGCCAGATGAATTACAGGAAAGATTCTGGTTTTGGATGTCAGAATTATGGATGAGGGACTATAAGCCTATACATTAATCATAGTCCTGTTGCTGTTCAGTGGCAATATCCTTAGTGTGGCTTCCATGGAAGATCTCATTTTGATCTTTATACTAACCCATGCTTCTGTATCTTATTGAATCATAAAAGTTACCTACGGCTTTAAAAATTTTCTCCACTTTCTAAATTTCTTCAGTGAATACATATTTATAATTAAAAATATATTATAAAATTCACTTGAAATTTTATAAAGTTGGGGAAGTAGGATGCACATACTTTGTGTGTGTGTGTGTGTGTGTGTGTGTGTGTGTGTGTGTGTAATAGAGAGAGAGACCTGCTGAAAACTTAACTTTGATTTTGCTTTTCACTGCTGTAGCATGAAGTTCTCCCATCTGTGAGCACCTCATTAGGAAGAGGTGGAAGGAATTCCTTCCTTACCCACCAACCTCCTCTTCCTCTGTCCACCCCTTGACCCTTACGGGGGTAAACAGGCCTCCATGTTTTATTTATTTATACAATCTTATTAAGGTAATGGCAGGGCACTTTGGTTTCAGGGGGCCAAAAGGCACCCCTGGGAGAGGAGGAGCAGTTGCAAGTTGTACAAGGATGGATGGACGGGTGGATGCCTGTACTCATGCTGGCATTGTGCCTCTAAGGCAGCAAGATCTCAGAGAATGACCTCTTGGGGCCCTGAACCGGTTGGTCACTAATGGTGGTGGCATTTTGAGCCTAGGTTGCTCATCACAGAGGGAGTGGAGTGGGATCTGCTTAAGCAAAGCTGCCTAGAGCAGTAGTGGCTAAGAAGGCTTGACTGCATCATTGCGGGGCCAAGAAAGGCAAGGGCAGGGGAGGCAGTGGAAACAGACCCCACGGTGCCTCCTCTCAGAGAGGAAGTTGAAGGGGCTTCCTTTCCAGACTCTGTAAGTTCCTGGGGGCCTTGAACCATCCAAGGGAGAATGGGGCACTCTTAAAGGTAATGCTGGACGTGGACCAATCTTGAGAAAAACAAATGTGACATTCCTTGCATCTGAAGACTGAGGCACTGTTTATAATTATTACAACTGAAAAAAGGATTATAATATAGAAAATAATTATATCCAGGTTTTAAGAATTTGAGTGTCTCTCATACTATTATCTAGGATTATCTGACCTATGTAATAATGTTATAAAAAAAAGGGAAAGAAAATAAATTGATCAAAGTTCTGATATGGTGGGGAGATATTAGATCTCTAAGGAAGGATTGGAGGGGAGATGACAGGAAGGGAAAAAGTCTTAGAAATAGGGAATTAGAGGGAACCCACTCTACAGACTTACCAGGGGGCCAACCAGCTTCTAGAAAAAATCACAGTTAATCAGTGTTTCCAGTCTAGGATCCTGAGCCCCTAGAGGTCAGTGGAACGGTGCTGGGACTCTTCGAGCAATTTTCTGAATCTCTAAAATTCAGACAGAAATCATGCTTTTACCTCTGAAATGGCTGTATGGGCTAGCAAGAACACGTCTCTTTGCTTTTGTGTGGGATCCTATTGCTTGAGTGAGGGAACAGTGATTACCCAACACTGATCAGAAGCCATGTCTACTTCTAAGGTGTATCAGTGATTAATAGAAAAAGGGGAGAAACAATGACTCAACAAACATAGTTTGTTTGATGGTCAAAAACACTGCCAAAACATAGTATTGGGTAGCGGCATTTATAAAAGAAGTTCTCAGGAATGTCTGGGAACCCTGGTGGACACGATTCTGTCTCCCATATTCTCTGAAGCCAGGTAGCCAGTCATTCCCTGTGCCTGGTTGCCCAGCTCAACAGCATTGTCCCTGAGGGCTGTGCAGATGGAGCTGGTCTTTAAATCAGTAAATCAAAATAGACTTGTTTTCAAAAGAGTAGAAGATTTAAATCTTCCTTGTTGATGGACATTTAATCATTCTCATTCTCATTAAGTGAACTTGGACCAGTTCTCCGTAGCATTGTGGACCTAGGACTCTTGGGATCTCTGACTTTTTTCCCCCATGATCTTCATTTACGATCTGCTTCTTTCTCCTGCCATCTGTGGGTGGTCTGCTTCTGTCCCTCCACATACATTTCCATGGCTCCTGCCCGTCCACCTCCCAACCTTCCCCTCTAGTCCTGGTTCATCAGGATCTCTCCTTTACAGTTGTTCTGTTACTGCAGAGCTCTTACTATGTTCTAGGTCCTGTGCTGGCTCATGTGCAAAGTTCCCAGCAAAGGCTAGCTGCTAAGAAAATGTTTATCTCTTTTTACCATTCACACTGACTTCCATGCAGGAAAAAAAAAATCCCATTTCATCCTTTCTGTGTGAGGTCATGTTCTCAGGGCACAGAAAATCTCATAGGTACACTTAGTCTTCTGCTGTGGTAGGAGTTGAGTGGAGGACAGTGTGTACATACATCCTTGCAGACCTGTTCTAAGCATTCTTAAAAGTGTCTGTCCACAGGGCAGTGGGTAGCAGGGTACAAAGGACAATTGGGATTCTGCCGGCAGTCTAACTTTGTTATAGGGCTTGCAGAATTTTCCTCTGGACCCCTTGGTCTGATGCAGTTAGAGAAGGACTCCTACATGCTTGCGATCTAGAAGTTGGAAGGTAGAAAGGGAAAACCTTCCTCTAAATCTGTGTTCCCGTTAAATCTTTAGCATCTTCACATTACTGCGGTGGCTGTTTAATCGTGAGCCTCCCTTCGCTGAAAGAGCAAGCCTTCTTCAGTGGGGCTGAAGGAGGAGGGTTTGGGGTTTGTTAGCGGCTACCCCTACCCACACTATGAGGCTAGGGGCAGTTTGGCTCACGACGCTCCAATCCTCCCAAATTGGAGTGAAAATTAAAGTTCTAGTCCTTTAGATTCACAGTGGCTATATTAGTTTCTTAGGGCTTCCATACAAATGACCACAAACTAGGTGGCTTAAAACAACAGGAGTTATTCTCTCATAGTTGAGGATGCCAGAAGTCAGAAATCACGATGTTGGCTGGGTCGACTCCTTCTGGAGGCTCAGACGGAGAAACCATCCCCGGCCTCTCTCCTTGCTTCCGGTGCTGATCTGCAGTCCTTTGCCTTGTGACTGCATCACTTCAATTTCTGCCTCCATCTTCCCATCACCTGTGTCTCTGTGTGTCCTTTTTGTTTCTTATTAGGACACTCCCGTCGGATTTAGAGCTCACTTTAATCCAGTATGATCTCAACTCCATCCTTACCATCATTACATCTCTAAAGAGCCTATTTCCAAATAAGGTCACATTCTGAGGTCCTGGGTGGACGTGGATTTTGGGCGGCACTGATATTCAATCCACTTTAGCGGTCAACCTAGCATGATCCTCCTTTCCTCTGAAAGTCAGTCCCTCATCCACTTGGCGGTATCATAATTCCTTATAAAATACCTTACTGTTTGCAAGTGCTTTTTCATCCGATATCTAATTTGAGCCCCTCCCTCTGAGACAGCTGGATTGGGCATTACCTTTGCTAAATCTCACCTGTAGAATGTGTGCAAGAAGTGCTTTGATTAAGGTAAGTTGCAGAGGTGGGACTAGCTCCATGTTCTCCTGATTCCCAGAAGGAATGCTCTTTAAGGAGAATATCCAGAAAATGATATCCTTGCCCAACCTCTTCCCACTGGGATGTGTGTCGGGGGGAGGGAAGCTGTGCATTTCTTTTTATTTTCTGACCAACAATCGCAGTTATTAAGTGATGAGCTCACTGAAGCTGTGATAAAAAAAAAAAAAGCAGCTGTAGATCCTCCTATTCTCTCACACCCCAACAGTGAGGCTGGGTTCATACCCACCACGCTTACTCCTATGAAGAAATGTTGCTGTTTGGAGACCCAGACTTGGCCCAGGATCCTAGCACCACTCACCAGCACATACCCCAGCCCCTCCCCTCTCCTTGAGAGTCTGGGCTCTGCAAACTGCCCATTGGAATGGCAGCAGGCTTCCCATTCCTGACACATTGTCCCTCATGGAGGGATTTATTAATGGGTTAACTGAGGCTGCCGAGGCTGAATCCTCTCTTCTTATGAAAATGAGGACTTTCCCAACGCATTAGACATACTTATTTAACATATATAAACCATTTAAAACTAACCAACATATATAGACCATTTACAAAAGACAGAAAGATATCACAAGCTCAGCAGTGTGCCTGAGAAATGTTTGTCTTCAAGGCGATGTTTAAGTGGAGAAAGCAGACTTGAAAATGGGAAACACTTGTACTGAAGTTACTTATAGTTTGTCCCTTGACTTCTTTGGGACTCAGTTTCCTCATCAGTAAAATGAGAATTACAATATCTCTTTGTCTACTCCATCTGAGATAACATTTTCCAAAGATTCCTTGCATAAGTTAAATTCTATCCAAATAAAAGTGTAAGAGTTAGAAAGTCCATAACCCGTGTGGTTCAGTCCCAGAGCCGCATCAGCCTGAAAAAACATGGTCCTCAGAACTAGGAGACTAACTCAGGTCCTTTGCTAGGATGTCACGAGCACCATGAGGAGGACATAAATTGTCGTCCCCAGTTTCCTTGCTCTTGCCACAGCCCACTCTACTTTTTCTTCATGACTCAGGAAGGAGAGCCTGACGATAAACAAGCTGGAGACCTCTTCAGAGGACCAGAGCAGTGGAAGGATAGGGACGCACAAATACGCTAAAAATGATAGTCTCTTATGTGATGGGGTAAACGTTTTTAGGTTGGAGACCAGAAAACTGCTTTTGGTCGAAAGAGTAGGGTTGGTAGACCGTCATAGCCATAGTCTCAGGCCACGTCTGCCTGGCCAAATCTCCAAGTGGTGGAGAACAGAAAACTTCTGCACAACCCCATTCCCAGGCACATTTGACATGTCCAGAGACATTTTTGCTTGTTACGATTTAAAAGAGGGGTTGTGTGCTACTGGCATCTAGTAGGAAGAGGCCAGGGATGCTGCTAAACATCCTGTAACACACAGGACAGCCCCACAGCAGAGAGTTATCTGGCCCCAAGTATCAATAGTGCCGAGGTTGAGACACTGCTGTAGACCTTCCTGGTCATCTCTTGCCATCACAAGCTCTCACCCCCTAACCCCATCTCAGCTGTGCTCTGACCTTGACCTATCCCAATTTCCAGGGAACAATTTCTAAGGAAAGAAATAGACTGTTTCTGGGAGAGTAGATGGGAGCTGGAGACTAAGAAATTCTGACTGTGAGTTGGAGAGAAAAGGGAGGTCAGAGCTGATTGATTTCCCTGCCATTAAAAATGGGAAGTAGGGCTTCCCTAGTGGCGCAGTGGTTGAGAGTCCGCCTGCCGATGCAGGGGACACGGGTTCGTGCCCCGGTCCGGGAAGATCCCACATGCCGCGGAGCGGCTGGGCCCGTGAGCCATGGCCGCTGAGCCTGTGCGTGCGGAGCCTGTGCTCCGCAACGGGAGAGGCCACAACAGTGAGAGGCCCGCGTACCGCAAAAAAAAAAAAAAAAAAATGGGAAGTAGCATTTAAAGATTGAAGAGGGACAAAGGGCACGTATGCTAAGAAGAGCACCACATGCAAATGAAATGCAGTTTGAGCCCAAAAGCAGGGAATTGAAACAGGCTGTAAACAAAAGGCATCCAGCGGGAAGCAAATCGACTGGGCAAACAGATTTCACGTTGACATTTCCCGGGAATGACAAAGGCAGTAAAATACCAAAAACAACCTGATTCCAGTGGCAGTGGTATCTCTTTAATGGTGTTTTTGTACCAGTGCTGATTTTCACAAGGCAGCATCGGTGAGACGCTGCCCTTTCCAAACTTCCATGGAAATATTTTCCATCATTTTGACATTTCATTTAAAATGAAATATAGGAGATATTAAAAATTCATGCTCATGCCAGGTATTATTTGTTTGACTTTGAAATATACAGTGAACGCACTGTTAATGAACAGTGAGGGAAGTGTCAGGATTGTGTGCACATGCATATTCATGGGCTACTTCCTGACTTCAGAAGAAAACAATTGCAGAATCAAAAAGGGCTGACCTTTTATGGTTCTAAAATCCATGAGTGTGTGGTTATGAATAATTGAAAATGGAATAATAAAAATGGCCCTTTTGGGGGGTAGTTCAGGTAAAAGCAAAATGCCATGACTTTATCCTAGAAACATGAACCTCAATTATTTCTGAATTTGCATGAATTACATGAATATCTCACTTGAAGCATTACAGGGATGCAATCACATTAATTCATCCAGCTGCCAGCATGCCATCTGTGTTTCTCTGTAGTCTTTCCTCCACCCTGAGGACAGCGCAATGGCTCCCTCCCTTTGAATCCTCTATTCTCCTCCCGCTTAGAATCTAGGAGGAAATTGCTTTTTCCTAAGCTGGCAGAGACGTTTTCTGCACTGTTCTGGGTGAAGTGAAGGAAAGGGACTGTTTGTGTTCATTACCATTGGCACAAGAGAAGGGCCACTATCAGGGAGTGGGAAAAAAGAGTGGGAGGAGAACCTAGTTCCTCATGTAGTAAGACCAAAGAGGGTAGCCTTCTATTTTCTCTTATTCAAAACCATAATTTATTATTTTTTTGTGTGTGTGAAACAGAAAAGAATAGCTTTATTGCTTTTCCAGGCAAAGGGGGCCACAGTGGGCAAATGCCCTCAAAACTGTGTGACCCCATAATTTATTATTATTACTTAAAAAAATTAAGGTGTAGAACTGTTGCATTCTTAAGTGTTCTCCACCATGCAAAATCTGTGAACACAACTCAGTTTTCTCACTGATTTCCTTTATAAATTAAATAAAAGTTTCATTTATTCACAAACCCTTTCAGCATACCTGCCATCTGCTGGGTGCAGGGGCGAGACAGGTGCCAACCTTGCAAACATTATAGTCTAGTGGGGGGATGGACAGTGCCATGGGGGAGGGTAGGTTACTGCAGATGCACATGACAGGGGGAACCAGGCTGGTCTGGAAGTTCCAAGAAGCCTCCCTGGTGAGCCTTGAAGAAGGAGTGAGAGATGGCCTGGTAGAAAAAACAACAGGCGTTAAGCCTCCTGAAGGGGAGATGCTTTTCTAAGACGATCCCCCAGCCACCACAAGGGTAACAACAGCACAGAAACATCAGAAGAAATTAGCTCTCAGGGGTGAAGCATGGTGGGATTCAGGAGGCCTGGATTCTAGTGTTGGTTCTGACATTTATTAAGGAACAGAGAGGTTGTGCTATTTGTTCAAGGTCACACGGTCTGTTTTCTCATTGTAATTTCTGCATGTGGGAAATGGTGGGAGCATGAGGTTCCAGGCTGAATTTAGTGATCTGAAATTCTATTTTTGAATACACAGTAGTCTCTTACATTTGTGCATGCTGTGTAAAGAATACTGTACATCAGTATTAGTGCTTTTGTTTTCCTTCTTTAAGATTTTCTATGAAGTTATACATATCCCATGGGCTATGGAACTAGAATATAAGGTCTAAGAGAAAAGGAAGGGACTTCCCGTGTGGTGCAGTGGTTGAGAATCCGCCTGCCAATGCAGGGCACACGGGTTCGAGCCCTGGTCTGGAAGGATCCCACATGCCATGATACAGCTAGGCCTGTGCGCCACAACTACTGAGCCTGCACTCTAGAACCTGCGAGCCTCAACTGCTGAGCCTGAGTGCCACAACTACTGAACCCACATGCCTAGAGCTGGTGTTTCACAGCAAGAGAAGCCACTGCAATGAGAAGCCCACACACCGCAATGAGGAATAGCCCCGCTCACCACAACTAGAAAAAGCCTGCGCACAGCAACGAAGACCCAATGCAGCCAAAATAAATAAATAAATAAAAAAGAGAAAAGGAAACTTGTCCTTCTCATTTACCACTTCCTAGGAGAATTCCTGGCACACAGTGGGTGTCTAAGAAATAGGGCTGAATGAATAAATAAATTTTATTAAAAATTAACAAATTACCTGTTAGTTAACATCATAATGTGAAAAGCCAATGGGGCACAGTTTTAGAGGCCAGGCCCCTTGGTCAGGTGAGAGTGCCAGGAGGAAGTGTGGGGCATAGGGTCAACAAGTGTTGATCTGAGTGAAGTTTTCACTTTTATCCAGATTTTTCAGCATCAGGTATGTTAATTTTTTATGTCAGCAAATTTAACATACCTTATTTTTAACAAAGCAAAGACTTTCCCGAGTGGACTCCAAGTAGGAGATAGTGATGAAAAGGAGCAAAAACCAAGAAGGTGGATAGGACATCAGGTTCACTATCAGAAAAGATCCTATAGAGGCTAGTAGTTCAAAGAAAGTCTGATTTTCGTTATTCTCAACGCTCCCTGTTTCTTTTCATATCGAATTCCTACATTTAGTCAGATACTTCCTCCCACTTCGTATTTCTAGCGTACATTTCCCTTCTGTTCTGCAACCCTAGTAAGACTTTAAGATATCAACTTGACTTGACATAGTAATATGTTTACATCTTGTAGTGCTTAACCCTTTCAAAGATGTTGGTATTAGGATCTTACCAAAAAACCCACAAATCTTCCCACCCTTCATGAAAGGGGAGGCATTTTCCATTCTCTAGGTCAGGAAGATGACACATGGTGAGAGGTCTTCCTTAGGGTCACAGAGGGGATCACTCCCAACACCCCTAAAGTTGGATACATCAAGAAAGGTGTAATGAAGAGATTCTTTACAGAGGTTCGCACATGATGTAGGGAAAAATCTTAAGAAGTAGTGTGGAATCCTAGAGCTGTACGTAGTGGGGCTGTTGTTACTTGTAAGTCTGAAGGCATGAAGTGATTAACAGAACCCAGCAATAGGGAGTGATGTGCGGAGGGGACCACCTGAAAGGAGCTAAGACACAGCCACCTGTTTGTGACACCACAGGGGGAAAGCCAAGGGAACAAACACCTCTGCTTGCGTCTCCTCTATCTTGCTGATTTGTTGTTGGTACTCCCTATCCAACAAACCCAGCTGGAAGCCAGAGGCAAGGAAGTCCATACTTGTCAATCTCCTGGCACCCGGTAGGTTGAGCAGGGTGGAGAGTGGTCTAGAAACACAGGAAAAGGTCTGTCACACCCACCACTATGAGGTGGGTTGGGACTAGAGGTCGCATCTCCAGATTTCCCTCTCACTACTTGTCCGCATGTCATGCTTTCCTCCAAATGAGAGAATCTGAATTCACAGCACCTGGCCCCAAACCACCTGCGAGCTCTTTGATCCCTATATCTTGAGGATTTATGGTTGGAAGGCAAAACTTTGGGTAGATATATTATTCCTCCACTTATCATCCCTGCACATCCTTAACATGGACTATTGAAAGTGTATCTAATAACAGATTCTCCTGAGCATTTAATATGAGAATTTGTTCCTTTACCCCAACTGCAAGGTGATTTTTTTTTTTTTTGCAAGGTGATTTTTGATACAGGACAACTGATTATGTACTCTAGCTACACACATCAGCATGTTGATTATGTGAAATCTCATAAGGAATTGTAGTCAATGCCAATCATTGTGTAAGCGAAGGTCAAACGTTACGTCTTCTATTGGTGTCATCAGCATTTTTAGGATAAACCTTTGAAGCACACAAATTAATATTGGGATACATATCGGCACTGAAGGCATCTGTAAGAAATTAAATGCTTGTGGACTACGTAAGAGAGAGTGCAAGAGAGAGGAAGAATATACCAGGGTCCCCATGCACAAAATTGTTGGTTTAAACTACAAGGACTATGATTAGTCTGCTTTTTAAAAGAGCTAAATGTAGCTCAGATATTTGAGTTAGTCAGAAATACCACTTCCCAATTTTAAATGTTTAGTCAGTGAGCAGCTGTGGAGAAAGACCTGCGTGCATGCGTGCTCTGTTTAAAAGTATAACTGGGAGTGCATTTGTCTAGGCAATATATATAGTATGGTAATTAAAAGCAATTCTTGTGGAATTAGACATATCTGGATTCAAATCCTGGCTCCACCACTTGCCAGCTATGTGATTTTTCTGAGCCTCTGTTTCCTCCTATGTATGTAAAATAGGAATAATAATAGTACTACTTGTATCAGTTAGCTTTTTCTACAGTTAATGCTGCATAAGAATGTAGCGTAGAACCTCATAATCACAAAACCTCAGTGGCATAGAACATTTATTGCTTATGTGCCTGGAGTCACATGGATGTTGGCAAGGATGTTGCTGATCTTGATTGGACTTGATTGATCACTTGTCTGGGTGTTGACTGACTATTGGCTTATCTAAATGGCCTCATCTGGGATGACTTGGGTGACCTGCTGTGCTGCATGTGTCTTTCATCCTCTAGCAGGCTAGCTTAGGCATAGTCTCATGGTGGTGGCAGAGGGCAGGATCAGTAAGTAGAAACACAGAAGCACTTTTCAAGCCTGTGATTGCTAATATTCTATTGGCCAAGGCAACATGGCTAAGTTCTAAGTCAGACTGGGAGGGCACTACACAGTTACATGCAAAGAATGTGGCTACAAGGAAAGAGGGAGAGTTGGGGCCATTAATGCAATCAGTCTACTGCAGGATAATGAAGTTTAAATGAGACAATACTCAGCAAGTACTCAGCACTTGGTGATCGTTTAATAAATGGTTTGTTGTTATTATTACTATTCCCTATTCATATCACAACTGGCATCTATCAAGGTCTTTTGTTTTCTAAGCTGGTCTTTGTGTGCTACTTTATGAGCTTATAGAAATTCTTGCTTTAAAACAGAATGAAGAGGTTTGGGTTTAAAACCTGGCTATAAAACTCACTCTTAATACAACCTTACTGTGTATTGTGGTGGAAAGGAGTGTTTGCTGGGGAGCCAGACAGACCTGGTTAAATATTTTGACCATTTTCTGTTCTTTGATCTTGTATATTTACTCCTCCTCAGTCTCCTTAGCTGCAAAATGCAGATAATTGTATTTATCCTGCTGAATATTTTTTTAAAGATTAAATAAGAAAAATATGTTTTATGTCTTTCTCAATATTTGTCACACAATTTGTATTCAATAAATGGTAGCTGTTATTATCTATAACCTTTGTAATCTATGTTTGTAGAAAATTTGGAAAAATAATTACCAAATTTCTGGGGTTTTTTAAACATCTTTATTGGAGTATAATTGCTTTACAATGGTGTGTTAGTTTCTGCTTTATAATAAAGTGAATCAGCTATACATATACATATATCCCCATATCTCCTCCCTCTTGCATCACCCTCCTACCCTCCCTATCCCACCCCTCTATGTGGTCACAAGTCTATTTTATTTTTATTTTTTGTTTTTTAGCCACACCACACAGCATGTGGGATCTTAGTTCCCTGACCAGAGATCAAACCCATGCCCCCTGCAGTGGAAGTATGGAGTCTTAACTCCTGGACCACCAGGGAAGTCCCAATCTCTATTTTATTTATTCCTTTTTGATCTTTATTATTTCTTCCCTTCTGCTGACTTTGGATTTTGTTTGTTTGCTCTCCTTATTCAAATACTTTTAGGTGGTGGGTCATGTTGTTTGAGATTTTCTTGTTTCTTAAGGAAGGTCTGTATTACTACAAACTTCCCTCTTAGAACTGCTTTTTCTGAATCCCATGGATTTTGTTAGATTATATTTTCATTTTCATTTGTCTTAGAGTATTTTCTGATTTATTCTTTGATTTCATCATTGACCCACTGGTTTTTTAGTAGCATGTTGTTTAGTCTTCATGTGTTTGTTCTTTTCCCATTTTTCTTTCTGTGGTTGATTTCTAGCTTCATATTGTTGCGATCAGAAAACATGCCTGAAATACTTTCTAAATTATTAGATTTGTTGTGGCTTGTTTTGTAACCTAGTATGTGGTCTATCCTGGAGAATATTTCATGCACTCTTGCAAAGATTGTGTACTTTTTTTTTTTTTGGATGTAGTTGTTATGTCCTGTAGATATAAATTAAGTCCAACTGGTCTATTGTGTCATTTAGGACCTCTGTCACCTTATTGATTTTCTTTCTGGATGATCTGTCCATTGATGTCAGTGGGGTGTTAAAGTCTTCTACTGTTATTGTATTCCTGTCAATTTCTCCCTTTACTGTTTTTCATTGTATAAATATATACTTCATTTTACTGTTGTTGGATAATTTGAGTTGCTACCATTTGGACTCTTAAGAATAATGTTGCTATTATCATAAGTGTATGTACTTTCTTGGTTTGTATGTGTGCACATTTCTGTTGGGTATATACCTAAGAGTGGACTAGCTGGATCATAGGTATGTGTGTGTTCATCTTCAGCAGATAGTGCCAAACTCTTCCAAGATGGGTGTTCTAATTGACACTCCCACCTGCAGTACATAAAAGTTCCTGTTTACATTCTCTTTAACACTTGACCTTTAAAAAAATTAGCTATTCTGGCAGGCACTTTGGTATTTCATTGTGGTTTTACTTTGTATTTCTCCAATAACAATGACATTGAAATTGAACACCACTTCATGTGTTTACTTGAGCCATCTAGATATTCTCTCTTCAGATGTATGTGTTCAAATCTCTTGCCCCTTTTTCTTCTGGTTATCTGACTTAAAATTGATTCGTGAGAGTTCCTTTTGTATACTGGATAAAACCCTTTGTTGAAACATGTATTGCAAATATATTTTCTCACACTGTAGTTTTTTTAAAATACTGTTTTATAGTGTCTCTTCATGAACATAAGTTCTTAATTCAAAGATAGTCAAATATATCATTCCCATCTTCCCTCCCTTTTACTATTTGATTTGTTTGTGTGTATGTGTGTGTCTGTGTGCATGTTGTGTTTAAGAAAATTTTTTCTGACTTGGATAACAACAATCTCCTATTGTTCTCTTTAAAATGTTTTTTCTGTTGCTGTTTGTTTCACATTTGGGTTTACAAGGTACCTAGATTTGAATTTTGCATAGAATGAGGTAGGAATCAAATTCTATTGTTTTCCATATGGACATTCCATTGTCCCAGCACCTGTTAGTGACAATATTGTCCTTTTCCCGTTGCTCTTCAATGCTACATTTGCTTTAAATCAATGTCCATATATGTGTGTATCTGTTTCTGGGCTTTCCATTCTATTCCATTGATCTATTGTCTATAAACTTCAGTCTAGAGGGTATTAAATCTTTAAAAAGTGTTTTGCTACATAATGAAGGAGGCTTTTTATATGGATATTTTAAAAAAAGTAATAGTCCTTGGAACTACTTTCCTCACAGCCAGTCAGACTGATTCTGAGAAGTTTCCTAGTTGTTCCAGCTGTAAGTGAAATTACAACAAAGTCAGGGACTAGCAATTCATATTCACTTTTTTTGTTGTTGTTGTTAATAGCCCTTCCTCCATTCTTTGTGCTTTCAAATATCTCTCTTGTCTCTGGCAATCTACCATCTATCTATCCTATTTTTACATTCCTCTCATTACTCCCTCTCAACTGGATGTCAGAAAATTTTGCAGAGATAAAAACATGATTACAACACAACCCTTTCCAGGGACGTTTGTGTTTTACAGGGTGCTGCTTAGAATAAAATGCCTCCAAAACCAAAAAGGATGGATCTCTCATGGTAGAATGTCAGAATTATAAGAGGGCCACAGATGGTTGATTTTGTCATCTGTCATATGGCAAAATAGGACTGGGTGACCTCTAGTTCTGCAGTCCAGAGAGGTGACAAGATTTGCTCAAAGTCACCTAATTAATGTGTGCAAAACAGGAACAATGATCGGTATCAGAAGATATATTTATAAGGATTTTTTGAGGGATGTCTTCTTAGTGATCTTAAAATTTTACCAGATGAGTAGTAATTTATTCAGCTACCTCCAAAGATGAGCTCTTTTCTGAATTAATTATTATGGAATTGCAAGATTAGACTGCAGTCCTTCATTTAAAACTGCTTTAAGCAAAAGTGAAAAGATAGAAAGGCCTTAAGGTGAACCTTCCTTTAGTAAAATATTACTTGTCCCCATCTGGTTCTTTTAAAGAAATGTTGTCTTACATGCTTTCCCCCTTGTCAGTTGTGGCCCTGAGGCAATGCTTCAGCTGCTTGGGTCAGTTTCTATTAAGACATATTTCCTGTGAAGACCATGTCCCCTTCCTTTATTTTGGGCACCCCTCCTTAGAGGTGTCTGCTAACTGTAAGAAGTGAAAGACCCCATTACCACTTTCCTCCCTTAGATTCCATGCAGTTAGATCAGATTAGATAAGATTCAGTTCACTTTGATCCAATTCTCTTCAAATGTTTTGTGAGTACCTAGTATGTGCTGAGCACTGAGGTAGGCACGAAGAATACAGAGATGAATCAGATAAAGCAAGATTCCTGCCCTAGCGGTGTTGATATTCTAATGGGGAGGCTGGACATAAAGCAAGTAATGACAGTTATGAGGGAAGGTTTGGGTGACACCAAAGCTTTCCGGGTATGTTCTACATCCAGGAGAAAAGGCAAAGGCCAGTCCAGGGCTGTTACTTCATTTTGGCTCAAGTTACCATAAAACTCAGACAATACTGGCTCTTTTTCTCTGCCTAACCGACAAAATTTAGTTACATTTAACAAATATTTATTGACTAACTGATAGGAGGCACTGTGGTGTATGCTAGGGGAACAGGGCTCAGAAGAGAGGAGAAAAGGGACCTGAAGATGAGTAAGATATGATTCCTGATCTCAAAGGGCATGGGATCTGGGGGTGGGGACAGTAATAGGATATAATCGTAAAAACAATGTAAAATGTGCTCTAAGAAAGACAAATGGGACAAGTGAATGATTTTGAACTCAGGGGAAGGGGATACAATTGGGGGAGTCATTGTGAGAGGCTCAGTGAAGGAAGAGATATTTATGGTGATCTTTATGGGATCAGCAGGGTTAACCAGAAATATGGGGAAAGGCTTCTGGGTAGAAGGTCTGGCAGGAGAAAAGATACAGAAGCAGGAAGCTGTAGTTACAGGGGAGTGGTGGGAAAGTAGAGGCTGGAAAGGTACTTGGGTGGACCACGATATGGAAGACTTTATATGAAAAAAAAAAAAAAGAGCACACATCTAATTTGGTTGGCAGTTGTTATTGAGGGAGAAGGTACATGATCAGAGCTCTGTGCCTTTGATGTATTTTTCTGCCACTAGCAGGACAGAGGGTTGACTGACAGGGGAGGGGATGAGGTAATCAATTGGAGGTGATTGAAATAGGCTTTACACAAGGGCCTATGAATGCAAGAAGAGTCTCAGGGGAGGGACATTGTGGACAAAGGGGCTATAAGATTGAGCTACAGAAAACCTTTTCTTCTCATATTCCAAGATGAGTTGAAGATTTTGCACCTTGGTAATGTGGACAAAGATGGTGTGTATAGTAGGCAGTTACCGTTTGTGTTTTTGGACTCACCACTGTGTGGGAATTTATGTGGAGCAGGTTTCTACCTTCTAAGGAGGAGGCTGGAAGGGGCCAGGCCTCTCATTAGCTCCAGGTACCTAGGTGTAGGCACACAACCCAGGTTTAGCCAGTTTATCTGGTGGGACATTGAATCTGTGGGGGAGGAGTGATGTGGAGACCCAGGGGCATAGCCCCATAAAAATAAAAGCACATGGAAATAAAAACACAGCAATTTGATGCCCCTGCATGCACCTGTCTTGTCGTACTGAGGGTCCTCCCCATCTTGGCTATCACCACCTCGACTACACAGACCTAGGATATGGACTTGTCTACCCTCACCTGGTTTTCCTGGGCCAAGGACTTTTTCAGCTTATACCTTTCATATGGGTCCTACTGTGGGAGCTAAACAATCTTGCCCCATGGCCACCAGCAGCCCAGAGTGTCAGGCCTGGTCTCCCCCATCTTTAGGTGAATTCAGAGGCCAGGGACGATGACTCACTGTTGCAGTATATATTCCTAGCCACAAACACAATTTTAGGGGGAAATGGAAGTACTAAATGTGAACTTTTAGCTATCTAAAGCTAAATAAATAAGTGAACAACCTTGAAACAATATATCTTAAGGGCATAGCGAGGGCATATTGTTTTGCTAGTCATCCATTTCCTACATAAATAAGTGTCCTGGCAGGACCACTAGGCCATGTACGTTTCACTTCCATTACTGCCAGCAGCAGCCTGGGAGGGAGATGGGGAAGGCCTTGTGGAAAGAGCTCACTGGGGATTCAGGGATCAGCGCTAGTCCTGTCATTGTCACCACGTGGAGGTATGGTCATTGTGGTGAGCTCCTTGTCTATTTCCTCATTTATAGTAAGGTCATTTTGGCAGGCGTTAAAAGCCACACGAGCTGCTTTTCCCTCCCAAATGTTTCCAGCTGTCCTTAGATGCAATCTCAATGCATTTGTACAGTGCTGCCTGCTGAGCCTGCGTCACACTCCCAGAAATATCCATTAAGGTTGAGAATCTAACACCTTCTCTCCGTCCTTCCTATCCCTGACTGTCTCAAAGAAAAACCAACTGTAAAGAGCAAAGGATTGGGGTAAAGTGAATTGGGATAAAGGTACTCTGGGTTCTGGATTGACTAAGGAAGTTTTTCCATTTCTGGAGGATTAACAAAGGTGACTCTTTTCTTTCTTTAGAACTGGGAAAGCTATGAAAGTGGCTGCATTGGTTTCAGAATTTGCACCTTTTCTGGTGCCAGGGTGACGGAATAAGAATGACCTAGGAGGCAGGTTAAAAGTACAGATTCTGGGGGTCTACCCTCTGAAGTTTGGATTGGGATCCAGGCATCTCTATTTTATAAAAAAGTTTTGTGCTATGATTCTAACACACAGCCAGGCTTGGAAACCTCTGTGTTCTAAAGTTTACTTCCCAGATCTCACAAGATTATTGAACCTTATTTGAATGAACAGTATTTATCCACATCATTTGTTTACTAATAATGTTTTTGTGTATGTCTTTTTTTCTATGGGCTTGTAAGATTGGGGGCAAGTGGCTATTTTTAGTTATATTTATAACCTCAGTAACGTCCAGAAGGTATTCATTTTATCAGTAAATTAAACCAGAAACACTGTGAACATTTATTCAGCTCATATGACGGCATTGGTATGTTAGATTTTGCACTGGTGGGTGCTTCATGGGTTACTTGTTCACTTATTTGTTTTTACTTTCACGATAGGACTTCTTTCTCTTTCTTTTTCCATTTGCCTCTTTTCCTTTGCTGCTCCATGTTGTATTTCTTGCTTGTAGATAATCGTATAATAGTACAAGGCTGCAGAAGAAACTCATCTTCGTTGGTTATCTCAGCCAAGGAAGAGTAGAAAACTCATGTCTCCGAACTCTTAGTCCTAAGTCCTTTTCACTAAGCCAACAATTCTGCCTCTCTTCCATCCTGTAAGTAAGAGAAAGTTTTCTTTTGTTTCCTCAGAAACACAGCCCTTCTACAATGCCCTCACTTCCCATGGAGATGGTCCATTTGAGCCCTCCAGGTCTTGCATCACAGAATGGATGCAGTTGCAGAGATAAAAGCAATGAAACACATGCTATCAAGGCTTTCCCTAAGCTCCTAGTAAAGGGATTTACACGTAGCAGCTATGGAACAAACTCAAACAGTAACTGACCCCGCCAACCACCTCTGATTATCCAAGGTACAGTAATCTCAAGGGGCTTCATTCATCTCTTTGCTGGAGTCTTAGCTGACTGCAGAATAATTACAGGGAATTCAAGTTAAGACTTAGAAAGTTTGTCACTGGCCGGTGGGTACTACTGGCTTAGTAAAACTCAATGCACTTATAATTAGTATAAGCCAGCTGCAGGTAACCTCTTATTAAAATGCAAATTATTGGTACCTTACTAATAAAGACATGGATTTCTATTTATGTAAAGTAATTGTAACAATATTCCTAGATGCTACCTAAATGATTGTTCTGCCCATCTGCCATCACAAATACTTCTATCTTTAGAGGGCTATGTTACAGTTAGAATATATTGACTAGATTTAAATTTTAAAATATAAATTCTCAACATGGTTTGAAATTCTTACTGTTGATATAATTAAAGTTTGTAATTCTTTATTGATTTAAATTTTAAAAAGATGCAAATTATTAAAACATCTATTACCAAATAAGAAAAGTTTTATTTAATTAATTAATTTTTAACATCTTTATTGGAGTATAATTGCTTTACAGTGGTGTGTTAGTTTCTGCTTTATAACAAAGTGAATCAGTTATACAGAGGTTCCCATATCTTTTCCCTCTTGCGTCTCCCTCCCTCCCACCCTCCCTATCCCTCCCACCCTCCCTATCCCACCCCTCTAGGTGGTCACAAACCACCGAGCTGATCTCCCTGTGCTATGCGGCTGCTTCCCACTAGCTATCTATTTTACGTTTGGTAGTGTATATATGTCCATGCCACTCTCTCACTTTGTCACAGCTTACCCTTCCCCCTCCCCATATCCTCAAGTCCATTCTCTAGTAGGTCTGTGTCTTTATTACCGTCTTACCCCTAGGTTCTTCATGACCTTTTTTTTTTTTCTTCTTAGATTCCATATATGTGTGTTAGCATACGGTATTTGTTTTTCTCTTTCTGACTTACTTCACTCTGTATGACAGACTCTAGGCCCATCCACCTCACTACAAATATCTCAATTTCGTTTCTTTTTATGGCTGAGTAATATTCCATTGTATGTATGTACATATATTCCATTGTATATATATACATCTTCTTTATCCATTCATCCAATGATGGACAGTTAGGTTGCTTCCATGTCCTGGCTCTTGTCAATAGAGCTGCAATGAACATTTTGGTACATGACTCTTTTTGAATTGTGGTTTTCTCAGGGTATATGCCCAGTAGTGGGATTGCTGGGCCGTATGGTAGTTCTATTTTTAGTTTTTTAAGGAACCTCCATACTGTTCTCCATAGTGGCTGTATCAATTTACATTCCCACCAACAGTGCAAGAGGGTTCCCTTTTCTCTATACCCTCTCCAGCATTTATTGTTTCTAGATTTTTTGATGATGGCCATTCTGACCGGTGTGAGACAATATCTCATTGTAGTTTTGATTTGCATTTCTCTAATGATTAATGATGTTGAGCATTCTTTCATGTGTTTTTTGGCAATCTGTATATCTTTTGGAGAAATGTCTATTTAGGTCTTCTGCCCATTTTTGGATTGGGTTGTTTGTTTTTTTGTTATTGAGCTGCATGAGCTGCTTGTAAATCTTGGAGATTAATCCTTTGTCAGTTGCTTCATTTGCAAATATTTTCTCCCATTCTGAGGGTTGTGTTTTCGTCTTGTTTATGGTTTCCTTTATATTAGGGATTCCAAGCACAGGGATGTGTGGTGAACTTGAAAATCTTGATGCCCATTATGTGCTTCACTGAATTAAAATGAATTGGTGTTATTAATAAAGACTCGAATGATCTACCCTGCCAGCCCAACCTTTAACCACCTCGCATTTCATTAGAAATGAACTTTTCAATTAAGATCTGTCTTCCCACAATTTCCAAATTGAGTTTTCCAGACTTGTGATTCAATCACAGAAGCTTAAGAATCATGGTAGGGGCTAGGGGTGGGAGTAGGGGTGGTGGGTCATGCCCAATTTGCCATGACAGCCTGCCAGTCTCTAATACAATATTTCAACTTCTTTCAGAGTAATGTGGTCCCTTGTTTAGTCCCTGATAGCAAATAATGTATTCAATAAAATAGTGCAATTTAAAGGAAAATGAATGAAAATGTTTACACTTGGTAGCAGCTCTCTAAAATAATATTTGCTGCTCAAAATTTCTTTAACTATTTTGGTAAGAAGAAAAGGAACAGCTAGGAATAAAAGCATTTAAAGACATTCATATTCTCAACTTAGTTTATCCTATGAAGAGCTTTTCCATGCAGATGAGAAAACATTCAACTTGAAATATTCCTTGAAACTAGATTGGTTTGCAAATGTTTGACATATTAATTATTTTGCATGTAAATAGAGATATGATTTAAGGCATGAATCAGCATTTCTCAAAAAGAAAGAATCATGAGTATATGTATTCTGATTTGATGGTCTCTTTAAAGTGACATAATTATTTTGGAGGCTCTTCTCCACCTTTACCTCCTTCTTTCTTTACTTTGCTTCTCCTATCTTGCCAGGTTACTCAGAGTTGTAAAGAAATACAATGGCAGAGCTGGTTATTTTCACCAGTTGATGTAACTACTTCCTTCTCCTTGGCCAGTATCAGCTGGATAAAACTGGTGGGGTATTTTTGGGGTGGGGTAGATTTATTTGGGTGTCTTCTCTTTTTATGATGGGTACGTATCATCTCACTACCAGTTTTTCAACAAGATCTCTGTGTGTACTAAATGGTCGCTGGTGTAATTGCTGATGTGTTCCTCAGGGAACTTTATTGGAACTTTACTGAACTTTATTGGGGCCTTGTTTGTTCACTGCTGTGAGCCCAGTGCTGTGAGCGGTGCCCGGCACACAGTGACGGCATAATGATCCCCTCCTGCCTCAGCTGGTCAGGCTTCTGACCTCCCATCCCCTGTGTGGAGCCTCCACTGTCTCCTCAGCCGTCACCCCAGGGCAGTGTACACCCCTCCTCACTCCTGGGTCGTGCTCACATGGTTCTCCCCCTGCACCTGCTTCCCTCCTCCTCTCTGTCTGACCAAATCCTACCCCGTCAACTGTACGCGAGATCCATGTCCTCCATAATGGTTTCCACTGGTCCACATCCTCCTGGTTTCCATAATCTGTATCTTGCCATCATGTGCTATCATAGGGTCTTGCTTAGTTCTTTCAGGCTTTCGTGAGAGATGGTATTTGTCCTCACGGAGTTTGGGCCTAGGTGAGCAGCTTAACACTTGCATGGGTGTATGGTCCTTCAAGGACCGGGCACAGCACAGGGGCTGGATTAGATGTCCAGCAGATGCTCACTGCTGATTGACGGCCTCTCTCCTCTCCACTGCAGTGAGTTATGCCTGCTTCACCTTAAATGCTACATCTGTTTGGTCATGACTTCAGTTCAGGTCAAAACATGGGCGACATTTCCTCTCTCATATTTCCTAAGCTGCCTCTCATCTCTCTAGATAGTTCAGCAGCCTCTATAGAGAGGCTGTGTTTTTGACATTTGGTGTTTTCCTGGTAACTTGTGTCCTAGCCTCAGTGCCGTTGCCCCTTTCTGCCTCTGGTTGCATTTACCTGTCCTTCTCTCTTCCCAACCATAATATATCATCAGTTTTTAATGATACATTTTTATTTTGGTCTATAACCCTCCTAAATATGAGAATACTCACTCTCTATTAAAAAAAAAGAATTCATAATTTGTACTTTTCACTGTCAGACTGACCTTCCCTCTACTTAGTTCAAATTACTGAGCTTTTATTGTATTGAGCCACTCTTTCACCCTTAAATTTCAAAAATGCCTTTTTCTGTCAAATCTTACTTAGGAGGGTTAACCAAAGAAGATGACTACATGTAGAATGTTGACACCCAACAGGTTCCTTGAAATAGATGACCTTGGATATGGGCACTGAGATAATTAGCAAAAGAGAATTGACAGAGACCAATTGCTTCCAAGACAACACAGGATCACAATCAAAAGAAGGGCAGCAGAAATTGAACAGATAAGATGATCAAAGATAAACGCTTACCTAGAGACTTGGATTTTTTTTTTTTTTTTTTTTTTTTTTTTGTGGTACGCGGGCCTCTCACTATTGTGGCCTCTCCCGTTGCGGAGCACAGGCTCCGGACGCACAGGCTCAGCGGCCATGGCTCACGGGCCTAGCCGCTCCGCGGCACGTGGGATCTTCCCGGACCGGGGCACGAACCCGTGTCCCCTGCATCGGCAGGCGGACTCTCAACCACTGCGCCACCAGGGAAGCCCGAGACTTGGATTTTTAAAGAAAACCATTGGGATACCTGTTATTCATTCAATAGTAATTCCACAGCATGGATGAGCAACTACTATATTATCTGTACTATTGTAGGCACTGGTAACATGGAGAAATGAGAAAGGGTCACTGACCTGCTTACAGGCTAGTGGGGCAGGGGTCAAGGCAGGGGCAATGATAGAACACATAAAATGCACTGTCTTGGGGAGAAAAGTTGATAAATTTAGTTTGGGTTCTTTGTGTTTGAGGTACCTGTAGTATATACAAGCAGAACCGTGGTAAGAGGTGACTCCCCCATTACAGAGGCGCTCATGTTGCAGGGCAGCTGTTGGTCATCTTGCAGAAGGAATGGCCCTTTGGAGTAGATGAGCTCACAGAGCATATGAATGATACCGTGTTTATTTTCACAATTCCTTTGTGTGATACCTTCTCTTTAATAATGCTCATGGAAGGGAAGGAGGATTTGGTGAGCGTCCAAGCCCTTGGCCATAACACCCTCCTCTCAGAAACAGAAATCACAAAGGGGATGTCTCCTTTTTGTAATCAAGGTTATAAAGGCAATTTAAAATGTTCCATGGCTTATTTCCTACCTTTCTAGACCGCTTTGTAGATTGACATCTGAAATGGCCTCCAAGCTGGCAGCCCTGTTCTAATTATCTAAAATGAAAGAAAGGGGAAATGGTTGTATTTCTTGGGAAGAGAATACACATCACTCCTTAAAAAGAAGGTCAATCTATTGAAGGAAAACAGATTCAGCACTTTAGTAAACTTAAAACAACAATTTTTTCCTTGTTACCAAAATCCAAAGTCATCACAGGAAGTTCAGACAATACAGATAAGAAAAATTATGCAATAAGAATCCACCACCCTGACATTACCATTGCTAACAACTTCTTGGCCTTATGACCATTTTTTCCTGTGAAGATATTGATATATATTTCATAACAGTGGATTCATACAAAGCGTACTATTCTACATAATCTGCTTTTTTCATTTAGTAGTTGTAGTCAGTATATTTTGTTTCACCAGTTTGGAGGTAGAAAATGAGTTCACATTACTTCTAATATTCAAGACAAGTTAACTTGTGGCTCCAAAGTACAAAAATATCTCTCATACCTCCCTCTCACTCTCTCTCTCTCAATCTTCCTCTCTTTCTCTCTCTCTCTCTCCATCATCATTTCACAGTTTTGCTCATTGAACACAAAGTTTAGAAAAATAAAATGGCTCTTGGGATTGAAGAGTGTGAAGGGGATGAAAATTTAAAATACTGTGGGATGGGCTGCTATAGCCAGACCTAATAGGAAGGGAGACAAGTGGTAAATATCAGAGCCTTCCTCTTCTGCCTCTTTCTTACTCTGACTGACATGGTAAGGCTCCTCATTTTCCTGATTTGTTATATTGTGAGTAATTTTGGATTGTACCATGAACACTATGAATGTCATGTTGTAGAGAATGGATTCTATTAATTTCCTCTGTGAGTCACATATTTTCATGACTTGGTTGGATATGAGCTCCAAACTCTCTTTTTTTTTTTTTAAGACCAAAGTCAGTTCAGTTTATACCTTTTACCTTTAGGTGAGGGGCTTTGAATCTGCTCTATGCATGCATGGTCAGGACTCAGCCAGACCTGTGGGCAGGCAGAACTTGGGTATTCCCTTTCAAATTTTCCCTTTCTCCAATGACCGTAGTTACCTTGGACTCAGTACTCTGATTCCCTAGACCAAAAAAATCATGATTTTTCCAGCCATGCTTGGTGCTCTGTGTACGCTACTGAGCCTGCCCTCAGGCTAGAAGAGAAGCAGGAAATTGGAGTGTTTACTCTGTATTAACTCCCTCCTGTGTGCTCAGACTTCTCACTGGAATCTACTTTTCTTCACCCTCTTGTGCTTCCATATAGCTCCTCCTGTATGTGTCCAGATTTCCTAGTGGCTACCGGTGGAGGGCTTATTCTCTGTGGATTATGTAGAGGATTTATCCTATGTGGGGCAGGATGTTTACTTGGTTATTACTAGAAGCTCAATCCTTATTTAAAACATCTCTTTGTTTTTTCTCTTCATGTTTCTAGAACGTCCCTCTCCCCACTATTATGGATATGATATGTCCTTCAAAAAGCCTTCAGGCTTGCTGTAAAATCTGGGTCTCTGAATGTTGTTACATATTGAAAGGGGCTTAAAGATTTTTTTAGCTGAACCTCTTCATTGCACAGATGAGAAAACTGAGGCCTCAAGGGAGCAGGTAATTTACCTACAATAAGGCGTGGCGCTGCTGGGGAATGTGGGTGAGAGCCATCTGAGAGAGACCCGAGTTTGCCAAGGAGAGACACATCTTCCGAAGACTGAAATGTAATTTGTGAACCCTGTTGGGAAGAAACGTTTTCTTTGATGCCTCTCTGCAGCAGTGATAAGGGTAGTATCGATTTACAGGCTTGAAATGAGTAAGAGAAAAGATTTCTTTGGAAATCTTGTCGAAACTGCCATAAATTTTAGAAACATCCAGTTGGAAAACACATCAAACATGTCTTTTCTCAAGCAAGTCGTCACATTTCATTACCATGGCTGGTTTTCTATTTCGGTCTCTCTCTCCTGAAGCAGCTGTGCTCGTGCTGAAGAGACAGAGGCTCAGAGCTCGAGTCAGATGATGACATGTGTTGCCTCAAGTGAGAAGCCTTTACCACAAGGTTTAAAGGTCCTCTCAGTCTTTGTTTGCTTGTCTGTTTGAATAAGAATATCCAGGGACTTCCCTGGTGGCGCAGTGGTTAACGTAGGGGACACGGGTTTGAGCCCTGGTCTGGGAAGATCCCACATGCTGCGGAGCAACTAAACCCGTGTGCCACAGCTACTGAGCCTGCGCTCTAGAGCCCATGAGCCACAACTACTGATCCCGCAAGCCACAACTACTAAAGCCCACGCGCCTAGAGCCCGTGCTCCGCAACAAGAGAAGCCACCGCAATGAGAAGCACACGCACTGCAACGAAGAGTAGCCCCCGCTCGCCACGACTAGAGAAAGCCCATGAGCAGAAACGAAGACCCAACGCAGCCAAAAATAGAATAAATAAATAAATAAAAGAAGAATATGTAGGATTCCCCTAATGTCTTCCTTCTTCCCCCATCTCTCCCTTCTCTCCTACTCCATCAAAATTGACAAAATTTGAAAAAGAAGGCCTCAGTCTCATCTGTAACCAGTAGTTACTCTACACCAAACCTGAATCTGGACACCTTATCTATCCAGACATCTTGGTAGATTGGATGGTTAAAACGTCTTAAAGGGCTTCCCTGGTGGCGCAGCGGTTGAGAGTCCGCCTGCCGATGCAGGGGACGCGGGTTCGTGCCCCGGTCCGGGAGGATCCCACATGCTGCAGAGCGGCTGCACCCGTGAGCCATGGCCACTGGGCCTGCGCGTCCGGAACCTGTGCTCCGTCCGCAACGGGAGAGGCCACAACAGTGAGAGGCCTGCGTACCGCAAAAAAAAAAAAAAAAAAAGCCTTAAATTTATGCTTTCTGGGTTTTTGTTGTTGCTGCTGTTTAGATTCCAGAATCATAATAGTAACTTAAGGGAGTCAGAGAATAAAAGAAGTCAAGTCAAGCAAGGAACTTGGGGAGTGGGGGAGGCTTGAACATAATATTAAACACAAGTGCCTAGAAGTAGAAGAGAAGTATATTAAGGTATAAAATACTTAGTCCCTAAATTATGTAAATTTGATGTAATTTATAGGAGGTGGGGCTTTAAAACAGAAAGAAATGTGGATTTTAAAAAGGTGACTTCATTTAAGTTGGGCAACTTAAGATGGGAGTTATTCCCCCAGTGGCATGCACTAACCTGTGCAGGTAAGATGCTGTCCTGCCAGTGTTCCTGGGACTTGAGAGCCATTTGTTCATCCCAAGGAACACAAATTTAAGGCAAAGGCAATCAAACAAAAACACTCAACTCTTTATTAAATGAGTAAAGCGGGGGTTGATTTATAGACCTGGAAAATTGCATTTCCTCACGCATAATCACCACCCCACAAGAAACTGTGAAATCTCTTCCTGCTCCGAGGAGGAACCCTTCATAATGGTGGTGGGAGTTTTCAGGCTCAGCATTTTAGATGAATGTGGCATATTTAGGAGGAATTTGCTGCAGGGGCTAGCATCAAGTGCTTGCACCCATGTGTTTGTAGGATGGATGAGCAGTTGAGGGAATACATAACTTATTGTCAGCCTGCAATAGCATCTTGTCACTGCTCTCCTGGATTGGGGTTCACGTCAGTAACCCCACAGGTACGAGTCTTCTCTCTGGAGTTCAGGAGGTCAGGAAGTAGCAGTTGGACACGAAATGGTTTTCTCTGAAATCAGTTATTAAAAATAAGCTGTTGCCATCAGTAACTTTCTCACTTTAAATGGAACTGACACAATGACCAAATAATTGGTGGTAATTGCCGGCCTGGTGTCAGATTTAATAAACCACTTAAACTGCAAATCTTCTAAAGATGTGGTTAGTTCTTCTCTTATGGCAAGATAGGACTTTCATATCCTTTATTACCTGGTTACTGTTGCTTGTATTTTCCTTCAATATAATATTTCCTGCTTTTTAATAAAAGAGCTGTCATTTCTAATAAGAATTGAAAAAAAAATCATCCAGGGAAATAACACAATTGATGGGTATCACAAGCTGAAACATACCAAATAAGTACACATCTTCAAAAGCTTACAATAGAATCTTGATTCTAAGTTGGACCTTGTGCTGGGATTGTAACTCATCGTGTGAAGTGGGAGGATTCCCCGTTTCTGAGGTTCCTCAGTCTGATCCCCTTGTCTCCAGAAGGCCTCCCCATTGAAATGAGTAGTGGGCTGAGTAGAAGCTGAACACCATTTCTACTTTTTGGTGAATGGAAACATATCCCTTCTTTTTGGCCCAAGTGAGAGAGTGAATTCACAATATGTTACACCCTCCCTCATTAGAATTATATACACCCATGCCCTTTGTCATCTGACTTTGCGGTCCCTCCCATTAAGTGAGGAGAGTGCAATTCCCTACTCTGTTGATGTTGGGATTGGTCACACGGCTTTCTTTGGCCAATGGGATATAGGTAGAAGTGGCAATATGCTAGTTTGAAACCAGGGCCTCAAGAGGCATCGTGTGTTTCAGCTATGCTCTTGCACTGAGGATGTTGTACCTGAGAAAAACATGCCCCTTATAGCCAATAAGGAGGATGGGAGACTCAAGGAGCAGACCTGATCCCCACTGATCTGCAGTCTGAAGCAGAGCTACCCCAGCTGACCTGTAGTGAGCCAGAAAAGCAGATGCTTATTGACACAAGCTCTTGAGTTTTGGGGTGGTTTGTTACGCAGCATTATTGTGGCAATAGCTGACTGTGATAGATCCCTAGCAAGATAGGCAGTGAGCCTGTGACCTAAGTGTGGTGCATCAACTTCTTTTGACTGAGCCCTTAGGACTTGAAGGAGAGGCAAAAGATGCAGGGCAGGGGGTGGGTGTTAGACCTTCTGCCTGGTGGCTGTGACTGTGTTAGAGTCAGGCAGCATGGCAGGGAGGGTCTGGGGGTGGCAAAGCTCTGTGGAGCTGTGGTCAGTGGCTGGAGTCAACAGGGCTGGTGGTGGGTCCTGAGTAGATTGTTATTATGGCAGGGTCTTCACTATGCCTCCCTGCCCTTACTGTCCACCCAAGTCTTGTTGGCCAGGCCTTCCATGGTTCTGAGTCACTCGATATCCTTTGGGTAAACTCCCTGCTGCTTAGATTTCCCAGAGGTATGTTGCCTCTTTACAACCAAGAACCCTGACCAATACATCATGAATTGGGAAGGAACCTGGTTTTCTTATGATTATATCCCCTTGGCATGGCTTAATATGTGTGTAACACTGTCCTAGATTGTCTCCTGTAATCCTCCTAACCCCTCTATGCACAGGACAGCAGAGTGGTTCAGAGCCCTCACTTCACACACAGGGTTTACTCTCTGTGTCTGCAACTGTGTCTGTGTGGGCAAGCCGTTAAACCTCTGTACCTTAGTTTCCTCATATGAAACCAGGAATAAAAATAATTCTACAAACAGTTTGTGTGTAGCTTAAAACAATACCTATTCTATGATAACTTCTCAATTAAGAATTACCTGTAAGTGGTAGTATAGAAATGATAGTGATCAGATGCTGCTGTTGCTAATATTAGTATCATCCTGTGCGATAACCATGACCTGTGATGCTTGTCCTAACTTGCACAATGTAAATAAATGGTAGAGCTGGGATCCTCCTTGCTCTCCTGGCTTTCCATAGTTCCAAAGCCTTTTATGAGTTAACATAATGCAGTGGTTCTGAACCTTTTGTCCTGCATGGCTTATGTGTCTACAGCACCCTAACAACCATGCCCTGATTTTGAAGATGCTCTTCTTGAGCTCTTCCTGCCATGTCCATTTTGGTAAACATAAGAATCTCATGCCTCACTTCTATTCCTATCACTATTTAGATCCCTACATCTGGATCCCTACTCCTACATCCTTATTTGAGAATTTCTGCAGGGTCATCTGTTCTTTCTGATGGAAGTTGTGCTTTGGGTGTTATAGCTCCTAGGGGTTGGGTGGAGAGAAGAATGATGAAGATTATTCAATAATCTAGTTGGTATTCTAGGGTGGTGTGTTGATGGTGGTAGTGGAAGGTGTGCCTTGAGCAAGCATCTAGGAAGATGCAGCCCTGGAGCCAGGAGGCAGTAGAGGAAAGCCCTGGAGGGGCACCAGCATTTCAGGATGGAGGAGTCTAGAAAAATTTTCACTTCTTTTACCTAAGACTGTCCCTGGTTCCAGAATGTTGCTGGTACCAAAATGTATGGTCAGGCTCCTCAAGATGGCTGTTCTCTTGTTCTCTGTACATCCCCTGCTCCACCAGTCCCCGCTTCACCTACACCCTATGCACGTGACTGACCTTCCTACATACTTGCCCCAAACCCCAGCTGGTGATTGTTCTTATCAAAAGGGTGGTGAGGGGCATGCCCTTCTACTGGTTTCCCTGGTAACTAATGAGCCCACCTGACATCAATTCCCCCATAACTGATAGTCTCCCCTTCTCCCTGGGAGCGAAGACTGCCTCCACATCCTGCCTGCCGCCATCCACCACACATATGGTGGGATGTTGCTCCAGGACCTTGCTTCAGACGTGTAAGCTTCCCCATTCATTAAACCATTGAGGTCTCTTTTGCTGACTCTGGGCTTTCTTCAGGCTTAAAGCTGGGCAAGTGCAGGCCTTATTGGCCTGCAGGGGGCAGCCCAACACAAAACAAATATTACAGGTTTAAAGCTCAGCCTCAAACTCAGGTGTGTGAAATATCACTTACTTTATATCCTATAAGTCAGAGTCACTCTTCCTCTGATAGATACTTAATAGCCATTCTGAGGATTCCCCCTTTACACTGACCCCTGCCCCCCAGCCTCTGCCTCACGGACTTGGGTCAATGATCCAGGTATCACTCAGTGCTGAGTTTCGGACATGGGGAGAATTGCGGGGACCTCTGTGACTGCTCATCCTCTCTAAACTGAGACATCCTATGTCTTTGTCCTCATGGGCCTTTCAGTTGTTGGGACACTGTTACTTCCTGAATATGCCCAGGCTCTGAAAATCTTTGTTGGGTCCAGGGTGTGAACCTTGCACAGCACTTCCTCTTGGGGTCTGGCCTCCTCCTTGGTTGCAGTGCCAGGAGGTGGGGGTCTGGATCCCTGCTGACTTGGGACACAGCCCTCTCTTCCCACTCTTCCTGAACCTCAGGGAGTCCCTTTCTGGTCTGAGGGCAGTCTTCTCTTTCCATGTTTCTCCATCCTCTAAGTCTCTGCTGCACCTTTCCGCCACCCCATCTCTGCTCTTCTACTTTCCTTCCTCCTTCTTCCAGAAACTCGTGGAATTCTCCAGTGCTAATTTTACTTTTTGAACCACATACCTACCCTGGGGTACTGAGCAGAGAGCTCTGCTATTTGCTTGAATAAAGAGAAAAGGAACTATGGGGAATTCTCTATACTCATTGATTGATATGTCCAAAGATTTTCTAGCCACATGAGCAAAACTGAACATGATACTCTGCAGATTATTGGGAATCAGCTCTATCACTGCCCTTCAATTCCTGAACAACTCAATTTGCAATTCTGTGCCTCAGTTTCCTCATTTGCAAATAGTGTTCTTGCCAACGCTCTAAGCCCAAGGCATTCTTAAGAGGATGAAGGAATTAAGAGATATAAAAGTGTTTTGAGAAAAGAAAAAAAATACTACTTCAGCTATCTGGAATTAGTAAATGAACCCCTCAGGACTCGGAGGAAAGCTAGAATATCTTGTAGTGCCGGTAGTATGTTGATATTGAATTTGTAGAAAAATATAAGCGCTGAATAGAGGATGAGGGAAGTGAAGAATGAAAACAAAACCTCATACAAAAAGATGATAATGATGTGTCTCATCTCAAAATCATCTCCAAACTGCCTTTTTTCCTCCCATCAAACAACTGATGGGCAATGAGATAGTGCTTATTTGTAGTCAAAGCTATTGCAATGCTGACAATTAAATATATATGTGGAACACAATAATGGAACAGTCCCATTTTACCGCCGGTGTTAGCCATTTGCTCCCCAGGGCACAAAGAACGTGTGGGAGAGCTCTGCACCCTGCATGATTTCAATGTAAAATGCATCCTCTTGGGCTTCCCTGGTGGTGCAGTGGTTGAGAGTCCACCTCCCGATGCAGGGGACGTGGGTTCGTGCCCCGGTCCAGGAGGATCCCGCATGCTGCGGAGCGGCTGGGCCCGTGAGCCATGGCCGCTGAGCCTGCATGTCCAGAGCCTGTGCTCCGCAACGGGAGAGGCCACAGCAGTGAGAGGCCCGCGTACCACACACACAAAAAATAATAATAAAATGCATCCTCTTTGCAGGATATGCCTGCAAAGAGTGCCTCAGTGCGGTCAGGAGTTTGCGTTGGGTCATGGTGGGTCTGCTGATCACTGCAGAGTCACTGTAGACTGCTCTGGCCTTGGCTCCATTCCTCTCCTCCTCATTCCTTTGATTCACTGAAGAAATTGCTGACCTGGAAGAGTCCTTCACGGCTGCTGTCAGCCTCAGGCTGAGGGAGTTTTCCACCTTCAGAACCATTGGGTTCAGAGATTTCTCCACCAATGACCTTGAGACTATAGCCCTTCAGCTTGGAGACTAATAATGGTCACAAATGCAGCAACAATGGGGAATAGAAAATAGAGCAGACACTGTTGATGCCCTGTCCCTATCCCTCAGCTTACCTGCATTTATCAGCTGCTGTGAGAGACAGTTGCTTCCTACCTCTAAACACCTGTTTCTCTTTTGCTCTGCCTGAAAACTTGCTCAGGTGCTGCTTGATTTTGCTTCACCACGGCAGGCCGTCGCGGAAATATGTGCGTGGGAGTTACATCCTCGAACAATAGAGCGTCTCAATCAGTAGGGAACAAGTCAGTGTCTCCATACCCCCACCTCCCATCTTTTAGTGCAGTGGTTCTCAGAGTGTGGCCTCTGGACCAGCAACCTCAGCATCACCTGGGAACTAGTTAGGAATGCAAACTCTTGGGCCCCACCCCATACCTTCTCGTCGGGAAACTCTGGGAATGGACCCCAGCCGCCGGGGTTCACAAGCCCTCCAGGAGATGCTGTTGTGTCCTCAGGTTTGAGAACTGCTGCATTGGTGGGATGATTCTGTGCTGGCTTCCACACATTTTCTCAGACAGTGTAGATGGGTTTGAGCCCCAGTTGCTCACAGTGGTTAGCTGGCCAATAACATACCCTTTATTGACTCTTGTTCCTTCCCTGTCACACATTCCCTACTTCCTCATTTGTACTTCTGAGGATCACTTCCCTGATAAACTACTGCCTCCAAAGCCTCTTCTCAGGGTCCGCTTTAGGAACATGACGGACTCAGGACAAAAACCATCTGCCGAAGCCTACCTTGTGTTGGGTGCTTTATACATATAATCTCATTTAATCATCACAGATGAGGAAACTAAGGCTCAGCAAAATCAGTTATGTTGTCCAGAGTCACCCCGGGTGAGCGGTAGAGTCACCTTTTAAATCTCTTCCTGTCTGACCCCAAAGCCCACACGCATTGACCACTGCAAAGCCAAACAACTCATAAATACACTGGTTAAGAGCGTGAGTTCTGGAGTCAAATATTTGTGTGTTTAAAAACCAGTTCTACCACTTCCGAATTATGTCAACTTGGGGAATTTTCTTCACCTCTCTGAACCTTAGTTTCTTCTGTGCAAAGACAGTCTTGGTCACCTCCCAGTATACACACTGTAGGATTCACAGCACTGTGTACACAGGACACCGTGGTGGCTAAATATTTCATTTGATCTTTACAACAACTTGAGATGTTTCCTTTTCGTTCTCGTTTTAAAGAGAAGGTGACTTGCTTTTGCTTTCCCAACTCTCTTCTGGTGGGTTCCCGAAAACCTTCAAACAGTTCTTGCTTAGTACAGATGTTGCTGTGTTACAGTTCAGCAGGAATATTCTGGTGAGATGCACACCAGGAGAAAAGTCAGTACTTAGGAGTATCATGTGAGTTTAGCAGGTAGCCGGCAGGAGCACCCTTAACAGGGCACTTAGCTCTGCTGTTTACTCCAGCGGAACCAAGAGCCCAGGAAGGAGGGATGGGAGCTGGAGCTGAAAACGACCTTCAGCATAAGGTCACTGCCTGTTTTTAGGGCTGAGGAAGAAGATGTAAAGGAGGTAAGCAATTTGTCCAAGGTGATATTCAGAGCAAGCCCCAGTGGGACTACAGGGAAGGTAGACCAGGAGAACATCTGGCCTCTTTTTCTTGGCCTGAATCTAGGTCTCAAGACCTGCTTCTGCCGTGTTGGTGACAGTTATCAAAAATCCGAACACAACAAAGGGCAGATGTTTATGGCAGCATAACTATTTTTACTACCCTCATTCCCACCTCCAAAATCATTCTAAAAAATAACTCCTGGAATTTAAAGGCCCAAAGAACCCCATGCACATAAGCCTCGGTTCTCCCTGGTATAAACTAGACACCCTGATATCAATTCCTTCCCAGGGTGCCCAGAAGTTCTTTCTCTGAAAAGACAGTGAATCTAGTGGCTTCTGGCTACTTTTCCCCAGACACTCAGAGACTTGGTAAATTCTCCAGAATTTCCCCAAACTGAAGATAAGAAAGCGACCTGAAGCTCAGCAGAGTCCTGTCTCTCACTGTTATGCTCAGAGGCTTTTGAGAGGATAGGGAAAGCCCAGCTCCGGCTGAAGAGGGCCTGGTTCCCAGAACTGCCACATCGGTCACACCGATGGGTGACTCCTGGAAGGGGTCAGCTGTAGCCATGCTGGTTCCCTGCAAACACTGATTGCGTATCTCCCCTCTTTCAGGCAGGCAGGATCGTAGGCTAGACAGGCACCAGCTGCTACACAAAACCACAGAACCTTACTTTCTCCTTGCCCAGGCCAAGTGCTGCTCAAGCTTAATCCAACCCCAGTTACCTTCCTCACTCCCTTTTGGGCCTTGAGCAATAAGAAAGTATCCAAAATGTTCCCAGGGCCAGGTTTACTTCAGTTGGGTTGTCAAAGCATGATGAATTTGTTCTAAATCAGGGTATAAGTTGGCATTGCAGCATTGAAATTATTAATTTAGTTATGTGTTGTGTACAGTTATAAAATACACTGAAAATGTAAAGACTGTTAAAGCATCTTATCTCTATTTAAACAAACCTACTCAAATTTGAAATATACTTCTACTAACAAAGAATGAAAAATATAATATTTCTAGACATAAGTATATATTGTGTTATATATATCGTCAGAAATCTTACTGGAGAAAGGGGTAAGGAGCTGTAAGATTGTACTTTAGAATGGCTGGTATGGGGGTGGGGTCGGTCACGAAATGAAATGTTATTAAATGCAAACAAAGGAAGAGCTATTTATGGCTTCACCATTTATGAATTTGACAAACCCTTTTTTAATCCATTTCTATTTCCTGCCTGCACCTTCTCCAGGGGGTAATGAATTCCACAAATTTATTAGCTGCTGTGTGAAGTAATACTCCCATTAAGCACACTGGGAAACCAGCGCTTCCAGCCAGGGAAGGTGAGTGAACTCTCTGTCAGGGATTTCTGCTTCTTAAGTGTGGCAGGGCCATTTGTGAGATGGAGGAATTTGCTGTCAATTGTGTCATTGTGACGCGTCGTTGTCATAAATTATGTTATTATGCAGATTTAGGAAGCTGGAGCAATTGGGATGATTTGATCTTATGGACACTGAATTGTATTTCCGTCTTTGGAATGACTGCTGGAGAACGTGGAGGATACTTATGGCACCCACAGCTTGAGAGTAGGGCTTCATAGTCTGCAATTTTGTATTAGTCTCATTTCTGACCCTGCTCTGTGGTTTTCCTTTCCTTTCTCATCTACTTTGAGTCGATGTTATCTTGCTATATTGTATGCATTTTTGTGAGGTACAGTAAACCCTTTTTGAACATGAGATGAGGAATTGACAAAGCAGAAACTGATGCAGACAGACACACACAGGCTGAGGGAGAGAGAAACATGGAGAAAAGACTAGGGAAAGAGAGACACGGACAGGGATGGAGAGGAATCCAGGAGGAGAGACTGGAATAATACAGACTTCCATGTGGGATTTATGGAATTCCTATCACTACTCACCTCATAAACCTCATCAATAGAGCATTCTTTGTTGGTTTTTCCAAAGTTTCATGCTTCAGTTAATCGATCTCTAAATAACGACCAGCAAGCAGTAAAATACATTAAATACTCAACCAAACAACAAAACTCATCGATGGTCCTGTAGAAGCATAACCCATGCTTCATATTCCACTTTTTAAAAAAATTGTCAGATTTACTTAGGTTTTGACTTTTAAAAAAAATTCAGCTGTAGCAAATGGCATCTCACCGGAGGCTTTGGAACTGCAAACCTCACAAGAGCACTTCCGGTAAGAAAAGGAACTATGAGCAGAGCAGATTCAAGGAAGGAGGCAGGATTCTAAACAGTGAGTCTGTTTAGATTAGGCTTTTATTTGATAAAGTATTTCTTTATCATTTCACTTTCCTTTGCCTTTTTTTTTTTAATATTATTTATTTATTTATTTATTTTTTGGCTGCATTGGGTATTTGTCGCTGCGCGCGGGCTTTCTCTAGTTGCGGCGAGCGGGAGCCACTCTTTGTTGCAGTGTGCAGGCTTCTCGTTGTGGTGGCTTCTCTTGTTGTGGAGCACGGGCTCTAGGCGCACAGGCTTCAGTAGTTGTAGCACGCGGGCTTAGTAGTTGTGGCTCGCGGGCTCTAGAGCGCAGGCTCAGCAGCTGTGGCGCACGGACTTAGTTGCTCTGCGACATGTGGGATCTGCCCGGACCAGGGCTTGAACCCGTGTCCCCTGCATTGGCAGGCGGATTCTTAACCACTGTGCCACCAGAGAAGCCCTGCCCTTTTTCTTTTTGCTCCTTGGGATATTTTCCTGTTTCCTTTCTTCCACAGGCTCTTCAGCCCTACTAACCAGACTTCTCTCTTTTCTTTAAGATTGCACCCCAGACCACCTCCCTTTGGTGTCCCAAGAAACTCAGCTCTGTCTACTTTATTATCCCTGTACCCCACTAGACTCTAGGCCTTACCTTCCATATTCAGAGATTTATCAGCCTGCAGCAAAGCTCTTCTTACTGGTCATGATTCTTTGTTGTAAACAACAGAAAATGACTCTGGCTAATCTAAGCAGAAAAGGAATTTACTGGAAGGCCATAAGTAACTCTCAGAATCAAAGGAGAAGCTTTAAAACCAGGCTCAGAAAACGGCAGGAATCAAAGAAAGCTCAGCAAGCAAGAATGCTGCCAGGGGGACTTCCCTGGTGGTCCAGTGGCCAAGACTCCATGCTCCCAAGGCAGGGGACATGGGTTCAATCCCTGGTCAGGGGACTAGATCCTGCATGCCACAACTAAAGATCCTGTGTGCCACAACTAAGAGCCGGTGCAGCCAAATAAATAAATAAAATTTTTTTTTTTAAAAAAAGGACACTGCCAGGGTCGTACACCAGTGGTCTGTTTGGCATGCTCCTGTGGGCACCACTGAAGATAGACAACTTGCTGCTGGTGGTGCTGCAGCCACCATATGGAACATGATAGCCGCTGCATCCTTGATTCCATTGTTGCAAATAGTTTCTGTCTTTCTTTCTTTATTTATTTATTCCAACATCTTTATTGGAGTATAATTGCTTTACAGTGGTGTGTTAATTTCTGCTTTAAAACTAAGGGAATCAGCTGTACATATACATATATCCCCATATCTCCTCCCTCTTGCGTCTCCCTCCCACCCTCTCTGTCCCACAGGGAGGGTCACAAACCACCGAGCTGATCTCCCTGTGCTATGTGGCTGCTTCCCACTAGCTATGTTACGTTTAGTAGTGTATATATGTCCATGCCACTCTCTCACTTTGTCACAGCTTACCCTTACCCTTCCCCATATCCTCAAGTCCATTCTCTAGTAGGTCTGTGTCTTTATTCTCGTCTTACCCCTAGGCTCTTCATGACCTTTTTTTTCCCTTAGATTCCATATATATGTGTTAGCATACGGTATTTGTTTTTCTCTTTCTGACTTACTTCACTCTGTATGACAGACTCTAGGTCCATCCACCTCACTACAAATAACTCAATTTTGTTTCTTTTCATGGCTGAGTAATATTCCATTGTATATATGTGCCAAATCTTCTTTATCCACTCCTCTGTCGATGGACACTTAGGTTGCTTCCATGTCCTGGCTATTGTAAATAGAGCTACAATGAACATTGTGGTACATGACTCTTTTTGAATTATGGTTTTCTCTGGGCATATGCCCAATAGTGGGATTGCTGGGTCATATGGTAGTTCTATTTTAGTTTTTTAAGGAACCTCCATACTGTTCTCCATAGTGGCTGTATCAATTTACATTCCCATCAATGGTGCTAGAGGGTTCCCTCTTCTCCACACCCTCTCCAGCATTTATTGTTTCTAGATTTTTTGATGATGGCCATTCTGACTGCTGTGAGGTGATAACTCATTGTACTTTTGACTTGCATTTATCTAATGGTTAATGATGTTGAGCATTCTTTCATGTGTTTGTTGGCAATCTGTATATCCTCTTTGGAGAAATGTCTATATAGGTCTTCTGCCTATTTTTGGATTGGGTTGTTTGTTTTTTAGATATTGAGCTGCATGAGCTGCTTGTAAATTTGGAGGTTAATCCTTTGTCGGTTGCTTCATTTGCAAATATTTTCTCCCATTCTGAGGGTTGTCTTTTGGTCTTGTTTATGGTTTCCTTTGCTGTGCAAAAGGTTTGAAGTTTCATTAGGTCCCATTTGTTTATTTTTGTTTTTATTTCCATTTCTCTAGGCGGTGGGTCAAAAAGCATCTTGCTGTGATTTATGTCATATAGTGTTCTGCCTATGATTTCCTCTAACAGTTATATAGTGTCTGGCCTTACATTTAGGTCTTTAATCCATTTTGAGTTTATTTTTGTGTATGGTGTTAGGGAGTGTTCTAATTTCATTCTTTTTCATGTAGCTGTCCAGTTTTCCCAGCACCACTTATTGAAGAGGCTCTCTTTTCTCCATTGTATATTCTTGCCTCCTTTATCAAAAATAAGGTGACCATATGTGAATGGGTTTATCTCTGGGCTTTATATCCTGTTCCATTGATCTATATTTCTGTTTTGTGCCAGTACCAGATGGTCTTGATTACTGTAGCTTTGTAGTGTAATCTGAAGTCAGAGAGCCTGATTCCCCCAGCTCCGTTTTTCCTTCTCAAGATTGCTTTGGCTATTTGGGGTCTTTTGTGTTTCCATACAAATTGTGAGATTTTTTGTCCTAGTTCTGTGAAAATGCCAGTGGTAGTTTGATAGGGATTGCACTGAATCTGTAGATTGTTTTAGGTGGTATAGTCATTTTCACAGTGTTGATTCTTCCAATCCAAGAACATGGTATATCTCTTCATCTGTTTGTATCATCTTTAATTTCTTTCATCAGTGTCTTATAGTTTTCTGCATACAGGTCTTTTGTCTCCTTAGGTAGGTTTATTCCTAGTTATTTTATTCTTTTTGTTGCAATGGTAAATGGGAGTGTTTCCTTAATTTCTCTTTCAGATTTTTCATCATTAGTGTATGGGAATGCAAGAGATTTCTGTGCATGAATTTTGTATCCTGCTACTTTACCAAATTCATTGATTAGCTCTAGTAGTTTTCTGGTAGCATCTTTAGGATTCTCTATGTATAGTATCATGTCATCTGCAAACAGCGACAGCTTTACTTCTCTTTTCCAATTTGGATTCCTTTATTTCTTTTTCTTCTCTGATTGCTGTGACTAAAAATTCCAAAACAATGTTGAATAATAGTGGTGAGAGTGGGCAACCTTGTCTTGTTCCTGATCTTAGTTAAAATGTTTTCAGTTTTTCATCATCGAGGATGATGTTGGCTGTGGGTTTGTCATATATGGCCTTTATTATGTTGAGATAAGTTCCCTCTATGCCTACTTTCTGGAGGGTTTTTATCATAAATTGGTGTTGAATTTTGTCAAAAGCTTTTTCTGCATCTATTGAGATGATCATACAGTTTTTATTCTTCAATTTGTTAATATGGAGTATCACATTGATTGATTTGCATATATTGAAGAATCCTTGCATTCCTGGGATAAACACCACTTGATCATGATGTACGATTCTTCTAATGTGCTGTTGGTTTCTTTTTCTAGTATTTTGTGGAGGATTTTTGCATCTATGTTCATCAGTGATATTGGCCTGTAGTTTTCTTTCTTTTTGACATCTTTCTCTGTTTTTGGTATCAGGGTGATGGTGGCCTTGTAGAATGAGTTTGGGAGTGTTATTCCCTCTGCTATATTTCGGAAGAGTTTGAGAAGGATAGGTGTTAGCTCTTCTCTAAATGCGTGATAGAATGCACCTGTAAGCCATTTGGTCCTGGGCTTTTGTTTCTTGGAAGATTTTTAATCGCAGTCTCAATTTCAGTGCTTGTCATTCGTCTGTTTATATTTTCTATTTATTCCTGGTTCAGTCTTGGAAGGTTGTGCTTTTCTAAGAATTTGTCCATTTCTTCCAGGTTGTCCATTTTGTTGGCATATAGTTGCTTGTAGTAATCTCTCATGATCCTTTGTATTGCTGCAGTGTCAGTTGTTACTTCTCCTTTTTCATTTCTAATTCTATTGATTTGTGTCTTTTCCCTTTTTTCTTGATGAGTCTGGCTAATGGTTTATCAATTTTTGTTTGTCTTCTCAGCTTTTAGTTTTATTGCTCTTTGCTATTATTTCCTTCATTTCTTTTCAATTTATTTCTGATCTGATCTTTATGATCTCTTTCCTTCTGCTAACTTTGGTTTTTTTTTGTTCTTTTTTCTCTAATTGCTTTAGGTGTAAGATTAAGTTGTTTATTTGAGATGTTTCCTGTTTCTTAAGGTAGGATTGTATTGCTATAAACTTCCCTCTTAGAACTTTTGTTGCATCCCATAGGTTTTAGGTCATCATGTTTTCATTGTCATTTGTTTCTAGGTATTTTTTTATTTCCTCTTTGATTTCTTCAGTGATTACTTCATTATTAAGTAGTGTATTGTTTAGCTTCCATGTGTTTGTATTTTTTACAGATTTTTTACTGTTTTTGATATCTAGTCTCATAGTGTTGTGGTTGGAAAAGATACTTGATACAATTTCAATTTTATTAAATTTACCAAGGCTTGATTTGTGACCCAAGATATGATCTATCCTGGAGAATGTTCCATGAGCACTTGAGAAGTGTATTGTGTTGTTTTGGGATGGAATGTCCTATAAATATCAATTAAGTCCATCTTGTTTAATGTATCATTTAAAGCTTGTGTTTCCTTATTTATTTTCATTTGAATGATCTGTCCATTGGTGAAAGTGGGGTGTTAAAGTCCCCTACTATGATTGTTTTACTGCTGATTTCCCTTTTTATGTCTGTTAGCATTTGCCTTACGTATTGAGGTGCTCCTATGTTGGGTGTATAAATATTTACAATTGGTATACCTTCTTCTTGGATTGATCCCTTAATCCTTATGTAGTGTCCTTCTTTGCCTCTTGTAATAATCTTTATTTTAAAATCTATTTTGTCTGATATGAGAATTGCTACTCCAGCTTTCTTTTGATTTCCATTTGTGTGGAATATCTTTTTCCATCCCCTTACTTTCAATATATATGTGTCCCTAGGTCTGAAGTGGGTCTCTTGTAGACAGCATATATATGGGTCTTGTTTTTGTATCCATTCAGCCAGTCTATGTCTTTTGGTTGAAGCATTTAATCCACTTACATTTAAGGTAATTATCGATATGTATGTTCTTATTACCATTCCCTTAATTGTTTTGGGTTTGTTATTGTAGGTCTTATCCTTCCCTTGTGTTTCCTGCCTGGGGAAGTTCCTTTAGCATTTATTTTAAAGCTGGTTTGGTGGTGCTGAATTCTCTTAGCTTTTGGTTTTCTGTAAAGGTTTTAATTTGTCTGTCAAATCTGAATGAGGTCCTTGCTGGGTAGAGTAATCTTGGTTGTAGCTTTTTCCCTTTCATCACTTTAAATATGTCCTGCCACTCCCTTCTGGCTTGCAGAGTTTCTGCTGAAAGATCAGCTGTTAACCTTATGCAGATTCCCTTGTATATTATTTGTTGCTTCTCTCTTGCTGATTTTAATATTTTTTCTTTGTATTTATTTTTTGATAGATTGATTAATATGTGTCTTGGCATGTTTCTCCTTGGATTTATCCTGTATGGGTCTCTGTGTGCTTCCTGGACTTGATTATCTATTTCCTTTCCCATATTAGGGAATTTTTCAACTATAATCTCTTCAAATATTTTCTCAGTCCCTTTCTTTTTCTCTTCTTCTTCTGGGACCCCTATAATTCAAATGTTGGTGTGTGTAATGTTGTCCCAGAGGTCTCTGAGACTGTCCTCAGTTCTCTTCATTCTTTTTTCTTTATTCTCCTCTGCAGTAATTATATCCACTATTTTATCTTCCAGGTCACTTATCCGTTCTTCTGCCTCAGTTATTCTGCTATTGATTCCTTCTAGATAAATTTAAATTTCATTTATTGTGTTGTTGATCATTGTTTGTTTGCTCTTTAGTTCTTCTAGGTCCTTGTTTAAACTTGTATTTTCTGCATTCTGTGTCCAAGATTTTGGATATCTTTAACATCATTATTCTGAATTCTTTTTCAGGTAGACTGCTTATTTCCTCTTCATTTGTTTGGTCTGGTGGGTTTCTACCTTGCTCCTTCATCTGCTGTGTGTTTCTCTGTCTTCTTATTTTGCTTAACTTACTGTGTTTGGGGTCTCCTTTTCACAGGCTGCAGGTTCTTAGTTCCTGTTGTTTTTGGTGTCTGCCCCCAGTGGCTAAGGTTGGTTCAGTGGATTGTGTAGGCTTCCTGGTGGAGGGGACTAGTGCCTGTGTTCTGGTGTATGAGGCTGGATCTTGTCTTTCTGGTGGGCAGGTCTGTGTCCGGTGGTGTGTTTTGGGGTGTCTGTGACTTTATTATGATTTTAGGCAGCCTTTCTGCTAATGGATGGGGTTGTGTTCCTGTCTTGCTAGTTGTTTGGCATAGAGTATCCAGCAATGTAGCTTGCTGGTCATCGAGTGGAGCTGGGTCTTGACGTTGAGATGGAGATGTCTGGGAGATTTTTGCCGGTTGATATTATCTGGAGCTGGGAGGTCTCTGGTGAACCAGTGTCCTGAACTCGGCTTTCCCACTTCAGAGGCAGAGGCCTGACACCTGGCTGGAGCACCAAGACCCTGTCATCCACATGGCTCAGAATAAAAGTGAGAAAAAAGGAAATAAACAAATAAAATAAAATAAAGTTATAAAATTAAAAATAATTATTAAAAGTTAAAAAATAAAAAGTAATAAAAAAGAAAGAAAGAATGAAAGAAGAGAGCAACCAAACCAAAAAATAAATCCACCAATGATAACAAGCACTAAAAAGTATACAAACAAAAAACAAAGCAAAAAAATGGACAAACAGAACTCTGGGACAAATGGTAAAAGCAAAACTATACAGACAAAATCACACACAGATGCATACACATACACACTCACAAAAAGCGAAAAAGGAAAAAATATATATATCATTTTTCCCAAAGTCCACCACCTCAATTTTGGGATGATTCATTGTCTATTCAGGTATTCCACAGATGCAGGGTACATCAAGTTGATTGTGGAGATTTAATCTGCTGCTCCTGATGCTGCGGGGAGAGATTTCCCTTTCTCTTCTTTGTTCGCACAGCTCCTGGGGTTGTTTTGGATTTGGCCCTGCCTCTGCGTGTAGGTTGCCCTCTGGTGTTTGTTCTTCGCCCAGACAGGAGGAGGTTAAAGGAGCAGCTGATTCGGGGGCTGTGGCTCACTCAGGCCGGGGGGAGGCAAGGGTACGGAATGTGGGGTGAGCCTGCGGCAGCAGAGGCCAACGTGACATTATAACAGCCTGAGGCACACTGTGTGTTCTCCCGGGTAAGTTGTCCCTGGATCACGGGACCCTGGCAGTGGCGGGCTGCACAGCTCCCGGGAGGGGAGGTGTGGATAGTGACCTGTGCTCGCACACAGGCTTCTTGGTGGCGGCAGCAGCAGACTTAGCATTTCATGCCCGTCTCTGGGGTCTGCACTGATAAGCCGAGGCAAGTCTCTTGCCTCTTCAGCAGTTCCAGACTTTTTCTCGGACTCCCTCCTGGCTAGCTGTGGCACAGTAGCCCCCTTCAGGCTGTGTTCACGCCGCCAACCCCAGTCTTCTCCCTGGGGTCTGACCTCCAAAGCTGGAGCCTCAGCTCCCAGCCCCCACCCATAGTGGCCGGCAGGGGAGCAGACAAGCCTCTCGGGCTGGTGAGTGCTGGTCGGCACCGTTCCTCTGTGCAGGAATCTCTCCTCTTTGTCCTCTGCACCCCTGTTGCTGTGCTCTCCTCCGTGGCTCTGAAGCTTCCCTCCGCCACCCGCCATCTCTACCAGTGAAGGAGCTTCCTAGTGTGTGGTAACTTTTCCTCCTTCACAGCTCCCTCCCACTGGTCCAGGTACTGTCCCTATTCTTTTGTCTGTTTTTTCTTTTTTCTTTTGCCCTACCCCGGTACATGGGGAGTTTCTTGCCTTTGGGGAAATCTGAGGACTTCTGTCAGCGTTCAGTAGGTGTCCTGTAGGAGTTGTTCCACATGTAGATGTATTTCTGATGTATTTGTGGGGAGGAAGGTGATCTCCACGTCTTACCCTTCCGCCATCTTGAAGGTCTCTCTCAGTTTCTGTCTTTAAATCTTGAGAGAGTGATGCAGAGACACAAACTGGACTGGCCTAGCCTGAGTCATGTGATTGCTTTGATGGTTAGAGTGATGATAGGGAACAGTCCCTCCTCCACTGCTGTAGGCTCTGCTTCCTATTAAGTACCATATCACGGGATGATTTCCTGCAACCTGCAGGGAAATACAGATGCTGGGGATCCAAAAAAGGGGGAAATGTCCCGTGAAGTCTCCTGTTCTGTTCTGCACCATTTAGCATCACATGGGGCCCTGGAGTATTTGTCAATTACTCTGAGTGAGATCAGAAGTCATTGGTAGGTTTAGATGAGATGGAGGACATGACCTGACTTGTGTTTAATAGAATTACTTAGATTATGTGTTGAGAATAGATTGCAGGGGCATGGGAGCAAAAGCAAGGTAGACCAGTTGGGTCTTTCTTCAAACTTTCTGGGAGAAGGACAGCCTATTATTTTGCTGGAATTTCTAACAGTGTCACATGCCTCTGCACTCTTACTCTCCTTCCCTAACCTACTTTTTTTCTTGGCTTTCAAATATGATGTGCCCCATTAAAAATAGCCATTTTGAATCTGCTTTCACTTAGATTTGATAATTTCCCTGCACTTTTGGCCAGTTTCCAGTCTGGCCCTAGGAGTCAGTATCTTAGAAAATCGGTTAGGCCTGCCTTCTTGGATATTGACCAAATGGGTGAAAAGGATCCTTCAGTATCAGCTCAGCCAGCTAAGAAGCAGATCTTCCTCCACACATAGACGTGAAGGATGACCATTTTGGAGACATGCAGTTTCTCCCCTGCTTATATATGTTTATAAACTTGTTGCATAGAATTCTTAGCTCAGCAATGGATCTGAGAACCTTCCAGTTCAGACATTTTTAAATAGCCAAGTGAATTATTGTTTGCATAATGTTTAACTCAAAGTATACATTTTAACCTCGAGTCCCTTGGCTGGCTTCCCATCTGCTTGTCTTCATCCGTGCACTGACTGAACAAATGAAAATTGACTTGACTTCTCACAAACTCTGTCCTATCTCCTGGTGCTGGCTCTGCTTATTCTCTTCATTGTGTCATTCCTTTATCTGCTGAATTTGCCTATTTTCTGGATGGTAAGAAATGTGACCTTCGTAAGAATGTCATTAGCTTTCACATTAGCTTAGTGTTCCCCAAGTTTATACTCTCAACAAATATTAATTCCCTTGAGTTTTTATCTTCAGAACCATCCTGAGAGAAGTGGACAGGGAGCCAGTGGCCCTTAAGGTCGGGTGCTTTTATTTTCCTTTATTTCTCTATGACTGTAGCTCTCTTCTGCTCTATTTAAGAAACGATTTACTTTCTTATGTGGACCAATGCTACATGAACTTTATTTTTATAAAATAATGGAATGAAATATGGAGTTGGGAAGTAGAATATACAGAGAAGGGAGTTCAAGTATTAGTTATTTGATAAATACATGTTGGTTTGATTTGATGATTTTTCTTTTACTTGCAATATTTTGGTAATACTTTTCTTAGATGGGCCCTACTTTTTAAGTGAAGAAAGAGATTATGAAAGAGAAAACTTCGATTATTTGGGAGCAGAGAGAAGAGGATATTAAATAATGGCTTTAAAATCTCTGCTATGTGTGAATCCCCGCCAGGAAAAAGTAGAGACTGGAGACAGGCCCCATTTTTGCCAGAGTGCGTTTCTAAAAACTCTCATGAAGGAAATTTCATTTCCCTCTCTGGGCCTACATTCTTGACTAAGAATGTAACATAAAAAACAACCACATAGGGGGACTTCCCTGGTGGTGCAGTGCTTAAGAATACACCTGCCAATGCAGAGGTCACCGGTTCGAGCCCTGGTCTGGGAAGATCCCACATGCCGCAGAGCAACTAAGCCTGTGAGCCACTACTACTGAGGCTGCGTGCTACAGCCTGTGAGCCACAACTACTGAGCCCGTGTGCCACAACTGCTGAAGCCCACACACCTAGAGCCCGTGCTCTGCAACAAGAGAAGCCACCGCAATCAGAAGCCCACGCACCACAACAAAGCGTAGCCCCCGCTTGCCGCAACTAGAGAAAGCCCGTGCACAGCAACAAAGAACCAATGCAACCAAAAAAAAAAAAACTATATAAAAATAACAACAGCTATGTAGGGAGTCCCCTGATGACCTAGTGGTTGAGATTCGAGGCTTTCACTGGTGTGGCCCGGGTTCAATCCCTGGTTGAGCTGAGAACCCGCAAGCCGTGCTGCATGGCCAAAAAACATATATATATTGTTTTAAGAAAAAAAACCAGCCATGTACATGGTCACCAATATTTACAAAGGAGAATATATTATAAAATCAATATAATCATTTAAAATAAGATTACATTTCAATTTATAGAAAATATACATAAATATGCTGTATCTATTTACTATGGAAGGGCCTACAAAGTACTACAAAAACACACGTAACGTATCAGATATAAACCTACTGCTTCATAAGTGACTTAAAACATGTCAATTAATTCCTTCATGGTTTTTACAGCTAATATTTATTTTGTTTGCTTTTTTATTATTTAGAAGATTTATTAAAATAATTTTGATGACTTAAAGAACTGGTTGCAGGGAAATGGATCAGGAAGAAAGGGAGGTATCTATGCATCTATCCTGGGACAAAGTCAGTTCCACCAACCCCAGAGCTATTTCTCATGTGGCTTCCCAGTAAATCATTGCTTTGTGTTGTGGACAATAGTGATGGTTTGTCTTCCATGGAAAAGCATGTTTACAAATAAAGGCCTGTTCCCTTTCAGGTTATAGTAGGGAGGTCACTTCACCTTCTTTTAAGCTTAAATGCCTCAGCCAGTTCTGTCCTGTTGCAGAGACCACTGCATCTTCTTTGCAGATAATATTCTATATGATTTATTCATTATATCTCCACTGCCACCATCATTTCTATCCTGGAAAACCACAGTAGCCTCCTAATTATCTTCCTGTTTCTACTCTTGCTTACCCTTAAGTCCATTAGTCAGAGTTATCTTCAAACACATAGATAAGATAACGTCACTCTCTGGTTTAAAATCCTCCAATTGCTTTCCATTTACCAGAGGATGAAATGGAAATTTTCTACCAGGGCCCATCAGCCCTGCACAGGGGGACCTTCCCTCTCTCCTCCCACGCTGTTCTGTGCCTGGCTCAGTCTGCTCAGCTCACTGGCAGTTTTAGGATTCACCAAATTCCTCTCCATCTCAAGGATTCTGCACTGCTGTTTCTTCTGTCCCCCTATCCTGTGGTTAGGAGTCTTGGGGGAGGGTGGTGAAGAAAGAGACTGAGTGAAAATCAGAGGGTTATTGTCTTGAGGCAGTTTTCCCTTCCCTTCCCTTCCCTTCCCTTCCTTTCACTTCCCTTCCCTTTGCTTCCCTTCCCTTGCCTTCCCTTCCCCTCCCTTAGCTTCCCTTCCATTCCCTTGCCTTTGCTTCCGTTTGCTTTCCTTCCCTTCCCTTCGCTTCCTGTCCCTTCATTTTCCTTTGCTTCCCTTCCCTTCCCTTCCCTTCCCTTTGCATTTCACTTCTTTTCATCTTCCTTTCCCCCCTCATTCCCCCTTCCCTTCCCCTCCCTCTCTCCTTTGTTTCCATCCTTCCATCCTTCCTTCCTTCCTTCCTTGACAGGGATTTGTGATTCTGCCTGACCCACCAAGTCCCATTGCTTGCCTGCTCTCTAAGCTTAAGCCTATTATTCTGCCCTGCTTGAGATGTACAAAAGTCAACTTTTTGCAGAGTATAGGATCACCGAGGTGTAGTTGCAATGCCTCCTCCTGTCTCCTTCACCTGAAACTGAGCTTCTATCTTAGAGAGAGGATGAAAGTAGGATTTAGGTATTCTCTCCAGGGGTGTAGGTAGGGGTGTCAGGAAATAGTGGTTACTGTTAAGGGCCAAAAGGCTTATAGCTGGATCTACTGGTTTTATATCCTTCTGCACTCCTCAGCAGAGAATTGGGCTGATGATGTCATTTCTCATATAAACTCCAAGAAATTGACACTTGTATCTGACTGCCTAGTAAAATGACTTCCATCAATCGTTATCCCTGCCTAATAGCATTACAGTGTTAATAACAAATAGTTCTCGCCAAAGACTTGGGGATTTTTAATATAGTTAAGTGTTGGTCTGTGGCTATAGGTTCCCTTCCCTCCAACCCCCAGCTGAAATCTTGTTAATTCTCATGAGCTAGTCTGAGCTGGAATGACCAAGTGGAAGGCCTTTGGGAAAAGGCCCAGTGAACTGTTAGAGTTGAGTGTTATTGCAGTAGGTGGCGCTGTTTCCTCTGAATCCAAGCCAGTTTCCGGTACTGCAGTTGGCTAAGGACTGTGTCGCATTCCAAGAAGCAAGAGCTGAAATGAGGACCTGCCTGAAATCTATCAAAAGCCAGATTTCGCCCCAAGCCTCACAGTACAGATAGTTGAATTGCAAGCAATGGTTAGCTATGGGGGTAGATTAATAAACAAACCTAGAAAGCATTTGTACATATAGCTTCAAAATTTAATTTTGGCCAAGGTAAAGTCTTAACTCCCTATTTCTTGGAGCATTCAAGATAGTCAGAATTTAGCTGTTGTCTTTTAAAATACAAAATTTATTCTTACATCTATGAAACCTAAGGTGCAGCTTATTTTAAGATACAACTTAGGTTTCATAGGATTTCTTGTTGTCTTTCACAGGCCTGGATGCCAGCTTCACAACCTGGCCATGCCCTATTTGGGATATTATATTTTACTGAGTTTAAGCAAGGCTATGTGTAATCTTATCTATGAGAAATTCACTATTTACAAACAACTGCTCAATCCCTGGTTTGAATCCTCCCTCTTTTTTTTCATTTTTTTTTTTTTTTTCCTTCTTTTTTCCAGCTACATCACTGGTTTGTGTCTCTAGCTCTGATATCAGGCAGGGAGTCTGGGTTAGGGCTGATGTCAGTCTAGTGGGGAATGAATTGATTAAGAATCCAGATTTTCTATGAACACTTAGCCTGATTAAAAGATGGATGTTTTGCATCATTGTACTCCATGTTCACTGTAGAAGAATTAGAAAATGTAGTAACTAAAAAAGAAAAAAAAAAACAACAAATCACCAAAATGGTAACAGTTTGGTATATTTACTTGTAGACCCTCCTCCACCCCCATGTGTCTTTTTCTCTACTTATATAAATAACACACACACACACACACACACACACCTCTATCAGGCTGTCAAAGTTCTGGCAGGAAGCAGTAGTACACTGCCTATTTACACTGCCTAGGGACTATTTTCAAAGGTGGGGCAGGGTTCAGGAAAAGTGATAAAGTCCCCTGGGGCTACAGTGGGAAGCTATTACCACTCCTTCACCTGAAGGTCCTGATCTGGGAAGGCTAATGGGTGGACTGCATCCTCCCTTGCCCTTTGACTTCCAGTAGAGTTCTGTCCATGAGAGGCCCCATCAGAAGCTCCAAGGGCTTTTGGCCTAGATCCTGACCGATACCCACATCGTTCATCAGTTCTCACAGTTTCTCAGTCATTGTATTTTGATTATTGCTTCTACCTCATTCTCTAATTCCTCACCTTCTGGAATTCCAGTGAGATGTATTTTTAATCTTCTCATCTCTCTTACCCTCTTTCTTATCTACCTCTTTATCTCTCCTTGCTACATTTGGGATGATGTCCTTACATCTATGTTCTCATCAGTCATCTTTAATCTCTTTCATTTGCTGAATTTTATGTTTTCACATCTAGAAGTTTTGTTTGGTCATTTTCAGGTCTGCCAGTTCTTTTTACACAGTTCCTTAGGCTTCTTTCCTTAGGGTTTCAAGTCTTTTTACCTTATCATTTGAGACATAATTATTTCATAGTCTCTTTCGGATTGTTCTACTATTGACGATGAAAATTTAACTTTTTGCAATGACCGTATTTTGTAATTTTTATTGCGAGCTCATTTTCAGCCAGAATATATTTGCTTGCTTGTGTGTTTATGTGTCTTAGAATGTTCTGTATGTTTGGGGGTTTAGAAGGCTTGCTTCCTTTTTTAAAAAAAATATTTATTTATTTGGCTGTGCCAGGTCTTAGTTGTGGCACACGGGATCTTTGTTGCCTCACATGGGATCTTTTTAGTTGTGGCGTGCAGGCTCTCAAAATTGTGGCATGCAGGATCCAGCTCCCTGACCAGGGATTGAGCCCAGGCACCCTGTGTTGGGAGCGTGGAGTCTTAACAACCGGACCACCAGGGAAGTCCCTAGAAGGCTTCCTTCTAAACAGTTTTGTGTTTGCTTTTGCTGGAAGCCCCAAGGATTTCACTTATCTGGGTCCCATTTTTACATTAATTTCTTGGCTAGAGATTCCCACACCATGTGAGTTGTATGAATTTAGTCTCCACATACACGTGTGGAAAAGGCCTAGGCCTGCTGTTTCTAGTGGGAGATCTTTCCTCTGAGCTGATGAGTGAAGCTCATCTCTAGCCCCCACTGTACTGATAGCCATTCAAGAGTCCTGGCTTTATATGGGGGTGGGGGGAAGGGAGAGGGTGTTCAATTCCTACTTCCTGCATTGTACCTTCCAAGATGAAGCTTCTTGCTCCTTTATGGATGTTAAGCCCCAGTCCTTGCTCATACGTTTATCACTTTGGCTTTATGTTCCTCCTTCATTTCTGGCTCTTGGAGATTTTCCTTTCTTTTGAGCTCTGCTAAGTATCTATTTCTTTTAGTTTTTTTATCCAGCATTTCTATGAGCTTTTACTGAGGTGAATCTCTGTGTTCACATACTGAAGTATCCCTACATAGAGCTTGTAACTTGGTTTTCTGCATAATCATTCTGATATGGAAAGATATCTGTTCTATATAGTGCATCCTCTTTAATGACTACTTGGCAGAAAGAGTCTGAAATAGGTTGTAAAGGGCTGTCTTTAGAATTGCATTTCCTGGGTTAGCATACTTTCTCCATTATTTATGTTCTGGAACTTGAGCAAGTTACTTGAGCTCTTCATGCCTCTATTTCCTTACCTGGAAAGTGGAGATAATAGTACATCTACTTGGCAGGTTTTCTAGGGATGCTGTAACAAATTACTACAAATTTGGTGGCTTTCAAGCACCAGAAACTTATTCTCTCACAGTTCTGGAGGCTGGAATCTGAAATCAAGGTGTTGGTAGAACCAGACTCCCTCTGGAGGTTCTAGGAGAGAATCTGTTCCTTGTCTCTTCCAGCTTGTGGTGGCTTCAGGCGTTTTTTGACCTGTGGCTGCATTACTCCAATCTCTGCTTCTGTCTTCACATTGCTTTATCCTCTGTGGGTGTAGCAGGAGCTCCCTCTGCCTGTCTTTTATTCTGTCTTGATTCCCATGTAAACCATAACTCTTGTTAGGCTCAGGAGAACAGCTACTGCCCTGTGGCTGTTGGCGTGTGTCTCAAGCAGGCACTGGCCCTTGGTTCCCAACAACACCAACACATGTCCTCATTTGTTCAATCCTGTAATTAATTTAAAATAGTTACAGAATTGCTGCACCAATACCTGTACAAGAAACAAATGTATCAATATTAAAAGCGTTCAAGATTCATTTGCAGCTCTAGTCATCACTCAATCTCACCCAAGGCGGCAGATGTACAGTCAAACACTATGCTTTTAAATTACTTGGATTAGTTCTTTGTTTTGTTTTTATCTCCTTCACTATGGAGATGGAATTCACTTGAAATACAATTAGTTCATTTGTTTTGGTTTGGGTTTAGGTTTTTCTTTCCTCCTCTCATAATTGTTGATTTCATTTCATTTTTTGAATATGCAGCATATTAACATGCTCCCATAAGTCAGAAACATACCAAAGGTTGTACTTAGAGAGAGGTCACTCCCATGTTTATCCCTTCTACCCTGTTCTCTCCCCTCACACCTTGTAGGTAACCAGATCTGTTGTTTTTGGCTTTACCTGTCCTGTGTTTCTTTTTGTAAATACCAACAGATATCGGTATGCTTCTTATTTCGCTTTCTTTTTTATACAAAATGTGCTCTTTTGCACTTTGAGAAGCTTCTTTCTTAGTGGGAGAGGCAAGAAAGAAAGGGTGAGATACCATTTTTCACTATTGTCAGAATTCTTTTTAAGTTCTTTTTGCCTCTCCCAATACATTTAAAGAGTGAGGACGACTCATCTGACCTGGCTGTGAATTATCATGTGTATTTGAATCACCTCATAGATCTTGTAAAAAGGCCAGTGTAGTAGGTCTTGGGTGGGGCTAAGATTGTGCAGTTGGAATAAGCTCCCAGCTGATGCTGAGGCTGCTGGGCCCGGGCCGCACATGAGTGTGACTAGACTGCATCACAGGCAGTCTCCCTTGGCTCTCCATGAACGTCAGACCACAGTTCCTGAAATGTCTTTTTAGAACCAATACACATACTTATCCAAACTTGTTGGCTTAGTTCAGAGGAGGAGCTGTCTCTGTATGGCTGGTGCTTCATTTTGGGGGTGGTGGTGATAGTATGCTGGAGGAGATAAACATGAAATGTTCTGTCATATCTTGGTGAGGTATAAAGTATCTTTCTTACTTAGTTTCTGCTTTGGTTCCCTTCCTATTTCTCTGTCCAGTGGCTTCATAAACTGCTTTTTTTTTTCTTGCAAAGAGATTCAAGTCATTTGAGCAGGGATGTTAATTATTAACATCAACTTTGGTCTAAAAACAAAAAGGTAGGGTGTGACCCATGTCACGGTGTACTATGACAAAGGGAATGCCATTTAAACCCAGGTACTTAGGGTCATTTGTGTCCTCCTGTTTCCAGTCTTTGGGAATAGGTATGGTAGCTTTCAACATCCACATTTGCCAGTTACTACACTTCTACCTTCTTATGCAGCCATTCAGCTCCCTCCTCAGAGCCCTCCTCCAGCCCACATCTTTTCTGGAAGTCTTTGGGGCCCATTTCAACTGTGCTCAGATTCAAGTCTGTTCCTGTTCATCTGTTTCATTTCCTTGGGGGTTGACAGCTGCATCTCCCTCCTGGGCTTCCTCACACAAACCTCGCTTACACAAACAAAATAAAACAGAAAATCATGCTTATCAATAAATAAGTATCTGGAGGAGGTCAGCAGCCCACTAGTCCTACAAAGAGTTAATTCCAAATGCCAATTTGGGCTAATTTTACTCTAATTTACTATTATGACATTGAAAAATAGACCATTTCCTTTATTTCTAGCTTTGTTTTATTTTATTTTATTTTATTTTTGGCCGCACTGCGTGACTTGCGGGATCTTCGTTCCCTGACTGGGGACCGAACCCGGACCCCCTGCGATGGAAGTGCAGAGTCCTAACCACTGGACCGCCAGGGAGGTCCCTATTTCTAGCTTTAAACTGAGGTAGAGTTGTGTCTAGAAATGTATTGAGCATGGTATGTTTCACTCTAGGAAAGAGCTGCAGTGGTTATTCTGGGCCTATGGCTTCTAATTAGTGAAACCACTTTGGTACTTCCCACCTCCCCCAACAAACAAAAAGTTCAATTTATAATAAGAGCCCATGCCATTTTACACTGGAATGAACCTTAAGAAGATAGCCAAACTGAGCCCCCTCTTACTGCATGGGGCCTCTTCAGTCCTTCCTGGACAATAGTCATAATCTAAAATGTATTACATGTAATTTCAGCATCATTTAGCACAGCTGTCAATCTGCCAAAGCAGAGCCCACAAACTGAGCTTCCATGGAGACCAAAGCCTCTTCCTTTTAAACATGTCATTTGCACAGTCAGCTGGAGGTCACTTGGAAGAGAGCACCAGGGAACTTTGGTTTGTGTCCCTTTGTTCCTGGCTACTTACCTTCTCATAAAAATATATATTCAATTTACAGATGCATCAGCATAAGCTCCTCCAGCAAGTGCAAATATTAACCTGGGAGAAGAAAACAAAATAATGTCTGAACCAGAGCTTTCATTTTCTGTTCGACTTTGATGTTACTTTTTTATTTGAAGTCCAAAAAGAGTAACAAGTTGAATTCCTTTTATAAAAGTGGGACAAGGCAAAGGTTGGATAAAAATTCAGCTCAGTTTGTAAGTTAGTCAAGGAGAAAAATGCTGCCTTTCACTAATGGAATGCATATGGTCTATGCATTATTTTCTTAGCACCATGTTTAAAAAAATAAAAAAAAATTTAATTGAAGTATAGTTGATGTTCAATGTGTTAATTTCTGCTGTACAGCAAAGTGATTCTGTTATACACATATATACATTCTTTTTAATATTCTTTTCCATTATGGTTTATCACAGCATATGGAATATAGTCCCCTGTGTCTTAGCATCACCTTTAAGTTTTTTTTTTTTTGAGCAGGGCATGAGGAAAAGAGTTTTATGTATATATGACTGAGTTGCTGATTGACAGAGTTCATGAATGGCTGTTTTGAAGTTAGAACAATCTAATCCCAGAGCCACAGAACCACCTACAGATGTCACACTAGATCTCAGCTGTCAACATGCCATCTTATTTTATTGCCATTTTCTTTTGCTCTTGGCTTTCATCAGCCATTGTTCTTCGGATACCTGGACCAAGCTGCAGCATGTTGTGAACACATTTTTTTTTTCTATAGGCAAAATTAAGGACTGATGTTGCACGTCTGTTAAGCTCACTTTTAGGGAGAATAGGTCACTTGGAGGTTGGATACCTTTGTCAGCCAAAAACCCATTTCTCTTTAAAGTGAAGTGATCTGAGAGAATGCCAGGATGAAGAGCTATTTAGGATATCTGCTGAGATTTCATTTCAGAGCAATAGGAAAAATACCCCACGAAACCCTTGGGAATTTTTGGTGCCATCCTCGTGACTCTAAGCCTCAATGCACATAATCACTGGTATATAGAAGATCTCTAATTGCTGCCACGATAGGGAGGATATGGCCCATGCCAAGGCTGTGGGCACCGCTGGAGTTCAGGCCTGCCTGGGCATTCCTGTGCACTGCCGGGATGGGCTGCAAGCTGCTGGCTTTTTTGAGGTTTTTTTTTTTTTTTTTGCATAAGGGAGTATCACTTTAGCTGAAGGAGGAAGGAGGCCATTTTGTGTGAGATGTGTTGTTGGTGGTGGTGAAGGTGGGGAAACAGGACGAGAGGGGGACCATACCTTTGACTGGACGAGAGGGGGATCACAACTTTGACTGGAGCTGAGGCAGAGGGAGCAGTCCTCAGTGACAGAGCCACTGGGTCTGAGATAGCACTTCTTATACCCTCCCAGCTCTGAGTGTGACCTGGAGGGAAAGGAGCATCTTCCCGTTTCTGTATGAGCTGCAACATGGCTCTGGCACAAGGAGAATGGGAAGAAATGTGTCATCAGGAGGGTGTGGTGACTTTGGAAGCAAGGAAGGTTACACCCTCAGTGTGGTCTCATGGTGGGTATGGGCGGCAGAGGTGGTGGGGAGCTGCTTGTGGAAGGAACTACAAAGGGGGTCTGGAGCAAGAGAGGAAAAATATGGCTGGTGTCACTGGCGACCACTGCCGACAGATTGTTTTCTAAGTATGTGTGAGGTGCCCTCAGGACGCTCAGAGATAGAGCTGGGAGAAGCCTGCAGAAGCTTGAGAACTAGAGCTAGAAGCCAGAGCTGGTTAGAAGCTAGAGGGTTAGAGACATTAAAATTTGGGTATTTGTCATGGCTCTGTACCCACAGCCCGGTGAAGCTTGGGAAAATTCTAGTTATATTACCCAACACTTTCTTTTTGCTAGCAATGTATCAATGACTAATGCTAGGATTAGTGAGATTTGTTCTCTTAGGTGAGTAGAAATCACAAAGGGCCAATAAAAATTATGATTAAGGTGTGTGCCCACGCCTCACATCCTCTTGGCTCACCTTTCTACTCTATTGTTGCTATGGCAACCAGCTGTGCTCAGGTGTAACCTGATCGCACGTCACCTCAATTGCATCATTTATCAATTGCTTTCTGTCCTGGGGCATCTCTGCTACCATCACCTGGGACACCTGCAGAAATCTGCTTAGTCATTCTGACACAGCCACATACTCAAAAGTATGAGGAGGGTAGAACCCCATAGATAACCTTTGACCAATGGGTAATGGGAGCATATGGATAATTTCTCTCATCTTCTTTCCCTTGTGGGGACAATTCTGAAATACTTCTTACATGGCTCTTCAGAGTGTCCCCAGTAAGAAAGGACCCCAGTTGCCCAAAAGGGGACTAGCTTGATAACACACTTTATTTTGGCTTTTCCTCCTTCCCTGTTTGACTCTTCCCAGCCCTCGATCCACATTCCCAGAAGTCCTTGTCTCAGGCTCCACTTTTTGGGGGAACCGAGTTTAAGACAAGGTGAAAGAGCTCTACACGCACTGGAGATCCCCTTACTTTCTTACCAATGACATCCCTGGAAAAAGGTGAGAGTTGGTGGGGGAGAGGAATTGTCCAGTTTCTAATCGATAGCAAAAATCTGTTATTGTCAAACTCAGTGAACATTTAATACCCTTTCACTATGATCTAGGGGCCATTTTTATTTAGAAATCACTAAGACAGATCCCTGACATTAGCAAGCTCACAAATCATTTGGGGGAGGCAAACGTGGTCACAGCTTACAGAGTAGAGAGTGCTAACGGGAGGGTTAGCATGCATTAGAGTGTAGAGAGGGCTTCCCTGGTGGCGCAGTGGTTGGGAGTCCGCCTGCCGATGCAGGGGACACGGGTTCGTGCCCCGGGCTGGGAAGATCCCACATGCCGCGGAGTGGCTGGGCCCGTGACCCATGGCCACTGAGCCTGCGCGTCCGGAGCCTGTGCTCCGCAGCGGGAGAGGCCACAACAGTGAGAGGCCCGTGTACTGCAAAAGAAAAAGAGTGTAGAGAAAGAAACAGTTAATTTTGACTGGAAGTGGGAAGGGTTAGGGTCAGGGAGACCTCCAGAGAAGAGAAGGTATTTGATCTGGACCTTGAGAGATGGAAAGGCTATTGAAGATAGTGAATTGAAGAGCTGGAGAAGCTTGAAAAGAATCTTCCTTAAGTAGAATTGGGGTGAATTTTACTGTCCTCCCAGCTTAAGGGGCAGAGGCCTGCAGCCCTCCTTGGCCCTAATTCCTCTCCCTTTTAATCTCTTAAATAGGATTTTGATTGCTCTCTCACAGTCTGCTTTCTCAGAGGTATACTGCCTTACCTTTTCTCTTTATCTCTTTATTATTTATGCTTTATTGTCATCTTTTCTATAGGAGAGAGTCAGAGCTGTAGTTCTTTACCTTGCCTGTGCTCACTATGGAGACCTTATCTCTGGATGCTGGACACTGGGAGGAGGCTTAATGGTTCTGATGGGTCTCTCTTCTACCAAGAAGTGGGACCACCTTAGTCCAGATGGGGGTTTTCAGGTGTGATTGATTCACAAGATCACTGGATGAGATACTCAAGGACAAGTACCCTTACATTGAGGGTGGAGAGGTCACATTCACCAGCTTACGTCTCTCCTGCCTCTATCTGCACTGCTTATATTGAAGTGTGGGTTCTTATATCACTGAGGCAGTCAGTGGTAAACAACGAGGTATTAGTACTTTCTTTCTGAATAGGACCAGAGATGCCTTTATTTCTTCAAATGTAGAGACCTAAGAAGAATTCTACAACTTGGCCCCAGGAAGGGAGGGCTTGGTGGGAAAGGCAGGTGACTAGAAGGGCAGGGCATTGTCCTCAGTCAGATTCTCTGCTGATAACCTGACTCAGCCACCATCTGCATGTCTGTACCTCTCCATCTCATTGGCATCCAGATGACACATTTTTGAGTTTTAATCTCCCAGTAAGGGAAACAAAGTTGTCCGGGACATCTTGTCCCACCAGGTCAAATGAGAAAGTGTTAATGGTTGAACCTACCTCTGCTCAATCAATTGACACTACTCTTCAGAGCAAAGTCCACATCATAGGTGGGCAATTGAAGATAGACGAGAAGTGGGCATGGCAGGTGTCTGTATTGCTTTCTCAGTCCATCTCGTCTCTGGCTTCCAGACACACCCCTTCTCCCTAGCTGTACAGAGATGCCCTGCCTAACGTGTTCTATCACATGCATGCCTTGGACGCTCACTTCACTTACAACATAGGGGAAACCCAAGGGTAGCAAGAGGGAATGAGTGATCCTTTCAAAATAATATAGTTTGATGAGGTTCATTTATAAAAAGACTATAAAATTGTGGGTGAGAAGAACCACCAAGGATAGTGCAGTACCCAAGAGCTTGTGGCTTTGGAGCTGTTATCACCTTTTGTCCCAAAGGGATGGGAAGAGGGGATGATTTTTGGGACCTGGAAGAAGAGAGAATTACATAGAGTCATGGGCGTTGAGAGGATCAATGACTTCTAACTGAGGGCCATAGCCAGACAAGCAACTCTGCAGAGAGAGATCCAGGGAAATAATGACCTTGCTCTCACTTTTCCTCGCTTTTATCTCCTACTGGGGTTCTCCATTGGCCAAACAAACTGGAGCCAGAGGGCACACATCCCTGTTTATATCTCTCCAGGCAGAGAGATGAGTGGAGAAGGGTGGAGAAAGGATGGGAGGGAAAATTGGCACAGACACACAGGGGCTATATCAAAAGATGTCTCCGGGTCAGTGTAAGAGTGTTCATTAATCTCTCCCCTTACAATCTACCATTGTTGTCCATCCCCCTGGTTCCATTGTGATCTTACCTAGCTGTTATTATTCACCATTCTTCCATCTATGGATTAAAATGAAGTGTGACAAATGCTCATTGAAAATACTGCTAATCAATCATAGCTCTCTTTTTCACTCAGCTTGGATTTAGTATCAACATCCTTCTTAATACAGTGGTCCAGGCAGCCACCCCCAATCAATTGGCATTGACTTGAGATGGAAGAAATTTGCCATCCCTTGCCTATTCAGTAAATCTATCACTTCCCCACTTCATACATAGTAGTGGAGGAAAAACAAAATATAATTGAGACAATTAGAATGAAATAGTAAATCTTGTCTTTAAAAAATGGTAAACAGGGCTTCCCTGGTGGCACAGTGGTTGAGAGTCTCCCTGCTAATGCAGGGAACACAGGTTTGAGCCCTGGTCTGGGAGGATCCCATATGCTGCGGAACAACTGGGCCCGTGAGCTACAACTACTGAGCCTGCGCGTCTGGAGCCTGTGCTCCGCAACGAGAGACCGCGATAGTGAGAGGCCCGCGCACTGCGATGAAGAGTGGTCCCCGCTTGCCACAACTAGAGAAAGCCCTCACACAGAAAGGAAGACCCAACACAGCAAAAATAAATAAATAAATTAAGTCCTACCCCCAACATCTTCTTTAAAAAAAAAGGAAAACAAAAAGATAAGAAGGTACTTTTTCAGTTCATGCATTCTCTAGCAAAAAAAAACAATCTGAAATATAGATGGTGGCCACAATCCTTGCTTCTAGAATTAGTCACGGAGTCATAGCAGGCACTGAAGGCTTTCTCCATTGGTGCTGTTTCTGCACTATTATTATTTAACATCTTCAGTGTCCTAGACACTGTGTTAGGTGCTTTACACAATTATTTCACTTATTCCTTGTAGCAATCCTCATAGGAAGTTACTTATTTTCTCCATTTTACAGCTGAGAAAGCCTCAGCTTAGTAAGATTAAGTTACTTGTCCAAAGTGATGAGTAACTGGTAGAGATGACACTCAAACACAAATTTTTCTGTGCCCAAAGCCTGTGCTCTTTTTTTCTTATCTTTTTTTTTAAATTGAAGTATAGTTGATTTACAGTGTTGTGTAATTACTGCTGTACAGCGAAGTGACTCAGTTATACATATATCTAATTCTTTTTTATATTTTCCATTATGGTTTATCACAGGATATTGAATATAGTTCCCTGTGTTATATAGTGGGACCTTGTTGTTTATCCATTCTATACGTAATAGTTTGCATCTACTAACCTCAAACTCCCAGTCCATCCCTCTCCCACCCTCTTCCCCCTTGGCAACCACAAGTCTGTTCTCTATGTCTGTGATTCTGTTTCTTTTTCGTAGATAGGTTCATTTGTGGTATATTTTAGATTCCACATATAAGTGATATCATATGGTATTTGTCTTTCTTTTTCTGACTTACTTCACTTAGTATGATAATCTCGAGGTCCCTCCTTGTTGCTGCAAATGAATGCCTGTGCTCTTGACCTTTAGGTAATAATGACTTATGCTTCAGCGTTCTCTTTGGGAAACAATTCTGCCGGCTGGAGAACCAGGGAGGTCACCTTTTCCAGTCCCTCAGCCGCCTACAACTTAAGCAGTTGACTTCTTCCTGGTTCTCTAGTAAGAATAAATACGACTGTGTTTATGCCTATACCCCTTGTATCTTAGATGCCCATGTGTGAAGGGCTTGGGGAATCACGCACTATATCACACTTCTACCAGATCCAGCCCCCATCAGAAACTTGAGGAATTTTCTACAGTGGGTGGCTAGGCAGAAGCTGGTATCATACCATCCTATAGGAAGGAGGTTGGCCACAACATAGATAAACTGTTACGTAAAGTAAAGGAAGCCAAGACACTCTCTGGTTAGGCTTTATTTAACAGCTACTCAGTGACATAGCCAGTGAATTCTGATGTGTCAAACACTATGCTGGGTGCTGGGAGTATTAAGAATTAGGGTGATTAAAGACATTAGAATAGTCCAGGGTTCTACAGTGTACATGTTCCCTCTTGGGGCAAGGTTAAGTTCATTCAGGAACCCAACACACGTTCATCAACCTTGGATTGAAGTGACCGGTTTTGCATCGTCCTTCTCGTCAGCAACTTTTGGCTGGGATCGCTTTTGAAGGGGAGCTGCTCCAGCCACTTCTGCATCAAAGCGCTTGGCTGGGTCCTGCTCATGTTGACTGTGTCCTGCTTGATGGCCACTTTCCTAGTGCGCTGGAGTCTTCAACATCTCTCCCAAGCACTCAGTATACTGAACAGGATACAGGACTGAGGAATCAAGTGTCCTGAGTTTGGACCTCAGTTCTGCTATTTACTTTCTGTGTTATCCTGGGCAAGTTACTTTCCCTCTCTGGGCTTTACACTTTTAGATGACAATAGCTTCTACAACCTATGGTTTTGCACTTCTCACGGACACTCAAATTTTTCTGGAACCAGGCTGTGTCAGGTGTGGTAGCAACCTCTATTTTCCTTGACAGAGGGAGTCTTTTTGTAGTGGCTCTGGCTACTTACAGCTTTATTGCCTCCAGATGGACCAGCCAATGCAGAGTTTATTTAGCCCCTTGCTACTCCAGGTGTGGTCTATGGACCAGTAGCATTGACATCACCTGGGAGTTTATTTATAATGCGGCATCTCAGACCCTAGCCAGACCTGCTGAATTAGAATCTTCACTTTTGTTTTTCTTTTGGATTTTTTTGGCCGCGCCATGTGGCTTGTGGGATCTCAGTTCCCCAACCAGGGATAGAACCCGGGCCACGGCAATGAAAGCCTGGAATCCGAACCAAAAGGCCACCAGGGAACTCCCAGAATCTTCATTTTTAAGAGACCTCCAGGTGATTGGTACTAACATTAAAGTTCGAGAAGCATAAAGCCCAACGCACAGGAGAATCTGATTGCTTACTACAGCAATTAAATCAGAATCACTGTGGTTGAATTCTGGGTACTCACTGCTCAGGTGAATTTTTTTTTTTTTTTTTTTTTTTTGCGTATGCGGGCCTCTCACCGTTGCGGCCTCTCCTGCTGTGGAGCACAGGCTCCAGACGCGCAGGCGCAGCGGCCATGGCTCATGGGCCCAGCCGCTCCGCGGCACGTGGGATCCTCCCGGACCGGGGCACGAACCCGTGTCCCCTGCATCGGCAGTCGGACGCTCAACCATTGCGCCACCAGGGAAGCCCTGCTCAGGTGAATTTTGGCGTGCAGCTAGAGTTGAGAATCTCTAGCCTCACACAGAATGGAGGTGTGTGTCTTTGTCCAGAATGGGAGACAGAAGATGGGCCTCTACTTCAGCTGGGGGAGGAAAAGTGCAGAGAAAGCCTTCTAGAGGTAATATTTGAACTGCTTGGCGAACATGTAGGGCCAGCGAGGCAGAGAGGAGCTGAAGGGCTCTCCTGGCGCACTGACCCCAGGGGAGGGAACTGCAAGGCGGTGCGGGGCGGTGGGGGGAGCCCGGGGCTGGGAGGGCTGTGGAAGATGAGGCAGGGGCCACCTCTGCCGTGCTTGGGAGTTCATACTTCATCTCAGGGACAGTGGGGGTGGGGTGGGGTGATAGCTGAAAAAGTGTTTTCAGTGGAGAATGATGTAATTAGATTTGCATTTTAGGAAGCTCTGTCTTCCAGCTGATGCAGCAGATCCCTTGAAGGTGGAGGAGAATGAAAGCAGAGAGAACACCCTGGGGTCAATTTCAAAGAAGAAACAAACGAATGTGAGCGTCAGGAAGGATGGAAAGGAAGAGAGAAATTGAAAATTACTTAGTTGGTGACTAGTTTATGAAAAAAGATAGTGAGGGAGGAGTTTAGAATGATCCCAAGGTTTCTGGTGTGTGGTCTGGGGGATGGTGGACCGCTCACCAAGATAAGGTATAAAATATAGGAGAAAGAACAGGCTTGGGGTGGGAGTAAAGAAAAGGAGGAAGGAGGAGAAGATGAACAAGACTTTTACATGGTTAAGTTGCCTGTGAAATGAGCTACTGTAGATGTCCTGGAAGTAGTTGGATATCAAAGTTCAGAAGAATGGTCTGGCCTAGAAATGTAGATTTGAGAATTATTAATAAATAAAAAAGTAATCAATTACATGTATTTGAATTTATAGGAATCCTTCCAAGGAGAGGGTAAAAAATCAGAAAAGTAGAGAGCTTTGCGTGGGGTATCCATCATTTGAAGATCAGATGCAGAGAGAGGTTGACACTTGCAGAAGTAGCCAGAGAGGTAAGTAGAAAACGAGAGGGGAGGGTGTCACAGATGCGAAAGAGAAAAAAGCACCAAGGGATGGTATAAAGAAATCAAGAAGGATGTGGGTGAGAAGATTTCCTGGACTTGATAATCAGGTCATTCTCAAGACAATGAGATTATTAGTGCTATTAGAGCAGTTTCATTAGTGTGTCAAATGTATTGATAGATTCTCCCTTAATACTTGATGGCTTGTGTTCAAGCAAATAATTTTTCATTTCAACAAATATTTCTTGAATGCCTTGTTTATGCAAGGCACCAGGGCTCTAAAGATAAATAACTGTAGGACCTCGGCCTCTAGGAAGTCCCTGCACCTCAATAAGTTTGCAGGGATGGAGCCCTCTGTCTCTTGGACTGCCCTCGGGTTGGCCGAAGACAGGTCTACAGATGCAGCCACTTATCGAGCCCCTATGCTATGCTGGGAACTGTACCAACCACTAAGGATACAAATACACACGTTTATTGTGTGAACTGATTATCTGACCTTCTAGAGTTCTCTGTCTGGTGGGTGAGATAGATGGATAAACAAACTCTACTACTAAATTTTTTTAACTACTAAATTTTAAGTACTCTAATAGAAGTTTCAAGAAGATATCATAGAGAGAACATGCACTGAGCTTCTAATAGATGCCTAGGTGAGCTAATGGTGTGACTTACTTGGGCTTCTGCTTGGAAAATCAGCTCTGGTTTGTGAATGAACATAGCCTGTGGGGTTGCAGGATAGAATCACAAGGTAGTAGGCTGGCTCCACATGGCTATTGTCTAGTGAGGGACTGGGAATACATTCCTTTAGCATTATTTGAAGAGTTTCACAAAGAGACATTTTACGGAGTAAGATTGAGGGAGGGTAGTTGTCAGAGCAGGTGGCTAAGGTTTCATTGTTTCATCACTGCCTTTCAAGGTAAACTGCCTTTTTGGGAAATAGACCCTCCGTTGCTCAAAGTGAAGTTGGAGGAGATAGGCTTTCCTGGGATCTCACTAGTGGTTGAGTGTGTAGACTCCAGGCTCTAGGGGCATGTATTGGTATGAAGATGGCTGGGGAAGTGCAGACTCATTGAATAGCTTTGGCTGTTTGTAACAAGTTTTGATCAGAGGTGTTTTTCTCTTTGTGGGTATCTGGGGGAGAATCCTAGTGGGTGAGAGTCACTAAATATTTCAGACTGAAGCCTCTGAGTGGTTTGGGAAGCCAGACCCGCATTTTGGGGAGTTTGGAGGTTGTTTCTAGGTTCTTCTTAGTGGGATGGGATAACTGGCTGGGGAGCCCATGATCATCTTCTCTGCCTTGAACAAAAAGCACAAAACCTGAGGGTTGAAGTAGCAGCATATGAGTATCTTTATATGCAGTCACACTCTGTTTCCTTGAGGGGGAGGACGAGGTCCATTGTTATGTCAAAGCACAAATTTGGAAGGCAATTCGGTCTAACACATAGATTGTTGACAAAAGTCCTGTTTGTATGTCTGGAGATCAAAGGTGAATATGACACTCCACTCTCAAAATGAACAGCCCTGGTCATGGAGATGACTTAAAAAACAAAGTAAGTCTAGACTAATGAATGCATAACGTATTCTGGAAACCTGAGAGAGCAGTTGATTCTTCCATGGGCTATGTCTTGGGAGGAGGAAGTCATTGAAATCACAGAGAGGAGGTGGCACTAGTGCTGGCCTTGAAGGGTGAGTAGAGCCTCCCAGCAAATGGCAGCTGTGAGAAGAAGGGCAATAACAGAGGGGCTGAAAATTGGTGATGTCCAAACAGGACCCAGGTAGGTAGCTTTGTTTAGAGAGTTTAATCCTAAGAAAAACACTCAGTATTCAGAGGCCTGAACTTAGACTGTTGGACTAGCAGAGACCTCACTGGGGTGATGCCTGCCAGCCTCTCAGTGAACAGTAAGGAAACTAGTTGAGGACCCGAGGTGTGGAGGCTACAAACTCACCATCAGGTCTTGGGCCTGTGCTGGGATTTGAAGCCCTTATTCCCGGTATAGTCACTGCTTTAGCCTGTCTCCCACATCTTCAACCCTTGTCATTACTCACGCATGAAGAGAGGAAAGATTGAAGATAAATCCTAATGTTCACGCACCAGCAATACTGTTGGCAAAGTAGGACTGGGCAGAACCTGCCAAGGACACTGCACACAGAATCCAAGGTTGATTTCACCTCACTGGGTTACTGTCAGGATGATTCTGCTCAGTGAAATCCAATTTAAGATATGTTCATTGAATCCACACTGTGGGCAAGTCCCAGAGAAAATCAGATCCTCCCTTTCAGGACCAGCATGGAAGCTGCTAGGACTTCATGCCCGTCATTCTGAGCGTCTTTCTGAGCATGTCTTCTACCACTATTCAACCTAGAAGGATGCTTATCACAATATGCTTTGTTTGTAGAAGCTTATGATCAACATATCTTTTTTTTTTTTTTTTTTTTTTTTTTGCGGTACGCGGACCTCTCACTGTTGTGGCCTCTCCCGTTGCGGAGCACAGGCTCCGGACGCGCAGGCTCAGCGGCCATGGCTCACGGGCCCAGCCGCTCCGCGGCATGTGGGATCTTCCCGTACCGGGGCGCAAACCTGCGTCCCCTGCATCGGCAGCATCGGCAGGCGGACTCTCAACCACTGCGCCGCCAGGGAAGCCCTGATCAACATATCTTTGAATTTCTGTAAAGCAAATGTGGGTTAGATAATGGCAGACTTTTCTGGGTACCTGGCTGGTCTCGGAGGGGATCCATCCACCCTGGCTGCTCTGCCAGATGCTGTGAGTGGTACAGAGCATTTCAGACGGAGCTGGTGGTGGGTCTCTTTTCCACCTCCGTGGGGCTGTCAAGCAGTGGCCCCTGGATTTTCGTCAAAAGTAGCTCATGTCCCCCACGCCGCCATTGCTGAACATGCCAGGATTAATAGCATTTGGTCTTTTAAAGATCTGAATTATCCTCTGTTTCTAACATGTGTACTTACCATTCTAGGAGTTGAGCTATCTGTTCTCTGAAACAATCCTGTTTTTCTGAAGGATGTTACTTAGAATGCTAATAATTTAGTGTTGATGCCAAAGACCACCAGGGATACACCTGGAAGAAAAACGAAAAGTTAGGTTTATTGAGTTTGCTGGAGCAAAGGAGAACGCCCTGGAGAGGAGCGGTGGGCAGGCCCTCTTTCAGGATTCAGGTTTATGTTGGGTGATTCTAGAGAGGGATGAGGAGAGCAGGGGCCAATTCTGGATTGGATGATGTCAAGAAGCAGGGGCAATCCGGCGACTGGGTATCTTAATAGATTTTATCAAGGAGGCTGGTGGATTAAAGGTGGGCTATGAGTAGTTATTAGAAGAGAAACCGCACTCTGTTAGTCAGAAGAGGGGATGTCTCATCATTGCTGAGGTTATGGAGTGGCCATTTCTCTATCTTGTTCCAAACATAGCAGCTATGTGGCCTTGTCTGAGCACCATTTATTTATTTTAATTAATTAATTAATTTTTGGCTGTGTTTGGTGTGTGTTGCTGCACGCAAGCTTTCTCTAGTCATGGTGAGCAGGGGCTACTCTTGGTTGCGGTGCGCAGGCTTCTCCCTGTGGTGGCTTCTCTTGTTGCGGAGCACCAGCTCTAGGTGCGCGGGCTTCAGTAGTTGTGGCACGCGGGCTTAGTAGTTGTGACGCACGGGCTTAGTTGCTCCGCAGCATGTGGGATCTTCCTGGACCAGGGCTTGAACCCGTGTCCCCTGCATTGGTAGGCAGATTCTTAACCACTGCACCATCAGGGAAGTCCCTTGAGCACCATTTATAGTCGTTGCTTTTGTTCAGCTGTTAACAGCACTGCTGGCTGCTGGCAGGGTCATTTTTCATGTTTTCAGTAGTTTCCTCACTTGTAAAATGAGAGGATAACATAAGATCAGTGGTTTTCCAATCCAAAAATGGGCAGAAGGCCTAAATAGACATTTCTCCAAAGAAGATATACAGATTGCCAACAAACACATGAAAGAATGCTCAACATCATTAATCATTAGAGAAATGCAAATCAAAACAACAATGAGATATCATCTCACACCAGTCAGAATGGCCATCATCAAAAAATCTAGAAACAATAAATGCTGGAGAGGGAGTGGAGAAAAGGGAACGCTCTTGCACTGTTGGTGGGAATGTAAATTGATACAGCCACTGTGGAGAACAGTATGGAGGTTCCTTAAAAAGCTACAAATAGAACTACCATACGACCCAGCAATCCCACTACTGGGCATATACCCTGAGAAAACCATAATTCAAAAAGAGTCATGTACCACAATGTTCATTGCAGCTCTATGTACAATAGCCAGGAGATGGAAGCAACCTAAGTGTCCGTCGACAGATGAATGGATAAAGAAGATGTGGCACATATATACAATGGAATATTACTCCGCCATAAAGAGAAACGAAATTGAGTTATTTGTAGTGAGGTGGATGGACCTAGAGTCTGTCATACAGAGTGAAGTAAGTCAGAAAGAGAAAAACAAATACCGTATGCTAACACATATATATGGAATCTAAGAAAAAAAGGTCATGAAGTACCTAGGGGTAAGACAGGAATAAAGACACAGACCTACTAGAGCATGGACTTGAGGATATGGGGAGGGGGAAGGGTAAGCTGTGACAAAGAGAGAGTGGCATGGACATATATACACTACCAAATGTAAAACAGATAGCTAGTGGGAAGCAGCTGCATAGCACAGGGAGATCAGCTCGGTGGTTTGTGACCGCCTGGAGGGGTGGGATAGGGAGGGCGGGAGGGAGGGAGACGCAAGAGGGAAGAGATATGGGAACATATGTATATGTATAACTGATTCACTTTGTTATAAAGCAGAAACTAACACACCATTGTAAAGCAATTATACTCCCATAAAGATGTTAAAAAAATAAATAAATAAATTAAAATTCTACATGTCTGGGAAAAAAAAAAAAAAGATCAGTGGCTTTCTAACTGTGCTCCCAAGAAGGTCCTGTGGGGGAGCTTTGGGGCCACCATAGGTGGCTTGGGGAGGCAGAATGGGCAGGGCTCCTGATGCCCTAACCTCCTCTTAACAGAGAAGCTATGCTCTTCCAGTTTTACGTTGGGGATTATGTGTTAAACCACATTTTAAACAAAGATTCCTTTGCTAAAGAAAAGCTTGAAAATTGCTAGAGTGGACAAGCTCCAAGGTCTCTCCATTGCTTCATGGCACAAAGAAGTAAAAGTTTGTCCTAAATTTATGCAGCTGATTGGATTCAGTAGCCTAGGTTTGCACCTCACCTCTGCCACTGACTTCAGAATTTTGCTTATTTTATTTATTTTTTCCCACTGTGTCAAGAGCTGGTGGGACAGCCACACAGGAAATTTATTTTTATTGAGTCAAACCTCATGAAAAGGATTGCATTTAAAAACTGAAACTTATATAAGTTTGGCTCAACAGTGTGGGAGGATAAGAATGAGAGAAGATTAGTAATGGAACCCATTTTTATCATCCAGTAGGTGAGATCTGGGGGACCATTGGCTTCACATTATTCCATGAGTGATCAACTGTGTAATAGGACAAATTTAACACAGATTAAACTAGGTTCTTATTTATTATACAATTCTTTTGGGGATAACTATGCTTCCATTAATTTTATGAGATTCATCCTTATATGTTTATATTATTAGCTACTTGCTTATTAGGTGTTTATTTTCCACTCTACTGTGGCAAAGTGGAATTTTCCCTTTATCCTATAGGTACAGTCTTCGCATATTTTAACTCTGTGTGCACTGTGGGTGCTGCAGACCCTAAAGTTTTGTGGTTATAATTTATGCCTTTATAATCATCACTGATCAGACTAGCAATTGATTAAGCTCATAACTTGTTCTAATTTGGACTTCCTTTGAGTTGACAACAACATACTAGAATTTATAGTAACGATGTTGGGTGATTCTGCTTTGTCTGGGGATTTAATTGCTGCTGTTACCCCTCCATATTATATCCTTTGCTCCCTCAGATATGAGATCTGGAGCTTTGAATGGGTATATAAACTTGGGGGAACAAAGGAAAAACTCATAATTCTATTTAGAATCTTGAAACAACTTATGAATGCACCAGGAGAGAGAACTCTGCTCTTAGAATCCATTCTTTGGTTGTCTGATTGAGCCAATTCAGCAGAAGGAAGGAGTGCACGCAAACCTGATTAGATTCTAGCTCAGCAGACTGTTGCTCGGTGAACAGGGCAAGAAGAGTTGGACATTACTAGGCTGTGTGTCTCAGTGAGGCATTGTGAGAATCACTTAAGTGAACAAAGGATGACAGTCTACTTCAGGGGTCAGCAAACTATGGCAAACGGGCCAAATCCAGTCTGCTGCCTGTTTTGTATGTCCCCTTACTAAGAATAGTTTTTAGATTTTTTTTTTTTTTTTTCAGTTCGCGGGCCTCTCACTGTTGTGGCCTCTCCCGTTGTGGAGCACAGGCTCCAGACGCACAGGCTCAGCGGCCATGGCTCACGGGCCCAGCTGCTCCGTGGCATGTGGGATCTTCCCGGACCGGGGCACGAACCTGTGTCCCCTGCATCGGCAGGCGGACTCTCAACCACTGCGCCACCAGGGAAGCCCGTTTTTAGATTTTTAAGTCAGTTAAAAAAATCAAAAGAATAATCATATTTCATGAGATGTTAAAACTATGTAACATTCAAATTCCATTGTCTGTAAATAAAGTTTTATTAGAATACAGCCACTCATTCATTCCTGTATTGTCTATGGCTGTTTTGTGCTACAATGACAGAGCTGAGTAGTTGGAAAAGAAACCTTGTACCCTGAAAAGGCCAAAATATTTACTATTTGGCCTTTTACAGAAAAGACATGCCAACCTTTGGTCTCTATGTTAGTGTTATACAAGAAAAAGTTTAAGAACTTAACCTTAATAAATAATCTCATTGAATTTTGACTGCTTGCTGGTGAACACTTATTTATTCTAATATTTTTCTGGGGGTATCCTTTGGAATCAGCATATCTGATCTTATAGATAGGACTAGACAGGGATTTGATTTAAACCTTTTTTTCTCCACTTCTGTTTCATTTAGAGGCACATTTTCCAATTATTGGACTGATCTTTACCGGTTTTATGGAAGAAGTCATATTCTGTATCCTAGTTATTACTTTCTCTCCCTGTTTCTGCTCGTGGGTGTTTTGCACATAGCCAGGTTTATGTATGTTGATTTAGCTCATAAGGACTCGGGAAGTGAGTGTGCTGAGGCTTAAAGGTATTGGAAGTAAGGAATGCATGGAAGAAAGACTGAATGCAAGGATGCAGAGTTCTGAGGGGCAGGAGAAAGGAGATAGAAGTCCTTAACAGAGTCATGATGATGGTCAGCAAGTGCAGACCAGCAAAATGCTGCTATTAGAAATTTCAGGGAACTGCTTGGATTGCAGTTGATATTGCAGGAAGGATAGAATCTGGAGTAACTGGGCAGAAAATGCATATTTTTTCCACTTCCCAGGTCACTGAAGGATAGAATGAATTAATCTTTGGTTCAGGGTAAATGCAGAGAAGAGAACCTGAGTTCTCAAGGAGCAAGGTTAACGTGAGAGTGCTCTTTGTTGTGAGCTCCCAAGTCTCAAGTCAGGGTTCTAGAGCGCAACAATCTGCTCAACTGTGGTCATGAGGTGTAATGACTGGAACTGGTGGGCATCCATAGCGATGTGGCGGGAGATGAGCCATGCACTGAGAAGAGTGTGCATCAAGCAGGAGCAGAATCTAAGTGTAGAATTTAGGACACGACTCTTAGTTCTGAGCGCTGACCCAGCCTATCCTTAGCCTTTGTTCTTCCCGGCTCCCCAGGAAGTCTTGGAAGCGTTTTCTCTCAAGTTCCAAGTTCTGAAATGCTTATCCTTGTTTCATCTGAGATTCACAGAGCCATTCTGAACAGTAACTTCTGTTAACTTAATAACTGTTTCCTTCTCCAACCACCCTCTTTGTTACCACTGTTTTTGGGGGATGAAGGATGCTTTTATGTTTCCAGGCATATTGCTTGCTCATCTAACCAAACATATTTATATCAGCCTGACTGCATGGCCTATGATCTTGCACTTCAGTATTATTCATTTGGATTGTTGGGTTTGATGGAAGAAGGAAATGGGTATGAGGGTGGCATTTTCAGCAGGAACAGCCGCCGCAATTTGGAAAACTTGCGTCCCTGTGTTCAAACAGTACAGGCTAAACCCTCCTGTGCACAACTGTGCAGATAACAGTGTGAGGGACCCTGTGGGGGCTGCTTGGGGATAACAGTGTTTCCCTGATCTGATTACAAGGAATGCTAGATGATGAATAATCAGCCCAGTAGATACTGCTTCCAGCAACTGCTTTGTAGTAATCACTCTTCCTGATGAAAGTAGCAGATTGTTCTGCAGACCAGTGAGCTGGGCTCTATGGAAACTGAACATACATTTATTTTGGAGAAACGTACGTTTAGAGCAGTCAGTAAAACCCCCCAATTTCATTTCCTTTATAGCAATGTTTTAAACAAGGGTCCCCCCAGCTCCTAGTTCATGGGGAGGGGTTCTTCAACCTAGCTCTTCAGACGGCATAAAAAGAAGCAATGAGACAAAACCAGCCCCAACACCCTTTCTTTAAGAAGAACAGAAATTTATCTTTGTACCTAGCATATGAATTTATTCTTGAGTTATGGAGGCCAGTAGTTCTCGGACTTAATGTGTGAAGATTCCTTAGGACATAGAAAGGATGCCTTCTTGTCTTGCTAGAATAGAAACGTTTGAAACCCCTCACCCAAGACTTCAGAGCAAATCTCTTTTAAGAGTCACAAATGTGGGTTGGAGTCCAAGTTCTCCTCCAGCTGAGCTGCGTGGACTTTAGTAAATCATTGAATTTCTCTGGAGGTCCAACTCCTTCATCAGTATCCATTTCACTTAAAAACTTAAAAAAATCATCAGTTTATTGTAGAAAAATCAGAAATGTCAAGGAACAAAAAGAGGGAACTAAAAGGTTATCAGAGATCACCACTCAGAGAAACCACTCTTAGAAGCTAGTGAATATCTTTTCATTTCTTTGTTCCCTCTCTCCCTCTCTTCCTTTTATCCATTTGTCCATCTATGCATCCATCCATCTACCCAACCATCCACCCACATTCAGTGGAATCATACTATGCATAGGGTTTGTATAATTTGCTTTATCTTCTCTGCAATGTTCTTGAATGTCTGTCTGTTACTGTGTGTGTTACCTTCTTGTTGTCTCCAGAAAGGAAGGTCTGAACAATCTAATGTAACTCAGTCATCAATTAATTTTTAAACTAGTTTATAGATACTTCAGTAATATAAAACCTTTATTATTGATATTTTGGTATTTGTCTCTCTCCTTTTAAAGGAAAAGGTAAACCTATCCCAGTCTCAGCCTCATATCTTCTATTTTTTCATAATAGATATTTTTCATTTTTTTCCAGCTATGTAATTTCTGGACAATCAATAACAGGAAGGAGTAAGATCCCATGTAAATTGGGGTTTGTGTATACCACAGATTCTTGGTGCAGAATGTTACTTTCGTGACAATGTTATGTAAACCTCTTCCTGATATTTAAAGTTTATGTTTTGTGTCTGTCCTCCGAGATTCTGGAGAGCCAGGAGTCCCATGTTTTACAGAGTGAGGAATCCCACAGGCCATACCCAGTGTTTTCACTTTATCAAAATGAATTTTTGAGTGTTATTTTAAAAATTTTGTATTTTCCCTTTTCAAAAAGTAACATGTTTTTAGTTTGTTCTCTGTATCTCTGAGTCTATTTCTGTTTTCTTATATTTGTTCATTTGTTTTGCTTTTTTAGATTACACATATAAGTCAAAACATACAGTATTTATCTTTCTCTGTCTAACTTATTTCACTTAGCATGATACCCTCCAGGCCCACCCATATTGTCACAAATGGCAAGGTTTAATTCTTTTTTATAGCTGAGAAATATTCCTCTGTGTGTGTGTGTGTGTGTGTGTGTGTGTGTGTGTATATCACAACTTCTTTATCCATTTATCCATCAGTGGGCACTTAGGTTGCTTCCATATCTTGGCTATTGTAAATAGTGTTGTTATGAACATTGGGGTAGCATATATCTTTTCAAACTAGTGTTTTTGTTTTCTTTGGATAAATACCCAGGGATGGGATTGCTGGATAGTATGGTAGTTCTGTTTTTAATTTTTTGAGGAACCTCCATACTGTTTTCCATAGTGACTGCACCAATTAACATTCCTACCAACAGTGTACAAGGGCTCCCTTTTCTCTATATCCTCACCAGCACTTGTTATTTATTGTCTTTTTGATATTAGCCATTCTAAAACGTGTGAGGTGATATCTCATTGTGGTTTCGATTTGCATTTCCCTGATGATTAATGATGTTGGGCATTTTTTCATGTGTCTCTTGGCCATCTGCATGTCTTCTTTGGAAAAATGCCTGTTGTTTCTCTGCCCATTTTTTCCCTCCAGTTTTATTGAGATATAATTGATATACAGCACTGTATAAGTTTAAGGTGTACAGCATAATGATTTGACTTATATACATCATGAAGTGATTATAATATGTTTAGTGAGAATCCATCATCTCATAGGATAAAAAATAAAAGAAAAAGAAAAAAATATTCCTTTATTGTGATGAGAACTCTTAGGATTTACTTTCTTAACAACTTTAATACATAATGTACAGCAGTGTTAATTATATTTATCATGTTGTACCTTATATCCCTTGTACTTACTTATCTTATAACTGGAAGTTTGTACCTTTTTTACTGCCTTTATCCAATTCCCCCTCCTCCCACCCCTTCCTCTGGTAACCACAAATCTGATCTCTTTTTCTATGAGTTTGTTTGTTTGCTTTTGAAGTATAATTGTCCTACAGCACTTATATTAGTTCCTGATGCACAATATAGTGATTCAGTGGTTCAGTATTTCTATACATTTCAAAATGATCACCATAATAAGTCTAGTTACTATCTGTAATGTAATACAAAGATATTACATTATTATTGACTATATTTCCCATACTGTACATTTCATACCTGTGACTCATTTATTTTGTAACTGGAAGTTTGTACCTCTTAATCTTCCTTACCTATTTCTCTTATCCCCCTACCCACTTCTGCTCATTTTTCAATCAGGTTGTTTGTTTATTTGATAAAGAGTTATATGAGTTCTTTATATATTTTGGATATCAACCCCCTATTGAACATATCATTTGCAAATATCTTCTCTCACAGATACAGAGAACAAACTAGTGGTTACTGGGGGGTGGGGGTAAGGTGAAATAGGTAAAGGAGATGAGGAGGTGAAAACTAATAGTCATAAAAAAAAAGTCATAGAGATGTAATATATAGCACAGGAAATATAGTCAGTATTTTTAATAATTTTGTATGCAATCTATAAAAATATCAAATTACTATGTTGCATACCTGAAACTAATATAATAGAGTAAGTCAGCTATATTTCAATAAAAAGTAACACATTGTTTGAAGAATATTTGGAAAAATACAGAAAAGTATGGAGAAGAAAATACAGAGGTAAGGTCATTTCTTTGTGCAGTTATATTGCATGTACAGTTACTTTTAAGTGAAAAATACTTATAATAAATTCAGATAGTATGATAATGAGAAGTAAGTTCTTTCCCACTGTCCACTTTCAGACTTCCTCCTCAGGGTAAACACTGTCAAAATGATTGTGTGTGCGTCCATATAGCTTCCTATTGAATTACACAGTCTTTAAAGACAGCGTTAATGGCTTCATGTTATTCCTTTGTGCAGATATGCCGGATTTCTTCTAGCATTATCTAATTAGTGGATATTCAGGTTGTTTCTAAGATTTATTATAGCATATCCTTAAAATATGTGAGGGCCAAATCCTAAGGTCTTTGTAAATCCCAAGTCTGTAAGTACCTCCAAGTTGAGAATCAAAGCATAAAAAAGGCTTTGCTTTACATTTTTGTAATCTCATAGTGATGGTTTTTCACTTGAAAAGGAAATAGCTCATATACTGTCCTGATGGTTTGTGGTCATTGAACAATATCTAGAATTGGCAAGCAACCTGCCTTTCCCCCCTACATTCAAAAGAAAATATTCCACTACATTTTTTATTCAAACTTCCCAAATCATCCACTCTATAAATTGACTAAGGAACCAGGCTACCTTCTGTAGCCTGTAGTTCAATATTTGAAATTGGGGCTGACGTGGAAAATTACAGCAATTGCTCTAAAAGTTTCAGGTTACTATTATTATCCCTGTAAACTGTCTTCAGATAGTTCAGCCAACGTTGGGTCTTGTCTCCATCTTTATTTGAACTCGTAAAATGTGACATTATAAATCCAGAAATTAAACAGCATTGCTAATGCAGAACTACTTCTGGAGGTGATGAATGAATGCTAACTATCATCCTTAAAATAATCCCCTAGACACCAAACATTTTCTGAAATGGTTTTGTTATAATAAATAATCTGCAAATCATCCTTTTATGGGCATGACTCATGCGTGCACAAATTCTGATGGTGTGATAAGATGTAGGGAGTAGGAACAATCCTTTCCCACTCTTCCTGGAGCCTTCCTGGTCACCAGAAAGGACTCAGGTAGTCCTGGTGAATGTAGAGTGCCTTGTATCTTCAGTATTTTATTATAGATAAGAGGTGGATTCACGACTTAGTAACTTTATTTCTCTAAGCGTTTCAAGGTTCTAATCTTGAAATTAAAAATGTTCTAAAAATGTTTTTACTTATACACTAGGCTTGTCATGGGCACAGATGGAATTGGGGTCTCCCTCGTGATTACATTTTAAGCTGCAGGAAGGCCCTCAGCTCTGTTTTACCCATCTCCTTGAACTCCTAAAATTCTACAGTTAGGAACACATTTCTTGGATAAAGAATTATCCATACAGGTATCTTCTTTTAAACTGGATTTACTGTGCAGAATGAGAGTTAAAATACAGATCTGTATCTTGGGATACAGCTGTCTAGATTACACTAGACACTGTCTAGATTGTACTACATTAACCTGTTGGACAGTGAAATCAGTATAAATAAGTTTACAGCGCTTAGAACAAATGTATAATTGATTGACAATGACTCTTAGCCTTGATTCTATTGCTTTGAGGATTCTGAGGTAGAATGAGTCTTTAATGGCATGGAATTTTGTGTTCCAGTAACAATTTCTGCCATGCGTTTAGAGGGAGGAAGCTGTGGCATTCAGGGTGATTTTTGGTTATGCAAAGGCCCAGGTCCTTTGACAATGGATGAATAGCCTAGTTTTTAAAAATAAAAATTGGGATACAAAGTATGGCAACAGGATTTTTATGCCACCTCTGGGTTCAAGAGGGAATAATTCAGATGTGGAAATAGTGGAATTTCTGGTATAATTTTTTGATTTGTGGGAACAACCAAACGTTTGAAGTGAAGACTGTCCTGGGAAATCCTTGGTTAACAAAGTATGCTGGATTAGCTGGATCCATAGCATTAAAGAAGTGCTCATGCTGAGGGAGGGATGTGAGACAGAAGGAAGGAGCTGTGATGTGACAGTGCTGGGGAAGCTCAGGCTTGAGCAGGAAATGCTTATGTTGAGACACTTCCCAATGTAGCTCCTAAAGTGAATCCTCATAAGCTGGCTTCTGTCCCTGTGTGGGCAAAATTTCCACTACTCAGGCTGTGAAGGCAGGTGTCTTCTCCAGATTGACCCTGGCCTTTAAAAGAACTCAAATGATTTTACCATGGTTAACCAAGGGAAAGATATACTGTCACCCACATCTGAGAAAACCAAACCAAACCAAACCAGAGCTGGAGGGGCAGGAGAGGTCTTTGATACAATTGTTTTATCATTAGTCCAACGTTCATTGGGTCATTGAGAAACTGAAAAAAATTTGAACTACTCACCCCTTCCCTGGGCTCCACTAGGCTGGTCTCAATTCCCCTCCTACACCCTCCGCTTTCCCAGTCACCCAGGGGTGCCATTTTAATGCAGAGCAGAGCCCAAAAGGACCCTATGCAACAAATATTGAAAATACCCTCTGAGAGTCATCGCAAACCTCCTTCCAGGTTTGTGGCTTTCGTAGCCCATCATAGTCTGGGTGCACTGTTACCTGGCATTCCGTTTGCCCTTTTCCCACCGGTGCTTGAGCCAGCAGTTGGCACTATTTGCCCCAACTGCTTACGTTTGTCCCAACCATTCCGGGGCCATGTACATAGCTGATGCTGTGTGAGTGAGTGCTTAGGGAGTGGAAGCACACCCAGGGTTCGGCTGGCTGTGGCCAGCCTTTGGCCTCGGAGTTCTTGGAGAACTCTCATTGGCTTCTGCTTGGCCTCTTGCCATCCTGATCAGGGAACGGGTACCCTTTTCTCTCAGATGGATCTAGATCTGAGTAAAATGGTGAACTAACCTCACACTTTTACGATTATTGACTCCTGGGGATTTTTTCTTCTTTTTCATATTCTTTTCCATTATAATTTATAACAGGATATTGAATATAGGTCCCTGTGCTCTACAGTAGCACCTTGTTGTTTATCTGTTTTATATGTAATAGTTTGTATCTGCTAATCCCAAACTCCTAATTTATCCCTCCCCCTGATTCCTTGAGATTTTGACTTAAAGAACTTACCTTGGAGTTGATAGGTGTTGATACAGAGACTATTCTTCTATTTCTTCTGGGCAGAAAACACCAGCTATTTGGTCCTTTTCAAGGAAAGAGTGAAAAAATAACCCAGCCTTCTGCAAAGGTGTACGAGTCAGTGGTGCCAACTCAATTTTACTTACGATGCCTCAAATTTCTAAAAAATCTTCCACCCTCTATCAAAGAAAAACCTAGTCTCCCACGTCACTGAAATTAGCTCCCACTTCTCATTTATGATGCTTTGGTCTTCCATATCCCCACATTCTGCTCTCCAACTTCTTCCGTCCATTTTCATAGGTCACTCCTAGAGATAATAGCACATAGGTCTCAGAATGGTTTAAAATGCATGAACTCATAAGACCCTGTCAGAACTTGGTTCCGCTTGTTCCAGGCTCACATTGCCATTGTGGGATCCTTTCTGGTTCCTCCTAAGTCATAAGGCCTCTCCTTCAGTCTTATCTGAATCTCAGGTCTGCCCTCCATGCCAAGTTAATACCTCTCTCCCTTTTTCAGGGTCCCGATTATAGATTGTACCTTTACTCAAGCATGATGTGAAGACAGGATTTCCGTAAACAACCACTTGGGAAAGAGATAATGGGAGAAAAAGGTGAAAAGATGCCTCTGTTGGAGTGGGAAGATGAGGAAGAGCAATAAAGAAATACAGATAAGAGAAGGCAAATTGGCCTATTTTTACCACTTTTGGAGAGTTGGCTTTTCTTAATAAGTAGTTTCATGCAACAATTTGCAATCACACTACCTTGGTCCAAATTTCAGCTCTACTACTTACTACTGCTGTGTGACTTTGGACAAGGCACTTAATCTCTCTGGTCTCAAGTTTTTCATCTGTAAAATGAGGTTAATGATAATATCTACTTTTTGGGTGGTCGTGAGCACAGTATGCTAGTTCATCAGGGCAGTCACTCCTCACTCAGGTTCTCCGGGCTCTTCAATGCAGGGGACAATCCAGGGAAGGAACAGTGGATTGAATCAAGAGGTTTGAGGATCAGAGAGCTGAAGTTCTCCTGCTGTAAAAAGAGGTACATAATGCAAAGTCTACCTATTTGCCAGGGCCGTGGTGGTGGAGGTCTAATGGGAGTGAAAACTATAAAGTGCTGTTCAGACCTTAATAGGAGTCATTAGATTACCTGCTCTGTTGATGGAGGGACCAGACCATCCTTATGAGAGTCTGCACGTGCTCCTCTGCTCATGCAGAAAAGACGTTCACCTTAAGCACATGGGTGTTGTTGCTATTACTGTTATTTTGAATCTTTAAGAAAAGTAGTTTGCAAAAGTCTTATGGCTTGCAGCAAAATATTTACGTTTACTTTCACTTTCCTGCAGAAACCCCTGCCAACTTGGTGTTAGTCTGGATACAGTGGGGAGTGAGTCGGAGGAGATGAGGAGAGCCATTGGACTGCAGTGCAGCTCTGAGCTATGAAGGAGAGAGGGAAGGAAGGAAGCAAGGTCTTAGTTCTAAGGAAGTTTAGAACAGGCAAATGGGGGATCTTTGACACAGACTCCTGTCAGCAGTCATGCCTCTCCCAGAAATGGGCCTGCCTTGGTATCTCTGCTGCTTTTAGTCATTGGCTGGGATCCATCTCAGGGGAAGGTGGCTTTGGTGCTAGCACAGTGATGGATTTCAGAGCACAGCAGTTAGGGGCCATTGGTCAACTGTGCTCCCTGCAATAGAAGATCTAAGAGATACATTGTCAAAGCCTCTATGGTGCCTAGTTTTTCAGGCTATTTTGTACGCCTTTGTAATCTCATTTATTACCCACATATATATCTGCATGAATATGCATCCATATCTACATAAACATTTATGGTTTCATGAATGGGGCCATATTTTACATTGTGTTTTACAACTTGCATTTTCATTGAATAATTTCTTATGCATAGCATGTCAGTACATATATATCTTTTACATTCTTTTTTTTTTTTAGAAATAGCAATTTCAATTTATCACTCTTTTTTTTTTACATTTATTGGACTATAACTGCTTTACAATAGTGTGTTAGTTTCTGCTTTATAACAAAGTGAATCAGTTATACATATACATATGTTCCCATATCTCTTCCCTCTTGTGTCTCCCTCCCTCCCACCCTCCCTATCCCACCCCTCAATAAGTGCTCATAAACATGAACTCTGTTCCCAAAAGCCCAACCCTATCTAATGCTAACAACAACAAAAACAGTACCTTTAGTGACTAAGTAAATTAGAACGTTTACTCTATAGAAGTATACAGGAGGAATCCATTTTTGTAGAACTTCTGTTTTTAAAGCCTGTGTGTGTATGTGTTGCCTCAGAATTTAAAAGGGAGGAGGGTAAAACTTCTACTTGGAGTAAGCACACTGCAGTTGATTGCTACTTAAGATGACAAAATACAAAAAAGCAACTGCTTGAGGAATCTGAAAAGTAAATAGAACAAGAAAATTGGGAAAGGCGTTAAAACGTGAAGAACAACTAATATGGTCTTTTTGTGTTTCTCATTTTTGTTTCTTCTTTATCTCCCCGCTATGAGACACATTAAACTGTATGATGGACACTATCATCAATATCTCTTGTAATCCCTCCTTCTGGCCAGAAGTCCAGGAAAAAAGCCACCTGTGAGCTCCAGAAAGTAGGGATAATTCTTCCTTTTCTCCTTTTTGAAATTCTCGTAACCCTGCTCCATAGCCAGCCCCATTTTTGCATTCTTTTTAATGACTGAATAGAGTTTCATTGTTTGGCTGTGCTTAATTTTATTCAACTAATCTCAATTGATTAGCTTTTGTGTTCTTTCTAGTTTTTCATTATTATAAATAAGGCCATAAACTCCACTCTCACAGGCATATCTGTATGTACATGTATAACTGTTTGAAGAGGGTAAATTTCTATCATTGTAACTGTTGAGGCAAAAGGCATGAGATGTAAACTTTTGATAGATACTGCCGAAATGATATCCAAAATAATTTCTACCAATTTGTTCTTCCATGAATAGTTACATGACAGTGCACTTTCATCCACTGCTGTAGCAACCCCTGGGTATTGTCATTCTTTTCAATTTTACCAATTTTATGAGTGAAAAATGAACATACAGGCTTTAAATGTCAGTTTAAAAGGGGCGTTCTAATGTCTATGATTTCTGAGGCTTTCTGTTGTTGAATCTATAGTGAGACCACCCTCTGTTAAGAGCCTGGGGTTTGGCTTATCTGGGTTTGGAACTCTGAATTCAGAAGCAGAGAAGCAAACTCTATAGGATCTCCTGTGCGAAATGTCAATCACCAACCCTGAAAAGGTGTCTGAAATGACACTGTTAGAGACTTGTTCCCTTTGAAATACGAGAAAATTTCAAAACCTACAGGCCTCTATTAAAATAGTGAAAATACTCTCTTTGACCCTCAGCTGTTGTAGTTTTTCTTACGACAGGGCCGAAAGTAAGCTCATCACAGGAGATGAATTGTGCCAAAGCACAGCAGTAGAGGGCTGCCGCTCGCTCAGGCAAAGCAGCGCCGTCTGTCCTGCTGTGGTAGCTTTTATTTAAGCATTACCTATGTTTACATCTTAAGACTTAAAATTTTAACATTTCAGAAATGCCAAAGCAGCAACGTATCCTTTTATTGATTATACAAGCAACAATGGGCTTTCTTGAAGACACGCCGTGCTTCGTCCTTGAGCTCACAAGCAGCACGAGGACATCTCCTTGTGTTCCCATCATTCTGATTATACTAAAGTAGTAGTGTTCTGATTATACTGAGGTCATTTCATGGATCAGTGCCCAAAGTATCCAGGACTGCCTGCAGTCCTGGCTTATTCGCCAGCCCTCGGTTTGCCGAGGGGGCTCATGGGTCACGTCTCCTTTCCATGTCCTCAGTTATTCCACTACACTCAGCTATAATCCAACATCTATGGTTTACAGATGGGAAAATGAAATTCTTTCCTAGAGGGTGCTTCGACCAGGGTCACAGAACTAGTTAATGACAGAATTTAGACTAAAATGAGATTTTCTGACTTCCAGGCTAGTACCCTGCCCTGTGAGAATACAAATAGCAGTTATTTTTATCATAATTACAGCTAGAAATACCGGTGTTAGCAAACTCCATGAAAATCAAGGTACTTAAGTAAAATAGAGAAAATGGAGGCTAAAGGCAATGCATGTTCAATATTTGAAGAATCATAATTTATATATTCATGTCACTGTGTAGCATATATTGAATCAAATGCTGTGGCTACAATAATTAAAAAGATAACAATGTTTGACTATCATGTTTTAGGGGAAATGCCTGTGATGCTTTGGCATTCTGACGAGTAATCTTTATGTGTAGTTACTCTGCATATATAAACACATATTAATAGGAAGTTTGGTGGCGTGGATAGCTTAAGTAGTTGTCAAAAGACCTTCATAATTTCCAATTTACCCTATTATGTGGCATCTAAACAAGTCACTCTAAACAGACAGTGCTTCTTTCCATGATTCCTCAGAGCTAGCTGATAGCATTCCTTTGATCATATCACACTTGTACCCTGGGATGTGATTTATTTTAATCTGGAAATCTGAATTCTTAGGGAGTAACTAGAATCTCTGGATAATTTTTTTTTTCTTTTCACCAGTCTTGTACTTTTTTATTTATTTATTTATTTTGCGGTACGCGGGCCTCTCACTGTTGTGGCCTCTCCATTGCAGAGTACAGGCAACCAACACGCAGGCTCAGCGGCCATGGCTCACGGGCCCAGCCGCTCCGCGGCATGTGGGATCTTCCCGGACCGGGGCATGAACCCGTGTCCCCTGCATCAGCAGGCGGACTCTCAACCACTGCGCCACCAGGGAAGCCCTCACCAGTCTTGTACTTTGAACCAAAAGACAAGAACAGTTCTGGTTAGGAAGGACCAAAGATCCTACTCCCTAACTGAAGATGGAAATTCTGGCCTCTCATTTCTGTTCTCATAGGAATATGTTAACATTAATCCTTTTGCCATGAGTAGTGAGTCTACTTTCCTTGTTTATATTTTTACTTTGAATCTATTCTGCACTCTCCTGAGTGATTTTAGTCCTTCTTTAGGATCTATCTTTTGTCAAGCCCCCATTTTTAAACTTTTATGTAACATCTTTTCAGTTTTGAGCCCTGAGACACACTGCTATTTTTTCTTAACCTTTTTATTGTAAACTAAAACACAGATAATAAAAGCCACATAAAGGAAATGTATGGCTTACAGAGCTATTATGAGGCAAGTATTCTTTTTTTTTTTTGGCCGTGCTGCGCTGCTTGCGGGATCTTAGTTCCCCAACCGGGCCATGGCAGTGAAAGCACAGAGTCCTAACTGTTGTACCACCTGGGAATTCCCAAGGCAAGTATTCTTATAACTATCACTCAGACTAGGAAACAGAACTTTGCCACACAGTCCAGAAGCTCCTCTGTGTGTCCTGCCACAATTTCTGTCTTCTCACCCTCTGAAGTAAATACTCACTGGGATTTTTATAGTAATCTCTTCTTGTATCCCTAAACAGTGTATTTTAGTCTTGCCCACCCTTTTTTTTTTTTTTTTGCTTTTAATTCTCTTTTAACCTACAGTGTCCTTTCATCCCTTTATTTTCCTTGTAATTTGTCTGTTGAAGAACCTGAGGCATCTGACAAGCATTACCACCACTACTACCCATTACTGTAGCATTATCCTTAGTCTGGATTTTGTTGATTGCATATTTTTGGTACAGTTCACCTAGCTCCTCTGTCCTTTGAATTTCCTGCAAGTTTTCAGATGATGCAAAGTATTTCTCAGGCTTATGAGCCCTTTGGAAGATGGTAGATGGTTGTGTAGTCTTTCATCAGGAAACACATAATGTATGTTGTTCATCTTTTTGTGATACTAGCAGCAGTCGATACTCAATATCCAAATCCATTAATTGATTGGGAATAGCAAGATAGTGAAATTTTCTTCTTTATTCTTCACTTATTAATTATAATACTTTTATAAAAAGGTGCTTGCCCTCATGTACTATTTTGTTACCCAGTGGTATAGCTCATATAAGAAAGGCTAGATAAATGCAAAAATGTACTGTGAGATTTACAACATGCATAGAAGTACCATGTATGCCAACAAAGCAAAAAGGATGTAATTATGTAATGTCCTTGTTCACCCCTTTTATAACCCTGTTCTGAAGTCTTTTTTTTTTTTTTTTTTTTTTTGCGGTTCGCAGGCCCCTCACCGTTGAGGCCTCTCCTGCTGCGGAGCACAGGCTCCGGACGCACAGGCCCAGCGGCCATGGCCCATGGGCGCAGCCGCTCCGCGGCATGCGGAATCCTCCCAGACCGGGGCACGAACCCGCGTCCCCTGCATCGGCAGGCGGACTCCCAACCACTGCGCCACCAGGGAAGCCCCTGAAGTCTTTTTTGTCTGATATTAATATAACCACTCCAGCTTCCTTATACTTATTGTTTGTATGGTATGTCTTTGTCCATCAGTTTACTTCTAACATCTATATCTTTATATTTAAAGTAAGTTTCTTGTAGACAGCATACAGTTGGTTCTTGCTTTCTTGTAATTAAACATTACAGTCTTTTCCTTTTTTTAAAGATCGAGATGTTTAGACTATTTACATTTAATATAATTATTTATCTGCTTGGATTTAAATTCACTCTCATTAGTTGATTTCCATGTGTTCCATTTGTCTTTTACTCCTTTCCATCCTCTTTTCCTACCTGCTTTTGGTTTAACTGAGCATTTTTTCTAGGATTGCATTTTATCTGTATATGGAGATATAGTTTTACTATAGACATATAGGATATAGATATGTACATATATACACACGTACATGTCTATATCTACATACACATAGATATAGTTATACTTCTTAGTTTTAGTTTCAGTTGCTCTAGGGTTTAGAAAACATATATTTAACTTACAGTCTACCTTCAATAATATTATTATGTAAGGGCCACTCTCATGTCTTCTCTTCCATCCTTTGTGCTATCATTGTCATACATTTTACTTCTATGTAAGTCTCACAATATATTTTGATGTTTTTTAACTTTAGACAGCTGATTATCTTTTAAGGAAATTAAAAATAAAAATTATATTTACTCTCATTTTAAAAGTAATATCCAATGCTATTTTATTTCTTATGTAAATCCAGATTTTCATCTGGTATTGTACTCCTTCTGCCTGAAGAACTTCCTTTAACATTTCTTATAGAACTGATTTGCTGACACTGAATTTTCTTATCTTTTGTTTGTTTGAAAAATTTTTTCCTCCTCTTCATTTTTTTTAACCTCCCCTTCATTTTTGATAGACAGTTTCACTGGGTATAGAATTCTGGAGTGACCAATTTTTATTTCCATTTTTTCTTTAAAGGTTTTCCTTTGGCTTATGGCTTGCATAATTTCGGATGAAACGTCTGTTACCATTTTTATCTTTCTTTTATGTGTAATATTTCCTTTTCAATTCTTCTTTGAAATATAGTTGACATACAGTATTAATTTCAGATGTACAATATAATGATTTGGGATTTATATGCATTATGAATTGATCACAAGTCTAGTAGCCAAAAAGTTATTGTAATATTATTGACTATATTCCATATGCTATACATTACATTCCCTTGACTTATTTATTGATAACTGGAAGTTTGTACCTCTTAATCTCCTTCACCAATTACACCCAACCCCTCTGACTCCCTCTCCTATGGTGACCACCAATTTGTCTCTATCACTGAGTATGTTTCTGTTTTGTTTTGTTTGTTCATTTGTTTTGTTTTTTAGATTCCACATATAAGTGAAATCATATGGTATCCCATTGTGTGTGTGTGTGTGTGTGTGTGTGTGTGTGTGTGTGTATGTGTATGCTACATCTTCTTTATTCATTCATTGGTTGATGGACCCTTAGTTTGCGTCCATATTGTGTCCATTATAAGTAATGCTGCAATGAACATAGGGGTGCATATATATTTTCTAATTAGTGTATTTGTTTTCTTCAGATATACCCAGGAGTAGAATTGCTGGATCAGATGGTAATTCTATTTTTAATTTTTTGAGGAAACTCCATCATGTTTTCCATAGTGGCTGCACCAATTTACATTCCTACCAACAGTTCATAAATGTTCCATTTTTCCACATCTTCACCACCACTCCTTATTTGTTGTCATTTTGATGATAGCAATTCTGAGAGGTATGAGGTGATGTCTCTTTCATTGTGGTTTTGGTTTGCATTTCTTTCTTTTTTTTTTTTTTTTTTTTTGCGGTACACGGGCCTCTCACTGTTGTGACCTCTCCCATTGCGGAGCACAGGCTCTGGACGCTCAGGCTCAGCGGCCATGGTTCACAGGCCCAGCCGCTCTGCAGCATGTGGGATCTTCCCGGACTGGGGCACGAACCCCTGTCCCCTGTCTCGGCAGGTGGACTTTCAACCACTGCGCCACCAGTGAAGCCCTATTGTTTGTAGATTTTTTTTTTTTTTTTTTTTTTTGCGGTACGTGGGCCTCTCACTGTTGTGGCCTCTCCCGTTGCGGAGCACAGGCTCTGGACACTCAGGCTCAGCAGCCATGGCTCACAGGCCTAGCCGCTCCGTGGCATGTGGGAATCTTCCCTGACTGGGGCACGAACCCATGTCCCCTGCATCGGCAGGCAGACTCTCAACCACTGCGCCACCAGGGAAGCCCTGCATTTCTTGATGATTAGTGATGTTGAACATGTTTTCATGTATCTGTTGGCCATCTGTATGTCATCTTTGGAAAGATGTCTATTCAGGTTCTCTGCCCACTTTTTAATCATACTGTTTGTTTTTTTGATATTGAGTTTTATGAGTTCTTTATGTATTTTGGATATTAACCCCTTATTAGATATATCATTTGCAAATATCTTCTCCCATCTAGTAGGTTGTCTTTTTGTTTTGTTGATAGTTTACTTTGCTGTGTAAAAGCTTTTTTACTTTGATATAGTTCCATTTGTTTATTTTTGCTTTTGTTTCCCTTGCTTGAGGAGATAGATCCCCAAAATTATTGCTAAGACTGATATAAAAAAGTGTACTCCTTATGTTTTCTCCTGGGAGTTTTATGGTTTCAGGTCTTATGTTTAAGTCTTTAATCCATTTTGATTTATTTTTGTGTATGGTATAAGATAGAGGTCTGGTTTGATTCTTTTTTCATGGAGTTCTCTCGTTTTGCCAAGATCATTTATTGAAGAGACGGTCTTTTCCCCACTGCATAGCTTTGTCTCCTTTGCTGTAAATTAATTAACCATATAAGCGTGGGTTTGCTTCTGGGCTCTCTGTTCTGATCCATTGATCTATGTGTCTGTTTTTGTGCCAGTACCATCCAGTTTTTTTTTTTTTAATAGATCTTTATTGGAGTATAATTGCTTCACAATACTGTGTTAGTTTCTGTTGTACAACAAAGTGAATCAGCCATATGCATACATATATCCCTATGTCCCCTCCCTCTTGAAACTCCCTCCCACTCTCCCTATCCCACATCTCTAGGTCATTGCAAAGCACCAAACTGATCTCTCTGTGCTATGCTGCTGCTTCCCACTAGCTATCTCTTGTACATTTGGTAGTGTGTATATGTCGATGCTACTCTCACTTTGCCCTAGCTTCCCCCTCCTCCTCTGTGTCCTCAAGTGCATCCTCTATGTCTACATCTTTATTCCTGCCCTGACACTAGGTTCATCAGTACCACTTTATTTTTTTCTTTTTTAGATTCCATATATATGTGTTAGCATACGGTACTTGTTTTTCTCTTTCTGATGTACTTCACTCCATATGACAGACTCTAGGTCCATCCACCTCACTACAAATAACTCATTTTCGTTTCTTTCTTTGGCTGAGTAGTATTCCATTGTATATATGTGCCAATTCTTCTTTATCCATTCATCTGTCAATGGACATTTAGGTTGCTTCCATGTCCTGGCTATTGTAAATAGTGCTGCAATTAACATTGTGGTATATGCCCAGTAGTGGGATTGCTGGGTCATATGGTAGTTCTATTTTTAGTTTTTAAGGAACCTCCATACTGTTCTCCATAATGGTTGCATCAATTTACATTCCCACCAACAGTGCAGAAGGGTTCCTGTTTCACTGCATGGTTTCCAGCATTTATTGTTTGTAGATTTTTTTTTTTTCTTTTTGCGGTACACAGGCCTCTCACTGTTGTGGCCTCTCCCGTTGCAGAGCACAGGCTCTGGATGTGCAGGCTCAGCGGCCACGGCTCACAGGCCCAGCCGCTCTGCGGCATGTGGGATCTTCCCGGACCGGGGCACGAACCCCTGTCCCCTGCTTCGGCAGGTGGACTCTCAACCACTGCGCCAGCAGCGAAGCCCTATTGTTTGTAGATTTTTTTTTTTTTTTTTTTGCGGTACACGGGCCTCTCACTGTTGTGGCCTCTCCCGTTGCGGAGCACAGGCTCCGGATGCACAGGCTCTGCGGCCATGGCTCACGGGCCCAGCCGCTCCGCGGCATGTGGGATCTTCCCGGACCAGGGCACAAACCCGTGTCCCCTGCATCGGCAGGCAGACTTTCAACCCCTGCGCCACCAGGGAAGCCCTGTAGATGTTTTGATAATGGCCATTCTGACCCGTGTGAGGTGATACCTCACTGTAGTTTCGATTTGCATTTCTCTAATAATTAGTGATAGCATTTTTTCATGTGCCTCTTGGCCATCTGTATGTCTTCTTTGGTGAAATGTCTATTTAGGCCTTCTGCCCATTTTTTAATTGAATTGTTTCTTTTGATATTGAGCTTCATGAGCTGTTTATATATTTTGGAGATTAATCCTTTGTCCATTTTTCATTTGTAAATATTTTCTCCCATTCTGAGGCTTGCCTTTTCATCTTGTTTATGGTTTCCTTTGCTGTGTAAAAGCTTCGAAGTTTAATTAGGTCCCATTTGTTTATTTTTGTTTTTATTTCCATTAATCTAGGAGGTGGGTCAGAAAGGATCTTGCTGTGATTGATGTCATAGAGTGTTCTGCCTATGTTTTCCTCTAAGAGTTTTATAATGTCTGGCCTTACATTTAGGTCTTTAATCCATCTGGAGTTTATTTTTGTGTATGGTGTTAGGGAGTGTTCTAATTTCATTCTTTTACATGTAGCTGTCCAGTTTTCCCAGCACCACTTATTGAAGAGGCTGTCTTTTCTCCATTGTATGTTTTTGCTGCTTTTGTCATAAATTAGGTGACCATATGTGCATGGGTTTATCTCTGGGCTTTCTATCCTGTACCATTGATCTATATTTCTGTTTTTGTGCCAGTACCATACTGTCTTGATTACTGTAGTTTTGTAGTATAGTTTGAAGTCAGGGAGCCTGATTACTCCAGCTCCATTTTTCTTTCTCAAGATTGCTTTGGCTGTTTGGAGTCTTTTGTGTTTCCATACGAATTGTAAAAATTTTTGTTCTAATTCTGTGAAGAATGCCATTGGTAGTTTGATAGGGATTGCATTGAATCTGTAGATTGCTCTGGGTAGCAGAGTCATTTTCACAATGTTGATTCTTCCAGTCCAAGAGCATGGTATATTTCTCCATTTGTTTATGTCATCTTTGATTTCTTTCATCAGTGTTTTATAGTTTACTGAGTACAAGTCTTTTGCCTCCTTCAGTAGGTTTATTCCTAGGTATTTTATTCTTTTTGTTGCAGTGGTAAATGGGAGTGTTTCCTTAATTTCTCTTTCTGATTTTTTGTTGTTAATGTATAGAAATGCCAGAGATTTCTGTGCATTAATTTTGTATTCTGCAACCTTACCAAGTTAATTGATTAGTTCTAGTAGTTTTCTGATGGCATTTTTGGATTTTCTATGTATAATATCGTCATCTGCAAACAGTGACAGTTTTACTTCTTTTCCAATTTGTATTCCTTTTATTTCTTTTTCTTCTCTGATTGCTGTGGCTAGGACTTTCAAAACTATGTTGAATAAGAATGGCAAGAGTGGACATCCCTGTCTTGTTCCTGATCTTAGTGGAAATGCTTTCAGGTTTTCACCATTGAGAATGATGTTTGCTGTGGGTTTGTCATATATGGCCTTTATTATGTTGAGGTAGGTTCCCTCTGTGTCCATTTTCTGGAGAGTTTTTATCATAAATGGGTGTTGAATTTTGTCAAAAGCTTTTTCTGCATCTATTGAGAGGACTATATGGTTTTTATTCCTTAATTTGTTAATATGGTGTATCCCATTGATTTATTTGCATATACTGAAGAATCCTTGCATCCCTGTGATAAATCCCACTTGATCATGGTGTACAATCCTTTTAATATGTTGCTGGATTCTATTTGCTAGTATTTTGTTCAGGATTTTTGCATCTATGTTCATCAGTGATATTGGTCTATAATTTTCTTTTTTGTGATATCTTTTTCTGGTTTTGGTGTCAGAGTGATGGTGGCTTTGTAGAATGAATTTGGGTGTGTTCCTTCCTCTGCAATTTTTTGGAAGAGTTTGAGAAGGATTGGTGTTAGCTCTTCTCTAAATGTTTGATAGAATTCACCTATGAAGCCATACGGTCCTGGACTTTTGTTTGTTGGAAGATTTTTAATTACAGTTTCAATTTCATTGCTTGTGGTAGGTCTGTTTATATTTTCTAATTCTTCCCAGTTCAGTCTTGGAAAATTGTACGTTTCCAAGAATTTGTCCATTTCTTCATGGTTGTCCATTTTATTGGCATATAGTTGTTTGTAGTAGTCTCTTATAATCTTTTGTATTTCTGTGGTGTCAGTTGTGATTTCTCCTTTTTCATTTCTAATTTTATTGATTTGTGTCATCTCTCTTTTTTTTTTTTTTGATGAGTCTGGCTAAGGGTTTATTAATTTTGTTTATCTTCTCAAAGAATCAGCTTTTAGTTTTTTTGATCTTTGCTATTGTTTTCTTCATTTCTATTTCATTGATTTCTGCTCTGATCTTTATGATTTTTTTCCTTCTACTGACTTTGGGTTTTCTTTGTTCTTCTTTCTCTAGTTGCCTTAGGTGTAGTATTAGGTTGTTTATTTGAGATTTTTCTTGTTTCTTGAGGTGAGATTGAATTGCTTCCTTCTTAGAACTGCTTTTGCTGCGCCCCACAGGTTTTGGGTCATTGTGTTTTCATTGTCATTTGTTTCTATGTATTTTTTTATTTCCTCTTTGATTTCTTCAGTGATCTCTTGGTTATTTAGTAGAGCACTGTTTAGCCTCCATGTATTTGTGGTTTTTACAGTTTTTTATCCTGTATTTGATTTCTAATCTCATAGCGTATAATTTCTATACGGGTACACGGGCCTCTCACTGTTGTGGTCAGAGAAGATGCTTGATATGATTTCAATTTTCTTAAATTTTCCGAGGCTTGACTTGTGACCCAAGACGTGATCTATCCTGGAGAATGTTCCATGTGCACTTGAGAAGAATGTGTATTCTGCCACTTTTGAGTGGACTGTTCTATAGATATTAATTAAATCTATCTGGTCTACTGTGTCATTTAAAGCTTATGTTTCCTTATTTATTTTCTGTTTGGATGATCTGTCCATTGGTGTAAATGGGGTGTTAAAGTCCCCTACTATTATTGTGTTACTGTTGATATCCCCTTTCATGGTTGTTAACATTTGCCTTATGTATCTGCTGGGTGCATAAACATTTATGATTATTATATCTTCTTCTTGGATTGATCCCTTGAGCAATCTGGTTTTCCCAGGATCTTTTATTGAAGAGACTGTCTTTTCCCCACTGTGTAGTTTTGTCTCCTTTGTTGAAAATTAATTGACCATATAAATGTGGGTTTGCTCTGGGCTTTCTGTTCTGATCCATTGATGTACATGTATGTTTTTGTGCCAGTACCATCCTTTTTTGATTGTGTGGCTAAGGAGGTCAGAAGCCCTTTTGGTAGCTTAAAAAGAGGTCTGTATCTTCAGAATTGGGAGAGAAGAAAAAGACCAAAATCAAGATTAAATAGATTCCTGAGCTTCAAAGACAATTGATTATACAGCTGAGGCAGGTCTGTTATGCCAAAGTCAGGCCCCTGGTTGAGAAAATTGTCCTTTTTGATTACTATAACTTTATAGTGTAGTTCAAACTCAGGAGTGGGATTTCCACTCCAGTTTTATTCTTCTTTCTTAAGATTGATTTGGCAAATTGAGTTCTTTTGTGTTTCTTTATAAATTTTAGGATTATTTGTTCCAGTTCTGTGAAAAATGCCTTTGGCATTTTGATAGAGATTGCATTGAATCTGAAGATTACTTTGGGTAATATAGACACTTTAACAACAGTAATTCTTCTAACCCATGAGCACAGTATAGCTTTCCATTTGTTTGTGTTGTCTTCAGTTTCTTCCATTAGTATATTGTACTTTTCAGAGTGCCTGTCTTTCACCCACTTGGTTAAATTTATTCCTAGGTATTTTATTCTTTTGATGCAATTGTAAATGGGATTCTTTTCTTAATTTCTCTTTCTGTTAGCTTGTTACTAGTGTATGGAAACACAACAGATTTCTGCATATTAATTTTGCATCCTGTAACTTTACTAAGTTCAGTTACTAGTTCAAATAGTTTTTTGGTGGACTCTAGGGATTTTTTATATATAGTATCATGTCGTCTGCAAATAGCGACAGTTTTACTTCTTTCTTTCAATATGTACATGATAATCAACTTGATGAAAACCAAAGATAAGGAAAAGATCTTGAAGACAGCCAGAGAAAAAAGAAACTTTAGGCTCTCAGGTCAGAATAATGGACTAGGAAGATCCTGAGCTTACCTGCTCCCACAGACATACCAAAACTCGCACTACATATAGAACAACATCTCTGAGAACAACTGAAGACTAGCAGAACAGACTTTCTACAACTAAGGATGTAAAGAAAAGGCCACAGTCTGGTTTGGTTCTGTTGATTACTTTATGCCTTGATGATGTGTGACTGTGTTTCTTTTTTGTGTGTCTCATAATTTTTAAAATTTGATCCTGGATGCTGTGTATAGAATAGTGAGAATGAGTAAAATAGAATTTATGTCAGGAAATGAGCAGTCCTCTTTTTATGTCAGGCTTTTAGTGGGAGGTGGTTGAGTTAATCTAGTCAATAGTTAAACTTTTGGGGGGTTATTTTTATAGTTACCTTTAGTCTACCCGAGACCTCAAATTCCTTCAACATTAGGCTGCTGGTACATTGTGTTCCGTGTGGGCCCTGAGGCTGCAGCAGGATTTTTCTCAGAATTCCAGTCCACTCTCAGCTTCCATTTGTTCTTGCATGCCTGTGCCAATGAGGGGGTCTCTCTCCATACTCTTGCCCCTTCTCAGAGGCAAACTGCTGTTACTTGTTTCTTATTGGTAGGATTATGATAGGGTCAGGGTTTAGGGGTTTTTTTGGTTTGTTGGTTTGCTTTTTGTTTTTCAGTATCTTTCCCTTTAAAAACTCTCTACAGAAATTTATAATGGTAGAAGTTTCCTTTTGAGAATCTCTAATACTTGAAAAGTATCTTCCCTTTCAGATAGTCTAACCCTGGGATTCCACTTATATTAAGAAAGTGTCTAGGATACATGCCCAGTTATACCAAGATTCTTATTTATGGTATATACAATTGTTTCTTAAGATTTCTATCACAACTGTTTCATGGACTACTACTTTCTTATTGGTCAAAGTATGGAATACCTGTTTTCTTAACTTTTTGAAAGACAAAATAGCAGGAAAGTCATATACTAAGTCCTTCCAATTCTTTTTGGAAGTGTGAAGAGTTTAGATAATAAGTGGAGTCAGAAATTTTTGGAAGTTCTGCTCTTGGTAGAAAATGACTTCCAAGGAGGTGGGCTTTGATAATGTCAGACAGATTTGGTTTAAAATCTTGGTTAGCTGTGTCACTTTCAGCAATTTAATTACCCTTTCTGAATCTCAGTTTGCCATCTGAGAAATGGAGACAATTGTATTTATTCATTTTTGCAGCAGCAGGTATTTATTAGGTGCTTTCTAAGTTACAGGAATTGTTTTAGGTTCTGGTAATACAGCAATGACCAAACAGACAAAAACTCAGCCCTCAGGGAACTTGTATTCTGTATTCGCATAAAGGGCTTATGAAGGTTAAATAAGTCCTAATGTAAGTTTCCTAGTTCAGAGCGTAGTTGCTCTATGAATGCTGGTTCCCTTCTGCCTCATTTTAGTAGATGTTTCCTACCACTTCTAAAATTGATACCTTTAATTTGTTGAGCTCTTTGGCTTTATTATTTCAGTAGTCAATGGTTTCCCAAGCAACAATAGCCTAGGCAATATAATTAAGGCATAAATCAACACTACAGTTTTGTTCTGACTCACAGCAGCACTAGCAGAGTCTCTACTGTTTTTGTTCCCAAATGTCTCAAGTCTCTTCTAGAGAGTCACCCAGAGAGTCCCTAAGTGCCTGTCTCTCCTGGCTAGATCATGGCATTCCTGCTACCTGTGGCTCCCTTCCCATGGCCTACTGCCATATTCTTCCCTGCCCTAAATGCTTCTAACTTGACATTACCCTTATTGGGAAGGCAGTAACTTTGCTCCATTTGTGGTTAAATTCAGAGTGTATGACATTGCATTGGTGCACCTCTCTCAGCTTTTTGAAATTAGGGCATGGGATAGATTGACCTTATTTTTCAATTCCCTTCAATGACCTTACCTTTTTCCTTTTTCTTTTTTTCCTGAAAAGTACAACTATTGTTTCGTTTGCTCAGAATTCCTTCTCTCTTCTTCTCAGATATATAATCCTTTTCTTTTGTAAATGCCTATTTTGTCATTCCTATGGTTCTAATCTATATGTGTGGGGGCTACCATGTCATAGGTTCCTGGTCCCCTAACAATCTAGGGTGGCTACTTTTAAATCACAGCACTATGCTTACCTGGTCACGGTTACGAGGTCCAGGTCTGGCTATAAAATTCAAGACTCAAGATTCTGGACTTTTAAAGGTGAAATTGACAAAGGAGCTTGAATCCCTTTATAGTAGTGAAGTTGTGGGATTGATTGAAAGTGTTGCCTTCCCTCATTCAATATACTGTTGAGGGGTTAATTGAAAGGCATTTTATTTCCTAGTTACTTGGGAAGTCTTGACCTTTGTCTTGGTAAGTTTGGGCTGTTAAAACTGATTACCACAGACTGAGGAGCTTATAAAAAACAGACATTTATTTCTCACAGTTCTTCTAGGTTGCAGACTGCTGGCTTCCCATGGTAACCTCATATGGAAGAGAGAGGGCTAGCTTGCTCTCTGGCCTCTTATTATAAGGGCACTAATCCCATTCATGAAGGTGCCACCCTCATGACCTAATTACCTCCCAAAGATTCCACCTCCAAATACCATCACATTGGGATGAGGGTTTCAACATGGGAATTTGGAGAGGGACACAAACATTCAGTTCATGGAAACCTCTGAGATATAGTTTTTTTTTTTAATATGCCTAGAAAAACATTTCTAGATCTCTCTGATTCATTGTAGATATACAGCTTAAGCTCTTGCTACACACTACTTGCTCCTTAGAACATCCTGTGAGGAAATTAGGACAGATACAATCTCAGTTTCTCTCTCTCCCTCTCAGTCACACACTCACACCCTTACACGAGATTAAAAGTGGCAAAATGCTTTGTCTGATGTCACATAAGTAGAAATTGCAAAGTCAAAATTATAACTCAAGATACCTGATTTTAAGTTGTGTGTTCTTTCTGCTGTACTATAATGACTCCTTATGACTTTTATAGTCTCTATTAGGAAAATAATATCCAAATATGTTGCCTGATTTTGCCTCAACATTGTACCACTTTTGTATCTCATCATTTTTTTAAACCTTATCTAAGTACTTCCTTAGCATTTTCCTCCTTTGGCTTCTAGATTTCTCTGCATATTTTTTGATCCATTATACTGCTCCTCATCTATCTCTTACCAATCCTTGGTCATTTCCTGGAGGTTCTATCTCCTATTAGTGTCTATGTTACTGGTTCTTACTGACTACAAACCCGGGTATGTAGATGCCTGAGGTCTTCAGGTTATTCTTGGGCTGCTTTGAGTTTGGGTGCTTTGGGCTGCTTTGTGTTTCCTTGCAACAGAGGATCATATTCAGGGAAAAGGATCTAGGTTTTCCATAGCACGGAAGAGAGATGGTACAGAAAGGGGAGTAGGAAAGTTGACAAGCAAAAGTCCCCCTACAACAGTCATGTTCTTTGCAGAAGGCAGGCTTGGTTGACTCTAAGAAGCAGTCACTCCCTGTTCTTACTTGGCTCGCTGGCCTGTTCTGCTAGATATGTGGTATTGATGAAGTCAAGATGCAGGTATAATACCCATATAACCATCTTCCCTCTGTTTCAGAGTCATAGACACCCCAACACAAGACAGACCCAGGAGGGTTTAAGCAAAGACAGAATGGTGTCAATAGTGAAGGGGAGAATGGCCTTTGCACACACAGAACATTGGGGAGCTCCTTCTTGTCACCACTGGAAGGCTTTGGGATCCTTCTTAGGGCCATTGCTTTTTCTACTATTGCCTTTTATGCAACTAAGAATAATTTATTTGTAAGAAAGTATTCCTGAGTGAAAGAATGCTCGGTATAAGTACTGAATTTGTCAGCACGGTGGTTTAAAAATAGGTCCTGAAATTCTTTGATATCTTTCCCTCAATTCCAGATGTGGAGCTTAGTTACCCTTCCCTTGAGTTAGGGTTGGACTTAGCAACTTACTTCTAATGCTAGGATATGGCGGAAGTGATGGTGTCTGATGTCTAAAATTGGGACATAAAAGGCATAGTGACTTCCTCTTGTTCTCTTTCTTGGATTATCCACTTTGGGGAGAGCCTGTTTCCCCATTCAGGAAGCCTAATGGAAAGACCCGTGTGGCTAGGAACTGAGGCCTCCTGCCGATAGTCACGTGAGTGAGTCATCGGAAGCGGACTGTCCAGCCGCAGACAAGGCTTCAAATGACTGCAGCCCTCACTGACATCTTGGCTGCAGCCTCAGGAGAATTCTCAACCCAGACCCAGTTAAGCTGCTCCTGAACCCCTGACCACAGAAACTGTAATAGGAAATATTTATTTTTAAAATCGACTACATTTGGGGGCTATTTGTTATACAGCAATAGGGAAACAGAATTTGGTCATGTTCATTTGGACTTGATTTAGATGCCCATGTCCTGGATTTTGAGTTGATGACATACAGGGATGAGACATCTGAGGGATCTTGGGAGGTGAATCCATTCTGCATGTAGGAGGATTGTAAGTAATTTCTGACCAGAGGCCAGCTGTGAAAGTTTTAAAATGTGTCCACAAATTCTTTGATGCTCCTGTCTTCAAACGTAGGGCCTAATTCTCCTCCCCCAGCAATGAATGGCTAACATACCTGGCTTCTTCAGGGGTGGATTCATGGGTGTTCAACCTGTGCAGTTGCAGGGTCCCCTTGCTCAGAAGGGTTTTGCACTTGGCTTAATGCTCAGTTGTCCCATGTTGAAGTTCTTAATAATTTTTGAACAAGGGACCTCACACTTAAAAATTTTCACTGGCCCTCACAAATTATGTGGCCATTACTGAGCTGCTTCTTTTGCCCTAACCTTGAGGTCACTGGCCTTTCTTGATAGTCAGCTTTCTTTCTATCCCCAGAGCCCTAGCAAACTCAATTTCTGTGGTCTTTGGGAATGTGGGACATAGCTATTTGCTTCACTTCACCTCAGGAAAAAACCAATTTCTCCTGGTCCTTTGAACCATCAGCCCAACTGGTGACCACAGAACTCTGAAGTCTTACTTAGTGAATTCCATCGTCAATGTCTCTTGGTCCCCTGTGGTCCTCTCTGAGCTCAGGTGGCACTTCATTTAGCCAAATCCTGATTCTCCTCATTTCTTCCTTCCTCTGTTTCTTTCTTGGACCACAGAGCATCCAAAACCTGTTATTATTATTATTTTTTCCTCCAGGGACTACCACACCTTTCTTCACTTTCTGGGAAACACTTTTCCAAGCTTCTGAATCAGATTATTCATTGATAACATTAGCATTTAACTTAATTACAATTAAGTATTGCTTTTATCCAGGTTGGACACATTCCATAATCCATAACAATTCTCCTTGGGAGAAGAGACTTCTGTTTCTGTGGCCTAGAGATTCACTCTTTTTGAGAATGTCCAAAGCTTCCCTAAAATGTCAACAAACAGGCTGGCTCCTGAAAATGATATTGTTTTTAGCTCCCGAGGAGCTGCTCCTTTGAGCAATAGCTCTCAAGCAGAAACTTATAGTGTGAATGTCTTCCTCACTCTGGTCTTAGCATTGTAGAATTCCTATACATGCTCGGAAACACTGAAAGCATCATAAAGTCAGGGCTTAGGCTGTTATTTTATCTTCAGCATTTTTTAAAAAATACTATGACAAATGTAATTTAACCTGCAAAATGGCAACTTGGGAGCTATTTGACATTCAGAGCCTGATTGGAGAATTTATGCCACGACTTAGTTTTTTGGTTGACCCAACTGTAAGCCATTTGACTTCCTCTTCAGAGCAAGCTAGTTAGAAAATAGGATGGAGTTTTAAAGGTGTGAGTGCTGTTTAAACTTGCCTCTCTCTCTAAGGTTTTCCCAATCTCCTCTGACATGGAGATGTTAAGAAGACATCTGGGTACACACTAGGAAAAAAACTCAGAGGAACTTTGAGGCTTTGGAGATGAGAGAGGGTTGAGGGCCTCATTAAGCCAGGTAGAATTTGTCCAAATGTCCACAGGGGGCAGTCTGGCCTTAATTAGGTCAATATTTATTCAGGCCCACATATAGGGTAAAGACTTTTTAATTTTAGCTATCTTAGTGGCAGACCCAGAGATGCATTGTTCTGTTCAGACCCCCCTTCAAAGAAGGACTTGTTACTAAGTTGTAAGGAATGTGGTTCACTGGCAGTCTCCTGCTATTTACGTCTTCAGATCCACCTCGGCCTTAGGGGAGCCAGACGCCCCTAATGGATGACATTGCTTCAAAGGGTCTCACTGGGCGGGCAGAGATGTTTGTTGTCCAATACGCATGATGGTCTGCCATCTCTCCCTGCCCGATCCTACCTCCTTCCTTTTCTTTTCACAGTTATTACTCTTCAATCTGCATTCTTAAATCTGTCCCAGCATCTATCTGCTTCCCAGAGGACCCAACTGACACAGTGGTTCCAGAAGTGTTTGAAGAAAACAGGTGGTAAGATGAGGTTTTGGGCCTAGATCACTCACTGCCTGGTTGGCAAGGAGAACCCTATCCCAGGTGCTGTGTGGGGGCACAGATAGTCTCTGACACAAGATGTTGGCCCAATTGCAAAAGCTTTCCCTGGTGAATTGAGAGGTATTCCAATGTACTGGTTTAGGCATTTGAAAAATACAGGGGAAAAACATCCGTACAAGGGAAATGGAACTGCCTGATTGTTCTTAAGTTGCATTGATGCTTATTAGAGGGATAATGAAAAGCTGAAGACAGTTAAAAATTGATAGCTAAGGAGGTCAGAAGCCCTTTTGGTAGCTTAAAAAGAGGTCTGTATCTTCAGAATTGGGAGAGAAGAAAAAGACCAAAATCAAGATTAAATAGATTCCTGAGCTTCAAAGACAATTGATTATACAGCTGAGGCAGGCCTGTTATGCCAAAGTCAGGCCCCTGGTTGAGAAAATTGTCCCTATCCTGACGCATGGGATGGGGACCCTTTGTTGCTTGTCTCCCATATGTTGACTCTTCAAACTCCTCTGAATTCTCAGAGCTTGCAGAGGTGGTCCCTTTCCCTAGTAAGAGCTAATATATACCTCTCTCATGAGAGAAGCCACTGTAGACCATTCTCCTGCAAGGTAACAGGCTTCACCCTGCCCCCATCAAGATAAGGCCCTACCTCTTCTCTTGGCTGCTATTCCTATAACTGGGATTAAGTCATAGCATGTCCCAGTTAGGGATGTCCTGGGTCTAATAAGGGAGGAATGGTATTATACTCTCAGGGAGTTATAAGACCTAGCCAGCAGGTACTGACAGGAGCTAGTGGAGTGCCCATGGTACTGGGTTTTGAGGGTTCTTGGGGGGCCAGAACATAAGATTGGGTAAAGAAGAGATTAATGGCTTGGAGGTACTTTCTTAGGACACAGATTTACTATCTTGGCAAAGACTCCAGGGCATAGCACAAACTCACTGCTTGAGTGGCTTCTAGAAGCCAGAGGAAATGATAGCCCATGCTGAGCGAAGTAGAAATGCCAGCATTATCATTGCCGATACCAGAGGAAGGAAACAAAAATCTCAGGGAAGTGGGCATGCTGGAGTGGAGATATGTGAGGCCCGAAGATCCACCAGAGCATTATGTTCTATGGGCAAAGGACACAAACTTACTAAGGCCACCAAGAGGGTGCACTTGTAAAAGGTGCCCCAGCATCATTAGGCATGTCAGTGTTGGCTCTCTTTTGCAGAGCATGCCTGATAGTAGGAGAAGTTAGCACAGAACTTAACTAGTTGATAACAATGGGGTTTCGAAGGTACCACATTCCAAATTTAAGAGTGGTGCTTGGGCCCATATACTTGGTGACATAAGAGACCACCATCTTCGAATGGGCTCCAAAACAAGAAAGGCATCGTAGCCCGTCCAGGGTGCAGTACAAGCAGGTCTGTTGCTCGGGCTAGTTGATCTGACAAACCCTATCGGTGTGAGAATAAAAGTGCAGACCCCTGAAATTCTGGAGTAAGGCCATATTGCCTTTCGAAAAGCAGCCTAACGGTACCTTGTAAAGACAGACTACTTGTTGATGAGGGCACACGTAACCATGAGTTCAGAACTTCCTATCATTTGCAAGGTCTTGCTGAACCTCCGAGCCATAAAAGCAGGTGTACCCAGCAGCAGTCCATTGTAAATTGGCAGCGGTACATCTGGGATCTAGAACAAGCAGGATCTATGAGTGAGTAGCCCAGAGCCCTACGGTATTGACCGGAGTTGCACCAGCAGCCCTTTGCTTCCCACATACTTAGGGCACTTAACATATTGCACCACCCAGAAACAGTGGCCCAGTAGAGTGTTGGAACAGTCTGCTGTAGGTGCAGCTGGAACACTCTGACGACATGGGGCCATCCTTCAGGATGCTGTACACACACATTAACAGAGCCCTCTATGTGGGACTACGTCCCCCAAAGAGAGACAGAATACATGGGTCCAGGAAGCAATTTAAGAAGATGGATTGAAATGCATTTTGATAACGATTTATTTAAAAGAAGGAGGCTTATTAAGCAAATTAATGGTTAAAAAGGAAATGTTTATTTAATGACAATGGAGGACAATTTCCCTGATACTTTATTACCTAGAGTGCTACGTTTACATGTATGCTTTATGTCCCCAGATTATTTACATTCTGAATTTACTTATGAGAAGGTTTAATGTACCAAAAGTAATGGAAAAGGGCTTAACGTATAATCTTTGAAAGAAATAACATTTACTTCTCCAAGTCTGTTGTAGAAGTGAACTTTTACTGATACAAAAACTATATTCCTGTGCAATCCCTGAATTAGATGGAAAATGACGACTTTGGTGAAGTGAATACATCATTTCTGGGGCTCCTTTTAGGCCTTTGGGAAACATTAGGTAACTGGTACACATGGGAAGGCTAAACGTTAGCAGAACTACGAAGAACCAGAAGGCATAAAGATATCAAAGTAGTTTGATTGACTCAGGGTTACATGTAAACTCCTATTTAAACTTATATGGAATCTTCTTTTCTCATGTAATAAAAGGTTAACCTTTGAGTTTTTCTTTTCAGAACCTTCTAGTGCCTAAGCATGTTCCTTGGGAAATAAGTGATCATCCACAATCTCAAATCTTGGTGGGACAAGTTGCTATAAGTAGATACAGTAAGGAGTAAAATTATAATACAGAATTAAAGGGCATAGAAGGCACATGGAGATTTGGTCAAGTATACATTGCCTCAAGAACAACCCGTTTTTTTGGTTGTTGTCATAACTAGGTTCTTGAGGCAATCAATAAGTTAATATTTATTGAGTGCCACGGTGCAAGTCTTCCCCTGTGTCAGGGGCTATGGAGAACACAGAACTCTAAAAAATGGCCTCTGCCTGCAAGTAGCTTATACATTGTACTCGCTCAGAGTAAAACATATGAATACACAAAAACATTAGTGAACAACCTAACATTTTACATGATTAAGTGCTACATTCTATTTAAGAGAAGGTAAGGGCTTGGGGTACCCAAGTCAGCCATTGTGGCTGCTACACTCAGATTCCCTCCTAGGTGCAATGCTCGGGACCATATGATGGGCTTTGTGTGGTGTGACTGTTGATTGGATTAGAGGTGGTCACATGGCCCCAAGGCAGCCAGTCTGTAGGTCAGCCAGCTACCTATAATATGGCCTGATGCAAACCACAAAACAACAACAAGTCAAAGGAGCCGGGTCTGATTCTTCTGGAAGTTTGCACCAGGAACTAGTGAGAGACTGAACATTGCGAACTGAGAGCTGAGTCTCATGTTCTTTCCTTCCTTCTCCCCTGGGGAGACAGGAACAAATGAGTGAAGAAATTCTAAGTCAGCAAAGGCTTTAACGTTGGGTAGAGATAGATGGGGAGCAGAGGGTGAGGAGGCCGGTTGGTAGAGAGACATGGACACATGGAAAGTTGATGTTGATGGCAGGTCACTTTACATGCCTTAATGAAGATCCATGAAATTCTCCCTTGAGTTACCTTGGACCCATAATCACCTGCGGGGAGGTCTGGATTTTGTTTTTCCTGGGACTCCTGTGCTCGCACCTCCTTTCAGTGAGCCCAGTGTCACTTGAAGTAATTTGAATGAGTTTCAATTTCTTGCAACCAGATAAACTTAACTAGAGCAGTGCTATAGGAGATTGGAGGGAAAGTGAAGGCTATAGGTAGAGAAAGAGGTGTTTGATTTGTGTGGAGAGTCTAGGTGTTTCTCTGTGATTTTCTTCTTTCTTCAGAAAAAGCTTATGGGCTCCAAAAATTCTGGTGCATTTTGAGGTCCAATGAATCCAGAGTTTACTGCCATTCATTCACCAGTGACAATGCACTGATTGTTCTCATGTACAAAAAAGGTAGGCTTGCTAGGTTTGAGCCCAAAGTCAGAACTTTCTTCCATTAGGTATGGAATGTTATTGTACGTTGTGCCTTTAGCCCTTAATAGTACAGCTCTAATTGTATCTATTATTAAAGTATCAAAACAGTATTTATGAAAATTACCATTTTTTAAAAGCAGTAGAGGTGAAGGTCTTAAAATTTTTTACTACAGATTAAAAATAACTGAGGTTTAAAGAAATCCATGAGAGTGATTATTTTTTTATAGGTCAATGAGGATAAAACCTTCCATAGGTGGGGAATCCTTCATCTAAGTGTAAGGGAGCCGCAAAGTTAACAAAGTTAGCAAGAAACTCTGCAGCACTGCTGAGTCCTGTGGGTCTCATTTTGCCTGGGTTTGATATATGTATTACAAAGGAAGCCCCATTAACAACTGCTCTCCCCTCTGGTTGACGAAGATGAAAAGCTTAGCGATCCTGAGCGTGGAGAAAGCAGGCTTTTTTCTCTCTTGACAGATTATATTCCAAGCAATCTGCTGAGAGGGGGAGGAAGGCAGGTCTGGAATAAAAATAGAGCCACTTTAATTTTGAAAATGGTAAGAGAAAATTAAAATAGCAAGAGCAAGAGCCAGTCCCGGAGGCAGACAGTTGTGACCCAAGCACTGATGAAATAGACAAGGAAAAATGATTACAGGAAAATGTGAGGGTGATGTGGAAGGAACTCTCCTACTACCCCACATCATTTACTTGTCAAATCTCTACAGTCAGCCCAGGCACAAGGTGTGGACCATAGGAAGTCTGGGATTGGATATACACGGGGGAATATTTGTCATCTTTCTCAACTGTGAAAGATTCTCTTCCCTGATCCTACACCGCCACACAAATTCCTCCCAAGGTGTTCGAGGCGGGGCTCTAATGGTGAGGGTAGGGTACTCAGGCTAGCTAAAGTCACCAGGATGGCTGTAGGGTGGAGTAGAGTATTCCATGAAGACTTCCGAGCTCCTGGGAGTCTTTTTGTACTTTTTCCACAAAATGGTAGATTTCTCTGCCTAGGAAAAGTCTTATTTAATTAGAGGAGAAGCAGCCATGGAATTGTGGAAAAGAAATGCTAGAGACAAGTAGCTCTTGCTTTGGTGTGTACCTAGACAGGTGAGGTGAACAACTGAAAGTACCAAGAACAGCAAGAAGAAATCTAGTTCAGCCTGCCTAGCCGTGAAGCAAACTTTTCCTCAAACAGCAGAATCAGCTCAGCCTGAATTAAGACCCCAGGAGGGGTATTCAAGTAGATCCTTCAGTCTAGATAGGGAGACAAAACATATTTGTATATGTGCATATGTGCATATGTGTGTAGAAATAAATTAAATATTGTAGAACACCATAAAATCAAAAGTAACCTTGCTTGGTTTAGACAATTAGTGATGCTTGAGTTCTGAAGGGGAAGATATTAGCAAGGTTTAGAATAGTCTGAAGGTTTGGGGGATTACCTCAGCATGAGCCCCAGCTCCCTTCTCTTGCCACTTTTGCATTCTGTCTCTACCTGTCCCTCCACCTCAGTGCAAGAATGAGCACCTTGGACCATATGGACAAGTTCAATTTTATAGAATATAAAGTTTGAGGGGAACAGAGGCTGGGGTAGTGCGTGTGGCTGGGAAGGTAACAGTAATGGTAATGGTAAGGTTGATGATGATAGCTAATGTTTAGGCAGTGCTTCTAAGCACTTTAAATGCCTTAATAATTATAATCTTTTAAACAAATCATGAGGTGATAAGAACAACAATAAAATCAACAATAATAACTATCTTAGCTGTTCATAGTTCCCAAGAAAACTGAAGCTTAGGCAGAAGCCTTCTATGCTAATTTTTCTTTTTTTTTGGCCACACCACCACATGGCATGTGGGATCTTAGTTCCCCGACCAGGGATCGAACCCATGCCCCCCTGCAGTGGAAGTGCAGAGTCTTAACCACTGGACCGCCAGGGAAGTCCCCTCTATGCTATTATTTTATTAGGCAATGCAATCTCAGGTGTCATAGGTGAAAGATCAAGGTGAGTAATGCAGGCAAGGAGAGAGAGGCCCTATGAAGATGCTAGCCATCTGGCCACCAGTATAACTAATTGCTCCAACCATGGGACCACATATCTGAGAAGTTACATAAATTCTGTCTCAGAACTATCCCTGGGTGGGAAAGAAAGGCTAGGGGAACAATTTATATAATGACCCTTGCCTCCCATTGTCCAGGGTGTTCACTTCCCTGCCTTTCCTCATTGTATATTTGAGCCTGTGGGTACCAATTATGATCCTGCAGTAGCTTCATCAGGGCAGGACTTGAGTGAGAAGAAAGGAAAGAAGCAAGGCATGGGTAGGAAGTGAGGCACTCTCAAGATGCTACTGCTTAAATTGGATAAGAAAGCATGAGAGCTGGAAGACACAGAAGGTAGAAGGCACTGCATTGATACATAAGCAGTGTCTGATATTGTCCCCCACTTGTGTCATGCAGATTATACCCTCCATGATATCCAACTCCCAGTTTACTAAAGAGATAAAGGGAACAATTTTTCTTTACTTTTTTTTTTTTTTTTTGGTGAGAACACTATTCCATCCATTCTTTCTTGTGAGAGAAATTTTATCTAACCAGTCACAAAGTTTTTCATGGTAGTGGCTAGCTGCAATCTCTGAGTGACCTAAGGCAAGAGAGTTAGTGAAACAGGTGCAGTTTCCATGATAGTAACTGTATTGAAGCCTTAGTTGATATTTAAAATCTACCTTTTCTATCACCAGTCTCCCTCAGCCTCAGTCAGCCCTTCACCTGGTCTGGGTTGGCTGGCCTGTGAGATGGTGTGGACCTTCATCCCCTAGAGTTCTAAGCCCTTAGTTTCTTTGCCCTCATTTGACTGTGGTTGCTACAGTTTCCCCTTTATATTATAGTTGGTGGGTTTCTAAGCCATTCATGGCTAAGATCATGGGGTAGGAAGCACAATTCCTCAGTGGGTTCTTGGGGAGGGGTGATCAGAAGGACCATTCTGATCTCCACCCCTTGATTCTCAGACTCATGTATTCTAGCTATTAGGGGCAAAACACCATAAATATATGTGTATTTTCTCATGTATATCCCTCTATTTTCTCATGTATCCCTAACAGCTAGGAAAAATGAAGTTGTGTATCATTTCACAAGGTGTTATTCTTCAACTGGTGTCTTATCTGAATGTTGCATGTTGGGTTCCCTGGGTAGCTGACTCTGGGACAGAGATTAGTGTGTAGGAGGTTTATTAGGCAGTGCTTTGGGCTCACTGTCTTTAGAAGGGAAGGAATGTAAAGGAACAAGGATTGAGCAGAGAGAGCTGTTGGGCTGTGATTCAGTTCTGAGTTGGGGGGAGAAGGCCGAGTCTTTATACCTCTGTGCCAATCAGTCATGGCTGCCCTGGGGAAGATTCATGCCCTTGGGTGAGTGGATCCCTTTAGTGGGTACAGTTCCTAAGAAGGGCTGACAGCTGAGGCCTATCTGTTGTCAGCAGTCCCAGCACGTGGGGGAATATATCCTTCTTTCCTGAAGAGGAACTCTGGTAGAGTATCATGGCATCCACCTCACTGAGCCTTTTCAAGGACATGTCACTAGTCTATTAGATTGGCCTCTTCTGGGGGTAGATGGTAAGATCACTGTCATAGGCCTATCATTACACCTCCTTGGCTGTAGGGTCAGTCTCTCAGTTTGAGACACAGTCGTTTGGGGTCCCAGGTCAATAGATTAGACATTCAGTAAGCACTTAGATGATGGGGCTGGAGGGGATACTGAGGATAAGGAAGGTCAACTCATATCTGGAGAGTGCGTCTATTCCAGTAAGGATGATCTGTTACTTCTTCCAGGATGTAAGGTGTCTGAGGTAATCGGTCTTCCACAAAATGGTTGGTTCTTCTCCTGGAGGAACTGTTCCATATCAAAGGCTAGAGATTTAGATCTGTAGTACTGGCAGAGGGTAGGTAAGCCTTGGTGAGAGGGAGGCCATACTATTGAGCCCTTGCATAGTCTCCACTCTTGTCATCATGACTACTCCATTCATGGGCCCGTTGTGCAAACACTGATGGGCATTAGCAGAAGAAGCAAAGTGTCCACTGCCAGAAACATACATCTCTTCCCCAGAATTCCTTCTGCAGTCTTCCACTCTTGTTACTTCTGGGACCTTAACCAGCCAAGCCATTTTCTGCCACCCGGGAGTCTGTGGCTATCTTTTTCTTCTAGCCACTTTTCTCTCCACACAAATTGGACCATCAAGTATACGGATTACAGATCTGCTCACTAGGAGGATTTGCTTTTTCCTCTCTCCTTTAGGGCCACTCTGGTTTTTTTGTTTGTTTGTTTATTTGTTTTGATGTCCAGAATTTTTATTGGAGCTTTTTTTAAAAAATATTTTTATCAGCAGGGATTTTAATTAATTAATTTATTTTTGCTGTGTTGGGTCTTCATTTCTGTGCAAGGGCTTTCTCTAGTTGTGGCAAGTGGGGGCCACTCTTCATCGTGGTGCACGGACCTCTCACTATCACGGCCTCTCTTGTTGCGGAGCACAGGCTCCAGACGTGCAGGCTCAGTAGTTGTGGCTCACAGGCCCAGTTGTTCCGTGGCATGTGGGATCCTCCCAGACCAGGGCTCAAACCCGTGTCCCCTGCATTAGCAGGCAGATTCTCAACCACTGCACCAACAGGGAAGCCCTGGAGCTTTTATTTTAGAAAATATAGTTGATTTACAATATTATGTTAGTTTCAGCAAAGTGATTCAGTTATGCATATTTATCATCTATCTATCTATCTATTCTTTCCATTACAGATTATTACAAGATATTGAATATAATTCCCTGTGCTATACCATAGGTCCTTGTTGTTTATCTATTTTATATATAGTAGTGTGTTGTCTGTTAATCCCAAATTCCTAATTTATCCCTCCCCCTCCCCCTGTACCCTTTCCCCATTGGTAACCATAAGTTTGTTTTCTTTTTTCTGTTTGTTTTTGTATTCTTTTTTTTTAACATCCTTATTGGAGTGTAATTGCTTTACAATGGTGTGTTAGTTTCTGCTTTATAACAAAGTGAATCAGTTATACATATACATATGTTCCCATATCTCTTCCCTCTTGCGTCTCCCTCCCTCCCACACTCCCTATCCCACCCCTCTAGGTGGTCACAAACCACCCAGCTGATCTCCCTGTGCTATGCGGCTGCTTCCCACTAGCTATTTTACATTTGGTAGTGTATATATGTCCATGGCACTCTCTCACTTTGTCACAGCTTACCCTTCCCCTTCCCCATATCCTCAAGTCCATTCTCTAGTAGGTCTGTGTCTTTATTCCCGTCTTACCCCTAGGCTCTTCATGACATTTTTTCTTCTTAGATTCCATATATATGTGTTAGCATACGGTATTTGTTTTTCTCTTTCTGACTTACTTCACTCTGTATGACAGACTCTAGGTCCATCCACCTCACTACAAATAACTCAATTTCGTTTCTTTTTATGGCTGAGTAATATTCCATTGTATATATGTGCCACATCTTCTTTATCCATTCATCTGTTGATGGACACTTAGGTTGCTTCCATGTCCTGGCTATTGTAAATAGGGCCACTCTTGAGGGGGACTGTCTTATGAGAGCCAGGCACTTTTTGTTAGCACCAACATATTTATTTCCCAGTCCATCTGTGAACCAAGCCTGATTTTTTCCTCCCTTAGTTTGTCCTAGAGATGGAGTTTTTCATGAGCTGAAGGAGAGGCGTCAGTGCAGTAGAGGTCAAGGACATGGAGTCTAGGCTCTGTTCAAATAGTTTAATCATGGCTTCTGGACCTGCTCTATCTCTACTAAGATATGGTTACACACCAGAAGCTACTTTTCAAATGGTGAGTAGTTCTCTGATGCAGTAGTCTTGGCTGTGCTCCAGACTACTAGCGCTGTGTACTGTACCCCTCCTATTTGGGCTTGCTAAGGATTTTACACATCTGTGATAACTGCTGTGCATACCATCAGCAACAGTGGATCTTCTGGGCCATACAACCTGAGTGGTAAGGAAACTTGCGCCACAGCAAAACTGTCAGTCTCCTAAGTCACCTGGTACATGGGTTAGGTGTGATGTATACTAATATTTTGAAGTGTAACATATGCTACCTCCAAAATCCAAAGAAGTAATCAAACAGTATAGGAGATTAGGAATGAAACAGTGTGTCTTTTACTTTAGAGGGGGTGTAATGACATGCCCCAGGCCACTGCATTCCTTAAAATCTCACAGATGTGGCAGGCTCCTGTATCTTCATAGGATTTTTCTTGCATCTTCTAGCATAATGTGTCTTCCCAGAGCATCCATAGTGTTTGCCACATTGTGAATAGTATGACGTCATCAATATACAGGAACACTAATATGTTCTTTGTAATGTCAAGGTGATCAAGGTTCCTGTGGATTATATTTTGACAGAGAATGAGTGAATTAGCTTGGCCCTTGGCAGGATTGTTAAAGTATAATTCTGTCCCTGTCTCCCATTAGATCTCTTTATCTTCTCTCGATGGAGATAGAGAACAATACATTCCCTAGATAAATAGCTGCAGAACAAGCGCCTGAAGCCATTTTGTTTTGCTCCAAAAGAGATGCCACATCTGGAAATAGCATCTGCCCCTGAGGCGCCCGCCTTTAAGCTTATGGTAGTCTACTGTCCTCTGCCACACTCCATCTGGTTTTCTCAGGTGTCAAAATGCTGAAGGGGGATGTGATGGAGAGTACCACCCTTGTTTTCTTGAAGCCTTGGAGGGTTGTGCTAATCTCTGAAATTCCTCTTGGGATACAGTGTTGCTTGTGACTTGCTATTTCAGCCAACACTGAGGCAGTTTCAGAGGCTTCCACTTGAACCTTCCTACCATAATGGCTCTTACTCTATAAGTTAGACAACAAATGTGAGGCTGCTTCTAGGAGTTAAATATATCTCTCCAGTTATACACTTGGGAACTAGGAAATGAGCAGGTCTGCAGTTGTATTGGACTCACTCTAGAATGGTATACTACTCCATTTATCACCTGACCTCCACAGGCATTCACCATAACCAGAGAATTATTATGGAATTTTGGGTTTCCTACTATTAGTGGCAGCTCAGATCCTGTATCTCAAAATCCTCAAAATTTTTGGATATTCTGGACATTCCTTTTCCCGGTGTACAGTTAGCCTGGAAAATGGCTTCACATCTTTTGGGGGAAGAACTGGGGAAGTATTCATTGTATAAACCTGTGGTGAGTTACATGTTTCTCAGTAGGATCTGTAGTCCTCTTTAATCAGTGGTTTCTGAATCTAAGAACAAAAGAAGAACAAGAAAATTAAAATGTCATGGAAACCAAGGAACTAGAAAATTTCAAGGGGACTACTATATATTTACCTAAACCAATGTCCTTCACTTCTGGGAAACATAACTAAATGACTTCTGTGGCAGTTATCTGAGGCCACGTGACTGAGTTCTGACCAGTAGAATGCAGGCAGTGTAATGTACACAACTTGGAAGTGGGATGATCGTTCCATAGAAATCTCCCACATAATTTTCCATCTTCTCATTTCACTCATCACAGGGAGCAGAACAGAAGGATATGGGGCACCAAAGACACATTTTGCCTGATTCCTGGTTTCCCCTTTGTCTTCTCTCAGGTATCTAGTAATTCATACTATTTAGATGAAAGAGGTTTGGAGCTGGAGTTAGGAGTCCTGGGTCTGCTTCCTGGTTCCATCATCTATCAGCTCAGGTGAAGCATGTAATCTTGACCGTCTAGTTACTTCATCTATAAGATGAAGCATTGGATAAGGTGATCTCTCAGCCTCTTCTTGTCCCTAAATTTGTATGAATATGAAATATAATCTGAAATTGATTCACAGTAAGGAGCCAATGACTGATTTGGGGGGTTATCCACTTCAGGGGTCTTTGTTTTAGCAGATGTGAAAGCTACTTCCTGGTTTGGCTTGTTTTGCTGGGGAATTAGAGCGGTCTCCGTCCTGACTAATAAATCCCATTTCTTTTTCACTTTAAATTCTACTGCAGATCAATGCTGGTCCTGAAGATTAGTTTGGGGCCTTGATGTCGCAGGGGGATTGCAGCAATGCAACATGCTAGGATGTGCTTAATCTGTGTAAGAGTGCACAGCAGGCCCTGTATACTTAAATCCTCCAGAGAACATGATTGAATATTCAAGTAAGTTTCCATCAATGGAACTTTTAATGCTTAACATCTTCTACCAAAATAGCATTTTCTTTTCTGATCTTAAAGAGATCCTCTGGAGAACAAATAAAATGTTCACACCAAGGAAGAACACTCTATAATCATAATTATGTTACTCTAAAAGGCTATAATAAGCTTTAAGCAAGTGCTTCCTATTTTATTCTCACTGCAAACAATTTATAAGCAGAACTGTCCTCTTGACGTGATAATGAAAGAGCAGTCACACATGTCAGCTGGGGCAATTATGTTCTTCAGATGTCTGCCATAAGTATTGTATGATTCCTTCCTGCTGACACCTTATCAACTGTGACATATTAAAAAGAACACCCAAGAGAGCTAACTTCAAAATCTTGAGTACTTCCAAGAAGTTCCACTTGTATCAAAAAGCCTCGTACCTTCTCTTCCAAGATAGTCTTCTTTGCTACATGAGTTTTGGATCTCAGATGGAAAAGAAAGAACAACAACAAAAGCACACAGAAATCTGCATTTTGATAGTACACAGTCGCCTAGTGAGTCAGAGCCTTAAAATTTTACCTGGTTTATTATATCAGTGAATAAAAAATCCACAGTCAGACAGATATGGGTTCAAATTTCAACTCTGTCATTTCCTAGCTTTTTGACTTTGGTCAAGGGACACATTTTTTGAGCTTCACATATAAAAAGGTAAAGGTGCAGACCACATTGCCCTGGTTGCTGGGAGGTTGAAGGAGAGACCAAGTGGTGGAGCACTATGCTTTGGTCTATCACAGGAACCCTGACATGTTAGTCCCCTCCTTCTTGTACGTTTTTAGCAGGACCTAGAGGGTGCCTGCTCTGGGTATGCTTTGGATGTTACCCGGAGAGTCCCTAAGTCCCATGGCCTTTCTGTTGAGGAGGAGGAATGGGGGCTTAGAGGGACCAGAGAGCACTTGCAGCTCAGTCTAGCTCCAAAACTCTGTGTGTGCAGATTAAACATTTTTTCTCAGCGCTTCCTTTCCCATCTCTCCTTTCCCAAGATGAAGTCATCTGGCCCAGTTCCTCAAAGCTTTCCCAGCCATCGTCAGTGCCGACTGCCCAGAGGCCTCCCAAGGCGTGGGTTCTGCCATCAGTCACTGGGCTCCTGCCAGGGTGCTGCGCTGACTCTCAGTGTTACTCTTCAGGCACCTGCCTCGTCAGGGACCCAGGACACTGAGTGGCCCGGCACCTCTCTGCTCCTCTCCTCACCCAGCACAGCCGTCTTCTATTTTAAGCAGGTACAAGCATTTCTGAGTGAAGACTATTCCAGGGCACAGGCCTTTCCAGAGCATTGTTATCTGGGTAGTCCAGACACCTTCTTTGTTATGAATAACCTAAATCTCTTTTTGACATCTCCAAGTCCCTCTCATTCAGTTCACTTTTGGCACCAAACTCCATCAGGTACTCAAGCCATCACTTTCTATCCATGATGCATTTAGGAAGGCAAGTAATTGTTAATTGTCTTTGTTCCTCTATTCGGATTCTCTCCAGCTTAACCATCGCTTTTTTAAAGTTTGCAGAACAAACGGCACAATCGTCTATGAGGGGTTTCACTGTGTAAAGGAAAAATGGTATCTGGGATCTTGGGCATCATACTACTTTTGTTATGCCCTGGAATCTGTCACCTTATTTTTTCATTCACAGCACTGTGGTATTGCCGACAGATAATAAAAATCTCTTGCTGTAGTTGGTTAATATATGCTAGTCTTATTAGTAACTGTTCATTAGTAGTAACTAGTCATTTTTATTTATGGAGGTGTTTGTGTGTGTATGTGTATGAGAGCTAGAGATAGAGGGAGAGAGGAGATTTTGAACCATGTATTCGTTCATTCATTCACTCTAAAGTCACTTTCTTGTCCCTTAACTGTGGTGAAAGAGCTCTGAGATATCAGATCAGGAATACTAGGTTCTTGTGCTGACTAAAATCAGCTTACCCTGTGATCTTGGGCAAGGGGTGACTTAACCTCCTTGGATCTTAGACTGTCCAGCTGTGAAATGGAAAGGTAGGACTAGACCTATAAAGCACCTTCTCACATCAGTATTCCAGGAGCATATTCTGTTTTGCATTTTATGCTTGTCTTTCTTTAAGTTAATTGTTGCCCTAGTACACCATCACCAGAAGTTAGAGCTGAGTGCTTGATAACATCCTTCCTTACATATAGATTACATGTTTCTTCTTTAAATGTCTTTCTTTTTTAAGATTATCTGTGACTATCATCATAACCAAATTTCTATAGCCTGAGGTATGAGAAAAATAAGTGGATTATTTTGATTCACCTTTCAGAAAGGAGCTTATGATTACTTGTTATAACTCGTGGTTTTGACAATTCACATTGGCCCAGATTCTGCAGACACAGATTTGAGTGGGAGGCTTAGCTCCAACACTTACCAGATGTATGGCTTTGGACAACTCAGATTTATGTTCTCCCATTTGAAAGCCAAGAAAATAACTACTTTGCAGTGTTGTTGAAGAAGTAGGGAAGGAGAAAGATTTTAGGTAATGTGTGTGTAATTCCTAGCACACATTGGTTACTCTGTGACTCTTATTCCTGTGTTCAACAATATCTGTAAAGGATGGAAATAGGCTGTATGTCTTTTTCTGGAAACAGTCACCCTGAGTTAAGGACAAGCAAATCCCCTGCAAGTTCTGTGCTCTAGACCAAGTTCTAATTTGCCTCTGAAAATCTCCTTAGGTTGAGACTCAGAATTTGCGCCGAGTTCAGGAAAGACTTATCTCTGCCTCTCCCATCCCTCCTGCCCTTGTTTAGATAACCTGCCCTTCTGTTAAATTAAGGTGCTATGACTGGTAGCTCCCAAAGCTACTTGATTGCACTTGTTGGCTCTGCATTTTTCGAGTGATTATAGGTCGATCTTTTGATGATCTGTTCTAGTATCACCCAGGGTTTGTGACATTCAGCTGACTCATCTGTCATTTTCAAGATCGTCCTTCTTTTCTCCTTTCTAAGTTGGTCCTGACATTTTCTCTTTTCCAAAATGTGGGGAATTCTCTAATGGAATTTACTTTAAAAAATCCCACAGACCACATGATGTGGCCAAAAAAAAAAAAAAAAAAAAAAACACTAAGTAGCAGCTTGACAGTGATGTCTACCCATTGATTAAAATCTGCCGTAATCACCAGCCCTTGTCCTAGAGGGACCTGGCACGTAAGAGGAGCCCCTCTTCTTGCCAATTTGGAGGTCTATGACAGGAGGTCTTTAACGCTTATTCTCACTATCTGCTTTCAGACCTTCAAACATGTACAAGACAGTATAAATCCATACGGTTTTTAACTGAGAAGACTCAATTAACTTCACGCAGGTGGGACTTGCAGTTAGTTACTGAGGTGCATTTCCTGTCCCTGCCACCTAAAAGGAAGGGCTGCTGTTGCTCTAGTGGAATAATGTGATGTGGCAGCTGCTTCGTTGCAGTGAATAGTCATTGAGATCAAGCTGGGGAGAAACTCAAGCATCTCTTGTTAATACAGTAATGGCCAACATTTATTGAGTGCTTCCTATAGGCCAGGCACTGTGCTACACACTTTATATGGATTACCTCATTTAGTGCTGAAAGTATTCTTATGAATTATATTCTATTACGATCCTTATTTTACTGATGAGCCTGGGTTTAGCTCCAGGCTCCACCATCATAGCAGGGTGAATTTGGCCAAGTACTGAGTAGAGCTTCCAGCCTACACCTAGACAATATGGCCTTTCTATAATACTACCAGGTGTTACAAACCTCAGAAATGGTCTGAAAAAACATGAACAGAGTCAGAGAATCTAGGTCTTAGCAATTGAAGTCATCTCTAGAGATCACTTATCTAGTCCTTGGTTTTTTTAATTTTTTATTTATTTTTAATCTGTTTTTTAAAAATTTATTTTATTTTTGGCTGCATTAGGTCTTCGTTGCTGCAGCATGCGGGCTTTCTCTAGTTGCGGAGAGTGGGGGCTACTCTTCGTTGTAGTGCATGGAGTTCTCATTTTGGTGGCCTCTCTTGTTGCGGAACATGGGCTCTAGGCGTGTGGCTTCAGTAGTTGTGGCTTGAGGGCTCTAGAGTACAGGCTCAGTAGTTGTGGCACATGGGCTTAGTTGCTCCACGGCATGTGGGATCTTCCCGGACCAGGGCTCGAACCCATGTCCCCTGCATTGGCAGGCGGATTCTTAACCACTGTGCCACCAGGGAAGCCCTAGTCCCTGTTTTAAGACAAGTTTTGACATCATTGACCTGTTGCAAGCTTCCACATCCTCATTTGTAGAAGCCCTATTGTTGTTAGTCATGGATAAAGGCAGGACCTGCAGCCCAGCAAGAGAGAGAAGATGGAGTAGTTCCAAGTCTTGCATAGCCTTTTTTCACTGATAAAAACCATCTGTTCGACGTTACTTTGTGCCTACTTTGTGCTGACTCTCTATAAAGTCCATGGTGTATCATGGGCAAGCAGGTGGGTTGGCACATAAGTGAACATAAAAAGTGTCTTAACAGGGTGTAGGGTTGGGGGAGTGGTGTATGGAGACCTAGTTAATGTATGAATCTAAAATAGAATTTAAATGTAGGGAAATGGAAGAGTGCATAAGGCTAATTTGGTAGGAACAACTCTTTCTCAGCATTTTTAAGTCAGACTAGTTCAGAATGTTTATTTTTTAAAAAACAGATGTCAGTCACTAACATAAAACATCTGCAGTATACTGATAACACATAATACTCAAATACAACAAATGTGTATAAATAAACATTTTAAATCCCCCTACATAGTAAGAGGACTGGTATTCTTAGTAGATGTTTTTCCTAAGTCACCACACAGCTTCTTCTCCTTTCCCCTGGAACTGTTTCTAAGTGACATTTCTAAATGGTAAGTCCAGTGGTTTCTTTTCTCCTGGAGTTTCTCCAGCTACATAATACGCAAACTAATAAATGCTAACGTTACTTTATCTTCCCTAGTTTCATTTCAGTTCGCGGGTATAAAGGGTAGAGAACGTTTGATGTTACAGGATTGGAGCTAATTAATTCCTCAGGATCTCTTCTTATAAATTTTAGGTCACGTAAACTTAATTCTTTCTAACAGTAAAAGAAGCAGGTATGTGGGTCATAAGGAGAGACAAGCCAGTTGTGGAAGTTTTTATGGGTAATATTTCTGTTTTGTGAGGAATTATAGGTAGTATGTTAATAAATTAGTTTAAATAATTTAAATGCTAATTCCTATAGGTTACATTGAAAATTAAATTATATAACTAATGGAGAATGGCGGTGAAGTTCTAGAATTCCAAACCCAGTGAGTTCAGAACCTAGAACTCCTTTACATTTTATACAAAAGAGCACCAGGAGGTATATCAGAATTCGGGTCTACAAGTTCAGTCTTTTTCCCCTGGTTCAGGGAAGACTAGAATCTGGGAACAGTGGCAGAGATGAATAGGGGACTTCAGTTAATCTTGGAGTGTCTATGTGAGTCAAGAGTTTAGGGATATTGTCTGTATAGATAACTCTTTTTCTAAAGTATCTAAAATTAATGACTTAATTTAGACTCATTGACAGAAGTGGAATCCACACTGTCTACCAAACAATTTTTTTTCATGGTTTTATACTCTCACATGTACTTGGACCCAAATCCATGTCTTTGACCAGAAATGAGAGGGAAGGCAAACGAAAGCTATGGAGGAGGGTGAGAAATCTCATTTGCAGCAAATCTCAAATATTCCTTTCCTTTCTACTCCCTTTACCACAACTCCAGTTCAGGATCTTATGTTATATGTAGTGTTGCCTAATGATCAAAATAATAATATGATAATGAAGATGATAATAGTACAAGCTAACATTTATTGTGTTTACTATGTGTCACATATGAAGTGCTTTGCATTCGTGAACTCATTTAATCCTCACAACCAATTTCTGAAGTAGGTAATATTTCTATGCCCACTTTACACGTGTGGAAATGGGTTTGGGGCGGTTGAGTAACTTGCCTACATTCACACAGTTAGTGCCAGAGCAGGAATTCCATATCAGGCAGTTGGGCTCCAGAGCCTAAGACTGTAAGCACTAATGCTTTGTTGTCTTGCCTCTGGCTAGCCTGATGCTGCTGTTAGATTTAATGTTCTTAAGCTGTGACAAAGTGAGAGAGTGGCATGGACATATATACATTACCAAATGTAAAATAGATAGCTAGTGGGAAGCAGCCGCATAGCACAGGGAGATCAGCTCTGTGCTTTGTGACCACCTAGAGGGGTGGGGTAGGGAAAGTGGGAGGGAGACACAAGAGGGAGGAGATATGGGGATATATGTATATGTATAGCTGATTCACTTTGTTATAAAGCAGAAACTAACACACCACTGTAAAGCAATTATACTCCAATAAAGGTGTTAAAAAAAAATACTGCTTCAAACATTTTCTTCCTGTGTTTGAAAGCCTTCTTGGCTTCTTCCCGAACACAGAGTAAAGTCTACACTCTTCAGCCGGGCGGTATGCTGTCTGGCTGCAGCCTAGCTTGCCTGCACCTCCTCTATTGCTCCCAGCGACCTTCTACTCTCGGCAGGCTGGCCTGCTCACTGCCTGTCTAACCCCACTCTACTCTGCTCTGAACTTACCTAATACTTTTCCTCTTTGTGAATCTTTGATTTTGCCATTTCCTCTGCCAGGTACTTTCCCCTCACTCTTCTATTCAAACTCAGCGCAAGACTTGCATTCGGCAGGGAGTGACCAGGATGTGATGGGATTTTAAGCCATGCCCCCAAACCAGGGAATGTTAAGCCTGGAGGAGAGACAACTCAGAGGGACAAAACCAACCATCTTTAATTAAAAGGCTTCCATGTGGAAGGGGTTTAGAGTAATTTTGTTCAGTTCATCATCTTCCGAATGGCTCCAAAACAGATCCAAAATTCAAATCCCTCCTTTACATGGCATCCACCCAGAGGGCACAATTCCATTGGATTTTATTTTTGTTTGCCACAGAAGGTGTCTGAATTCAGTCTTATTAAATTTGGTACTCATATACTAAAATATGTGCTCTCATCAGCTTCCTGAGGAGGAGTAATTTAACAAATGTTGTCCAGTAATTGACAGCACGGCAACCACTATTGTGCACACTTTTAGATAAAAGTTAGGAACTCTTCAGGAAAGTCCCAGACACATTGCTTCATGATTAATTCTGTTTAAACTGTGATAAAAATAACATTAATGATGCATTTATAGCAATGTTTTTTGAATTAAAATTATTAGTTTATTGTTATTATCTACTTAGTTAATTGTGTGAATTGTTGCATTAACACTATAGTAGGATCTGTTTGCTTCAAGAGCATTTTGGTTGGGGAACTAAGATCCCACATGCCTCATGGTCAAAAGACCAAAACATAAAAAACAGCAGCAGTATTGTAACAAATTCAATAAAGACTTTAAAAAAAAAAAAGAGCATTTTGTACCCATGATTTTCCATTTACTAAAGTTTAAAACCATGTATTTAGCTCAAACATGAGTTATCTTTACCTCTATCGGCATATCTCTAAGTATATAAATCCGGACCCTGCTCTCCTACTTCCAAATTGCTTTGCTTATTCAATGGTTTCATTATTATTATCACCAAGTACCACTCCATTCCCAAAAGAAGATAGGCCCTGGGGTCTTTTGCATCTCCCAAGTACGCTCTGACAAAAATGTCTACTTGATTTTTCTTTTGCAGAGAGGATTCAAAAATCCATCCAAAAATGGATGATTCAATGAAATGGCCTTTGTGCTTTCTTCTGATTTTGATATTTTATGCTCTTCAGACTTTCTTCTGCATTGAAACCTGGTGATCATTCACTCTTCTTAACTCATAGGCTACATCACATATTTTAGCATTCCCACAGTTTTCTTTCCACCAATAGAAGTTACAGTGTAATTGGGAAGTGCACTGGGTAGGGTTTTTTTTTTACTACCACCTTGCTATGAAGGGCTTCCCTTGCATCCAAAGCATTGGAAATATGGTTTCAAAAGAAGAGGAGAAGGAGGTGTGTACCTCTTCTATACAAATCGATTTATTGGATAATTTCTGTTGCTATTGAGCAGCCTTTTAGAAACAGGCCTTTAATTTTTAAGGTCAGCTTGTGTTTTGACTGAATAGTTTGAAAAAGGAATGATTATTCATGCAGATAGCAGCCAGGTACTCCAATAGGGCTTCATTTCATACTATTATAGGCTTTTTCTAAAAGAAACAGTAATATTTGTGGTGAGCATGGAGAACTATTTCTTCAGTACAAATCCAATTTATTTTGGCCAGTTGATTGGTGCTTGAAGCCAGATCAATGGACATGATCTTAATTATTCATTACAGTACTTAGAAGGATAAATTTTTCATTCTCATGCAGTCAAAATTGATGAGGTTTTGCATTTGTACCATAGGAATAGCTTCCAACTCAATGCTAAAACTCAATATAATCTTAATAAAAATTTTGAAAAAGGTACCAATAATTTGAACTTTCTCATATCCACAGAACTTTTTTTTATTGGACCCTTTATTAAAGTGTATTAAAAGTGTGTTGAAAATATTCTTTTTATATCTAATCATATGGATATGGCTTTGAAAAAAATCTCAAGAACATTTCAAATGAAAGGTCATAATCACTGTAATAGAGCTTAAAAATGGTGATTTGGAGAACAAAATTGCAACTCATATCTTTATAAAAGACATTTATTGTAGCACATCTTTAGTGTTTTCATTCTCAGTTAAGAAAATATTGGGGCTGTAATGATTTTCATAGACAGTAAATAGTATTCCTGTAGATTAGAAAAATCAAGCACAAAACAGACTTGTCTTACATCAAGAATATGTTTGGAGATATTGCATAAAGCCAGGCCCTTTAGGTCACATATAACAGGCTTCATCTGAGATTCTGACTTGTGCCTATAGCCACAGATAGGTCTACAGAGGGCAGTCCCCTCTATTTACCTCACACTCTCAAGGGTGTGTGGAATGCTGTTATAGCACCTGGCTGGAGGGGAGCCAGGGCAGCTGTGTCTGACGTTTTGTGTACCTGCCTCAGGAGGTAGAATTGGCCAGTGGTACTGATTCATGTTTTTCTGTATCATGTTCTGAACTCTGTAAAAAAAAATTTCAGTTCCAAAGGCTTCACATATTTTTGGAAAGAGTTACTTCTAGGAGGAAGGGTGTGTTTGTGTGTGTGTGTAAAGTGCATTGGTTAGGTTGCCTCTGGCCAAAAGTAACAAAGTCTAGACTCCTGAAGACTTAAATAATGAGACAATTCTCACATATGTCTGGGAGCCCAGAGGCAAAGCAGATTCCAGGCATGGTGATCAGAGGTTCAGTGATGGCATCAAGGACCCTGGTTCTTTCCGTTTCTCTGCTCTGCTACTTTCTAGGGCTATTTCCCTTATGGTTGCAAAATGATCACCAATGGCAATCAGGGTACATGCTTCCTTATTCACAAACAGCAGGAGAAAGGATAAGAAAAGTCTCCTTCAAGCACAGAATATACACTCTTCCCTTTGCTACAATTGGACCATCCTAGGTCACATGCCCATATCAGGACCAGTAATCACTGTCAGGAAAATGCTGTGCAGCTTGGGTTTCATTGATCAGGATTTCAGGAAATGGGGTGGATGCCTGGACAACATTGGGATTCTGCCAGAAAGAATAAAGAGGAGAGATGGAACTGGGTAAAAAACCAAACTGTCTTCTACCAGAGAAGAAGAGCACTCTTCTTTACCTAGAGAAAGGCTGTATCTGGGGCCCCATTCATCCAGATTCTTATGTTAGGAGTCTGCCTTCCTATCTCTGTTCCTATTTTCTTGCTCTCAAACTTTAATAAACGCCTACAGGATACACTGGTATTGCTATGATGGCTTGGTAATGATCTGTTTTTGTGTGTTCTATGTTTTACTAACCTCTTCAGATGTATTTATCTCCTCTAAGTTTGAGGTAATGGAGAAAACACTTTTGATACATATTGCCCCACATTCCTCTAGAAAAGTGTTACTAATATTTGTTTGTACCAGTTCCACTTGAATGTCCAATTTCCATTCCTTGGATAGCACCAAGCCAGAAAATAGATTAAGAAATAACAGTATGTTTTCTTGTTTTAAAAATTATATTTGGGGGTCTTATCAAATTAGAATAGATTCTAAAACATTATTTTTACATATTATTTCTTAAAAATTACATTTCTTTAAGTGATTAAGATTTCATATTTTAATTTTCCCTTTGTACATCATTTTATAATTACCTGAGCCTTTTGCCCATTATCAGTTTGGGATGAGATGATTTTCTTGATAGATGAATGATATTGTGAGAGATTGGTTACATTAACGGTCTCAAATTTTCACTTTTCCCTGTATCCATTATACCCTTTGTCCTATGACTTTGGAATTCCTCCTATAAAAGCAGAGTCTATTTCCCATCCCAAGGAACTTCTTTCATCAGTAGAATGATGCAGAAGTGATTGTGAGTCACTTTTGAGCCTAGGCCCCCAACAGCTTTGCAAATTTCTGATTTCCCCCCTTTACCCCTGCTTAAGTACATGCTGGGGCTGACTTGCCGGAGATGAGAGACATGTAGAAAGATGCAGAGGCCATTGTAAATCTGCTGACATTAGCTGACTCCCAGACATGGGAGTGAATACAGTCATGATCAGGAAAGCCACCTGGCTGACTCCTAGTTGACCCCAGACTGAGCAATAAATGATTACTGTTGTATTCCTCTGAGGCTTTGGTTGTTTGTTAGGCAGACTTGTTATGATAATAGATAACTAATACAACTATTATCCTCTTTCATCCATTAAGTTACAAATACATCCCAGATCTTGCCCTTTAATTTTGTTTATGATGTTTTGCCTTGTAGAAGCTTAAGAGGTTTATAAAACCAAATCTGTTTTTTCCCTTTGTGACTTCTTCCATTGTTTTAACATGTAGAAAATCCTTCTTTACTGAGAAATCAAACATGTATATATATATAATATTTTCTTTTATTTTGTGGTTTCAATTTTAATCTAATTTTTACATAAATTTGGGTCATTTGGTTATATGGTATGATCTAAGGATCTAGAATTTTTTTTTCCAAAAATGATTTTTCCAACTAGTATTGAAATAATCCCCTCCCAATTCAATTAATGAAACCACTTCCATATATTTGGCTCTTAGATGTATATCAACATTTACTTTAAAAATATTTAAAAAACAGTATTTATGTATTATGGTTTTATAATATGTTCTAATATTTGTGAGGATTGGATCGTCCTCATTTGTGAAACAACAGAAACAAAGTTGAGAAAAAGAATATATTTACAAATAAACTTTAGAACCACTTTGGCAATCTCCTAATTTTGTTGCAATTTTGAGAGACATTTTATTAAATCTATAAATTATGTTGGAAAGACCTGTAATCTTTATAAAAGTTAACCATCTGTTAATAATTGTGCCAAAAGTTGCCATTGAAGTCATTTATATATATTAGCACAGCTTCATGTGTCTTGCACACTTAAAATTTTTTTCTCTAATTTTTTAGCCATTATTTTTATTGGTATTTTCCCCGTATTTTTTAGAGTACTGTGAAGTTAGATTTTTCTTTTTGTCTGTTTATCACAAATCGAACTATATTTTCAGAATTATTAATTTGAAGAGTCAGTTGATTTTATGATTTAATTTCAAAGGAAACTATTTTTTACCTTTGAGTAAGTAAGATGAACAAAGATGGAACCAAACCAGAGAACTCAGTTCCCCTTCCTTTGGAGGAATAGTACTGAAGGGTGAGAGTGGTGGTCGCTGTCATCTCAGATGCCAGATGAGCAGAAAAGGCCTGCATCATGGTAGGTAAGAGGAATGGGGGCTCCTTCTTGGCCAGTTGGTGGTAGCAGAGGACTCAGGTCATCTTCCTCTCTGGGGACACAGGACAGGGAATTGTGCTCCAGTGCCATTTTCTAAGAACCACAGCACTCATAAGTGTGGTGATATAATTCCTAGGACTGTTCTGTTTTGTGCCTGTTGTTCTAGTATAGTTGTTAATAGTTCCCTCTTTCACTGTCAGAAGTGTTCTGGTCTGGATGATGTCCCACTACTCATACTGCACCATGAAGCAGTGGCTGCAGTTACACTGACCACTGCACCCTTAGACTGAGAACTGAGATGGGGAGAACAGGTGCTCAGCACTCGATGGACATTTTTTTTTTTTTTTTTTGCGGGCCTCTCACTGTTGTGGCTTCTCCCGTTGCGGACCACAGGCTCCGGACGCGCAGGCTCAGCAGCCATGGCTCACGGCCCTAGCCGCTCCACGGCATGTGGGATCTTCCCAGACCGGGGCACGAACCTGTGTCCCCTGCACTGGCAGGTGGACTCCCAGCCACTGCACCACCAGGGAAGCCCTCAATGGACCTTTCGTTATCACAGGTGCAAGACTCAGACTGCTAATTAGAAGTGGAAAAGGTCACCTTTGTGAGCACAAACTTCCTCCTTCTGTTTACAGAGCTGTGTGTTTTAATGGAGAGAGAAGTGGCAGAGGAGGACGCTTTTATCAGCTTTTGGACCAATCTCTGCACCAAGTAGCAAAGCCTTCTTTTTAGAGCCCTGGGGTATTACGTTTGCTTAAATGGAATAGAATAGTGTTTGGTGTATCCTGGAGCAGCAACTGGGTGAATCATCTCAAACCCAAGCAACAAGCAAGGTTGATGCTGAGAAGGCAATGGGAAGAGGGGATTTTAGAGAGAGACTCTGGGGAAAGGCTGTACGTTATCAAAGGGGCTGAGCAGCAGCATCAGATGCCGCAAGTCCTTGCCATGCATGACTTGACCTCACGCTGGGAGTCATCCTCTCTCCCAAGCCTCCTCAGAAATCACTGACAGAAGTGCGCAGTCCTGGAAACCTGGCTCATGAAGGAGGTCTAATTTAGGCTTGGTCGTGCTCCCTCTCTTAAGCTGCTGGCCTTTTGTTCTTTAGGGCATGGGGACATTGAGAAGGAGCATAGTAGGTTCCTGTGATTTATTCATATCATTTCCCTTAAACAGCATTTCCCAGCGTGCATTCTGCAGAGCTCCAGTTCTCAGGGGTGATAAGAGCGGTACTAAGAAAAAGGGGGTGGATCTGGGAGATGATTGTTTCGCATTAGTCTGCATCTGTGTTCTTTCACTTCAGCTTGAGGATCTTAGTGAAGTTCTTGCAGAAGATGGGGCATGGATGGGGCTTTGAAGGATTCTGTCAAAGAGTCAGGAAAACAATTTTTGAAAAAGTGAATAGAACTTAGAGGGGTGAGAGGGGTTATATTGTGGAGATTTGAGTCACGTGATAAAGTGGACTAGAAGATGAATTTAGTTTTATTCCCCTTGCTGGACAGGAGTGGCAACAGCTAGTGGCAGGAAAGGGGGACACAGCTGGACACTGTTGCGATACTTAGTATAGGTATGTTATGGTAAGGGCCTGAAGGGTGGCAGCAATGGGAATAGAAAAGAGAAATTAGATGTAAGAAAACTATAGAACTACGGAAGATGTCGCCCACAGGATGGCCACCATTGTGGTGACAGCAATCAGAAGCAGTAATGGTGTGTTAACAGCAGCTAAAATCTGAGACCTCACCCTATGCTGTGCACTGTGCTGAATGAACACAATCCATGCAATATCTCGTGAAATCCTCCCAAGGATGCTAAGAGGTAACATTTGCGTTTTACTGATTAAGAAATGGAGATTTCTAGTGGTGAAGTTGTTTAAATAACCTTGAACTAGTAAGTGGTACGCACTTTGAGCCCCTGCAGCGCCTCAGAGAGGAGTGATCAAGGAGGGTGAGTCCAACTGCCCAGAGAGATTGCACAGAAATGATGCCCGGAAGGAGCAGGTGGCCACCTCCCTTATGCATATTATGACTGATAATGCAACTGGTAATGCTAATTTCACCGCAAAGGACGTGGGTTTAGTCCTCCAGTTACTTTGAAGGTGGTTGGGTGGAGGGCATTTGAGAAAAAGAGTGGCCTGGCTGATGTGGAGGGCAGACTGATGTGACAAGTCTGACTAAGGAGGGCCACCAACCCAATGCTCTGGGGCTTTGAATAGGTCCAATGCTAATAATATTCATTTCAATCTAATATTTACTCAAAGAAAACAAGTGATAAAATCACTTGCCCCATCGTTTTGAAATGGGTGTCAAAATCCTATTAAAACTCTGAGGATGACTGAAGACTGCAGTTGGGAGGAAAAACAATTTTCTAGTTTTTGTAAAATAATTATGGAATACATCAAGTATTTACTTCCCACCGCAGTTGTAATGATACTTCAGTATCTCCTGTGGTTGGACTGGGGAGGGCGAGGAGGCATTTGTATAATTTTAAAAAATAAATTATGATGCCAAATATTCTTCACAACAATTTGAGTCAGTTTCTGAGCGGGTCTATATCGGCTGTTAGAATGCGAGATTACAGCAGAAAGCCAATTTCAGTAGAAGTCTATGGAGATCCCATCGCAATATAAAAATGAAATGTTGCCAATGCATGTTATACACTACACCCAGAAATAGGAAGCAAGACAAAATCCCACATGCCTGTATGATGTTTTTGTTCAGACATTCATCCATTGATTGGGCAGCATTCTCTAAAAGGAAGCTGACACAGCGTCCTTATCTCAAATTGTAGTTATCATACGACAGATGATGTTTTATTTAAATGGATTATCCTTTAAGTCACCTGGGAAAATTGCAAAGAAACCGAATTCAAAGTCTTGGGCCATAACGAGACAACTCGAGGATATTAACTGAGAAGTGCAGGTGATCAGCGTGCTTAGTACACTAGTGATTCTCAACCCTGGCTGTATGTTAGAATCCCCTAGGAAGCTTCAAAAAAATGCCTATGCCTGGGTTCTAGCCCCAGGAAGTCTAATTTAATTAGTTTGCTGGTGGTGTGCAGGCATCTGTATTCTAATGTGCAACACTGATTTACATAAGCCTCAAAAGCTGGATTCAGTGGGGTCTGCTATGTGTGCCACCAAAAAAACTGAAGAAGCAGCTCTGCGAACCAGGAACAGAAATTGCCTGCACATAGGTACAATGACTTATGCCAATCTCTCTCTCACCTCAGCTGCTGCATCATTTTGGAAGTTTGATGCGGGAAATATTGACGAATGGTGGGTAACATGTTCAGAAAAAAGTTATCTAACAGGGAATGGTGGAGATGCAGGCAGAGGGCCAGGAGTTTGGCTCACTTTGAGCCCTAGAATCTTCAGTCTAATAGTTCTGCAATATCTATCCATGTGTATACCAATATCCAAAGAGGTTTAATAACTTGGGCTTTATAGAGACTTTTCGTCTTTCAAGAAATCCTTTTCTTAAAAAATTGAAGTATAGTTGATTTACAATGTGTTAGTTTCAAGTGTGCAGCAAAGTGATTCAGTTATATATATATATTCTTTTTCAGATTCTTTTCCATTAAGGGTTATTACAAGATACTGAATATAGTTCCCTGTGCTATATAGTAGGCCCTTTTTGTTTATTTTATATATAGTAGTTTGTATCTGTTAATCTCAAACTCCTAATTTATCCCTCCCCCGCCTCTTTCCTTTTTGGTAACTGTAAGTTTGTTTTCCATGTCTGTGAGTCTGTTTCTGTTTTGTAAATAAGTTTATTTGTATTATTTTTTTAGATCTCACAAATAAGTGATATCATATGATATTTTTCTTTCTGACTTTACTTAGCATGATAATCTCTAGGTCCATCCGTGTTGCTGCAAATGACATTATTTCATTCTTTTTTTATGGCTGAGTAATATTCCATAGTGTATATATATGCCACATCATTTTTTTTTTTTGGACTATCATCTTCTTTTTATTTTTTAGGCTGTATATTTTGTTTTTTTTTAAATTAAAGTATAGTTGATTTACAATGTTGTGTTAGTTTTGGGTGTACAGCAAAGTGATTTAGATATATATATATATATATATATATATATATATTCTTTTTCACATTCTTTTCCCTTATAGGTTATTACAAAATATTGAGTATAGTTCCCTGTGCTATACAGTAGGTCCTTGTTGGTTATCTATTTTATATATAGTAATGTATATATGTTAATCCCAAATTCCTAATTTATCCCTCCCCTCGCCTTCCCCCTTTCGCAATGATGTTTGTTTTCTATGTCTGTGGGCTTATTTCTGTTTTGTGTATAAGTTCATTTGTATCACTTTTTTTTTTAGATTCCACATATAAGCGATATCATATGATATTTGTCTTTCTCTGACTTACTTCACTTAGCACAATAATCTCTAGGTCAATCCATGTTGCAGCAAATGGCGTTATTTCATTCTTTTTATGGCTGAGTAACATTCCATTGTATATATATACCACATCTTCTTTGTCCATTCATCTGTTGATGGACACTTAAGTGGCTTCCATGTCCTGGCTATTATTAAGTAGTGCTGCTATGAACATTGGCGTGCCTATATCTTTTCAGATTAGAGTTTTTGTGTTTTCCAGATATATGCCCAGGAGTGGGATTGCTGGATCATATGATGACTCTGTTTTTAGCTTTTTAAATTAATTAATTAATTAATTTTAACATCTTTATTGGAGTATAATTGCTTTACAGTGGTGTGTTAGTTTCTGCTGTATCACAAAATGAATCAGCTATATGTATACATATATCCCCATATCCTCTCCCTCTTGCATCTCCCTCCCACCCTCCCTATCCCACCCCTCTAGGTGGTCACAAAGCACTGAGCTGATCTCCCTGTGCTATGCGGCTGCTTCCCACTAGCTATCTATTTGACATTTGATAGTGTTTACATGTCCATGCCACTCTCTTACTTCGTCCCAGCTTACCCTTCCCCCTCCCCATGTCCTCAAGTCCACTCTCTATGTCTGTGTCTTTATTCCTGTCCTGCCCCTAGGTTCTTCAGAACCTTTTTTTTTTTTTAGATTCCGTATATATGTGTTAGCATATGGTATTTGTTTTTCTCTTTCTGACTTACTTCACTCTGTATGACAGACTCTAGGTCCATCCACCTCACTACAAATAACTCAATTTTGTTTCTTTTTATGGCTGAGTAATATTCCATTGTATATATGTGTCACATCTTCTTCAACCATTCATCTGTCAATGGACACTTAGGTTGCTTTCATGTCCTGGTTATCGTAAATAGTGCTGCAGTGAACATTGTGGTACATGACTCTTTTTGAATTATGGTTTTCTCAGGGTATATGCCCAGTAGTGGGATTGCTGGGTCGTATGGTAGTTCTATTTTCAGTTTTTTAAGGAACCTCCATACTGTTCTCCCTAGTGGCTTCACCAGTTTACACTCCCACCAACAGTGTAGGAGGGTTCCGTTTTCTCCACACCCTCTCCAGCATTTATTATTTCAATAACTCCTTTTGAGTTTACATTCTGAAATGAAAATGGTGTAAAGTTTACTATATGTATACACTTACAGAACAAAATTTGAAAGTGTACTGTGCATCTTGATGTCAGTCTTCAATTTTCTCTCATCAAGACTGAGGTTCCATAGCCCCTGTCTGATGGCAATAAACTCACAACTCATCTGGTCTATACCTTTTCCTGCTTCCTACATTGCTCTCATCCTGATGACTCAATTGCTATTTCTTCTTTTCTCCTCTCCTCCCCTCTCCTCTCCGTCTTTCAGTAGTTAGTGAGTGCCTATTATGTGCCAGGTGCTGTGCTAGACAGTGAATATACAAAATTGCTCCCTGTCTGATGGGGGAAAACAAACACAAAGAAAATGATTAAAAAGAGTGTAATAATTTCCATATAAAAGGAGGCAGAAAAAACTGCCTCTTTCGTAAGGTATAACTTGGCAGGAAATGACATTGTAATGAGTTTTTGAACTGAGTAAAGTGGAAAAATTTATACTGTGTTTTTTAGCACACAAAAGGCATATCTAGTAGCATGTGTGTGGTAAAAACTGAAATAGAGTATAGGAGACTCACTATAAAATACTTCCTCTAGCGCCATCTTCCACTTCGTCCATAGCTTTGTGAAACTGTAGGGTGGTTCGACGGGGTCTGAGAGCATAACTGAAGGTCTCTAGCAAGCCACATGGGAAGGCGACTTGGTTTGTGGTTACCTGTGATCACTGTGCTTTAGCCCCAATGTAGTTCTTTTTTATAAGGTCTTTAGAAAGAACTTCCTTTCTAACATTTTCAGCTTGCCTCTCCCCCACCCTCTACAAACATCTCAGAAACCACCAAGAAAGCAGCTGATCAAAACCTACAATCTTATGACAGTCTATGGGAAAACAAAAACTTTTTACAGAAGTTTGTTCTCAGAGTAGATTCTTCTGCCAAGCAGTTAATGGCTCTTGTATTGACAACTCTTATTCACTTGTAAGCATATGGTCTTTGTGGTAAGGCTGCCCAGTAATTTAAATGTTGCCCAACACAGAGTCTAATCATGTAGCAGATGCACAGATGGTTCTGGAATGAACACACTGGTGGACCCTGAAGTTAACTTTCTTCATTTTCTGTTGCATTTTAATGTTTTGTGACTTACTGACAATGGAGTTCATTAGTGTAGAACTCTGCTAGGTAGTTTCCAGATTACGTGAACTATGGGTCTGGTAACTTCATATGAGCGTGCGTATTATCTGGTTAGTTTTAGGGATTAATATCTTGTCTTTGAGTAATACTTTAGAAAATATGAAACTTTCCCATGCCAGATAATTGAATAAAATAGCAGCTGATGCTGTATGACCCAGAAATCCCACTGCTGGGCATATAGCCTGCGAAAACCATAATTCAAAAAGAGTCATGTACCAAAATATTCATTGCAGCTCTATTTACAATAGCCAGGAGATGGAAACAACCTAAGTGCCCATCATCAGATGAATGGATAAAGAAGATGTGGCACATATATACAATGGAATATTACTCAGCCATAAAAAGAAACGAAATTGAGTTATTTGTAGTGAAGTGGATAGACCTAGAGTCTGTCATACAGAGTGAAGTAAGTCAGAAAGAGAAAGACAAATACCGTATGTTAACACATGTATATGGAATCTAAGAAAAAAAAAATGTCATGAAGAACCTAGGGGTAAGACAGGAACAAAGACACAGACCTACTAGAGAAGGGACTTGAGGATATGGGGAGGGGGAAGGGTAAGCTGTGACAAAGTGACAGAGTGGCATGGACATATATACACTACCAAACGTAAAATAGATAGCTAGTGGGAAGCAGCCGCATAGCACAAGGAGATCAGCTCGGTGGTTTGTGACCACCTAGAGGGGTGGGATAGGGAGGGTGGGAGGGAGGGAGATGCAAGAGGGAAGAGATATGGGAACATATGTATATGTATAACTGATTCACTTTGTTATAAAGCAGAAACTAACACACCATTGTAAAGCAATTATACTCCAATAAAGATGTTAAAAAAACAAAAAAAAAAGAGACTCAGACAATGAGCACATTGACTTTTGTGCTATATTAGACCATTAGAGCAAAATAGAAATAAGTATAAGTATTATTCTCCCCAAACAAAGAACATTGTGTCTAGGATTTGGGTATCTGTATTACGGTTCTGGATTCTAATAACTAATGGTGTGGGCAAACTCAGCTAATCTATCTGGCCTCATGTTTTTCATCTGTAAAATAAGAGTTGCCTAAATCAGAGTGTTTTCCTGCCAAAAAGTTTGAAAGTAGTCTTTAAATAAAATTGCAGGGGAAAAGAAACTATATAAAATGTATGCAGCTGGAACTGCAGTTGAAGCAGGAATGTCCAAGAATCTAGGACTCAGAAACGCAGATGCAACCTTGCTGAGAAACACTGTGACAGCTTCCAATGAGTGAGGGAAGTAAGGGCCATGTACTTACTGCAGTGTAAAACAATGTGATGTGTGGGAGTGGGAAGCTCCTCTTCTAGAATGGCAAATCAGGGAGCTTTGTGTACAGGTCTGCTCCCTGGGCAGTAATGGCAAAATCTATCTGTGCTTATTCTAAGCTGAATTTTTAGATGGGTCATTTACTCTTCAGCATTCTATCACCTTCAAACGATGAAGTTCTGAGTTTCTGATCCTCCCAAGTATAGGAAGACACCTCGTGAAAGCACCATCCTCTGAGATAATCATCTATTCCTCAAGTGGTGACAATCTTTAAAAAACTTTGTGTTCAAAAGCCAGCGTGGGGTAGTTCTAAGCAAAGCCCCCAAAGTAATCCTGTTTCTCAGTGATTTCATTAACCACTTGTAGTGACTTTCTTGATCTGGAGATGATTTTCTACCTGACTGGGAAGTACTCATCTCTTCAGCATTTATTTAGTGTCTGCCACATGCCAGGCATGTGCTCAGTGCAAGAGATAAAAGGAAACTCTTCGTCTTCAGGGAGGTTAAGGTGCAGCACGGGAGATTGCCACGCAAATCAGCAATTCCAGTGCACTGTGTTGAGTTCCTCTGAGGTCTGAACAGGGTGCTGTGGGGAAGTTGGACAAGTAAACCAAGTCAGCCTAGTGGAGGAAGCCTTCATGGAGGAGATGTTGCCCGAGAAGGAGGCTAAGAGGAGGAAGAAGAGTGTTTCATGTAGAGGACACAGTATATGGGGAAGCACTGAGGCCAGAAACAGTAATAAGAGTTGAGGATCTCCAAATACTTTGTGGTGGCTAGAGAACCAACCACGTGTGTGTAGGCTGGAAGCAAAGCTAGAGAGGTGGGCAGAGCCTCCCTCACATGCCATGATCGGGGGTTGAACTTTATTTTGAAGGCTGTGGAGAATCTCTGATGGAGTGTAAATAGGGAAACAACAAAATATAGACTCATTAGGAGTATTAGGAGGCTCACTCTGTCAACAATATAGGTGATTGACTATGGAGGGATGATAGGGAGAAAGTGAGAAGGAATGAACTTAGAGGGTAGGGCATCAGTGAGGAGATGGGTCCAGGGAAAAACTGGTCAATAGCAGATGGAAGGCCATGGCTTTTAATTATTCTTGAATCATCCTTTCCTTTCTCAATAAACTGTACTTGGTCATGATATATATGTTTTTTTTAATGTTCCATTGGATTCTATTTGCTAATATTACATTAGAGATGTTTGCATGGATGTTAATTAGCAAGGTTTCTTATTTCTTTTCTATGCTTTGAAAGGATAATATCACATTTTTTGTTCCTTGAAGATTCAAATCCAATGCATTTGTCAATCTTTTTCGGCCTAGTTTTCTTGGGGGTGGGGATGTGGGGAGTTGTGATCTCAGAAGAAGATTAACAAATCTATGGTCATGAAAGAAATTAAGAATGCTCTCGGAATTACCTGGTGGTCCAGTGGTTAGGACTCCATGCTTCCACTGCAGGCAGCATGGGTTGGATCCCTGGTGGGGAACTAAGATCCCACGTGCTGTGTGGTGTGGCCAAAAAAAAGAAGAATGCTCTCAATTTTGATAATTTATAACTTCTTAGAAACTATCCATTTCATCTTGAAATTCAATGTTATTTTTACAGAGTTTTCACAGAAGTACTCATAATCCTTTTTAATATCTTAGGCATATGAGTCTTTCTTTCATTGTTGATATCTTCCCCCGCAGTATCATTGTTGATTGTTTGTGTTTGTGCTTTCTCCTTTTTATTTTTTGTTTAGACTAACAGCTGGTTTATCTTTAATTACTTTTCCCCCTAAGAACCACCTTTTGGTTTTACTGATTAATTCTACTTTCTTCTGTTTTAGAATCTGTCAATTTCTGCTTTTTATCTGAAATAGTTTCTTTTGCTTTCCTTACATTTTTTTTTTTGTTTTTTGTTTTTTTTTCTTTTTTTGTGGTACACGGGCCTCTCACTGTTGTGGCCTCTCCCGTTGCAGAGCACAGGCTCCGGACGTGCAGGCTCAGCGGCCATAGCTCACGGGCCTAGCCGCTCTGCGGCATGTGGGATCTTCCCAGACCGGGGCACGAACCCGTGTCCCCTGCATTGGCAGGCGGACTCTCAACCACTGCGCCACCAGGGAAGCCCCTTTCCTTACATTTTATCCTTTTAAAATTATTGAATTGAATTCTTGTCTAGCAATGCAGGTGTATAGACGTGTATGTTTTCACCTGTGCATAGCTTTAACTGTTTACAATGGGTTTTATTAATGTAGTATTTTCAATACTGTTATTTGCTAGATATTCTGCAACTTTGTGGAGTCAATAAATAAATTATGATCATAATTGTCAAGGAGTTACAACATTTCAGGTAATTGGTTTTATTAGTTAATAATTTCTACTTTAATTGCATCATAACCAGAGATCATGGTCATTAACTACAATTACTATTTGTTTTTTGATGTTTTTCTGGTGCCTAATAAATGGTTACATTTTGTAAACATTTTAGCAAGTATTTGAGAATGGGTCTATTCTGTGTTCAGGGCTGAAGATATAAAAATGTTAATCTAATGAATTAGATTCCAGATTCTTTATATCCTCACTCATTTTGAGTAGTTGAATTGAGTGGGGCTGAGAGAAATAAATTAAAATCCTCCTGTGTTTGGAGGAATCTCCTTAAATTTCCTGCTTTTAAAGCTTTACGTACTCTGATGTTACAATAATTGGAATGTAAAATAGAACACCAATTATTTCTTCATTGTAGACTGAATGTTATTATAATGATAAAATACTCTTTTGTCTTGTTTAATGCTTATTGCCTGGAAGTCTGGTAAAGACATGACAAATAAATACAAAAAAAGGAAAAAATCAGAATTACTTGTAATGTCATTTTATTTTTAATATTTCTGAATGACTAAGGCATATCATTAGTTTTTATTTATTAAATCCAATTGGAGAATCTTTGAAGGATTTATTGTATTTCACATACATATATAACATGTTTCAATGCTGTTGTCTTATGTTTTTCTCTGTCTAATGCTTACATTGTTTTCCATCTTTTTTCTTCTTTTAAGCATCTTTATTGGAGTATAATTGCTTTACATTGTTGTGTTAGTTTCTGCTGTATCACAAAATGAATCAGCTATACGTATACATATATCCCCATATCCCCTCCCTCTTGGGTCTCCCTCCCACACTCCCTATCCCACCCCTCTAGGTGGTCACAAAGCACCGAGCTGATCTCCCTGTGCTATGTGGCTGCTTCCCACTAGCTATCTATTTTACGTTTGGTAGTGTATATATGTCCATGCCACTCTCTCACTTTGTCCCAACTTACCCTTCCCCCTCCCTGTGTCCTTAAGTCCATTCTCTATGTCTGTGTCTTTATTCCTGATCTGTCCCTAGGTTCTTCAGAACCATTTTTTTTTAAGACTCCATATATGTGTGTTAGCATACGGTATTTGTTTTTCTCTTTCTGACTTACTTCACTCTGTATGACAGACTCTAGGTCCATCCACCTCACTACAAATAACTCAATTTTGTTTCTTTTTATGGCTGAGTAATATTCCATTGTATATATGTGCCACATCTTCTTTATCCATTCATCTGTCAATGGACACTTAGGTTGCTTCCATGTCCTGGCTATTGTAAATAGAGCTGCAATGAATTTTGTGGTACATGACTCTTTTTGAATTATGGTTTTCTCAGGGTATATGCCCAGTAGTGGGGATTGCTGGATCGTATGGTAGTTCTATTTTTAGTTTTTTAAGGAACTTCCATACTGTTCTCCATAGTGGCTGTATCAATTTACCTTCCCACCAACAGTGCAAGAGGGTTCCCTTTTCTCCACACCCTCTCCAGCATTTACTGTTTGTAGACTTTTTGATGATGGCCATTCTGACGGGTGTGAGGTGATGGCTCATTGTAGTTTTGATTTGCATTTCTCTAATGATTAGTGATATTGAGCATCTTTTCATGTGTTTGTTGGCAATCAATATATCTTCTTTGGAGAAATGTCTATTTAGGTCTTCTACCCATTTTTGGATTGGGTTGTTTGTTTTTTTAATATTCAGTTGCATGAGCTGCTTGTATATTTTGGAGATTAAACCTTTTTCAGTTGCTTTGTTTGCAAATATTTTCTCGCATTCTGAGGGTTGTCTTTTCATCTTGTTTATGGTTTCCTTTGCTGTGCAAAAGCTTTTAAGTTTCATTAGGTCCCATTTGTTTATTTTTGTTTTTATTTTCATTTCTCTAGGAGGTGGGTCAAAAAGCATCTTGCTGTGATTTATGTCACAGTGTTCTGCCTATGTTTTCCTCTAAGAGTTTTATAGTGTCTGGTCTTACATTTAGGTCTTTAATCCATTTGGAGTTTATTTTTATGTATGGTGTTAGGGAGTGTTCTAATTTCATTATTTATATGTAGCTGTCCAGTTTTCCCAGCACCACTTATTGAAGAGGCTGTCTTTTCTCCATTGTATATTCTTGGCTCCTTCATCAAAGATAAAGTGACTATATGTGCATGGGTTTATCTCTGGGCTTTATCCTATTCCATTGATCTATATTTCTGTTTTTGTGTCAGTACCATACTGTTTTGATTACTGTAGCTTTGTAGTATAGTCTGAAGTCAGGGAGCCTGATTCCTCCAGCTCCGTATTTCCTTCTCAAAATTGCTTTGACTATTTGGGGTCTTTTGTGTTTCCATACAAATTGTGAAATCTTTTGTTCTGGTTCTGTGAAAAATGCCATTGGTAATTTGATAGGGATTGCACTGAATCTGTAGATTGCTTTGGGTATTATAATTATTTTCACAACATTGATTCTTCTTTTTTTTTTTTTTTTTTTTTGCAGTACGCGGGCCTCTCACTGTTGTGGCCTCTCCCACTGTAGAGCACAGGCTCCGGAAGCACAGGCCCAGTGGCCACGGCTCACGGGCCCAGCCGCTCTGCAGCATGTGGGATCTTCCCAGACTGGGGCACGAACCCGTGTCCCCTGCATTGGCAGGCGGACTCTCAACCACTGCGCCACCAGGGAAGTCCAGTCCCTTTCTTTTTCTCTTCTTCTGGGACCCCTATAATTCGAATGTTAGTGCATTTAATGTTGTCCCAGAGGTCTCTGAGACTGTCCTCAATTCTTTTCTTTCTTTTTGTTTATTCTGCTCTGTGGTAGTTATTTCCATTATTTTATCTTCCAGGTCACTTATCCATTCTTCTGCCTCAGTTATTTTGCTATTGATTCCTTCTAGAGAATTTTTAATTTCATTTATTGTGTTCTTCATCATTGTTTGTTTGCTCTTTAGTTCTTCTAGTTCCTTATTGCACATTTCTTGTATTTTCTCCATTCTATTTCTAAGATTTTGGATCATCTTTACTATCATTACTCTGAATTCTTTTCCAGGTAGACTGCCTATTTCCTCTTCATTTGTTAGGTCTGGTGGGTTTTTACCTTGCTCCTTCATCTGCTGCGTATTTCTCTGTCTTCTCTTTTTACTTAACTTACTGTGTTTGGGACCTCCTTTTCTCAGGCTGCTGCTTCATAGTTCCTGTTGTTTTTGGTGTCTGCCCCCAGTGGGTAAGTTTTGTTCAGTGGGTAGTGTAGGCTTCTTGGTGCAGGAGACTTGTGCCTGTGTTCTGCTGGATGAGGCTGGATCTTGTCTTTCTGGTGGGCAGGACCACTTCCGGTGGTGTGTTTTGGGATGTCTTTGAACTTATTATGATTTTAGGCAGTCTCTCTGCTAATGGGTGGGGTTGTGTTCCTGTCTTGCTAGTTGTCTGGCATGAGGTGTCCAGTGCTGGAGCTTGTTGGTCATTGAGTGGAGCTGAATCTTGTGTTGAGACAGAGGTCTCTGGGAGAGCTCTCCTGATTAATATTACGTGGGGCTGGGAGGTCTCTGGTGGTCCAATGTCCTGAACTTGGCTCTCCCACCTCAGAGGCTCAGGCTTGACAGCCAGCCAGGGCACCAAGACCCTGTCAGTCACACGGCTTTTGGGAAATCTGAGGTCTTCTGCCAATGTTCAGTAGGTGTTCTGTAGGAGTTGTTCCACATGTAGACACATTTTTGGTTTATTTGTGGGGAGAAAGCTGAACTCCACATCTTCTCTGCTGTCTTGAAGGTCCTCTCTGTTTTCTATCTTTTATATTTGGTTATATCTTTTTTAAATTTTAGTTCTGTTGTTCTCCTACTATTGATAACTTGAGAGATTTATGATCTGGTTTTTAATTCCTCTGGTGGCTACCTGTATGACTATAAATGCTTTGTTAAAGCTAGATCTGTTGATTCCTTGCTATGAAACATTGAGAAATTCCTGCCCTGGTCTATCCCTATAATACCCCTATATCTCTGTCTTGATTTTTAATTTATTTTCACAATGTTAAAGTTTAGTTTATTTTCACAGCACATATTGAATTTTATAAACTTCGTATGGCTTCAGGGTTCAATACCAATTCTTAAATACCACAGCTTCCTCATTTCTGGTTACTTTCTGGTTATGGTCCATCTTTTAGCTGGCCGAGTTTCCTTCTCTATCATTTGTTCCCATAAAGGCCTATAGTTGTTGTATCCTGACTTATTGCATGTTGCAAATGCATGTGTAATGATTGTATTCATGATTGATAACTTTGGCTTGAAATTATTGGGGGCATGGTTATTTCTCCCCAGGACTCTCTAAACATTGCTCTGGCAATGAATGTTTTGTGGATGGGTTATGCTAACCCAGCATTTTTATTTTTATTATTAATTTATTTACATATACATATATAACATATGTATTACATATATAACACATTCTGTTTTCATTATTGCTCCCTCTCCCAAAGAGCCTTTAATACCACAGATATATTTTATATTTATTTTTATACTATAGCTTTCTGGAGGGCCACAAACCTATAATATCTAAGATTTTTTTCACCCCTCCCCTCTCAAGAACCAATTCTTGTCCCCTTGGGAGTGATATCATCCCTGTTAAGTATATATATGCTAACCTGATTCCCCATATCCTCTTGTAAATGACTTAATTTTTTTTGGTGTGGATAGTGTTTTTTCTGCAATTTTTCTTGGGACACAGTGTGATCTTTGCTACCGCAGATTGAGGACTTTCTTTTTTTCTCTGCCAACTTTTATTATACTTTTGAAAATTTTCTTGTGTTCATTTGTTTCATTCCCATGTTGAAACATATCAGCTATGTGTGTATCAGGTATCCGCTTCCATCTTCCACATCTCTGATCTCTTAGCCTCTTTTTTTCTATTTTATTGCCTAGTTGTATTAAAAAGTCCATGCCATTGCATTTCAGATATGTCTATGTTTTTGCTGCTTTTAATCTTTTTCATTTTTATAGTGGTTTATATGTCCTCTTTCTGACTTTACCACCTTACTTTTTCCTAATATGTGCATTCTTTGTCTTTCTTTTGCCTCTTTTATTCCTTTCCTCCTTTTGATACTTCACAACATCTATGCTACCATCATCCCTCAGATTTTGGAGTGATCTGCCCCTGCTCCTCATCTCCTGGTAAGCAGATCATCAGATTCACAGAATCCTCCATGGCTCATGGTTCTTTTGTTTGGTGATCTTGTACTTATTTACCTCACTTAGTTTGGTGTAGTAAGCAGGTGCATATCTGCTTGCTATTTCTGATCTGTCTTCAACCTTGCCTGATCTCTAGTTGTTTTCAGCACAGGAGTCCTAACTAGAGAAAGTGAAGATTGAAACAGTTCTTCTTCAGCTCTTGTTCTTCTGTTCCTCAGTATGTAACAAGACCCCAGGGTGATCTCTACATGGCCTATGCATGTTCTCATACTCATCCTTCCAGGTAAAGCTAGGTCCTTCAAGTCACTCCTACTTAATTTCAGAGAAATCTCTATTCTTTCTTTTCCTTTTTTTTAAATTGAAGTATAGTTGCAGGTGTACAACACAGTGATTCAATGTTTTTATAGATTATACTCCATTTAATGTTATTACAAAACAATGGCTATATTCCCTGGGCTGCACAATATATCTTTGTTGCTTATCTCTTTAATAGATAGTAGATTGTATCTCTTAATCCCCTACTCCTATCTTGTCCCTCCCTGCTTCCTTCTCCCCACTGGTAACCACTAGTTTGTTTTCTATATCTGTGACTCTGTTTCTGTTTTGTTATATTCACTAGTTTGTTTTATCTTGTAGATTCCACATATAAGTGATAACATACAGTATTTGTCTTTCTCTGTCTGATTTATTTCATTAAGCATAATATCCTCCAAGTCCATCTATGTTGTTGCAAATGGCAGAATTTCATTCTTTTCTGTGGATGAGTAATATTCCATTGCATATATATGTCACACCTTCTTTATCCATTCATCTATTGATGGACACTTAGGTTGCTTCCATATCTTGGCAATTGTAAATACGAACAACTGCTGCTATGAACATTGGGGTGCATGCATCTTTTTGAATTAGTGTTTTTGTTTTCTTTGGATATTTGCCCAGGAGTGGAATTGCTGGATCATGTAGTAGTTCTATTTTTAGTTTTTTGAGGAACCTCCATAATGTTTTCCATAGTGCCTGCACCAATTTACATTCCCACTAGCATTGTACAAGTGTTCCCTTTTCTTCATATCCTTACCAACATTTGTTATTTGTGGACTTTTTGATGATAGACATTCTGACAGGAGTGAAGTTGTATCTCATTATGGTTTTGATTTACAGAGTAATCTCTATTCTTATCAAGACCCAAGGAGGAAAAAAAAAGACCCAAGGAGGTATGCATTGGTTTTTGCTACCTCTAGTTTAGGTCTAAATTTTGCTATATTTTGACAATGTCCTTCACTGCCTGTGATTGAGGGTTGTAACCATTTCCTATTTTCATTTTAGATGGAATTTTCTTCTTTAGTTTTTGTTCTTTTTATTTCTGTGGCTTTCTGGGAAGGAAGAAGAGTAAACGTACCCTTATCTCTCATTCTTGACTGGAAATTCTAAGCTCATAGTTTTGCACCTCCCCAAATAGATACAGGCATATTCCCTGTCCAGAGTTGTGACTAAGATCAGGAAATAGGCCACTAGTTATAAAACATGTCAAGCTTACAACACAGGGAATATAGACAATATTTTATAATAACTATAAATGGAGTATAACCCTTAAAATTATGAATCACTATATTATATACCTGTAACTTATAAAACATTGTACATCAACTATACTTCAATAAAAAATTAAAAGAACATGTCAGGCTCTCACTAATGGATTTGAGATAGTTAAAATGAAAATGTTACACTACAAGTGAAAAATAGACTTTGAAATGGAAGGATGAGAAATAAGTGTGAAAAGGGACAGAGAAAAGAAAGGAGAACTCTGTCACATTTCTGTGACAAGGTGGTTGTTGAAGATCAACATGGAAATTAACTCTAAGCTTCCTGGAATCCAGCTCTGGGGAGGAAAATCACAAAGGCTGATTCTCTTTTAATAGCTTGATGAAGGGAAGCATATTATCCAATGGCCATCAACCATTTTCCTGGCTCTAAGAACTCATAAAAAGGATTTGTTCAATGAATATCCATTGTTCATTATATTACTACATGTCCCTTATATGATTTCAATAGCACAAAGGTAGATTGTTCTCCTGTTTGAAGGAGAGGAGCTGAGGAGCCTGGCATTTGGGTGATTACCAACAGTGAGAATAGAAATTGCCTCTGTCCTGTACATGAATTTACTAGTGCTGGTTCTGGGTCTTCTTACTGCACTTACACCTAGACTTGCATTCTTGCCAATCTTGATTCCTGAGGCCTAGTTAATCCTCCTGACTTTGTTTTTCTCCTGGTTCCCAAACTTTCTACTTGCTCCAGATAATTAGAATCTCCTCGAGTTATCTCTGCCTGGTCTTTCCTGGGCCGTTGGCTTGAGCCTGTTGTTTTGAATGCTTGTGTCTTTTGCTACAGTGTGAGTCTTCTTACACAGAAGCACAAAGGGTCAGGTCAACCCAGTAAATGGTGGAACTAATCATGGTCGCTTAATGGCTTCTGGAGAAGAGAGCTGAGATGTGCCACACAGATACCCTATCAGAAATGAAGGATTAATCCCTCCAGCTACTGAGAGTGCTGATGGAAGAAAGACCTCAGCTATCAGCTTCCTGTTGTCTTGGCTGAAACTGATGCCCCTTCCCAGGCTGCCTGCATTCAATGACTGATCTTTATGGGGGATATGAAAGCCTGGACCTTTTGCCCCTGCAGGTTCAGACCTCTCTACAGGGTTGGCAGAGACCTTTTTTGAATCTATGTTGCAGCCAAACATCTTATTCCACTCCAATCTAGCTTTCTTCCCCAAGTACACTTACTAATAACCCTCCTGCCCACTAATCCCCATCAAGGAGTCTACTTCCTGTGCAGTCCAACAGGGAACACCTTCTCAAACCAGCTCAGGGTGAGCCACTGCATCATCATGATCAGAACATCATGTAATTGGCCCAGATGCCACAGTCTTAACTAATAGGAGCAGGTAGAGCCAGGAAGGAAACACAGGGCAGTAGAAATGGGTAGGCTTTCCAGAGTAGAAGGGGATGGATTAAAAGAGTGGGAAAGAAGTAAAGAGGAAAAGCAAGCATATTGGTATAGCTACATCTATCCTCAAGATGCAAGTTTTGGGGATTAAACATTGAAGGAGCATCTGAAAACCACTGTCCGCATTCTACCAACACTGTACCACCTAAACGAGGAACACTGTAAACCTCTGTAAGACTCTTAATCCCAAACCCTTTAAAATGCTCCTCCATCCTTCCCATTTGATCCTTACAACAGTACCTGTTGAAGTGGTTCCATCTTCATCTCACGGAAGGGGAGAAGTGCTCAGAGAGCTTAGGTGACGTGTCCAAGGCTATCCAGCAGAGCTCAGGGCTTCAGGCCCAAGGCCAGTGCTTTTGCCATGTCAGTTTCCTCTGAAATGGTAGGGCTCAAGATAGGCAACAGCTGGCATTTACCTATTTTAACTAATCTCTTTAAAGTTGCCCATTTCCTTGGGTTATTCACACACCTTGAATAAAACACTCTGGGGTCTCTGGCCTGCATGAGGCCACTGCAAAAATCATGGAAAACAAGTTAGAGAAACTCTGATCCTCTCAGCTGCCACCTTCTACTCTCTCCACAGGTGTAAATGCTACTCCACAAACACCTTTTGTGTGTGGAGTTAGAGGCCTATTTATTTTTGCAGTTTAAAAAAAGGTTTTCTGAAATCTTGCTTGGTGTCTCAGAGCTTCCTGCTATGCCACTGTGCACCTGTAGTGTTGATATATAAATGCACAGGGCTTGTTCCCTGAAGTTTCCATGGGGTCTACATTAGCTTTATTTTCCTCATGTGAGTAAGCAGTACGGAGCAGATTAGAATCAATTCCTGGAAGACCAGGTCATAGAGAGTTGTAGCTTAGCAAGGGACGCTCTGCTGGCAAGGGACAGTCTGCTGTAAGTCTTGCTACTGAATATTTTAAAACAAAAATAGATCAAGGAACTGGAGAAAATCTCCCTCTGTCTTTGCTCCAACTCCCAATTCCTGCTCACTTGGGTCTGTGCCAGCATGCCCTTGCTGCCTGCAGTTGTGGTGCTCTGGCTGGTGGTAGACTCCCAAGGTGAGGGCACAATGCTTGTTCCCTTTGTGGTTCCTCTGAGCCCTATGGTTGAATGGTTGATTTTTTTATCATACGTAAGTAAAATAAGCAAATCTCTAAGAATACCAGTAGGAGAAAAAATGGGAGTGTTTCTCCCCACCCCCTACCGAAAGGCCCCCTTCCGAGGCACCAGATGGGCTGGGTAGCTACACCTCTTCCTCTAAGCCTGATTCAGCAGTGACTTTTATAAAGCTTTTCTGGTATCTGAGATGTAAAACAAAGCAGTAATCAATTATCTTTTCTTTCTTTTTATTTTTTAAATTAAAAATTTTTTTAAATTTAATTTTATTTATTTATTTATACAGCAGGTTACCGTCAGTATTTCTTTTTCACACACACACACACACACACACACACTGTATTTTATTTTTGCAAGAGATAAATAAACTGACACCAAGCATTGTAAATGGATGACCACCAAAAAAGGAACAATGATTGCAATTACTAAACACAAAACACACTCATACTATGTCATAATATTGACATTCAGTCCAGTAATCCTCCACTGTAACAGCTCCTTTACTTTGCAGTGAAAATTGATTTGTATGTTTTTTGCCTCTGAGTCCTTGTGGAATTTTTTTTTTATTCAAACAGAAAGTCACAAAAATTATAATCATCCTCATCAGTTCACTCAGTCCCATGTAATTAATTCTTTTTTCTTTTTTTTTTTTGTGGTACGCGGGCCTCTCACTGTTGTGGTCTCTCCCGTTGTGGAGCACAGGCTCCGGACATGCAGGCTCAGCAGCCATGGCTCACGGACCTAGCCACTCCATGGCATGTGGGATCTTCCCGGACCGGGGCACGAACCCATGTCCCCTGCATCGGCAGGCAGACTCTCAACCACTGCGCCACCAGGGAAGCCCTAATTATTTTTATCTTGATCTTTTGTTAGCACTTTTATGAATTCATCAGTTTTCCATTAGAGTTCTGAAAATGCTTATTTATTCAGTTTAGCAGTATAGTCAGTTACCAGAAACTTGTACTTGTCAGAGTCTTTTCCATGAATTCCTTGAAGATGAAACACTTTTATAGGAACATTTTTGCAAAAGCATCAGAGTGCACCCAGAACTGTCTGTAAATGACAAAAGACTTAAAAATGACCATGGTTAAAGATTTGATGAAAGTTCATAATAATGTAATTGACAAGGAAATTTAGTTATTTCTGAGAAATACATTTTAAAGTAATAACTAGGATTATGACTTATAACATTATACCAGAACACATAAGATTTTTAGAAATTTCATGTCTGAAACATTTATATTAACGTATTTCCATACAAATAACCCAAAGAAAGTTTAGTATTAGTTGTTTCTTTGTTTGTTTTTATACTGCAAGTTCTTATTAGTCATTAATTTTATACACATCAGTGTATACATGTCAATCCCAATCGCCCAATTCAGCACACCACCATGATGATTTGTTCTAGTTCTGTAAAAAATGCCATGGTAATTTGATAAGGATTGCATAGAATCTGTAGATCGCTTTGGGTAGTATAGTCATTTTCACAGTATTGATTCTTCCAATCCAAGAACATGGTATATCTCTCCATCTGTTTGTATCATCTTTAATTTCTTTCATCAGTGTCTTATAGATTTCTGCATACAGATCTTTTGTCTCCCTAGGTAGGTTTATTCCTAGGTATTTTATTCTTTTTGTTGCAATGGTAAATGGGAGTGTTTCCATAATTTCTCTTTCAGATTTTTCATCATTAGTGTATAGGAATGCAAGAGATTTCTGTGCATTAATTTTGTATCCTGCATCTTTACCAAATTCATTGATTAGCTATAGTAGTTTTCTGGTGGCATTTTTAGGATTCTCTATGTATAGTATCATGTCATCTGCAAACAGTGACAGTTTTACTTCTTCTTTTCCTATTTGTATTCCTTCTATTTCTTTTTCTTCTCTGATTGCCATGGCTAGGACTTCCAAAACTATGTTGAATAATAGTGTTGAGAGTGGACATCCTTGTTCCTGATAGAGGAAATGCTTTCAGTTTTTCACCATTGAGAATGATGTTTGCTGTTGGTTTGTTGTATATGGCCTTTATTTTGTTGAGGTAGGTTCCCTCTATGCCCACATTCTGGGGAGTTTTTATCATAAATGGGTGTTGAATTTTGTCAAAAGCTTTTTCTGCATCTATTGAGATGATCATATGGTTTTTATTCTTCAATTTGTTAATATGGTATATCACATTGACTGATTTGTGTATATTGAAGAATCCTTGCATCCTTGGGGTAAATCCCACTTGATCATGGTGTATGATCCTTTTAATGTGTTGTTGGATTCTGTTTGCTAGTAGTTTGTTGAGGAGTTTTGCATCTATATTCATCAGTGATATTGGTCTGTAATTTTCTTTTTTTGTAGTATCTTTGTCTGGTTTTGGTACCAGGGTGATGGTGGACTCATAGAATGAGTTTGGGAGTGTTCTTTCCTCTGGAATTTTTTGGAAGAGTTTGAGAAGGGTGGGTGTTATCTCTTCTCTAAATGTTTGATAGAGTTCACCTGTGGAGCCATCTGGTTCTGCACTTTTGTTTGTTGGAAGATTTTTAATCACAATTTCAATTTCATTACTTGTGATTGGTCTGTTCGTATTTTCTATTTCTTCCTGGTTCAGTCTTGGAAGGTTATACCTTTCTAAGAATTTGTCCATTTCTTCCAGGTTGTCCATTTTATTGGCATAGAGTTGCTTGTAGTAGTCTCTTAGGATGCTTTGTATTTCTGCGGTGTCTGTTGTAACTTCTTTTTCATTTCTAATTTTATTGATTTGAGTCCTCTCCCTCTTTTTTGATGAGTCTGGCTAATGGTTTATCAATTTTGTTTATCTTTTCAAAGAACCAGCTTTTAGTTTTATTGATCTTTGCTATTGTTTTCTTTGTTTCTATTGCATTTATTTCTGCTCTGATCTTTATGATTTCTTTCCTTCTTCTAACTTTGGGTTTTGTTTGTTCTTCTTTCTCTAGTTCCTTTAGGTGTAAGGCTAGATTGTTTACTTGAGGTTTTCCTTGATTCTTGAGGTAGGCTTGTATAGCTATAAATGTCCCTCTTAGAACTGCTTTTGCTGCATCCCATAGGTTTTGGATTGTCATGTTTTCATTGTCATTTGTCTCTAGGTATTTTTTGATTTCCTCTTTGATTTCTTCAGTGATCTCTTGGTTATTTCCTAATGTATTGTTTAGCCTCCACGTGTTTGTGTTTTTTACGTTTTATTCACTGTAATTTATTTCTAATCTCATAGCATTGTGGTCAGAAAAGATGCTTGATATAATTTCAATTTTCTTAAATTTACTGAGGCTTGATTTGTGACCCAAGATGTGATCCATCCTGGAGAATATTCTGTGTGCACTTGAGAAGAAAATGTAATCTCCTGTTTTTGGATGGAATGTCCTATAAATATCAATTAAATCTATCTGGTCTATTGTGTCATTTAAAGCTTCTGTTTCCTTATGTATTTTCATTTTGGATGATCTGTCCATTGGTGTAAGTGAGGTGTTAAAGTCCCCCACTATTATTGTGTTACTGTCAATTTCCTCCTTTATAGCTGTTAGCAGTTGCCTTATGTATTGAGATGCTCCTATGTTGGGTGCATATTTATTTATAATTGTTATATCTTGTTCTTGGATTGATCCCTTGATCATTATGTAGTGTCCTCCCTTGTCTCTTGTAAAATTCTTTATTTTAAAATCTTTTTTATGTCTTATGAGTATTGTTACTCCAGCTTTCTTTTGATTTCCATTTGCATGGAATATCTTTTTCCATCCCCTCACTTTCAGTCTGAATGTGTGCCCAGGTCTGAAGCTGGTCTCTTGTAGACAGCATATATATGGGTCTTGTTTTTGTATCCATTCAGTGAGCCTGTGTCTTTTGGTTGGAGCATTTAACCCATTCACATTTAAGGCAATTATCGATATGTACATTCCTATGACCATTTTTTCAGTTGTTTTGTAGGTCCTTTTCTCTTGTTTCCCACTTAGAGAAGTTTGTTTAGCATTTGTTGTAGAGCTGGTTTGGTGGTGCTGAATTCTCTTAGCTTTTGCTTGTCTGTAAAGCTTTTGATTTCTCCATCAAATCTGAATTTGATCCTTGCTGGGTAGAGTAATCTTGGTTGTAGGTTCTTCCCTTTCATCACTTTAAATATGTCATGCCACTCCCTTCTGGCTTGTAGAGTTCCTTCTGAGAAATCAGCTGTTACCCTTATGGGAGTTCCCTTGTATATTATTTGTCTTTTTTCCCTTGCTGCTTTTAATAGTTTTTCTTTGTCTTTGATTTTTGCCAACTTGATTACTATGTGTCTCGGTGTGTTTCTCCTTGGGTTTATCCTGTATGGAACTCTCTGTGCTTCCTGGACCTGGGTGGCTATTTCCTTTCCCATGTTAGGGAAGTTTTCAACTATAATCTCTTCAAATGTTTTATCTGGTCCTTTCTCTCTCTCTTCTCCTTCTGGACCCCTATAATGCGAATATTTTTGGGTTTAATGTTGTCCCAGAGGTCTCTTAGGCTGTTTTCATTTCTTTTCATTCTTTTTTCCTTATTCTGTTCCACAGCAGTGAATTCCACCATTCTGTCTTCCAGGTCACTTATCTGTTCCTGTGCCTCAGTTATTCTGCAATTGATTCCTTCTAGTGTAGTTTTCATTTTAGTTATTGTATTGTTCATCTCTGTTTGTTTTTTCTTTAATTCTTCTAGGTCCCTGTTAAACATTTCAAAGATCTTCTTGATCTTTGCCTCCATTCTTTTTCCGAGGTCCTGGTCAGCTTCACTATCATTATTCTGAATTTTTTTTCTGGAAGGTTGCCTATCTCCACTTCATTTAGTTGTTTTTCTGGGGTTTTATCTTGTTCCTTCATCTGGTACATAGCCCTCTGGCTTTTCATCTTGTCTATTTTTGTGTGAATGTGGTTTTTGTTCCACAGGCTGCAGGATTGTAGTTCTTCTTGCTTCTGCTGTCTGCCCTCTGGTGGATGAGGCTATCTAAGAGGTTTATGCAAGTTTCCTGATGCGAGGGACTGGTCCTCAGTCATTTCTATTTATTTTATTTTTTTCTTTTGGCTGGTAATAGATCAAAATTTTCTGCTGCTTTGCATGCCTTATAATTTTTGATTGCATGTTTGACATTGTGACTTTACATTGTTTATATTTTTAGCTGGTGGGTTTTGCTGTTTTCAGTTAAATAGTGCTGAATTTTATCCTAATGTGCAGTTAGTTACTTGGAATCAGTTGAATCTTTTTGAACTTCGCTTGCAAGCTTTGTTAGGATGGATCCAGACCATCCTTTAGTTGAGCATCCACTTAGCTCTATTATGGTGGTGATATTCTTCTACATAATGCACCTGGTCGTATGATATCTTTATACTCTGACTGGTAGGAACACAAATTATTCCTATTCTGAGTAGGCTTCTGTAATTGTTCTTCCTACTCTTTTCTGTTGATTCTTTCCCTGTTACACATGTCTTTTTCTACTTAGCAGAGGACTCTACAGAAATCTGGAGCTCTGCCTCTTGCATATCTCTCCTTTTTTGTTTTTTGCCCCACAAATTTTAGCTATCTTGGCCCTTGCAAATTCCAGTCCCTGTCTTCTCAACTCAAGGAGAAGTGCTGGGCTGTTTGGATTATCCCTCTGCAGTGAGACCTAGAAACTACTGCTGAACAGTAACCTGGTATAGTTGTAGAACTCATTTTATTTGTGTCCCTTCTTTCAGGGATCTCTGTACTGCTATTTTATCATTCATTACATGAAAACTGGTTTCATGTATTTTGTTCAGGTTTTCAGTTGTTTAAGTTATGAGGGTAAATCCAACTCCTATAACTCCACTTGACACCCTTATTTGATTTAATTTTTAAAATTGTCTTGCTTTTCAGAGTCAGTCCCTTGTTCTTAGGGGGATTAAAGACCTAACAAAATACATACAAAGTGCTTTCCCCCTCATTGTGTTCTTGTTTGGCTCCGTCTCAGCTGTGTGGTATCTTTCTGGTGTCTGATTAATATCTGGATCTCTTCTCCAAACAGCTGGACTGTTTTGCATAGGAAATGGCACTGCTCCTTTGGCACCTCCAGAAATTACCTAAATCTCAAGTCTCCCATATTTCCAAAGTTCCAAGGAATTGTCAGAACACAGATCTACTGAACTAAATATTTCTGGTCTAAGTACAAATTGTCTTATGCACACGTATTTCCCAAGCAACTCAGTATTTCCAGTACTAAATACATATCCTAGCATCTAACCCTGATTTGTTATCAGCCAGAGACTACCAAAGAGATGCCTCATATTTAGGAGATCATATAAACAGAGAAAACGGATTAGGAAAAGAGAGAGAGGGAGATAGAGAAAGGCTTTCAGTGTCTCCATAGGGCCTGGCTAATTGATACCGATTGTCTAGTCTACTACCCTTGAATTTCAAACTCAAATGTAATAGCTCTTCTGACAAAGGATTCTTACACTGTAATTGTCATGCTTGGTGGGAAGAGGGAAGGGGAGGGGAAATACGCACAACTCTGAAACATTCCTTTCTTCTAATAAAATGTCTAACTTTGAGATGGTAACATCTGTTTCTCCATGTCTTTGTAAGACCCTTTTCTTCCATTTAGTGTCCAGATTATATATTTTGAATTCCCCAAAAAGAGAAAACAAGATGTTTTCTATCCCTTTTGGACTCTGCATTCTTGCTTCTTCCCTCCAGAGTCCACACTTAAATGAGTTCAGGAGTATACCTTGTAAGTGACATTATTGGTGCTCCAGCCACATTCTCTTGGGCCTTAACTTTGTGGTACACTCCCTGTCTTACTTCCAACTGCCAGCGTGTGTACCTCTTTGCTGGGAGCCTTGCTAAGGCAGCTGGAACATGCTTCTTGTGCCCAGGATAGGTTAGAAAGCCTCATAATCAAGAGCTTGGGTGGGATATCTTTGAATTGCCTATTCTCCATTGATTCCTGAAGTTTCCCAGCGGGATGATGCTCCAGTTGCCACAGTGGTAGCTGTCTCATTTCCCACTTCCCTGCAGCTGTTTCTTGGATTACCTCCCAAATAAGCTACTTGTACTCAATTCCTTATTTCTGAGAGAATCCAAATGTAGTTACTCCTACTTTCTGGCAAGCAAGCAATTCCCCACAGATGACAGGAGACTCTAGAAGTAAAATTCACAGCTTTGCATTACCAGCAATGCTAGTCTTCAATTCTCACTGAATATAGGAGAAAGAAGGAAAACAAACATAGGATAGGGAGTACACTGCCCCCTACTCTATCTTCATACTGTCAGGCCCCAAATACACTTCCTTATCTGAGCTGGGCCTGTCTCAACCTAGAAATGAATTCCTATCCCCAACTAAGACCAGGTCCTATTGCTCCAAGTGGGATCAGTTACAATATTGCTATTATCATATGTACTTCAGGAATGAACCTGTCTTAACCCTTAAGATAAATCTTTATCCCCACTGAGATGACTTCTAGAACCATGATGGAGAACATCTCCCAATGCCAGAGACTTTTTTCCCTCCACCTGGGGCTTTTCCCATGAGAAATAAAGCTGCTCTTTATGTTCTGAGTGAGCCCGTCTCCCATATTCTGTGCTTTTCTGCATATACCCAACTTCATCAGGTGTGATTCTGGGACAAGATTTAACTGGGATCCTGAATGCTCAGATCATTGCCCAGCTGCCTATTGTGACTGCTGCCACTCCAGTTAGTCCCCAGGGATATGTACCTTTGGTCCTTTCCAGTGAAAAGAAATACCGTATTAGTAGCTTACACCCAAACTCTTAAGTGATATATTACTTTGATGAATTGGTCGTAGCTTCCTAACTATGAAGACTACTAACCTAGAGGCTTCTGCTGCACCTCTGTGCCTTCTTGCCTCTGAGATCACCACCCTAGAAGAATGCCTCCTGCCAAGTGGAAAGAGATTTTAGAACATTATTTTCAGAAAAAGCACATGAAGAAGTGAGTTATAAGAGGATAAAACAATCTTAAAAAGGGATGCTAAAAGAGCTCTCTACATGGAAAACAAATTTATCTCTTCTCCAAGGAAAATTCCACCTCTGATTGCTTTTCTGATTATTGATCACATAGTGTCCTTAGATGCTCCTTGAGCAGGGTGTGAGGTTAGATTGGGGTACCAGAGTTGTTGAAAATCAATATTTTTTCTTGTTCCAAATAAAACAGATAAAACTTGAACCAGTGTTCAGAGTACCAAAGAAATGTCTAAACTAAAGAAACACAAACAGAAAACCTGGACTTTTGTATGAGTCTGGAATAAGTACAGAATTTGTTACGGGTTAGTGGGTACAATATTTTTGCTCTGTTCTAGAACAGGGGTCCCCAACCCCCGGGCCGCAGACTGGTACCCGTCCTGGGCCTATTAGGAACTGGGCCGCACAGCAGGAGGTGAGCGACAGGCCAGCAAGCGAAGCTTCATCTGCTGCTCCCCATCGCTTGCATTACCGCCTGAACCATCCCCTCCCCCGTCTGTGGGAAAATTGTCCTCCATGAAACCGGTCCCTGGTGCCAAAAAGGTTGGAGATCACTGTTCTAGGAGACCAGCCTGAGAGGATTGAATTTTAGGATACATGGATATACTGATGAATCAGAAATAAGTGAAGAACTTGTGAATGAAAAATATTGCCAGCCATATCCATGAACAAAGGAGGTTGCAGCCATCAAGCCACTACAGGCGCCCCTGACCCTGAGCCCTGAAGGAACTCAGGATGGAGACAAAGGGACTGCCCATTGCCAAGCCCTCAGCCACTGCAGCCACCCCCATCAGTGCACCCTGAGGGGACGCAGGATGGGAAAGAACAGGATACTGGCCCCAGATAGCTGAGGAATGATTTCAGTGAGCCCAGGCCCTTGCTTCTTCCCATACATGGAAAAGCGCTAAATTCATTAACTTGAGATGTCTGGGTTTCTTTAATTAATGGTAATATTTTGATGTTCCGACTGCCTGGGCTTTGGTACAAAAGCCCCTACGTATCCTGGTTCCTCCCTTACCTCTTGGGAGCAGTCCCTCAGAGCTGGCTGAGAGGCTGTGTCCCAGGCTTAAGTCCTCAGTTTTGTCCATCAAATAAAACATAATTCTCAACTTTTAGGTTGTGTACTTCTTTTCAGTCAACAAACTAGAAGAGAGGTGGGATGGTAAAACAAGATGAGATCATTAAAAGAAAGAACAGTGGGGATTTTATTAAGCCACCGTGTGAGGTACTTCAAATGATGCTGGATTTCAAAGGTCAAATAAGAGTATAAGTAGAGGGATAGAAGGGAAAGGAAGATGACTGGGAGGCATTTCAGAAAAGGGAGAAGTAGGAAGGAGAGCAATGGGGAAGTAACAGATGCAATTACATATGATTATATGTGAGATTACATGCGAGAGAGAGAGAGAGAGCATGCAAAGATGAGCGGTTAAGGAAATAAGTCAGGAAGTCAAGGAGAGAGAACTAGATAGAGCAGGAGTCAGTGGCCTCTGGGTCACAGCTAACTTGCTGCCCCCATGTTTGTAAATAATTTCATAGGTGCGCAGTCAGGCTCATCCGTTTACATATTGTCTATGACTGCTTTCATACCGGAACAGCAGAGTTGAGTAGTTGTGACAGAGATGCTATGTGACCTGCATAGCCTAAAATATCTATTTTCACATAAAGATTGCTGACCCCCGGACTAGAGGGAAGGAGGGTAAAGTAGGAGAAATCAATTGGTTAATGAAAGAGTCATAGGTGACCATTTGCCAATGAGGATGGCTTTAGTGAATGTTGTCGTTGTCCTGCCCAGGTCCTCCAGCTTCTGTGAACGTTGTGTCGACCGAAAAAAAAATGCACAACCTAAAAGTTGCGAGTTATGTTTTATTCAGTGGGCGAAACTGAGGACATCAAGCCTGGGACACAACATCTCAGATGACTCTGATAGACTGCTCTGTGGAGGCAAGTGAGGAGCCAGGATAGACAGGACTTTCTGCACCAAAGACCAGGTTGTTGGAGCATCAAAAGATTATGTTAATTGAAGAAAACCAGACATCTCAAGTTAAGGAATTTAGTGCTTTTCTATGTATGGGGAGATGCAAGAGTCTGGGCTCACTGAAATCATTCCTTTGATGTGCACCTCAGCTCTGTGGGGACAGTATCCTGTGTTTTCTCATCCTGAGTTCCCTCAGGGTGTACTGTAGGGGTGGCTGTAATGTGATGGCTTGACTACAACATCCTTTTGTTTACTGATATCCTTCATCTGCAGATGATAACCATTGCAGATGTTCCCTTCTGAGAAATGACCTTGACTAATGTCTGCAGCAAGTATATACAAAGGCCAGCCCTCTTCCCTCAAGGTGTAACTCTGTGCTGCAATTCAGCCCCTAGGGCTTCCCCAGGGATCAGACTGAAGCTGGTTTCCAGCTGAGAGCACATTCCCTCTTCCTGTTGTTGCCCTGCCCTGCCCTGCTTCCCTCACAATCCTACTCCTCAAAGTACTCCCCCAGTAAATCCCTTGAACCAGAATTCCTCTCTCAGACCCTGCTTCTATGGAATTTGACTGAGGCAGTACTATTTTAATGTCAGAAAGTGTGCTTAGCCAAGTTTTTAATAGAAATAAACGCAAAGCACCAAAGACCACAGTGACTTTTATATTTTCTATAGAAAAATATGATCATTAAAATTGTCAGCAATAAAATTAAATTACAAATTATGGTCTGAGAAGCAGACTAAAGCAGTTTGCCACATCATATTCTTCTTAGTCACAAGCACTGGATTTGCTTGTGCATATGGTAGATACACACAAAGTTTGAGGTCTTTGTCATCTGTGAAGAAGCTGCTCTGGACAAGTGTCTGTGATTAGGCAGGGGGCCTTTCTAACTAGCTGCTACATTCAGATCATTCAAAACTCTCTCTGTGGAACGAATTTATGGTTACCCGGGGGGAAGGATGGAGGGAATGGATAGTTAGGGAGTATGGGATTGACATGTACACACTGCTATATTTAAAGTAGATAATCAACAAGGACCTACTGTATAGCACAGGGAACTCTGCTCAATATTATGTAACAATCTAAATGGGAAATGAATTTGAAAAAGAAGAGATACATGTATATGTATAAGTGAATCACTTTGCTGTACACCTGAAACTATCACAACATTGTTAATCAAGTATACTCTAATATACAATAAAAAGTTAAAAAAAAAACTTTCTCTGCAGCATGAAACCCATGAAGCCATTTGTGTCCTAACCCAATCAAAAAAAAAGGAAATATGCCTTGGGTTCTATAGCAGCAAAGAGATGTCCGTCCTGTTCTCAATCGATTGAATTTCTTCTATTCCTTTTCATCATCCTGAGAATATTGGGATATATAATACATTATACATCCTGTTCTTCTGCTTGTGGAAGTCCAGAAAAATTAGAAAGGGACTCATAGACCACAGCAGTGGTTTCCTAACTCTGTGAAGTTTCTTGTTTCTCTCAACTGGTATGTCCTAGGATAACACCCACTAATACAACCAAGAGGCAGAAGAGTGGAGAGTTAACATAAAGGAGACTTTTAGTAGTATCGGTAAAGTAGCCATGGGATCTTTGGAGGAAGCAGCAGGAACTAAAATTCAAAACATTTTCTCCAGTGTTGCTCAGCCTGAAATGCTTGCTTTTTTACTAATAATCTGCTTTCAAAAGGCTTAGTTCTAAAGGGCTTTTTTCTTCACATCTGCAAAGTTAGCATTACTTATGTGGGTGTTCATCTACTACTATATCTATACTTTCCCATGTAAAATTGCCAACTTGTATCAAGAACTATGTCTAAAAGCAAACAATTAATCACATGCATGAACCAAATACTGAATCTCATTTACACATTTAACCACCGCATTTTTAACTAATAGTGAGTGACGCTAAATGCCCACGTAGCAATTCTGAAAATACTGAGGCAAGAACTGGAATTGAGCATACTGTCAGGCTAGCGGGTAGCAGCAAGCCACTGAGCCAGCTGGTAGACCTTACAACACCCTGGTGGGATTTGGCTGTCCTCGGCACACTAGCCCTTGGGTAAAATACCTTAGTTCTTTGTGAAAAATAACACTCCCAGTGAAGCCAACTGCTTGTACTGGTGAAGACAAGGAGAAGTTAGAAGTAGCTCTAAAAGTACAGAGACCCTGGGTTAGGGTCAGCAAAAATGGAATTTGTCCCATTATCCCTTTCTCTCAAGCCCATAGCAGATATTGCAAGTTGACCATTCATTTTTTCCTGCTAATTTTAGCCCCTGCCTCACAATTATTTTAAGCTTAACTCTCTGGGCAATCCCTACCAATACATCAGAGTAGGCACTTAAAATACTTGTTAACCATACTTGCCTTAGTCCAAAGTAATTTTTCTCAAATTACCTTTTATCCTTTTTTTTTTTTTTTTTTTTTTGCATAACTCAATTCAGATTTTCTGGCCTTACCATTTTCTTTTCCTTATTGGTAGCTGTGTTTTGATAGCTCACACTCTTCAATTAACTTTTGTTTTTAAAACACTACAGCAACTACTACAGCTTAGTTACTAAATTCAGGTTGTTGGCACATACAAACTCCTCTGGGTATGTTTGTGATTAGGCCTTACAGAATTCTCACTGGTTGAATTTTCTGTAGGTTAAGCCAGGTTTGCTCACTGAGGTGTAGCTTTGAATAACCACTCTCACAGTAGAGTCATGTTTCATGTGTTTTATATTATATATATATTTTTGGTGGTGGACATTCTATGAATGTCTGACAATCTTTAGCTCAAATCTATAAATACAATGCCTCGAAACATGTTTTCTTTTAAAAGTAGTTGCAAATATATTCTAACTAATGTTGTATGGTTTGTTCAAACTATACTTAAGTAAATGAACTGGGATCTTGTTCACATTTTAATTATGATTTAATCTGAGGTTTGCAGTTTGTCAAGATTCTGCACCTGTGAGGCCCTTGGTGGACACCTCTTCATCTTATGGTATTTGTGACTCTAGACAAGGTCAAAGAAAGTGATGGTTCTTAATTGAATTCAACACTCTATGTTTAATTTATCCCAAATTATTTCTAGCTATTATCCTGTCCATGACCAGAGCAAGTTTACAATATGCACTCTGTGGAACAATAAAAGTGATTTGTAAGATTTCAATGTGTGCTTTGGTTAGGCTCATCAAATAAGAGAAAACTTCAGTGAATGCTGAATGAGCAGTTATCTCAGGAGTCGAGGATATGCTTAGGAAACTCATGACTGAGTCTCTTTGCTAACGTGACTTAGAGTCAGGGGGCTCAGCAGTCATTTCATTGAAGCATTAGAAAGTAAAGGCTTATTTGTCATTGTGGAGTAAATAAAATGCTATGGAATTTTTCATGTATTGAGGGATTAGCCAAAGTCCCCAGACAGAGCCCTTCTGAATGGCAAAACTCTACTATGTTGAGTATTTGAACACTTTGCTAGTTCTTTTAACACATGAAATGAAATATGAAAATCTTCTATCTCCTTCAATGTGTTTGAAAAAGCACTCAATGCTGGGCACTATTGATTGAAGTGAAACAAATTATTTTTTTGCAACACTTAATGACTAAGATGTGATATTTTGGGGGAAGTCTCTCCTGCTCAAATATTCAAGAGAGATTTATTGTACTTAGCTCATGCACCAGGTGTTGTGTCAGGTGCTGGTGATATAATGGTGCAAAAATAAATAACTAAAAGAGATTTTGTGATTATTTGATCATATTTGCTATGAAGGAAAAGAAACAGTGCTATAAATGAGCAGCAGCAGGATGTGACCAGGTCTTTTGATTTCCCTCAAATCAGGGAAAGATTTGAGTTGACACCTGCAGGAGGATGAGTAGGAATTAACTAGCTGAATAGAGAGAGTATTTCAGGGAGAATGAGCAGCAAGAGCTAAAGCCCAGTGGTAGGAAGGTGTATGGAACCAAAGAAGGTTGTTGAGGAAACCAGTGCAGGTCATTGTGACTAAGTGCAGGGAGCAGAGAAGGGGAGAAGTGAGAGAAGGGGCTGGAAGTGGGCAGGTCCTGGGCCACGCAGGGCCACACTGGACATACCAAGTATTTCACTATTTGTTTTAAGAGCTGAAGAAGTAATTAAAACTAAGCAAGCCATGAGTACTTCATTTTGGCAAGATCACTCAGGTTTCCATGTTGAAAGGAGGTTTCAAGGGGCAAGAATGTACAGAAGAAGAGCAGTTGGAAAGCGACTGTGGACAACCAGGGAAGAAATGATGCCAACTTGACCAGGATGGTTCAAAGTATCTGAAATCACCACCAACCTCTCCTCTGAGTTAAGAAAAAAATAAAGTCCCTGTAAAAGGGAAAATCTTGGAAGCAGATGGCCATTTCCTCACCAGTACCACATAGAGAAAGATTTGACAGACTAGTTCTGGCACAGAGGGAGGCCCCAGAGAATGGGTCCTAGGTTAGCAAATTGTAGAACCCAGAATACTCACTTGGAGGCATGGTCTGAACAGGTGTGGTGGGAGAACCTTGGCATCTGAGAGTTAGCTGAGGATTCCCCAGACCTTACACCTGGTAGTGCTAATTGGTAGCTAATTAGAACAAAAGAAAAGATAGAGGTCCAAAGGGCCAGCCCTATCTCTTCTCTATGTTGCTCAGTATATGCTCTGCCATGTGTCTTATGAATTCATGAGGACACTTTTAAAAATCATAATTATAGAGTTGGAAGGGATGTGAGATATCATCTGATATAGTAGTTCTCAAAATGTGGACCAGAGACTTCTGTTTCTGGGATTATGGAGTAGAGGCATGTATCCCATTTTCCGCTATTTCTCCTGGTAAGTACAACTAAGCACCCTGGACACTTTGTATAAAGCAAACATAAGACTCTGTAAAACAGAAAAAGAAGGCAGACAGGCCTTAGGACCCTAAGGAATAGCACAGTGATGAATTCCCTTAGTTTTCTCCTAGCTTCATGTATAGCCTTACAGCTGAAGATACTGGCAACCCAGAAATACAAACAGCCACAGACAAAAAAAAAAAAAAAATCTTCCAGAAAAAGCCTGGTCTTGGACCTGGCAAGGGGCAACCTGGCAAGACAGAAAACTTCTGGACAATAATCATTAAACTCTAGTCAAATTATGATCCCTGGACCAGCAGCATCCGCATCACCTGGGAACTTGTTAAAAATGCAAATTTCTGAGCCCCACCTCAGACTTCCAGAATCAGAAACTTGGGGGTGGAGCTCAGCAATCTGTGTTTTGACAAGTCCTCCAGGTGATTCTGATGACTGCTAAAGTTTGAGAACCACTGGCATGATACAGCTGGTCTTTCTTCAGTTGAGGAAACTTGAGACCAGAGGCTGGTTGATTTGTCCCAAGTAACAGCATGTGTGGAGTCTAGCTCTTGTTGTAGATTTGCCCAGAAAGCCTCTTCTGGTGCTAAAATCTTAGGAGAACAGAGGAAATTTTAAAGACACATTTGAATTAAGTGTTAACATGTGTATTTTTAAGTGCTTGGCACATAGCAAGTGCTAGATAAATATTGTTGAATACTGAACAATTTGTTAGTCTTTGACCCAGCTACAGTTTTAGAGAGGATGCTGAAAGAAAAAGGATCTTTTGGAAAACCCCAAACTAGCCTCTGCAAAAGCATCTACAGCATCTGTAAATCCTGTCCCAGTAAAGAGGGCTGCTGCAGGTAAAGGGATTGCATGCTGTTCTTTCACATTCCTGGCCTCTTTTTTTAATTTCCAACCTACATGAAGCTTTATAAATACCTGACTTCCTATCATGCTAGGGTTTCTCAACTCTGAGTTATTACCTTCTCCTGATGAAGAAGTGAAGAAAGTCTAGATTCGTGTAGTTCGAGCACTAAGTCTCTTCTCCAGGTTAGTTAGAACAAGGGCTTTCAACAATAGAGCAGCTTGTAATTGTTCCTCCATTGAGTTTTAGCCCCAGCTCACTGAATGATTACATTTATGTCGTTAACATTTTGGTTTAATTGGACTAGCGCAAAACATAAATATCTGCTGCTTGGAAAATAAACATTTTTGTATTTTTAAAATGTTTATTTCAACTGATGCTTACAATTGCCCAGAGACTAAATGGGTTTTTTAAATTTATGTTCAAAGTCATGCCTGCTAGGATGAGTTGATGGAGGCCAAGTCTGAGCCCATAATGTTTTTACAAGCAGTCTTTTATGTTTTTGTTTTGTTTTGTTTTGCGGTACGCGGGCCTCTCACTGTTGTGGCCTCTCCCATTGCGGAGCACAGGCTCCAGACGCGCAGGCTCAGCGGCCATGGCTCACAGGCCCAGCCGCTCCGCGGCATGTGGGATCCTCCCGCACCAGGGCACGAACCCGCGTCCCCTGCATCGGCAGGCGGACTCTCAACCACTGCGCCACCAGGGAAGCCCACAAGCAGTCTTTTAATAACTCTCTCTGTGCAACTGCTTATGTGTGAGGAGAACTCAAGGGTGACTGTAACTATGGTAGTGCAATTAGGCATCTTGGCCTTGCAGATGCACTAAGGCTACTAGTCTGGCTGCTCCTGCAATCTCCTATTTTATGTTTTGTACAGCTAGTTGGAAATAGCACTAAAGTTTTGTTTTAGAGATTTCTCAAGCCACTGGGTTCCGCAGATGAAGAGGCATGATAACTGGGTGAGTATCTGAAAAGTCTACAGAAACATCCTATTCTCATGCTCATCATGAAAGCCGGGATATAAAAAATGTGGTAGGAAAGTGGAGATGGTGCTTTAGGAAGTACTGGCTCAAGGTGAGACACTTTCTGAGGGGAACAAAAACACCACTCTAGCATCTGCCTTCTGGTGGCTCCTTGATGCTGTTTGCAAGCTCATCGTAACATTCCACTTAGCTCATGAATACAAAGGGGCTGGATGTTGGTTTAGAGCAGCCATTCTCAAGGTGTGGTGCCTGGACCAGCAGCCTCAGCATCACTTGGAAATGTGTTAGAAATACAAATTCTCGGGCCCCACCCCAGACCCACTCAATCAGAAACTGGGGATGGGGCCCAACAATCTGTGTTTTCCTAAGTCCCCCAGGTGACTCTGATGGATGCTAGAGTTTGAGAAGCACTGGAGAGAGTGATTTAAAGGAGGGCATGTCTTTTCAAGGGATACAGTATCTCACTGCTGATGTGGAAAATCCGTTCAAAAACTGATTAGGCAATGAGTAACTATGTCAAAGGCAAGAAAGAAGTCTTTTGAGAACAAGAACAAGACAAAGCCAATGGCTCTGCTGCTGGATTTAGGAGGAATGAGAAAATTCAAGGGAGGTGAGGAGATATAGACATCTTCTTAAAGAATCAGAAAGTGACTAGCCACTAGGCCCTTGTATAAATATGAATTTAACTCATTTAGTCACTCTCATATATTCTCTGCCTTCAACTTTCTCTAGGTTATTTGCAGTTAACAATGTTTGTATATCTTGATGAACTTGATGGCGAAACTAAGTGACAGACACCTCCAATTCTAACCTTTCTTATTGTGGTGTTGAGTGGGGAGTGGTAGGTACAGCTTGTGCATAAATTGTGTCCAGACATCTGAGCATAACTGGGGAAGCACGCCTACCTGAATTTATTACATGAGTGACATGGGAGCCTCCTGGGAAGAAATCCTCATCTCAAAGGAAGAGAGAATTAGACAAGGTTGACCCAGTAACCAATCTTGAGTCACCAGTGGGATTCTGTCCTGGCAACCATTCATTTGCCCTTGACCAGGAGTTCTGTGAAAGAAAAGGTGGGTTGTCGTAAAAATGGAATGTTGCTTCACATCAACAGCTCAGAGATTTGGGGCATAAATAACACTGCTTTGGCTCCTGCAAGGAAAAGTACAACTCAGTTGGGAGAGAGAATGCATCCTTGCTCTTCTGTGAGGAAAATGGCTTTGGTTTTAGGGCATCCAGAACTCCAGGGAACACAGTCAAGTGTTTTCTGCTTTTCAGCAGCATGAGAGTCAGCTGAGGATCCTCAGACCCATGGTGGTGCTAATCTCTGGATGACCTTGGCAGTAGCCCAGGGCCACTAGCATCATAAAGAAAATGCTACATTGGGGCTTCCCTGGTGGCGCAGTGGTTGAGAGTCCGCCTGCCGATGCAGGGGACACGGGTTCGTGTCCCGGTCCGGGAAGATCCCACATGCCGCGGAGCGGCTGGGCCCATGAGCCATGGCCACTGAGCCTGCACGTCCGGAGCCTGTGCTCTGCAGCGGGAGAGGCCACAACAGTGAGAGGCCCAAATACCGCAAAAAAAAAAAAAAAAGAAAGAAAGAAATTACTGAACAATAGCTTTGAAAACTTTCTCAGAATTATGTGACAAACAGTTTTATAATACAAATGTTTTTTATAATTGACAAAGATATTTACACTATTTTCAATAAAATGTATTCCAGCACGTTGACAAATTCTTGTCTAATACTATACAAATATGGCATTAATGAAGAAATGGAAAAAATAAACATCACCATCAGCTTAACTATCAAAATCATCGAGTCATTTTAAATTAATGTGATTAAATACAATATGATGTGTGAACAGATTGTTTCCTTGACTTGCTTGTTTAAATTTTAGGCAGCTGGCAATATTGCAGAATTGTTTATTTGTAACTGTACTGTATGCTACGTGTCTAACATAATATGAACATGTTCTTAATAGAATATTCACATTGGGAATTAAATCTCGATGTAGTCAAATTACATTTTTAAGCCTATTGGCTTAATATGAACAAAATACAAACTTGTGATACTTCGAATGTTCCTCTATTTTTATTATGAAATACTTGAATGTATTTCTGTTCTGTGCTAAGCTCTCCACAGTTTGGCTTCATGTTAAGGCTGCTGTAGCAAGAGGATGGCCAATGGAAATAAGGGTTACAAGCTTTTTTGGATCACATCCAACAGGAAAGAGAGAGGAAAATCTCTCCTTGAGGCATGGACTAGGTCTTTCCCTTTAAATTTTATTGGGCTGAACAAATAATAGTCGCCAAGGAAATGCCACACACTAATTAGCTTAAACTACTCAAATTCTCCTGAGTATCCAGAGATGGATTCGGATATCTGAACAACATTGAAATCATATGCAGAGTAAGAAAAGGCTAAATGGATGTTGATGAGGCAATAAATAGTGTCTAGAATGGATGCTGCATTCTTTCTCAAATCCTGATCTTTGCACACAGCGTTTCCTCTGCCTATGATACTTATTGCCTCCCTCTTTACCTAGCTTGCTTTTACTTATCTGTCAGCTCTCATCTCCCCCCCCCCTTTTTTTTTTTTTTTTTTTTTTTTGTTGGTATGTGGGCCTCTCACTGTTGTGGCCTCTCCCGTTGCGGAGTGCAGGCTCCGGACGCGCAGGCTCAGCGGCCATGGCTCACGGGCCCACTCGCTCCGCGGCATGTGGGATCTTCCCGGACCGAGGCACGAACCCGCGTCCCCCGCATCGGCAGGCGGACTCCCAACCACTGCGCCACCAGGGAAGCCCTTTTTTCCCCCATTTTCCCCCCCATTTTTATTGAGATATAATTGAGATACAGCACTGTATAAGTTTAAGGTATACCGCATCATGATTTGACTTACATATATTGTGAAATGATTACTACAGTGTTTAGTTAGAATGTTCCTTTATTTTAAAATGCATCCCTTAAAAATGAATTTCTGCAGATTACAAAGAGTTGGGTGAAGTGAAGAGAAATAGATGTACTGGGGGATTGAAAATTCAAGGTGACTTTTATAAAAAATTGAGTTGCCCTACTTTGGATCAAATGCTAAAAGTTTTCCACTTCCCAGACCTTGCTTTGCAGATGGCAACACAGAACGGTTCTGGTTCAGTTAGTATCCTGCTAGAATGAATTATGAGAGGTCCAGGCATGATTTAGTGACTTGGAGCTGCTGCTTTGAGTTCTGAAAATGGTAAATGTAGTCAGGAAACATCAGAAATAATCACAAAAAATGACCCTATAAATCTTAAACACTTCACTGAAAACAACGTGTCCAGAAAATAATGCTTACCTCATATTAGTGTCTCATGTTTGAGGAAGCAAAGATGCCTTGAGTTATTCAATTGAGCCATTTTGTTAAGCTTAGCTGGCAAATAATCTGTGGCCAGTTGTACCTCGTCTGAAATAACAGACACTAGGATGACACGGACAAACGGGATGACATCTTTAATATACAGTTTAAGTATTTGATGGTGATGGCCTTAGTTTGCTTTACAACAGTGATAGTTCTGGGGGAAAGGTGTTAGAATTTGAAAGAATTAGTACTAGGGAAATGCACTTGACATTTTGTGTGAGATGAATGCTTAAATTTAGGACAGGACCCTGTGGTTAAAAAGCATCCCATACAGAGTTCACTGGAATGGACAAGGTTTAAAACAATTTACTTGATCGAATTTCAAATTAATCAGCCTACAAGCCATCATGTTCACAGTTATTTTTAAATGAAGAATTTAAAATTAACAGAAAAAAATTTCTCCCTAATAATTCTTCATGCCTTGAAAAGTCAGTAATGTTTTCCACAGAAGCTAACAGCTTCAATTATTGTTTTCTCAAAAGCCTTTCCTGACTTACTCGCTAGGACCCTTTCCCTCATTATAGACTCTCATAGCACCATGTCTTTTCATACATTTTGTTATTTGGTTATTTTATTGGTATCTGTCTTACCCACTTTCATGTGAGGCACATGAAGACAGGAATCTTGGCTGCTTTGTTTGTCATGGTATCTTTAGTGTCTGTACAAGACACAATGGATATTTGTTGACTGAATCATAAATGGATGAGTCTGGTCCATGTCCTGAGGGCCCTTATAGCATACATGGATGGATAGAAACCATGATTTAATGTCACCCAGTAATACCCATAGGGTGATATAAACGTGTGCATAGAATACACTAGAGAAATAATGTACCACAAGTTCTGAGAAGGTTTATTTCAAGGAGCAAAGTGACAAAGGACGATGCAGTGACACTATCTCCTCTACACTTAACCGGTCATTTAGTACATCATTTTGATGCATGGAAAGCCACATCTCCCTCTTAATTATTAGGACTTTTTCATGTGCAAGTGACAGAAAACCTAATTCAAGTTGGCTTTTAACAAAAGGGAGTAGAAGTCCATTTCTGATAATATGGATATTTAGGTATTTGAACTGACCTTTCCTCTTAAAACAAAAATGCTATGTTAAATAAAAACTATTCTTAAAAGTATTGAAGAGATGCTAAGATGGTGAGGAATTGTTGCAGGAAGGGGACCCCTTCCAGGGCCCGAGCGTGGGCTCTTGTCTAACACTCGGAAATGAATTGTCGTAGGAGACACACGTGCTGACAAAGCAGGAGACTTTATTGGGATGGGGCACCCGGGTGGAGAGCAGCAGTGTAAAGGAACCCAGGAGGACTGCTCTGCCACGTGGCTTGAATGGTGGGTTGAATGCCGCGGGTTTAATGGTGATGGGTTCAGCTTCCCCGTTGTCTCTGGCCAGTCATTCTGTTTCGGGGTCCTTCTTGGTGGCGTGTGCATCGCTCAGCCAAGATGGATTCCAGCAAGGAGGATTCTGGGAGGTTGGTGGACATACGGACTGGCATCTCCTCTCTCCTTTTGACCTTTCCCAAATTCTTCCAGTTGGTGGTGGCTTGTTAGTTCCGCATTCCTTACCAGGACCTCCTGTCATAAGATAACTCATCAAAGTGGTTACTGTGGTGCCTGGCCAGGGTGGGCTGTTTCAGTCAGTGGTTCCCCTAACAGAATTAAAAGGCCAATATCAAAGAGAGTAGGAACCTAGAAAGGTAAATTGAGTGTTAAATCTTGTTTTGTTCAAAGAACATTCACCAAACCTGTGTTGTGTTGTGTTTGTTTGTTTTTCAGCTTTGTCAGGGACCTCAGAAGACAAAGTGCAGCATTTCCCCAAGATGGGACACCTCGTGGGAGACCCTCCCTCCACGCTGGGACTCCAAAGGCCATTCTTCAGAGTAAGGGTAATCCAGAATTAAATATGCTCTAGATCTCTACCCCCAGGGCCCTGTAGGAAAATTTACCTTTGTGATGAGTGAGCAAAGCGAGGAGGTAAAAGGCCCTGAGAAGTTTGAACAATAGGTTGGCCATCAAGTGAATTTTTAGCTTAAATTTGCGTCACTTTAGTGATCCAACAAGTAGTCCAGGATTGGCAGAAGAAAATCCAAATCTCTGGATGAATGTCCCTTTATCCTTGTGTGCTGAAAAAATTCCTACAAGAAAATTTTCAAGTTAAATGACAAGCTCACAGAAAAAAAAAGGGTGCGTGTGTGGGCAACTAAGCACAGAAGAAAATGAAAAACCGCGTCCTGATTTTGCTTCTCATTGTAGCAGAGTCTGCTTTTGGGGAGGATCAGATTGAGAAAACAGAATATTAATGTAACTTGACCACATTAACAGATTAAAGGAGAAAAAAATCATGAGATAATCTCAGTAGGTATAGAAAAATACTATCATAGATTTCAGCATGATAAAAACTTTTAAAAAACCTATGAAGAAACTTTCTTACCCTTATCAACAACCACAGTTGGTGAAATGTTCAAAGCTTTCCCTTTGGCTGATAGTGTGGCTAACCTTTTATTGCTCTTAATCTCGTAGACTAGACAGGAAAAAAAAATTCTAAGTATTTCAATACAGGGAATTAAATACAGGGAAATAATTGCACAGGTGAAGAGAAGTTGAGAAACCAAAGAGGGGATGGTGGATTTTACCAGAGATTAGAAACAACAGGAACTCCTTAGGCTGGAGAGATGTGGGGAGGGGGCAGTATTATGAGACCCTAGTCGCTGGAGTCCTCTGGTAGAGGCTAGAACCATGATGTCATGGGGACCACGAACGGAAGGGCTATGCCTGGCAGGAACTTCCAAGAAGAGACATAGCTGCTGCCAGACACTGTCCTATAGCGGGTAACAAAGAAACTCCCTGGTTTCTCCTCCCATGTTCTAATTTTCCTTCACTACCTCCCCTTGGTCACATTCAACTGAAAACCAGAGGACAAGAAGATCTGTTAATGTAATACACAAATTTATTTCTCTTGGGGTATAGAGCAAGGTGAAGGTTGGATAGTACATCTGGAGGATAAACAGAAACTATGTGGTACAGAGGAGAAACGATTATCACAACATCCAGGCAGGCAGTTACCTCTGGGGGCGGGGGGCGGGGCGAGAGTATACAGGTGCCTTCTGAGATGCTGGCAATATTCAATTTCTTGCCTTGATTGGTGGTTACCTTGCTGTTTGCTTTATTATTGTCTTTAAACCTCACATGAATTTTATGCTTTCTTTTGTGTGTGTGTGTGATATACCTCACAGAAAGTACCAAAAAGAAAATTCACAGATTTACATAACTGAAAAACTCAGAGGTAGAACTAACTTTAAGTGTATTTTAATCCGGAGGCTTAGTCCTTGACAAAAAGGCTCTTCTCTGTCATCCCACCTCATATTCAGGGTGGCTGCAACAATCTCACCTCTCACCACACAGTTTCTCCCTCCCTTTTTCCCAGAAACTTCCGGAAATATTTCATTGTCTCATTCTGCATCACATGCCCATTCCTGAGCTAGTCAGTGTGGCCAAGGCGAGAGAGGAATCACTACCATGCAAATTTCATTAGCTGAGTTTGCAGGACAGGTAACTCCTCCAATGGAATCAGTTCCAGCAGGTGGGGGAGATCGGGGGAGGCACATCTCAAGTGATCATTCTTCCACTTCAATCAGTCTTTATCCATCCACCCAACTCCTGGATTGATGGTCTCTCACATCTAGTGTAAAGCCTACTAGAACCTGGAGAGAAACAAAAAATGAGGGAGATAGAAACTGAGATCTCTGTGTATTTGTGCTTCTGTTCTGAGTCCTGACAAGTTATCCTTGAGTAATACTTATTAGTTGTTCCAGGAAATGTTATCAAGTAATTGCTTAAGTCACAGGATACGTTTCTGTAAGTTGTCTGTTTGCCCCTCCTCCACTACAGTCACCTTAATAGAGCACCACGTCAGGCTCTGAAAGGGATAAGGGATATAAGCTAACTCTGAGGGAGGCTCCCTGGATGAGTGATGGTAACTAATCTGTGTAGCTAAGACAGTGTAGACCCTGCATGTGGTTTACTGCATATATAAATAATGACTTCAGATATTTAAAACACCCTTACTTATTCATTTCTTTTGAACAAAAAAGGCGTATGTATCCTCCATGACTGTATCTTAATATATATTTATTAACCTTTGCTTTGAAACGTATTGAATAAGCTTCTAAACTGCAACTTTAATTGTTGAGTACATTTAATGAACCTGAACACAGAAGGGCGTGGCTCAGATTCCATTTCAAGAAAGGATTCATTGCCCCAGCTGTGAGGCATGCTATCAGCAGACTGCTTTCAGCTGTCAGCCCCTTCATAGGTTGCCTCAGCTGTAGAGACATCTTTCTCAAGATCATGCTTTTCTGGGTGGTGTGATGGTTAAAAGTATGTGTCAACTTGGCTAGACCACGAGACCCAGATATTTGGTCAAACTTTATTCTAGATGTTTCTGTGAAGGTATCTTTTTAGAGAGATTAGCATTTAAATCAGTAGACTTTGTGGAGAGCATGTCCTCCATAATGTGGGCGGGTTTATTCCAATCAGCTGAAGGCCTTAATAGAAAAAGGCTGATGGCCTTGGAAGAGGAGAGCGGCTTGCAGCAAACTGCCTTTGGACTCCAACTGCAACGCTTCCCTGCGTCTCCGTCTTGCTGCCTACCCTGCAAATCTCGGACTTACCAGGCCTCTACAACTGCGTAAGCCAATTTTTTCCAGTTAATCTTTCTCTCTTTCTGTATAGAATCCTAACTATATAGTTGGACTATGTTCGGTGACTAATCAAGGTGGGAATATAAAGGTCCAGCCACTTTAACCCAACATGAGAAAACTGACGGGTTTGCCCTGCCCGAGTTCCCTCCAGAACTCTAGCTGCCTGAGGCTGTTGGGTTGGTGTTATAGCTTGACTTCTGCTCACTTTAGCTCTCTTCCCCTTCCTTCTACCTGCGTTGATCCTAAGGGCACTCCCTAATACAGTGGTCCCCAACCTTTTTGACGCCAGGGACTGGTTTCGTGGAAGACAATTTTTCCACGGGACAGGGGTGGGCGGCGATGGTTCAGGTGGTAATGGGAGCGATGGGGAGAGGCAGATGAAGCTTCGCTTGCTGACCCGCCGCTCACCTCCTGCTGCGCGGCCTGGCTGCTAACAGGCCTCTGATTGCTACTGGTCCACGGCCTGGGCGTTGGGGACCCCTGCCCTAATAAAACATCCTGAGTACTAATCTCACTCAGAGTCTGCTTCTCGGAGAACGTAGCTTACAACAAAAGGAAAGTAAAATGTATAAGGAAAATATAATAATTACCATTCTTCCTGAAAAAATATTCTAAGTTCTAGAAGGAAGATAGACAAAACAATTGTGGTCTGGGCTGAAAAACAAGTTGACTCTGTAAAGGAGTTCCCTAGTTTGGAAATAGAAAGCAAAGGGATGGGAAAACTTATCACTGAGATGCTAATCTTTTCCATTAGGGGAAAAGATAACCTTCTTCCTAGCCAGCTACTCCTGAGGTTTGAAGAATGAGAAAAACTTGGACAGAGAGAGAGCAAGAAACATAGAAAAGCATTGGACGGTCCTGTTGAGATACCAAGGCACATCTCCCAAGGAGATGGGATGAGGGGTGTCTTATATCTTTGGGGAAGAAACTGAGAAATACTAAATCTATTTATGTCCCTCTCCCTCCTCCTTTCCCTGCTCTCCCTCCTTCCCCAATACACTTAGGACTGATTAGAGTTACATGTTCATACTCTAATCCATTACATTTTGTAACCTGAGGCATATGCATTTAAAGGTTACATGTGTTTTTGTCCTACGGTTACACTACTAACTCTAGTCAATTATTCAAAAAATAAACCGAGAGTTAGGGCAATTTCATTTAGCTTATATAGTGGTGTTTGAGTCCTCAACTAACCTACAGACTTTGACTACTGCTGGTATATTTATTTTTGTTTCAAAGCTCAGGTTTCTCTTTTGGATTTTCCTAATTAATTTATCTCCATGGATATATTTCTCTGTCCATGTTGTGCTGAAATGAAATATAATATAGCAAGATAACTTGATAAATTTAATGTAATATGACCATTCTTTGAGGATTGAACTTGGGTTGGTGTTTCTTCCTGCTGCAGGATTGACTATTTCTCAAGAGCCTGTTCTTGAAGTAGAAGACATTTCTTTTTTTTTAAATTGAGATGTAATTGACGTGTAATATTCGTTCTAGGTGTACAACATAATGATTTGATGTATGTATATATTGTGAAATGATCACCGCAGGAAGTTTACTTAATATCCATCACCTCACATGGTAACAGCTTTTTTTCAATGTGTTGAGAGCTTTTAAGATATACTGTCTTAGCAATAGAAGAGTTGCTGAGGCTGAGAATTCAACCCCCTTTGGAGCTCTTCTACTCTTTTATTATAATTGAGACCTGGGCCCAATCCTTTGTTTTTTCTGCTCTCTGCCTTCAGGTGGTACAAGTCTCTTTATATGTTGCCAACAAGGGCCTCTGGCTTTCCAGTTTTGCCTTAAATTGGTGATTAATGATACTTAGCGTCTCACTGCTTTCTTTAGTGCGTTGGGTACACTCGGCAACGGCCAGCCAATTCCGTACTCTTGGTAATAACTACTTTCCCTGTACTTCTCAGCTGCCTTGTGTGTTGCACCCGACAGTGCATTCCCTTCTACTGAAAGTCCATTCCAGTTTATCACCCATAAGAGTTCTTGAACAATTGCATCATTACAGCAAGCCAGGGGCTGTCTATACTCCTCCTACCAATAATGGCCTCGTCTTTCCTAGTGATTCAACTCCAAAATCCATTTGAGAGTCTGATTTGTAGGATCATTTCCAGACCAACCACTGCAGATCAGGTTCCCTGGGAAACAGACTCTGAGACATCGGTATTTTCATATGTTTCCGTGTGATCTCTGGATCAATATCTTTGAGGGAACAATGAATGTAGAATTGAGCTGAGGGAGAACCTGAACTGCGATGCAGTTGCAACAGCAGCTTCGGCCAATATTGTGGGGAACTCTAAAACTAGGCCCTTCAGTGGTTTCCCAATTTAGGTGATGAAGGGGACAGTCTTTTGTATCAGCACATCAACAAATTATTGGATGCTCCTCCCCTTAGGGAGGAGCAATATTTGTAGCTTTCTTCAGTCAAGGGCAACCTGGATGGGGCACAGCTGTGAGCCTTCAGTAGCCAACACACCTTTTTGCTGTGGGAATGAGTGCCTTGGTCCTGAAGGTGGTACAGCACAGTATCTACTACAAGCCTCATTGAAAATTAAGAGGTATATTTCCAGAAACAGAAAGGAATAGTGCTGCAAGGAGTGCATCCCTACTCTTGCTGTGATATTGAGTTCCTCAGATTGGGGGGAAAAAAATCACACTACAGTACCACATTATATAGGTAAACTGGTAGACTTAAGCCTGCTTGAAACCAGCACCTTAGAGGTGGCTGTATCACAAGAGCGTTTGGCTACCTGTGTATCTGTAAGCTGGATATTAAGTGTTTTGTGACATAGTTTTAATATCCCCTATGTATAAGCTTGCGTAAAGAGAGTGAAGCTGATAGCAGAATTGTCTGACTTTGAATGGACCATGCTAGACACAAAATGACCAGCTGGTTGTGTAAGACACTAGACTAATAAATAGTGCTAGACGGAGAGGTTGCATCCCACAGTTGTTATAGCCGTTGCTCCTGGGAGTTGCACCTTTTACAGCTGGGCTATGTCTTCTATTATCATTCCGGATTTTACATAAATAGAAACAGACCAAGCTCAAGGAGCCTATGTACCCAGATTGGTGGAAAGTCCAAAACCATGCATTTGGGGAATCATTTCATTGCTGATATACAAAGAAATGTGATGTTACTTCTACTTTGAGGATGGTGGAATAATTTACCTTTGTGGCATTAATGTAAATTACCGTGGTAGATTCTATTGTTCAAAATATTTGCTGCTGTCCCCGTAAGGAAGGACTATATATCACTACCCGCTCCTTTGATATCAGGCTTGGCTATGTGCACTGCAATGAAGTGAAATGGTTAATGAGTGAAAATTATGTTTCACTTCTGAATACAAACTTTAAGAATCATTGCATGGTCTGTGATTTGGCCGCCTTTTCCTCTCCCCACAAGATGATAAATATTCTAGTTAGGGGTTTCCTCTATCAGTCTGGACCTTGACTTAAAGATTCATGGAACAGAGCTACAGCTGACTCATGTTGAAAATACAAACTGAGTGAGAAATAAACCTCTGCTGTTGTAGGATACCAAGATTTTTGAGGGTTGCTTGTTATCACAGTATAATTTAGCTAAAACTGATTGATAGAGTTGAATCTCATAGGTTTCATTTTTGTATACGTTCTGTTTGGGGACTGGATACATGTACTTGAAAATGACTAAGAGGCACTAGACTGTAATAATTCTCTCTGGCAGGAATATTGCTAAAGTAAAATTTGCCTTTGTATTTCATTCCTGTAATCTGGTCCTTTTAGTATTTTGTTTTCCCTTCATTTTCAGGACAATACCTAAGGCAAGCAGAAGAAAGGAAGACAGACAGGGACATAGGGAAGATAAGCTGGTTTAAAAAAAAAAAAAAAAGAAAAAATCCTGGCCGGTGGAGGACAGGGAGATAATGGGTGAAAATAACAGCAGTTCTATAATTAGAAGAAAATTTTTTAATTTTGAATTTGCATCTTTTGATGATATACTTTGTTAATCCTTTTGACAGTAATGCTGTAAGTAGCCTGTTCTTCAGTTCTGGTAGGATCAAGGGGAAAAAATATAAGGTTTTCTTGCACCTACCTCTACTCTTAAAGATAGTACGCATTTGCTGGATTCTCACACGCTTAGACAAACACACTCACTTACGCACATATACACTCAGTAAAGTTAAGCTTTTATTCCTTCACGGAAGTTCAGGACTTAAAATAGTAACACAAATAGCCAAAAGATAGTTTTAGTTAAAGAAGTCTTTATGTGTGTTTGCCTAATTTATTCCTTCCACTCTGGGGGGAAGCATGAGGATTCCTGTTAGCCATATGGCTTAAATTTTATACAAATCTAAAAGTATGATTTCACCAAAAATACTTATACAACTCCTAAAATAATAGCCACCATTTAAAATAGGCTTTTATGTGAGACACTACACTAAGTATGTTACATGATATATAGGCAGTAACAACAAGGTGGATAGCTGCTTCCACAAAATGAGGCTTTGAAGACCAAGCTCACTGGTTTGTCAGAATAGGAAGTATTCTTAGGGTCAGGGTCGGGCCGCTGACTGCCGACCCCGCTGCACCCGCCTCGGTTCGGCCCCTGGGGGCAGAGAGCTATCGGGGCCGGACCGCCTGACCCTGCAGCGGCCGCAAGCGACGCCGCCCGAGGAGCGCCACGGCCTCGATGTCCCCCACGCCCTCCCTGTCCAGTGTCTGGGAGCCCCGTGAGGGCCGAGCGGGCAGGGGCTACGGCGACGCGGGCGGGAGCCGGGGGCCGGGAGGCCGGCGGCAGGGGGGCCCGCGCGCTCCGAAGGCTGGAAGCGCTTCCCCTCGCCTCAGCCCCGTGGGGAGGCGTCCCTCGCTCCCGTCATGGCTGCGGGAGGAGACTACGTCCTCCATCTTGTCGGGGCCGCGGGGGGAACTGGGGGCAACTCCGACTCGTCCCGGGAAGCCTGGGCTGGGCCCCTCTGCCCGGCCGCCGGGACGGCTCCCGCTGCCGGCTCCGCACCTGGCCCCGGCTGGCGCGACGGGCCCGGGCCAGACGCCGCTCCCGCCTCCGCTGGCCAAGATGGAGGCGGCTGCGGGTCCCCGAGCCGGGCGCCCGCCTGTCGGAAGGGCTGGGCCGTCCCCGGCGGGGCCGCCGCGTCCCAGCCCCTGGGCCTCTGCCCTCGTTGGCCCCGAGGCGGACGGCCCGTCCCCGTGGCGGGAGGGAACGCAGGTGCCGGCCGGGCTGGGCCCGGTCGGGCCGGGCGAGTTGCGACCAAGGAGCCACCTGGGTGGCAGGACTCGGCTTTTGTTCGCCGTCTACACCTATGTCCCGGGCGCACGTCACGGGCTGTGCGGGTCCCGAGGTTCCACGTAGGAGGCGAGCGGGGAGGCCGCCCTGGCGGCCGTCGGTGGGACTGCAGCCGACGATGTTGGGGAGTAAATGGATGGATAAAGTGGACCCAGATTTCAGGATTGCCTACTCGTAAATAGACGGGTGTTGTTACACTTTAAAGTTCAACACGATGGTGAACAGCATGAACTTTTTTTTTTTTAACATCTTTATTGTAGTGTGATGCTTAACACTGGTATGTTGGTTTCTGCTGTATAGCGGAGTGAGTCAGCTATATGCATGCATTTATCCCCATGGCCCCTCCCTCTTGCGTCTCCCTCCCACCCTCCTTATCCCACCCCTCTAGGTGGTCGCAAAGCACCGGGCTGACCTCCCTGTGCTATGCAGCAGCTTCCCACCACAATGTTCCATCGCAGCACTCTTTACAGTTGCCAGGACATAGAAGCAACCTAAGTGTCCATCGACAGATGAATGGTTAAAGAAGATGTGGCACATATATGCAATGGACTATTACTCAGCCATAAAAAGAAACGAAATTGAGCTATTTGTAGCGATGGATGGACCTAGAGCCTGTTATACAGAGTGAAGTAAGTCAACATGAACTTTTTAATGAAGTTATCCATGAAGTTCTCAGTAAAGACTGACTTTATAGAGATGCCACTTAGCATAGTCTAGTAGAAAGTGAGATTCATTATGAATAAAACAATCAAGTAGTCCTCACAAAAAAAAAAAAATAGGAAGTAGTTAAATATGAATGCGTGTGGAGTGCATAGCTGAGTGTCTGACACTGAGGAAATAGGAAAAAATGATAACTAATAGGCACTCTAACATTAATACTTCCACCAAATGATATAAGTTTTTAGCTTCATTTTCCCAATTTTTCACATGGAGAAAATACAAGAGAAAATTGACCAGGGTCAATGTATTGAGACAAAACTTTTATGTTTTCATGTCCCCTGACTTCCTCTTTTCTCTCGTTTCATGCCCTGGCAACACCTGGTTATCCTCTCACTTTTAGAATTGGGTTGTGGCAGGCAGAATTCTAAGATTCTGTCCCTTATTTACATGCCCTGTGTAGTACCCTCCTCTTGAGTGTGGGAAGAACCTGTGACTATGATGGGGTATGATTCCCATGATTAAGTTATTCATCCACTGATTTTTTTTGAATTAATCAAAAGGGAAATTACTCTGTGTGGGCTTGATGTTTAAGAGAAGATAGGGCATCAGAGATCCTTCTGCAGGCTTGAGGGAACGGACTGCCAAGCTGTGAGGAGGGCAACTCAGCAAAGTTCCAGGAGAGGCCTCCGGGAACTGAATTGGTCCCCCACTAACAGCTAGCAAGAAAAGAGACCTCAGTTACATGGCCACAAAGAAATGAACTCTGTCAACAAGCCAGTGGAGCATGGAAGTAGATCTTTCCCTTGTCTGTCCTTGAGGTATGGATGCAGCTGTCTGACACCTTAATTTCAGCCTTATGTACACCCTGGGCAGACAAACCACAGAAACTGTAAGATAAACCTAATTGTGTTTTAAGAGGCTAAGCTGTGGTAATGTGATATGCAGCAATAGAAAACGAATGTAAGATGAAACACACACTTTGGGGCATGGGATCTGGCCTCCTGAGTGTCTGCTGGAGTCAGATGACCTAACGTGGAAATGCAGGGTGATTAAGTCCACATGGGATAAGGACTGACCAATGGGGATGAGGGAAGGGAGGAAGATGATCTTAATCCCCACCCTTTCCCCTCACCCTCAGTGGACTACTCTAATTTTTGTTTCCTTTGTAACTCTTCAAGAGAAGCCCTATGTGCCAAGGGAACACACTTCCTGCTTAACACACTTTTTCTTTTCACAACTTGTCGTGTGTAGCAGCCAACTTGGTAATGTATCACATCACAGGTTTTTTCATTCCTTTCTTCTTCATCTGCACACCCCATATAAGAAGTCAGAACTTTAGTCTTTTCCCCAGTTCTGCTTTCTGAAGGAACTGGACTGAGTCAATCACAGAATTTGAGTGCAAGTCTGACTACAGAACTTGAGTTAATTTCAGGATACCTGATTTCATTTTAAAGAAATTAAATTTAAATTAAATTAAATTTAATACATGCATACTAGAGGCAGCACACAATTTCTATGCTAATAACCACTCAGGAGGACATGAAATAGGGGTTTCAGATTGTCTTGTTATTCAAAGTAGAGTTGATGTTTTAGAAGGAAAAATTTCTGGCTCTTAAAGGATGTTTAATTTTTTTTTCTTTAACATCTTTATTGCAGTATAATTGCTTTACAATGGTGTGTTAGTTTCTGCTGTATCACAAAGTGAACCAGCTATATGTATACATATATTCCCCTATCTCCTCCCTCTTGCATCTCCCTCCCACGCTCCCTCTCCCACCCCTCTAGGAGGACACAAAGCACAGAGCTTCCTACTAGCTACTTTACATTTGGTAGTGTATATATGTCCATGCCACTCTCTCATTTTGTTCCAGCTTACACTTCCCCCTCCCTATGTCCTCAAGTCCATTCTCTACATCTGCATCTTTATTCCTGTCCTGCCCCTAGGTTCTTCAGAACGCTTTTGTTTTAGATTCCATATATATGTGTTAGCATACAGTATTTGATTTTCTTTTTCTGACTTACATCACTCTGTACGACAGACACTAGGTCCATCCACTTCACTACAAATAACTCAATTTTGTTTCTTTTCATGGCTAAGTAATATTCCATTGTATATATTTGCCACATCTTCTTTATCCATTCATCTGTCAATGGACACTTAGGTTGCTTCCATGTCCTGGCTATTGTAAACAGTGCTGCAATGAACATTGTGGTACATGCCTCTTTTTGAATTACGGTTTTCTCAGGGTATATGCCCAGGAGTGGGATTGCTGGGTTGTATGGTAGTTCTATTTATAGTTTTTTAAGGAACCACCATACTGTTCTCCATAGTGGGTGTATCAATTGACATTCCCACCAACAGTGCAAGAGGGTTCCTTTTTCACCACATGCTTTCCAGCATTTATTGTTTGTAGACTTTTTTTTAAGGCTTTTTTTTTAACATCTTTATTGGAGTATAATTGCTTTACAATGGTGTGTTAGTTTCTGCTTTATAACAAAGTGAATCAGTTATACATATACATATGTTCCCATATCTCTTCCCTCTTGCGTCTCCCTCCCTCCCACCCTCCCTATCCCACCCCTCTAGGTGGTCACAAACCACCCAGCTGATCTCCCTGTGCTATGCGGCTGCTTCCCACTAGCTATCTATTTTACGTTTGGTAGTGTATATATGTCCATGCCACTCTCTCACTTTGTCACAGCCTACCCTTCCCCCTCCCCATATCCTCAAGTCCATGCTCTAGTAGGTCTGTGTCTTTATTCCCGTATTACCCCTAGGTTCTTCATGACTTTTTTTTTTCTTAGATTCCATATATATGTGTTAGCATACGGTATTTGTTTTTCTCTTTCTGACATACTTCACTCTGTATGACAGACTCTAGGTCGATCCACCTCACTACAAATAACTCAATTTCATTTCTTTTTATGGCTGATTAATATTCCATTGTGTATATGTGCCACATCTTCTTTATCCATTCATCTGTTGATGGACACTTAGGTTGCTTCCATGTCCTGGTTATTGTAAATAGAGCTACAATGAACATATTGGTACATGACTCTTTTTGAATTATGGTTTTCTCAGGGTATATGCCCAGTAGTGGGATTGCTGTGTCGTATGGTAGTTCTATTTGTAGTTTTTTAAGGAACCTCCATACTGTTCTCCATAGTGGCTGTATCAATTTACATTCCCACCAACAGTGCAAGAGTGTTCCCTTTTCTCCACACCCTCTCCAGCATTTATTGTTTCTAGATTTTTTGATGATGGCCATTCTGACTGGTGTGAGATGATATCTCATTGTAGTTTTTTTTTTTTGGTGGGGGGGGTTATGCGGGCCTCTCACTGTTGTGGCCTCTCCCGTTGTGGAGCACAGGCTCCGGATGCACAGGCTCAGCAGCCATGGCTCACGGGCCTAGCTGCTCCACGGCATGTGGGATCTTCCTGGACCGGGGCACGAACCCGTGTCCCCTGCATCGGCAGGTGGACTCTCAACCACGGTGCCACCAGGGAAGCTCTCATTGTAGTTTTGATTTGCATTTCTCTAATGATTAATGATGTTGAGCATTCTTTCATGTGTTTGTGGGCAATCTGTGTATCTTCTTTGGAGAAATGTCTATTTAGGTCTTCTCCCCATTTTTGGATTGGGTTGTTTGTTTTTTGATATTGAGCTGCATGAGCTGCTTGTAAATTTTGGAGATTAATCCTTTGTCAGTTGCTTCATTTGCAAATATTTTCTCCCATTCTGAGGGTTTTTTCGTCTTATGGTTTCCTTGGCTATGCAGAAGCTTTTAAGTTTCATTAGGTCCCATTTATTTGTTTTTATTTCCATTTCTCTAGGAGGTGGGTCAAAAAGGATCTTGCTTTGATTTATGTCACAGAGTGTTCTGCATATGTTTTCCTCTAAGAGTTTTATAGTGTCTGGCCTTACATTTAGGTCTTTACTCCATTTTGAGTTTATTTTTGTGTATGGTGTTAGGGAGTGTTCTAATTCATTCTTTTACATGTAGCTGTCCAGTTTTCCCAGCACCGCTTATTGAAGAGGCTGTCTTTTCTCCATTGTATATTCTTGCCTCCTTTATCAAAAATAAGGTGACCATATGTGCATGGGTTTATCTCTGGGCTTTCTATCCTGTTGTATTGATGTCTATTTCTGTTTTTGTGCCAGTACCATACTGTCTTGATTACTGTAGCTTTGTACAGTCTGAAGTCCGGGAGCCTGATGCCTCCAGCTCCGCTTTTCTTAAGATTACTCTGGCTATTCGGGGTCTTTTGTGTTTCCATACAAGTTGTGAAATTTTTTGTTCTAGTTCTGTGAAAAATGCCTTTGGTAGTTTGATAGGGATTGCATTGAATCTGTAGATTGCTTTGGGTAGTATAGTCATTTTCACAATGTTGATTCTTCCAATCCAAGCACATGGTATATCACTCCATCTGTTTGTATCATCTTTAATTTCTTTAATGAGTCTTATAGTTTTCTGCATACAGGGCTTTTGTCTCCTTAGGTAGGTTTATTCCTTGGTATTTTATTCTTTTTGTTGCAGTGGTAAATGGGAGTGTTTCCTTCATTTCTCTTTCAGATTTTTCATCATTAGTGTATAGGAATGCAAGAGATTGTTGTGCATTAATTTTGTATCCTGCTACATTACCAGATTCATTGATTAGCTCTAGTAGTTTATTGGTAGCATCTTTAGGATTCTCTATGTATAGTATCATGTCATCTGCAAACAGTGACAGCTTTACTTGTTCTTTTCTGATTTGGATTCCTTTTATTTCTCTTTCTTCTCTGATTGCTGTGGCTAAAACTTCCAAAATTATGTTGAGTAATAGTGGTGAGTGTGGGCAACCTTGTCTTGTTCCTGATCTTAGTGGAAATGGTTTCAATTTTTCACCATTGAGAATGATGTTGGCTGTGAGTTTGTCATATATGGCCTTTATTATGTTGAGGTAAGTTCTCTCTATGCCTACTTTCTGGAGGGTTTTTATCATAAATGATTGCTGAATTTCGTTGAAAGATTTTTCTGCATCTATTGAGATGATCTTATGGTCTCATTCTTCAATTTGTTAATATGGTGTATCACATTGATTTGTGTATATTGAAGAATCCTTGCATTCCTGGGATAAACCCCACTTGATCATGGTGTATGATCCTTTTAACGTGCTGTTGGATTCTGTTGGCTAGTATTTTGTTAAGTATTGTTACATCTATATTCATCAGTGATATTGGCCTGTAGTTTTCTTTTTTTGTGACATCTTTGTCTGCTTTTACTGTCAGGGTGATGGTGGCCTTGTAGAATGAGTTTGGGAGTGTTTCTCCTTCTGCTATATTTTGGAAGAGTTTGAGAAGGATAGATGTTAGCTCTTCTCTAAATGTTTGATAGAATTCGCCTGTGAAGTCATCTGGTCCTGGGCTTTTGTTGTTGGAAGATTTTTAATCACAGTTTCAATTTCAGTGCTTGTGATTTGTCAGTTTATATTTTCTACTTCTTCCTGGTTCAGTCTCAGAAGGTGGTGCTTTTTAAGAGTTTGTCCATTTCTTCCAGGTTGTCCAGTTTATTGGCTTAGAGTTGCTTGTAGTAATCTCTCATGTTCCTTTATACTGCTGCAGTGTCATTTGTTACTTCTCCTTTTTCATTTCTAATTCTGTTGATTTGAGTCTTTTCCCATTTTTTCTTAATGAGTCTGGCTAATGGTTTATCAATTTTGTTTATATTCTCAAAGAACCAGCTTTTAGTTTTATTGATCTTTGCTATGATTTCCTTCATTTCTTTTTCATTTATTTCTCATCTGATCTTTATGATTTCTTTCCTTCTGCTAACCTTGGGGTGTTTTTGTTCTTCTTTCTCTTATTGCTTTGGGTGTAAGTTTAGGTTATTTATTTGAGATGTTTCTTGTTTCTTGAGGTAGGATTGTATTGCTATAAACTTCTCTCTTAGAACTGCTTTTGTTGCATCCCATAGGTTTTAGGTCATCGTGTTTTCATTGTCATTTGTTTCTAGGTATTTTTTTATTTCCTCTTTGATTTCTTCAGTGATCTCTTGGTTATTTTGTAGTGTATTGTTTAACCTCCATATGTTTTGTATTTTTACAGTTTTTTTCTTGTAATTGATATCTGGTCTTATAGCGTTGTGGTCGGAAAAGATACTTGGTACGATTTCAGTTTTGTTACATTTACCAAGGCTTGATTTGTGACCCAAGATATGATCTATCCTTGAGTATGTTCCATTAGCACTTGAGAAGAATGTGTATTCTGATTTTGGATGGAATGTCCTATTAATATCAGTTAAGTCCATCTTGTTTAATGTGTCATTTATACCTTGTGTTTCATTATTTTCATTTTGGATGATCTGTCCACTGCTGAAAGTGGGGTGTTACAGTCCCTCACTCTTATCGTGTTACTGTTGATTTCCTGTTTTATTACTGCTGGCAGTTGCTTTATGTATTGAGGTGCTCCTATGTTGGTTGCATATATGTTTATAATCGTTATAACTTTTTCTTGGATTAATCCCTTGATCATTATGTAGTGTCCTTCTTTATCTCTTGTAATAGTCTTTATTTTAAAGTCTGTTTTGTCTGGTATAAGAATGGCTACTCCAGCTTTCTTTTGATTTCCATATGCATGGAATATCTTTTTGCATCCCCTCACTTTCACTCTGTATGTGTCCCTAGGTTTGAAGTGAGTCTCTTGTAGACAGCATATATATGGGTGTTTATCCATTCAGCCAGTCTATGTCTTTTAGTTGGAACATTTACTCCATTTACATTTAAGGTAATTATTGATATGTATGTTCCTATTACCATTTTCTTAATTGTCTTGGGTTTGTTATTGTAGGTCTTTTCCTTCTCTTGTGTTTCCCACTTAGAGAAGTTCCTTTAGCATTTGTTGTAAAACTGGTTTGGTGGTGCTAAATTCTCTTAGCTTTTGCTTGTCTGTAAAGGTTTTAATTCTCCAAGTCTGAATGAGATCCTTGCTGGGTAGAGTAATTTCGGCTGTATGTTTTTCCCTTTCATCACTTTCAATATGTCCTGCCAGTCCCTTCTAGCTTGCAGAGTTTCTGCTGAAAGATCAGCTTTTAACCTTATGGGGATTCCCTTGTATGTTATTTGTTGATTTTTTCCTTGCTGCTTTCAATATTTTTTCTTTGTATTTAATTTTTGATAGTTTTATTAATATATATCTTGGCCTGTTTCTCCTTGGATTTACCCTGTATGGGACTCTCTGTGCTTCCTAGACTTGATTGACGATTTCCTTTCCCATGTTAGGGAAGTTTTCAACTATAATATCTTCAAATATTTTCTCAGTCCCTTTCTTTTACTCTTCTTTTTCTGGGACCCCTGTAATTCGAATGTTGGTGCGTTTAATGTTGTCCCAGAAATTTGAGACTGTCCTAAATCTTTTCATTATTTTTTCTCTATTCTGCTCTGTGGTATGTATTATCACTATTTTATCTTCCAGGTCACTTATCTGTCCTTCTGCCTCCGTTATTTTGCCATTGATTCCTTCTAGAGAATTTAAAATTTTATTTACTGTGCTGTGATCATTGTTTGTTTGCTCTTTAGTTCTTCTAGGTCCTTTTTTAAATGTTTATTGTATTTTCTCCATTCTATTTTTAAGATTTTGGATATCTTTACTATCATTACTCTGAATTCTTTTTCAGGTAGACTGCCTATTTCCTCTTAATTTGTTTGGTCTGGTGGGTTTCTTCCTTGCTCCTTCATCTGCTGTGTATTTCTTTGTCTTCTCATTTTGCTTAACTTACTGTGTTTGAGGTCTCCTTTTCACAGACTGCATGTTCTTAATTCCCGTTGTTTTTGGTGTCTGCCCCCAGTGGGTAAGGTTGGTTCAGTGGGTTGTGTAGGCTTCCTGTGGAGGGGGACTGGTGCCTGTGTTGTAATGGATGAGTGTGGATCTTGTCTTTCTTGTGGACAGGACTGCGTCCAGTGGTGTTTTGGGTGTCTGTGAACTTATGATTCTAGGCAGCCTTTGTGATAATGGGTGGGGTTGTGTTCATGTTTTGCTAGTTGTTTGGCATGGGGTGTCCAGCAGTGGAGCTTGCTAATCGTTGAGTGGAGCTGGGTCTTAGCCTTGAGATGGGGATATCTGGGAGAGCTCTCACTGATTGATATTACATGGGGCCGGGAGGTCTCTGGTGGACCAATGTCCTGCACTGGGCTCTCCCACCTCAGAGGCTCAGGCCAGACACCCACCCAGCTAGAGCACCAAGACCCTGTCAGCCACCCAGCTCAGAAGAAAAGGGAGAAAAGAAAAAAGAAAGAAAGAAAGAAAACTTGTTATTAAAGTAAATAATAAAAAAATTATTAAAATAAAAAAGTAAAAAAGGAGAGAGCAACCAAACCAGTTTACAAATCCACCAATGATTAGTGCTAAAAACTATAGTTAAAAACAAACAGACAGACACAACCCTAGGACAAATGGTAAAAGCAAACCTATACAAACAGAATCATACAAAGAAGCATACACATACACACTCAAAAAGAGAAAAAGGAAAAAAATATATGCGTGTGTGTATATATATATATATACATATATATATATAAAGGATGAGAGCTGCCAAATCAATAAACAAATCTACCAATGACAATAAGCTCTAAATACTAAACTAAGGTAAACATAAAACTAGAAACAAATTAGATGCAGAAAGCAAACCCCAAGTCTACAGGTGCTCCCAAAGTTCACCACCTCGGTTTTTGGATGATTTGTTGTCTATTCAGGTATTCCACAGATGCAGGGTACATCAGGTTGATTGTGGAGATTTAATCCGCTGCTCCTTAGGCTGCACAGAGAGATTTCCCTTTCTCTTCTTTTCGCACAGCTCCTCTGGTTCAGCTTTGGATTTGGCCCCACCTCTGCTTGTAGGTTGCCCTCTGGTGTCTGTTCTTCACCCAGACAGGAGGAGGTTAAAGGAGCAACTGATCTGGGGGCTCTGGCTCACTCAGGCCGTGGGGAGGCAGGGGTACAGAATGTGGGGCGAGCCTGCGGCAGCAGAGGCCAGCACGACGTTGCACCAGCCTGAGACACGCTGTGTGTTCTCCCAGGGAAGTTGCCCCTGGATCACAGGACCCTGGCAGTGGCGGGCTGCACAGGCTCCTGGGAGGGGAGGTGTGGATAGTGGCCTGTGCTTGCACACAGGCTTCTTGGTGGCTGCAGCAGCAGCATTATCGTTCCATGCCTGTCTCTGGCGTCTGAGCTGATAGCCATGGCTCACACCCCTTTCTGGAGCTCATTTAGGTGGTGCTCTGAATCCCCTCTCCTCACGCACCTGGAAACAATGGTCTCTTCCCTTTTAGGCAGTTCCAGACTTTATCCTGGACTCCCTCCCAGGTACCTGTGGTGCACTAGCCCCTTTCAGGCTGTGTTCATGCAGGCAACCGCAGTCCTCTCCTTGGGATCTGACCTCTGAAGTCTGAGCCTCAGCTCCCAGCCCCCAACCCCCAGGCCACACCCACCCCGGAGGGTAAGCAGAACAGCCTCTCAGGTTGGTGAGTGCTGGCTGGCAGCTATCCTCTGTGTGAGAATCTCTTGGCTTTGCTCCCTGCACCCCTGTTGCTGCATTCTCCTCTGTGGCTCTGAAGCTTCCCTCCCCCACACCTGCCCCCCATCCCCACAAGTGAAGGGACTTTCTAGTGTGTGGAAACTTTTCCTCCTTCACAGCTCCCTCCCAGAAGTGCAGGTCCTGTCCCTATTCTTTTGTCTCTGTTTTTTCTTTGTTCTTTTGCCCTACCCAGGTACGTGGGGGAGTTTCTTGCCTTTTGGGAAGTCTGAGATCTGCCAGCATTCTGTCAGTGTTCTGTAGGAGTTGTTCCACATGCAGATGTATTTTTGATGTATTTGTGGGGAGGAAGGTGATCTCCACGTCTTACTCCTCCACCATCGTAAAGGTCCTCCCTCAGTATGTTTAACATACATATATTTGGGGACAAGGAACTGTATAGTATAGGTGATACTAGATTCCTGTAATGTTCACTTGCTAGTGTGTCTTGGGGCAATAGTATGATGAAAGAGTCACTTGCATTTTCCATTTCAGGCATACTCTTTTCTCCCATTTTTTTTTTTTAATGGCTGTCAGTACACTTCCTAAGGTGGGAATTTTGCCTTGAACTATTTCTGAGATGCTCTTTTCATTGAATAGTGTTCAATGAGCCTGGGGCAGAGTTTGAGGCAAATAAACAGTACCCAAGTATATTTTTAACACTGAGTTCTGTTGGTAAATGAAAATGTTCCTTTTATATCTGTTTACTGCAGTAGGGCCTAGTAGGGTGGGCATGACTCTTTGCTGCCTTAATGGTAGGGCCCAGAGAATAAGTTAGCCCTAATTTCTAGTTTATTTTTCTCCTTTTGAACTCATGGGTAACTTGATGACCATGCCTATGAGTTGAGCACATTGCTGTTATGTTTTGTCCTTAGGATTCAGTTGCAGATTCCTTGGAAATGTCTGTTCTGCCCTAGTTCTTCGACATTTTAACTGATAGTGTGGGTTATTTGGCAGTCACATTCATACCCCCAGCACACCCCCTGTCACATGTGATTGAATGAGATGTGACAACCTGACTGAAGCTTGGCCAAACATTCTCTCTCAGGAATTTGGAGTTGAGATGGAGACTACCAGTGAGATAGGGCTGATCTCTTGACCAGATGACAAGTAAACCTGGGAGCTACAGGGTAGCCATCTTCCCTCTGTATGTGGATGGAGAAGCTAAAAGCCAGTCTAATTTTATTATTTATGTGGATTCTTCATTCTTCCCCATTTTAATAAAAATGTGGTATGAAGAGAGATTGCCAGCAGGGATGGTTTTCATTTTTCCCTTCTCCACTCTTCACCTTTCTCCTCCCTGCTTTGTTTCCCAGGAGACTGATCGTCATCTGATTCTATGTGACTCCCTTGTCCTCTGACCAATATGAGGAATCATTAGATCAACAAGCAGGAAGAGAGGATGGAGTATTTATTTCCTTGCTTCCTCCCACTCAGGCTGCAGATTTGCAGTGGTTGCCTTTCTCTAACAAGTCACAGATCTTACAGGGTGATCTTTTTCCTTCAGCTATAGCTATAGATATCACTATATTTCAATAAATGCACCCCAGGCCTAGCAGACTCTATTACCACCTATAGGCCTAAAGGAGAATGAAAAGGGAGCTTCATGTTTGCTGTTTTTTCTTAACTCTTTAAGTGATCCCTAAACCCTTTGTAAGTGATCCAATTGTGCCTTTGGAGAGTGCCTTTTACCTACTTCTGGGATCATGACTGACTCACTGTATGACCTGTGCTTCTGAGGTTCTAACCCCTTTTGAGTTCCTGACTGTGAAATAAACCTATGATCTTAATTTGTTTTGCTGTAAATGGGTCTTAAAACCAACGAACCCTAAAAAATAAAGGTTCCTTGAATTATATATACTTATATAATGCATACATAGGCCTAAACAATTTTTCAAAATGGGCTAAGAAGTTCATCAATAAATCAAATGGGCTGTTACTGTGTATATGTTAGTTACAATGATGTGTAATGCATTGGGTTTTTTTCTTTTCGGTTTTATTGAGATATAGTTGGCATATAACATTGTATTCGTTTTAGATGTACAGCATGATTTCATATGAATATATATTGTGAAATGATTACCACAGTAGGTTTAGTTAACATCCATCACCTCATATAGTTACAAATTCTTTTTTTCTTGCGATGAGAACTTTTAAGATTTGCTCTTGCAACTTTCCAGTATGATATAATATTGTTAACTTTAGTCACTATGCTGTACATTGCATCCTCAGAACTTATTTATCTTATAACTGGAAGTTTGTACCTTAGACTACCTTCGCCTGTTTCACCCACCCCCAACCTCTGGCAACCACCAGTTTCTTCTCTGTATCTATGAGTTTGTTGGGGTTTTCTTGTTTTTGTTTTTGATTCCACATATAAGTGAGATCATACAGTATATGTCTTTCTCTGACTTGTTTCACTTAGATGTCTATTTGGTTCCTCTGCCCATTTTTATTAGATTATTTGGGGTTTTGTTGTTCTTGTTGAGTTGAATGAATTCTTCATATATTTTGGATATTTACCTCTTATCAGATAAATGATTTGCAGATATTTTCTCTATTCTGTAGCTTGCCTTTTCATGTTACTAATGGTTTCCTTTCCTGTACAGAAACTTTTTAGCTTGATGTAGTCTCACTTGTTTGGTTTTGCTCTTTGTTGCCTTTATTTTTTTGTCAAAAACAAAAAATCATCGCCAAGACTGATATTAAGGAGCTTCTCCCCTATGTTTTCTTCAAGGTGTTTTATGGTTTTAGACCTTATATTCACGTCTTTAATCCATTTTGAGTTGACTTTTGTGTGTGGGGTAAGATAGGAGTCCAGTTTCATTCTTTGCATGTAGCTGTCCAGTTTTCCCAACACCATTTGTTAAAGAGACTATCCTTTCCCCATTATATATTCTTGGCTCTGTTGTCATTAAATTAATTAACCATAACTGTGAGGTCAGTTTTTAATTCTGGGCTTTCTATCTTATTCCATTGTACTGTGTGTCTGTTTTTATGCCAATATCTTACTGTATTTATCACCATAGCTTTGTAATACAGTTTGAAATCAGGAAGTGTGATGCCTCTAGCTTTGTTCATTCTTTCTCAAGCTTGCTTTGCCTGTTTGGGGTCTTTTGTGGTTCTATACAAATTTTAGGATTATTTGTTCTATTTCTGTGAAAAATGCCACTGGAATTTTGATAGGAATTGCATTGAATCTGCAGATTGCTTTGTGCAGTGTGGATGTTTTAACAATAATTTTTCCAGTCCATGAGTGTGGAATATCTTTCCATTTATTTGTGTCATCTTTCAATTTCTTTCATCAATGTTTCATAGTTTTCAGTATATAGATCTTTCACCTCCTTGGTTAACTTTATTCCTGGGAATTTCATTCTTTATGATGGAATTGTAAATGGGATTGTTTTAATATCTCTTTCTGATAGTTCATTATTAGTGTATAGAAATGCAATTGAGTTTTGTATATTGATTTTGTATCCTGCAACTCTACTGAATTTGCTTATTAATTCTAACAGTTTTCTGGTGGAGTCTTTAGGGTTTTTAAAAATGTCAGCTGCAAATAGAGACAAATTTAAGAAGTTGTACTTCTTCCTTTCTAATTTTTGGATGCTTTTTATTTTTTTCCTGCTAATTGCTTTGGCTAGGACTTCCACTACTATGTTGAATAAAAGTGGTGAGAGTGGGCTTCCATGTCTTGTTCCTGATCTTAGAGGAAAAGCTTTCAGCTTTTCACTGTTGAGTATGATGCTAGCTATGGGCTTGTCATATATGGTATTTATTATGTTGAAGTATGTTCCCCTACACCCAGTTTGAGATTTTTAAAATCATAAATGAGTGTTGAATTTTGTCCAGTCCCTTTTTTTTTTGCTTCTATTGAGGTGATCATATGATTTTTATCCTTCATTTTATAAGTATGTTGTATCACATCAATTTTGTATTTGTTGTACTATCCCTGAATCTCTGGAATAAATATCGCTTGATCATGGTTTATGATCCTTTAATGTATTTTAGAATTTGGTTTGCTAATATTTTGTTGAAGATTTTTGCATCTATGTTCATCAGGGATATTGGTCTATGTTTTTCTTATCTTGTGTGGTGCTTGCCTGCTTTTGGCATCAGGGTAATGCTGGCATTGTAAAATGAGTTTAGATGTGCTCCCTCTACTATTTTTTGGAAGAGTTTGAGAAGGATTGGTTTTAATTCTTTAAATGTTCGGTAGAATGCACTAGTGAAGCCATTTGGTCCTGAACTTTTGTTTGTTGGATGGTTTTTGATTTCTGATTCAATCTCCTTACTCATTATTGGTCTGTTCAGATTCTCTGTTTTCTTGGATTTAATATTGGTAGGTTGTATAATACTATGTTTCTAGGCACTTACTTCTTCTGTGTTGTCCAGTTTGGTGTATAACTCTTCATAGTAGTCTCTTATGATCTTTTGTATTTGTGTCGTATCAGGTGCAACGTCTCCTCTTTCTTTCTCTTTTTTTTTTTTTACTTTTTCTTTATTTTTTTTGAAGTATAGTTGATTTACAATGTTCTGTTAGTTTCAGATGTACAGCAAAATGATTCAGTTATACATATATATAAATCTATTTTTTTCAGATTCGTTTCCCTTGTTGTAAACTGTAAAATACTACATTTCCCCATGCTATACAGTAGGTCTTTGTTGTTTCTCTATTTTATATATATATAGTAGTGTGGATATGTTAATTCCAAGCTCCTAATTTATCCCTCCCCCTTTTCCCCTTTAGTAACCATAAGTTTGTTTTCCATGTCTGTGATCTATTTCTGTTTTGTATATAACTTCATTTGTATCATTTTTTTAGATTCCACATATAAGTGGTATATGATATTTGTCTTTCTACATATACTTGTAACAGATGTTGGTAATAACATTAACCACTTGGAGTGAAATGTGGAAAGCTTATTTCCATTTAGGTACCTTTACTTTTCTCACTTTTATTTAATTTATTTTTTTATACAGCAGGTTATTAGTTATCCATGTTATATATATTAGTGTATATATGTCAATCCCAATCTCCCAATTATTCACACCACCACCACCACCCCCTGCTGCTTTGCCCCCTTGGTGTCCATATGTTTGTTCTCTACATGTGGGTCTCAATTTCTGCCCTGCAAACCGGTTAATCTGTATCATTTTTCTAGGTTCCACATATACGCATTAACATACAATATTTGTTTTTCTGACTTCTCTCTGTATGACAGTCTCTAGATCCATCCACGTCTCTACAAATGACCCAATTTCATTCCTTTATATGGCTGAGTAATAGTTCATTGTATATATGTACCACCTCTTCTTTATCCATTCATCTGTCAATGGGCATTTAGGTTGCTTCCATGACCTGGCTATTGTAAATAGTGCTGCAATAAACTTTGGGGTGCATGTGTCTTTTTGAATTATGGTTTTCTCAGGGTATATGCCCACTAGTGGGATTGCTCGGTCATATGGTAATTCTATTTTTAGTTTTTTAAGGAACCTCCATACTGTTCTCCATAGTGTCTGTATCAATTTACATTCCCACCAACAGTGCAAGAGTGTTCCCTTTTCTCCACACCCTCTCCAGCATTTGTTGTTTGTAGATTTTCTGATGATGCCCATTCTAACTGGTGTGAGGTGATACCTCATTGTAGTTTTGATTTGCATTTCTCTAATAATTAGTGATGTTGAGCAGCTTTTCATGTGCTTCTTGGCCATCGGTATGGCTTCTTTGGAGAAATGTCTATTTAGGTCTTCTGCCCATTTTTGGATTGGGTTGTTTATTTTTTTAATATTGAGCTTCATGAGCTGTTTATATATTTTGGAGAGTAATCCTTTGTTGATTTGTTAGCAAATATTTTCTCCCATTTTGAGGGTTGTCTTTTGGTCTTGTTTATGGTTTCCTTTGCTGTGAAAAAGCTTTGAATTTTCATTAGGTCCCATTTGTTTATTTTTGTTTTTATTTCCATTACTTTAGGAGGTGGGTCAAAAAAGATCTTGCTGTGATTTCTGTCAAAAAATGTTCTTCCTATGTTTTCCTCTAAGAGTTTTATAGTTATAGCCACAAGAGAAGCCACTGCAATGAGAAGCCCATGCAACGCAACAAGGAGTAGCCCCTGCTCACTGCAACTAGAGAAGGCCCGTGTGTAGCAACAAAGACCCAACGTGGCCAAAAATAAATTAACATATTTTTAATATAAATTTATTTATCTATGTAATTGTGCTTAGAATACTGCACATAGTAAGAACTGTTTAAGTATTTGCTATCAGCTATTTTTTTTTAGAAATGATCCTTGCTCCAGGGCTCATGATACAGTTCAGGTAAACTCATAAATTAAAACTGGCTTGGATTATATTCTATTTCTAAAATAAAGTTCTTACTGAATCAGTAAATATCAAAAAATTACTATACTTGAGAAACAAAGAATAGGATAATGTCTTAGTCTGGGGCCTCTAGGAATCAGAGCCTAAGTTAAGGATTAGGGTGCTACAACTTTAAGAGGTACAAGCCTAGGGCAGTGAGTGTGAGGGAAGAGGGGAAGAGAGTCAAAGAACGATATGAAGCAATTCAAGTGTTACCCTGTGGCTACACAATAGGCTATTGAGGACATAGCACACACCTCAGCGGTTGTATTCACTCACCACACAGGGCTTCACCAGGAAAGAGCCACACCTCAAAATTTCACAGGGGAGAGAAAGGAGAGACCTTTTATCTGTCTCCTTTCTCCTGTCTTCTGTTTCCTATTGGTCCTCAAGGGGAGCTAAATCTCCTGTATCTCTAGTCCATCAATAGCTCTTCAGGGGGCTTCCCTGGTGGCGCAGTGGTTGAGAGTCCGCCTGCTGATGCAGGGGACACAGGTTCGTGCCCCGGTCCGGGAAGATCCCACATGCCGCGGAGCGGCTGGGCCCGTGAGCCATGGCCGCTGAGCCTGCGCGTCTGGAACCTGTGCTCTGCAACAGGAGAGGCCACAGCAGTGAGAGACCCGCGTACCGCAATAAAAAAAAAAAAACTCTTCAGGGAGTCAGATCCATGTCCTGCATTACGGTACTTCATCTAAATCCAGAAGTAGAGGCAACTCAGCATGCGTAAGATAAGAGAGAAAAGAAGGAAGCTTCTGTGTCCATAGGTTGGATAGAATTACCTGCAATTTGGTATTCTTCCCTCAATGACTCCTGGATGGATTTGTATACACCTTTCACATCACTCTGGTTCAAAAAAAAAAAAACCCACAAACAACCCAGTGTCTTGACAGTGTCTGCTTGATTAAGACTGTTAACTACTTTCCCCTACCTTAGCTCCGGTGGATCACTCAGTGAAGAATATACAATACTCGTATCTACTGTTAAATCCTAAAATCCCTGAGGATAGGAACCATGCATTATCTTCACTGGATTTCTCAAAGCACTCAGCAACTAGATGGTCATGGATGAATAAATAAATATTTGTCATAGTGGTTAACCTTTAGATCCTGTCTGCCACATCTGCTATCATTTCCTTCTCATTTCTACTTTCAGGGACTGGTCCAGTTGTCACCTTAACTAAAGATGATAAAATTTTCCTGAGAGATCTTGTTGTGTGAGAGATCCCCCATCAAATTTGCCGTCGCATTTTACTTGAAAATCTGAATGCATCCCGTGCTGTTTTGCACTGCAATCTAGTTAAATGCATATTTTAAACATCTCATTTTTACTTTATTCAGTAAACTTTGAACACCTATGTCTAGGATGTAGAGTTACATAAATGAGAAGACTTGGTCATTATCTTCTAGGAACTTATGATTCAGGAGAGAGGGATTCACAGAACAATATCTCCATCACAGTCATATTGTTATGCTCAAGCTCTAATGTGAGCAGAAAGAAAAGAGAGGCTTTAAAGCAGTTCTCACAGGGGAAATCATGCTAGAGTTTAAAAATGAGAGGCGAATGAATGTGTACGTTTCAGGGAAAATGAGGCTGGAGGGTCATGGATATTGGACAGCTTGGGGGGGTGTTTCTTGTGCTGCAGGGATGCACTGGTGAGAGGACAGTTGTACTCTTGTGAGGCTGAGGGACAGGACATATGGGAGAGCGCTGGAGAGATCAGGCTGAGTAGGAAAGTTGCGGCTAGTAGGGGAGCATGATGAACTATACACTACAGATATTATCGTAGGGGCAAAGGAGGGTCACTGGAGCACTACAAGTAGAAGGGACGATGCACGCTTCCTGAGGGTCAGGGACTATATCTTGGACACATTTGTTTCCTTCATGGTGCCTAGCAGAGCTCATACATACCCCACACTCAGTGAATTTTGATTAAAAGATGAAACTCCCATAGTTATGGGACACCACGTGAAAGGCACAGATCTTAACATTTACTGTCTTGCTGTGAATTCTTAGAATTTTTTGTTCCTGGAGACAAACTTCTGACTTACCACCTTGTATTTCATACAACTTTGTTCTTCAAAAATTGCTGCTGTATAATACTTTTCGTCAGTTAGTTGGAATTGCATTCGGTTAATGGCATATGTAATTAGCCATTTTATCTTGCTTGGAAGGGCACCTAACGAGGTAAAATGAGCTATTTTCAGTGGTTGTTAAACTACTGAGCCACAGAAATGGAGGTTGAGACCCTTTAAGGGCTCAGAGGAAATGGAGCTGAAACTAAAAAAAAAAAAAAAAAAAAAAACTATTGCAAATGGAAACTATTCTGTAAAAAGGGAGAGAATTCAGGTCTGATTTTTGAGATTATGCTGCCATATATATTAAATTCCCAGAGTCGGTTAACCTCTTCTACCACACTCCCAAGCTGCATTTTTCCTTTTCCCATTTACATAAATATTGAACCAAAGGAGATAATTGCTTAGTTTCATAAATCTATTGTTTATCTTATCAAACTACAAAAAGCTGGTTACTAATTAAAATTTAACAAAAATCAGCTACATAAAATGAGTGTTAATAGAAAAGCTAACATTTATTTTGTGTTTACTGTGGACTACGTAACGTTTGAAGTACTCTACATGTATTCTTATTTAATCCTTGTAATAACTCTGGATAACAAAATGGAGTAACTGCTTGATTACACTTCAGTAAGGAAATAATTATTCTCTACCCATGCGTATCTCTAGAGCTGTGCTGTCCAGTGCAGTAGCCACTGGCCACATGTGGCTATTTTTTGATAAATTTAAATTAAAGTAAAAAATTTAGTTCCTCAACCACACTATCCCACTGTAACTGCTCTATAGCCATGAGCGGCTAGTCATTACCATATCGCATAGCACAGCTACAGAACATTTCCATCATCAGAGAAATTTCTATCGGGCAGTGCTGTTCTAGAGAGACTTGACAAATATTGTCACACAGCTCAGAGCATTTAGACTTAGAAGAGAACTAAGAGGTTATCTGGTTCAATATCTTTATTTCCAGTTAAAAAACTATTTGTCAAAGCCGGTAGGGGACTTCCTTAAGATCACACCGTTTATAATTGAGAGAGCCACGACATAAACTTTCACATCTTTATCCATCACATGCAGTGCTAGATCCAGGTAATGCACAGCAGGAAGAGGGCAGTGAGGATGTGATAATAGCTACAGCCTTGACCATAAGTACTTCTGTAAACAGTAATCTGAGGGAGGGTATGACTGTGGGAGGATTCAACTCCAAAGGGCATGGGCTAGTGTTCATTATTCTCCTGTGGATACCCAGATGCTAATCCAGGTGAAAGAAGAACACCAAGGAGCAACAGGGTGCCCTGTACAATGCGACAGCCTGAGAGGTGGCGGATACAGAACTGAACCTCCATTCCTTCCTTCAAGGGCCAGGGAAGTCTGAAGCTTTCAACAGCCCCTGCTTTTTCTCCTATGATACCCTGTGGCATTTTTACCATGACTTTTGTTTAGCACCTCTGAGAGATGGCTTGTGCCAAAGACTACGTTTTAAAGTTTTCTTATTAGTATTTTCATGGTGACTTTCTTTGATTTAAAAAAAACTTAAAACTTGAAGTATTATAAATACCCTAATTAACAATACGTAATGTATTTCATACACTTTTTTACAAGTACTATCTCTGTGTTCTACAGCCTTAGCCTTTTTCATTTGTATCTACTATTTTAAGCATATCATAATAATCGAAAAAATAGGTGTTTAAAATATAATTTGTTGTTCCTCCTCCCCCCTTATTTTAAATGTATTGAGGTATTGCGGGTGCTCTAGTGCTTAGCCGGCTTCCTCTTGGCCCTTGCAATTCTCAGACATGCTGAAGGCTTCTTACGCGAGCAGCTGAGCCTCACTGCTGCAGGGCTTCCTCGGGATGCAGGAGCACATTTGTTTGTCCAATGTGGAGTAGGCAAGAAATGATAGGGAGTAATGACAGCTGGGGATTGGTAGATGAATCTCCCCATATTTCTGCTCTGCAAGTGGGACAACTCGGTTATGTTTTTACCTCTAAGGGTAAAACATTCATTGTGGTTTTGAATCATAGCCTTGGATAATATCCTTCACTTTGCTGTAGGCAGAACCTGAGACTTGCTTCTACTCAATAAATATGGCAAATGTGATGGGCTCTTCACTCCTGTGATGATATTATGTAAGACACCATCTTAGCAGACTGGAGTGAGAGATTCTCCTGCTGGCCTGGAGAAGTCAGCTGCCATGTTGTGAGTGGGCCTAGAGAGGGCTGCATGGCAAGGAGCTGCAGGCCCTCTGCAGGAGCTGAGGGCCCAGTCCTAGAGACACATGGAGCTGAATTCTACTGTCAATTATGTGAAGCTGGAGAAGACACTAAGTGCCAGAAAGAAATGCAGCCTGGCTGACGTCTTGTTTGAAGTTTTATGAAACCCTGAATAGGAAATCCAGGTAAGCTGTGCCCAGACTTAGGACCCATGGAAACTGTGAGATGATAAATGTATGTTGTTTTAAGCTGCTATATTTGTAGTAATTCGTTACACAGCAGTAGAAAACTATACAAGGTTCTTACACAGCCTCTCAGAGGTGCCCAGTGGGATGGAGCACAAGTGGCTATCAGTGGTAAGCTCTTCATTACTGTACCCCATATTAGGCTTCCTTCTATTTTCTTTCCTACTTCCCTATTCTCCTAGTGCTACTTCTTGGAATCACCTTCTAAATAAAGTAGTTGTACTCAAATCCTTCTTTTATGACCTGCTTTTGGGAGAACCAAACCTAAAACTTAAGCATTTTGGCTCCTTATTTCTTTTTTCTTTTTTTAAAAAGTCTTTATTGAATTTGTTACAGTATTGCTTCTGTTTTGTGTTTTGGTTTTTTGGCCACCAGCCATGTGGGATCTTAGCTCCCCGACCAGGGATCAAACCTGCATCCCCTGCATTGGAAGACGAAGTCTTAAACACTGGACTACCAGGGAAGTCCCCTGGCTCCTTGTTTCTAACAAGTTATTTTTTTAATTGTTTTATGAAGATATAATTCACATCATGCCGTTCACCAACTTAAAGCGTACAACTCAATTAAAAAAATATACACAGTTGTGCAACCATCACTACAATCAATTTTAGAACATTTTTATCACCCTAAAAAGAAATCCTATACACACAAGCAGCCACTCCCCATTCCTTTCTACCCTACCCCCCTCCCACCTCAAGGCAACCCTAATCTACTTTCTGTTTGTATATATTTGCCTATTCTGGATATGTCATAGAAATAGAATCATAAAATATGTGATCCTCTGTGAATGCCATCTTTCACTTAGCATAATGTTTTCAAGGTTCATCGATATTGCAGCATGTATCAGTATTTTATTCCTTTTTATTGCTTAGAATTCCATTATATGGATATAGTATGTTTTATTTATTCACCCATTGATGGGCATTTGGGTTTTCACATTTTGGGTATTATGAATAATGCTGCTATGAACATTTATGTACAAGTATTTTTTTTCTGAATATGAGTTCTTTATTATACATGTTACTAGTTTGTGTTTGTTCACTTTCTTCAAGGTGTCTTTGATGAAAAGTGCTTAATCTGTTAAAAAATCTTATTTATTTATTTGGTTGCACCGGCTCCTTCATTGTGGCAGGCAGGCTCCTTAGTTGTGGCTCCAGGGCTCCTTAGTTGTGGCATGTGAACTCTTAGTTGTGGCGTGCATGTGGGATCTAGTTCCCTGACCAGGGATCAAACCCGGGCCCCCTGCGTTGGGAGCGCGAAGTCTTAGCCACTGTGCTACCAGGGAAGTCCCTATGTAGAAGTTTTTGTGTAGACATATGTTTTCATTTCTTTTGGCTATATACCTAGGAGTGAAATAGCTGGGTCATGGTAACTCTATGCTTAACATTTTAAGGAACTGCCAAAATGTTTTCCAAAGTGATTGCATCATTTTACATTAGCTACCAGCAATGTGTGAGTGCTATAATTTCTTCACATATTTGCCAATACATGCTATTATCTACCTTTTTGATTGTAGCCATCCTATTATGTATAAAGTGGTATCTCATTGTGGTTTTGACTTGCATTTTCCTAATGACTAATGATATTAAAGGTTTTCATGTGTTACCATTTGTATATATACTTTAGAGAAATGTTATTCACATCCCTTGCCCATTTTAAAATTGAAGTATTGATCATTTTATTGTTGTTACAAGTCTTCTTTATATATGCTGCATATAAGTCTTATCAGATTTGTTTGCAAATACTTCCATTCTATGAGTTATTTTTTCATTTTCCTTTTTAATTTTAATTTTTAAATTTTTATTGGAGTATAGTTGATTTACAATGTTAGTTTCTGCTATAAAGCAAAGTGAATCAGTTATACATATATATATATACACTCTTTTTTAGATTCTTTCCTATACAGGTCATTACAGAGTATTGAGTAGAGTTTCCTGTACTATACAGTAGGTCCTTATTAGTTGTCTATTTTATATATAGTATTGTGTATATCTCAATCCCAATCTCCCAATTTATCCCTCTCCCCACTTTCCCCCCGGTAACCATAAGTTTGTTTTTCACATCTTTGACTCTATTTCTATTTTGTAAACAAGTTCATTTGTACCATTTTTTAGATTCCACATGTACGCAATATCATATGATATTTATCTTTCTCTGTCTGACTTACTTCACTCAGTATGACAATCTCTATGCCCAATCATGTTGCTGCAAATGGCATTATTTTGTTCTTTTTTATGGCCGAGTAATATTCCATTGTGTATATGTACCACATCTTCTTTATCCATTCATCTGTCAATGGGCATTTAGCTTGTTCCATGTCCTGGCTATTGTAAATAGTGCTGCAATAAACTTTGGGGTGCATGTATCATTTTGAATTATGGTTTTCTCTGGATCTATGCCCAGGAGTGGGATTGCTGGAACATATGGTAGTTTTTTAAGGAACCTCCGTACTGTTCTCCATAGTGGCTCTACCAATTTACATTCCCACCAATAGTGTAGGAGGGTTCCCTTTTCTCCACACCCTCTCCAGCATTTATTGTTTGTAGATTTTTTTGATAATGGCAATTCTGACTGGTGTGAATTGTAGTTTTTATTTGTATTTCTCTAATAATTAGTGATGTTGAGCACCTTTTCATGTGCTTTTTGGCCATCTGTATGTCTTCTTCAGAGAAATGTCTGTTTAGATCTTCCACCCATTTTTTTTTTTTAACTTAGAGTTTTTTTTTTTTTAATTTATTTATTTGGTTGTGTGGGGTATTAGTTGCAGCAGGCAGCTCCTTAGTTGTGGCCTGGAAACTCTTAATTGTGGCATGCATGTGGGATCTAGTTCCCTGACCAGGGATCGAACCCCAGCCCCCTGCATTGGAAGCATGGAGTTTTAACCACTGTGCCACCAGGGAAGTCCCCTTCCACCCATTTTTTAAATGGGTTGTTTGTTGCTTTGATATTGAGCTGCATGAGCTGTTTGCATATTTTGGAGATTAATCCCTTGTCAGTCAATTCATTTGCAAATATTTTCTCCTCACTTTCCTTTTTTAAAATTTATTTTTATTGAGATGTAATTGACATGTAACATTATATAAGTTTAAGATGTACAAAATGTTGATTTGATACATTTATATATCGCAGCATCATTAACACCGTAGCACTAGCTAACACCTCTGTCATGCCACATAATTAATATTTATTTTTGTGGTGGGAACAGTTAAGATCTAGCCTCCTAGCAACTTTGAAGTTTATAATACAGTACTGTTGTCTATAATGACTAGGCTGTGTCTTAGATATCCAGGACTTATTTATCTACTGGTTGCAAGTTTGTACTCTTAAACAACATTTCCCCAATTCCCCCATTCCTTAGCCCTGGTAACCACCATTCTGCTCCCTGCTTTTTATGAGTTTGAGTTTTTTAGATTCCAAATTATGGTATCATATACTATCTGTCTGTCTTTGACTTATCTCACTTAGCATAATGCTCTCAAGGTCCACCCATGTTCTCACAAATGGCAAGATATCTTTCTTTCTTATGACTGAATAATATTACATTTTATGTATATATACCTCATCTTCTTTATTCATTCATCTATGGATGGACATTTAGATTATTTCCATATCTTGGCTATTGTGAATAATGCTGCAAAATATTGGAATGCATTTATCTCTTCAATATTCTGTTTTCATTCCCTTTGGATATATACCTAAAAGTAGAATTTCTGGGTCATATGGTAGTTGTATTTTTAATTTTTTGAGAAACCTTCATACTGTTTTCAATAGTTGCTGAACAAATTTGCATTCCCATCAACAGTGTAGAAGTGTTCCCTTTTCTCCATATCCTCACCAACATTTATCTCTTGTCTTCTTGATGATAGCCATTCTTACGGGTGTGAGATAATACATCATGGTAGTTTTGATTTGCATTTCTGTGTTGATTATTGATGTTGGGCATCTTTTCATGTGTTTGTTGACCATCTGTATGTCTTCTTTGGGAAAATGTCTATTTAGTTCCTCTGCACATTTTAAAAATCAAATAGTTTGTTATCAACTTGTATGACTTGTGACTTATTTACATATTTTGGATATTAACCCCCTGTTGAGTATATGGATTAATAATATTTTCTCCCATTCCACAGGTTGCCTTTTCATTTTTATTGTTTCTTTTTAGTTTTTAGTCCTGCTTGTTGATTTTGCTGCTTATACTTTTGATGTCATGTCTAAAAAATAATTGCCAGGACTGATGTCAGGAGCTTTTCTCCTATGTTTCCTTCGAGGATTTTTCTGATATCCGGTCTTAGGTTTAAGTCTTTGATCTACTTTGTTAAACTTTGTGAGTGGTGTATAGTAGTGGTCTAATTTCATTCTTCTGAATGTGGTTGTTGAGTTTTACCAACACCATTTGTTGCAGAGTCTCTTCTTTCCCAATTTATTGTTCTTGGCTCCCTTGTCAAATATTTGTTGCCCATAAATACACGGGTTTATTTCTGGGCTCTCTATTCTCTTCCATTTGTCTATGTGTCTGTTTCTATGCCAGTACCACACCATTTTAATTACTATAACTCCATAGTATAGTTAGAATTCAGGAATGTGATGCCTCCAGCTCTGTTCTTTCTTATGATTGCTTTGGATATTCAAGGTTTCTGGTAGTGCCACGAAGATCTTAGGATTGTGTTTTCTATGTCTGTGTAAAAAAGCCATTGGGATTTTGATAGGGATTGCCTTGAATCAATAGACGGCTTTGGGTAGGATGGACATTTTAACAATATTCTTCTGATCCATGAACACAGGCTACCTACCCTTCCATTTGTTTGTCTTGTCTTCGGTTTCTTTCATCAAAGTCTTGTAGTTTTCATTGTACTGACCTTTCACTTCCTTGGTTAAATTTATTCCTAAGTGTTGCTTTTTGATGCTATTGTGAATGGGATACTTTACTTCTCTTTCAGATGTTTTGTTCTTAGTGTATAGAAATGCAACTGATGTCTATATGTTGATACTCTGCAGCTTTACTGAATTCGTTGATTTGTTCAACAGTCTTTATGGTTTTCTATATATAAGATCATGTCATCCGCAAATAATGGCAATTTGATTTCTTCCTTTATGATTTTAATTGCTTTTCTTTTTCTTGCCCAATTGTTCTAGCTAGAACTTCTAGTACTATGTTGAACAAGAGTGGTGTGAGTGGTCATCCTTGTCCTGTTCCTGATCTAAGAAGAAAAACTTTTAACTTTTCATGGTCAACTATGTTAGCTGTGGTTTTGTCATATATGGCCTTTTATGTTGAAATATGTTTCTTCTATACCCAGTCTGTTGAGGATTTTATCATGAAAAAAATATTGCAAATTTTTTTCACATATGAGTTTTATATTTTATTCTATTAATGTGGTGTATAACACATTAATTTGCATATGCTGAACCATCCTTGCATCTCAGATAAATCTCATTTTATCATGCACAATCCTTTTAATGTGTTGTTGAATTCTGTTTGCTAATATTTTGTTGAGAATTTTTACATCTGTATTCATTACAAACATTGGTCTATAGTTTCCTTTTCTGTAGTGCCCTGGTCTGGCTTTTGGTATCAGGGTAATGTTGGCCTTGTAAAATGACTCTGGAAGTGTTCCCTCTTCAACTTTTTGGAAGAACTTTACAAGGAATGGTGTTAATTCTTCTTTAAATGTTTGGGTAGTATTCACCAGTGAAGCCTTCTAGTCCTGGGGTTTTCTTTATTAAAGGTTTTTTATTTCTGATTCAATTTCCTTACTCATTATTCAGACTTTCTATTTTTCTCTGAATGTCTTGGTAGGAATGTGTCTATTTCTCCTAGTTTATTCAATTTGTTGGATATAATTGTTCACAGTAGTCTCTTACTATCCTTTGTATTTCTTAGTATCAATTGTAATGTCCCTCTTTAATTTCTGATATTTGAGTCCTCTCTTATTTTTTTCTTAGCTGGCCCTAGCTATATGTTTATTAATTCTGATAACTTTAAAAAAACCCAGCTCTTAGTTTTTATTTTTTTTTTTTATTTTTTATTTTTTTTGGTACATGGGCCTCTCATTGTTGCAGCCTCTCGTGCTACAGAGCACAGGCTCCAGACGTGCAGGCCCAGCGGCCATGGCTCACGGGCCCAGCCGCTCTGTGGCATGTGGGATCCTCCCAGACTGGGGCAAGAACCCGTGTCCCCTGCAAAGGCAGGCGGACTCTCAACCACTGTGCCACCAGGGAAGCCCAGTTTTGATTTTTTTCCTTCATTTTTTTCTGGTCTATATTTATTTCTGCTCTGATCTTTGTTATTTCCTTCCTTCTGCTAGCTTTGGGCTTAGCTTCTTTTTCTAGTTTATTGAAGAGTAAAGTTTGGTTGTTGTTGATCTATTCTTAATATATGCATTTATTGCTATAACTTTCCTCTCAGAATTATTTTGCATCATCCCATAGGTTTTGGTATTTTTTCCTGTTTTCATTTGTTTTTGAGAGATTTTTTGATTTTCCTTTTGATTTTTTCTTTGAACCATTGGTTGTTCAGAGTATGTTGTCTAGTTTCTACATATTTGTAGATTTTCCTCCTTTCCTATTGTTGTTGATTTCTAGTTTCATACTCTTGTATTTGGAAAGAATACTTAGCAAGTTTAAGAAGGTTCAAATCTTACAATGTATGTTTTATGTCCCATCATATGGGCTGTCCTGGAGGATGCTCTTTGTGCACTTGAGAAGAATACATATTGTCCTTCCATTGGATGGAATGTTCTATACATGTCTTTTAGGTCCATTTGGTCTAATGTGTGATTCATGACCAACATTTCCTCATTGATTTTTCTGTCTATCTTGTTGAACTATCCATTGTTGACAATGGGGCTATTGGAGTCCCATACTATTATGTATTGTTGTCTATTTTCCCTTCAGATCTGTATTTGCTTAATATACTTAGGTACTCCAATGTTGGGTATGTATATATTTATGGTTGTTATATCTTCTGTTGAATTCATCACTTAATCATTATATATTGACCTTCTTTGTGTATTGCTTCCATTTTTGACTTAAGGTCTATTTTGTCTGTTAACAGAAGGTCTGTAAGTATAGCCACAACCACTTTCTTTTCATTTCCTCTTGCGGGGAATATCTTTTTTCATCCCTTCACTTTGTGCATATCCTTAAAGCTGAAGTGAGTCCATGTGTATATCTGGTAATAGCCAGACAGACCTTAGTATGGACTGTGGAACCAGCAGAGCATAAAACCTTCCCCAACCCCTCTTATCAGTCAAGAAAAAGACTGGAGATAGCTGTCCTGGACAGATAGCACAGAAGAGAGAGAAACTGTACAAGTCCAGCATATAGTTAGTTAGTTCTTGTTTTTTTATACAGCTACTCTGCCTTTTGACTAGTGAAATTTAATTCATTTGCACATTTATTTATTTATTTATTTATGGCCACACCGTGTGGCATGTGGGATCCTAGTTCCCTGACCAGAGATCGAACCCCTGCCCCCTGTGTTGGGAGCATGGAGTCTTAACCATTGGACCACCAGGGAGGTCTCTAGATTTATTATTGATATGTATGTACTTACTAATGTCACCTTTTAGATTGTCTTCTATTGTGTTCTAATTCCATTTTCCCTCATCCTTTCTGCCTACATTTGCAAATTTGATTTTTTTTCCCCATGGTGGTATGTTCTCTTTCTCCTTTATCTTTGGTACATTTATTCTAGGTTTTTGCTTTGTAATTACCATGAGGCTTACATAAGATATCTCATACATAAAACAGTCCATATTAAGCTGATAGCAACTTAACTTCACTTGCCTACAAAAGCTTCACTCTTCTTCTCTCCCCTTTTATACTTTGATGTCATTGTTTGCCTCTTTTTTATTGTATATTCATTAACAAATTATAGTAGCTGTAATTATTTTAATACTCCTTTCCTTTGACCTTTATACTATAGTGAAGTGGTGAATACATCATCTGATTACAGAATTAGTTTTCTAATCTGTCTGTGTACATACATTTGCCAATGTGTTGTATATTTTTGTAAGTTTTCATGTTGCTGATAGTGTCTTTTCATTTTAGCTTGAAGAACTCCTTTCAGAATTTCTTGCATGGGTGGCCTAATGGTGATGAACTCCCTTAGCTTTTTTTTTTTTCTCCCTAGGAAAGTCTTTATTTCTCCTTCATATTAGAAGGAGAAATTTGCTGTGGATAGAGTACTCTTGGGCTGGCAATCTTTTCTTTCAATCCTGTCATTTCATTCTGTCCTGGACTGTAGAGTTTTTGCTGAGAAATCCAATGATAGTCTAATGGGGGTTCCTTTGTAAGTTATCTTCCCCCCCGCCCCAGATGAGTGGACTTTCTGTTGAGCTGAGTCTACAGGAATCATGTTCCTAAAATTCCCTTTGATATTCTTATGTACCTTTTTCCTGATCTCCTACCTCCTCCCAATCATGGACCTGCTGCTTCAGTACTCTGGGCACAGCTAGAGAGAAACAGGTTTCTCCAGCAGCATCCTAGACACTGGTGTGGCTGGGTACTCACTCATCACTCTCTATTTCCCCTGAAGCAGAGTTTGCTGCTGCCTGGTAGTCCAGCCCCATGCAGTGTTGCCTTGTTGAGGTGAATGGTGGTGGTAGTTTTTTCTGGTTCTTCTTTCTTCTTTCTTTCTGTGCTATGCCCAATTTTTTTCCCAATGGTATATTGGAATCTCTCCTTGGGGAGGCTGGACTTCTACAGTTTCTCTCTCTTCTGTGCTCTCTGTCCAGGACAGCTATCTCCAGTTTTTTTTTCCTGACTGATGAGAGTGGTTGGGGAAGGTTTTCTGCTCTGCTGGTTCCACAGTCCATACTAAGGTCTGTCTGGCTATTACCAGATATACATATGGGTAAGACTTCACCCAGATCCCTTGGTGTATGGTGCTAGGCCCCCATAGCTCCCACAAAGGCACTTTTGTCTCTGAATGGACGTCTAATGCTTTGTTGGAAAAGAAACAAAAAGCAGGAATGTCTTATGCTGCCATGATGCTCTTTTTCACTTTCTTAATGGTGTCTTTTGAAGCATAAAATTTTTAAATTTTGATGAAGTCTATTTTATCTTTTCATTTGTTGGTTCTTTTGGTGTTATATCTAAGAAACGATTGTCTAATCCAAGGTCACTGAGATTTATTCTTATGTTTCCTTCTGAGAATTTATAGCTTTAGCTCTTATATTTAGATCTGTGATCCATTTTGACTTACATTTGTGTACGGTGTAAGGAACATGTCCCAGAACCATGAGGCTTCTTGTGGTCTCGGTATCACTTGTTGAGAAGACTATACTTTCCCCATCAAATTGTCTAAGAACACTTGTAGAAAATCATTTGACTATAAATATAAGGATTTAATTCTGTTCTCTCAATTCAGTTCCATGTTTCTAAATGTCTAACCTTATGCCGGTACCACACTGTCTTGATTACTATAGTTTTGTAGTATGTTTTTAAAATTGGGACACATGAGTCCTCCAACTTTGTCCTTCTTTTTCATGATTTTCTTAGATATTCTATGTTCCATGTATTTGCATATGAATTGTTTTTTTTAAAGGCAGCTATAATTTTGATGAGGAATGTGTTCAATCTGATGATTGACTTAGCAGTATTCCCTATCTCAACAATATTAAGCCTTCCAATCAATGAACATGAGTGTCTTTCTAAATACTTATATTTTTAATTTCTTTCAATGAACTTTTTATAGTTTTCAGTGTGTAAGTATTGCACTGTTTTGTTAATTTTTTTCTAGATAATTTATTATTTTGATATTGTAAATGGAATTGATTTCTTAATTTCATTTTTAGATTATTCAATGCTAGTGTATAGAAATACAATTGATATTTTACTTTGACTTTGTATCCTACAGACTTTCTGAACTTGTTTATTCATCATAATAGTGCTTTGGTGGATTCCTAAGGTTTCTTTAGATACACAATCATGTCATCAGCACATATAGATAGTTAACTTCTTCCTTTTAAATCTGAGTGTCTTTTACTTTAGTATTTTTTCCTTTTCTTATCACCCTGGCTAGAACCTCCAGTGCAAATCTGAATAAAAGTGACCAGAGAAGATTTTCTTATCTTGTAGATCTTAGAGGGTAAGCATTCACTCTTTCACTACTAAGTATGATGTTAACTGTGGGTTTTTTTTTTTTTTTTTTTTTTGGTGGTATGCAGGCCTCTCACTGTTGTGGCCTCTCCCGTTGTGGAGCACAGGCTCCGGATGTGCAGGCTCAGCGGCCATGGCTCACGGGCCTAGCCGCTCCGTGGCATGTGGGATCTTCCCGGGGCACGAACCCGTGTCCCCTGCATCAGCAGGTGGACTCTCAACCACTGCGCCACCAGGGAAGCCCTAGCTGTGTTTTTTAAAAATATCAAGAGATGTCTTTTGTCATGGACTGCATTGTCTTCCAAAAAGATATGTTGAAGTCCTAGCCTCTGGTAATTGTGAATGTGGACCTCATTTTAAAATAGTCTTGCAAATGTAATCAAGTTAAGATAAGGTAATTAGGGTGGGACATAATCCAATATGACTGTGTTCTTATAAGGAGAAAAAAGAGACAGAGACATACACACAGGGAAGATGGTCATGTATGACAGAGGCAGAGGTTGGAGCTATGTTGCCAAAAGCAAAGGAATGCCTGGAACTATCAATACAAGAAGCTGGAAGAGGCAAGGAAAACTTCTCTAGATGCTTCAGAGGGAGCATGGCTCTGCCAGCACCTTGGTTTCAGACTTCTAGTCTCATTAACTGTGTGAGAGTAAATTTTTGTTTTAAGACACACCCAGTATGTGGTATTTTGTTACAGCAGAGTTAGGAAACTAACATTCTTTTTGTCAGGCTGAGAAAGTTCCTTTCTTTGCCTGTTACAGATCTATTCAGATTTTCTATTTCTTCTCAAGTCAGTTTTGATAGCTTGATTCTTTTAGATGAAATAGACAATTTCCTTAAGTAAGTTGTTGACATAGAGTTGTCCATACTATTCCCCTATCATTCTTCCTATTTCTGTAACTTTTATAGTCATCTCTTTTCATTCATGATTTTATTGGTTTAAGTCTTTTTTCTTTTTTCTCTTGGTAAGTCTAGCAAAATATTGTCAATTTATTGCTCTCTTCAAAGAACTAACTTTTGGTCTTTCTGATTTTTTTCTGTTTTTTTCCTATTCTCTATTTCAATAATTAAATCTGTAATCTTTATTTTTTTTTCTTCCTGCTGTTTGATATACATTTAGTTTGCTCTTTTTCCAGAGTCTTAGTGTAGAAAGTTAGGCTATTGATTTGACATCTTTCTCTTTTTGGTAATATAGATGTTTGTAGCATAAATTTCCCCTCTAAGCACTGCTTTAGCTCATGCCCTTATGTTTTGGAATATTATATTTTTATTCACATTCATATTAAATTCTGACTAAATATAGAAACTTTAGTCTTATTCCTTTTTGCTATTATTGTCATATATATGGCATCTGTCTATGTTATAAGTTCAATATGGTTTACTATTTTTAAGAGTCTCTCTCCATTTATTTAGATTTTATTTGATTTCTTTCCACAACATCTCAGTTTCCTGGACATAGATTTGTACATACTTTGCCAGATTTACAATTAATTATTCCATTTTTTGGTGCTATTGTAAAGAGTATTTAAAAAAATTTCAGTTCTGAACATCTGAAACCAACATAATACTGTGTGTCAACTATATTTTAATTAAAACATTCATTAGTCAGAAAACATTTTCAATTCTGATTACTCACTGCTGGTACAGAGGAAATACACTGACTTTTTTTCTTTACAGTTCTGTTAGGATAAAATTGACATATAGCACTGTAGAAGTTTATAAACAATACAGTTTTATAATTATTTTCTTATAACCTTATTATTTTAAATAAATTGAAAGAAGGGAAGAGAAAGATTTATACAGTCTGTATATGTACCTATGCATAAACCTCTTCTGCTTCTTATTTCTTCGTGTGGATTTGAATTTCTGTTTGATGCTATTTTCTTTCAAAATGAAAGACTTTCTCTTGTATTTCTTATAAGACAGGGTGTGTTGGCAACAAATTCTTATTCTTTGTTTATTTGGAAATGTCTTTATTGCACCTTCATGTTTAAAATTAATAGACTTTATTTTAGAGCAGTTTTAGGTTTATAGAAAGACTGAACAGAAATTACAAAAAGTTCTGTACATTTCCCCTTTTTCCACCCAGTTTCCTGCATAGCTAACATCCTGCATTGGTGTGGTACATGTTTTACAACTGATGAATCAATATTGATATATCATTATTAACTAAAGTCCATAGTTTACACTAGGTGCATCCTTTGTAATGTACAGTTCTATGAGTTTTGCCAAATGCATAATGTCATATATCCACCATTACAATAACATAAAAATTAATTTCACTTCATTAAAATCCTCCTCCCTTAACCTTCATCCTCTTTCCCTTAACCTTTCTTGGCAGCTACTGTCTTTTTAAATACTATCTCTATAGTTTTGCCTTTTCCAGAATGTCATATAGTTGGAATCATTTAATGCATAGCTTTTTCAAACTGACTTCTTCCACTTAGAGGAAACTTAAATGCATACTGCTACCTTTTCGTGGCTTGAAAGGTTCATTTCTTTCTATCATTTAATAATATTCCATTGCATGGATGGGCCACAGTTTATTCATTGACCTATTGAAGGACTTCTTGGTTGCTTCCAAGTTTTGGTACTTATGGATAAAGTTGCTATAAACATCCATGTGCAGGTTTTTGTGTGGACAAAGTTTTCAGTTTCTTTGGATAAGTACCGAGAAGCAAGATTGCTGGAATGTGTGACTATGCTTAGCATTGTAAGAAACTGCCAGACTTTTCCAAAGTGGCTGGACCAATTTGCACAACCCCCTGGCAATGAATGAGAGTTCTTGTTGCTCCATATCCTTACCAGCATTTGGTGTTGTCAGTGTTTTGGATTTTAGCCATTCTAATAGGTATGCAGTGGTATCTCAGTGTTATTTTAATTCCCAATTCCATAATTACATATAATGTTGAGCATTTTTCCATATGCTTATTTGCTATCTGTACATCTTCTTTGGTGAGGTGTTTAAGTTCTTTTACCCACTTCTTAATTGGGTTGTTTTTCTTATTATGGAATTTAAAGAGTTCTTCATATATATTGGATTCAAGTCCTTTATCAGATAAGTGTTTTGCAAGCATTTTCTCCCAGTCTGTGGCTTCTTATTTTATGGATGTCCAGTTGTTCCAGTGCTCCTTTCTCCTTTGGATTGCCTTTGCTTCTTTGTCAAAGATTAGTTTACTGTATTTGTATAGGTCTATTTCTAGGACCTCTATTATGTTTCATTGGTCTTTTTGTCTATCCTTCCATTCATAGTACAGTACCCATTGAAGCTGGGTAATATTAGTCCTCTGACTTTGTTCTTTTTTATTATCATGTTCACTATATGTAAGTTAAATTTCCATGTAAACCTTTTTTTAGGAGAATATTTTTATTTTTTTAACTTTATTTTATATTGAAGTATAGTTGATTTCCAATGTTGTGATAGTCTCACAGCAAAGTGATTCAGTTATTCATATACATGTATCTTTTCCCATTTGGTTGTTACATAACATTGAGCAGAGTTCCCTGTGCTATACAGTAGGTCCTTGTTGGTTATCTATTTTAAATATAGCAGTGTATACCTGTCAGTCCCAAACTCCCTAACTATCCCTTCCCCTACGGTTCCCCCCTGGTAAGCATAAGTTCATTCTCTAAGTCTGTGAGTCTGTTTCTGTTTTGTAAATAAGTTCATTTGTATCATTTCTTTTTAGATTCCACATATAAGTGATATCATATGATATTTCTCTTTGTCTTACTTCACCTAGTATGACAGTCACTAGGTCCATCCATGTTACTGCAAGTGGCATTATTTCATTCTGTTTAATGGCTGAGTAATATTTCATTGTATACATGTACCACATCTTCTTTATCCATTCTTCTGTTGATGGACACTTAAATTGCTTCTGTGTCTTGGCTATTGTAAACAGTGCTGCAATGAACACTGGGGTACCTGTAGCCTTTTGGACCATGTTTTTCTCCAGATATATGCCCAGGAGTGGGATAGCAGGATCACATGGTAGCTTTAGTTTAAAAATTTTAAGGAACCTCTGTACTGTTCTCCATAGTGGTTGTACCAATTTACATTCTCACCAACAGTGTAAGAGGGTTCCCTTCTTGCCACACCTTCTCCAGCATTTGTTGTTTGTGGATTTTTCTGATGAGAGCCATTTTGACTGGTGTGAGATGATACCTCATTGTAGTTTTGATTTGCATTTCCCTAATAATTAGCAATGTTGAACATCTTTTCATGTGCCTCTTGGCTGTCTGTCTTCTTTGGAGAAATGTCTATCTAGGTCTTCTGCCCATTTTTTGATTGGGCTGTTTGTTTTGAAGATATTAACCCATGTGAGCTATTTGTAAATTTTGGAGACTAATCCCTTGTTGGTCATATCATTTGCAAATATTTTCTCCCAATCTGTGGGTTGTCTTCTTGTTTATGGTTTCCTTTGCTGTGCAAAAGCTTTTGAGTTTAATTAGGTCCCAGTTGTTTATTTTTGTTTTTATTTCCATTATTCTGGGAGATGGATCAAAAAAGATATTGCTGTGATTTATATCAGAGTGTTCTGCCTATGTTTTCCTCTGAGAGTTTTATAGTGTCCTGTCTCAAATTTAGGTCTTTAATCCATTTTGAGCTTATTTTTGTGTATGGTGTTATTAGAACATTCTCTTTCATTTTTTTTTTTACATGTAGTTGTCCAGTTTTCCCAGCACCATTTATTGAAGAGACTGTCTTTGCCCCATTGTATAGTCTTTCCTCCTTTGTCATAGATTAATTGACCATCGGTGTGTGAGTTTACTTCTGGGCTTTCTATCCTGTTCCATATTTCTGTTTTTGTTCCAGTACCATACTGTTTTGATGACTATTGCTTTGTAGTATAGTCTGAAGTCTGGGAGCCTGATTTCTCCAGCTGTGTTTTTCTTAAGATTGTTTTGGCTATTCGGGGTCTTTTGTGTCTCCATACAAATTAAAAATTTTTTGTTCTAGTTCTGTGAAAAATGCCATTGGTAATTTGATAGGGATTGCATTGAATCTGTAGATTGCCTTGGGTAGTATAGTCATTTTGACAATACTGATTCTTCCAATCCAAGAACATGATATATCTTTCCATCTGTTTGTGCCTTCTTCGATTTCTTTCATCAGCATCTTATAGTTTTCGGAGTACAGATCTTTGTCTCCTTAGGTAGATTTATTCCTGGGTATTTTATTCTTTTTGATGCAATAGTAAATGGGATTGTTTCTTAAATTTCTCTTTCTGATCTTTCATTGTTAGTGTATAGAAGTGCAGTGGTTCTGTGTGTTAATTTTGTAACCTGCAACTTTACCAAATTCATTGTTGAGCTCTAGTGGTTTTCTGATAGCATCTTTAGGATTTTCTATATATAGTATCATGTCATCTGCAAACAGTGACAGTTTATCTTCTTTTCCAGTGCGGATTCCTTTTATTTCTCTTTGTTCTCTGATTGCTGTACCTAGGACTTCCAAAACTATGTTGAATAAAATTGGTGAGAGTGGACATTCTTATTTTGTTCCTGATCTTAGAGGAAATGCTTTCAGCTTTTCACTGTTCAATATGATGTTAGCTGTAGGTTTGTCATATGGTCTTTATATGTTGAGGTATATTCCCTCTATGCCCACTTTCTGGAGAGTTTTTATCATAAATTGGTGTTGAATTATGTCAAAAGCTTTTTCTGCATCTATTGAGACAATCGTATGGTTTTTATTCTTCAGTTTGTTGATGTGGTGTATCACATTGATTGACTTGCAGATATTGAAAAATCCCTGGAACTTCCCTGGTGCCACAGTTAAGAATTCACCTGCCAATGCAGGGGACATGGGTTTGATCCCTGGTCCGGGAAGATCCCACATGCTTTGGAGCAACAAAGCCTGTGTGCCACAACTACTGAGCCTGTGCTCTAGAGCCCACGAGCCACAACTACTGAAGCCTGTGTGCCTAGAGCCCATGCTCCACAAGAAGAGAAGCCACTGCAATGAGAAACCCACACACCACAACAAAGAGTAGCCCCCCCCGCAACTAGAGAAAGCCCACATGCAGCAACAAAGACCCAATGCAGCCAAAAATAAATAAATAAAAATACACTTGTATTTATTTACATTATTTAACATGCTATAAATAGACCCCCACCCCCATCCCGACCTGTGACTCTCAGCTCCAGCAGTGCTGAATTCTGCTTTCCTCCTCAGCCCCATGTGCCAAGCTGTGTCTTACCATGGAGTTTGCCTTCACACTGTCCCATTTGTTGGAATGCCCCATCCCCACCTAAGTAGCCCTCTCCTCATCTTGAAGACTGGGCACTGATTTCACCTTTTCCAGCATGTTTCTACCCTCTTCCCAAGTCGTAATAAGATAAAACTTCTGCATAATAACTTCGTGATAAAAATGTGTGCCTCTCTTATGGAAAAAAATTTTATAAACAAAGGAAAAGAAAAATCCCTGCATCCCTGGGATAAATCCCACTTGATCATGGTGTATGATCCTTTTAATGTGTTGTTAGATTCAGATTGCTAGTATTTTGTTGAGAATTTTTGCATCTATGTTCATCAGTGATGTTGGCCTGTAATTTTCTTTTTTGTGGTATCTTTGTCTGGTTTTGGTATTGGGGTAATGGTGGCCTCATAGAATGAGTTTGGGAGTTTTCCTTCCTCTGCAGTGTTTTGACCAGTTTCAGAAGGATAGGTGTTAACTCTTCTCTAAATGTTTGATAGAATTTTCCTGTGAAGCCATCAGGTCCTGGACTTTTGTTTGATGGAAAATTTTTAAACACAGTTTCAATTTCAGTGCTTGTGATTGGTCTGTTCATATTTTCTATTACTTCCTAGTTCAGCCTTGGGAGATTGTACCTTTCTAAGAATTTGTCCATTTCTTCCAGGTTGTCCATTTTATTGGCATAGAGTTGCTTGTAGTAGTCTCTTATGGTCCTTTGTATTTCTGCAGTGTCAGTTGTGACCTCTTCTTTTTCATTTCTAATTTTATTGGTTTGAGTCCTCTCCCTTTTTTTCTTGATGAATCTGGCTAAAGGTTTATCAATTTTGTTTATCTTTTCAAGAACCAGCTTTTAGTTTCATTGATCTTTGCTGTTGTTTTCTTCATTTCTATTCCATTTATTTCTGCTCTGATCTTTATTATTTCTTTGCTTCTACTAACTTTAGGTTTTGTTTATTCTTCTTTTTCTCTAGTTGCTTTAGGTGAAGTTTAGGTTGATTTTTTTGAGATTTTTCTTCTTTCCTGAGGTAAGATTGTATTAATGTAAACTTACCTCTTAGAACTGCTTTTGTTGCATCCCATAGGTTTTGAATCCTTGTGCTTTCATTTTCATTTGTCTCTAGGTATTTTTTGATTTCCTCTTTGATTTCTTCAGTGATCCATTGGTTGGTTAGTAGCATATTGTTTAGCCTCACATGTTTGTGGTTTTACAGTTTTTTTTCTTGTAGTTATTTCTAATCTCATAACATTGTGGTTGAAAAAGATGCCTGATAATGATTTCAGTTTTCTTAAATTTACCAAGGATAGCTTTGTGGCCCAGCATGTGGTCAATTCTGGAGAATGTTCTGTGTGCACTTGAGAAGAATGTGTATTTTGCTGCTCTTGGATGGAATGCTCTATAAATATCAATTAAGTCCATCTTGTCTAATGTGTAATTTAAGGCCTGTGTTTCTTTATTGACTTTCTGTCTGGATGGTCTGTCCATTGATGAAAGTAGGGTGTTAAAGTCCCCTGCTATGAATGTGTTACTGTCGATTTCCCCTTTTATGGCTGTTAGTATTTGCCTTATGTATTGAGGTGCTCCTATGTTGGGTGCATAAATATTTACAATTGTTATATCTTCTTCTTGGATCGATTCCTTGATTGTTATGTAGTGTCCTTCTTTGTCTCTTGTAATAGTCTTTATTTTAAAGTCTATTTTGTCTGATATGAGAATTGCTACTCCAGCTTTCTTTTGATTTCCATTTGCATGGAATATCTTTTTCCATCTCCTCACTTTCAGTCTATATGTTTACCTAGGTCTGAAGTGGGTCTCTTGTAGACAGTATATATATATGGTCTTCTTTTTGTATCTGTTCAGCCAGTCTATGTCTTTTGGTTGGAGCATTTAATCCATTTACATTTAAGGTAATTATAGATATGTATGTTCTTCTTGCCATTTTCTTAATTGTTTTGGGTTTGGTTTTGCAGGTGTTTTTTCTTCCCTTCCTCTCTTGTTCTCTTCTCTTATGGTTTGATGACCCTCTTTAGTGTTGTTTGGGCTGCTTTTTCTTTTTTGTGTGTGTATCTATTGTAGTTTTTGGGTTTGCTGTTCCCATGAGGTTTTGATATTGCTGTCTATATATGTACGAGTTTGTTTTAAGTTGCTGGTCTCTTTCCCACCTAGAGGAGTTCCTTTAGCATTTGTTGCAAAGCTGGTCTGGTGGTGCTGAATTCTCTTAGCATTTGCTTGTCTGTAAAGCTTTTGATTTCTCTGTCAAATTTGAATGAGAGCCTTGCTGTGTAGAGTATTCTTGGTTGTAGGTTCTTCCCTTTCATCACTTTAAATATGTTGTGCCACTCCCTTCTGGTTTGCAGACTTTCTGCTGAATAATCAGCTGATAACCTTATGAGAGTTCCCTTGTATGTTGTCATTTTTCCATTGTTGCTTTTAATATTTTTTCTGTGTCTTTAATTTTTGTCAATTTGATTACTGTATCTTGGCATGTTCCTTCTTGGGTTTATCCTGCCTGGGACTCACTGTGCTTCCTGGACTTGGGTGACTGTTTTCTTTCCCATGTTAGGGATGTTTTCAGCTATTATCTTTTCAGATAATTGCTTAGGTCATTTCTCTCTCTGTTCTCCTGCTGGGACCCCTATAATGCTAATGTTGGTGCATTTAATGTTGTCCTAGGAGTCTCTTAGACTGTCTTCATTTCTTTTAACTTTTTCTTTCTTTATTCTGTTCCATGACAGTGATTTCAATCATTCTGTCTTCCAGGTCACTTAGCCATTCTTCTGCCTTAGTTATTCTCCTATTGATTCCTTCTAGTGTATTTTTCACTTCAGTGTTTGTAATGTTCCTCTCTGTTTGTTTGTTCTTTAGTTCTTCTAGTACTTTGTTAAACACTTCTTGTATCTTCTCAATCCTTGCTTCCATTCGTTTTCTGAGATCCTGGATCATCTTTGCTATCATTATTCTGAATTCTTTTTCCAGAAGGTTGCTTATCTCCACTTCACCTAGTTGTTTTTCTGGGGTTTTAGCTTGTTCCTTCATCTGAGACATATTCCTCTGCCATTTCATTTTGTGTAACTTTCTGTGATTGTGGTTTTTGTTCCGCAGGCTGAAGGATTGTAATTCTTCTTGCTTCTGCTGTCTTCCCTTTTCCATGTAAACTTTAAAGTCAATTTGTTGATATCCACAAAGTAACTTGGTGGGATATTGTTTCGGTTTGTGTTGAAACTATAGATCAAGTTGGAAAGAACTTATATCTTAGGAATATTGGATCTTACTATCCATGAGCAATAGAATATTTTTGCATTTTAGATATTTGATTTCTATCATCAGAGTTTTGTGGTTTTCCTTATGAGGATCTTATACATATTTTGTTAGATTTACACTAAGTGTCCATTTTTTGGGGGGAGGTTATATAAATGGTAGTGTTCTCTTAGTTTGAAATCCCACTATTTCATTGCTGGTATATAGGAAATCAATTGGCTTTTTTATATTAACCTTGTATCTTTCAAGCTTTCTATACTCATGTATTAGTTTCAGGAGGGTTTTTTTTTGTTTGTTTGGGTTTTTTTGGTCACTTCTTTAGGATTTTCTATGTAGACATTCATGTAACCAGCAACGATGTTTTATTTCTTTCTTCATGGTGTGTATAACTTTTCTTTTCTTATTGTATTAGCTAGGAATTCCAGGAAACTGTTGAACAAGAGTGGTGAGAGGGGGCATCAGCATTTCTGAAGCATATTTTTGATGGATATAGAATTCTTGGTTTACATTTTTCTTTCAACACTTTGAATATATCATTCCACTGCCTCTGGTCTCCATTTTTTTTTTTCTGATAAGTCAGCTATTAATCTTACTGTGGTTCTCTTGCTCCCTTAAAATATTATCTTTGCCTTACATCATTTTTTATTCTGATGTGTCTGTCTTTGTATCTCTTTGTATTTGTCCTACTTGGATTTCACTGAGCTTCTAGCATATGTAGATTAATATAATAAATCAAGTTCAGAAAGTTTATAGCTATTATTTCTTAGATTTTTTTTCTGTTTATTTTTCTCTTTCCCCCCTCTGGCATTCACATTGCTTATTATGTTGTTACATTTAATGATGCCCTACATTTATCTGAGGCTCTGTTCATTTTTCTTTTTTCTTTCTGTTTTTTCACATTATATTATCTTAATTGGTTTATCTTAAACTTCACTTATTCTTTATTCTGCCAGCTCAAATCTACAGTTGATCCTGGTAGCAAAATTTTCATTCCAGTTTTTGTATGTTTCAACTAAAGAATTTCCATATGATTCTTTTAAAATATAATATCTGGCTCTTTATTGACATTATCTATGATGAAATATTATATTTCCTTCTTTAGACATTACTACATTTACTTTTTTGAGCATATTTATAATAGCTGCTTTCAAATTTTTGTCTGCTAAATTTGACATCTGGGACCTCTCAAAGGCCATTTCTGTTGTTTCTTTTCCCTGTATGTGGGTCATACTTTGTTGTTTGTATATCTCATAATTTCTAGTTGGAAACTGAACACTTTGGATAATAAAGTAAATTTGGATAATTATTTTCCCACTACCACCCTTCTGGGGCTTGTTGTTGATTGCTTTTTCACTTGTTTAATTTGTTTAGTGACTTGGCTGAATAATTTCATGAAGTTTATTCCCCCCTCAGTATGCAGTCTCCAGTGTTGCATCTTAGAAGGTACAAGCTTGGGCAAGTGCACAGTCACTCTAACTCCCTCATCTCCCATCCCAGATATGACAATGGTTTTACTAGTCTCTTTAAATGTCTCTCAATCTCCTTGTTACCTGGTTTTACCTGGTTTATCTGTTGGTATCACACCCAGCTGCTAGCCCTCCAGTAATTGCTGATTTCTCTCTTGTTTTCCATCCTGGGGCATAAATTGTTCCACAATCCGATCCAGTTAAGTTCAATCTATTTTGCAGGGACAATCTTTGAGGCTTAGGCCAACCCCAGGAGGGCTCTTCTTAGCTGTCTCTTTCCCTAAGTCTCTCCATTAAACTAGTTGGCCTACCATTTTGCTTGTTGCCCTCATGGAGCTACCACCAGCTGGTGAATTGCTCACTACCAAACTCTTCATTGTTTTTGCCATCACCCTTGGCTTGAACTTCCAGATTTGTTCCAAATAAAGTCAGTTCTCTTAGGGAAAGCTTTGGGTCTCTTTATTATTGCCTGCCTCTTCCCATGCCAGAAATTCTGTCCTGCAACTCCTGGGGGCAGGGACTGCATCCTGTTTCTCTCTGAGTTAACACTGCTCTATGAGGAGGTCAGTGGGTGGTCTCTTGGCTTGCCTCCTTCTGCATGGAATGTCCACCCCATGAGTGATCTGGTACAAGCCTGAATCAGAGCTCAGGATTCTCTTCCTCCCATACCTGGAGTAGACCTTCTACCCTATGAGTGAGGGCTGGGTGGAAGAAAGGAGTTGCAGACCACTCAGCTGCATTTTCTGGGAAAGAGCCTCTGCAACACAGGCCTATGTGAAATGAGAAACACTGGCAGTCTGTCTATCTCAGAGAGAAAACATAGCCCTATACTGGGAGCTGAGAGAGAGGGATCACTTTCATCTTGGCTGCATATACCCACAGTAGAGCTTCCATAACACAGAGTTGGGGATAGGGCAGGGGTAAGGTGGCATTTCATGGCTCAAATGCCACAAACTCTCACCTTTTTGTAGATATTTAATAGATATTCTTGAATAGATATTTCTATGTTTTCTGTATTCTCTTGGAACAATTTCTAGAAATTTTAAGTGGTTCTTTTAAAATATATATATAATTTTCACCAGTTGTGGTTGTTCTTCTTAGAGAAGGTCTGCAGAGCTCCTTACAACACCATTGATGTCTTACCAAATTAATTTTTACTTAATCACCTATTTATTTTATAATCTCATGTTTTCCTCCTTATAACAGTTTTCTGATTTTCTGATGAAGCAAGAAAACATTATGTACCTACATTGGACTTACCTTATGGTTCAGGCACTTCTGGAATATTTGGTCATCTGTGTGAGTACAGGCCTCCCAAGATTATATTTGTCAGAGAAAATGAGGAAGCCTCCTGAGGAAGATTCACTGGAGGAAGGATTAAACAACTGTGCTTCAGTTATGGGGCAGGTGGAGGGTGCTTGTGACTCAGATTTGAGAGAATGAAACAAATTTGGGGGAAAGGGAGTCTCCCTGTGAATATAAGAGGGTGGAACAGTGTTTGTCAGGATGGAAAAGACAGATTGCTGTAGGCAATGGGCTTTCTGGGTAGTCCAAACATAGGAAGCAAGGATGTGCTGCTTAGGAACATCAGGGGACCATTTCTGTCCTCCCCTCCTCCCGATGCCGGTATGGACTTTCTGGCATGGAGTTTAGTTTAAGAACTAGCAGATCCTGATGTCAGGCAGCATTCCCTTAAGTGAAAGCATCTAAATCATCAGTCATTTATATGATTTCTTCTTAGAATAAAATATCTATAATTTTGTACACTGTTAAGTTTTCTGATCTGGTAAGACATGTCTCACATTCATACTGCTGCTTTGCAGCTGTGAGCCAGTTGGTGTTGGGTGTGGACGACTATATAAAACACTGTGATCCTAGGGGGATGGAGATTCTAGGAGGGGAGCCTCCTAGTCAGAGTTTGCACAGATTTGTGGTATCCACATTGGATGGAAAAGGAAAATTGGAGCCTTATTGGTTGTCCTTGCTCTGGTCATCGCCACTCTGTGATGTGGAATTCATACTACTTGGCACAACAAAATTAAGGTGTCACCAGCTTGAGGCATAACAGGTAGGTTTGGCATCTTGAGGACTTTATCACTCATTTGTCTCCCAGGTGGGAGGTCTGACAAGCTCTGAAGGCAGAGGTGAGGCATCCATGTGGCTTTGCATAGCCCTTTCCAGGTAAATAATAGTAATGACTTATAATAATAATAGCTTAAAAAAAAGACTTTATAGTTTCAACAACTGTTTTAGATTCACAGCAAAATTTAGGGGAAGGTACAGAGATTTCCCATCTACCATGTGCTCCCACACATGCATAGCTTCCCTGGTTATCAACATCCCCCACCAGAGTGGTACATTTGTTAAAACTAATGAACCTGCATTAACACATTATATAATCACTGTCCATAGTTTACCTTAGAGTTCACTCTTGGTCTTTTACTTTCTGTGAGTTTGCACAAATATTTAATGACATGTATTTATCATTATAGTATCACAGTATTTTCACTGCCCTATAAATACTCTGGTCTCTGCCAATTCATTCCTCCACTCCTCCCCTCCTTTAGTAATAGCTTTTGAAAGCTTACTGTGTGCCAGTAAACATGGTGAAATATCATTAGGGGGTAGATCTTTTCATTAACTTCATTTTACAGTTGAGAAAACGGAGACAAAGTTGAGAGGCTTGCACATACCTTGATCAGGTCTAGCAAGTGGAGAAGGAGAGAATCTAACTCCTAAGTCAGCACTGTTGATCAATACACTATATTTCCTCTGCAGAGATTCTTAGAGGGGAGTGTGGATGACCCTCGTAGGTAGGAGGAGGGTAAGAAGCAGGGAAAACTATTGGGTTGGCCAAAAAATTCGTAAGATCCCATGGGAAAATGAATAAACTTTTTGGCCAACCTAATACTTTACTACTTAGAGTGATCTCAGTTCTTTTTTTAATACCCCAGGGTAGGGTGTCCTTGAGAAACACTGTTCATATTTATTAGTATTTTTGTGTTGTTTTACTTTCCTTTTTTCATCATGTAGAATATAGCATTTAATAGACAAACATTTCACATTTTTGTTTCAAGTTGCTATACTTGTTATGAGTATTAAAAACCATATTTTAATCACATATTTACTGATGTTTTGTAGTAGCAAATGAAATTTACAGAAAAATTGGGTAATTTCTTTTGCTATGATTCTCATATACACCAAGAGAAACATCCCTCCTATATATATTTATGTTCTTCATAACGTTTCTACTATTTTACTTACCCACCTTTGGAACAAAGCAATTAAATTACATTTTTCTACATTTTATTGTCAACAGATAATCTATAACCTGATGTATAGTGTTATAATGACTTTATTTGCATCTTTGCTGAGCAGTGAGAGTTACCATTATTTACCATAATCATATTTGAAGTGTTCAGAAAGAAATCTTTGTTCTATACCATTTGCCAAATCTACTTAACCCTCTTTTGAACTGATAATTCTCCAAATATGTTGCCATCTCAGATTTTGCTTCTGTGCACTTGCATCAGTTACCAACTGGACACTTGTGATTGTAATACTCCCTGTTGTGGACACTGCGATGCCTTGTCCAGATCCCTGTTTAAAATACCTCTTATTCCAGCTATGGAATATTTACTGTTGTCAGCCTTATTCAGGGAGGGCTGGCTTAAGAGAGGCAGCTCCCTCAGTCTCCTGTCCCTTCCCTGGGGCAGCTCCCTTCCAATGACTGATCAATGTAGGAGTATAAATGCCTGACCTTCCCACTCAGCTGGGGACAACTCTGAGGTTTATTTCATCTTCAAAACTCCTCCTAGGGCTCCCTGGAGCTTCTGTTGAGGCTGTATTGCTGCCCAACTTTTCTCTCTTCCCAATCCTGTTTCCTTCCCTTTCCTTCATCATGATTGATTCCGATGGTGCTCGAATAAACCTCCTGTATGCTAATCTCCAGAGTCTTCTTTCCAGGAAACCCAACTTGCAATACTGACAGATATCTCAAATACAGATGCATGCTTAAAACTTAACATGGATTTGGGGAAGAGGATTAGGGCTTTTCTCTATTTCCTAAACCAGTTAATAGCACCATCATCCACTCTAACAGCCAAGCTAGAGATCTGGGAGTTCCTCTGGACTCTTCATTCTTCATCACTATTATTTCTTTGGTTGCCAGTCCTGCTAAGTCTCTCAAATTCATTTCCAAATGCTCCCTTTTCTCTTCATCCCTACTGCTACTGCTATGGCTCAAGCCTCTATTATTTCTTGCCTGCCTAGGACAGCAGCCTTATAACTTACAGAACTGTAGCAGATGCTGTCAGTGCTCTGTACATCCCTTGACTCTCACTGTTCCCAGACTTGCTGAAGGCTTGGTGCAGCAGCCACCTGCACCTCTTTGCCTGAGGGCTTTTTCTGGCCTTTGGAGACTACTGAGATTGTGCCCTGGGCACAGGAAGTGCTGGGGAGTTACACTCCCAGAAGCAGCCCTAATCATTTGCAGATAGGAGTTGGTGGATAGATAGTCTGATAGGAAACTCTGAGGCATGTTCTGTATGGTCTCCCAGAGGGCACCTGTGGACCTGAACTTTAGCTGGCCATCGTTGTAACCTTATCAATAGTGTAAACTTCAATGACACCCTCCCCTACCCCGTCTTACTTCTTTACTCCTGTATCAGTGTTTCCTGGTATCACCTCCCGTAGGAACTGGCTGTGAGAAGGATCTCACCTTAGGCTGGGTTGCCCCAGAAGCAGACCCCAAGATAGGGGTTTAAGTGCAGAAAGAGTTATCTGGATAAAACACACATGTTATGATTTCATTGTCTTATTTAAAAGTTGAGCCTGCTAAAGGTAAAGCCCAAAGTCCTTAGTATGCCATCCAAGGCCCTTCATGACTTCTAGCAGGATCTTTGCTGACTCATTTAACTAGCAAGTCAAAATCATGGCCCTCCTAAATAATCCACAGTCAACTCTCACTTAGATAGAAGGTGAGACCTCAAGCTGCTAAGCCGACCTGGTTCAGGCTAAAGGTAAGATAAATCTGATAGTTCTAAGAATAGTTCAAAGCAGAACTTCACTGAGCCAAGAAATAAAGTAACCTCTATCCTAGGCATACAAAAGTGTGGGCTTCTCAATAGTACTTCGATGATAAGTTTTCCCACCTACACCCTATTTTAATGCGATTTGGATTAAAATCTCATTAGTTTTCCACAGCTGAGCATTTCTTCATAATGAAGATTGAAATTTTAGAGCCCACACTAAAACAGGCATTCATTCTTATTTGTGCCTTTAACTTGGCCACTAGGGTCCAAATGGAAATGAAACCCAAAGCTAAATTTATTAGATTTGAAAACAAGGCAGTGTGGTACTACTAAATGAACACGTATTGAACACCTACCACACAGCGTGATGTCAGAAATGCAGGAGAGGTATTGGAGCTAGGTAAGAAGACTTGAAAGAGAAGGGAGATGACATTTGAATAGATGGTAAATAAACTTCAAAACTATGAGTCTCTTCTCAAAGCCTTTTGCTGAACTGTTATTTAATCCTGTGCCCACTATAAGGGTCTCCACTTTACACATGAGGCAGTGATCTTAAATTGAATAGCTAGCCCACAGTCACAAACTTAAACACCATTTCACCAGGGATGACTTTCTGACCCCATAATCTCTTTTCCAGAATGTCTTAGAGTTTTTCGTTTTAGCTATTACAACATCTCCCTCACTGGACCGCAAGTTCCAGGAGGGTCGGGAACACATCTGTATTGTTTACAACCATATTCTTAGTACCTACTGCCTGATACATGGTGGGAGCTCAATAAATATTTGTTAACCAAATGAATACTCAAATGTGACAGATCAAGGAAGGGCCATCAGAACTGGGCCTAGAGGTCTTTAATGATTTTTCTCCCCGCCCCGCATCATACTTCTTTCTTAGCACTTATTGTCATGTGACCCATATCAGTAGAGTTCTATTCCTAATTTCCTAATCTATGACTTCAAGGACTCCAAAGTATAGTAACTTATTTATCTTGGTACTTCTATGACTGAATGCCCTGTGTATAATCAATGCTTGAAGTAGATTCTCTCTCTTCCCTGTATCTATACCCTTTGTACTTTTACTTATAGACTTTCCTTATTGATGGGAGGAATTGCAATTTCCCTACCCCTCAAAACTGGGCTGACTGGTGGCCTGCAGCAGTCCTTAGCCAAAACAAAAGTAACAGTATGTTCATTCCGAATCTAGGCTTCAAGAAGCCTTTATATGCTTCTGCTCTCACTTTCTATCAGATTAGCCTGCGTTTGTTTATGCAGCATAGCAGAAGGGGTGGGGGAGGAAGAGAGTGATAGAGACCATGTACGGGAGAACTGAGACTATCTTGGACAAGCTGACAGCCAGTTGACCCCAAAACAAATGGGAAAGCCAAGTCAGGATTGACAGATCTGCCTATTCACGTCACAGGTGACCCAATGCACATCTGTGAGCCTCCAGAAACCAGAAAAAATCCCCATCCAACCTATAAACATGTGAACAATATAAAATATTATGTTTTTCAGCTACTATGTTTTGGGGTGGTTTTTACAGAGCAATAATCTACTAACACCATGATCAATAATTTATTTCATTGAAACCACCTTTGGTAATTCAACAAGAATTTCCATCCTTGACAAAGGTCTAATGAGTACATGGCCCAAATTCTTAATTATCATAGATAGTGAACTAGCTGACACAAAGTGAGAAACAAGTTAATAAGATAACACTTCCACTTGCTTTTTAAGGGTTTTCTTTAAAGTATACGTGATATGAAAACAAGATGAAAAAGTCCAAGCATAAAATCATTTAATACTAAGTATTTTCATTCCTGAATAAAAGATTTTCATGTACCTAGAGAGAGGGTAGTAATAACATTCAAAAGTCAAATTTATTCAGAAAGGCTTTCAAGCATTCTTTTATTGTTATGCTAATTAAAATTCATAAATAAAATATCAAGTTGAGATGTACATGTTTGGCAAACGTGCTCTATTAAGGAGCACTTAGGTTCATAACCACCCCCCCCAGTTGGCTGAGTTCTTAATACTGCACGGTTCTCTGCCAGGCAATGGGGCTTATTCTCATGTTATGCTCAACATCATTAATCATTAGAGAAATGCAAATCAAAACTACAGTGAGATATCATCTCACACCAGTCAGAATGGCCATCATCAAAAAATCTAGAAACAATAAATGCTGGAGAGGGTGTGGAGAAAAGGGAACACTCTTGCACTGCTGGTGAGAATGTGAATTGGTACAGCCACTATGGAGAACAGTATGGAGGTTCCTTAAAAAACTACAAATAGAACTACCATATGACCCAGCAATCCCACTACTGGACATATACCCTGAGAAAAACATAATTCAAAAAGAGTCATGTACCAAAATGTTCATTGCGGCTCTATTTACAATAGCCCAGAGATGGAAACAACCTAAGTGCCCATCATCGGATGAACGGATAAAGAAGATGTGGCACATATATACAATGGAATATTACTCAGCCATAAAAAGAAACGAAATTGAGCTATTTGTAGTGAGGTGGATAGACCTAGAGTCTGTCATACAGAGTGAAGGAAGTCAGAAAGAGAAAAACAAATACACCGTATGCTAACACATATATATGGAATTTAAGGAAAAAAAGTCATGAAGAACCTAGGGATAAGACAGGAATAAAGACAAAGACCTACTAGAGAATGGTTTTGAGGATATGGGGAGGGGGAAGGGTGAGCTGTGACAGGGCGAGAGAGAGGCATGGACATATATACACTACCAAATGTAAAATAGATAGCTAGTGGGAAGCAGTCGCATAGCACAGGGAGATCAGCTCGGTGGTTTGTGACCACCTAGAGGGGTGGGATAGGGAGGGTGGGAGGAGGGAGACGCAAGAGGGAAGAGATATGGGAACATATGTATATGTATAACTGATTCACTTTGTTATAAAGCAGAAAGTAACACACCATTGTAAAGCAATTATACTCCAATAAAGATGTAAAAAAAAAAAAAGTAACAGGCATTCGCCAAGAATCCTGATTTAACTATGTCTTCATACAACTATAAACAAATCATGTTGGAGTCTCAGCGTTCTGTGCATAGAGAGGGATCATCAGTAGCCCAGAGCTCCCTGACTCAGAACTTTAGATTTTATGTGACTGGCATCAGAATGCTAATCTGAATTAGTGATGCAAAAGATATTTTCAGACTCCAACATTCAAAACCTGTTAAGGAAGAAAACATTATTCTACTTTAATCAGGATTTAAACGGATGTAAAAGATTGCACTGTGTTTGCTCTTTCTTCTGTGCCTGGTAAAATCAGCTTTCTGTGACTATAATTAAGATAAGCCATAGAGAAACTCAGTAAAGGGACAAGAGTTGGTCTCATGCCCAAATCTTTTGCTTCAGGGGCAAGGTAAAGGAAGGTTTAAATGTGCACAGGGTTGCCCTACTCATGTTAGAATTTAAGGAAGAGGCAAACACTTAGGCAGTGGTTCTACTTAGAGTTCTATCTGTGGGTTCAGAGAAGGCATCCACTTGGAGGTAAGACCTGGGACTGTGAAGTTCATCTAGAGATGCACACAATAGGAGGTGATAATACTGCAAATATTCCTTTGATATTGTCCCTTAGGGTCTGGCTTTCCATGGAATGCTAATGAATTTAAATTCAGTCAACAATATTTACTGAGCACCAGGTGCATCTGGGGTGTGTGTTGGGTGGGAGGGAGCAGGGAAGGAAAGGGCACCACTTTATCTCTGCTCAGAAGTTTACTGTCTTAGGGAGATCAGCTCAGTGCTTTATGACCACCTAGAGGGGTGGGAGAAGGAGGGTGGGAGGGAGGGAGAGGCAAGAGGGCAGAGATACGGGGATATATGTATATGTATAGCTGATTTACTTTGTTATAAAGCAGAAACTAACACACCATGGTAAAGCAATTATACTCCAATAAAGATGTTAAATAAATAAAGTATACGGGAGGATGTGCATAGGTTATACACACACACACACACAAGTTTACTGTCTTATTGAAATAGGAGGCGGGATGTGAAGGACATTAAATACTGAGCAGCTCTATGCCTCCTGCCTCACATATATCTTTACATTAAATACCTCTTCCACCACACCCTGCTGGCAATTCCCCTGTATGAAACAGTAGACATGATGGGCAGAGACTCTGAGAAGTTATGTAGACCAAGGCCACATAACTAGTAAGTGGTAAAGCAAGGATTCAAAATCAGGTGTGACTCCAAAACCCATGCTCTTTTCACTACAAAACACTACAGAAGAGCTGGAAGAGTAGTTTTTGTGACTAGTACTGTATCTGTGAGAAAATACCTAAACCTACACGTGTATGTAGGTGCTTTTCCAGGGAAGTGTGCCTCCACCAGAAGGGCAATTTCCTCAGGGCCAGGCTACTAGGTCCTTGATTACAGTTACATTTAATCTCTTTTTGTGGGGGAATAATGTTTTCCTTTAAAAAAAAATCTTGCATGTCAGCTCACAGTATTAGAGGTGCTTGGGAGTCAGGGAGTTGGTAGGTATTTTTTCGAACTGTAGCTTTTTTTGGAGCCTAAAATGATAGAATCCCTACAAACTTAGAAGCATTTATGTCCAATCCCATTGATCTTGGGGCATTGTTAAAGGGTGTGATTGACCTAAGAAACATCAATGTTGAAATATGTAATTAGCAAAGGCAAATTTTTTTAGGCAGATGGTCCTCTTATTACCCTCTCAGGAGACATTCCTCAGAAACAATTTTAGAGCAAAAATGATTAATAATATACTTTTTGCCTCATGTAGTTTGTGGCAATTGAAAACTGCTTGCATGTATGGCATCCTTAAACAAAAACTTTATTTAGATATACTTTACATGCCATAAAATTAATCCGATTAAAGTGAACAATTCAGGGATTGCAACTATATTCATAGTTATAGAAATATCACCATAATCTAAGTTTAGAACAGTTTTATCATCCTTAAAATAAACCCTGTACCAGATTTTAAAATCCATTATTCATTTGATGAATATTTGAGTTGTTTTCACTTTTTGGCTATAATGAATGTTGCTATGAGCATTCGTGCACAAGTTTTTATGTGGACATATGTTTTCATTTCTCTTTGGTATGTACCTAGGAGTGAAATTGCTGGTTATGTGATAACTCTCTACTTATTTTTAAAAACTGCCAGATTATTTTCAAATTGCTGCACCATTTTAAATTACCACCAGCAACGAATGAGGGTTCAATTTCTCCACATCCTCATTAACACTTGTTATTGTCTTTCTGATTTTAGTTTGTAACAGTTGCGTATCATTGTGGTTTTAATTTGCATTTCCCTAATAACTAATGATGTTGAGCATCTTTTCATGTGCACATCAGTCACTTGTGTATCTTCTTTGGAGAAATGTCTTCTCAGATCCTTTGTTCATTTCTAAATTGGCTTATTTCTTTTTTTATTACTGAGTTATAAGAGTTTTTAAAAGTGTGAATTTTAGATACAAACCTCTTATCAGATATGATTTTCATTTGTCTTCTCCTATTGTATGGGTTGTCTTTTCACTTTCTTGATGGTATTGTTTGCAGCACAAAAGTTTTTCTTTCTGATAAAGTTCAGTTTATATATCTTTAATTTTGTTGTTTGTGCTTATAGTATCATATCTAACATTGCTTAATCCCAGATCACATAGATTTATCACTATGTTTTCTCCTAGGAGTCTTCTAGTTTTAGCTCTTACATTCAGGTTGTTGATGCATTTTGAGTTAATTTTTGTGTATGGTATAACATAGGGGTAAAATTCATTCTTTTGCATGTGGATATCTACTTGTTCCAGCACCATTTGTTGAAAAGACTATCCTTTCCCCTTCATTGTCTTGCCGCCCTTGTAGAAAATCAATTGACCATAAATGCAAGAGTTTATTTTGGCCTTTCAATATGTTTAATTGATTTATATGTCTGCTCTTATGCCAGTACCACACTTACGTGACTGCATATTTGTAGTAAGTTTTGAAACTGGGAAGTATGAGCCCTCAAACTTTGTTCTTTTTTCAACATTTGGTTATCTGGGTCCCTTGCATTTGCATATGAGTTTTAGGATCACCTTGCCAATTTCTATCAAAAAAGTCCAGCTGGGATTTTGATAAGGATTGTGTTGAACCTGTAGATCAAATTGAGGAATACTGCCATCATAACAATAAGTTTCCAGTCCATAAACTTGGGGTATCTTTATGTTTAATTAGCTCTTCCTTAATATCTTACAACAATGTTTTGTAGTTTTCAGTGTATGGGTCTCCTTTTTGAGGATCTACTGTACTCCTCCTCTTTGAGTACATAGTCTACTCCTCCTGTATTAGAGGATAGAAGGACAAAGCACTGTTTAATGCTGCGCATTCCTCCAGTCCATAAGAAGTTCTGCCAGGTGTCTTAAGTCTCTGAGGCTCCCCTCCTACCCACCTCAGTGTGAGTCTGCCATAGTCCCTCTCTGTCCTCATGAAGGCCCTAGACTTCTGTTCACAGGATATGGTCAACCACACAGCTAACAAAATTTCACTTAATAATGCATAGGGTTGTAATTAAGATGTTGCTAGGTGTAATTTACATACATTCAAAGAAGTCTCATAGGCTTGCCATTAGTTGATAGGTTGTAACTCTTCTTCAGGAAAGTTAAACTTCTCTTGTTTTACTTTACATCTTTGATTACCTAGACCATTTTTCTAGATTGAGATTCTCCTAAATCACTGGGGCTAAGAGGTCTAGTTGGCACTTAGATAGATGCTTAGGAATGGGATGAAATGCCTATCTTGGAGCAAGTAGTCATGCAGGAACACACACTCTTCAAAGACCAGATCTACTTGAAGGTAGGATTCCTCCAGGAGAAGCTCTGCTTAACACACACAGTGGGGAGAGATGGTGGGAGGAGGTAAGTGAGCTCTGATGTGTTAGATGTTTGGAAAGCAGAACAAGGTGACAAAATGGTATGGGGGCTTTCCTGCTCTGACATTTCAGGACACTGGTGGGAGAGCAGTCTGAAACATGGGAGGCAGCATTATTTTGTAGAATGTGCAAAGTTTTATTGTCATGGAATTAAATCCTGAATCTGAGAACTTCTATAGCCTTGGGCTATGTTACTTCTCTATATTGGACCTTCAGCTTCCTTAAGTCAACGCCCACACTTCAGTGCTATATATCCAATATCTACCCCAAAATGAATGCTGGTGTGCTTACCAAGGTCTTGTCCATAGTTTACATTGTTGTGAGGGTTATGTTGGGGCCCTAAGGGAAAAAAAGATTTTCCAGTTGCCAGTCATATTGGGGGGAGGAGAGATATGGGTTGGAGAGAAAGTAGAAGGAGAGGTCAATCGCCAGAATGGATGAAATTGTACGTATAGAACACTTCTGGAGGTCGTGGTGAATTGACTGGCATTTATGAAGCAAGAGAAGGAACTACATTTTTTCTTCATTTTTTATGATACTGCTGGGTGTCTGAGTTTCTGCTCCAGCTATCATGTGAGAGTAATGAGAACTGGAGTCCTAGACATAAATTATGGTGTTGGTACCCAGTAGTATGAGGGCAGCAGATACAAGCGACAGCATTGCAGACTGGCCAGAAGCAAAGACATTAGGCTTCCCCTGCTGGGGGATCACTTGTAGCTTTCTAAGACACTTTGGAGAAATCAGCATCTAATAGCAGTTGTGGAGTCCTCCAGCCTCAAGGAGGCACATTGAAATTCTGGTTCAGAACTGGTGCTTTTTACAGATGCATGTGGGGATTGATGGATATATATCCTCATATATATACACACACACATATATATCTATATACACACAGACATATATTAGAGGTGTGATGTGTGTAGTGTGACAAACGTAATGGCATTTAATTTGATGAAATGCCATGTCTTCAGTCTACATTGAGAATTAGGGTATATATTTATTTAAAGTATCTGACCTGATAGATACTCAGTAAGCGATAGTTAAGACATGAATTTCCTGAAATTGAGATCAGTATTCTCAGGGTTTGTTTTTTTTTTTTTTTTCCTAAAATTGGATTTAATGTGTAGTAAAATCTAACCAAACTTGCATTAATCAAACATGCTTACTTATCTGTGATGTGATTTGGTTGATGAAATTTTTTAACAACCATTCCTGAACTCTGGAGAAGGCTAGCATTCCTTTGTTTGTTTTGTTTTTTTTGTAGGGGGAAGCAATGAGAGAGCCTATATATCCAAAAATATAGCGGTGACTTAGGACAAAATAACACTGTACAATTTTATTCTATTATTAGATTTAGCCACACTTTATTCATAGACAAAATATCAATGCTAAAGACCATGAGATTATTTACCAGCATCTTTATAGGTGTAGTTCTGCTGGGTTTGACAGGACTGCTCCTAATAAATTATCCATTATTCTACAGGAAGTTCCATTTCTAGGGTCCTTTATAGATCTAAGAAAACTCTTTCTATTTGTATATTTTCATATTTTGTGTGAAAATAAACTGTTGTATTCTTCTTTCTTTCGAGGCTTTCAATCATGAAAAATTTCACCCTTACCCATAATCCTACTTTTTAAGTGTAAGCACTGTTAATTCTATATGCAGAAGATAAACTTAAAAAATTTTAGAACACTCCCAGATCAAGCGAACATTCTATTTTTACAACAGTGTTTCTCAAAATGGATTGTTTAATATAAAGAGTGTACATTCTCTGTTGCAAATGACAAGTCAGTGGGTGACAGGATACTGACCTTTACCATACAGAATGGCTCAGGTTATAATGTATACTACTAGTGACCACTATAACATCATTAGAATTTTTAAAACTGATTATTAAACCAAAGTGTTGAAATAAGAACTATTATTTCAATGCATTAAATTGCAATTGGGAAAGAATATACTATATCAAATAATTCATATATTAGGAGGAAAGAAATCCAAGAGAATGCATCTATATGTTGAGGTTTGTGTCAGTTTGGGTCCTTGTATGTAGAAGAAATCTGTTAGGGAAAACTTGTGAAGAATAAAGAGGAGAGGAAGCAGAGTGAGAGAGGGAAGCCTTCAGACTATGATCCAGGTCTGACATCTATGAAAGGAGAGAGGAAAGGAAAGAGACTTCGGGAGGTAGAGCCTCAGACTGAACTGCAGCTCTGAGAAAGCTTTGGCCAGGCTGCAACATACCCTAAGATGCATTACAAGCTCTTTGGGTTAAAATATGTGAAGTTTGTAAAGGTTGCTAATCTGTAAAAGTCAGCTTCAAATGTTGTAGATAGTCTTTCAGAGTATATTTCAAATCTTAAACATTTTATATATAATATACATTTAAGAACAGCAACAAAATAACGGATTATTTATGTGAACCAGACAAGTAAAAATATAAGCACGAAGGTAAGTTTATTCCCATCCCACTAGGGGTGTGTGTGTGTGTGTGTGTCTGTCTGTGTGTGTGTCTGTGTGTGTCTGTGTGTGTGTCTCTGTGTGTCTGCGAGCACACACGTGCTCCTACTGAGCACCTCTTATGCATAATTTAATGACCTCGTGGCTTCTTCTTTTATTCCAGCCACTACTGAAATGACTAGTTTCACACAGGTCAGCTTTGTGCAGGTACAACTTCACCTCTTGTTTCTTATCCTGGGATTCCTGATGCCATTATATGGGATGCCCATGGGCACCTGTTTGACACTGAAGTGCACATCTGTAAGCACAACTTAGAAGTACAAGAGAGTTGATGTCTGTGGTCCTGTCTTGAGCAATGGAGGAAGGGATGTGATGGATAAATGCTACCCCTTTTGTTCACTGAGTGCGTGGTTCTGAAAGTGGCATGAATATGCAGACAGGCAGTTGTCTGCTATGTAGATAACATATCCTCATATTGCCTTTCCCCACTTCCTTGTTTCATTCTTCTGTCCTAAAATCCTGCTCCCTGGGATTGTATTCCCTAACTAATGTCCTGTACTCAGGCTCTGCTTTCATGGCAACCCAAATCAAGTCTTGAGGCAAACACAGCCTCATTTAATGGTAGCATAACTTTAATTTTTATGACTATGACTATGCTATTGTTTGTGCAATCTTTATAGAAACAGTTGGATTTTTAGAAAAATAGAAAAATGTCAACTTAAACATATTGGGACAAGCCTCTTGGCATAAATATTTCTCTGTTGAATAATTTGCCCTAAGGTTTATAAATATTCTGGCTTTCTTTCTGGGACTTGGTAGGATTGCATTCTCTATGATCTTTGAAATTAGGCGTGGACATAAGATTTACTATAACCAATGACAGGTGGGTGGAAGTGAAAAGGATTGGGCACAAGTTTTATGGGCCAAGGCATGATTTTCCATATTTCTACCCGCTTGCTATAGGAATTGTAAAATACTGAGAATATATCTTTTCATCAACCTGGATCTCAGAGTGACAATGATCAGCAGATCCTACCTTTTGGTCTGCATTGAATGTGTAGCATTATCAAGAAATACACTTTGTCATGTTAAACTACTGAGATTTTGCAGTTGTTTGCTGTGGTTTACAAGTTAGGATGGGCTAGGTTATAACAGTGTCACAACACATACATGTGCACATACACCCACGTAACAGTGTGTACCAAGCATTGCTCTAAGAATAAAAACAAAATAAAACAATTAAAAACAACCACCATGTAAGTAAATCCCCTACATACGAACCTTCAAGTCCCTAACTTTCAAAGATGCTAATGTGCCCAGAGAAAGGACAAAGAGAGGCAAGAGGAAGAAGAAGTAACTGAAGAACCAAAGAGATTTTGAGACGCAGGAAATGGCAAGGGGATCTTCTTTATTTGAGGAGGCACTGTTAGTTTTTGAGGCACAGGACCTGAACACAGAATGGTACATGAAGGTTGTAGCAGCCGTTCAGAATGCAATCCAGTGCTACCGTGTCATCTATGACGAGAAATAAGAGCTACTACCCAGACATCACTGGATCGTTTTTTCAAGAGGGTAGATAGAATTGAATCCAGCAAGGAAACAGAACCTGTGCCATCAATGTCAGGCATGAGTGAAATTGCAGCTTGCCCTCCGTCTCCTATTGCTGACGATCCTTCAGCTCTACCATCTCCCACCTTCTCTCCCTCCATCAGTCAGTAACTCTTCTTGGCTGTTCACTTGATGCCAGCCCCTGTATGCCAGCTGTTGTATTGTACTACTGTACTTTTCAAGGTACTGTACTGTAAGATTAAAAATGTTTATTTTTTGTTTTTTATGTATTATTTGTGTGAAAAATATTATAAACCTATTAGAGTACAGTACCATGTAGCCGATTGTGTTAGTTGGGTACCTAGGCTAACTTTGTTCGACTTATAAACAAACTGGACTTGAGAACAAGCTCTCGGAATGGAACTCGTTCGTATGTAGGGGACTTACTATAGTAGCTAATGAAGTGAATTAAATGAGCTTCTCAACCATAAAATGGGAATTGTAATTGTGTCTAAAGTTCATGTGTAACAACCTGTTGAAGATCACCCTGCTAGTGAGTCAAAAAGCCAGGATTCAAACTTCAGAACCCTATTTCTAACACCTACACCAGTGTTTCTTGGCGTGGATATAGATTGTTGATGATCCCTGGTGGTCTTTCAAGTAGTTCACATGTGAGTTTTGTATTTTTAATGATTTCTCTCACGTACTTTACAAATTTTACATTTGAGATTATTAATTGTATTAGTTACATAAATTATACAAAATGGATCTCGTTAACAGGTATAGCTGATATTAACTAATAAACTGCATATGCGCTAAGATGGACTGCACTTAAAAACACAATTATGAAGGGTTCCTTTTCCTCCACACCCTCTCCAACATTTATTTGTAGACTTTTTGGTAATGGCCATTCTGACTGATGTGAGGTAATTTCACTTTGCATTTCTCTAATTATTAGCGATGTGGAGCATCTTTTCATGTGCCTATTGGCCATCTGTATGTCTACTTTGGAGAAATGTCTGTTTAAGTCTTCTCATTTTTTGATTGGGTTGTTTGGGTTTTTTTTTGATATTGAGCTGTATGAGCTGTTCGTATATTCTGGAAATTAATCCCTTGTCAGTCACATCATTTGCAAATATTTTCTTTCATTCTGTGGGTTGTCTTTTCACTTTGTTTATGATTTCCTTTTGCTGTGCAAAAGCTTGATCCAGCAATCCCACTCCTGGGCATGTATCCAGAGGAAACTATATTTGAAAAGATACATGCACCCCAGTGTTCATTGTGGCACTAACTACAATAGCCAAGACATGGAAGCAACCTAAATATCCATCAACAGAGGAATAGATAAAGAAGATGTGGTACATATATACAGTGGAATATTACTCAGCCATTAAAAAGAATGAAATAATTCCATTTGCAGCAATATGGATGGACTTGGAGATTATCATACTAAGTGAAGTAAGTCAGACAGACAAGAAAGACAAATATTATATGATATGGCTTACATGTGGAATCTAAAAAAATGATACAAATGAACTTATTTACAAAACAGAAATAGACTTACAGACATAGAAAACAAACTTATGGTTACCAAAGGAGAAAGGGGAGAGGGAGCAATAAATTAGGAGTTTGGGATTAAATATATATACACTACTACTTATAAAATAGATAACCAACAAGGACCTACTGCATAGCACAGGGAACTATATTCAATATCTTGTAATAACCTATAATGGAAAAGAATCTGAAAAATATATATATACATATATATGTATGCATGTGTATATATATATATATATATATACACATGCATATATATGTATAACTGAATCACCTTGCTGTATACCTGAAAATAACACAGCATTGTATATCAACTGTATTTCAATAAAAATAAACACAATTGTGAAGAACATGAGATATCTGTGTAAATAAATAGTAATTTATCTTTACTGTTAGATATAACATTTTCAATTCCACAATAGTGTAAAAGTAGTTCATTAAGAAATGGAAGCAAATGAAGTAGTGATAAACTAGGTGTAATTACTGCAATGCAAAATAATGTTTGATATGTAAATACGGTATAGTACTACAGTGAATATAAAAAAATGACAACTGAAAACAGTGATGTGGCTAGTGTGATGATTTTTCCATATACAACCAAGGAAAGATGAGGAAGAATCTGAATATTGATTTTATTGGATGGAACCACAATACAGTCTTATGAAATTGTCATGAAACCCTTAAAGTGTTTACGTGGCTTTCCAGCAAAGCACAGTGACCTCTAGGGCAAAACAAAAAATTTTTTTCAGGAGAAGTATAAAATAATACTTATATTACAAAATTGATTGTCACCAGGATAGAAAAGAGACCAAAACATTAGAAACATTGTGTAAAGTTATAATACTTATAGAAATCCAATCCCTGCTCTAGCTAAGAATCTTGTAAAACCACCCATAAAGTAGACAAATAAAGCTCATACAGAAAGGACAAACTATAGGCACAATTTCTTTACTAAAAAGTCATTTTGGGCATTGCCTTATATCAATGGCATACAACATGGAAAAGCAATTACTGTCACTTATGTGCTGGCAGGTAGTTTGCTTTTATTGTTGGACAAAACCAATTCCAGCAGATGTGTAGCACATGAAGAAATGCCAGGCACTGTTTTTTGTCTCATTTGTCACTAGAACTCATTTTGTGAACTGTATTATCAAGGAGGAATCTTTTCAATAATAACTGAGAAAAAAGATGCACTGGGATCAGTATTGTCAGAACACTACTTGTGAGTACAACAAAGAGCATTGCTACATGAATGAAATTGCACTTAAATCAGATCCACACACTACTTTATTCATAGGAAATAGTTGTGGGTCAATATGATGCGTGAAGGGTATTCTCTGCTTGCTTCATTAGAATAATTCTCTGCATTTTTGAGCCAAGGTCCCAACAAAGATCATATGGCACACACAAAATAAGATAATTCAAGGAAGGTTTATTTACAAAGGAACTATTTGCAAATATGTGGTAGAGAACCAGAAGGGCTACTGGAGCAATCCAGGGCTCAGTAAGAGCCAACTCATTACAATGTTTTCACTCCTTTGTGTAGGTCTAACCGACTTCATTTAATATAAATATTATGGACACAGAGCAAGGAATGTGCTAGGGTTCCTGTATCAGAGTCCTCTTGTGTGAAGTCTTACATTGTCTCTGCCCCACCTGATTCTAGCAATGTCCATGGCCAGGAATTTCACACCGATTCTGATCTGCTTTGTACCAACATCACCTCTCCCCAGGCTTGCACTGAGTCTCTTGCTCCCTGCCTGAATCTTCTGATTTCACTCATGTGGGACCTTGAGATCCCAGTGGGCATTACCATATTCAACTAAGAAGTGGGGGGAGATAAAGCTTTAAGGAGCCAAGCTCAGCCAAATGGGGGATGGAAGTCAATAAATGCCTTTCACCCCTTGGGAAGCTGTTCTGAGATGTGCTCCACATACTCTTCGGAAGGTTCCCACAACATTTAACATCCACCACCTACATCAGTAAGTCCACTTCATAATGCATCCTTGTATTGACTTCCCCTCCTTCTCTATGTCAATGTAGATAATACCCCGAAGATACAATACCAGTAATTTCCTCCAACAAAGAAGTACTTCCTGACCCCCATGCTATCAGGGGCTTAATTTTAGGCAGAGGTATCTTTGATGGGAAGGCCATATCAGAAATTTTGAAGCCACAATTGTACCCCTCTACATTCAGACTTGCACACATAAAGTTGAAGTATAGTTAATTATATTTATGAATATTTTACTTAGAGTGAAGGGCTCCAAGCCCGGGTGAGGTGGTCTCAAGCATATATCCACGTTAGGCTAAGTAATTTAATGTATAATGTGACTGCAGTTACAACAGTTCACTTAAGATTCATTTATCATCCTCAGACTCTCTGGGACAGTAGCACCTAATTCAAAAACATTCCTGAACTCAGTGCTGCAAAATTGAAATAGGAGTTAGTGTCCTAGTGCTTCTTGGAGTTGTGCTAACAAACTCTTAAACTAGATCTAAAGTTTACCCTGTAGATGGCCTTTTCTCTTCTTTTCTAGCAGCTTGTAGAATTTTGTGTCTAACCTTGAACAATGATGTTTCAATGTGGATAACTTTCCTATCAAACTCTTCGGTTGTGGAAAAATCTTTTCTAGAGTTTTTGATAACTTTATCCTTTTTTGCTTAACTTTTCTGAAAGTCCTCTTATCTAGAGGAATAATCCTACAGATTCAACACTCATGCCTCATCTTATGTTTTCCATGCATTAGGTGTAAATACTGGGAAATTTTTTGAAATGCAATTTTAAACTTTAAAGTTTAGTTTATCCTTAAACTTGCTTTTTTTGTGTGGAGGGGATATATTTAGGTGGGAAATAAAAGGACCTTAACAGATGAAATATTTTATTTGATTCATTTGACACATATCTTATTTGAAGCATGACTGTTTGTTTCCTTGCCTGCTTTTCATCTGATAGTCTTAAGGGGTGAGTTTAATCTGTCCATTTTTATGATAATTACTGGTATATTCAGACATTTCTAACAACTTATTTTGTACTGTCTTTATTATTATTTTTCCTTCCTTGCCTTCTCTTGGCTTGATAAACTTCTTTCTTTGCCCTCACTGATTTAAATTTTAAAAAGACATTTAAAATTTATATTTTATAATAAAGTCTGTAATTATACAGTGTGTCATGAGTGTGCTGGTGTTTTCTCCTTGGGATGAGACCGAAGATACCAAGGTCACCCTTTCTGTTTTTTCTATTAATGTTTATAAACTTAGTTCTACCTTTGAAATAAGATTTCAGTTATTAGTTATATTTACCAGTATTTTACGTAGTTCTCTGCGCACCATTTGTTTTGCATTCCATTCCTTCCTGTCTTCTTGCTGTGGCAATTATTTAACAGTGTTTACCATCCACAGATCCCTGGTGAAAGAAAGAGCTTAGTCCTTTTCCATCTGAAAACACCTAGTTCCCTTACTCTTGAGTAGTAATCTGGTTGGTTTAAAAATCTCCACATTTTATATTTTCCCCAAGAATTTTGGGAATTTTAGTCTATTTTCACCTGTAATTTACTTATGTTGGTGAGATTACTTCTGTTTATCTATGAGATACATGAGACAGAATATGCATAAAAGGATAGCAAATAGAGTAAGATAATTACAAACTATAATGAAGTCTATAGTTTTTCTAGATGTGGATATATTTCTATTGGTTTTAATTAGATTTTGGTTCAAACTTTTCTAGAGAGGAAGAAAAACACATGTATTCAAAGTGCATGTGATTATTTTTGACTATTACTTCAATTCTTCCCTCCTGAAACTTCTGTTAGACACATGCTGGGGCTTCTTTTATGTTCCCAGTTCTCTGTCACATGTTTTCTTTTTTTTTTTTTTCTTTTTTTAAATAAATTTATTTTATTTATTTCTGGCTGCATTGGGTCTTCATTACTGTGCATAGGTTTCTCTAGTTGCAGCGAGCAGGGGCTACTCTTCATTGTGGCATGTGGGCTTCTCATTGTGGTGGCTTTTCTTGTTGCAGAGCACGGGCTCTAGGCACGCGGGCTCTAGAGCACAGGCTCAGTAGTTGTGGCACATGGGCTTAGTTGCTCCGCGGCATGTGGGATCTTCCGGATCAGGGCTCGAACCCATGTCCTCTGCATTGGCAGGCAGATTCTTAACCACTGCGCCACCAGGGAAGTCCCTCTGTCACATACTTTCTGTATTATTTCTCGGCTGCTCTCTAGGTGCATTTCTCAAGATTAATTCTTTGTTCAACTCTCTTATATCAGGAATTTATCTCATATGTGTCACTTTGAGATAGACTCAGAGAGACCTGTCAAGGCCATTTCTCAGACAAAATTACAAAGTAATAATAAAAAAACTCATTACCTGTCACAAAAATCCCCCAATTTAAGTTGAATGATACCAGTAAGAAGTAGATGTGATCGGTTTTTAAATAATATTTTCTTGCCATTGTAATTTTAAAACCCTGCTAAAATATGTCTAAGCATTGATGTTTTAATTTTACACAGAATTTGGAGAACGCTTTTATTTTTTTTATTTTTTTAACATCTTTATTAGAGTATAGTTGCTTTACAATGATGTGTTAGTTTCTGCTTTATAACAAAGTGAATCAGTTATATATATACATATGTTCCCATATCTCTTCCCTCTTGTGTCTCCCTCCCTATCCCACCCCTCTAGGTGGTCACAAACCACTGAGCTGATCTCCCTGTGCTATGTGGCTACTTCCCACTAGCTATTTTACGTTTGGTAGTGTATGCATGTCCATGCCACTCTCTCACTTTGTCACAGCTTACCCTTCCCCCTCCCCATATCCTCAAAACCATTCTCTATTAGGTCTGTGTCTTTATTCCTGTCTTACCCCTATGTTCTTCATGACTTTTTTTTTCTTAGATTCCATATATATGTGTTAGCATACGGTATTTGTTTTTCCCTTTCTGACTTACTTCACTCTGTATGACAGACTCCAGGTCCAGCCACCTCACTACAGATAACTCAATTTCGTTTCTTTTTATGGCTGAGTAATATTCCATTGTATATATGTGCCACATCTTCTTTATCCATTCATCTGTTGATGGACACTTAGGTTGCTTCCATGTCCTGGCTATTGTAAATAGAGCTGCAATGAACATTGTGGTACATGACTCTTTTTGAATTATGGTTTTCTCAGGGTATATGCCCAGTAGTGGGATTGCTGGGTCGTATGGTAGTTTTGTTTGTAGTTTTTTAAGGAACCTCCATCCTGTTCTCCATAGTGGCTGTATCAATTTACATTCCCACCAACAGTGCAAGAGGGTTCCCTTTTCTCCACACCTTCTCCAGCATTTATTGTTTCTAGATTTTTTTAATTTATTTATTTATTTTTGGCTGTGTTTGGTCTTCGCTTCTGTGCGAGGGCTTTCTCCAGTTGCGGCGAGTGGGGGCCACTCTTCATCACGGTGCACAGGCCACTCACTGTCATGGCCTCTCCCGTTGTGGAGCACAGGCTCCAGATGCGCAGGCTCAGTAGTTGTGGCTCATGGGCTTAGTTGCTCCGCGGCATGTGGGATCTTCCCAGACCAGGGCTCGAACCCGTGTCTCCTGCATTGGCAGGCAGATTCTTAACCACTGCGCCACCAGGGAAGCCCTGTTTCTAGATTTTTTGATGATGGCCATTCTGAATGGTGTGAGATGATATCTCATTGTAGTTTTGATTTGCATTTCTCTAATGATTAATGATGTTGAGCATTCTTTCATGTGTTTGTTGGCAATCTGTATATCTTCTTTGGAGAAATGTCTATTTAGGTCTTCTCCCCATTTTTGGATTGGGTTGTTTGTTTTATAGTTATTGAGGTGCATGAGCTGCTTGTAAATTTTGGAGATTAATCCTTTGTCAGTTGCTTCATTTGCAAATATTTTCTCCCATTCTGAGGGTTATCTTTTGGTCTTGTTTATGGTTTCCTTTGCTGTGCAAAAGCTTTGAAGTTTCATTAGGTCCCATTTGTTTATTTTTGTTTTCATTTCCATTTCTCTAGGAGGTAGGTCAAAAAGGATCTTCCTGGGATTAATGTCAAAGAGTATTCTTCCTATGTTTTCCTCTAAGACTTTTATAGTGTTCAGTCTTACATTTCGGTCTCTAATTCATTTTGAGTTTATTTTTGTGTATGGTGTTAGGGAGTGTTCTAATTTCATACATTTACATGTACCCGTCCAATTTTCCCAGCACCACTTATTGAACAGGCTGTCTTTTCTCCACTGTATATTCTTGCCTCCTTTATCAAATATAAGGTGACCATACGTGTGTGGGTTTACCTCTGGGCTTTCTATTGTGTTCCATTGATCTATATTTCTGATTTTGTGCCAGTACCATACTGTCTTGATAACTGTAGCTTTGTAGTATAGTCTGAAGTCAGGGAGCCTGATTCCTCCAGCTCCGTTTCTCATTCTCAAGAGTGCTTTGGCTATTCGGGGTCTTTTGTGTTTCCATACAAATTGTGAAATTTTTTGTTCTAGTTCTGTGAAAAATGTCAGTGGTAGTTTGATAGGGATTGCATTGAATCTGTAGATTGCTTTGAGTAGTAGAGTCTTTTTCACAATGTTGATTCTTCCAATCCAAGAACATGGTATATCACTTCATCTATTTATATCATCTTTAATTTCTTTCATCAGTGTTTTATAATTTTCTGCATACAGGTGTTTTGTCTCCTTAGGTAGGTTTATTCCTAGATATTTTATTCTTTTTGTTGCAATGGTAAATGGGAGTATTTTCTTAATTTCACTTTCACATTTTCCATAAGTAGTGTATAGGAATGCCAGAGATTTCTGTGCATTAATTTTGTATCCTGCTACTTTACCAGATTCATTGATTAGCTCTAGTAGTTTTCTGGTAGCATCTTTAGGATTCTCTATGTATAGTATCATGTCATCTGCAAACAGTGACAGCTTTACTTCTTTTCCGATTTGGATTCCTTTTATTTCTTTTTCTTCTCTGATTGCCGTGGCTAAAACTTCAAAAACTATGTTGAATAATAGTGGTGAGAGTGGGCAACTTTGTCTTGTTCCTGATCTTAGTGGAAATGGTTTCAGTTTTTCACCATTGAGGACGATGTTGGCTGTGGGTTTGTCATATATGGCCTTTATTATGTTGAGGAAAGTTCCCTCTATGCCTACTTTCTGCAGGGTTTTTATCATAAATGGGTGTTGAATTTTGTCAAAAGCTTTTTCTGCATCTATTGAGATGATCATACAGTTTTTATTCTTCAATTTGTTAATATGGTGTATCACATTGATTTGCATATATTGAAGAATCCTTGCATTCCTGGAATAAACCCCACTTGACCATGGTGTATGATCCTTTTAATGTGCTGTTGAATTCTGTTTGCTACTATTTTGTTGAGGATTTTTGCATCTATGTTCATCAGTGATATTGGCCTGTAGTTTTCTTTTTTTGTGACATCATTATCTGGTTTTGGTATCAGAGTGATGGTGGCCTCGTAGAATGAGTTTGGGAGTGTTCCTCCCTCTGCTATATTTTGGAAGAGTTTGAGAAGGATAGGTGTTAGCTCTTCTCTAAATGTTTGGTATAATTCACCTTGAAGCAATGTGGTCCTGGGCTTTTGTTTGTTGGAAGATTTTTAATCACAGTTTCAATTTCAGTGCTTGTGATTGGTCTGTTCATATTTTCTATTTCTTCCTGGTTCAGTCTCGGCAGGTTGTGCATTTCTAAGAATTTGTCCATTTCTTCCAGTTGTCCATTTTATTGGCCTAGAGTTGCTTGTAGTAATCTCTCATGTTCCTTTGTATTTCTGCAGTGTCAGTTGTTCCTGCTCCTTTTTCATTTCTAATTCTATTGATTTGAGTCTTCTCCCTTTTCTTCTTGATGTATCTGGCTAATGGTTTATCAATTTTATTTATCTTCTCAAAGAACTAGCTTTTAGTTTTATTGATCTTTGCTATCATTTCCTTCATTTCTTTTTCATTTATTTCTGATCTGATCTTTATGATTTATTTCCTTCTGCTAACTTTGGGGGTTTTTTGTTCTTCTTTCTCTAATTGCTTTAGGTGTAAGGTTAAGTTGTTTATTTGCAATGTTTCCTGTTTCTTAAGGTAGGATTGTATTGCTATAAATTTCCCTCTTAGAACTGCTTTTGCTGCATCCCATCGGTTTGGGTCATCGTGTCTCCATTGTCATTTGTTTCTAGGTATTTTTTGGTTTCCTCTTTGATTTCTTCAGTGATCACTTCGTTATTAAGTAGTGTATTGTTTAGCCTCCATGTGTTTGTATTTTTTTACAGATCTTTTCCTGTAATTGATATCTAGTCTCATAGTGTTGTGGTCGGAAAAGATACTTGATACGATTTCAATTTCCTTAAATTTACTAAGGCTTGATTTGTGACCCAAGATATGATCTATCCTGGAGAATGTTCCATGAGCACTTGAGAAAAATGTGTATTCTGTTGTTTTTGGATGGAATGTCCTATAAATGTCAATTAAGTCCATCTTGTTTAACGTATCATTTAAAGTTTGTGTTTCCTTATTTATTTTCATTTTGGATGATTTGTCCACTTGTTAAAGTGGGGTGTTAAAGTCCCCTACTATGAATGTGTTACTGTCGATTTCCCCTTTTATGGCTGTTAGCATTTTCCTTATGTATTGAGGTGCTCCTATGTTGGGTGCATAAATATTTACAATTGTCATATCTTCTTCTTGGATCGACCCCTTGATCATTATGTAGTGTCCTTCTTTGTCTCTTCTAATAGTCTTTATTTTAAAGTCTATTTTGTCTGATATGAGAATTGCTGCTCCAGCTTTCTTTTGATTTCCATTTGCATGGAATATCTTTTTCCGTCTCCTCACTTTCAGTCTGTATGTGTCCTTAGGTCTGAAGTGGGTCTCTTGTAGACAGCATATATACGGGTCTTGTTTAATATCCATTCAGCCAGTCTATGTCCTTTAGTTGGAAAATTTACTCCATTTACATGTTAGGTAATTATCAATATGTATGTTCCTATTCCCATTTTCTTAATTGTTTGGGGTGGTTTTTTTTTTTTTTTTTTTTTTTGCGGTACACGGGCCTCTCACTGTTGTGGCCTCTCCCATTGCAGAGCACAGGCTCTGGATGCACAGGCTCAGCAGCCATGGCTCATGGGCCCAGCCGCCCCACAACATGTGGGATCTTCCCAGTCCAGGGCACGGACCTGTGTCCCCGCATCGGCAGGCGGACTCTCAACCACTGCGCCACCAGGGAAGCCCTGGGGTTTTTATTGTAGGTCTTTTCCTTCTCTTGTGTTTCCTGCCTAGAGAAGATCCTTTAGCATTTGTTGTTAAGCTGGTTTGGTGGTGCTGAACTCTCAGCTTTTGCTTGTCTCTAAAGGTTTTAATTCGTCCATCAAATCTGAGTGAGATCCTTGCTGGGCAGAGTAATCTTGCTTATAGGTTTTTCTCCTTTATCACTTTAAATATGTCCTGCCACTCCCTTCTGGCTTGCAGAGTTTCTGCTGAAAGATCAGCTGTTAACCTTATGCGGATTCCCTTGTGTGTTATTTGTTGTTTTTCCCTTGCTGCTTTTAATATGTTTTCTTTGTATTTAATTTTTGACAGTTTGATTAATATGTGTCTTGGCGTGTTCTCCTTGGATTTATCCTGTATGAGACTCTCTGTGCTTCCTGGACTTTATTAACTATTTCCTTTCCCATATTAGGGAAGTTTTCAACTATAATCTCTTCAAATATTTTCTCAGTCCCTTTCTTTTTTTCTTCTTCTTTTGGGACTCGTATAATTGGAATGTTGGTGCATTTGATACTGTCCCAGAGGTCTCTGTGACTGTCCTCAGTTCTTCTCATTCTTTTTTCTTTATTCTGCTCTGCAGTATTTATTTCCACTATTTTATCTTCCAGGTCACTTATACAGTCTTCTGCCTCAGTTATTCTGCTATGGATCCCTTCTAGAGAATTTTAAATTTCATTTATTGTGTTGTTCATCATTGTTTGTTTCCTCTTTAGTTCTTTTAGTTCCTTTTTAAATGTTTCTTGCATTTTCTCTATTCTATTTCCAAGATTTTGGGTCATCTTTACAATCATTATTCTGAATTCTTTTTCAGGTAGACTGCCTATTTCCTCTTCCTTTATTAGGTCTGGTGGGTTTTTACCTTGCTCCTTCATCTGCTGTGTGTTTTTCTGTCTTCTCATTTTGCTTAAATTACTGTATTTCGGGTCTCCTCTTCGCAGGCTGCAGGTTCGTAGTTCCCATTGTTTTTGGTGTCTGTCCCCAGTGGCTAAGGTTGGTTCAGTGCGTTGTGTAGGCTTCTTGGTGGAGGGGACTAGTGCCTGTGTTCTAGTGAATGAGGCTGGATCTTGTCTTTCTGGTCGGCAGGTCCACGTCTGGTTGTGTGTTTTGGGGTGTCTGTGGCCTTACTATGATTTTAGGCAGCCTCTCTTCTAATGGATGGGGCTGTGTTCCTGTCTTGCTAGTTGTTTGGCATAGGGTGTCCAGCACTGTAGCTTGCTGGTCGTTCAGTGAAGCTGGGTGCTGGTGTTGAGATGGAGATCTCTGGGAGATTTTCACTGTTTGATATTATGTGGAGCTGGGAGATCTCTTGTGTACCAGTGTCCTGAAGTTGGCTCCCCCACGTCAGAGGCACAGCACTTACTCCTGGCTGGCACACCAAGAGCCTTTCATCCACAGGGCTCAGAATAAAAGGGAGAAAAAATAGCAAGTAGGAAAGAAAGAGGATAAAATAAAATAAAATAAAGTTATTAAAATAAAAAATAATTATTAAGAAAAAATCTTTTTAAAAGTAAAGAAACCAAAACAAAACAAGAAAATGGATGGACAGAACCTTAGGACAAATGGTGAAAGCAAAGCTATACAGAGAAAATCACACACAGAAGCATACATACAGACACTCACAAAAAGAGAAAAAGGGGGAAAAATAATATATCTTTGCTCCCAAAGTCCACCTCCTCAATTTGGGATGATTTGTTGTCCATTCAGGTATTCCACAGATGCAGGGTACATCAAGTTGATTGTGGAGGTTTAATCCACTGCTCCTGAGGCTACTGGGAGAGATTTCTGTTTCTCTTCTTTGTTTGCACAGCTCCCGGTGTTCAGCTTTGAATTTGGACCCACCTCTGTGTGTAGGTCGCCTGAGGGCGTCTGTTCTTTGCTCAGACAGGACGGGATTAAAGGAGCAGCTGATTCGGGGGCTCTGGCTCACTCAGGCCGGGGGGAGGTAGGGTACGGATGTGGGGCGAGCCTGCATTGGCAGAGGCCAGCGTGACATTGCACCAGCCTGAAGCGTGCGTGTGTTCTCCCGGGGAAGTTGTCCCTGGATCACAGGACCCTGGCAGTGGCAGGCTGCACAAGATCCCAGGAGGGGAGGTGGGGATAGTGACCTGTGCTCGCACACAGGCTTGTTGGTGGCGGCAGCAGCAGCCTTAGCATCTCATGCCCGTCTCTGGGGTCCACGCTGGTAGCCGAGGCTCGCACTCATCTCTGGAGCTCCTTTAAGTGGTGCTCTTAATCCCCTCTTCTGGCGCACCAGGAAACAAAGAGGCAAGAAAAAGTCTCTTGCCTCTTTGGCAGCTCCAGACTTTTTCCCGGACTCCCTCCCAGCTACCTGTGGTGCCCCAGCCCCTCTCAGGCTGTGTTCACGCCGCCAACTCCAGTCCTCTCCCTGCTATCGGACCGAAGCCCGAGCCTCAGCTCCCAGCCCCTGCCCACCCCGGCGGGTGAGCAGACAAGCTTTTTGGGCTAGTGAGTGCTGGTCAGCACCAATCCTCTGTGCGGGAATCTCTCCACTTTGCTCTCCACACCCCTGTTGCTGTGCTCTCCTCCGTGGCTCCGAAGCTTCCCACTCTGCCACCCGCAGTCTCCGCCTGCGAAGGGGCTTCCTAGTGTGTGGAAACCTTTCCTCCTTCACAGCTCCCTCCCACTGGTGTGGGTCCAGTCCCTATTCTTTTGTCTCTGTTTATTTTTTTTTCTTTTGCCATACCCAGGTACGTGGAGGGGGGTGGTTCTTGCCTTTTGGGAGATCTGAGGTTTTCTTCTGCCAGCATTCAGTAGGTGTTCTATAGAAGCAGTTCCATGTGTAGATGTATTTCTGATGTATCTTTGGGGAGGAAGGTGATCTCTGCGTCTTACTCTTCCGCCATCTTGAAGCTCCTCCTGGAGAATGCTTTTAATCCCATATGAAGATTTTCATCTCTGGAAACTTTTATTCATGTATGTTAGTTTCCTGCTGCTCCTGCTCCATTAGTCCTGAAGATCTATAATTATAGAAATGGGAAAAAATCAGTGGTGACACTTTCACCTCAAGTTGACATTTACTTTGATCCATTTCCTCTTTATTCAGAGAATTCACCAAGTGTGTCTTCTTTGTCACTGATTCTGTTATCTGCAGTTTGAATGCTGTTTGGTTTTCCTTCCAATATGGCTTCAAATTATTCTACTACATTTTTAGGGTTTTTTTCTTTCAATTATTTTTTCCCCTGTCACCTATAGAATTTCTTATAAACTTTTGGTTTACATTCCTTAGGAACCACATTTTCATGCGTTTTAGTGAGGATGAAATTTTGTTTAAAATAATTTTCTAAGATTTTTTTAAAAGATCTTTATTGGAGTATAATTGCTTTACAATGTTGTGTTAGTTTTTGCTGTACAACTAAGTATAACAAAGTTACAACTATATGTATACATATATCCCCAAATCCCCTCCCTCTTGCATCTCCCTCCCACCCTCCCTATCCAACCCCTCTAGGTGGTCACAAAGCACTGAGCTGATCTTCCCATGTGATGCAGCTGCTTCCCCCAGCTATCTATTTTACATTTGGTAGTGTATATATATCAGCACTACTCTCTCACTTCATCCCAGCTTACCCTTCCCCCTCCCCGTGTCCTCAAGTCCATTCTCTACATCTGCATCTTTATTCCTGTTCTGCCCCCGGGTTCATCAGAACCACTTTTTTTTTTTAAGATTCCATATATATGTATTAGCATATAGTATTTGTTTTTCTCTTTCTGACTTACTTCACTGTGTATGACACACTCTAGGTCCATCCACCTCATACAAATAACTCAATTTCGTTTCTTTTTATGGCTGAGTAATATTCCATTGTATATATGTGCCACATCTTCTTTATCCATTCATCTGATGATGGGCACTTAGGTTGTTTCCATCTCCGGGCTATCGTAAATAGAGCTGCAATGAACATCTGATACATGACTCTTTGAATTATGGTTTTCTCAGGGTATATGCCCAGTAGTGGGATTGCTGGGTCATATGGTAGTTCTATTTGTAGTTTTTTAAGGAACCTCCATACTGTTCTCCATAGTGGCTGTACCAATTCACATTCCCACCAGCAGTGCAAGAGTGTTCCCTTTTCTCCACACCCTCTCCAGCATTTATTGTTTGTAGACCTTTTAATGATGGCCATTCTAACTGGTGTGAGGTGATACCTCACTGTAGTTTTGATTTGCATTTCTCTAATGATTAGTGACGCTGAGCATCCTTTCATGTGTTTGTTGGCAGTCTGTATATCTTCTTTGGAGAAATGTCTATTTAGGTCTTCTGCCCATTTTTGTATTGGGTTGTTTTTTTGATATTGAGCTGCATGAGCTGCTTGTATATTTTGGAGATTAATCCTTTGTCAGTTGGTTCGTTTGCAAATGTTTTCTCCCATTCTGAGGGTTGTCTTTTCGTCTTGTTTATGGTTTCCTAAATTTTCTAAGTTTTATAGAAAGTAATTTTTAGGAAGTTTGTTCCTCTTGAGTTTATAATGATATGTCTTTTTTATTTTTAATACACTGTTCACTGGTTAGACAGAAGAAAACCAATATGAGACCTTTTTTGACTAAAGATGTGCTTAAATGTGTTGTGTAAATTGCACTCAGTCCCATTCCAATCCCCTTTTCAGAGCTACAGCTGGAATGGAGCCATCTTGCTTGACTCCCCAACAATTACTAGTGTTTCAGGATTTTTCTTTACCTCAGTTCATTAGTTATAGTAGTCTTATTCTATCATCACTGCATGGTTATAGGATATTTTATATTTAATATATTCTAGAGGAATACCATCTCTATGGGAACACTGCGGGCAAGAGAGGTTAACAAACCCAGCTGGTGGCAAATGCTGGGATTATAGTTTTATGATTGGTTCCAACACTTCCATTTTGTCTTCTATTATTTTCTTGGCCTTAAAGATTGTGACTATTTATAGAACGATGTACTGATGGGAAACAAGGGAGGCACAGAACTCTACTTGTAGGTAATGATTTTTGAGGCAAAGTTGGCTACTAAATAATTTCGTTATATAAAACTTTTATCTATAATCTAGGGGAAGACTGTGGGGGAGGGCTGAAACATATATCTCCTTCCATGCTCATGGATTCCCTCTGTAAGTAGAGTTTGTGCCTTTACATATTTTTTTATTGATAAGTTGAGAAGAACTAACCCAGAGCCTGTCAGAAATCACAAGTCCCTTATAACTGCTCTAAAAGCCTGCTTGCTCTTTGTTCTTCTCACTCCCCTATGGATCTTTTCCATTGTTGCTCAAATTAATCTCTCTACAGTGCAATTCTGATCATCACTTTTCAAAGTTTCTAGTGATTATATTTCTGTAGGCAATGGATAATTTCTTATCCTTTTTTTTCAATGACTTGTGTAACAGTGGAAGTGTAGGTTAAGGGGATCTTTTCATAGTGTTGGTACTTTTACATTGGAACTTATGTTCTGGTCTAGTTTGAAAGTGTCAGGTTTGTTTTGTTTGTTTTACAGTATTCATATCATTTGATCCATGCAGAATGCCTTCTTCTTTCTTTATATGATAAATTCTTGTCCATCCTTCAATACACATTTGAGATACCATCTTTACTATAACCTATTATCTGAGATTCACACAGCTGGATGTTGGGGCCTTCATGGTCCTTTGCATTTCTTTTATGGTATTTATGCCATCAGTTAGTGTTCTGAACAGAGACTGAATCTTTATTAGTATGTCTGTATAATACCTAGTAAGCAGTGTCTTATACCCTATAGGGGTTCATAAATGCTATTCATTACTTTTGGCCTTTGGGTCCAGTTTGCACATTGGGAAGTTCTAGAGTCTTCACTTGTGATTGTAACCACATAACCCAAAGTCTTGCATTCTATGACCAAAGTGTCTTCTTTCTCCTTAAATGTTTTGCCCCTCCAGAATTATACAGAAATTAGTCTCTCTTTTGTAGGTTGATAAAACACATTACCCAAATATTTTTCAGCAAGTGTAAAACCGTCTGATCCTGTAGATCCTAGAAGGGCTCAGAAAGTGAGATTCAATAAGTCTGGGTGTCTATGCAAATGTCCAATGCCCTTATGGATTTACAGCTATGATACAGATTAATTTGCCTCTGTATGTACAACTGTCAGCAAGAAGAACAGGTACATAAGAAACTTATTGAATATAAGATCGAGGATCCTCAAGTACTTAGCAGGAGACACCAAATGACATATAGTTAACTCTCAAAATTAAGTAACATTCTCTTATCAAATACCTCAAGTATTACTCATGATTTTGTAAAACATTCCAGGACTTGGTAGGTTGGGGATAATAGTTTATCTGAATCAACCTCTCAGAATCAATTCCCAAACACTTCACAGAGATAGTCCTTATTCACTTGTAGCAGGAATAGAAAGTTGTTTTACCAAGCAAAATATGAATGAATTAAGTGTGGAGAAATTACTCTGGTAGCAATGTGGAGGCCGGAAAGACTAGAGAGTAGATGCCGATAGACTAGTCTGAAGACTATTGATATAGTCTAAATGATTACAGCTTAAACTAAATTCAGCGCAATGAGAAGAGGTGAAGAATGTATTGGAAACATAAGGTAGATGAAAACAATGCTATCCTTCTCTGTCTCACCTGTTTATTTGCCATTTTCAAAGGCGATTGTCTACAAGTTTGGGAAATTGAGGCAACAATGTTGTTAATAGAAACAGAACCACCAGAAAAGGAGGTTGCTTTCCTGGTTTGTTTCTGCAGCAGCACTATGAGGTGCCCTTCTCCTCAGTTGGGACTTTTAGAGACTCACTGGAAGGATGAGACAAGTAAAGAGAGGAAATGTTGGGAGCCCAACAGAGGTAGATTTGGGCTAGGGAATGTGCAATTTAGTCCTGGCAGTTTTAGAGTTATTTGATTCTCAGAACAGTATACATCTTGATTATAGGAAAATTACTGTCCCTGGAGTTAGAACAAATTAAGCTTGGGGTCAAAGGCAGTTCATAATTATGCTACGAAGGAATGGTTGTGGACACCAAGGACACTGCTGGTTTGGAGACATACTGATGAACTGTGAAAATGATGAAATTGAATACATGCTCTAAACTGCATAGAGTCCTTGATAAGCTGTGCTGAGAACATCAGTGCAAACTTGCTAGTGGTTTCAGAGGAAACTGATTATTCTGCAAACACAAGGTTAATTTAGGGAATGGTGGCAATCTGGAACGTGATCTCTCAGTCCCTTACCTTAAAGTTTTTACAATAAGATGGTTGAAGAGAGACCGGCTACAACTTTCAATCTCAGGAAGAGGGTCACAAACCTTGGCTAGGAAAGCACCTCTACAGTTCCAAACCTGAGCATGTCTTCAGAGATATGGGCCCAAATATTGGGTCAACCAGTAAGGAGGGATGTTCCATGTGTTGGAAAAATCATGAGGTATCCAAAAAAGCAGACTATTCTCGGAGTTTTACTAAGCTCAAGGAAGTAATCCTTTACCTCTGGCCAAGGGAGGGTGCTGACTTCAAATAATGAATATTTAGTGCCCATCACCATCAACTCTACTTTCCCACTTCAGTTTATAAGCACTTATTCAGCATCTCAGTATCATGAAATGGAAGAACATTTCAGAATTTTGTTTTAATTAATTTAAAGCATTAGTTACTCTTACGAACATTTAAAAATATCTAAATGTAGTCCTAAGTTCTTCATTTATATATCAAAGGGCTGAAAAGATCTCACTTTATGAAATAACCTCTAACATAAATAAGGAGATATATAAATGGGCAATAGAGGGGGCATAAATTGATTCATTTTGAGCAAATGGTAGATGGAGCTACATATAATAAGGTTTTAGCTGAAGCTCCTGTTGTTAACCAAATTAAGGAGAGACCCTAGTTATTTCCTAATTAACCAAAGCAAGAAAGTGGGATGCTGCTGCTCAGAATAGAGATAATGAGAAAACAATTGAGAAAACTGAAATTTCCAAGACACTCAATAGTGCTTTGGTGATCAGGGCAGATGAGGATTTGACTCAATACCATATAAGCGTCAATATCACACAGGAATTCAGGAAAGACTGGCAGAAAAGCCTAAGTGCAGGTTTCTGAAAAACTAGTGGGGGGTGGGTAGTAAAGATGATGTTGTGGGAAAGATAAAACAATGTAAATTCTGTTGTAGTAAAGGGAAAGCTCTTTAGGATTCAGAGGGTTAAAAGCCACTTGGTGAAGGTTAGGAGACTAAGAGTCTAGGGATACCAGTTTTTTCTGGTCCTCTCAAGGGCACATCAGGCTTGGTGGCCACAAGGTTACTTTGATGAAGATAGGTGGGCAGCAGAAGGGATGAGAAACCAAGGGCAGAGGGCCTGGGTAATGAATGGAATTGAATGATAAATCAGAGTTTTCTATAACTTAAGCCACTTTACAAATGTGTCAGTTGGGTCCTTTAGACAGCAGAGGCAGAGGTGAGATTGGGAATGAAAAAGATGTGTTGGCCTGTAACACACATGAAAAGAAAAGGGAGGTGACAGGATTGGGCAGAGGAAGCCATTGGACCACGCATCTCTAACAAAGTCTCTACTAGCCAAATCGTGAGCTCCTGAGCAAAGGTTGCCCGTTAGAAAGTCCTCTGTTGGGTATAATTGGTAAGGCTCTTTTACCACAGCCTTGTGTAGTCACTGGCTGGAACCACCCCTCTTTAAGAGCATGATCTCAGCTCAAAATGTGAGACAGTTATGAAGGGGCCTGTCAGGTAGCCACATTCCTCACAGCTGATCCAGGATTTCAGTGAACCACTTACTCTGAGGGGAAACTTAGAAGGAAGATGGTGGGACTAATACAGTTCCTGTTGGTGCATTTGGTCTCAGGGCTGCAAATGGTCCTTACTGTCTCCCTTCTCCAACAACCGTCTTAAATTCTCTTTACCTTTAGCTATTATCTCTGCTGGGGTATCTAGTTTATCTCCTGGTGTGATCAAACTTTCATTCCTGAGGAGCTTATGCCCTTGGTAACCATACTCTTCTCAGGCTAGCATTGCTGCATTCATCCATTTAGCGTCACAATTAGGTAAGTATTATGAACTGAATGTGTCCTCCCCAAATTCATGTTGAAGCCCTAACCCCCAATGTGATGGTATTTAGAAGTGGGGTCTTTGGAAGGTAATGAGGTCATGGGTGTGGGGCCCTTATAATGGGATTAGTGCCCTTATAAGAAGAGGCATCAGAGAGCTTGTTCCCTTTCCACCATGTGAGGACATAGCAAGAAGAAGGCTGTCTACAAGCCAGGAAGAGGGAATCTCACCAGGAACCAATCAGCCAGTGCTGAACTCAACTTCCGAGGCTCCAGAACTGTAAGAAATAAATGTCTATTGTTTAAGCCACCCAGTTGATGGTATTTTGTTATAGCAACACAAACTAAGACAGCAGGGGAATACCAAGAGGTACCCAAGTGTACATATTCCTCCCTGCCTCTATTGAGTAAAAGGAACATTTTTAAAAACTTTTTTAAATTATAAAAAATTTATTTTTTTTACAGTAGGTCCTTGTTGGTTATCTATTTTAAATATAGCAGTGTGTACATGTCAGTCCCAAACTCCCAATCTATCCCTCCCCACTACCCTTTCGCCTGGTAACCATAAATTCATTCTGTAAGTCTGTCTTTTTCTGTTTTGTAAATAAGTTCATTTGTGTCATTTTTTTTAGATTCTGTATATAAGCAATATCATATGATATTTGTTTTTCTCTGACTTACTTCACTGAGTATGATAATCCCCAGGTCCATCCATGTTGCTGCAAATGGCATTATTTAATTCTTTTTAATGGCTGAGTAACATTCCATTATATACGTACACACACACACACACACACACACACACACACACATCTTCTTTATCCATTCATCTGTCAATGGACATTTAGGTTGTTTCCATGTCTTGGCTATTGTAAACAGTGCTGCAATGAACACTGGGGTGCATGTATCCTTTCAAACCATGTTTTTCTCTGGATAAATGCCCAGGAGTGGGATTGCTGGATCATACGGTAGCTCTATTTTCAGTTTTTTAAGGAACCCCCATACTGTTCTACATAGTGGCTGTACCAATTTACATTCACACCAACAGCGTAGGAGGGTTCCCTTTTCTCCACACCTTCCCTAGCATTTATTGTCTGTAGATAAAAGCAACATTATTTCATTCTGTTGATCATGATCAATTAATCCTACCAAGGAGACACCTCTTCTTGCCTGCTCATCCATGAGCATAAAAAGTCCAAAGTGCTCAGGTATTAGCTGTACCTTGTAGTGCAATGGGATTCTTGCTGAGCTCCCTGGCAAGAGTGCATTGTCTTTGTTGAACAGAAACTCTAGTCCCACAAAGCTGGGAATTATGAGGATGAAAAGCACAAAGTCCTCTAGTGGGTCACTGGAACCATTATAAGTAGAGCCATTCCTGCTTTCACCCTTTAGGTCCAGGGCCTATGTAATCTTCCTATTGGGGATACAGTGCCAAAAAGAGGCATGGCATCCTATCTGAGTATTGCCTCTGAGCTGGTGCTTCAGTTCACATTCAGAAGACCATTCCAATATTTTCACAGGCCAGCAGATTTGGGGTGGTACAGGATGTGATATAATCAATGGATCCTATGAACATGGACCCACTCTGTTACTTCTTCTGCTGTGAAGTATGCCTATTGGCCAGATGCTTTGTTGTGTGAGATTCCATGACTGTGGATCAGGTACTTTGTATATCCATGGTGATGGCTGAGGCTCTGTGGGATGGAAGGGCAAATTCACCTGGGATAAATATCTATTCTTATGAGAAGAAATCAATAACCTTTTCTAGGATGGCAGTGCCCACTTTGGTTAACTTGTTAACAAGTGTCCAATTGGTCTCCTTAGGGAATAGTGCCAAATTAGGGGATCAGCTTTATTTTACTGGCAAGTTGAACATCAGAACTACTGAGGTGATATGACCCTTGATAAGTGGAAACCTATGCTAATGGGTCCAAGTATAAATTCTTTCTCTGCCACCATGGTCATGTCATTTACATTCCCATCATACCAGCATTGGGTAGCTGCTGAAAAAAGCTAACTAATAGCAACTGGCTGAGTTATTTTATCTGATTGTTTAGTGTCTCTTCTAAAGTGAATGCTTTATGGTGGTCATAAATATGTTATGAAAAATTTAAATTTTGTGCCCATTCCTATATGTCTATCTACATGCATCTGTTCTAGACTTCCTTTTCTTTGATCTTAGTCTTTTTCCTACATATTTTATCACCTTGGGCCACTTCACCTTTCACACAAAATAGACGCCAGATGTACTCTCCAAAGCTTTGCCCTTTGGGAGGATTTTCTAATTCCACTGTGTAGGCCATCCCTGAGTGAGATACCTATCTTTTTTTGGCTTGTATCCATAGACTGAGCAAACCCGTCCATGAGTCAAGTTCAGAATCTTCCCTCCTTTTTTTTTTTTGATTTTTTGAATTTTATTTATTTTATACAGCAGGTTCTTATTAGTTATCTATTTTATACATATTAGTGTATATATGTCAATCCCAATCTCCCAGTTTGTCCCACCACCCCCACCCCATCACTTTCCCCTCTTGGTGTCCATAAGTTTGTTCTCTACATATGTGTCTCCATTTCTGCCCTGCAAATTGGTTCATCTGTACCATTTTTCTAGGTTCCACATATATGTGTTAATATACGATATTTGTTTTTCTTTCCCTCCTTCTTTAACTTGATGTCATCAGTTTGAGAGCAGCTGGAGGAGTGCTGGTATAGCAGTGGTGGGTGACATGGAGATCTGGGCTATCTGCTCATGAGCTTGTTTGTGCCCTGGTTCTGTGTGTGCTTGGTCCAAAATGTGCCATTTCTGCATTGCTATATATCACTACTAAGGCTATTAGGTTTTATAACTTGGAGAGTCCTGATAGGATCCAGGACACTTCTGGATGCATGGGCACTTGGTATCCCATAGTCAAGCACTCATTTATATAAAATCTGAGGGATATGCCAAGAGGTGTTTGTCAAAAGATGGGCAATTCTCTGCTACAGATGGCTTATCCTTGCTGTAAAACTCTCAGAGCCTCTGTTGTGAATGTATGTGGTTGCCCATTCCATGTAAGTGCAAACTGTGTCTGGCCTTCTTTCTTAATTGGGATAGAAAAGAACCCATTTTCAAATCAGTAGTTGAATGTCATGTAACTGCTCTAGCAGTGATTCCACAACCAGCGTGGAAATATTTATCGAACTTTCAGGAGTCTATAGTCATTATCTAGGGCCCATCTGTGTCCATCCATGTCTTCAGGAGACATATAAGGGAATAAAATAGGGATATGAAAAGAATGACAACCCTTGCATACTTTACCTTTTAAATTCTGACACTAATCTTTACCTTCCCTACTGCCATGAAATGTGATATTGTTCTTGATATTGGCCAGGAAGTTGGGAGGAGTTTCAGAAGCTTCCATTTGGCTTGTGGGGAACAGCTGTAACAGTGGGACAGACCAAAGACCAATAAGACAGTAACTTCAACTGCCAAGTATATCAATTTCAATGATATCACAGGTAACTAGGGAAATGACTACCAAGTGGGTCCATGGATCCAGTAAATTTATCGTAAACTGAACTTTGGCCAGGACTCTACTTACTTACTGCCTATCTCCTTTATACCCCCATTTTATCTGGGAACCATGACAGTGCTTCAGGTCTTTGGGTATCAAAGACATTTTGACATTCATAGGCCACAAAGCCTGAGTTATCAGAGTGTTCTCTTTTCCACAGTGTGTAGTTACTAAAGTAACATTGGTCTCTTTAGGAAAAGACTAGGGGAATTATTTCAGTATATACTTGTTGTGATGTTTCAGGGTCCTTTGTCCTGGTGATCTGGCCCCTACTTTAGTCATTATTTGGGTCTGAAATCTGGCTTAAGTCTGGAAATTTGGCAAGGAGTTCTAAACTTTTATTGGGGTGATCATTCTTAGCTTTCTAATCATCCATTCTTCCTTTCTTTTGATTATATATTTTTCAAGCAGTACCTCCACTGGCCACCCATCCATTTTTCCTCTATGGAATTATATCCTATTAGCCATTTCCATAGCCTTCTATGGGTCAAGCCCCCTTGGCTGTCACTATGAGGTTGCTTATTGTTGTGATAATTGAAATCCCCTGCCTTCTGGAGGTTAAGCATGTGGCTGACTAGCCTGTATTGCTTTGGGACCCGTTCTTCCACATCGCTATCCCTGAGCCAAGCTCTGGGACAACTTCTCGTACTGTCAACCCTGGCCAAACTGCTATGTGATGCTGGTGTCTCCTTACTAGCCCATTGCTGATGGTCTTGGTGAATAGTATGCCCTCTTAGTCTTCTCATGCAACGTCATTTTCTGTTGGGGCTTTTGGTCTCATATATTCATTTCAGCAATGTCCACTTTCCTGAGCCTTCTACTTCTTCCTTTAATGTTTACTTTTTATCGTGGTGAGGACACTTAACATGAGACCTACCTTCTTAATAAATTCTTAAGTGCACAATACAGTACTGTTAACTATAGGCATACTATTGTATAGTGGATTTGAGCCTTTTACTTTTCTCCACAATCTGCACGGAAGCTCAGTGGTAGCAGCTTGACCCAGTACGAATCATCATTTTCTCCAGACTTCTAGGTGACATTCTAACAGTGATTTATACCATCCCTTGGGGTTCTTGTCAAGGTGTAAATCTCATATCCTGAGAGAGTGCTTCCTGAGTCAATAAACTCTTTCTTATCCCAGGCTTATGTTCCAGCCCCTTTGATCAAGCTTTCTTAAAATACAAGCTGACTTTTACTTTCTTGGCCCTTGTCAGTATAATTTGGTTAGTTCTTTGAAGATATCATTCCTTTCCTTCCTTATCAGGTCCTGCATATCTCCAGCGGTATTAACTTACCCTGTGCTATTGATCTGGCAGCTAGGACAGGAAGTGACAGTAGACTCTGAGAAGTCCATCTGTTGCCTGCTTAGTAACAGGTCTCTGACATGTCTTTACACATGAAGGGATTACTAGCTCTTGATAAGGAGAAGGGGCAGCTCTGTAAGTTCTGAGGGTACAGAGACGTATGGTGAGCCAAAGCTTTCAGGTATAGGCATTTAACTGTCCTTGTCCCATGTGTCCCAGGCTTTCCCAACAGACCCGCTTCTTGGCCAAACATTCTATCTTAAAGCTCTGTACTTGTACTATTAAATTCTGAGTTTGGTTTTCCTTCTGCTCTCCCACAGTGCGGGATAAGGCCTCTTTGAAATCTAACGGCGTTCCCTCTGGCCCTCAACCTTACATTTCGTTGCCCTCACTTTTCATTATCCTTTTGTAGGGCTTTAATGCAACTTAATAATGAGTTAATTCTGTTGTCAAAATATGAAATACAGTTGACCCAAACATGGGGGTGTTAGGAGCACTGACTCCCATGCAGTTGAAAATCTGCATACAACTTTACGGTTGGCTCTCTGAATTCATGGTTCCAGATCCACAGGTTTAACCAACCACAGATCGTGTAGTACTGTAGAACCTATTTATTGAAAAAAAAAATTCCATGTTTAAGTGGACCTACACAGTTTAAACCTGTGTTGTTCAAGGGTCAACTATACTCTCCTTCCTCTCTTTTTAGATTTAGAAAGGTTTTATTATATGCTGAAAATAAGAAAAATTAATTTCCTTGACTAACTCTGCTCATGAAATACTGCAAAGGATCCTAGAAAGCTTTCTAATATAATTTCATTCATTAATAAAAATTGTATATATTTAAGGTGTACAACATGATGTGATATACATAGTGAAATGATTACTACAATCAAGCTAATTAACACACCTCCTCAAAATAGTTATTTTTTGGGTGTGTGATGGGTGCATCTGAAATCTATCCTCAGCGTATTTTCAGTGTTTAATACAGTAGTATTAAGTACAGTCAACATGCCTGTACCTTAGATCTCTAGACTTACTCATCCTACAAAACTGCAAATTTTACCCTTTGACCAACATCTTCCCATCCTCCCCACCTCCTACCCATGGCCCCTGGTAACTGTTCTACTCTCTGCTTCTATGAGTTCTACTTTAAATTTTTTTCTTTTAATTATATTTATTTATTGTGGAGAACACTGCAGGTTTTGAGTTGTACTTAAAATATGTAAGTTTCAAGTGTACAACATAGTGATTCGATATTTTTATACATTATGAAATGATCATCACAATAAGAGCAGTTACATCCATCATCATACACAGTTGTTACAATATTATTGACTATGTTCTCTATGTGTACATTACATCCTGTGACTTAATTATCTAATAGTTGGGAAGTTTGTACCTCTTAATCTCCTTCATTTTTTTTTTACCCATCTCCCTTACCCTCCTCCCCTCTGGCAGCTACCAGTTTGTTCTCTGTGAGTTTGTTTTGTTTGTTCATTTGTTTTGTTTTTTAGATTCCATATATGAGTGAAATCATACAGTATTTGTCTTTGTCTGACTTATTTCACTTAGCATAAAACCCTCAAGGTACATCCATGTTGCTGTAAATGACAAGATTTTATTCCATTGTGTGTGTGTGTGTATATATATTCCATTCCATTCCATTGTGTGTGTGTGTGTGTGTGTATATATATATATATACTACATCTCATTTATCCATTCATCTATGGATGGACACTTAGGTTGCTTCCATATCTTGGCTACTGTAAATAGTGCTGTGATGAACATAGGAGTGCATATATCTTTTTGAATGAATGTTTTCCTTTTCTTCATGTAAATACCCAGAAATGGAATTGCTGGATTGTATGGTAGTTCCATTTTTAGTTTTTTAAGGAAACTCCATACTATTTTCCATAGTGGTTGCACAGAGTTACAACCTCACCAATAGTTAAAGAGGGTTCCCTTTTCTCCATATCCTTGCCAGTGCTGTTGTTTCTTGACTTCTTGATAATAGACATTCTGAGAGGTGTGAGGTGATATCTCATCATGGTTTTGATTTTCATTTCCCTGATGATTAGTGATATTGAGCACCTTTTTATGTACTTGTTGGCCATCGGTATGTCTTCTTTGGAAAATTATCTATTCAGGTCCTCTGCTCATTTTAAAAATCAGGTTATTTGTTTTCTTGCTATTGAGTTGTTTGAGTTTCCTATATATTTTGGATATTAACCTCTTATGAGAAGTATGGTTTGCAAATATTTCTTCCCATTTTGTATATTTCTCTTCACTCTGTTTATTGTTTCCTATGCTGTGCAGAAGCTTTCTAGTTTGATGCAATCCCATTTGTCTATTTTTGCTTTTGTTACTTGTGCTTTTGGTGCCATATCCAAAAAATCATTGCCAAGACCAATGTCAAGAAAAATTTTCACTATGTTTTCTTCTAATGGTTTTAAGTCCTATATTTAGTCTTTAATCCATTTCTCTTTGAGGTGGTTTTTGTATATGGAGTGATATAAAAGTCCAGTTTCAGTGTTCTGTATGTGGAAAACCAGTTTTCCCCAAACCATTAAGAGACTGTCCTTTCCCCATTGTGTGTTCTTGGCACTTTTGTCAAAGATCAATTGTCCATAAATGTGTGGATTTATTTCTTGGTTCTCTCCTCTGTTTCTTTGGTCTATATGTCTGTTTTTATGCCAGTACCATGCTATTTTGATAACAATAGCTTTGTAGTATATTTTGAAAGCAGGTAGTGTAATGCATCCAACTTTTTAAAAATTTGCTTAAGTTGGTTGGGCTATTGGTAGTCTCTTGTGGTTCCATATTAATTTGATTTTTTTCCCTACTTCTGTGAGAAATGTCATTGGAATTTTGATAGGGATTGCATTTAGTCTGCAGATTACTTTGGGCAATATGGACATTTTAACAATATTAATTCTTCCAATCCATGAACTTGGAATATCTTTCCATTTGTTTGTCTTCACTTTGTTTTACCAATGTTATACAGTTTTAAGTATAAAGATCTTTTACTACCTTCATTCAGTATATCCCTAAGTTTTTTTCTTTTTGATGTTATTATAAATGGGACTCTTTTCTTTATATTTTTTGGATGGTTTGCTATTAGTTTATAGAAACAACTGATTTCTGTATGTTGATTTTATATCTATTTTTCACTGAGATATAATTAACATATAGCATTATAATAGTTTTAGGTTTACCATTTAGTGCTTTGATATATGTATATATTGTGAAATGATTACCAGAATAAGTTTACACATAGTTACAAATTATTTTCCTTGTGATGAGGGCTTTGAAGATCTACTCTCTTAGCAACTTTCAAATTACAGTACAGTATTGTTAACTAGAATTCCCATGCTGTACATTACACCCCCAGGCTGTGTTTATTTTAAACTAGAAGTTTGTATTTTTTTAACATTTTTATTGGGGTATAATTGCTTTACAATGGTGTGTTAGTTTCTGCTTTACAACAAAGTGAATCAGTTATACATATACATATGTTCCCATATCTCTTCCCTCTTGCGTCTCCCTCCCTCCCACCCTCCCTATCCCACCCCTCCAGGGGGTCACAAAGCACCGAGCTGATCTCCCTGTGCTATGCGGCTGCTTCCCACTAGCTATCTACCTTACGTTTGGTAGTGTATATATGTCCATGCCTCTCTCTCGCTTTGTCACAGCTCACCCTTCCCCCTCCCCATATCCTCAAGTCCGTTCTCTAGTAGGTCTGTGTCTTTATTCCTGTCTTACTCCTAGGTTCTTCATGACTTTTTTTTCTTAAATTCCATATATATGTGTTAGCATACGGTATTTGTCTTTCTCTTTCTGACTTCCTTCACTCTGTATGACAGACTCTAGGTCTATCCACCTCATTACAAACAGCTCAATTTCATTTCTTTTTATGGCTGAGTAATATTCCATTGTATATATGTGCCACATCTTCTTTATCCATTCATCTGATGATGGGCACTTAGGTTGTTTCCATCTCCGGGCTATTGTAAATAGAGCTGCAATGGACATCTGATACATGACTCTTTTTGAATTATGGTTTTCTCAGGGTATATGCCCAGTAGTGGGATTGCTGGGTCATATGGTAGTTCTGTTTGTAGTTTTTTAAGGAACCTCCATACTGTTCTCCATAGTGGCTGTACCAATTCACATTCCCACCATCAGTGCAAGAGTGTTCCCTTTTCTCCACACCCTCTCCAGCATTTACTGTTTCTAGATTTTTTGACGATGGCCATTCTGACCAGTGTGAGATGATATCTCATTGTAGTTTTGATTTGCATTTCTCTAATGATTAATGATGTTGAGCATTCTTTCATGTGTTTGTTGGCAATCTGTGTATCTTCTTTGGAGATATGTCTATTTAGGTCTTCTGCCCATTTTTGGATTGGGTTGTTTGTTTTTTCGTTATTGAGCTGCATGAGCTGCTTGTAAATTTTGGAGATTAATCCTTTGTCAGTTGCTTCATTTGCAAATATTTTCTCCCATTCTGAGGGTTGTCTTTTGGTCTTGTTTATGGTTTCCTTTGCTGTGCAAAAGCTTTGAAGTTTCATTAGGTCCCATTTGTTTATTTTTGTTTTTATTTCCATTTCTCTAGGCGGTGGGTCAAAAAGCATCTTGCTGTGATTTATGTCATAGAGTGTTCTGCCTATGTTTTCCTCTTAAGAGTTTGATAGTTTCTGGCCTTACATTTAGGTCTTTAATCCATTTTGAGTTTATTTTTGTGTATGGTGTTAGGGAGTGATCTAATCTCATATTTTTACATGTACCTGTCCAGTTTTCCCAGCACCACTTATCGAAGAGGCTGTCCTTTCTCCACTGTACATTCCTGCCTCCTTTATCAAAGATAAGGTGACCATATGTGCGTGGGTTTATCTCTGGGCTTTCTACCCCCAGAGATAAACCATCTCCTCTTTAAACTGTGATACAGCAATTTAATTGTTTCTGAATGGAACATAGAGAGATAACTGAAAGACATCGATATTTACAGTCTCAAGTTAGCATCAGTCTGACAAAGCATAATGGAAGAATAAACTACCCATCCATACAAGAGAATACTGAAGTTTTGTGCAGTAAAGGGTCTATCAACAAAGGCAATTTTTGAGGGGATTGAGTATTTAGATTGTGATTTCAATTCTGCTAAAGTGTTTTGAAATACCCTCTGTGCTATGGCTACAGGATTTATTGAGTACAGGAGATACAACTAGTAACCAGTTACAATTCTGAGCCTAGGACACTGATATAACTCAACTAGAAGTGATGTCAGATGTAATGTCTTACCATCTCCTGTGGCATTTAAGGAATAAAAATGGTTTGTTAAACCTCTACGGAAACAATGGAAGGACCAGCAATGTTCACCATATGGTTGATTCTATATGATATGAGCAGGCTCAATGCTTAACTTAGTTTCATCTTGATCTGATCTGAATTACCTGAGTGACCAGAGGTCATCTCTTCTAACACCCTCATTTTAAAGAGTGGGAAAGAAGAAATGAGGTTAACTTGTTAAAGCAACCTATTTTTGCCTTTAATGAACTGAACCTTAGGTCAGGGTTTTCCTGATTTGTAGCCCATTTCTCTACACTGGATAAAATTGCTCCCAGCTCCACTTTTCACCACATCTGTTATGTGTTGAAATTGTGTCCCCTCAAAATTTGAATTCCTAACTCCCTGTACTTATGAATGTGACCTTATTTGGGAATAGAGTCATTGAAGATGTAATTACTTAAGATGAGATCATACCAATATAGGGGGGATCCTTAACCATATGACTGGTATCCTTATAAGAAGAAGGAAAGTTAGACATAAACACAAAGGGAAGATAGCCATATGAAGACAGAGGCAGAGATTAGAGTTATGCTGCTGCAAACCAAGGAACACCTGAGGCTCCCAGTAGCTGGACCAGGAAAGGAAGTTTTAGAAGGAGCGTGGCCCTGCCAACACCTTGATACCAGATTTCTAGCCTCCAGAATGGCAAAAGAGTTAATTTCTGTTGTTTTAAGTGTGTGGCGCTTTGTTACAGCAGCCCTAGGAAACTAATACAACATGTAAAAATTAATTTTGTGGCCTTGTATGAATGTGCCATGTTTATGCCAGAGCTGGTAGCCAGATTTCAGCACTATAGACAGCAGGTAATTTGGAATTAGTGTTGGGTTTAATTGGTTGAACCAGAAGGTCTGGTGCTTTCATAAACTGTGCCTCTGAAATCTTCATGTTAGAAATTTTTAGCCTCTTAATATTAATACATACTTTTAAGTGCTTATATAATGAATTCTATTGGATTACAATAAAATGTGGACACAGCTTGGTGGGTATACATATTGGCTCAATGTCTGAAAAGGTCTGATTACTCCAGATTGCCTAATAGCCATGCATTTCACTATTGTTCACACTCTAAGAGCTGCCAACGAGGATGTACTCTTCTATAATTATCATGACTCTTGTTGGAGTTAAGTCTCCACTTCTATTTTAATAGCAATATAACAAAATGATTATAAAAGGTGTACCTTTGTATGACTGGCCAGGTGGACTCCAATGTAGTGAAGCCAACTGCAGTTTAACCCAGTTTATCTAATGAGTGTCTCCCGTGCTTCTGTGTTCACAGTAGAATGGGGAATAGCACAGACATTGCCTTCCCTGTAAGTATATGACTTAACCTGGGAAGTAGGTTCATCATTAGAATAATTTCTGTTTAATTACAATGGTGACGAATGCTATGAGGATAAGCACAAGTTGGGGTGGGGGGTTACATATAACCTGAGTTGGTTGGGGGAGAAAGACAGTCAGAAAGGCATCTGAGGAATTGACACAAACTCTGTTTCTGAAGAATGAGTAGGAAGCTCACAGCCCTCATCCCATCCATCAGTAAATCCTGTGAGCTCTCCTTCAAACAATAGCTTTAATCCAGTTATTTCATTGCCTGTATTGCTAATACTGTGATGGCCATTCCAATACCACCACCTCAGCACCTGGACTATTTTAATGTGCTCCTAACTGTCTATTGCTTCCATCCTTGTCCCCTTACACTCTAACTCTGGCTGTTGTGGTAAGAATATTCTTTAAAACTATGATTCAGATCATGTCAGTCATCTCTCCAACAACTCCTATGATTTCCCAGCTGGAGTAAAATCCAGAATGCTTTATGGTGGCTGATGGTCGATAAGCCACCTTTCTGACCCTGTCGCCTACTGCCCTCTGCCCCCCCTTACTCTGCTTCAGCCACACTGGCCTCCTTGCTGTAGCTCAATAGCCACTGAGAGGTTTGATTTTTTTGGTTTTTTTTTGGCCTGGAACGCTGTTACCAATACAGCTGATTGGCTCACTCATGCATTTCATGTCTCTGTCATTTGTGACCTTTTTAGAAGGTCTTCCCTTGGTCATTCAGTAAAAAAATGACAACTTCCTCCTTTCCCTCAGTCATTCCCTGCCCCTCTTACCTTGTCTTATTTTCTTCTATAGAATTGGGCACCATCTGATAAACTTTCACTTTGTTGCATGATGAGAGGCGGTGGTAGGATAGGGGTGACTGGGATGATACTGTACAGGCAGTCGTACAATGTGGAAAGGAACTTCACTTGTTGAAGGAGTTGAAAGGCCACTGTGAAGGGAGAGCACTGAGACAAGGGCAAATGGCAAAGGAAAAGGAGGGGCAGGCAGGACCAAATTTGGTGGGCTACAGAGGGCAGATTAGGATGAGGGCCCAAAGCCTAAGAGAAACGGGTAGCCACTGAAAGTTTTAAATGGGGGACTGATGATACATGTCCATACTACAAAGACCATTGTTGATGGTATGTAGAGAGTGTTTGGGAAATGACAAGTTTGCAGCAGCCCATTGCAGTGATCTGGATGGAAGGTGATGTGTCTTAGATCATAATGTGGGCATGGGGGTGTAGAGGCAGAGGGATGGTGGACAAGGTAGGAGACATTTGGGGAAACTATCAAGACTTCCTCTAAGGGGACAAGGGTGGTAGGCTGGCTCTTGCTGAGCCTGGGATCTTGAGACAGAGTAGGTTTATGGGCATTGACACTAGGGGCTGGGAGAGCAGACCATGAATTCTATTTTATTGATAGATACATTGTCTTTATACCAGAACTCTTCTCACAGCCAGACCCATTTAGGTAATCACTTAGTTAACATTTCTACTCACCTATTTATAGGCAGCTCAAAGCTTAGCATGTAGCCTGGACATGGTGTTTGAACTTGTGGAAAAGATCTTCTAAGGAGAAGTGTGAGAAGTAAACACATGAGAGCCTGGGACTGACCCCTGAGACATTCTAACTTGTAACAGAAATCAGGTGGAAAAGAAAAATCCCCAGAAGATGACTCTCCTCCCCTTGGAGATTCACTCTGGTCAGGTTTTGACAGATGAAGAAACAGATGCAAAGAGCAGGGAGGCAACTTGCCTGATCTCATGGGTAGTTGGGCAGTGAGATTAAGCAGTCTTTCTGGATTGGGGTAGGGTAGAAAGTAAATAAGCCAAAATAAGAGGTTTTTGAACTTTTAGGAGAGTGCTTAGATCTTATTACCACTACCTCCTTGGACAAAGGGTCTTGGATATGTCCCTAGCTTCTTCCATATGAAATCTATGTCCACCCCCATTTAGAAGTATCTAGAAAAGGTACTTCCATTTATCTTTTTCAGAAACCTCCCCTCCCTATCCTTGTGACATTAAAAAATTACTATGAGTTATTAGGCTCTTTTAATTTTTAAATTCATTCTCCCTCCCTCCGTCTCTCTGATTTCTCCTTTTCTTAGATAGGGATGTATATTTGTGTGTCTGCACCTCTTAACACTGTGAATATACAATAAATTGTTGATAGACATGTGTTTAAATAGAATATGCAGAATGTGACAAAAGTGCATTTTTAAAAGTTTAATCCTACAGACTTTTCAGTATGTTCTAAGGAGAGCTGTAATTCTCACTGTTCTGGATAAAGAATAGATTCAGATCATTAGCATTCTTCTCCTCACAGGAGGAGCAAGTTTTGCAATAAGTTATGCTCATCAGAGCTCCCATAGACCCTTAAGAATAAGGCTCGCTGAGCCATTGAAAGCTGCTTCTACCAACTTTATAAGGGACCTAGGACCTAGTTAGGACAAACTGCTAACCATGAATGTAAACCCTATAAGGGACCCACCAGATCAATGTTAGTAGAGTCCCTAAATCTCCTCAAAAGAACCTTGTTATCGCTCTTCTTTAGAGTTACCACAGAATTATAAGTTAGTACTTCAATGCCCTTTACAAAGAGTTTACGTCCCTTGCTCTTCCCCACAAAAAACATTTTAGTCAAAATGTACTTGAGCTCCAATCACTTGGTGAAAAAACAGGTCACTGCTAGTCATGTTTAGCATTCTTCTTTCTTCCCCTTTGGGAGAGAATCTGCCTTCAGACTATTTTTCACACAGAATAAGGATTAGTGCTCCTTTATCAATGTTGTCCATATTCCCACTCAGTATAATTTATCATCACTGCTAGAAGGTGCTCCTCAAAGACTGAGGTATAGAGCTGTAAAAAAAAAAAAAAAAAAAAAATCAAGCTCCCCAAAGCCAGGGAAAATTGAAATGTCACTCTTTACAAGGAGTTTTAGGAGGGAGACTAAGCATTTACTTCAATACAGACCATCCATTCTAGGGCCTAGTTGAGGAACTTTCAAAATCAATTTAAAATCTTTTCTTTATACTTTCACATCCCCTCAATATCATCTTTTTTTTTTTCTTTTTCTTTTTCATGCAATTGCCTTGGCCAGGCAACTCAGGCCGGGGCGGGGTGGGCCTGGGGAGGGTTGGAGGGAGGCTGGTGGTTGATTTGTTGTCCCTTCTGCAGCTCCGCACACCAGCCCAGTTGCCAGCCTCGAGGCCTGCCCCAGACGCATTGAGCCTGCCTGCTGTTTGGTAGACATTTCCCTTTATTTGTGGGCCTTGTGCTGCTCTAATAACCCTCCTCAAGGCCAAATTAGATTTATATGGAAGGGGAAGTCAGCTAGAGGCTTCAGAATGACTATGCTAATTAGAAACCAAAGTATAAACAACAGCTCCACATGGATGTATTAAATAGGCCAGCATTCTCCACAGCAAATCAAATTAAGAGAAATCCCATTATCTGCTCAGGGCTTCTGCGTTTTTTTCTGACCGCCTGCTTTCGTGTTTGAACAGAACAAGCGTACGCATATATTTCATTTGCGGTCTGGTTCTAAACTACAATCTCTTTCACCCTTATCCCAAATTACAATGCTACCAAGTCATTATTAACAATTAAACTAATTTTTTATCCACTGTAAGTTTATGTATCACCCTCTAAAGATTTTAGGTTTCAATGCAGCCTCAAATATTTCATTTATTTTCACCAGCTTGGCTTCAGTGTAAACTGCCTATCTAATATCTGCTACAGGAAATGAATGTACCATCCCTTAATCTCTAACCTTGTGCAGTCAGGCTCATTCTGCAAGGGAATGTAAAACAAAAGAAGCCTGTCTCCTTTAAAATGAACCAGTACTAGTCCTCAAGAAGCTCTTAGGAGCTTAGTATTACAGGTGGCAAAGCAGGTGGGAAGAGTAGTCACTTTTGCAGTTAAAAGCTGCTGAGCTAGTGATGGGGGAGGCATTGGGAATGAGAGGTTTTCTCAGAGGCTGGGGAAAGAGAAGGCAGGTCTCTGTTAGTCATCTTAAGCGCTTTTTATGCACAAGGCAACCCTAAGAGGCAGGTACACCAAAGCTGCAAGGAGTGGAGAATCATGGCTCCTTTCTTTCAACTTTTTATGTAAATAAGTTTTTCACCACTCATAGCTTTCGTTAGCACGACGTGATAAGTGCGCTCATGATACCGTAGTGAGCATGCTACAAGTCCTTGAGGGAGAAGTAGGATGCTTCAGGAAGACAAGGCCCCAGGAAAAACAGCAGGACTAAGAGATTGGAACGTCAAGGCAGCCAGAACAGCTGTAGTGCTCATTTGGTTGAGTTCTTGGAGGGGAGGACTCATGAAAGTACATTTTCCACCTGACTCCTGGGCCGGGTTCATCATGGTCTTGTCAACTCCTTTCCTGCTCACTGTGAGAACCCTCAATTCCTTTTTCTTTCTTTTGAAAAGAAGTCATACCCCAAATTTGCAAGTCAGAGGCAAACTAATCTATTGTAACCAGAAAAGAATCAAAGCATTGTGGTAAAGAAAGTAGTGGGGAGGGCAAGCACCCTGGCAGCAGCAGACAGGAATTCTGGTCCTCAGGATTACGTAATGGTGGACATCCCTTCACAACAGAACATATATACCACCCTTTTAGGTTTTTCCTGACTACCTTTTTCTCAGGACTGTCTCTTCTTAAGTAAATGTTAAGCCTACTGCTTCTTCTGGGGAGGGATAAGAAGAGTGACTAGAGGAAAGGAATTTCAGATTACAACACGATTCACATTATTTAGGGAAAATAAGGGTCTCTGAGAACTACTCATTCACCTGTCATCTACTATTCCAGTGAAGGTCTTAGCATTAATCTTCTTTTGTGGTTTCTTATGACAAAGACTCTCCCCTTGATCAAAATTTAGTCAGGTTCCTCTGAGCAATCTTTTTGACTAGGTCTTTGCCTTCCCAGCCTGATTGTAGCAAGAATTCCACTAAGTCAGTTTAGAGAGAATCCTGTCACCCTCGATATCTGGTCACCCTCATACCTGATCAAATTCCTCATCCCCTACCCTCCCCCAGGTGATATCTGATCACCTGGCCTGCCTTCAGCAAGAATCCTGTTAAGTCAGTTTAGCAAGAATCCCCTACCCTTGATTTCTCCTCTTGGTAAGTTTCCATCCATCGTACCCTGCACCCCAGCCCCCATGGCCATAAATCTCCAGTTATCTTTGCAGTATTCTGAATTGTGTCCCATCTCTGTCTCTCCCATGGCAACAGTCTTGACACCTGTTGCAAGAGTCCTGAATAAAGTCTTCCTTACCATTTTAAGTATCAGAATAATTTTTGCCTTTGACGCTTGACAGGAATAAAGAGGTGCCCTTTTCTAATAAGAAGCAGTTGAATAAATGAAACATCTGTTCCACATCTTGCTTAAACCAAATTCTCTCTCTGTGGTGTGTGTGTGTAATATATGTATATATACTTATATATATCAGACACACACATATGTATATTAGAAGATTTCTAAAAGAATGTCAAAAGAAATAATGTTAAATACTCTTTATTATCTATTACTACCTTCAGGGTAAAAATTCTGATTTGTTAGCAAGGGTAGAAAATCTTCGTGTTTAGGCCTTTTCCTCCAAGCCCCTTACTTTCCACCCAGCTGTTCCTCTATCTATTTCAACTTTCATCTAAAGATCCAAGGCATGCAAACAGGCTGTATTTAAAAAGTCTCTAGATATGTGCCACCCAACATGGGAACCACTAGTCAAAAATGGCTACTTACATTTAAATTAATTAAAATTAAGTTAAAACTGCCTCAGTCACAGTAGCCACATTTCCAGTGTTCAGTATCCAGCTGTGGCTAGTGGCTACCGTATTTGACAGCACCGATAGAGAGGATTTCCGTTATCCATCATTAGTAGAAAACTCTATAGAATAGCACTGATCTATATAATTCAGACTTGCCAGAACAAAAAGTATAGACAGTTCTCATAGCCAGGCTTACAACAGCATACAGTGTGGAGAATTTTTCAGTATTTCACCAACTTTTACTTTTATTCATTTTTAAGGCTTGTTGTACGGCACACTCTGTGAATCTTGTCTTGGTTCTCCCAGCACAAGTTAATCAACGTCTGCTTCTGTTGCTTACGCAGTTCATTTTTTTTTTGGGGGGGGTTTTCTGTCTGTAAATCTGAAACCTAAGAAGCAGAGTCCATTTCTGAATCTGCAGGAATAAGCAGATGGAGTGAAGGGTCTTGTCTCCATAGCATGAGTGGAAAGTGTCTTGTGAGTTTGGGAAAGCTGAACCTTTAGATAAGGTACAAATCCGTGGCTCTTTCACTTATTATCTGATGTCATATCTCCATTTTACAGATACTGAAACTGAGGCTTAGGAGTTAAAAATACCTGCCTTAGGGTCCTTAGGGTTGCAGTGAGCACTGGTTTAATAAATCACTTAGCACTGTGCTTGGCACGTAAGTACGTAATGTTGGGTATCATTTAATCTAAGTTTTGCATCCTTAATTGTAAAAAAGGTTTTATTGGGATATTGGGAAGGAGATCAAATTAATATTTTATACAAAATACTTTTAAAAACATTATTTTGATGTTCAAAACAAGAATTTATTAGTAATGGAAAAAGGGAGGTATATTTCTAGCTTGAACTTAAATCAGGCTTTGTTTTAAGACTTGTATCCAAGTTGGATACAAAGGATGATACTTTATGGTCAGAAGGATTTGTGTTAAAAAAAAAAAAAAAGAGGAATATATCAAAATTATCCTTTAAGCTTTAGAAAGGAGGCAACGGTAATATCCTTAACATATTAGACACAGAGTCATTGAATAAAGTCTCAGTGATGCCACAGATGTTCCTTCTTTCAATTTTATCAGTTTGCAAAATTCATGAGGTTAATAAGTATTAAGAATCTCATTACTGTACCATATCAGATAGGGATGTGGCTCGAGGGTGTAATTAACTAGTTCTACTGCTGAAACTCCATCAAAAAGCAAGACTGAACTTACCCAGCACTATAAAAATCTCTGTATCTCTCTGCATGCAGCTCTATCTAATGGAAAATATTACATATGGGGTTTCTGAAAGCTCACACTTCAAATCCTGAAGCTCACTGACTTCGCATATAAAGTTACAGCAGGTGGCTATTAGAGTTTGAAAGAGATTCACTGTCAGCAAATGCTATTGGTCTAGATCTCGATATACTGGGCAGTTATATCAATAGCCATATTTTGCTTTTTTTTTTTTTAAATCTTGTATAACTTTGCTGAAGCAATATTAGTTCCAAGTACTTTGCACAGTAGGTGTAACTGTTACCCCTCCTTCCTGTAGAGGTTATAAGTCAATATTGATAGGGTTTAATAGCCGCCTACTCCTTTTCAGGACGAAGTGAAGACGTTTCACTAGCATTCACCTATATTGACTCTACTTACTTCCTGTACTACTAACAACCCTCCCAGCTCAGCCTGGGAGCCTACAGCACCCCCAGTGAGCTGTCATTTACATTATTGCCCTTCTCAAATGTCACTCTGTTTTAATAGATAACTTAATATAAGTTATCTAGAAATTGATGTGGGAGCCCTACTTGTAAGGCGACTGAATGGGGGAAAATCCTACATAGAAATTTAAGCTAAATACTTTGATAGTATATGAGCTATTTGTTCCTCTCTCAAGTTATTCCAAGTACATCAGGCAGAGAAGGTGGGTTTGCAAGATATATTGCTTCCTACCCATGTCTTTTTGCCTCCTAAAGAACTCCTAATTTTCAGGGAGCAGCTAGGGTTCTATCTATGATCTCATAGAGGTTAGGCTCTTATCCCCACTGATAGATCATGATTTGTCTAAACCACTCATGGATATCTATTTTCTCAGACTGATGTAAGTATGAGGAAGGGCAGGGAACATGACTCCGTTTTGGCAAATGAACTATAGGGGAACATTTTCATTTTTATTCAGAAAGGCTCAACAAAGCCTTGGGAGGGACAGGCTTTTGCTCCTTCCTCATCATTTCTGCCTAGAAGTCAAATGAGGTGCATGGAGGTCATCTTGCTATCACAAATTGAAAAGCTTGTGGACAACAATCCAACATTTTAAAGAGGGAGGAATAAAGAGTCTGGGCCCATGACATCAACATTGAGCTTACAATTCTTACTATGTGAGAAGAATAAACCTACGTTTTAAAAGTACCTCTAAGCTGGGTTTTCTTGTAGCAGGAAACATTCCTAGGTAAGTAATACAGTAGCTGATAGGCATTAGCATTCTCAGGCCACATCTTATTCTCCGTGGCCAGAACAGTATTTTTTAGAACTAGTGTTTTCCACCGTGGCTGGGTATCATGAGACAGCAGTCAAACTTTGTCTTAATCATCATATTAGTCAGCTCAGGCTGCCGCTGTAAATTATCATAGACTGTGTGGCTTAAACAACAGAGATTTATTTTCTCACGTTTCTGAAGGCTGGAAGTCTGAGATCAGTGTGTCAGTGTGGTCGTGTGCTCTTCCTGGCTTACAGATGGCCACCTTCTTGCGCCTCATATGTCACAGAGAGAGCTTTGGTACCACTTCTTTTCTTTTTCAAGGGCACTAATCCCTCCATAAGGACCCCACTGCTATGACCTCATCTAAACATAATTATCACCTAAAGGTCTCATCTCTAAATACCATCACATTGGAGGTTAGGGCTTCAACACATGTGTTTGGAGGGGGGCACACTTCAATCCACAGCAGTAGGCATCTCCACTATTTTTACTGCTCAGCTGTCAAAGGACCTTGTATTCATGAGGTATATGTGAAGACTTACATATACATCATTTCAATGATGAGGCTATTCCCTGTGCTGGCTTCACAGGCTTGTTGGGGCTTATATGATAAGAGGGAACCTGGTCATGTTTATCAGGTTTTTTCTCATTCAGTGCATCATCGTACTATGTTGCTTCCTTATGAAGGTCAGTCACCCATCTTTTCTTCCTGGCCTCCTACATTGTCCACTGGGTTCCTTCCTGTTTAGACAGGACTTATTGTCTCTGCTGGGAAAGATGAAGAACTTACTAAATTTACCCAACCTCTTGTCTCTTCTACCAAATCTGTTAATTATAGTTACATAAAAGATTGTAAATGTCAAAGCTTGATTTAAAAATAAATTATAACTAAGTCTTCCATTTTCTGGTTTTTAGATTCCACCCACAGATAATGAATGGCATTTACCTTATTATGTAAATGTTCTTTTAAAACAAATTATTATGAATGGATTCTTTCTGAAGTAGACAGTCCTAGATTATTGAAACATTGCTGTTTTTAGGAGACTTTTCCATGTGTTAAGGTCTAATAGATCCATTAATTTCCTTTTATCTAACTTTTCTGGGTTCTTATAACTATTCTCTCCCTCAGACCTAGTGTTGGAATGTCTCCTTCTGTTGCTAGACCCAGGAAATATTGCATATCTTTTTTTTTTTGGTCCCTCTGTACCCTGTCCATACTCTGAGGAACTCTTAATAGAGTTGGGTGTATTCTACCCTGATTGGGTGGGTCAGCTTGTTCTTATTAGGATCCTTTTAAGTCTAGTCACAGTCAATCTATTACTCATGTGTAAAGGTGTAAATCCAAAATTTTCACTCAGAACTTTAATGCAAAACAACAAAGCAAAACAACAATACATTGTTGTCACTAAAATATCTGTAGAACTGTTACTTACAGAGGTATTTCTTTCTGAAAGCTGGTATAATTTAGAAATTCCAAGGATGATGAAGTTCTCAGTGTGTGTTTAGGTATGAGTCATATTTTGTTCATCCTACTCAGTACGTGGGGGATCCTTTCAATCAGAATGTCTTTAATTTATAAAGCATTATTTGAAGTAATGCATTTATGGAATTAAAAAAAGTCAGATAGTGCTAAAAGACTTAAAAACAATGATCCCTTTCTCTACCCCATACCTCCTATTCCACTAGTGTTCTCTAGAGGGGACCACTGTTAACTCTTAGCTGTTTTATCTGGAATTTACCTATGCATTGATGATTTCCTTCTATTTCTTTATCAGTTGGGATATTGTATCTTATTACGGATGTTGGTTATTTAGTTCAACCTCCTACCCCTGGCCTTAGTCTGCCCATTCCCATGATTTTCTCAACAAAATTATCAGTCAGATCAAGACAGCATTTACAATATAACTATAAAAATATTGTTATCTGCTGAGCCAGGTAGTGTACCATACTCTCTTCCCATAAAATGTTTAGTTTTCTATGTATCTGTTTTTTAAAAAGTTCAAGTGAGCTGTCAAATACCGACAGAGTTTTTTAAATGCCAAAATACAAATGCATCCGTTCCCTTTATTTCCCAGATAACTTCCTCTTGCAGCCTCCATGCTCTGGCACCAACTGGGATTGATTATTCTCTGAGCATGACTTGTGACTCATCTGCGACCTTCCTTTCCTGCTCTCCAGTGTTTGAGCTCCCACTTCCTAAATCATATATCTTACCGTTTTTGTTGTTGTTGCCATCATTGTTTATAACCTTGATTGATGGAATCCATCCTCCAGTAGCATCTGAGAAAAGGTACAGGAAAGGTATATTTTAGTTTTAGACCTGAAAATGTCTTTTTCAACCTGTATTTCTCTGCCTATACAAACCACCCATCAAGTGTGAGGGTAGAACAATCATTGAGTTTTCCTCAGAATTTTAAGGGCATTGTTCTATTGCCTTCAGGCATCTAGTGTTGCTGTTGAAAGTTCTGAAGACACTATGATTCTCATTCCTTTTTTGTAACTTATTCTCCCCTCTGGAAAATTTTAGGATCTTACTCTCTGTGGTGTTTAGTGATTGTAACTAAACATCTGTGTTGTTTAGTGATGTAACTTTGTGTAGCTCTTTTGTATTTTGTGTGCTTTTAAAGCGTAGCTGACTATGCTTATTTTTTTCTCTTGCTGATATTAGAACTAGCATCTTCAAGGATGGCATATCACTTTTGATGTATAAAAACTAAAGAATGAATCTGTGTATACAGTCAATACCACACTCATATCTCAACAAGCATGTACAAACTTGAGATGTTCAAAAGCATTGAGTTTATAATGTACCCCATATCTAAGAATTAAAATAAATTTACTATTAGTTAATTTTCCCTAACAATGAAAAATAATGGTCCATTATGCTCAAATTCCAAAGATTCAACTTGGCAAGTGAAAAATCTTCAATGTGGTTAATGATAGAACAACTTTTAAGCCCAAATCACATTACATTAATATTGTTAATTAGCATGTTATTATTTAGTAGGTTTTAATATCAATTTGTAAATCTGCTTTAGTTTTACAATTACATAAGAAGTTTTGATTCCAATATTTGCTAAATTTCTATAATGTGTAGGACACTGCTTTGGTATCACTAAATACTAAATATATAGCACAGAAATCTCTTTAAGCTTATATTCACTATATTGTAAGTGCTATAGACTGAATGTGTCCTCCCAAAATTCATATATTGAAGCCCAATCCCCAAATGAGAGAGTATTTGGAGGTGGGGACTGTGGGAGGTGATTAGGTCATAAATGGAATTAGTGCCCCCAATAAAAAGACCCCACAGAAGTGTCTGACCCCTTCTGCATGTGAGGACATAGCAAGAAGACAGCCATTTATACCAGGACGTGAGTCCTTACCAGACACTGAATCTGCCACTTCCTTGATCTTGGACTTTCCAGCCTCCAAAACGTTGAGAAACAAATAACTGTTTTGTTAGTAAGCTAGTCAGTCTATGGTGTTCTCTTATAGCAGCCTGAACTAAGACAGTAAGTTTTATGAGGAAGGGATTTATTCTTAGCTAAATTCCTAGGATGTTATATATATGATGCATACATTTAGCATATAAAATGTGAATATGTACATATTTCAATACATAAATTTAAGTTAACTCTGGGTGACTACAAGAATGTTTCCCGTTAATGGAATCCTCTGAAGTTTGAGAAGCATGTTTATTCCTTATACTTCCACAAGTGCTTTCTTCAGACTTCTCATGTTTTCCCTACTGACTCAGTAGAGAAGAACCTTAAAGATTCATTAACATCCTTGTCTTACTCTAATTCTTCTTCTAGGCAAAATTTCCTCATTGATAAAATGAGAGGATATAGATTCATATCAGAAGAGATAGGGCCAAGGGTATGAGAGAAACATGTTCTCAGAGGTTATTTGCATTGGTTATTTAGAAAAGGACAGAAATATCCTGAGTGCAATATCCATTGCAGCTCCCATGGATGACCTGACAGTGCATATTGTTTTCTGGACTTGGAGAACACCAGGGTGTAGAGGAAATATGCCTGCTTTTTTCTCCTACTTCAGCAAGAACAAACTTATGGGTAAGAACTTGGCTCCTACAGAAAAAAAGTCAGTACAAAAATTCCTTCTCTTCTACAGATTTATTTGACCTAATTTCTTATGGATTTTCTTATTTATAGATTCAAGAATTGAGGCCAAAACTTACTTGGTTGCCAGAGAGAACTCTCAGGGCATAATCAGCTCTCAACATATTGCTTTTGTCAGAGAAATAGACACAAAAAGTGACAAATGCAGTCTGGATGATGGATGAAACACAGTATGCTTTTCTTAAAATGGAAAGGACATCTGCTAGTCGCCTATTTGTATGTGCTTCCCTTTACTTCAATGTTTAGAGTACAAAACAGATTCGGGACCTTTGGGAAATGGGGTTCAGGCTATAAGAACCCCTACTGGCTGTCCTCTATACAGTTAATGGCTACGTGGGTGGAGGCCAGCCTCCATTTCACCTTACCATTGTCTGCCAGAGTAGCATGTAATCTATTCCAGGCATCTGCAACTGAAAGCACAACATGCCAATTATTTTTTATTGATCTAAAGCCTTCATAGGTGGGACACTTTGCCAGGGCAGCATATGGAAATTTAGATAAGGGAATGATTGCAGAGACATGGAAAGGGCTTCTTCACTCTTTGGAAAAGAATGTGTAAGCCTTAAAAGAAATGAACAAGCACTTGGTATTCCAGAGCTTAAGAGCGCCGAAGATGAATTATGCAGTCACTGCAATAGAAATTGATTACTAAGCCTTCGATGAGTCACATGCCTTAGGAATTAAGTACTCCAATCTATTATTGTCAGTATCCTGATGGGTCAACCAGGCTGTGAATGGGAATTTGCATTAAATTGATTTGAGTGTTTTTTCTTGAACTAACATCACTCAATCAAGGGACACATTCAGACAGAGAAAGATAAGTCTAACTAAATTTGATTTGGAAAAGCAGAGTAGCAAGGGATGAGCAGGCAGAATCTAAAAGCGCCATAAATCTGGCACTACAGCCTGGGCTGGAAGAAGCAGGTGAATAGTTTTTGTGCCACAAATAGTGTACAGAGTCAAAGCAAATTTGTTTTGCAGGTCTGTAGCATGTTGATACAGTCATGGTTTACAAAAATCATCATCAGGTAAGAGAGGACTACTTCTTGGAGGATTTCAGAAGATCTGATTCAGAAATGACAAAGTACTTGCCACCTGTCTCAGGACTGAGTCTGTGTTTTTAGTATATGTTTGCTATGCAATGATCTTTTGACCTAAGGGAAGTCATTCACTTTATGTGTAAATAAGCTTTTATGCAAAGAGGGTAAGTAGATTAGATGAACTCAGGTCCACTCAAGTTTAACATTACATGATTCTGTGAGTGGAAAGACATCATCAAGTGCCAAATTTCGCTCAAACATGTGATGCTTTTTGTTGGCTAGATGCTAGGATTCACAAGGAACCTCAGCTGTACCAGCCACTCTGTCCTGGCAATTTAACTGATAGTTTAGGGGGAGGCATGAGTCCCCAGGGGCTATGGTGGGGTGGGAAGTTTTGAGACAAACTGTGATAGGTACTGAGAGTTTACAACATTTGAATGTTGACTGGATAAATACCTACAGCTCAGGAAGGAGCATCTGCTGATGCTCAGAATGATTCTGACTCATTAACTAATTATGAATATAATAAATGAGTTCTCTTTTTCTGCTATTAACCACTTACACAGATACAACACTAAGGATCCAGCTTTGAATGGTGGGGAAAGGGCATTAAAAACTTGTCAGGTGGTTCTTTACAGTAAGAGAAAAATATGAATTCTCAGTGAACCTACAGTATCCGTGCAGCTTAACCTGTTCTAACTAAGTAACACCACGTAGAAATTTTATTCCTTCCTTCTCAAAAACATTTAACTTTGAACTGTTGTAGTATTGCTCTTAGCTGGTTAAAAGCTACTTAGAAGGATCATAACTAATATTCACCTGTACTAGCCAGTAAGCTGAAAATTTGGTGAAGATGTGAGGTTACTGGTTTATTGATCAAGCAGGAATTGTAGGAGTAATAGCTGACCTCTTATCAGTGTTGAATCTCTTCCATTTCCATCGTATCTGGTCCCCAGGTTGCCAGGGTAACACTGTCAGGGTATCCTTACTGCTGATTACTGCTTGCCACATGTCCCTTCTAAAGCTCTTTCTGTCACGGCAAGGTACAGAAATCAGTAACAATGAATGAGTCTTTAATCATGCTGGTATTCAAAGGATATGCATCTTTGATGTTTTAGACTGTATCTTTGGTTTGATTAGAATACAGGAAGTTCTTAAAGAGCAGTATCTTGGAAATTACTTTGTCCCTTGAAGTTTTCTCTTAAGCAGAAGTTGGTGAAGTTTTGAAGATAGGTCATTTGCACAAGAAGAGCTCATTGTTTGAATATGTTATCATTTAAAGGTACAGTAATCAATATTTTTGCAGTATTGTGCATTAGGGTTGTTCAAACTCCATTCAACATGAACCATGGGTTGTGTTGAATTCTTGCTTGAAATAGAAAGCTATTAAAGTCAAAAGCAGTACATCAAAGATAAAACTACTGTATTATAATTCTCTAGTCAATGTATGGGATGTACTGAGCCCAGAATGATGAAAATTAGATAGAAGCCAAGGAAAAGAAGTTGAAAATCCATTTTCAAGGACATGAAAGCTTGGTCAGGAGATGACTTTGAAGTAACAGAAAATGTGTATATTATCCTTAACTATTAAACCTATAGAACGGGCCTGGGAAAATAACCCTAGAGAGAGCACTACTTGTGTATTTCCGGTAAGGAGGGGAGATGACCCTAGTCTGTAAATAATCAGTGGGTCTGAGATGGAAGTTTCAAGATGCCCCAAGAATGTGCAGAAGATTTGTACTGCAATGAAAGCAAATGGTGAGAGGATCCATGAAATGAAATATGAAGTGGAGACAGCTGCATCTCCACCAAACTTCTAATAAAATTTGGAGAAATTGGGCTGTAGAAGATCTTGGCAACAGCTTTCCTGGTGGTGCAGTGGTTGAGAATCCACCTGCCAATGCAGGGTACACGGGTTCAAGCCTTGGTCCGGGAAGATCCCATGTGCCACGGAGCAACTAAGCCGGTGTGCCACAACTACTGAGCCTGAACTCTAGAGCCCGTGAGCCACAACTACTGAGCCTGTGTGCCACAACTGCTGAAGCCCGCATGCCTAGAGGCTGTGCTCTCCAACAAGCGAAGCCACTGCAATGAGAAGCCCATGCACCACAACGAAGAATAGTTCCTGCTTGCTGCAACTAAAGAAAGCCCGTGCTCAGCAACGAAGCCTAAATAAATAAATAATAATAAAAAAGAACTTGGCTAACATTTCCTCAGCCACTAGGGGACCTCAGTTGAAAGTATGATGTGTATCTAATGCCCCTTCTCCCTCATTCTGTGTCCTCCCCCATCTTCTGACCCTAGAGAGAAGATCAACAGCCGGTCAGTGTTTATACAGATGTCACAGTATGAGTTTCTGATTGTATCTATAGTGACCTTCAAAGAGAAGAGACAAAATAGGTGAGAACACAAGCTCATTTTTGTGGTACCTCCTAATTAAGAGAGACAATATTTCTGAACAATAAAACCCTATGGGCTACCTTTAACTGAGGTGCTGTGATGTGAAAAATTTACAAATAAATTCGTGTTTCTACTTTTACAACTAACTTCATGGGAAATAAAATTAAAATTTAGCAAAACGAAGTCAATACAATATTATGGTCTAGGTTATAGAATATATAGTAATCATATCAATATCACAGACATTGATTTAAGTCTGACATGGCTATTATTAAGTATTAAATTATTCATAGATTTACCTCTGAATTGTCTGAGCCCATGGTTACCATACTCTTCTCAGGCTAGGGTTGTAGTATCTGTCCATTCATTGTCAAAGTTGGGTAACAGAATCCTTAGTGCCCAAGAGGGTCGCATTGTGTAAAAGTAGTCCTACCTCCTGCTGATGATCAAGGTCGGTTTTCTCTGTCATGATTATGACTCTTTTCTTTCTTGCTAATCCCTGGATACAGGGAGAGGCCCAAGTGTCCATGAGCCAATTTACAATTTGATGGGATGCTTGGTATGTCTTCTGTGAAAGTGTTAGTGCTTTGGGCCCCAGGACCCTTCCATGCTGTGATTTGCCAGGAGTTTCAGAAAACAGAAGCATAAATTAAGGGCTCCCAATGAGTCATTTAGGGTAAATGGCTTTGACTGGAGCTATTATTTCGTTGAGGTTTTGGATATCTATAGTCACCCCAAATTCTCTCTGGTTTTCGTAGGACCAGATAGGATAAATGGGAACCACCATCCTTGCATACTTGAAATCTTTAAAGGTAATACTAATATCCACTATCCCTCTCCCCAAGATGTGATATTAGTTTTTGATTTACTGCATTGATCATTGGCAGAGGCAGTTTTAGAAGCTTCCACTTAGCCTGTGGGATTAAATTTCATTCTGGGAAGGGCCATGACCCCAGTAATGGAGTTGCAAAATTTGTCAAATATGCTAATTCCAATCAAAACTTTCTGGAAATGGAGAAATGACCAGCACTCTTTAAAAAACAAAAAAGAAGTACATGGCTATAAGCTCAATATAAGGAATTATAAGACATATGCAAATCCAACCACAAAAAGGTATCAGCTCACACTGGTCAGAATGACCATCAGCAAAAAAATACAAACATTAATGCTGAAGAAGTTGTGAAGAAATGCATACCCTCAACTTTAAGTGGCTCGCAAACTGGTAAGTGCCAAGAAGGAAGACAGAATGGAGCTGCCTTTACAAGGTAAACACTGAGATACCATATGATCCCGCAGGCCCACTCCTTGGCCTATAACCTAGGAAGACAGAAATGGAAAGACACAGGCAGGCAAATGTGCATTGCAGCAGTATTAAAATAGCCAAGACAAGGAAGCAGCCAAAAAGTCCATCAAGAGACGAATGGACAAAGAAGAACTGGTCCATGTACACAATGGAATATTAGCCATGGAAAACAATGAAACACTGCCCTTTGCAGCACCATAGATGATCACAGAACATAAGGTAAGTCCGAAAGCAAAAGACAGATATCTTATATCACTTCTAGGTGTTATCTAACAACTGACACAAATGAACTTATTTCCACAGAGAGAGACACTCCCAGACTTAGAAAACAACTACGGTTATCTAAAAGGAAAGGTGGGATCAATAGACAAATTAAGATTAGGGTTGCCATAGGTATACCAATGCATATTAAATACATACATCAAAAAGACTAGGGCTTCCCTGGTGGTGGGGTGGTTGAGTGTCAGCCTGCTGATGCAGGGGACGCGGGTTCGTTCCCTGGTCCGGGAGGATCCCACGTGCCGCAGAGTGGCTGGGCCCGTGAGCCATGGCCGCTAAGCCTGCGTGTCCGGAGCCTGTGCTCCGCAGCGGAGGAGGCCACAGTAGTGAGAGGCCCGCGTACCGAAAAAAAAAAAAAAGACCCACCATATACCAAGGGAGGTCTACTGAACACTGTATTAATTTACATGGGAAGAGGCTCGGTACATGAATACATATATATAATGTAGAAATGAACCAGTTTGTGTACACCTAGAACAAATAATATTCTAATCATTAACCTGATTAAGAAAATTAAATTATAACAACAAAGAAGATGGACTGAGACATAAACTTATGGAGTTTTTTCCTGGCCTATTCCATTCTAATTGACAACCTAGGAACACGACTTCCAGGAAAGCTCTGCTGCCCTAGTAACCAGATTTGAGAATGGAGAAACGCTGCCGCCGTGTGGCCTTTTCCCACAACAGCAGCTTTCAACCCAGTGCTAATGGTCACTACATATAACAACAATTGCAAACCTGTAACTGACAGGCTCCCTCAAAAAAAATCCTGGGGTCGAAAATCGACCAAACAATTCAAAAGAGGGCAAGGTGTTAAGAACACAATTTCAACAGGTATATTTTACTCGCACTTTTTTTTTAAACAACAACAAAAAGGTGTGGAAAAATGCTCATCATTAAAGACATGCAAATCCAATATACAAAAATGTATCCGCTCTCACGCATGAGAATGACCATCAGCAAAACGTCTGCAAACAATAAATGCTGAAGGGGCTGTGGAGAAATGCCTACCCTCAGCTCTAAGAGGGACTAAACTGGTAAGAGCCACTAATGAATACAGAATGGAGGTGCTTTTAAAAGGTACACATTGAGCTACCATGCGATTCAGCAGGCCCACTCCTGGGACTATGACCTAAGAGGACAGAATTAGAAAGACACAGGCAGGCAAAACTGCACTGCAGCACTTTTACAATAGCCAAGACAGGGAAGCTACCAGAAAGTCCATCAACAGATGAATGGAAAAGAAGAACTGGTACATGTTCAGGTGGAATATTAGCCGAGGAAAAACATGGAACAATGCCATTTGCAGCACCATACATGTGTCCAGAGGTAATCACAACTGGAAGTAAGTCAGAAAGCAAAGGACACATATCCTATGATATCACTTAATGGTGTTACCTAAAAATGGATACCAATGAAGATTTTTCCAAAGAGGAAGGCAATCAAAGATTCAAACGTACAGATAACCAAATGCAATGGCGTGAGGATTGGATAAATTAGGATATTGGGGTAAACAGAGATATACCAACACATGTGAAATATATAAGCACCAAAGACCTACAGCATACCAAGAGAAGACTACTCAACATTGTGTCATAACCTACATGGGAAATGGATCCAAAGATGAATAGATATATGAATATGTGTGAAAGAACCACATCTTGCACACTTGGAACAAACAAAACATTGCAATCAAATTTGCTGTGACAACAAATAAAAATTAAATTTACAAAACCACCAAGAAGTAATCAGACATAAACATATGGGGGTTTTTCCTGGCACATTCCATTCTAATTTACAAGTTGGAACATTATGCCCAGGAATTCTCTTTTGCCCTAATAGCCAGATGTGGGAATGGAGAAATGCCACAGCCTTGTGACTGTTTCCTGCAAAAGCAGCTTTAAGCACACTGCTAAGGCTCACTTAATATTCACAAGAATTGCAGCACAGTAAATGACGCCTGAACTCAAAAAAAAAACACAACCCTGGGTTCAAATATCGATGAAAAAGTTCAAAAGAGGGCAACCTTGCAAGAAGACAATGTGAAGAAGCATGCTTAACTTACATTTCTTTCTTTCTTTCTTTGGTTTAACAATAAAGACCATGGAAAAAGCTCAACATCAGGAATTAATAAAGACATGCAAATCCAATCTACAAAAACTTCTACTTGACAACAGTCAGTCATAACCTACATGGCAAATGGATCCCAAGATGAATAGATATATGTACAGGTGTAAAACAAACACATCTTGCACACCTAAAACAAAAAAAACCCACTATAATCAAATTTGTTGTGATAAAAAATAAAAATTAAAGAAACGAACAAGAAGTAATGAGGCATAAAATTATGGGGCTTCTTCCTGGCTCATTCCATTCTAACTTACAACCTTGGAACACGGCTTCCAGGAAGGCTCTGTTGACCTAGTAACCAGGTCAGAACGGAGAAATACTGCAGCATTTTGGCCTTTCTGCAAAAATAGTTTTAAACGCAGTGATAATGGTCAGTTTAAATTCACCTTAATTGCATGCCTGTAAATGACACCTGCCCTGAAAAAAAATTCTGGGGTCGAAAAATCACCAAAGGATTTAAAAGACGGCAACCTTTCGAGAAGACAATTTCAAGAGGCATATTTAACTCACATTTTTCCTGTTCTTTCTTTTTGTTTCTTTAACCAAGAAAAGGGCATGGAAAATTGCTCTACATCAGAAATTAATAAAGACATGCAAATCCAATCTATAATAATGGTTCACCTCACAACAGTCAGAATGATCATCAGCAAAACAGCCCACAAACAATACATGCTGAAGGGGTTTTAGAGAACTGTGGACCCTCCAGCTGCTGATGGGATGTCAACTGGTAACAGCCAGTAGTGGGAACAGAATGAACGTGCATTTCCAGGTAAAAATTGAGCTTCCATATGATCTGGTAGGCCCACCTCTGGGCCTGTCACCTGAGAAGACCAGAATCAAAAGACATAGGCTGGCAATCCTACACTGCACTAATATTTACCACAGCCAAGAGTTGGAGCAACAAAAATGTCATTCAACAGATGAATGCACCAAGAACAACTGGGCCATGTACACAATGGAATATTAGCCATGTTAAAGCATGACACAGTGCTCTTTGCACCACCACAGAAGGACCTAGATATAATCACACAACTTGAAGTAACAAAGAAACCGAAAGATAGATATCCTATGAGATCATTTATAGGTGTTACCTGAAAAATGATACCCATGAACTTATTTCCAACAGAAGGGCACTGACGGATTACGAAACCCAAATTACGGTTAACCAAATGGAAAGGTGTGAGGAATGGATAAATTACAATATGGGGGTGACAGACCTATACAAATACGTATGAAACATATAATCACCGAAGACCTATGGAATACCAAGAGAGGTCTATTCAACACTCTGTAATGACGTACATGGGAAAGGATCCAAAGATGAATAGACAGATTCATAGATATAGTGAGCCAGATCCTGTACAATTCTAGTAGATATACATTATATATACAAATTTGCTCTGATAAAAAATAAAAATTGAAAAACAAAGAAGAAGTAAGGAGATATAAGCTGTTGGGGGTTTGCCTTGGCACATTCCACTCTAACATATGGGCTACTAACACGATTTCCAGGAAGGCTCTGTTGCCCAAGTACCATGCGTTGTAAGTGTAGAAATATTGCCGCATTGTGGCCATTTCCCACAAGGGCGGCTTTAAACCACTGGCTAATGGTCACTTAATATTCACAAGGACTCAGAGCTGTAAAGGACACCTGCCCTCAAAAGAATGTTCTCAGGTACGGAATGGCCAAAAAACCTCAAACGAGAGCAAATTTTTCAAGAAGATCGTATGAGAGGTAAGTTTAAACACTCTTTAAAAAGAAAAGGGAAAATGGATAAAAGGTCAACATGAGGAATTATTAGACTCACGCAAATCTAATCTACAAAAAGGTTTCAACACACACCAGTCGAATGACCATCAGCAAAAAGTCTACAAACAATAAATGCTGAAGAGGTTTTAGAGAACTGTGTACCCTCTAGCTGCTGGTGAGATGTCAAGTGGTAAGAGCCAATAATGCGAGCAGAAAGGACCTGCGTTTCAAAGTAAAAACTGAGGTACCATTCAATCCAGCAGGCCCACGGCTGGGCCTTTCACCTGAGAAGACCAGGGTCGAGAAGACACAGGCTGGCAAAGGGGCACTGCGGCAATATTCACAAAAGCCAAGACATGGAAGCAACCAAAATGTCCATCAACAGATGAATGGACGATGAAGAGGTGGTCCATGTACACAGTGGAATTATTAGCCGTGGAAAACAATGAAACACTGCTCTTTGCAGCACCATAGATGATCCTAGAGATAATCACAGAACATAAGGTTAGTCGGAAAGCAAAAGACAGATGTCTTATGATATCACTTATAGTTGTTACCTAACAACTGACTCAAATCAACTTATTTCCACAGAGAGAGACACTCACAGACGTAGAAAACAAACTATGGTTATCTAAAAGGAAAGGTGGGAGAAATGGATAAATTAAGATTAGGCTTACCATACGTATACCAATACATATTAAATACATATATCAAAGAGACCGACCGTATACCAAGGCAGGTCCACGGAACACTCTGTATTAATTTACATGGGAAGAGGATCTGTACATGAATAGATATATATAATGTACAAATGAACCAGATGGTGTACACCTAGAACGAATAGTATTCTAATCATTACCCTGATTAAAATAATTAAATTCAAACAACGAAGAAGATGGACTGAGATATAAACTTATGGGGGTTTTCCCGGCACATTCCATTCTAATTGACAGCCCAGGAACACGACTTCCAGGAAGGCTCTGCTGCCCTAGTAACCAGACCTGGGAATGGAGAAACGCTGCCGCCGTGTGGCCGTTTCCCACAACAGCAGCGTTCAACCCAGTGCTAATTATTAACAAAATATTAACAAGAACTGCAAGCCTGTAAGTGACAGGCGCCCTCAATAAAAATCCTCAGGTCGAAAATCGACCAAACAATTCAAAAGAGGGCAAGGTTTTAAGAAGACAATTTCAACAGGTATATTTTACTCACACTTGCTTTTTTAAACAACAACAAAAAGGCGTGGAAAAGTGCTCATCGTTAGGAATTATTAAAGACATGCAAATCCAATCTACAAAAATGTATCAGCTCTCACCCATGAGAATGATCATCAGCAAAACTTCTGCAAACAATAAATGCTGAAGGGGCTGTGGAGAAATGCCTACCCTCAGCTCTAAGAGGGACTAACTGGTAAGAGCCACTAATGAATACAGAATGGAGGTGCTTTTAAAAGGTACACATTGAGCTACCATGCGATCCAGCAGGCCCACGCCTGGCACTATGACCTAAGAGGACAGAGTTAGAAAGACACAGGCAGGCAAAACTGCACTGCAGCACTTTTACAATAGCCAAGACAGGGAAGCTACCAGAAAGTCCATCAACAGATGAATGGAAAAGAAGAACTGGTACATGTTCAGGTGGAATAATAGCCGAGGAAAAGCATGGAACAATGCCGTTTGCAGCACCATAGATGAGTCTAGAGGTAATCACAACTGGAAGTAAGTCAGAAAGCAAAGGACACATATCCTATGATATCACTTATTGGTGTTACCTAAAAATGGATACCAATGAAGATTTTTCCACAGAGGAAGGCAATCAAAGATTCAGTCAACAAACATATGGTTAACCAAATGCAATGTTGCGAGGATTGGATAAATTAGGATATTGGGATAAACAGAGATATACCAACACATGTGAAATATGTAAGCACCAAAGACCTATGGAATACCAAGAGAAGACTACTCAACATTGTGTCATAACCCACATGGGAAATGGATCCGAAGATGAATAGATACATGAATATGTGTGAAAGAACCATATCTTGAAAGAACCATATCTTGCACACCTAGATCAAACAAAACATTGCAATCAAATTTGCTGTGATAACAAGTAAAAATTAAATTAATAAAACCAACAAGAAGTAATGACACATAAACATATGGGGGTTTTTCCTGCCACATTCCATTCTAATTTACAAGTTGGAATATTACACCCAGGAAGGCTCTTTTGCCCTAGTAACCAGATGTGGGAATGGAGAAATACCACAGCCTTGTGACCGTTTCCTGCAAAAGCAGCTTAAAGCACACAGCCAAGGCTCACCTAATATTCACAAGAATTGCAGCACAGTAAATGACGCCTGAACTCAAAGAAAAAAACACAACCCTGGGTTCAAATATCGATGAAAAAGTTCAAAAGAGGGCAAACTTGCAAGAAGACAATGTGAAGAGGGCTGTTTAACTTACAATGTTTTTTCTTTCTTTCTTTCTTTCTTTCTTTGCTTTCTTTCTTTCTTTCTTTGGTTTAACAATAAAGGGCATGGAAAAAGCTAAACATCAGGAATTAATAAAGACATGCAAATCCAATCTACAAAAACTTTTACCTGACAACAGTCAGTCATAACCTACATAGCAAATGGATCCCAAGATGAACAGATATATGTACACGTGTAAAACAAACACATCTTGCACACCTAAAACGAAAAAGCCATTACAATCAAATTTGCTGTGATAAAAAATAAAAATTAAATTAAAAAAACGAACAATAAGTAATGAGGCATAAAATTATGGGGCTTCTTCCTGGCTCATTCCATTCGCACTTACAACCTTGGAACACGGCTTCCAGGAAAGCTCTCCTGACCTAGTAACCAGGTTGCAGAACGGAGAAATACTGCAGCATTTTGGCCTTCCTGCCACAACAGTTTTAAACGCAGTGATAATGGTCAGTATAAATTCACCTTAATTGCATGCCTGTAAAGGACTCCAGCCCTGAAAAAAAATTCTGGGGTCCACAAATGACCAAAAAATTTAAACGAGGGCAACCTTCCAAGAAGACACTTTCAAAAGGTATATTTAACTCACGTTTTTCCTGTTCTCTCTTTTTTTTTCTTAACCAAAAAAAGGGCATGGAAAATTGCTCTACATCAGAAATTAATAAAGACATGCAAATCCAAAACATCAAAACGTTCACCTCACAACAGTCAGAATGATCATCAGCAAAACAGTCCACAAACAATACATGTTGAAGGGGTTTTAGAGAACTGTGGACCCTCTAGCTGCTGGTGGGATGTCAACTGGTAACAGCCAGTAGTGAGAACAGAGAGGAAGTGCGTTTAAAGGTAAAAATTGAGCTACCGTATGATCTGGTAGGCCCACTACTGGCCCTATCACCTGACAAGACCAGAATCAAAAAGACACAGGCTGACAGTCCTACACGGCAGCAACATTTACCCTAGCCAAGACTTGGAACCACCAACATGTCCATCCACGGAGGAGTCCGAAAAGAAGAAGCTGTCCATGTACAGAAAGGAATACCACTCCGATAAAAAACATAAATTAAATATGAAAAACAGACAAAAGTAAGGAGGCATATACTTTGGGGGTGTATCCGCCCACAATCCCCTCTAATTTACAAGCAAGGAACACTACCTTCCAGGAAGGTAATGTTTCCCTTGTAACCTGAGGGGGAATGTAGAAATGCTGCCGCCCTGGGGCCGTTTGCCGAAACAGCAGCTTTAAAACCTGGGCTAAGGTCGCGACTTCTTATTCACAAGGACCGAAGGGCTATAAATGACACCTGCCAACAAAATGTGTTGAGGGAGGTAATGGTGGAAAACATTCAAAATATGGCACATACTCCAAGAAACCATTTTAACCGGTTAGCTGTACTCTTAAAATAACAAAACAAAGTACACGGCTATAAGCTCAATATCAGGAATTATGAGACACATGCAAATCCAACCACAGAATGGTATCAGCTGACAGCGGTCACAATGACCATCAGCAAAAAAACAGAAACAATAAATGCTGAAGATGTTGCGAAGAAATGGATACCCTCAACTTTAAGTGGCTCCTATACTGGTTAAGTGCCACTAATGAAAACAAAACGGAGCTCCCTTTAAAAGGGAAACATGGAGATACCATACGATCAAGCAGGCCCACTCCTTGGCCTGTAACCTAGGAAGACAGAAATGGAAACACACAGGCAGGCAAAACTGCACTGCAGCAGTATTACAGTACCCAAGACAAGGAAGCAGCCAAAACGTCCATCAAGAGACGAATGGACAAAGAAGAACTGGTACGTGTCCGGACGGAATACTAGCCACGGAAACAAAAATGAAACAATGCCCTTTGCAGAACCATAGAGGACTCTGGAGGTAATCACGCAACATGAAGTCAGTCAGAAAGCGAAAGACACGTATGCCATGGGATCAATTACAGGTGTTACCTACAAGTTGAAACCAATGAAGACATTTCCACAGAGAGAGGCGGTCACAGATTTCTTAAACAAACTGATGGTTAGCCAACTGGAAAGTTGTGAAGACTGGATACATTAGGATCTTGCGGTTAAACACAGATATATATAAACACAGGTGAAATACGTAACCACCAAAGAGCTATGGGATTCCAAGAGAAGACTACTCCACACTGTGCCATAACCTCCATGCCAAATGGCTCCAAAGATGAATACATATATGTATAGGTGTAAAAGAAACACATCTTGCACACCTAGAACAAGCAAAACATTATAATCAAATTTGTTGTCATGAGAAATTAAAATTATACTAAAAAAACGAACAGGAATTAATGAGGCATAAAATTATGGGGCTTCTTCCTGGCTCATTCCATTCTAACTTACAAGCTTGGAACACAGCTTCTAGGAAGGCTCAGTTGAGCTAGTAGCCACATTTGAGAACGGAGAAACCCTGTAGCACTTTGGCCTTCCTGCAAGAGCAATTTTAAACCCAGGGCTAATGGTCAGTTAAAAATCACCTCCATTGCAGGCTTGTAAGTGACACCTACCCGCAGAAAAACGTTGGGGGTCGAAAAGTGACCAAAAAATTAAAAAGCGGGCAATCTTTCAAGAAGACAATTCCAAGAGGCATATTTTATACACAGTTTCTCTTTTCTTTCTGTCTGTCTTTTTCTTTAAGCTAAAAACGTCATGGAAAAATGCTCAACGTCACAAATTAATCAAGACGTGCAAATCCAAAGTATAAAAACGTTCACCTCACAACAGTCAGAATGATCATCAGCAAAACAGTCCACAAACAATACATGCTGAAGGGCTTTTAGAGAACGGTGGACCCTCTAGCTGCTGGTGGGATGTCAACTGGTAACAGCCAGTAGTGAGAACAGAGAGGAAGTGCGTTTAAAGGTAAAAATTGAGCTACCGTATGATCTGGTAGGCCCACTACTGGCCCTATCACCTGACGAGACCAGAATCAAAAAGACACAGGCTGACAGTCCTACACGGCAGCAACATTTACCCTAGCCAAGACTTGGAACCACCAACATGTCCATCCACGGAGGAGTCCGAAAAGAAGAAGCTGTCCATGTACAGAAAGGAATACCACTCCGATAGAAAACATAAATTAAATATGAAAAACAGACAAAAGTAAGGAGACATATACTTTGGGGGTGTATCCGCCCACAATCCCCTCTAATTTACAAGCAAGGAACACTACCTTCCAGGAAGGTAATGTTTCCCTTGTAACCTGAGGGGGAATGTAGAAATGCTGCCGCCCTGGGGCCGTTTGCCGAAACAGCAGCTTTAAAACCTGGGCTAAGGTCGCGACTTCATATTCACAAGGACCGAAGGGCTATAAATGACACCTGCCAACAAAATGTGTTGAGGGAGGTAATGGTGGAAAACATTCAAAATATGGCACATACTCCAAGAAACCATTTTAACCGGTTAGCTGTACTCTTAAAATAACAAAACAAAGTACACGGCTATAAGCTCAATATCAGGAATTATGAGACACATGCAAATCCAACCACAGAATGGTATCAGCTGACAGCGGTCACAATGACCATCAGCAAAAAAACAGAAACAATAAATGCTGAAGATGTTGCGAAGAAATGGATACCCTCAACTTTAAGTGGCTCCTATACTGGTTAAGTGCCACTAATGAAAACAAAACGGAGCTCCCTTTAAAAGGGAAACATGGAGATACCATACGATCAAGCAGGCCCACTCCTTGGCCTGTAACCTAGGAAGACAGAAATGGAAACACACAGGCAGGCAAAACTGCACTGCAGCAGTATTACAGTACCCAAGACAAGGAAGCAGCCAAAACGTCCATCAAGAGACGAATGGACAAAGAAGAACTGGTACGTGTCCGGACGGAATACTAGCCACGGAAACAAAAATGAAACAATGCCCTTTGCAGAACCATAGAGGACTCTGGAGGTAATCACGCAACATGAAGTCAGTCAGAAAGCGAAAGACACGTATGCCATGGGATCAATTACAGGTGTTACCTACAAATTGAAACCAATGAAGACATTTCCACAGAGAGAGGCGGTCACAGATTTCTTAAACAAACTGATGGTTAGCCAACTGGAAAGTTGTGAAGACTGGATACATTAGGATCTTGCGGTTAAACACAGATATATATAAACACAGGTGAAATACGTAACCACCAAAGAGCTATGGGATTCCAAGAGAAGACTACTCCACACTGTGCCATAACCTCCATGCCAAATGGCTCCAAAGATGAATACATATATGTATAGGTGTAAAAGAAACACATCTTGCACACCTAGAACAAGCAAAACATTATAATCAAATTTGTTGTCATGAGAAATTAAAATTATACTAAAAAAACGAACAGGAATTAATGAGGCATAAAATTATGGGGCTTCTTCCTGGCTCATTCCATTCTAACTTACAAGCTTGGAACAGAGCTTCTAGGAAGGCTCAGTTGAGCTAGTAGCCACATTTGAGAACGGAGAAACCCTGTAGCACTTTGGCCTTCCTGCAAGAGCAATTTTAAACCCAGGGCTAATGGTCAGTTAAAAATCACCTCCGTTGCAGGCTTGTAAGTGACACCTACCCGCAGAAAAACGTTGGGGGTCGAAAAGTGACCAAAAAATTAAAAAGCGGGCAATCTTTCAAGAAGACAATTCCAAGAGGCATATTTTATACACAGTTTCTCTTTTCTTTCTGTCTTTTTCTTTAAGCTAAAAACGTCATGGAAAAATGCTCAACGTCACAAATTAATCAAGACGTGCAAATCCAAAGTATAAAAACGTTCACCTCACAACAGTCAGAATGATCATCAGCAAAACAGTCCACAAACAATACATGCTGAAGGGCTTTTAGAGAACGGTGGACCCTCTAGCTGCTGGTGGGATGTCAACTGGTAACAGCCAGTAGTGAGAACAGAGAGGAAGTGCGTTTAAAGGTAAAAATTGAGCTACCGTATGATCTGGTAGGCCCACTACTGGCCCTATCACCTGACGAGACCAGAATCAAAAAGACACAGGCTGACAGTCCTACACGGCAGCAACATTTACCCTAGCCAAGACTTGGAACCACCAACATGTCCATCCACGGAGGAGTCCGAAAAGAAGAAGCTGTCCATGTACAGAAAGGAATACCACTCCGATAGAAAACATAAATTAAATATGAAAAACAGACAAAAGTAAGGAGACATATACTTTGGGGGTGTATCCGCCCACAATCCCCTCTAATTTACAAGCAAGGAACACTACCTTCCAGGAAGGTAATGTTTCCCTTGTAACCTGAGGGGGAATGTAGAAATGCTGCCGCCCTGGGGCCGTTTGCCGAAACAGCAGCTTTAAAACCTGGGCTAAGGTCGCGACTTCATATTCACAAGGACCGAAGGGCTATAAATGACACCTGCCAACAAAATGTGTTGAGGGAGGTAATGGTGGAAAACATTCAAAATATGGCACATACTCCAAGAAACCATTTTAACCGGTTAGCTGTACTCTTAAAATAACAAAACAAAGTACACGGCTATAAGCTCAATATCAGGAATTATGAGACACATGCAAATCCAACCACAGAATGGTATCAGCTGACAGCGGTCACAATGACCATCAGCAAAAAAACAGAAACAATAAATGCTGAAGATGTTGCGAAGAAATGGATACCCTCAACTTTAAGTGGCTCCTATACTGGTTAAGTGCCACTAATGAAAACAAAACGGAGCTCCCTTTAAAAGGGAAACATGGAGATACCATACGATCAAGCAGGCCCACTCCTTGGCCTGTAACCTAGGAAGACAGAAATGGAAACACACAGGCAGGCAAAACTGCACTGCAGCAGTATTACAGTACCCAAGACAAGGAAGCAGCCAAAACGTCCATCAAGAGACGAATGGACAAAGAAGAACTGGTACGTGTCCGGACGGAATACTAGCCACGGAAACAAAAATGAAACAATGCCCTTTGCAGAACCATAGAGGACTCTGGAGGTAATCACGCAACATGAAGTCAGTCAGAAAGCGAAAGACACGTATGCCATGGGATCAATTACAGGTGTTACCTACAAGTTGAAACCAATGAAGACATTTCCACAGAGAGAGGCGGTCACAGATTTCTTAAACAAACTGATGGTTAGCCAACTGGAAAGTTGTGAAGACTGGATACATTAGGATCTTGCGGTTAAACACAGATATATATAAACACAGGTGAAATACGTAACCACCAAAGAGCTATGGGATTCCAAGAGAAGACTACTCCACACTGTGCCATAACCTCCATGCCAAATGGCTCCAAAGATGAATACATATATGTATAGGTGTAAAAGAAACACATCTTGCACACCTAGAACAAGCAAAACATTATAATCAAATTTGTTGTCATGAGAAATTAAAATTATACTAAAAAAACGAACAGGAATTAATGAGGCATAAAATTATGGGGCTTCTTCCTGGCTCATTCCATTCTAACTTACAAGCTTGGAACAGAGCTTCTAGGAAGGCTCAGTTGAGCTAGTAGCCACATTTGAGAACGGAGAAACCCTGTAGCACTTTGGCCTTCCTGCAAGAGCAATTTTAAACCCAGGGCTAATGGTCAGTTAAAAATCACCTCCATTGCAGGCTTGTAAGTGACACCTACCCGCAGAAAAACGTTGGGGGTCGAAAAGTGACCAAAAAATTAAAAAGCGGGCAATCTTTCAAGAAGACAATTCCAAGAGGCATATTTTATACACAGTTTCTCTTTTCTTTCTGTCTGTCTTTTTCTTTAAGCTAAAAACGTCATGGAAAAATGCTCAACGTCACAAATTAATCAAGACGTGCAAATCCAAAGTATAAAAACGTTCACCTCACAACAGTCAGAATGATCATCAGCAAAACAGTCCACAAACAATACATGCTGAAGGGCTTTTAGAGAACGGTGGACCCTCTAGCTGCTGGTGGGATGTCAACTGGTAACAGCCAGTAGTGAGAACAGAGAGGAAGTGCGTTTAAAGGTAAAAATTGAGCTACCGTATGATCTGGTAGGCCCACTACTGGCCCTATCACCTGACAAGACCAGAATCAAAAAGACACAGGCTGACAGTCCTACACGGCAGCAACATTTACCCTAGCCAAGACTTGGAACCACCAACATGTCCATCCACGGAGGAGTCCGAAAAGAAGAAGTTGTCCATGTACAGAAAGGAATACCACTCCGATAGAAAACATAAATTAAATATGAAAAACAGACAAAAGTAAGGAGACATATACTTTGGGGGTGTATCCGCCCACAATCCCCTCTAATTTACAAGCAAGGAACACTACCTTCCAGGAAGGTAATGTTTCCCTTGTAACCTGAGGGGGAATGTAGAAATGCTGCCGCCCTGGGGCCGTTTGCCGAAACAGCAGCTTTAAAACCTGGGCTAAGGTCGCGACTTCATATTCACAAGGACCGAAGGGCTATAAATGACACCTGCCAACAAAATGTGTTGAGGGAGGTAATGGTGGAAAACATTCAAAATATGGCACATACTCCAAGAAACCATTTTAACCGGTTAGCTGTACTCTTAAAATAACAAAACAAAGTACACGGCTATAAGCTCAATATCAGGAATTATGAGACACATGCAAATCCAACCACAGAATGGTATCAGCTGACAGCGGTCACAATGACCATCAGCAAAAAAACAGAAACAATAAATGCTGAAGATGTTGCGAAGAAATGGATACCCTCAACTTTAAGTGGCTCCTATACTGGTTAAGTGCCACTAATGAAAACAAAACGGAGCTCCCTTTAAAAGGGAAACATGGAGATACCATACGATCAAGCAGGCCCACTCCTTGGCCTGTAACCTAGGAAGACAGAAATGGAAACACACAGGCAGGCAAAACTGCACTGCAGCAGTATTACAGTACCCAAGACAAGGAAGCAGCCAAAACGTCCATCAAGAGACGAATGGACAAAGAAGAACTGGTACGTGTCCGGACGGAATACTAGCCACGGAAACAAAAATGAAACAATGCCCTTTGCAGAACCATAGAGGACTCTGGAGGTAATCACGCAACATGAAGTCAGTCAGAAAGCGAAAGACACGTATGCCATGGGATCAATTACAGGTGTTACCTACAAGTTGAAACCAATGAAGACATTTCCACAGAGAGAGGCGGTCACAGATTTCTTAAACAAACTGATGGTTAGCCAACTGGAAAGTTGTGAAGACTGGATACATTAGGATCTTGCGGTTAAACACAGATATATATAAACACAGGTGAAATACGTAACCACCAAAGAGCTATGGGATTCCAAGAGAAGACTACTCCACACTGTGCCATAACCTCCATGCCAAATGGCTCCAAAGATGAATACATATATGTATAGGTGTAAAAGAAACACATCTTGCACACCTAGAACAAGCAAAACATTATAATCAAATTTGTTGTCATGAGAAATTAAAATTATACTAAAAAAACGAACAGGAATTAATGAGGCATAAAATTATGGGGCTTCTTCCTGGCTCATTCCATTCTAACTTACAAGCTAGGAACACAGCTTCTAGGAAGGCTCAGTTGAGCTAGTAGCCACATTTGAGAACGGAGAAACCCTGTAGCACTTTGGCCTTCCTGCAAGAGCAATTTTAAACCCAGGGCTAATGGTCAGTTAAAAATCACCTCCATTGCAGGCTTGTAAGTGACACCTACCCGCAGAAAAACGTTGGGGGTCGAAAAGTGACCAAAAAATTAAAAAGCGGGCAATCTTTCAAGAAGACAATTCCAAGAGGCATATTTTATACACAGTTTCTCTTTTCTTTCTGTCTGTCTTTTTCTTTAAGCTAAAAACGTCATGGAAAAATGCTCAACGTCACAAATTAATCAAGACGTGCAAATCCAAAGTATAAAAACGTTCACCTCACAACAGTCAGAATGATCATCAGCAAAACAGTCCACAAACAATACATGCTGAAGGGCTTTTAGAGAACGGTGGACCCTCTAGCTGCTGGTGGGATGTCAACTGGTAACAGCCAGTAGTGAGAACAGAGAGGAAGTGCGTTTAAAGGTAAAAATTGAGCTACCGTATGATCTGGTAGGCCCACTACTGGCCCTATCACCTGACGAGACCAGAATCAAAAAGACACAGGCTGACAGTCCTACACGGCAGCAACATTTACCCTAGCCAAGACTTGGAACCACCAACATGTCCATCCACGGAGGAGTCCGAAAAGAAGAAGCTGTCCATGTACAGAAAGGAATACCACTCCGATAGAAAACATAAATTAAATATGAAAAACAGACAAAAGTAAGGAGACATATACTTTGGGGGTGTATCCGCCCACAATCCCCTCTAATTTACAAGCAAGGAACACTACCTTCCAGGAAGGTAATGTTTCCCTTGTAACCTGAGGGGGAATGTAGAAATGCTGCCGCCCTGGGGCCGTTTGCCGAAACAGCAGCTTTAAAACCTGGGCTAAGGTCGCGACTTCTTATTCACAAGGACCGAAGGGCTATAAATGACACCTGCCAACAAAATGTGTTGAGGGAGGTAATGGTGGAAAACATTCAAAATATGGCACATACTCCAAGAAACCATTTTAACCGGTTAGCTGTACTCTTAAAATAACAAAACAAAGTACACGGCTATAAGCTCAATATCAGGAATTATGAGACACATGCAAATCCAACCACAGAATGGTATCAGCTGACAGCGGTCACAATGACCATCAGCAAAAAAACAGAAACAATAAATGCTGAAGATGTTGCGAAGAAATGGATACCCTCAACTTTAAGTGGCTCCTATACTGGTTAAGTGCCACTAATGAAAACAAAACGGAGCTCCCTTTAAAAGGGAAACATGGAGATACCATACGATCAAGCAGGCCCACTCCTTGGCCTGTAACCTAGGAAGACAGAAATGGAAACACACAGGCAGGCAAAACTGCACTGCAGCAGTATTACAGTACCCAAGACAAGGAAGCAGCCAAAACGTCCATCAAGAGACGAATGGACAAAGAAGAACTGGTACGTGTCCGGACGGAATACTAGCCACGGAAACAAAAATGAAACAATGCCCTTTGCAGAACCATAGAGGACTCTGGAGGTAATCACGCAACATGAAGTCAGTCAGAAAGCGAAAGACACGTATGCCATGGGATCAATTACAGGTGTTACCTACAAGTTGAAACCAATGAAGACATTTCCACAGAGAGAGGCGGTCACAGATTTCTTAAACAAACTGATGGTTAGCCAACTGGAAAGTTGTGAAGACTGGATACATTAGGATCTTGCGGTTAAACACAGATATATATAAACACAGGTGAAATACGTAACCACCAAAGAGCTATGGGATTCCAAGAGAAGACTACTCCACACTGTGCCATAACCTCCATGCCAAATGGCTCCAAAGATGAATACATATATGTATAGGTGTAAAAGAAACACATCTTGCACACCTAGAACAAGCAAAACATTATAATCAAATTTGTTGTCATGAGAAATTAAAATTATACTAAAAAAACGAACAGGAATTAATGAGGCATAAAATTATGGGGCTTCTTCCTGGCTCATTCCATTCTAACTTACAAGCTAGGAACACAGCTTCTAGGAAGGCTCAGTTGAGCTAGTAGCCACATTTGAGAACGGAGAAACCCTGTAGCACTTTGGCCTTCCTGCAAGAGCAATTTTAAACCCAGGGCTAATGGTCAGTTAAAAATCACCTCCATTGCAGGCTTGTAAGTGACACCTACCCGCAGAAAAACGTTGGGGGTCGAAAAGTGACCAAAAAATTAAAAAGCGGGCAATCTTTCAAGAAGACAATTCCAAGAGGCATATTTTATACACAGTTTCTCTTTTCTTTCTGTCTGTCTTTTTCTTTAAGCTAAAAACGTCATGGAAAAATGCTCAACGTCACAAATTAATCAAGACGTGCAAATCCAAAGTATAAAAACGTTCACCTCACAACAGTCAGAATGATCATCAGCAAAACAGTCCACAAACAATACATGCTGAAGGGCTTTTAGAGAACGGTGGACCCTCTAGCTGCTGGTGGGATGTCAACTGGTAACAGCCAGTAGTGAGAACAGAGAGGAAGTGCGTTTAAAGGTAAAAATTGAGCTACCGTATGATCTGGTAGGCCCACTACTGGCCCTATCACCTGACGAGACCAGAATCAAAAAGACACAGGCTGACAGTCCTACACGGCAGCAACATTTACCCTAGCCAAGACTTGGAACCACCAACATGTCCATCCACGGAGGAGTCCGAAAAGAAGAAGCTGTCCATGTACAGAAAGGAATACCACTCCGATAGAAAACATAAATTAAATATGAAAAACAGACAAAAGTAAGGAGACATATACTTTGGGGGTGTATCCGCCCACAATCCCCTCTAATTTACAAGCAAGGAACACTACCTTCCAGGAAGGTAATGTTTCCCTTGTAACCTGAGGGGGAATGTAGAAATGCTGCCGCCCTGGGGCCGTTTGCCGAAACAGCAGCTTTAAAACCTGGGCTAAGGTCGCGACTTCATATTCACAAGGACCGAAGGGCTATAAATGACACCTGCCAACAAAATGTGTTGAGGGAGGTAATGGTGGAAAACATTCAAAATATGGCACATACTCCAAGAAACCATTTTAACCGGTTAGCTGTACTCTTAAAATAACAAAACAAAGTACACGGCTATAAGCTCAATATCAGGAATTATGAGACACATGCAAATCCAACCACAGAATGGTATCAGCTGACAGCGGTCACAATGACCATCAGCAAAAAAACAGAAACAATAAATGCTGAAGATGTTGCGAAGAAATGGATACCCTCAACTTTAAGTGGCTCCTATACTGGTTAAGTGCCACTAATGAAAACAAAACGGAGCTCCCTTTAAAAGGGAAACATGGAGATACCATACGATCAAGCAGGCCCACTCCTTGGCCTGTAACCTAGGAAGACAGAAATGGAAACACACAGGCAGGCAAAACTGCACTGCAGCAGTATTACAGTACCCAAGACAAGGAAGCAGCCAAAACGTCCATCAAGAGACGAATGGACAAAGAAGAACTGGTACGTGTCCGGACGGAATACTAGCCACGGAAACAAAAATGAAACAATGCCCTTTGCAGAACCATAGAGGACTCTGGAGGTAATCACGCAACATGAAGTCAGTCAGAAAGCGAAAGACACGTATGCCATGGGATCAATTACAGGTGTTACCTACAAGTTGAAACCAATGAAGACATTTCCACAGAGAGAGGCGGTCACAGATTTCTTAAACAAACTGATGGTTAGCCAACTGGAAAGTTGTGAAGACTGGATACATTAGGATCTTGCGGTTAAACACAGATATATATAAACACAGGTGAAATACGTAACCACCAAAGAGCTATGGGATTCCAAGAGAAGACTACTCCACACTGTGCCATAACCTCCATGCCAAATGGCTCCAAAGATGAATACATATATGTATAGGTGTAAAAGAAACACATCTTGCACACCTAGAACAAGCAAAACATTATAATCAAATTTGTTGTCATGAGAAATTAAAATTATACTAAAAAAACGAACAGGAATTAATGAGGCATAAAATTATGGGGCTTCTTCCTGGCTCATTCCATTCTAACTTACAAGCTAGGAACACAGCTTCTAGGAAGGCTCAGTTGAGCTAGTAGCCACATTTGAGAACGGAGAAACCCTGTAGCACTTTGGCCTTCCTGCAAGAGCAATTTTAAACCCAGGGCTAATGGTCAGTTAAAAATCACCTCCATTGCAGGCTTGTAAGTGACACCTACCCGCAGAAAAACGTTGGGGGTCGAAAAGTGACCAAAAAATTAAAAAGCGGGCAATCTTTCAAGAAGACAATTCCAAGAGGCATATTTTATACACAGTTTCTCTTTTCTTTCTGTCTGTCTTTTTCTTTAAGCTAAAAACGTCATGGAAAAATGCTCAACGTCACAAATTAATCAAGACGTGCAAATCCAAAGTATAAAAACGTTCACCTCACAACAGTCAGAATGATCATCAGCAAAACAGTCCACAAACAATACATGCTGAAGGGCTTTTAGAGAACGGTGGACCCTCTAGCTGCTGGTGGGATGTCAACTGGTAACAGCCAGTAGTGAGAACAGAGAGAAAGTGCGTTTAAAGGTAAAAATTGAGCTACCGTATGATCTGGTAGGCCCACTACTGGCCCTATCACCTGACGAGACCAGAATCAAAAAGACACAGGCTGACAGTCCTACACGGCAGCAACATTTACCCTAGCCAAGACTTGGAACCACCAACATGTCCATCCACGGAGGAGTCCGAAAAGAAGAAGCTGTCCATGTACAGAAAGGAATACCACTCCGATAGAAAACATAAATTAAATATGAAAAACAGACAAAAGTAAGGAGACATATACTTTGGGGGTGTATCCGCCCACAATCCCCTCTAATTTACAAGCAAGGAACACTACCTTCCAGGAAGGTAATGTTTCCCTTGTAACCTGAGGGGGAATGTAGAAATGCTGCCGCCCTGGGGCCGTTTGCCGAAACAGCAGCTTTAAAACCTGGGCTAAGGTCGCGACTTCTTATTCACAAGGACCGAAGGGCTATAAATGACACCTGCCAACAAAATGTGTTGAGGGAGGTAATGGTGGAAAACATTCAAAATATGGCACATACTCCAAGAAACCATTTTAACCGGTTAGCTGTACTCTTAAAATAACAAAACAAAGTACACGGCTATAAGCTCAATATCAGGAATTATGAGACACATGCAAATCCAACCACAGAATGGTATCAGCTGACAGCGGTCACAATGACCATCAGCAAAAAAACAGAAACAATAAATGCTGAAGATGTTGCGAAGAAATGGATACCCTCAACTTTAAGTGGCTCCTATACTGGTTAAGTGCCACTAATGAAAACAAAACGGAGCTCCCTTTAAAAGGGAAACATGGAGATACCATACGATCAAGCAGGCCCACTCCTTGGCCTGTAACCTAGGAAGACAGAAATGGAAACACACAGGCAGGCAAAACTGCACTGCAGCAGTATTACAGTACCCAAGACAAGGAAGCAGCCAAAACGTCCATCAAGAGACGAATGGACAAAGAAGAACTGGTACGTGTCCGGACGGAATACTAGCCACGGAAACAAAAATGAAACAATGCCCTTTGCAGAACCATAGAGGACTCTGGAGGTAATCACGCAACATGAAGTCAGTCAGAAAGCGAAAGACACGTATGCCATGGGATCAATTACAGGTGTTACCTACAAGTTGAAACCAATGAAGACATTTCCACAGAGAGAGGCGGTCACAGATTTCTTAAACAAACTGATGGTTAGCCAACTGGAAAGTTGTGAAGACTGGATACATTAGGATCTTGCGGTTAAACACAGATATATATAAACACAGGTGAAATACGTAACCACCAAAGAGCTATGGGATTCCAAGAGAAGACTACTCCACACTGTGCCATAACCTCCATGCCAAATGGCTCCAAAGATGAATACATATATGTATAGGTGTAAAAGAAACACATCTTGCACACCTAGAACAAGCAAAACATTATAATCAAATTTGTTGTCATGAGAAATTAAAATTATACTAAAAAAACGAACAGGAATTAATGAGGCATAAAATTATGGGGCTTCTTCCTGGCTCATTCCATTCTAACTTACAAGCTAGGAACACAGCTTCTAGGAAGGCTCAGTTGAGCTAGTAGCCACATTTGAGAACGGAGAAACCCTGTAGCACTTTGGCCTTCCTGCAAGAGCAATTTTAAACCCAGGGCTAATGGTCAGTTAAAAATCACCTCCATTGCAGGCTTGTAAGTGACACCTACCCGCAGAAAAACGTTGGGGGTCGAAAAGTGACCAAAAAATTAAAAAGCGGGCAATCTTTCAAGAAGACAATTCCAAGAGGCATATTTTATACACAGTTTCTCTTTTCTTTCTGTCTGTCTTTTTCTTTAAGCTAAAAACGTCATGGAAAAATGCTCAACGTCACAAATTAATCAAGACGTGCAAATCCAAAGTATAAAAACGTTCACCTCACAACAGTCAGAATGATCATCAGCAAAACAGTCCACAAACAATACATGCTGAAGGGCTTTTAGAGAACGGTGGACCCTCTAGCTGCTGGTGGGATGTCAACTGGTAACAGCCAGTAGTGAGAACAGAGAGGAAGTGCGTTTAAAGGTAAAAATTGAGCTACCGTATGATCTGGTAGGCCCACTACTGGCCCTATCACCTGACAAGACCAGAATCAAAAAGACACAGGCTGACAGTCCTACACGGCAGCAACATTTACCCTAGCCAAGACTTGGAACCACCAACATGTCCATCCACGGAGGAGTCCGAAAAGAAGAAGCTGTCCATGTACAGAAAGGAATACCACTCCGATAGAAAACATAAATTAAATATGAAAAACAGACAAAAGTAAGGAGACATATACTTTGGGGGTGTATCCGCCCACAATCCCCTCTAATTTACAAGCAAGGAACACTACCTTCCAGGAAGGTAATGTTTCCCTTGTAACCTGAGGGGGAATGTAGAAATGCTGCCGCCCTGGGGCCGTTTGCCGAAACAGCAGCTTTAAAACCTGGGCTAAGGTCGCGACTTCATATTCACAAGGACCGAAGGGCTATAAATGACACCTGCCAACAAAATGTGTTGAGGGAGGTAATGGTGGAAAACATTCAAAATATGGCACATACTCCAAGAAACCATTTTAACCGGTTAGCTGTACTCTTAAAATAACAAAACAAAGTACACGGCTATAAGCTCAATATCAGGAATTATGAGACACATGCAAATCCAACCACAGAATGGTATCAGCTGACAGCGGTCACAATGACCATCAGCAAAAAAACAGAAACAATAAATGCTGAAGATGTTGCGAAGAAATGGATACCCTCAACTTTAAGTGGCTCCTATACTGGTTAAGTGCCACTAATGAAAACAAAACGGAGCTCCCTTTAAAAGGGAAACATGGAGATACCATACGATCAAGCAGGCCCACTCCTTGGCCTGTAACCTAGGAAGACAGAAATGGAAACACACAGGCAGGCAAAACTGCACTGCAGCAGTATTACAGTACCCAAGACAAGGAAGCAGCCAAAACGTCCATCAAGAGACGAATGGACAAAGAAGAACTGGTACGTGTCCGGACGGAATACTAGCCACGGAAACAAAAATGAAACAATGCCCTTTGCAGAACCATAGAGGACTCTGGAGGTAATCACGCAACATGAAGTCAGTCAGAAAGCGAAAGACACGTATGCCATGGGATCAATTACAGGTGTTACCTACAAGTTGAAACCAATGAAGACATTTCCACAGAGAGAGGCGGTCACAGATTTCTTAAACAAACTGATGGTTAGCCAACTGGAAAGTTGTGAAGACTGGATACATTAGGATCTTGCGGTTAAACACAGATATATATAAACACAGGTGAAATACGTAACCACCAAAGAGCTATGGGATTCCAAGAGAAGACTACTCCACACTGTGCCATAACCTCCATGCCAAATGGCTCCAAAGATGAATACATATATGTATAGGTGTAAAAGAAACACATCTTGCACACCTAGAACAAGCAAAACATTATAATCAAATTTGTTGTCATGAGAAATTAAAATTATACTAAAAAAACGAACAGGAATTAATGAGGCATAAAATTATGGGGCTTCTTCCTGGCTCATTCCATTCTAACTTACAAGCTAGGAACACAGCTTCTAGGAAGGCTCAGTTGAGCTAGTAGCCACATTTGAGAACGGAGAAACCCTGTAGCACTTTGGCCTTCCTGCAAGAGCAATTTTAAACCCAGGGCTAATGGTCAGTTAAAAATCACCTCCATTGCAGGCTTGTAAGTGACACCTACCCGCAGAAAAACGTTGGGGGTCGAAAAGTGACCAAAAAATTAAAAAGCGGGCAATCTTTCAAGAAGACAATTCCAAGAGGCATATTTTATACACAGTTTCTCTTTTCTTTCTGTCTGTCTTTTTCTTTAAGCTAAAAACGTCATGGAAAAATGCTCAACGTCACAAATTAATCAAGACGTGCAAATCCAAAGTATAAAAACGTTCACCTCACAACAGTCAGAATGATCATCAGCAAAACAGTCCACAAACAATACATGCTGAAGGGCTTTTAGAGAACGGTGGACCCTCTAGCTGCTGGTGGGATGTCAACTGGTAACAGCCAGTAGTGAGAACAGAGAGAAAGTGCGTTTAAAGGTAAAAATTGAGCTACCGTATGATCTGGTAGGCCCACTACTGGCCCTATCACCTGACGAGACCAGAATCAAAAAGACACAGGCTGACAGTCCTACACGGCAGCAACATTTACCCTAGCCAAGACTTGGAACCACCAACATGTCCATCCACGGAGGAGTCCGAAAAGAAGAAGCTGTCCATGTACAGAAAGGAATACCACTCCGATAGAAAACATAAATTAAATATGAAAAACAGACAAAAGTAAGGAGACATATACTTTGGGGGTGTATCCGCCCACAATCCCCTCTAATTTACAAGCAAGGAACACTACCTTCCAGGAAGGTAATGTTTCCCTTGTAACCTGAGGGGGAATGTAGAAATGCTGCCGCCCTGGGGCCGTTTGCCGAAACAGCAGCTTTAAAACCTGGGCTAAGGTCGCGACTTCTTATTCACAAGGACCGAAGGGCTATAAATGACACCTGCCAACAAAATGTGTTGAGGGAGGTAATGGTGGAAAACATTCAAAATATGGCACATACTCCAAGAAACCATTTTAACCGGTTAGCTGTACTCTTAAAATAACAAAACAAAGTACACGGCTATAAGCTCAATATCAGGAATTATGAGACACATGCAAATCCAACCACAGAATGGTATCAGCTGACAGCGGTCACAATGACCATCAGCAAAAAAACAGAAACAATAAATGCTGAAGATGTTGCGAAGAAATGGATACCCTCAACTTTAAGTGGCTCCTATACTGGTTAAGTGCCACTAATGAAAACAAAACGGAGCTCCCTTTAAAAGGGAAACATGGAGATACCATACGATCAAGCAGGCCCACTCCTTGGCCTGTAACCTAGGAAGACAGAAATGGAAACACACAGGCAGGCAAAACTGCACTGCAGCAGTATTACAGTACCCAAGACAAGGAAGCAGCCAAAACGTCCATCAAGAGACGAATGGACAAAGAAGAACTGGTACGTGTCCGGACGGAATACTAGCCACGGAAACAAAAATGAAACAATGCCCTTTGCAGAACCATAGAGGACTCTGGAGGTAATCACGCAACATGAAGTCAGTCAGAAAGCGAAAGACACGTATGCCATGGGATCAATTACAGGTGTTACCTACAAGTTGAAACCAATGAAGACATTTCCACAGAGAGAGGCGGTCACAGATTTCTTAAACAAACTGATGGTTAGCCAACTGGAAAGTTGTGAAGACTGGATACATTAGGATCTTGCGGTTAAACACAGATATATATAAACACAGGTGAAATACGTAACCACCAAAGAGCTATGGGATTCCAAGAGAAGACTACTCCACACTGTGCCATAACCTCCATGCCAAATGGCTCCAAAGATGAATACATATATGTATAGGTGTAAAAGAAACACATCTTGCACACCTAGAACAAGCAAAACATTATAATCAAATTTGTTGTCATGAGAAATTAAAATTATACTAAAAAAACGAACAGGAATTAATGAGGCATAAAATTATGGGGCTTCTTCCTGGCTCATTCCATTCTAACTTACAAGCTAGGAACACAGCTTCTAGGAAGGCTCAGTTGAGCTAGTAGCCACATTTGAGAACGGAGAAACCCTGTAGCACTTTGGCCTTCCTGCAAGAGCAATTTTAAACCCAGGGCTAATGGTCAGTTAAAAATCACCTCCATTGCAGGCTTGTAAGTGACACCTACCCGCAGAAAAACGTTGGGGGTCGAAAAGTGACCAAAAAATTAAAAAGCGGGCAATCTTTCAAGAAGACAATTCCAAGAGGCATATTTTATACACAGTTTCTCTTTTCTTTCTGTCTGTCTTTTTCTTTAAGCTAAAAACGTCATGGAAAAATGCTCAACGTCACAAATTAATCAAGACGTGCAAATCCAAAGTATAAAAACGTTCACCTCACAACAGTCAGAATGATCATCAGCAAAACAGTCCACAAACAATACATGCTGAAGGGCTTTTAGAGAACGGTGGACCCTCTAGCTGCTGGTGGGATGTCAACTGGTAACAGCCAGTAGTGAGAACAGAGAGGAAGTGCGTTTAAAGGTAAAAATTGAGCTACCGTATGATCTGGTAGGCCCACTACTGGCCCTATCACCTGACAAGACCAGAATCAAAAAGACACAGGCTGACAGTCCTACACGGCAGCAACATTTACCCTAGCCAAGACTTGGAACCACCAACATGTCCATCCACGGAGGAGTCCGAAAAGAAGAAGCTGTCCATGTACAGAAAGGAATACCACTCCGATAGAAAACATAAATTAAATATGAAAAACAGACAAAAGTAAGGAGACATATACTTTGGGGGTGTATCCGCCCACAATCCCCTCTAATTTACAAGCAAGGAACACTACCTTCCAGGAAGGTAACGTTTCCCTTGTAACCTGAGGGGGAATGTAGAAATGCTGCCGCCCTGGGGCCGTTTGCCGAAACAGCAGCTTTAAAACCTGGGCTAAGGTCGCGACTTCATATTCACAAGGACCGAAGGGCTATAAATGACACCTGCCAACAAAATGTGTTGAGGGAGGTAATGGTGGAAAACATTCAAAATATGGCACATACTCCAAGAAACCATTTTAACCGGTTAGCTGTACTCTTAAAATAACAAAACAAAGTACACGGCTATAAGCTCAATATCAGGAATTATGAGACACATGCAAATCCAACCACAGAATGGTATCAGCTGACAGCGGTCACAATGACCATCAGCAAAAAAACAGAAACAATAAATGCTGAAGATGTTGCGAAGAAATGGATACCCTCAACTTTAAGTGGCTCCTATACTGGTTAAGTGCCACTAATGAAAACAAAACGGAGCTCCCTTTAAAAGGGAAACATGGAGATACCATACGATCAAGCAGGCCCACTCCTTGGCCTGTAACCTAGGAAGACAGAAATGGAAACACACAGGCAGGCAAAACTGCACTGCAGCAGTATTACAGTACCCAAGACAAGGAAGCAGCCAAAACGTCCATCAAGAGACGAATGGACAAAGAAGAACTGGTACGTGTCCGGACGGAATACTAGCCACGGAAACAAAAATGAAACAATGCCCTTTGCAGAACCATAGAGGACTCTGGAGGTAATCACGCAACATGAAGTCAGTCAGAAAGCGAAAGACACGTATGCCATGGGATCAATTACAGGTGTTACCTACAAATTGAAACCAATGAAGACATTTCCACAGAGAGAGGCGGTCACAGATTTCTTAAACAAACTGATGGTTAGCCAACTGGAAAGTTGTGAAGACTGGATACATTAGGATCTTGCGGTTAAACACAGATATATATAAACACAGGTGAAATACGTAACCACCAAAGAGCTATGGGATTCCAAGAGAAGACTACTCCACACTGTGCCATAACCTCCATGCCAAATGGCTCCAAAGATGAATACATATATGTATAGGTGTAAAAGAAACACATCTTGCACACCTAGAACAAGCAAAACATTATAATCAAATTTGTTGTCATGAGAAATTAAAATTATACTAAAAAAACGAACAGGAATTAATGAGGCATAAAATTATGGGGCTTCTTCCTGGCTCATTCCATTCTAACTTACAAGCTTGGAACAGAGCTTCTAGGAAGGCTCAGTTGAGCTAGTAGCCACATTTGAGAACGGAGAAACCCTGTAGCACTTTGGCCTTCCTGCAAGAGCAATTTTAAACCCAGGGCTAATGGTCAGTTAAAAATCACCTCCATTGCAGGCTTGTAAGTGACACCTACCCGCAGAAAAACGTTGGGGGTCGAAAAGTGACCAAAAAATTAAAAAGCGGGCAATCTTTCAAGAAGACAATTCCAAGAGGCATATTTTATACACAGTTTCTCTTTTCTTTCTGTCTGTCTTTTTCTTTAAGCTAAAAACGTCATGGAAAAATGCTCAACGTCACAAATTAATCAAGACGTGCAAATCCAAAGTATAAAAACGTTCACCTCACAACAGTCAGAATGATCATCAGCAAAACAGTCCACAAACAATACATGCTGAAGGGCTTTTAGAGAACGGTGGACCCTCTAGCTGCTGGTGGGATGTCAACTGGTAACAGCCAGTAGTGAGAACAGAGAGGAAGTGCGTTTAAAGGTAAAAATTGAGCTACCGTATGATCTGGTAGGCCCACTACTGGCCCTATCACCTGACAAGACCAGAATCAAAAAGACACAGGCTGACAGTCCTACACGGCAGCAACATTTACCCTAGCCAAGACTTGGAACCACCAACATGTCCATCCACGGAGGAGTCCGAAAAGAAGAAGCTGTCCATGTACAGAAAGGAATACCACTCCGATAGAAAACATAAATTAAATATGAAAAACAGACAAAAGTAAGGAGACATATACTTTGGGGGTGTATCCGCCCACAATCCCCTCTAATTTACAAGCAAGGAACACTACCTTCCAGGAAGGTAATGTTTCCCTTGTAACCTGAGGGGGAATGTAGAAATGCTGCCGCCCTGGGGCCGTTTGCCGAAACAGCAGCTTTAAAACCTGGGCTAAGGTCGCGACTTCTTATTCACAAGGACCGAAGGGCTATAAATGACACCTGCCAACAAAATGTGTTGAGGGAGGTAATGGTGGAAAACATTCAAAATATGGCACATACTCCAAGAAACCATTTTAACCGGTTAGCTGTACTCTTAAAATAACAAAACAAAGTACACGGCTATAAGCTCAATATCAGGAATTATGAGACACATGCAAATCCAACCACAGAATGGTATCAGCTGACAGCGGTCACAATGACCATCAGCAAAAAAACAGAAACAATAAATGCTGAAGATGTTGCGAAGAAATGGATACCCTCAACTTTAAGTGGCTCCTATACTGGTTAAGTGCCACTAATGAAAACAAAACGGAGCTCCCTTTAAAAGGGAAACATGGAGATACCATACGATCAAGCAGGCCCACTCCTTGGCCTGTAACCTAGGAAGACAGAAATGGAAACACACAGGCAGGCAAAACTGCACTGCAGCAGTATTACAGTACCCAAGACAAGGAAGCAGCCAAAACGTCCATCAAGAGACGAATGGACAAAGAAGAACTGGTACGTGTCCGGACGGAATACTAGCCACGGAAACAAAAATGAAACAATGCCCTTTGCAGAACCATAGAGGACTCTGGAGGTAATCACGCAACATGAAGTCAGTCAGAAAGCGAAAGACACGTATGCCATGGGATCAATTACAGGTGTTACCTACAAGTTGAAACCAATGAAGACATTTCCACAGAGAGAGGCGGTCACAGATTTCTTAAACAAACTGATGGTTAGCCAACTGGAAAGTTGTGAAGACTGGATACATTAGGATCTTGCGGTTAAACACAGATATATATAAACACAGGTGAAATACGTAACCACCAAAGAGCTATGGGATTCCAAGAGAAGACTACTCCACACTGTGCCATAACCTCCATGCCAAATGGCTCCAAAGATGAATACATATATGTATAGGTGTAAAAGAAACACATCTTGCACACCTAGAACAAGCAAAACATTATAATCAAATTTGTTGTCATGAGAAATTAAAATTATACTAAAAAAACGAACAGGAATTAATGAGGCATAAAATTATGGGGCTTCTTCCTGGCTCATTCCATTCTAACTTACAAGCTAGGAACACAGCTTCTAGGAAGGCTCAGTTGAGCTAGTAGCCACATTTGAGAACGGAGAAACCCTGTAGCACTTTGGCCTTCCTGCAAGAGCAATTTTAAACCCAGGGCTAATGGTCAGTTAAAAATCACCTCCATTGCAGGCTTGTAAGTGACACCTACCCGCAGAAAAACGTTGGGGGTCGAAAAGTGACCAAAAAATTAAAAAGCGGGCAATCTTTCAAGAAGACAATTCCAAGAGGCATATTTTATACACAGTTTCTCTTTTCTTTCTGTCTGTCTTTTTCTTTAAGCTAAAAACGTCATGGAAAAATGCTCAACGTCACAAATTAATCAAGACGTGCAAATCCAAAGTATAAAAACGTTCACCTCACAACAGTCAGAATGATCATCAGCAAAACAGTCCACAAACAATACATGCTGAAGGGCTTTTAGAGAACGGTGGACCCTCTAGCTGCTGGTGGGATGTCAACTGGTAACAGCCAGTAGTGAGAACAGAGAGGAAGTGCGTTTAAAGGTAAAAATTGAGCTACCGTATGATCTGGTAGGCCCACTACTGGCCCTATCACCTGACAAGACCAGAATCAAAAAGACACAGGCTGACAGTCCTACACGGCAGCAACATTTACCCTAGCCAAGACTTGGAACCACCAACATGTCCATCCACGGAGGAGTCCGAAAAGAAGAAGCTGTCCATGTACAGAAAGGAATACCACTCCGATAGAAAACATAAATTAAATATGAAAAACAGACAAAAGTAAGGAGACATATACTTTGGGGGTGTATCCGCCCACAATCCCCTCTAATTTACAAGCAAGGAACACTACCTTCCAGGAAGGTAACGTTTCCCTTGTAACCTGAGGGGGAATGTAGAAATGCTGCCGCCCTGGGGCCGTTTGCCGAAACAGCAGCTTTAAAACCTGGGCTAAGGTCGCGACTTCATATTCACAAGGACCGAAGGGCTATAAATGACACCTGCCAACAAAATGTGTTGAGGGAGGTAATGGTGGAAAACATTCAAAATATGGCACATACTCCAAGAAACCATTTTAACCGGTTAGCTGTACTCTTAAAATAACAAAACAAAGTACACGGCTATAAGCTCAATATCAGGAATTATGAGACACATGCAAATCCAACCACAGAATGGTATCAGCTGACAGCGGTCACAATGACCATCAGCAAAAAAACAGAAACAATAAATGCTGAAGATGTTGCGAAGAAATGGATACCCTCAACTTTAAGTGGCTCCTATACTGGTTAAGTGCCACTAATGAAAACAAAACGGAGCTCCCTTTAAAAGGGAAACATGGAGATACCATACGATCAAGCAGGCCCACTCCTTGGCCTGTAACCTAGGAAGACAGAAATGGAAACACACAGGCAGGCAAAACTGCACTGCAGCAGTATTACAGTACCCAAGACAAGGAAGCAGCCAAAACGTCCATCAAGAGACGAATGGACAAAGAAGAACTGGTACGTGTCCGGACGGAATACTAGCCACGGAAACAAAAATGAAACAATGCCCTTTGCAGAACCATAGAGGACTCTGGAGGTAATCACGCAACATGAAGTCAGTCAGAAAGCGAAAGACACGTATGCCATGGGATCAATTACAGGTGTTACCTACAAATTGAAACCAATGAAGACATTTCCACAGAGAGAGGCGGTCACAGATTTCTTAAACAAACTGATGGTTAGCCAACTGGAAAGTTGTGAAGACTGGATACATTAGGATCTTGCGGTTAAACACAGATATATATAAACACAGGTGAAATACGTAACCACCAAAGAGCTATGGGATTCCAAGAGAAGACTACTCCACACTGTGCCATAACCTCCATGCCAAATGGCTCCAAAGATGAATACATATATGTATAGGTGTAAAAGAAACACATCTTGCACACCTAGAACAAGCAAAACATTATAATCAAATTTGTTGTCATGAGAAATTAAAATTATACTAAAAAAACGAACAGGAATTAATGAGGCATAAAATTATGGGGCTTCTTCCTGGCTCATTCCATTCTAACTTACAAGCTTGGAACAGAGCTTCTAGGAAGGCTCAGTTGAGCTAGTAGCCACATTTGAGAACGGAGAAACCCTGTAGCACTTTGGCCTTCCTGCAAGAGCAATTTTAAACCCAGGGCTAATGGTCAGTTAAAAATCACCTCCATTGCAGGCTTGTAAGTGACACCTACCCGCAGAAAAACGTTGGGGGTCGAAAAGTGACCAAAAAATTAAAAAGCGGGCAATCTTTCAAGAAGACAATTCCAAGAGGCATATTTTATACACAGTTTCTCTTTTCTTTCTGTCTGTCTTTTTCTTTAAGCTAAAAACGTCATGGAAAAATGCTCAACGTCACAAATTAATCAAGACGTGCAAATCCAAAGTATAAAAACGTTCACCTCACAACAGTCAGAATGATCATCAGCAAAACAGTCCACAAACAATACATGCTGAAGGGCTTTTAGAGAACGGTGGACCCTCTAGCTGCTGGTGGGATGTCAACTGGTAACAGCCAGTAGTGAGAACAGAGAGGAAGTGCGTTTAAAGGTAAAAATTGAGCTACCGTATGATCTGGTAGGCCCACTACTGGCCCTATCACCTGACAAGACCAGAATCAAAAAGACACAGGCTGACAGTCCTACACGGCAGCAACATTTACCCTAGCCAAGACTTGGAACCACCAACATGTCCATCCACGGAGGAGTCCGAAAAGAAGAAGCTGTCCATGTACAGAAAGGAATACCACTCCGATAGAAAACATAAATTAAATATGAAAAACAGACAAAAGTAAGGAGACATATACTTTGGGGGTGTATCCGCCCACAATCCCCTCTAATTTACAAGCAAGGAACACTACCTTCCAGGAAGGTAATGTTTCCCTTGTAACCTGAGGGGGAATGTAGAAATGCTGCCGCCCTGGGGCCGTTTGCCGAAACAGCAGCTTTAAAACCTGGGCTAAGGTCGCGACTTCTTATTCACAAGGACCGAAGGGCTATAAATGACACCTGCCAACAAAATGTGTTGAGGGAGGTAATGGTGGAAAACATTCAAAATATGGCACATACTCCAAGAAACCATTTTAACCGGTTAGCTGTACTCTTAAAATAACAAAACAAAGTACACGGCTATAAGCTCAATATCAGGAATTATGAGACACATGCAAATCCAACCACAGAATGGTATCAGCTGACAGCGGTCACAATGACCATCAGCAAAAAAACAGAAACAATAAATGCTGAAGATGTTGCGAAGAAATGGATACCCTCAACTTTAAGTGGCTCCTATACTGGTTAAGTGCCACTAATGAAAACAAAACGGAGCTCCCTTTAAAAGGGAAACATGGAGATACCATACGATCAAGCAGGCCCACTCCTTGGCCTGTAACCTAGGAAGACAGAAATGGAAACACACAGGCAGGCAAAACTGCACTGCAGCAGTATTACAGTACCCAAGACAAGGAAGCAGCCAAAACGTCCATCAAGAGACGAATGGACAAAGAAGAACTGGTACGTGTCCGGACGGAATACTAGCCACGGAAACAAAAATGAAACAATGCCCTTTGCAGAACCATAGAGGACTCTGGAGGTAATCACGCAACATGAAGTCAGTCAGAAAGCGAAAGACACGTATGCCATGGGATCAATTACAGGTGTTACCTACAAGTTGAAACCAATGAAGACATTTCCACAGAGAGAGGCGGTCACAGATTTCTTAAACAAACTGATGGTTAGCCAACTGGAAAGTTGTGAAGACTGGATACATTAGGATCTTGCGGTTAAACACAGATATATATAAACACAGGTGAAATACGTAACCACCAAAGAGCTATGGGATTCCAAGAGAAGACTACTCCACACTGTGCCATAACCTCCATGCCAAATGGCTCCAAAGATGAATACATATATGTATAGGTGTAAAAGAAACACATCTTGCACACCTAGAACAAGCAAAACATTATAATCAAATTTGTTGTCATGAGAAATTAAAATTATACTAAAAAAACGAACAGGAATTAATGAGGCATAAAATTATGGGGCTTCTTCCTGGCTCATTCCATTCTAACTTACAAGCTTGGAACAGAGCTTCTAGGAAGGCTCAGTTGAGCTAGTAGCCACATTTGAGAACGGAGAAACCCTGTAGCACTTTGGCCTTCCTGCAAGAGCAATTTTAAACCCAGGGCTAATGGTCAGTTAAAAATCACCTCCATTGCAGGCTTGTAAGTGACACCTACCCGCAGAAAAACGTTGGGGGTCGAAAAGTGACCAAAAAATTAAAAAGCGGGCAATCTTTCAAGAAGACAATTCCAAGAGGCATATTTTATACACAGTTTCTCTTTTCTTTCTGTCTGTCTTTTTCTTTAAGCTAAAAACGTCATGGAAAAATGCTCAACGTCACAAATTAATCAAGACGTGCAAATCCAAAGTATAAAAACGTTCACCTCACAACAGTCAGAATGATCATCAGCAAAACAGTCCACAAACAATACATGCTGAAGGGCTTTTAGAGAACGGTGGACCCTCTAGCTGCTGGTGGGATGTCAACTGGTAACAGCCAGTAGTGAGAACAGAGAGGAAGTGCGTTTAAAGGTAAAAATTGAGCTACCGTATGATCTGGTAGGCCCACTACTGGCCCTATCACCTGACGAGACCAGAATCAAAAAGACACAGGCTGACAGTCCTACACGGCAGCAACATTTACCCTAGCCAAGACTTGGAACCACCAACATGTCCATCCACGGAGGAGTCCGAAAAGAAGAAGCTGTCCATGTACAGAAAGGAATACCACTCCGATAGAAAACATAAATTAAATATGAAAAACAGACAAAAGTAAGGAGACATATACTTTGGGGGTGTATCCGCCCACAATCCCCTCTAATTTACAAGCAAGGAACACTACCTTCCAGGAAGGTAATGTTTCCCTTGTAACCTGAGGGGGAATGTAGAAATGCTGCCGCCCTGGGGCCGTTTGCCGAAACAGCAGCTTTAAAACCTGGGCTAAGGTCGCGACTTCATATTCACAAGGACCGAAGGGCTATAAATGACACCTGCCAACAAAATGTGTTGAGGGAGGTAATGGTGGAAAACATTCAAAATATGGCACATACTCCAAGAAACCATTTTAACCGGTTAGCTGTACTCTTAAAATAACAAAACAAAGTACACGGCTATAAGCTCAATATCAGGAATTATGAGACACATGCAAATCCAACCACAGAATGGTATCAGCTGACAGCGGTCACAATGACCATCAGCAAAAAAACAGAAACAATAAATGCTGAAGATGTTGCGAAGAAATGGATACCCTCAACTTTAAGTGGCTCCTATACTGGTTAAGTGCCACTAATGAAAACAAAACGGAGCTCCCTTTAAAAGGGAAACATGGAGATACCATACGATCAAGCAGGCCCACTCCTTGGCCTGTAACCTAGGAAGACAGAAATGGAAACACACAGGCAGGCAAAACTGCACTGCAGCAGTATTACAGTACCCAAGACAAGGAAGCAGCCAAAACGTCCATCAAGAGACGAATGGACAAAGAAGAACTGGTACGTGTCCGGACAGAATACTAGCCACGGAAACAAAAATGAAACAATGCCCTTTGCAGAACCATAGAGGACTCTGGAGGTAATCACGCAACATGAAGTCAGTCAGAAAGCGAAAGACACGTATGCCATGGGATCAATTACAGGTGTTACCTACAAGTTGAAACCAATGAAGACATTTCCACAGAGAGAGGCGGTCACAGATTTCTTAAACAAACTGATGGTTAGCCAACTGGAAAGTTGTGAAGACTGGATACATTAGGATCTTGCGGTTAAACACAGATATATATAAACACAGGTGAAATACGTAACCACCAAAGAGCTATGGGATTCCAAGAGAAGACTACTCCACACTGTGCCATAACCTCCATGCCAAATGGCTCCAAAGATGAATACATATATGTATAGGTGTAAAAGAAACACATCTTGCACACCTAGAACAAGCAAAACATTATAATCAAATTTGTTGTCATGAGAAATTAAAATTATACTAAAAAAACGAACAGGAATTAATGAGGCATAAAATTATGGGGCTTCTTCCTGGCTCATTCCATTCTAACTTACAAGCTTGGAACAGAGCTTCTAGGAAGGCTCAGTTGAGCTAGTAGCCACATTTGAGAATGGAGAAACCCTGTAGCACTTTGGCCTTCCTGCAAGAGCAATTTTAAACCCAGGGCTAATGGTCAGTTAAAAATCACCTCCGTTGCAGGCTTGTAAGTGACACCTACCCGCAGAAAAACGTTGGGGGTCGAAAAGTGACCAAAAAATTAAAAAGCGGGCAATCTTTCAAGAAGACAATTCCAAGAGGCATATTTTATACACAGTTTCTCTTTTCTTTCTGTCTGTCTTTTTCTTTAAGCTAAAAACGTCATGGAAAAATGCTCAACGTCACAAATTAATCAAGACGTGCAAATCCAAAGTATAAAAACGTTCACCTCACAACAGTCAGAATGATCATCAGCAAAACAGTCCACAAACAATACATGCTGAAGGGCTTTTAGAGAACGGTGGACCCTCTAGCTGCTGGTGGGATGTCAACTGGTAACAGCCAGTAGTGAGAACAGAGAGGAAGTGCGTTTAAAGGTAAAAATTGAGCTACCGTATGATCTGGTAGGCCCACTACTGGCCCTATCACCTGACGAGACCAGAATCAAAAAGACACAGGCTGACAGTCCTACACGGCAGCAACATTTACCCTAGCCAAGACTTGGAACCACCAACATGTCCATCCACGGAGGAGTCCGAAAAGAAGAAGCTGTCCATGTACAGAAAGGAATACCACTCCGATAGAAAACATAAATTAAATATGAAAAACAGACAAAAGTAAGGAGACATATACTTTGGGGGTGTATCCGCCCACAATCCCCTCTAATTTACAAGCAAGGAACACTACCTTCCAGGAAGGTAATGTTTCCCTTGTAACCTGAGGGGGAATGTAGAAATGCTGCCGCCCTGGGGCCGTTTGCCGAAACAGCAGCTTTAAAACCTGGGCTAAGGTCGCGACTTCATATTCACAAGGACCGAAGGGCTATAAATGACACCTGCCAACAAAATGTGTTGAGGGAGGTAATGGTGGAAAACATTCAAAATATGGCACATACTCCAAGAAACCATTTTAACCGGTTAGCTGTACTCTTAAAATAACAAAACAAAGTACACGGCTATAAGCTCAATATCAGGAATTATGAGACACATGCAAATCCAACCACAGAATGGTATCAGCTGACAGCGGTCACAATGACCATCAGCAAAAAAACAGAAACAATAAATGCTGAAGATGTTGCGAAGAAATGGATACCCTCAACTTTAAGTGGCTCCTATACTGGTTAAGTGCCACTAATGAAAACAAAACGGAGCTCCCTTTAAAAGGGAAACATGGAGATACCATACGATCAAGCAGGCCCACTCCTTGGCCTGTAACCTAGGAAGACAGAAATGGAAACACACAGGCAGGCAAAACTGCACTGCAGCAGTATTACAGTACCCAAGACAAGGAAGCAGCCAAAACGTCCATCAAGAGACGAATGGACAAAGAAGAACTGGTACGTGTCCGGACGGAATACTAGCCACGGAAACAAAAATGAAACAATGCCCTTTGCAGAACCATAGAGGACTCTGGAGGTAATCACGCAACATGAAGTCAGTCAGAAAGCGAAAGACACGTATGCCATGGGATCAATTACAGGTGTTACCTACAAATTGAAACCAATGAAGACATTTCCACAGAGAGAGGCGGTCACAGATTTCTTAAACAAACTGATGGTTAGCCAACTGGAAAGTTGTGAAGACTGGATACATTAGGATCTTGCGGTTAAACACAGATATATATAAACACAGGTGAAATACGTAACCACCAAAGAGCTATGGGATTCCAAGAGAAGACTACTCCACACTGTGCCATAACCTCCATGCCAAATGGCTCCAAAGATGAATACATATATGTATAGGTGTAAAAGAAACACATCTTGCACACCTAGAACAAGCAAAACATTATAATCAAATTTGTTGTCATGAGAAATTAAAATTATACTAAAAAAACGAACAGGAATTAATGAGGCATAAAATTATGGGGCTTCTTCCTGGCTCATTCCATTCTAACTTACAAGCTTGGAACAGAGCTTCTAGGAAGGCTCAGTTGAGCTAGTAGCCACATTTGAGAACGGAGAAACCCTGTAGCACTTTGGCCTTCCTGCAAGAGCAATTTTAAACCCAGGGCTAATGGTCAGTTAAAAATCACCTCCGTTGCAGGCTTGTAAGTGACACCTACCCGCAGAAAAACGTTGGGGGTCGAAAAGTGACCAAAAAATTAAAAAGCGGGCAATCTTTCAAGAAGACAATTCCAAGAGGCATATTTTATACACAGTTTCTCTTTTCTTTCTGTCTTTTTCTTTAAGCTAAAAACGTCATGGAAAAATGCTCAACGTCACAAATTAATCAAGACGTGCAAATCCAAAGTATAAAAACGTTCACCTCACAACAGTCAGAATGATCATCAGCAAAACAGTCCACAAACAATACATGCTGAAGGGCTTTTAGAGAACGGTGGACCCTCTAGCTGCTGGTGGGATGTCAACTGGTAACAGCCAGTAGTGAGAACAGAGAGGAAGTGCGTTTAAAGGTAAAAATTGAGCTACCGTATGATCTGGTAGGCCCACTACTGGCCCTATCACCTGACGAGACCAGAATCAAAAAGACACAGGCTGACAGTCCTACACGGCAGCAACATTTACCCTAGCCAAGACTTGGAACCACCAACATGTCCATCCACGGAGGAGTCCGAAAAGAAGAAGCTGTCCATGTACAGAAAGGAATACCACTCCGATAGAAAACATAAATTAAATATGAAAAACAGACAAAAGTAAGGAGACATATACTTTGGGGGTGTATCCGCCCACAATCCCCTCTAATTTACAAGCAAGGAACACTACCTTCCAGGAAGGTAATGTTTCCCTTGTAACCTGAGGGGGAATGTAGAAATGCTGCCGCCCTGGGGCCGTTTGCCGAAACAGCAGCTTTAAAACCTGGGCTAAGGTCGCGACTTCATATTCACAAGGACCGAAGGGCTATAAATGACACCTGCCAACAAAATGTGTTGAGGGAGGTAATGGTGGAAAACATTCAAAATATGGCACATACTCCAAGAAACCATTTTAACCGGTTAGCTGTACTCTTAAAATAACAAAACAAAGTACACGGCTATAAGCTCAATATCAGGAATTATGAGACACATGCAAATCCAACCACAGAATGGTATCAGCTGACAGCGGTCACAATGACCATCAGCAAAAAAACAGAAACAATAAATGCTGAAGATGTTGCGAAGAAATGGATACCCTCAACTTTAAGTGGCTCCTATACTGGTTAAGTGCCACTAATGAAAACAAAACGGAGCTCCCTTTAAAAGGGAAACATGGAGATACCATACGATCAAGCAGGCCCACTCCTTGGCCTGTAACCTAGGAAGACAGAAATGGAAACACACAGGCAGGCAAAACTGCACTGCAGCAGTATTACAGTACCCAAGACAAGGAAGCAGCCAAAACGTCCATCAAGAGACGAATGGACAAAGAAGAACTGGTACGTGTCCGGACGGAATACTAGCCACGGAAACAAAAATGAAACAATGCCCTTTGCAGAACCATAGAGGACTCTGGAGGTAATCACGCAACATGAAGTCAGTCAGAAAGCGAAAGACACGTATGCCATGGGATCAATTACAGGTGTTACCTACAAGTTGAAACCAATGAAGACATTTCCACAGAGAGAGGCGGTCACAGATTTCTTAAACAAACTGATGGTTAGCCAACTGGAAAGTTGTGAAGACTGGATACATTAGGATCTTGCGGTTAAACACAGATATATATAAACACAGGTGAAATACGTAACCACCAAAGAGCTATGGGATTCCAAGAGAAGACTACTCCACACTGTGCCATAACCTCCATGCCAAATGGCTCCAAAGATGAATACATATATGTATAGGTGTAAAAGAAACACATCTTGCACACCTAGAACAAGCAAAACATTATAATCAAATTTGTTGTCATGAGAAATTAAAATTATACTAAAAAAACGAACAGGAATTAATGAGGCATAAAATTATGGGGCTTCTTCCTGGCTCATTCCATTCTAACTTACAAGCTTGGAACAGAGCTTCTAGGAAGGCTCAGTTGAGCTAGTAGCCACATTTGAGAACGGAGAAACCCTGTAGCACTTTGGCCTTCCTGCAAGAGCAATTTTAAACCCAGGGCTAATGGTCAGTTAAAAATCACCTCCATTGCAGGCTTGTAAGTGACACCTACCCGCAGAAAAACGTTGGGGGTCGAAAAGTGACCAAAAAATTAAAAAGCGGGCAATCTTTCAAGAAGACAATTCCAAGAGGCATATTTTATACACAGTTTCTCTTTTCTTTCTGTCTGTCTTTTTCTTTAAGCTAAAAACGTCATGGAAAAATGCTCAACGTCACAAATTAATCAAGACGTGCAAATCCAAAGTATAAAAACGTTCACGTCACAACAGTCAGAATGATCATCAGCAAAACAGTCCACAAACAATACATGCTGAAGGGCTTTTAGAGAACGGTGGACCCTCTAGCTGCTGGTGGGATGTCAACTGGTAACAGCCAGTAGTGAGAACAGAGAGGAAGTGCGTTTAAAGGTAAAAATTGAGCTACCGTATGATCTGGTAGGCCCACTACTGGCCCTATCACCTGAGAAGACCAGAATCAAAAAGACACAGGCTGACAGTCCTACACGGCAGCAACATTTACCCTAGCCAAGACTTGGAACCACCAACATGTCCATCCACGGAGGAGTCCGAAAAGAAGAAGCTGTCCATGTACAGAAAGGAATACCACTCCGATAGAAAACATAAATTAAATATGAAAAACAGACAAAAGTAAGGAGACATATACTTTGGGGGTGTATCCGCCCACAATCCCCTCTAATTTACAAGCAAGGAACACTACCTTCCAGGAAGGTAATGTTTCCCTTGTAACCTGAGGGGGAATGTAGAAATGCTGCCGCCCTGGGGCCGTTTGCCGAAACAGCAGCTTTAAAACCTGGGCTAAGGTCGCGACTTCTTATTCACAAGGACCGAAGGGCTATAAATGACACCTGCCAACAAAATGTGTTGAGGGAGGTAATGGTGGAAAACATTCAAAATATGGCACATACTCCAAGAAACCATTTTAACCGGTTAGCTGTACTCTTAAAATAACAAAACAAAGTACACGGCTATAAGCTCAATATCAGGAATTATGAGACACATGCAAATCCAACCACAGAATGGTATCAGCTGACAGCGGTCACAATGACCATCAGCAAAAAAACAGAAACAATAAATGCTGAAGATGTTGCGAAGAAATGGATACCCTCAACTTTAAGTGGCTCCTATACTGGTTAAGTGCCACTAATGAAAACAAAACGGAGCTCCCTTTAAAAGGGAAACATGGAGATACCATACGATCAAGCAGGCCCACTCCTTGGCCTGTAACCTAGGAAGACAGAAATGGAAACACACAGGCAGGCAAAACTGCACTGCAGCAGTATTACAGTACCCAAGACAAGGAAGCAGCCAAAACGTCCATCAAGAGACGAATGGACAAAGAAGAACTGGTACGTGTCCGGACGGAATACTAGCCACGGAAACAAAAATGAAACAATGCCCTTTGCAGAACCATAGAGGACTCTGGAGGTAATCACGCAACATGAAGTCAGTCAGAAAGCGAAAGACACGTATGCCATGGGATCAATTACAGGTGTTACCTACAAGTTGAAACCAATGAAGACATTTCCACAGAGAGAGGCGGTCACAGATTTCTTAAACAAACTGATGGTTAGCCAACTGGAAAGTTGTGAAGACTGGATACATTAGGATCTTGCGGTTAAACACAGATATATATAAACACAGGTGAAATACGTAACCACCAAAGAGCTATGGGATTCCAAGAGAAGACTACTCCACACTGTGCCATAACCTCCATGCCAAATGGCTCCAAAGATGAATACATATATGTATAGGTGTAAAAGAAACACATCTTGCACACCTAGAACAAGCAAAACATTATAATCAAATTTGTTGTCATGAGAAATTAAAATTATACTAAAAAAACGAACAGGAATTAATGAGGCATAAAATTATGGGGCTTCTTCCTGGCTCATTCCATTCTAACTTACAAGCTTGGAACAGAGCTTCTAGGAAGGCTCAGTTGAGCTAGTAGCCACATTTGAGAACGGAGAAACCCTGTAGCACTTTGGCCTTCCTGCAAGAGCAATTTTAAACCCAGGGCTAATGGTCAGTTAAAAATCACCTCCATTGCAGGCTTGTAAGTGACACCTACCCGCAGAAAAACGTTGGGGGTCGAAAAGTGACCAAAAAATTAAAAAGCGGGCAATCTTTCAAGAAGACAATTCCAAGAGGCATATTTTATACACAGTTTCTCTTTTCTTTCTGTCTGTCTTTTTCTTTAAGCTAAAAACGTCATGGAAAAATGCTCAACGTCACAAATTAATCAAGACGTGCAAATCCAAAGTATAAAAACGTTCACCTCACAACAGTCAGAATGATCATCAGCAAAACAGTCCACAAACAATACATGCTGAAGGGCTTTTAGAGAACGGTGGACCCTCTAGCTGCTGGTGGGATGTCAACTGGTAACAGCCAGTAGTGAGAACAGAGAGGAAGTGCGTTTAAAGGTAAAAATTGAGCTACCGTATGATCTGGTAGGCCCACTACTGGCCCTATCACCTGACAAGACCAGAATCAAAAAGACACAGGCTGACAGTCCTACACGGCAGCAACATTTACCCTAGCCAAGACTTGGAACCACCAACATGTCCATCCACGGAGGAGTCCGAAAAGAAGAAGCTGTCCATGTACAGAAAGGAATACCACTCCGATAGAAAACATAAATTAAATATGAAAAACAGACAAAAGTAAGGAGACATATACTTTGGGGGTGTATCCGCCCACAATCCCCTCTAATTTACAAGCAAGGAACACTACCTTCCAGGAAGGTAATGTTTCCCTTGTAACCTGAGGGGGAATGTAGAAATGCTGCCGCCCTGGGGCCGTTTGCCGAAACAGCAGCTTTAAAACCTGGGCTAAGGTCGCGACTTCTTATTCACAAGGACCGAAGGGCTATAAATGACACCTGCCAACAAAATGTGTTGAGGGAGGTAATGGTGGAAAACATTCAAAATATGGCACATACTCCAAGAAACCATTTTAACCGGTTAGCTGTACTCTTAAAATAACAAAACAAAGTACACGGCTATAAGCTCAATATCAGGAATTATGAGACACATGCAAATCCAACCACAGAATGGTATCAGCTGACAGCGGTCACAATGACCATCAGCAAAAAAACAGAAACAATAAATGCTGAAGATGTTGCGAAGAAATGGATACCCTCAACTTTAAGTGGCTCCTATACTGGTTAAGTGCCACTAATGAAAACAAAACGGAGCTCCCTTTAAAAGGGAAACATGGAGATACCATACGATCAAGCAGGCCCACTCCTTGGCCTGTAACCTAGGAAGACAGAAATGGAAACACACAGGCAGGCAAAACTGCACTGCAGCAGTATTACAGTACCCAAGACAAGGAAGCAGCCAAAACGTCCATCAAGAGACGAATGGACAAAGAAGAACTGGTACGTGTCCGGACGGAATACTAGCCACGGAAACAAAAATGAAACAATGCCCTTTGCAGAACCATAGAGGACTCTGGAGGTAATCACGCAACATGAAGTCAGTCAGAAAGCGAAAGACACGTATGCCATGGGATCAATTACAGGTGTTACCTACAAGTTGAAACCAATGAAGACATTTCCACAGAGAGAGGCGGTCACAGATTTCTTAAACAAACTGATGGTTAGCCAACTGGAAAGTTGTGAAGACTGGATACATTAGGATCTTGCGGTTAAACACAGATATATATAAACACAGGTGAAATACGTAACCACCAAAGAGCTATGGGATTCCAAGAGAAGACTACTCCACACTGTGCCATAACCTCCATGCCAAATGGCTCCAAAGATGAATACATATATGTATAGGTGTAAAAGAAACACATCTTGCACACCTAGAACAAGCAAAACATTATAATCAAATTTGTTGTCATAAGAAATTAAAATTATACTAAAAAAACGAACAGGAATTAATGAGGCATAAAATTATGGGGCTTCTTCCTGGCTCATTCCATTCTAACTTACAAGCTTGGAACACAGCTTCTAGGAAGGCTCAGTTGAGCTAGTAGCCACATTTGAGAACGGAGAAACCCTGTAGCACTTTGGCCTTCCTGCAAGAGCAATTTTAAACCCAGGGCTAATGGTCAGTTAAAAATCACCTCCATTGCAGGCTTGTAAGTGACACCTACCCGCAGAAAAACGTTGGGGGTCGAAAAGTGACCAAAAAATTAAAAAGCGGGCAATCTTTCAAGAAGACAATTCCAAGAGGCATATTTTATACACAGTTTCTCTTTTCTTTCTGTCTGTCTTTTTCTTTAAGCTAAAAACGTCATGGAAAAATGCTCAACGTCACAAATTAATCAAGACGTGCAAATCCAAAGTATAAAAACGTTCACCTCACAACAGTCAGAATGATCATCAGCAAAACAGTCCACAAACAATACATGCTGAAGGGCTTTTAGAGAACGGTGGACCCTCTAGCTGCTGGTGGGATGTCAACTGGTAACAGCCAGTAGTGAGAACAGAGAGGAAGTGCGTTTAAAGGTAAAAATTGAGCTACCGTATGATCTGGTAGGCCCACTACTGGCCCTATCACCTGAGAAGACCAGAATCAAAAAGACACAGGCTGACAGTCCTACACGGCAGCAACATTTACCCTAGCCAAGACTTGGAACCACCAACATGTCCATCCACGGAGGAGTCCGAAAAGAAGAAGCTGTCCATGTACAGAAAGGAATACCACTCCGATAGAAAACATAAATTAAATATGAAAAACAGACAAAAGTAAGGAGACATATACTTTGGGGGTGTATCCGCCCACAATCCCCTCTAATTTACAAGCAAGGAACACTACCTTCCAGGAAGGTAATGTTTCCCTTGTAACCTGAGGGGGAATGTAGAAATGCTGCCGCCCTGGGGCCGTTTGCCGAAACAGCAGCTTTAAAACCTGGGCTAAGGTCGCGACTTCATATTCACAAGGACCGAAGGGCTATAAATGACACCTGCCAACAAAATGTGTTGAGGGAGGTAATGGTGGAAAACATTCAAAATATGGCACATACTCCAAGAAACCATTTTAACCGGTTAGCTGTACTCTTAAAATAACAAAACAAAGTACACGGCTATAAGCTCAATATCAGGAATTATGAGACACATGCAAATCCAACCACAGAATGGTATCAGCTGACAGCGGTCACAATGACCATCAGCAAAAAAACAGAAACAATAAATGCTGAAGATGTTGCGAAGAAATGGATACCCTCAACTTTAAGTGGCTCCTATACTGGTTAAGTGCCACTAATGAAAACAAAACGGAGCTCCCTTTAAAAGGGAAACATGGAGATACCATACGATCAAGCAGGCCCACTCCTTGGCCTGTAACCTAGGAAGACAGAAATGGAAACACACAGGCAGGCAAAACTGCACTGCAGCAGTATTACAGTACCCAAGACAAGGAAGCAGCCAAAACGTCCATCAAGAGACGAATGGACAAAGAAGAACTGGTACGTGTCCGGACGGAATACTAGCCACGGAAACAAAAATGAAACAATGCCCTTTGCAGAACCATAGAGGACTCTGGAGGTAATCACGCAACATGAAGTCAGTCAGAAAGCGAAAGACACGTATGCCATGGGATCAATTACAGGTGTTACCTACAAGTTGAAACCAATGAAGACATTTCCACAGAGAGAGGCGGTCACAGATTTCTTAAACAAACTGATGGTTAGCCAACTGGAAAGTTGTGAAGACTGGATACATTAGGATCTTGCGGTTAAACACAGATATATATAAACACAGGTGAAATACGTAACCACCAAAGAGCTATGGGATTCCAAGAGAAGACTACTCCACACTGTGCCATAACCTCCATGCCAAATGGCTCCAAAGATGAATACATATATGTATAGGTGTAAAAGAAACACATCTTGCACACCTAGAACAAGCAAAACATTATAATCAAATTTGTTGTCATAAGAAATTAAAATTATACTAAAAAAACGAACAGGAATTAATGAGGCATAAAATTATGGGGCTTCTTCCTGGCTCATTCCATTCTAACTTACAAGCTTGGAACAGAGCTTCTAGGAAGGCTCAGTTGAGCTAGTAGCCACATTTGAGAACGGAGAAACCCTGTAGCATTTTGGCCTTCCTGCAAGAGCAATTTTAAACCCAGGGCTAATGGTCAGTTAAAAATCACCTCCATTGCAGGCTTGTAAGTGACACCTACCCGCAGAAAAACGTTGGGGGTCGAAAAGTGACCAAAAAATTAAAAAGCGGGCAATCTTTCAAGAAGACAATTCCAAGAGGCACATTTTATACACAGTTTCTCTTTTCTTTCTGTCTGTCTTTTTCTTTAAGCTAAAAACGTCATGGAAAAATGCTCAACGTCACAAATTAATCAAGACGTGCAAATCCAAAGTATAAAAACGTTCACCTCACAACAGTCAGAATGATCATCAGCAAAACAGTCCACAAACAATACATGCTGAAGGGCTTTTAGAGAACGGTGGACCCTCTAGCTGCTGGTGGGATGTCAACTGGTAACAGCCAGTAGTGAGAACAGAGAGGAAGTGCGTTTAAAGGTAAAAATTGAGCTACCGTATGATCTGGTAGGCCCACTACTGGCCCTATCACCTGAGAAGACCAGAATCAAAAAGACACAGGCTGACAGTCCTACACGGCAGCAACATTTACCCTAGCCAAGACTTGGAACCACCAACATGTCCATCCACGGAGGAGTCCGAAAAGAAGAAGCTGTCCATGTACAGAAAGGAATACCACTCCGATAAAAAACATAAATTAAATATGAAAAACAGACAAAAGTAAGGAGACATATACTTTGGGGGTGTATCCGCCCACAATCCCCTCTAATTTACAAGCAAGGAACACTACCTTCCAGGAAGGTAATGTTTCCCTTGTAACCTGAGGGGGAATGTAGAAATGCTGCCGCCCTGGGGCCGTTTGCCGAAACAGCAGCTTTAAAACCTGGGCTAAGGTCGCGACTTCATATTCACAAGGACCGAAGGGCTATAAATGACACCTGCCAACAAAATGTGTTGAGGGAGGTAATGGTGGAAAACATTCAAAATATGGCACATACTCCAAGAAACCATTTTAACCGGTTAGCTGTACTCTTAAAATAACAAAACAAAGTACACGGCTATAAGCTCAATATCAGGAATTATGAGACACATGCAAATCCAACCACAGAATGGTATCAGCTGACAGCGGTCACAATGACCATCAGCAAAAAAACAGAAACAATAAATGCTGAAGATGTTGCGAAGAAATGGATACCCTCAACTTTAAGTGGCTCCTATACTGGTTAAGTGCCACTAATGAAAACAAAACGGAGCTCCCTTTAAAAGGGAAACATGGAGATACCATACGATCAAGCAGGCCCACTCCTTGGCCTGTAACCTAGGAAGACAGAAATGGAAACACACAGGCAGGCAAAACTGCACTGCAGCAGTATTACAGTACCCAAGACAAGGAAGCAGCCAAAACGTCCATCAAGAGACGAATGGACAAAGAAGAACTGGTACGTGTCCGGACGGAATACTAGCCACGGAAACAAAAATGAAACAATGCCCTTTGCAGAACCATAGAGGACTCTGGAGGTAATCACGCAACATGAAGTCAGTCAGAAAGCGAAAGACACGTATGCCATGGGATCAATTACAGGTGTTACCTACAAGTTGAAACCAATGAAGACATTTCCACAGAGAGAGGCGGTCACAGATTTCTTAAACAAACTGATGGTTAGCCAACTGGAAAGTTGTGAAGACTGGATACATTAGGATCTTGCGGTTAAACACAGATATATATAAACACAGGTGAAATACGTAACCACCAAAGAGCTATGGGATTCCAAGAGAAGACTACTCCACACTGTGCCATAACCTCCATGCCAAATGGCTCCAAAGATGAATACATATATGTATAGGTGTAAAAGAAACACATCTTGCACACCTAGAACAAGCAAAACATTATAATCAAATTTGTTGTCATGAGAAATTAAAATTATACTAAAAAAACGAACAGGAATTAATGAGGCATAAAATTATGGGGCTTCTTCCTGGCTCATTCCATTCTAACTTACAAGCTTGGAACACAGCTTCTAGGAAGGCTCAGTTGAGCTAGTAGCCACATTTGAGAACGGAGAAACCCTGTAGCACTTTGGCCTTCCTGCAAGAGCAATTTTAAACCCAGGGCTAATGGTCAGTTAAAAATCACCTCCGTTGCAGGCTTGTAAGTGACACCTACCCGCAGAAAAACGTTGGGGGTCGAAAAGTGACCAAAAAATTAAAAAGCGGGCAATCTTTCAAGAAGACAATTCCAAGAGGCATATTTTATACACAGTTTCTCTTTTCTTTCTGTCTGTCTTTTTCTTTAAGCTAAAAACGTCATGGAAAAATGCTCAACGTCACAAATTAATCAAGACGTGCAAATCCAAAGTATAAAAACGTTCACCTCACAACAGTCAGAATGATCATCAGCAAAACAGTCCACAAACAATACATGCTGAAGGGCTTTTAGAGAACGGTGGACCCTCTAGCTGCTGGTGGGATGTCAACTGGTAACAGCCAGTAGTGAGAACAGAGAGGAAGTGCGTTTAAAGGTAAAAATTGAGCTACCGTATGATCTGGTAGGCCCACTACTGGCCCTATCACCTGACGAGACCAGAATCAAAAAGACACAGGCTGACAGTCCTACACGGCAGCAACATTTACCCTAGCCAAGACTTGGAACCACCAACATGTCCATCCACGGAGGAGTCCGAAAAGAAGAAGCTGTCCATGTACAGAAAGGAATACCACTCCGATAGAAAACATAAATTAAATATGAAAAACAGACAAAAGTAAGGAGACATATACTTTGGGGGTGTATCCGCCCACAATCCCCTCTAATTTACAAGCAAGGAACACTACCTTCCAGGAAGGTAATGTTTCCCTTGTAACCTGAGGGGGAATGTAGAAATGCTGCCGCCCTGGGGCCGTTTGCCGAAACAGCAGCTTTAAAACCTGGGCTAAGGTCGCGACTTCATATTCACAAGGACCGAAGGGCTATAAATGACACCTGCCAACAAAATGTGTTGAGGGAGGTAATGGTGGAAAACATTCAAAATATGGCACATACTCCAAGAAACCATTTTAACCGGTTAGCTGTACTCTTAAAATAACAAAACAAAGTACACGGCTATAAGCTCAATATCAGGAATTATGAGACACATGCAAATCCAACCACAGAATGGTATCAGCTGACAGCGGTCACAATGACCATCAGCAAAAAAACAGAAACAATAAATGCTGAAGATGTTGCGAAGAAATGGATACCCTCAACTTTAAGTGGCTCCTATACTGGTTAAGTGCCACTAATGAAAACAAAACGGAGCTCCCTTTAAAAGGGAAACATGGAGATACCATACGATCAAGCAGGCCCACTCCTTGGCCTGTAACCTAGGAAGACAGAAATGGAAACACACAGGCAGGCAAAACTGCACTGCAGCAGTATTACAGTACCCAAGACAAGGAAGCAGCCAAAACGTCCATCAAGAGACGAATGGACAAAGAAGAACTGGTACGTGTCCGGACGGAATACTAGCCACGGAAACAAAAATGAAACAATGCCCTTTGCAGAACCATAGAGGACTCTGGAGGTAATCACGCAACATGAAGTCAGTCAGAAAGCGAAAGACACGTATGCCATGGGATCAATTACAGGTGTTACCTACAAGTTGAAACCAATGAAGACATTTCCACAGAGAGAGGCGGTCACAGATTTCTTAAACAAACTGATGGTTAGCCAACTGGAAAGTTGTGAAGACTGGATACATTAGGATCTTGCGGTTAAACACAGATATATATAAACACAGGTGAAATACGTAACCACCAAAGAGCTATGGGATTCCAAGAGAAGACTACTCCACACTGTGCCATAACCTCCATGCCAAATGGCTCCAAAGATGAATACATATATGTATAGGTGTAAAAGAAACACATCTTGCACACCTAGAACAAGCAAAACATTATAATCAAATTTGTTGTCATGAGAAATTAAAATTATACTAAAAAAACGAACAGGAATTAATGAGGCATAAAATTATGGGGCTTCTTCCTGGCTCATTCCATTCTAACTTACAAGCTTGGAACAGAGCTTCTAGGAAGGCTCAGTTGAGCTAGTAGCCACATTTGAGAACGGAGAAACCCTGTAGCACTTTGGCCTTCCTGCAAGAGCAATTTTAAACCCAGGGCTAATGGTCAGTTAAAAATCACCTCCGTTGCAGGCTTGTAAGTGACACCTACCCGCAGAAAAACGTTGGGGGTCGAAAAGTGACCAAAAAATTAAAAAGCGGGCAATCTTTCAAGAAGACAATTCCAAGAGGCATATTTTATACACAGTTTCTCTTTTCTTTCTGTCTTTTTCTTTAAGCTAAAAACGTCATGGAAAAATGCTCAACGTCACAAATTAATCAAGACGTGCAAATCCAAAGTATAAAAACGTTCACCTCACAACAGTCAGAATGATCATCAGCAAAACAGTCCACAAACAATACATGCTGAAGGGCTTTTAGAGAACGGTGGACCCTCTAGCTGCTGGTGGGATGTCAACTGGTAACAGCCAGTAGTGAGAACAGAGAGGAAGTGCGTTTAAAGGTAAAAATTGAGCTACCGTATGATCTGGTAGGCCCACTACTGGCCCTATCACCTGAGAAGACCAGAATCAAAAAGACACAGGCTGACAGTCCTACACGGCAGCAACATTTACCCTAGCCAAGACTTGGAACCACCAACATGTCCATCCACGGAGGAGTCCGAAAAGAAGAAGCTGTCCATGTACAGAAAGGAATACCACTCCGATAGAAAACATAAATTAAATATGAAAAACAGACAAAAGTAAGGAGACATATACTTTGGGGGTGTATCCGCCCACAATCCCCTCTAATTTACAAGCAAGGAACACTACCTTCCAGGAAGGTAATGTTTCCCTTGTAACCTGAGGGGGAATGTAGAAATGCTGCCGCCCTGGGGCCGTTTGCCGAAACAGCAGCTTTAAAACCTGGGCTAAGGTCGCGACTTCATATTCACAAGGACCGAAGGGCTATAAATGACACCTGCCAACAAAATGTGTTGAGGGAGGTAATGGTGGAAAACATTCAAAATATGGCACATACTCCAAGAAACCATTTTAACCGGTTAGCTGTACTCTTAAAATAACAAAACAAAGTACACGGCTATAAGCTCAATATCAGGAATTATGAGACACATGCAAATCCAACCACAGAATGGTATCAGCTGACAGCGGTCACAATGACCATCAGCAAAAAAACAGAAACAATAAATGCTGAAGATGTTGCGAAGAAATGGATACCCTCAACTTTAAGTGGCTCCTATACTGGTTAAGTGCCACTAATGAAAACAAAACGGAGCTCCCTTTAAAAGGGAAACATGGAGATACCATACGATCAAGCAGGCCCACTCCTTGGCCTGTAACCTAGGAAGACAGAAATGGAAACACACAGGCAGGCAAAACTGCACTGCAGCAGTATTACAGTACCCAAGACAAGGAAGCAGCCAAAACGTCCATCAAGAGACGAATGGACAAAGAAGAACTGGTACGTGTCCGGACGGAATACTAGCCACGGAAACAAAAATGAAACAATGCCCTTTGCAGAACCATAGAGGACTCTGGAGGTAATCACGCAACATGAAGTCAGTCAGAAAGCGAAAGACACGTATGCCATGGGATCAATTACAGGTGTTACCTACAAGTTGAAACCAATGAAGACATTTCCACAGAGAGAGGCGGTCACAGATTTCTTAAACAAACTGATGGTTAGCCAACTGGAAAGTTGTGAAGACTGGATACATTAGGATCTTGCGGTTAAACACAGATATATATAAACACAGGTGAAATACGTAACCACCAAAGAGCTATGGGATTCCAAGAGAAGACTACTCCACACTGTGCCATAACCTCCATGCCAAATGGCTCCAAAGATGAATACATATATGTATAGGTGTAAAAGAAACACATCTTGCACACCTAGAACAAGCAAAACATTATAATCAAATTTGTTGTCATGAGAAATTAAAATTATACTAAAAAAACGAACAGGAATTAATGAGGCATAAAATTATGGGGCTTCTTCCTGGCTCATTCCATTCTAACTTACAAGCTTGGAACAGAGCTTCTAGGAAGGCTCAGTTGAGCTAGTAGCCACATTTGAGAATGGAGAAACCCTGTAGCACTTTGGCCTTCCTGCAAGAGCAATTTTAAACCCAAGGTTAATGGTCAGTTAAAAATCACCTCCATTGCAGGCTTGTAAGTGACACCTACCCGCAGAAAAACGTTGGGGGTCGAAAAGTGACCAAAAAATTAAAAAGCGGGCAATCTTTCAAGAAGACAATTCCAAGAGGCATATTTTATACACAGTTTCTCTTTTCTTTCTGTCTGTCTTTTTCTTTAAGCTAAAAACGTCATGGAAAAATGCTCAACGTCACAAATTAATCAAGACGTGCAAATCCAAAGTATAAAAACGTTCACGTCACAACAGTCAGAATGATCATCAGCAAAACAGTCCACAAACAATACATGCTGAAGGGCTTTTAGAGAACGGTGGACCCTCTAGCTGCTGGTGGGATGTCAACTGGTAACAGCCAGTAGTGAGAACAGAGAGGAAGTGCGTTTAAAGGTAAAAATTGAGCTACCGTATGATCTGGTAGGCCCACTACTGGCCCTATCACCTGACGAGACCAGAATCAAAAAGACACAGGCTGACAGTCCTACACGGCAGCAACATTTACCCTAGCCAAGACTTGGAACCACCAACATGTCCATCCACGGAGGAGTCCGAAAAGAAGAAGCTGTCCATGTACAGAAAGGAATACCACTCCGATAGAAAACATAAATTAAATATGAAAAACAGACAAAAGTAAGGAGACATATACTTTGGGGGTGTATCCGCCCACAATCCCCTCTAATTTACAAGCAAGGAACACTACCTTCCAGGAAGGTAATGTTTCCCTTGTAACCTGAGGGGGAATGTAGAAATGCTGCCGCCCTGGGGCCGTTTGCCGAAACAGCAGCTTTAAAACCTGGGCTAAGGTCGCGACTTCATATTCACAAGGACCGAAGGGCTATAAATGACACCTGCCAACAAAATGTGTTGAGGGAGGTAATGGTGGAAAACATTCAAAATATGGCACATACTCCAAGAAACCATTTTAACCGGTTAGCTGTACTCTTAAAATAACAAAACAAAGTACACGGCTATAAGCTCAATATCAGGAATTATGAGACACATGCAAATCCAACCACAGAATGGTATCAGCTGACAGCGGTCACAATGACCATCAGCAAAAAAACAGAAACAATAAATGCTGAAGATGTTGCGAAGAAATGGATACCCTCAACTTTAAGTGGCTCCTATACTGGTTAAGTGCCACTAATGAAAACAAAACGGAGCTCCCTTTAAAAGGGAAACATGGAGATACCATACGATCAAGCAGGCCCACTCCTTGGCCTGTAACCTAGGAAGACAGAAATGGAAACACACAGGCAGGCAAAACTGCACTGCAGCAGTATTACAGTACCCAAGACAAGGAAGCAGCCAAAACGTCCATCAAGAGACGAATGGACAAAGAAGAACTGGTACGTGTCCGGACGGAATACTAGCCACGGAAACAAAAATGAAACAATGCCCTTTGCAGAACCATAGAGGACTCTGGAGGTAATCACGCAACATGAAGTCAGTCAGAAAGCGAAAGACACGTATGCCATGGGATCAATTACAGGTGTTACCTACAAGTTGAAACCAATGAAGACATTTCCACAGAGAGAGGCGGTCACAGATTTCTTAAACAAACTGATGGTTAGCCAACTGGAAAGTTGTGAAGACTGGATACATTAGGATCTTGCGGTTAAACACAGATATATATAAACACAGGTGAAATACGTAACCACCAAAGAGCTATGGGATTCCAAGAGAAGACTACTCCACACTGTGCCATAACCTCCATGCCAAATGGCTCCAAAGATGAATACATATATGTATAGGTGTAAAAGAAACACATCTTGCACACCTAGAACAAGCAAAACATTATAATCAAATTTGTTGTCATGAGAAATTAAAATTATACTAAAAAAACGAACAGGAATTAATGAGGCATAAAATTATGGGGCTTCTTCCTGGCTCATTCCATTCTAACTTACAAGCTTGGAACACAGCTTCTAGGAAGGCTCAGTTGAGCTAGTAGCCACATTTGAGAACGGAGAAACCCTGTAGCATTTTGGCCTTCCTGCAAGAGCAATTTTAAACCCAGGGCTAATGGTCAGTTAAAAATCACCTCCATTGCAGGCTTGTAAGTGACACCTACCCGCAGAAAAACGTTGGGGGTCGAAAAGTGACCAAAAAATTAAAAAGCGGGCAATCTTTCAAGAAGACAATTCCAAGAGGCACATTTTATACACAGTTTCTCTTTTCTTTCTGTCTGTCTTTTTCTTTAAGCTAAAAACGTCATGGAAAAATGCTCAACGTCACAAATTAATCAAGACGTGCAAATCCAAAGTATAAAAACGTTCACCTCACAACAGTCAGAATGATCATCAGCAAAACAGTCCACAAACAATACATGCTGAAGGGCTTTTAGAGAACGGTGGACCCTCTAGCTGCTGGTGGGATGTCAACTGGTAACAGCCAGTAGTGAGAACAGAGAGGAAGTGCGTTTAAAGGTAAAAATTGAGCTACCGTATGATCTGGTAGGCCCACTACTGGCCCTATCACCTGACAAGACCAGAATCAAAAAGACACAGGCTGACAGTCCTACACGGCAGCAACATTTACCCTAGCCAAGACTTGGAACCACCAACATGTCCATCCACGGAGGAGTCCGAAAAGAAGAAGCTGTCCATGTACAGAAAGGAATACCACTCCGATAAAAAACATAAATTAAATATGAAAAACAGACAAAAGTAAGGAGACATATACTTTGGGGGTGTATCCGCCCACAATCCCCTCTAATTTACAAGCAAGGAACACTACCTTCCAGGAAGGTAATGTTTCCCTTGTAACCTGAGGGGGAATGTAGAAATGCTGCCGCCCTGGGGCCGTTTGCCGAAACAGCAGCTTTAAAACCTGGGCTAAGGTCGCGACTTCATATTCACAAGGACCGAAGGGCTATAAATGACACCTGCCAACAAAATGTGTTGAGGGAGGTAATGGTGGAAAACATTCAAAATATGGCACATACTCCAAGAAACCATTTTAACCGGTTAGCTGTACTCTTAAAATAACAAAACAAAGTACACGGCTATAAGCTCAATATCAGGAATTATGAGACACATGCAAATCCAACCACAGAATGGTATCAGCTGACAGCGGTCACAATGACCATCAGCAAAAAAACAGAAACAATAAATGCTGAAGATGTTGCGAAGAAATGGATACCCTCAACTTTAAGTGGCTCCTATACTGGTTAAGTGCCACTAATGAAAACAAAACGGAGCTCCCTTTAAAAGGGAAACATGGAGATACCATACGATCAAGCAGGCCCACTCCTTGGCCTGTAACCTAGGAAGACAGAAATGGAAACACACAGGCAGGCAAAACTGCACTGCAGCAGTATTACAGTACCCAAGACAAGGAAGCAGCCAAAACGTCCATCAAGAGACGAATGGACAAAGAAGAACTGGTACGTGTCCGGACGGAATACTAGCCACGGAAACAAAAATGAAACAATGCCCTTTGCAGAACCATAGAGGACTCTGGAGGTAATCACGCAACATGAAGTCAGTCAGAAAGCGAAAGACACGTATGCCATGGGATCAATTACAGGTGTTACCTACAAGTTGAAACCAATGAAGACATTTCCACAGAGAGAGGCGGTCACAGATTTCTTAAACAAACTGATGGTTAGCCAACTGGAAAGTTGTGAAGACTGGATACATTAGGATCTTGCGGTTAAACACAGATATATATAAACACAGGTGAAATACGTAACCACCAAAGAGCTATGGGATTCCAAGAGAAGACTACTCCACACTGTGCCATAACCTCCATGCCAAATGGCTCCAAAGATGAATACATATATGTATAGGTGTAAAAGAAACACATCTTGCACACCTAGAACAAGCAAAACATTATAATCAAATTTGTTGTCATGAGAAATTAAAATTATACTAAAAAAACGAACAGGAATTAATGAGGCATAAAATTATGGGGCTTCTTCCTGGCTCATTCCATTCTAACTTACAAGCTTGGAACACAGCTTCTAGGAAGGCTCAGTTGAGCTAGTAGCCACATTTGAGAACGGAGAAACCCTGTAGCATTTTGGCCTTCCTGCAAGAGCAATTTTAAACCCAGGGCTAATGGTCAGTTAAAAATCACCTCCGTTGCAGGCTTGTAAGTGACACCTACCCGCAGAAAAACGTTGGGGGTCGAAAAGTGACCAAAAAATTAAAAAGCGGGCAATCTTTCAAGAAGACAATTCCAAGAGGCACATTTTATACACAGTTTCTCTTTTCTTTCTGTCTGTCTTTTTCTTTAAGCTAAAAACGTCATGGAAAAATGCTCAACGTCACAAATTAATCAAGACGTGCAAATCCAAAGTATAAAAACGTTCACCTCACAACAGTCAGAATGATCATCAGCAAAACAGTCCACAAACAATACATGCTGAAGGGCTTTTAGAGAACGGTGGACCCTCTAGCTGCTGGTGGGATGTCAACTGGTAACAGCCAGTAGTGAGAACAGAGAGGAAGTGCGTTTAAAGGTAAAAATTGAGCTACCGTATGATCTGGTAGGCCCACTACTGGCCCTATCACCTGACGAGACCAGAATCAAAAAGACACAGGCTGACAGTCCTACACGGCAGCAACATTTACCCTAGCCAAGACTTGGAACCACCAACATGTCCATCCACGGAGGAGTCCGAAAAGAAGAAGCTGTCCATGTACAGAAAGGAATACCACTCCGATAGAAAACATAAATTAAATATGAAAAACAGACAAAAGTAAGGAGACATATACTTTGGGGGTGTATCCGCCCACAATCCCCTCTAATTTACAAGCAAGGAACACTACCTTCCAGGAAGGTAATGTTTCCCTTGTAACCTGAGGGGGAATGTAGAAATGCTGCCGCCCTGGGGCCGTTTGCCGAAACAGCAGCTTTAAAACCTGGGCTAAGGTCGCGACTTCATATTCACAAGGACCGAAGGGCTATAAATGACACCTGCCAACAAAATGTGTTGAGGGAGGTAATGGTGGAAAACATTCAAAATATGGCACATACTCCAAGAAACCATTTTAACCGGTTAGCTGTACTCTTAAAATAACAAAACAAAGTACACGGCTATAAGCTCAATATCAGGAATTATGAGACACATGCAAATCCAACCACAGAATGGTATCAGCTGACAGCGGTCACAATGACCATCAGCAAAAAAACAGAAACAATAAATGCCGAAGATGTTGCGAAGAAATGGATACCCTCAACTTTAAGTGGCTCCTATACTGGTTAAGTGCCACTAATGAAAACAAAACGGAGCTCCCTTTAAAAGGGAAACATGGAGATACCATACGATCAAGCAGGCCCACTCCTTGGCCTGTAACCTAGGAAGACAGAAATGGAAACACACAGGCAGGCAAAACTGCACTGCAGCAGTATTACAGTACCCAAGACAAGGAAGCAGCCAAAACGTCCATCAAGAGACGAATGGACAAAGAAGAACTGGTACGTGTCCGGACGGAATACTAGCCACGGAAACAAAAATGAAACAATGCCCTTTGCAGAACCATAGAGGACTCTGGAGGTAATCACGCAACATGAAGTCAGTCAGAAAGCGAAAGACACGTATGCCATGGGATCAATTACAGGTGTTACCTACAAGTTGAAACCAATGAAGACATTTCCACAGAGAGAGGCGGTCACAGATTTCTTAAACAAACTGATGGTTAGCCAACTGGAAAGTTGTGAAGACTGGATACATTAGGATCTTGCGGTTAAACACAGATATATATAAACACAGGTGAAATACGTAACCACCAAAGAGCTATGGGATTCCAAGAGAAGACTACTCCACACTGTGCCATAACCTCCATGCCAAATGGCTCCAAAGATGAATACATATATGTATAGGTGTAAAAGAAACACATCTTGCACACCTAGAACAAGCAAAACATTATAATCAAATTTGTTGTCATGAGAAATTAAAATTATACTAAAAAAACGAACAGGAATTAATGAGGCATAAAATTATGGGGCTTCTTCCTGGCTCATTCCATTCTAACTTACAAGCTTGGAACACAGCTTCTAGGAAGGCTCAGTTGAGCTAGTAGCCACATTTGAGAACGGAGAAACCCTGTAGCACTTTGGCCTTCCTGCAAGAGCAATTTTAAACCCAGGGCTAATGGTCAGTTAAAAATCACCTCCATTGCAGGCTTGTAAGTGACACCTACCCGCAGAAAAACGTTGGGGGTCGAAAAGTGACCAAAAAATTAAAAAGCGGGCAATCTTTCAAGAAGACAATTCCAAGAGGCATATTTTATACACAGTTTCTCTTTTCTTTCTGTCTGTCTTTTTCTTTAAGCTAAAAACGTCATGGAAAAATGCTCAACGTCACAAATTAATCAAGACGTGCAAATCCAAAGTATAAAAACGTTCACGTCACAACAGTCAGAATGATCATCAGCAAAACAGTCCACAAACAATACATGCTGAAGGGCTTTTAGAGAACGGTGGACCCTCTAGCTGCTGGTGGGATGTCAACTGGTAACAGCCAGTAGTGAGAACAGAGAGGAAGTGCGTTTAAAGGTAAAAATTGAGCTACCGTATGATCTGGTAGGCCCACTACTGGCCCTATCACCTGACAAGACCAGAATCAAAAAGACACAGGCTGACAGTCCTACACGGCAGCAACATTTACCCTAGCCAAGACTTGGAACCACCAACATGTCCATCCACGGAGGAGTCCGAAAAGAAGAAGCTGTCCATGTACAGAAAGGAATACCACTCCGATAAAAAACATAAATTAAATATGAAAAACAGACAAAAGTAAGGAGACATATACTTTGGGGGTGTATCCGCCCACAATCCCCTCTAATTTACAAGCAAGGAACACTACCTTCCAGGAAGGTAATGTTTCCCTTGTAACCTGAGGGGGAATGTAGAAATGCTGCCGCCCTGGGGCCGTTTGCCGAAACAGCAGCTTTAAAACCTGGGCTAAGGTCGCGACTTCATATTCACAAGGACCGAAGGGCTATAAATGACACCTGCCAACAAAATGTGTTGAGGGAGGTAATGGTGGAAAACATTCAAAATATGGCACATACTCCAAGAAACCATTTTAACCGGTTAGCTGTACTCTTAAAATAACAAAACAAAGTACACGGCTATAAGCTCAATATCAGGAATTATGAGACACATGCAAATCCAACCACAGAATGGTATCAGCTGACAGCGGTCACAATGACCATCAGCAAAAAAACAGAAACAATAAATGCTGAAGATGTTGCGAAGAAATGGATACCCTCAACTTTAAGTGGCTCCTATACTGGTTAAGTGCCACTAATGAAAACAAAACGGAGCTCCCTTTAAAAGGGAAACATGGAGATACCATACGATCAAGCAGGCCCACTCCTTGGCCTGTAACCTAGGAAGACAGAAATGGAAACACACAGGCAGGCAAAACTGCACTGCAGCAGTATTACAGTACCCAAGACAAGGAAGCAGCCAAAACGTCCATCAAGAGACGAATGGACAAAGAAGAACTGGTACGTGTCCGGACGGAATACTAGCCACGGAAACAAAAATGAAACAATGCCCTTTGCAGAACCATAGAGGACTCTGGAGGTAATCACGCAACATGAAGTCAGTCAGAAAGCGAAAGACACGTATGCCATGGGATCAATTACAGGTGTTACCTACAAGTTGAAACCAATGAAGACATTTCCACAGAGAGAGGCGGTCACAGATTTCTTAAACAAACTGATGGTTAGCCAACTGGAAAGTTGTGAAGACTGGATACATTAGGATCTTGCGGTTAAACACAGATATATATAAACACAGGTGAAATACGTAACCACCAAAGAGCTATGGGATTCCAAGAGAAGACTACTCCACACTGTGCCATAACCTCCATGCCAAATGGCTCCAAAGATGAATACATATATGTATAGGTGTAAAAGAAACACATCTTGCACACCTAGAACAAGCAAAACATTATAATCAAATTTGTTGTCATGAGAAATTAAAATTATACTAAAAAAACGAACAGGAATTAATGAGGCATAAAATTATGGGGCTTCTTCCTGGCTCATTCCATTCTAACTTACAAGCTTGGAACACAGCTTCTAGGAAGGCTCAGTTGAGCTAGTAGCCACATTTGAGAACGGAGAAACCCTGTAGCATTTTGGCCTTCCTGCAAGAGCAATTTTAAACCCAGGGCTAATGGTCAGTTAAAAATCACCTCCGTTGCAGGCTTGTAAGTGACACCTACCCGCAGAAAAACGTTGGGGGTCGAAAAGTGACCAAAAAATTAAAAAGCGGGCAATCTTTCAAGAAGACAATTCCAAGAGGCACATTTTATACACAGTTTCTCTTTTCTTTCTGTCTGTCTTTTTCTTTAAGCTAAAAACGTCATGGAAAAATGCTCAACGTCACAAATTAATCAAGACGTGCAAATCCAAAGTATAAAAACGTTCACCTCACAACAGTCAGAATGATCATCAGCAAAACAGTCCACAAACAATACATGCTGAAGGGCTTTTAGAGAACGGTGGACCCTCTAGCTGCTGGTGGGATGTCAACTGGTAACAGCCAGTAGTGAGAACAGAGAGGAAGTGCGTTTAAAGGTAAAAATTGAGCTACCGTATGATCTGGTAGGCCCACTACTGGCCCTATCACCTGACGAGACCAGAATCAAAAAGACACAGGCTGACAGTCCTACACGGCAGCAACATTTACCCTAGCCAAGACTTGGAACCACCAACATGTCCATCCACGGAGGAGTCCGAAAAGAAGAAGCTGTCCATGTACAGAAAGGAATACCACTCCGATAGAAAACATAAATTAAATATGAAAAACAGACAAAAGTAAGGAGACATATACTTTGGGGGTGTATCCGCCCACAATCCCCTCTAATTTACAAGCAAGGAACACTACCTTCCAGGAAGGTAATGTTTCCCTTGTAACCTGAGGGGGAATGTAGAAATGCTGCCGCCCTGGGGCCGTTTGCCGAAACAGCAGCTTTAAAACCTGGGCTAAGGTCGCGACTTCATATTCACAAGGACCGAAGGGCTATAAATGACACCTGCCAACAAAATGTGTTGAGGGAGGTAATGGTGGAAAACATTCAAAATATGGCACATACTCCAAGAAACCATTTTAACCGGTTAGCTGTACTCTTAAAATAACAAAACAAAGTACACGGCTATAAGCTCAATATCAGGAATTATGAGACACATGCAAATCCAACCACAGAATGGTATCAGCTGACAGCGGTCACAATGACCATCAGCAAAAAAACAGAAACAATAAATGCCGAAGATGTTGCGAAGAAATGGATACCCTCAACTTTAAGTGGCTCCTATACTGGTTAAGTGCCACTAATGAAAACAAAACGGAGCTCCCTTTAAAAGGGAAACATGGAGATACCATACGATCAAGCAGGCCCACTCCTTGGCCTGTAACCTAGGAAGACAGAAATGGAAACACACAGGCAGGCAAAACTGCACTGCAGCAGTATTACAGTACCCAAGACAAGGAAGCAGCCAAAACGTCCATCAAGAGACGAATGGACAAAGAAGAACTGGTACGTGTCCGGACGGAATACTAGCCACGGAAACAAAAATGAAACAATGCCCTTTGCAGAACCATAGAGGACTCTGGAGGTAATCACGCAACATGAAGTCAGTCAGAAAGCGAAAGACACGTATGCCATGGGATCAATTACAGGTGTTACCTACAAGTTGAAACCAATGAAGACATTTCCACAGAGAGAGGCGGTCACAGATTTCTTAAACAAACTGATGGTTAGCCAACTGGAAAGTTGTGAAGACTGGATACATTAGGATCTTGCGGTTAAACACAGATATATATAAACACAGGTGAAATACGTAACCACCAAAGAGCTATGGGATTCCAAGAGAAGACTACTCCACACTGTGCCATAACCTCCATGCCAAATGGCTCCAAAGATGAATACATATATGTATAGGTGTAAAAGAAACACATCTTGCACACCTAGAACAAGCAAAACATTATAATCAAATTTGTTGTCATGAGAAATTAAAATTATACTAAAAAAACGAACAGGAATTAATGAGGCATAAAATTATGGGGCTTCTTCCTGGCTCATTCCATTCTAACTTACAAGCTTGGAACACAGCTTCTAGGAAGGCTCAGTTGAGCTAGTAGCCACATTTGAGAACGGAGAAACCCTGTAGCACTTTGGCCTTCCTGCAAGAGCAATTTTAAACCCAGGGCTAATGGTCAGTTAAAAATCACCTCCATTGCAGGCTTGTAAGTGACACCTACCCGCAGAAAAACGTTGGGGGTCGAAAAGTGACCAAAAAATTAAAAAGCGGGCAATCTTTCAAGAAGACAATTCCAAGAGGCATATTTTATACACAGTTTCTCTTTTCTTTCTGTCTGTCTTTTTCTTTAAGCTAAAAACGTCATGGAAAAATGCTCAACGTCACAAATTAATCAAGACGTGCAAATCCAAAGTATAAAAACGTTCACGTCACAACAGTCAGAATGATCATCAGCAAAACAGTCCACAAACAATACATGCTGAAGGGCTTTTAGAGAACGGTGGACCCTCTAGCTGCTGGTGGGATGTCAACTGGTAACAGCCAGTAGTGAGAACAGAGAGGAAGTGCGTTTAAAGGTAAAAATTGAGCTACCGTATGATCTGGTAGGCCCACTACTGGCCCTATCACCTGACAAGACCAGAATCAAAAAGACACAGGCTGACAGTCCTACACGGCAGCAACATTTACCCTAGCCAAGACTTGGAACCACCAACATGTCCATCCACGGAGGAGTCCGAAAAGAAGAAGCTGTCCATGTACAGAAAGGAATACCACTCCGATAAAAAACATAAATTAAATATGAAAAACAGACAAAAGTAAGGAGACATATACTTTGGGGGTGTATCCGCCCACAATCCCCTCTAATTTACAAGCAAGGAACACTACCTTCCAGGAAGGTAATGTTTCCCTTGTAACCTGAGGGGGAATGTAGAAATGCTGCCGCCCTGGGGCCGTTTGCCGAAACAGCAGCTTTAAAACCTGGGCTAAGGTCGCGACTTCATATTCACAAGGACCGAAGGGCTATAAATGACACCTGCCAACAAAATGTGTTGAGGGAGGTAATGGTGGAAAACATTCAAAATATGGCACATACTCCAAGAAACCATTTTAACCGGTTAGCTGTACTCTTAAAATAACAAAACAAAGTACACGGCTATAAGCTCAATATCAGGAATTATGAGACACATGCAAATCCAACCACAGAATGGTATCAGCTGACAGCGGTCACAATGACCATCAGCAAAAAAACAGAAACAATAAATGCTGAAGATGTTGCGAAGAAATGGATACCCTCAACTTTAAGTGGCTCCTATACTGGTTAAGTGCCACTAATGAAAACAAAACGGAGCTCCCTTTAAAAGGGAAACATGGAGATACCATACGATCAAGCAGGCCCACTCCTTGGCCTGTAACCTAGGAAGACAGAAATGGAAACACACAGGCAGGCAAAACTGCACTGCAGCAGTATTACAGTACCCAAGACAAGGAAGCAGCCAAAACGTCCATCAAGAGACGAATGGACAAAGAAGAACTGGTACGTGTCCGGACGGAATACTAGCCACGGAAACAAAAATGAAACAATGCCCTTTGCAGAACCATAGAGGACTCTGGAGGTAATCACGCAACATGAAGTCAGTCAGAAAGCGAAAGACACGTATGCCATGGGATCAATTACAGGTGTTACCTACAAGTTGAAACCAATGAAGACATTTCCACAGAGAGAGGCGGTCACAGATTTCTTAAACAAACTGATGGTTAGCCAACTGGAAAGTTGTGAAGACTGGATACATTAGGATCTTGCGGTTAAACACAGATATATATAAACACAGGTGAAATACGTAACCACCAAAGAGCTATGGGATTCCAAGAGAAGACTACTCCACACTGTGCCATAACCTCCATGCCAAATGGCTCCAAAGATGAATACATATATGTATAGGTGTAAAAGAAACACATCTTGCACACCTAGAACAAGCAAAACATTATAATCAAATTTGTTGTCATGAGAAATTAAAATTATACTAAAAAAACGAACAGGAATTAATGAGGCATAAAATTATGGGGCTTCTTCCTGGCTCATTCCATTCTAACTTACAAGCTTGGAACACAGCTTCTAGGAAGGCTCAGTTGAGCTAGTAGCCACATTTGAGAACGGAGAAACCCTGTAGCACTTTGGCCTTCCTGCAAGAGCAATTTTAAACCCAGGGCTAATGGTCAGTTAAAAATCACCTCCGTTGCAGGCTTGTAAGTGACACCTACCCGCAGAAAAACGTTGGGGGTCGAAAAGTGACCAAAAAATTAAAAAGCGGGCAATCTTTCAAGAAGACAATTCCAAGAGGCATATTTTATACACAGTTTCTCTTTTCTTTCTGTCTGTCTTTTTCTTTAAGCTAAAAACGTCATGGAAAAATGCTCAACGTCACAAATTAATCAAGACGTGCAAATCCAAAGTATAAAAACGTTCACGTCACAACAGTCAGAATGATCATCAGCAAAACAGTCCACAAACAATACATGCTGAAGGGCTTTTAGAGAACGGTGGACCCTCTAGCTGCTGGTGGGATGTCAACTGGTAACAGCCAGTAGTGAGAACAGAGAGGAAGTGCGTTTAAAGGTAAAAATTGAGCTACCGTATGATCTGGTAGGCCCACTACTGGCCCTATCACCTGACGAGACCAGAATCAAAAAGACACAGGCTGACAGTCCTACACGGCAGCAACATTTACCCTAGCCAAGACTTGGAACCACCAACATGTCCATCCACGGAGGAGTCCGAAAAGAAGAAGCTGTCCATGTACAGAAAGGAATACCACTCCGATAGAAAACATAAATTAAATATGAAAAACAGACAAAAGTAAGGAGACATATACTTTGGGGGTGTATCCGCCCACAATCCCCTCTAATTTACAAGCAAGGAACACTACCTTCCAGGAAGGTAATGTTTCCCTTGTAACCTGAGGGGGAATGTAGAAATGCTGCCGCCCTGGGGCCGTTTGCCGAAACAGCAGCTTTAAAACCTGGGCTAAGGTCGCGACTTCTTATTCACAAGGACCGAAGGGCTATAAATGACACCTGCCAACAAAATGTGTTGAGGGAGGTAATGGTGGAAAACATTCAAAATATGGCACATACTCCAAGAAACCATTTTAACCGGTTAGCTGTACTCTTAAAATAACAAAACAAAGTACACGGCTATAAGCTCAATATCAGGAATTATGAGACACATGCAAATCCAACCACAGAATGGTATCAGCTGACAGCGGTCACAATGACCATCAGCAAAAAAACAGAAACAATAAATGCTGAAGATGTTGCGAAGAAATGGATACCCTCAACTTTAAGTGGCTCCTATACTGGTTAAGTGCCACTAATGAAAACAAAACGGAGCTCCCTTTAAAAGGGAAACATGGAGATACCATACGATCAAGCAGGCCCACTCCTTGGCCTGTAACCTAGGAAGACAGAAATGGAAACACACAGGCAGGCAAAACTGCACTGCAGCAGTATTACAGTACCCAAGACAAGGAAGCAGCCAAAACGTCCATCAAGAGACGAATGGACAAAGAAGAACTGGTACGTGTCCGGACGGAATACTAGCCACGGAAACAAAAATGAAACAATGCCCTTTGCAGAACCATAGAGGACTCTGGAGGTAATCACGCAACATGAAGTCAGTCAGAAAGCGAAAGACACGTATGCCATGGGATCAATTACAGGTGTTACCTACAAGTTGAAACCAATGAAGACATTTCCACAGAGAGAGGCGGTCACAGATTTCTTAAACAAACTGATGGTTAGCCAACTGGAAAGTTGTGAAGACTGGATACATTAGGATCTTGCGGTTAAACACAGATATATATAAACACAGGTGAAATACGTAACCACCAAAGAGCTATGGGATTCCAAGAGAAGACTACTCCACACTGTGCCATAACCTCCATGCCAAATGGCTCCAAAGATGAATACATATATGTATAGGTGTAAAAGAAACACATCTTGCACACCTAGAACAAGCAAAACATTATAATCAAATTTGTTGTCATGAGAAATTAAAATTATACTAAAAAAACGAACAGGAATTAATGAGGCATAAAATTATGGGGCTTCTTCCTGGCTCATTCCATTCTAACTTACAAGCTTGGAACACAGCTTCTAGGAAGGCTCAGTTGAGCTAGTAGCCACATTTGAGAACGGAGAAACCCTGTAGCACTTTGGCCTTCCTGCAAGAGCAATTTTAAACCCAGGGCTAATGGTCAGTTAAAAATCACCTCCGTTGCAGGCTTGTAAGTGACACCTACCCGCAGAAAAACGTTGGGGGTCGAAAAGTGACCAAAAAATTAAAAAGCGGGCAATCTTTCAAGAAGACAATTCCAAGAGGCATATTTTATACACAGTTTCTCTTTTCTTTCTGTCTTTTTCTTTAAGCTAAAAACGTCATGGAAAAATGCTCAACGTCACAAATTAATCAAGACGTGCAAATCCAAAGTATAAAAACGTTCACGTCACAACAGTCAGAATGATCATCAGCAAAACAGTCCACAAACAATACATGCTGAAGGGCTTTTAGAGAACGGTGGACCCTCTAGCTGCTGGTGGGATGTCAACTGGTAACAGCCAGTAGTGAGAACAGAGAGGAAGTGCGTTTAAAGGTAAAAATTGAGCTACCGTATGATCTGGTAGGCCCACTACTGGCCCTATCACCTGACGAGACCAGAATCAAAAAGACACAGGCTGACAGTCCTACACGGCAGCAACATTTACCCTAGCCAAGACTTGGAACCACCAACATGTCCATCCACGGAGGAGTCCGAAGAGAAGAAGCTGTCCATGTACAGAAAGGAATACCACTCCGATAGAAAACATAAATTAAATATGAAAAACAGACAAAAGTAAGGAGACATATACTTTGGGGGTGTATCCGCCCACAATCCCCTCTAATTTACAAGCAAGGAACACTACCTTCCAGGAAGGTAATGTTTCCCTTGTAACCTGAGGGGGAATGTAGAAATGCTGCCGCCCTGGGGCCGTTTGCCGAAACAGCAGCTTTAAAACCTGGGCTAAGGTCGCGACTTCATATTCACAAGGACCGAAGGGCTATAAATGACACCTGCCAACAAAATGTGTTGAGGGAGGTAATGGTGGAAAACATTCAAAATATGGCACATACTCCAAGAAACCATTTTAACCGGTTAGCTGTACTCTTAAAATAACAAAACAAAGTACACGGCTATAAGCTCAATATCAGGAATTATGAGACACATGCAAATCCAACCACAGAATGGTATCAGCTGACAGCGGTCACAATGACCATCAGCAAAAAAACAGAAACAATAAATGCTGAAGATGTTGCGAAGAAATGGATACCCTCAACTTTAAGTGGCTCCTATACTGGTTAAGTGCCACTAATGAAAACAAAACGGAGCTCCCTTTAAAAGGGAAACATGGAGATACCATACGATCAAGCAGGCCCACTCCTTGGCCTGTAACCTAGGAAGACAGAAATGGAAACACACAGGCAGGCAAAACTGCACTGCAGCAGTATTACAGTACCCAAGACAAGGAAGCAGCCAAAACGTCCATCAAGAGACGAATGGACAAAGAAGAACTGGTACGTGTCCGGACGGAATACTAGCCACGGAAACAAAAATGAAACAATGCCCTTTGCAGAACCATAGAGGACTCTGGAGGTAATCACGCAACATGAAGTCAGTCAGAAAGCGAAAGACACGTATGCCATGGGATCAATTACAGGTGTTACCTACAAGTTGAAACCAATGAAGACATTTCCACAGAGAGAGGCGGTCACAGATTTCTTAAACAAACTGATGGTTAGCCAACTGGAAAGTTGTGAAGACTGGATACATTAGGATCTTGCGGTTAAACACAGATATATATAAACACAGGTGAAATACGTAACCACCAAAGAGCTATGGGATTCCAAGAGAAGACTACTCCACACTGTGCCATAACCTCCATGCCAAATGGCTCCAAAGATGAATACATATATGTATAGGTGTAAAAGAAACACATCTTGCACACCTAGAACAAGCAAAACATTATAATCAAATTTGTTGTCATGAGAAATTAAAATTATACTAAAAAAACGAACAGGAATTAATGAGGCATAAAATTATGGGGCTTCTTCCTGGCTCATTCCATTCTAACTTACAAGCTTGGAACAGAGCTTCTAGGAAGGCTCAGTTGAGCTAGTAGCCACATTTGAGAATGGAGAAACCCTGTAGCACTTTGGCATTCCTGCAAGAGCAATTTTAAACCCAGGGCTAATGGTCAGTTAAAAATCACCTCCATTGCAGGCTTGTAAGTGACACCTACCCGCAGAAAAACGTTGGGGGTCGAAAAGTGACCAAAAAATTAAAAAGCGGGCAATCTTTCAAGAAGACAATTCCAAGAGGCATATTTTATACACAGTTTCTCTTTTCTTTCTGTCTTTTTCTTTAAGCTAAAAACGTCATGGAAAAATGCTCAACGTCACAAATTAATCAAGACGTGCAAATCCAAAGTATAAAAACGTTCACGTCACAACAGTCAGAATGATCATCAGCAAAACAGTCCACAAACAATACATGCTGAAGGGCTTTTAGAGAACGGTGGACCCTCTAGCTGCTGGTGGGATGTCAACTGGTAACAGCCAGTAGTGAGAACAGAGAGGAAGTGCGTTTAAAGGTAAAAATTGAGCTACCGTATGATCTGGTAGGCCCACTACTGGCCCTATCACCTGACAAGACCAGAATCAAAAAGACACAGGCTGACAGTCCTACACGGCAGCAACATTTACCCTAGCCAAGACTTGGAACCACCAACATGTCCATCCACGGAGGAGTCCGAAAAGAAGAAGCTGTCCATGTACAGAAAGGAATACCACTCCGATAAAAAACATAAATTAAATATGAAAAACAGACAAAAGTAAGGAGACATATACTTTGGGGGTGTATCCGCCCACAATCCCCTCTAATTTACAAGCAAGGAACACTACCTTCCAGGAAGGTAATGTTTCCCTTGTAACCTGAGGGGGAATGTAGAAATGCTGCCGCCCTGGGGCCGTTTGCCGAAACAGCAGCTTTAAAACCTGGGCTAAGGTCGCGACTTCTTATTCACAAGGACCGAAGGGCTATAAATGACACCTGCCAACAAAATGTGTTGAGGGAGGTAATGGTGGAAAACATTCAAAATATGGCACATACTCCAAGAAACCATTTTAACCGGTTAGCTGTACTCTTAAAATAACAAAACAAAGTACACGGCTATAAGCTCAATATCAGGAATTATGAGACACATGCAAATCCAACCACAGAATGGTATCAGCTGACAGCGGTCACAATGACCATCAGCAAAAAAACAGAAACAATAAATGCTGAAGATGTTGCGAAGAAATGGATACCCTCAACTTTAAGTGGCTCCTATACTGGTTAAGTGCCACTAATGAAAACAAAACGGAGCTCCCTTTAAAAGGGAAACATGGAGATACCATACGATCAAGCAGGCCCACTCCTTGGCCTGTAACCTAGGAAGACAGAAATGGAAACACACAGGCAGGCAAAACTGCACTGCAGCAGTATTACAGTACCCAAGACAAGGAAGCAGCCAAAACGTCCATCAAGAGACGAATGGACAAAGAAGAACTGGTACATGTCCGGACGGAATACTAGCCACGGAAACAAAAATGAAACAATGCCCTTTGCAGAACCATAGAGGACTCTGGAGGTAATCACGCAACATGAAGTCAGTCAGAAAGCGAAAGACACGTATGCCATGGGATCAATTACAGGTGTTACCTACAAGTTGAAACCAATGAAGACATTTCCACAGAGAGAGGCGGTCACAGATTTCTTAAACAAACTGATGGTTAGCCAACTGGAAAGTTGTGAAGACTGGATACATTAGGATCTTGCGGTTAAACACAGATATATATAAACACAGGTGAAATACGTAACCACCAAAGAGCTATGGGATTCCAAGAGAAGACTACTCCACACTGTGCCATAACCTCCATGCCAAATGGCTCCAAAGATGAATACATATATGTATAGGTGTAAAAGAAACACATCTTGCACACCTAGAACAAGCAAAACATTATAATCAAATTTGTTGTCATGAGAAATTAAAATTATACTAAAAAAACGAACAGGAATTAATGAGGCATAAAATTATGGGGCTTCTTCCTGGCTCATTCCATTCTAACTTACAAGCTTGGAACAGAGCTTCTAGGAAGGCTCAGTTGAGCTAGTAGCCACATTTGAGAACGGAGAAACCCTGTAGCACTTTGGCCTTCCTGCAAGAGCAATTTTAAACCCAGGGCTAATGGTCAGTTAAAAATCACCTCCATTGCAGGCTTGTAAGTGACACCTACCCGCAGAAAAACGTTGGGGGTCGAAAAGTGACCAAAAAATTAAAAAGCGGGCAATCTTTCAAGAAGACAATTCCAAGAGGCATATTTTATACACAGTTTCTCTTTTCTTTCTGTCTGTCTTTTTCTTTAAGCTAAAAACGTCATGGAAAAATGCTCAACGTCACAAATTAATCAAGACGTGCAAATCCAAAGTATAAAAACGTTCACGTCACAACAGTCAGAATGATCATCAGCAAAACAGTCCACAAACAATACATGCTGAAGGGCTTTTAGAGAACGGTGGACCCTCTAGCTGCTGGTGGGATGTCAACTGGTAACAGCCAGTAGTGAGAACAGAGAGGAAGTGCGTTTAAAGGTAAAAATTGAGCTACCGTATGATCTGGTAGGCCCACTACTGGCCCTATCACCTGAGAAGACCAGAATCAAAAAGACACAGGCTGACAGTCCTACACGGCAGCAACATTTACCCTAGCCAAGACTTGGAACCACCAACATGTCCATCCACGGAGGAGTCCGAAAAGAAGAAGCTGTCCATGTACAGAAAGGAATACCACTCCGATAAAAAACATAAATTAAATATGAAAAACAGACAAAAGTAAGGAGACATATACTTTGGGGGTGTATCCGCCCACAATCCCCTCTAATTTACAAGCAAGGAACACTACCTTCCAGGAAGGTAATGTTTCCCTTGTAACCTGAGGGGGAATGTAGAAATGCTGCCGCCCTGGGGCCGTTTGCCGAAACAGCAGCTTTAAAACCTGGGCTAAGGTCGCGACTTCTTATTCACAAGGACCGAAGGGCTATAAATGACACCTGCCAACAAAATGTGTTGAGGGAGGTAATGGTGGAAAACATTCAAAATATGGCACATACTCCAAGAAACCATTTTAACCGGTTAGCTGTACTCTTAAAATAACAAAACAAAGTACACGGCTATAAGCTCAATATCAGGAATTATGAGACACATGCAAATCCAACCACAGAATGGTATCAGCTGACAGCGGTCACAATGACCATCAGCAAAAAAACAGAAACAATAAATGCTGAAGATGTTGCGAAGAAATGGATACCCTCAACTTTAAGTGGCTCCTATACTGGTTAAGTGCCACTAATGAAAACAAAACGGAGCTCCCTTTAAAAGGGAAACATGGAGATACCATACGATCAAGCAGGCCCACTCCTTGGCCTGTAACCTAGGAAGACAGAAATGGAAACACACAGGCAGGCAAAACTGCACTGCAGCAGTATTACAGTACCCAAGACAAGGAAGCAGCCAAAACGTCCATCAAGAGACGAATGGACAAAGAAGAACTGGTACGTGTCCGGACGGAATACTAGCCACGGAAACAAAAATGAAACAATGCCCTTTGCAGAACCATAGAGGACTCTGGAGGTAATCACGCAACATGAAGTCAGTCAGAAAGCGAAAGACACGTATGCCATGGGATCAATTACAGGTGTTACCTACAAGTTGAAACCAATGAAGACATTTCCACAGAGAGAGGCGGTCACAGATTTCTTAAACAAACTGATGGTTAGCCAACTGGAAAGTTGTGAAGACTGGATACATTAGGATCTTGCGGTTAAACACAGATATATATAAACACAGGTGAAATACGTAACCACCAAAGAGCTATGGGATTCCAAGAGAAGACTACTCCACACTGTGCCATAACCTCCATGCCAAATGGCTCCAAAGATGAATACATATATGTATAGGTGTAAAAGAAACACATCTTGCACACCTAGAACAAGCAAAACATTATAATCAAATTTGTTGTCATAAGAAATTAAAATTATACTAAAAAAACGAACAGGAATTAATGAGGCATAAAATTATGGGGCTTCTTCCTGGCTCATTCCATTCTAACTTACAAGCTTGGAACACAGCTTCTAGGAAGGCTCAGTTGAGCTAGTAGCCACATTTGAGAACGGAGAAACCCTGTAGCACTTTGGCCTTCCTGCAAGAGCAATTTTAAACCCAGGGCTAATGGTCAGTTAAAAATCACCTCCGTTGCAGGCTTGTAAGTGACACCTACCCGCAGAAAAACGTTGGGGGTCGAAAAGTGACCAAAAAATTAAAAAGCGGGCAATCTTTCAAGAAGACAATTCCAAGAGGCATATTTTATACACAGTTTCTCTTTTCTTTCTGTCTGTCTTTTTCTTTAAGCTAAAAACGTCATGGAAAAATGCTCAACGTCACAAATTAATCAAGACGTGCAAATCCAAAGTATAAAAACGTTCACCTCACAACAGTCAGAATGATCATCAGCAAAACAGTCCACAAACAATACATGCTGAAGGGCTTTTAGAGAACGGTGGACCCTCTAGCTGCTGGTGGGATGTCAACTGGTAACAGCCAGTAGTGAGAACAGAGAGGAAGTGCGTTTAAAGGTAAAAATTGAGCTACCGTATGATCTGGTAGGCCCACTACTGGCCCTATCACCTGAGAAGACCAGAATCAAAAAGACACAGGCTGACAGTCCTACACGGCAGCAACATTTACCCTAGCCAAGACTTGGAACCACCAACATGTCCATCCACGGAGGAGTCCGAAAAGAAGAAGCTGTCCATGTACAGAAAGGAATACCACTCCGATAGAAAACATAAATTAAATATGAAAAACAGACAAAAGTAAGGAGACATATACTTTGGGGGTGTATCCGCCCACAATCCCCTCTAATTTACAAGCAAGGAACACTACCTTCCAGGAAGGTAATGTTTCCCTTGTAACCTGAGGGGGAATGTAGAAATGCTGCCGCCCTGGGGCCGTTTGCCGAAACAGCAGCTTTAAAACCTGGGCTAAGGTCGCGACTTCATATTCACAAGGACCGAAGGGCTATAAATGACACCTGCCAACAAAATGTGTTGAGGGAGGTAATGGTGGAAAACATTCAAAATATGGCACATACTCCAAGAAACCATTTTAACCGGTTAGCTGTACTCTTAAAATAACAAAACAAAGTACACGGCTATAAGCTCAATATCAGGAATTATGAGACACATGCAAATCCAACCACAGAATGGTATCAGCTGACAGCGGTCACAATGACCATCAGCAAAAAAACAGAAACAATAAATGCTGAAGATGTTGCGAAGAAATGGATACCCTCAACTTTAAGTGGCTCCTATACTGGTTAAGTGCCACTAATGAAAACAAAACGGAGCTCCCTTTAAAAGGGAAACATGGAGATACCATACGATCAAGCAGGCCCACTCCTTGGCCTGTAACCTAGGAAGACAGAAATGGAAACACACAGGCAGGCAAAACTGCACTGCAGCAGTATTACAGTACCCAAGACAAGGAAGCAGCCAAAACGTCCATCAAGAGACGAATGGACAAAGAAGAACTGGTACGTGTCCGGACGGAATACTAGCCACGGAAACAAAAATGAAACAATGCCCTTTGCAGAACCATAGAGGACTCTGGAGGTAATCACGCAACATGAAGTCAGTCAGAAAGCGAAAGACACGTATGCCATGGGATCAATTACAGGTGTTACCTACAAGTTGAAACCAATGAAGACATTTCCACAGAGAGAGGCGGTCACAGATTTCTTAAACAAACTGATGGTTAGCCAACTGGAAAGTTGTGAAGACTGGATACATTAGGATCTTGCGGTTAAACACAGATATATATAAACACAGGTGAAATACGTAACCACCAAAGAGCTATGGGATTCCAAGAGAAGACTACTCCACACTGTGCCATAACCTCCATGCCAAATGGCTCCAAAGATGAATACATATATGTATAGGTGTAAAAGAAACACATCTTGCACACCTAGAACAAGCAAAACATTATAATCAAATTTGTTGTCATGAGAAATTAAAATTATACTAAAAAAACGAACAGGAATTAATGAGGCATAAAATTATGGGGCTTCTTCCTGGCTCATTCCATTCTAACTTACAAGCTTGGAACACAGCTTCTAGGAAGGCTCAGTTGAGCTAGTAGCCACATTTGAGAACGGAGAAACCCTGTAGCACTTTGGCCTTCCTGCAAGAGCAATTTTAAACCCAGGGCTAATGGTCAGTTAAAAATCACCTCCATTGCAGGCTTGTAAGTGACACCTACCCGCAGAAAAACGTTGGGGGTCGAAAAGTGACCAAAAAATTAAAAAGCGGGCAATCTTTCAAGAAGACAATTCCAAGAGGCATATTTTATACACAGTTTCTCTTTTCTTTCTGTCTGTCTTTTTCTTTAAGCTAAAAACGTCATGGAAAAATGCTCAACGTCACAAATTAATCAAGACGTGCAAATCCAAAGTATAAAAACGTTCACGTCACAACAGTCAGAATGATCATCAGCAAAACAGTCCACAAACAATACATGCTGAAGGGCTTTTAGAGAACGGTGGACCCTCTAGCTGCTGGTGGGATGTCAACTGGTAACAGCCAGTAGTGAGAACAGAGAGGAAGTGCGTTTAAAGGTAAAAATTGAGCTACCGTATGATCTGGTAGGCCCACTACTGGCCCTATCACCTGACAAGACCAGAATCAAAAAGACACAGGCTGACAGTCCTACACGGCAGCAACATTTACCCTAGCCAAGACTTGGAACCACCAACATGTCCATCCACGGAGGAGTCCGAAAAGAAGAAGCTGTCCATGTACAGAAAGGAATACCACTCCGATAAAAAACATAAATTAAATATGAAAAACAGACAAAAGTAAGGAGACATATACTTTGGGGGTGTATCCGCCCACAATCCCCTCTAATTTACAAGCAAGGAACACTACCTTCCAGGAAGGTAATGTTTCCCTTGTAACCTGAGGGGGAATGTAGAAATGCTGCCGCCCTGGGGCCGTTTGCCGAAACAGCAGCTTTAAAACCTGGGCTAAGGTCGCGACTTCATATTCACAAGGACCGAAGGGCTATAAATGACACCTGCCAACAAAATGTGTTGAGGGAGGTAATGGTGGAAAACATTCAAAATATGGCACATACTCCAAGAAACCATTTTAACCGGTTAGCTGTACTCTTAAAATAACAAAACAAAGTACACGGCTATAAGCTCAATATCAGGAATTATGAGACACATGCAAATCCAACCACAGAATGGTATCAGCTGACAGCGGTCACAATGACCATCAGCAAAAAAACAGAAACAATAAATGCTGAAGATGTTGCGAAGAAATGGATACCCTCAACTTTAAGTGGCTCCTATACTGGTTAAGTGCCACTAATGAAAACAAAACGGAGCTCCCTTTAAAAGGGAAACATGGAGATACCATACGATCAAGCAGGCCCACTCCTTGGCCTGTAACCTAGGAAGACAGAAATGGAAACACACAGGCAGGCAAAACTGCACTGCAGCAGTATTACAGTACCCAAGACAAGGAAGCAGCCAAAACGTCCATCAAGAGACGAATGGACAAAGAAGAACTGGTACGTGTCCGGACGGAATACTAGCCACGGAAACAAAAATGAAACAATGCCCTTTGCAGAACCATAGAGGACTCTGGAGGTAATCACGCAACATGAAGTCAGTCAGAAAGCGAAAGACACGTATGCCATGGGATCAATTACAGGTGTTACCTACAAGTTGAAACCAATGAAGACATTTCCACAGAGAGAGGCGGTCACAGATTTCTTAAACAAACTGATGGTTAGCCAACTGGAAAGTTGTGAAGACTGGATACATTAGGATCTTGCGGTTAAACACAGATATATATAAACACAGGTGAAATACGTAACCACCAAAGAGCTATGGGATTCCAAGAGAAGACTACTCCACACTGTGCCATAACCTCCATGCCAAATGGCTCCAAAGATGAATACATATATGTATAGGTGTAAAAGAAACACATCTTGCACACCTAGAACAAGCAAAACATTATAATCAAATTTGTTGTCATGAGAAATTAAAATTATACTAAAAAAACGAACAGGAATTAATGAGGCATAAAATTATGGGGCTTCTTCCTGGCTCATTCCATTCTAACTTACAAGCTTGGAACACAGCTTCTAGGAAGGCTCAGTTGAGCTAGTAGCCACATTTGAGAACGGAGAAACCCTGTAGCACTTTGGCCTTCCTGCAAGAGCAATTTTAAACCCAGGGCTAATGGTCAGTTAAAAATCACCTCCGTTGCAGGCTTGTAAGTGACACCTACCCGCAGAAAAACGTTGGGGGTCGAAAAGTGACCAAAAAATTAAAAAGCGGGCAATCTTTCAAGAAGACAATTCCAAGAGGCATATTTTATACACAGTTTCTCTTTTCTTTCTGTCTGTCTTTTTCTTTAAGCTAAAAACGTCATGGAAAAATGCTCAACGTCACAAATTAATCAAGACGTGCAAATCCAAAGTATAAAAACGTTCACGTCACAACAGTCAGAATGATCATCAGCAAAACAGTCCACAAACAATACATGCTGAAGGGCTTTTAGAGAACGGTGGACCCTCTAGCTGCTGGTGGGATGTCAACTGGTAACAGCCAGTAGTGAGAACAGAGAGGAAGTGCGTTTAAAGGTAAAAATTGAGCTACCGTATGATCTGGTAGGCCCACTACTGGCCCTATCACCTGACGAGACCAGAATCAAAAAGACACAGGCTGACAGTCCTACACGGCAGCAACATTTACCCTAGCCAAGACTTGGAACCACCAACATGTCCATCCACGGAGGAGTCCGAAAAGAAGAAGCTGTCCATGTACAGAAAGGAATACCACTCCGATAGAAAACATAAATTAAATATGAAAAACAGACAAAAGTAAGGAGACATATACTTTGGGGGTGTATCCGCCCACAATCCCCTCTAATTTACAAGCAAGGAACACTACCTTCCAGGAAGGTAATGTTTCCCTTGTAACCTGAGGGGGAATGTAGAAATGCTGCCGCCCTGGGGCCGTTTGCCGAAACAGCAGCTTTAAAACCTGGGCTAAGGTCGCGACTTCTTATTCACAAGGACCGAAGGGCTATAAATGACACCTGCCAACAAAATGTGTTGAGGGAGGTAATGGTGGAAAACATTCAAAATATGGCACATACTCCAAGAAACCATTTTAACCGGTTAGCTGTACTCTTAAAATAACAAAACAAAGTACACGGCTATAAGCTCAATATCAGGAATTATGAGACACATGCAAATCCAACCACAGAATGGTATCAGCTGACAGCGGTCACAATGACCATCAGCAAAAAAACAGAAACAATAAATGCTGAAGATGTTGCGAAGAAATGGATACCCTCAACTTTAAGTGGCTCCTATACTGGTTAAGTGCCACTAATGAAAACAAAACGGAGCTCCCTTTAAAAGGGAAACATGGAGATACCATACGATCAAGCAGGCCCACTCCTTGGCCTGTAACCTAGGAAGACAGAAATGGAAACACACAGGCAGGCAAAACTGCACTGCAGCAGTATTACAGTACCCAAGACAAGGAAGCAGCCAAAACGTCCATCAAGAGACGAATGGACAAAGAAGAACTGGTACGTGTCCGGACGGAATACTAGCCACGGAAACAAAAATGAAACAATGCCCTTTGCAGAACCATAGAGGACTCTGGAGGTAATCACGCAACATGAAGTCAGTCAGAAAGCGAAAGACACGTATGCCATGGGATCAATTACAGGTGTTACCTACAAGTTGAAACCAATGAAGACATTTCCACAGAGAGAGGCGGTCACAGATTTCTTAAACAAACTGATGGTTAGCCAACTGGAAAGTTGTGAAGACTGGATACATTAGGATCTTGCGGTTAAACACAGATATATATAAACACAGGTGAAATACGTAACCACCAAAGAGCTATGGGATTCCAAGAGAAGACTACTCCACACTGTGCCATAACCTCCATGCCAAATGGCTCCAAAGATGAATACATATATGTATAGGTGTAAAAGAAACACATCTTGCACACCTAGAACAAGCAAAACATTATAATCAAATTTGTTGTCATGAGAAATTAAAATTATACTAAAAAAACGAACAGGAATTAATGAGGCATAAAATTATGGGGCTTCTTCCTGGCTCATTCCATTCTAACTTACAAGCTTGGAACAGAGCTTCTAGGAAGGCTCAGTTGAGCTAGTAGCCACATTTGAGAACGGAGAAACCCTGTAGCACTTTGGCCTTCCTGCAAGAGCAATTTTAAACCCAGGGCTAATGGTCAGTTAAAAATCACCTCCGTTGCAGGCTTGTAAGTGACACCTACCCGCAGAAAAACGTTGGGGGTCGAAAAGTGACCAAAAAATTAAAAAGCGGGCAATCTTTCAAGAAGACAATTCCAAGAGGCATATTTTATACACAGTTTCTCTTTTCTTTCTGTCTTTTTCTTTAAGCTAAAAACGTCATGGAAAAATGCTCAACGTCACAAATTAATCAAGACGTGCAAATCCAAAGTATAAAAACGTTCACCTCACAACAGTCAGAATGATCATCAGCAAAACAGTCCACAAACAATACATGCTGAAGGGCTTTTAGAGAACGGTGGACCCTCTAGCTGCTGGTGGGATGTCAACTGGTAACAGCCAGTAGTGAGAACAGAGAGGAAGTGCGTTTAAAGGTAAAAATTGAGCTACCGTATGATCTGGTAGGCCCACTACTGGCCCTATCACCTGACGAGACCAGAATCAAAAAGACACAGGCTGACAGTCCTACACGGCAGCAACATTTACCCTAGCCAAGACTTGGAACCACCAACATGTCCATCCACGGAGGAGTCCGAAGAGAAGAAGCTGTCCATGTACAGAAAGGAATACCACTCCGATAGAAAACATAAATTAAATATGAAAAACAGACAAAAGTAAGGAGACATATACTTTGGGGGTGTATCCGCCCACAATCCCCTCTAATTTACAAGCAAGGAACACTACCTTCCAGGAAGGTAATGTTTCCCTTGTAACCTGAGGGGGAATGTAGAAATGCTGCCGCCCTGGGGCCGTTTGCCGAAACAGCAGCTTTAAAACCTGGGCTAAGGTCGCGACTTCATATTCACAAGGACCGAAGGGCTATAAATGACACCTGCCAACAAAATGTGTTGAGGGAGGTAATGGTGGAAAACATTCAAAATATGGCACATACTCCAAGAAACCATTTTAACCGGTTAGCTGTACTCTTAAAATAACAAAACAAAGTACACGGCTATAAGCTCAATATCAGGAATTATGAGACACATGCAAATCCAACCACAGAATGGTATCAGCTGACAGCGGTCACAATGACCATCAGCAAAAAAACAGAAACAATAAATGCTGAAGATGTTGCGAAGAAATGGATACCCTCAACTTTAAGTGGCTCCTATACTGGTTAAGTGCCACTAATGAAAACAAAACGGAGCTCCCTTTAAAAGGGAAACATGGAGATACCATACGATCAAGCAGGCCCACTCCTTGGCCTGTAACCTAGGAAGACAGAAATGGAAACACACAGGCAGGCAAAACTGCACTGCAGCAGTATTACAGTACCCAAGACAAGGAAGCAGCCAAAACGTCCATCAAGAGACGAATGGACAAAGAAGAACTGGTACGTGTCCGGACGGAATACTAGCCACGGAAACAAAAATGAAACAATGCCCTTTGCAGAACCATAGAGGACTCTGGAGGTAATCACGCAACATGAAGTCAGTCAGAAAGCGAAAGACACGTATGCCATGGGATCAATTACAGGTGTTACCTACAAGTTGAAACCAATGAAGACATTTCCACAGAGAGAGGCGGTCACAGATTTCTTAAACAAACTGATGGTTAGCCAACTGGAAAGTTGTGAAGACTGGATACATTAGGATCTTGCGGTTAAACACAGATATATATAAACACAGGTGAAATACGTAACCACCAAAGAGCTATGGGATTCCAAGAGAAGACTACTCCACACTGTGCCATAACCTCCATGCCAAATGGCTCCAAAGATGAATACATATATGTATAGGTGTAAAAGAAACACATCTTGCACACCTAGAACAAGCAAAACATTATAATCAAATTTGTTGTCATGAGAAATTAAAATTATACTAAAAAAACGAACAGGAATTAATGAGGCATAAAATTATGGGGCTTCTTCCTGGCTCATTCCATTCTAACTTACAAGCTTGGAACAGAGCTTCTAGGAAGGCTCAGTTGAGCTAGTAGCCACATTTGAGAATGGAGAAACCCTGTAGCACTTTGGCATTCCTGCAAGAGCAATTTTAAACCCAGGGCTAATGGTCAGTTAAAAATCACCTCCATTGCAGGCTTGTAAGTGACACCTACCCGCAGAAAAACGTTGGGGGTCGAAAAGTGACCAAAAAATTAAAAAGCGGGCAATCTTTCAAGAAGACAATTCCAAGAGGCATATTTTATACACAGTTTCTCTTTTCTTTCTGTCTTTTTCTTTAAGCTAAAAACGTCATGGAAAAATGCTCAACGTCACAAATTAATCAAGACGTGCAAATCCAAAGTATAAAAACGTTCACGTCACAACAGTCAGAATGATCATCAGCAAAACAGTCCACAAACAATACATGCTGAAGGGCTTTTAGAGAACGGTGGACCCTCTAGCTGCTGGTGGGATGTCAACTGGTAACAGCCAGTAGTGAGAACAGAGAGGAAGTGCGTTTAAAGGTAAAAATTGAGCTACCGTATGATCTGGTAGGCCCACTACTGGCCCTATCACCTGAGAAGACCAGAATCAAAAAGACACAGGCTGACAGTCCTACACGGCAGCAACATTTACCCTAGCCAAGACTTGGAACCACCAACATGTCCATCCACGGAGGAGTCCGAAAAGAAGAAGCTGTCCATGTACAGAAAGGAATACCACTCCGATAAAAAACATAAATTAAATATGAAAAACAGACAAAAGTAAGGAGACATATACTTTGGGGGTGTATCCGCCCACAATCCCCTCTAATTTACAAGCAAGGAACACTACCTTCCAGGAAGGTAATGTTTCCCTTGTAACCTGAGGGGGAATGTAGAAATGCTGCCGCCCTGGGGCCGTTTGCCGAAACAGCAGCTTTAAAACCTGGGCTAAGGTCGCGACTTCTTATTCACAAGGACCGAAGGGCTATAAATGACACCTGCCAACAAAATGTGTTGAGGGAGGTAATGGTGGAAAACATTCAAAATATGGCACATACTCCAAGAAACCATTTTAACCGGTTAGCTGTACTCTTAAAATAACAAAACAAAGTACACGGCTATAAGCTCAATATCAGGAATTATGAGACACATGCAAATCCAACCACAGAATGGTATCAGCTGACAGCGGTCACAATGACCATCAGCAAAAAAACAGAAACAATAAATGCTGAAGATGTTGCGAAGAAATGGATACCCTCAACTTTAAGTGGCTCCTATACTGGTTAAGTGCCACTAATGAAAACAAAACGGAGCTCCCTTTAAAAGGGAAACATGGAGATACCATACGATCAAGCAGGCCCACTCCTTGGCCTGTAACCTAGGAAGACAGAAATGGAAACACACAGGCAGGCAAAACTGCACTGCAGCAGTATTACAGTACCCAAGACAAGGAAGCAGCCAAAACGTCCATCAAGAGACGAATGGACAAAGAAGAACTGGTACGTGTCCGGACGGAATACTAGCCACGGAAACAAAAATGAAACAATGCCCTTTGCAGAACCATAGAGGACTCTGGAGGTAATCACGCAACATGAAGTCAGTCAGAAAGCGAAAGACACGTATGCCATGGGATCAATTACAGGTGTTACCTACAAGTTGAAACCAATGAAGACATTTCCACAGAGAGAGGCGGTCACAGATTTCTTAAACAAACTGATGGTTAGCCAACTGGAAAGTTGTGAAGACTGGATACATTAGGATCTTGCGGTTAAACACAGATATATATAAACACAGGTGAAATACGTAACCACCAAAGAGCTATGGGATTCCAAGAGAAGACTACTCCACACTGTGCCATAACCTCCATGCCAAATGGCTCCAAAGATGAATACATATATGTATAGGTGTAAAAGAAACACATCTTGCACACCTAGAACAAGCAAAACATTATAATCAAATTTGTTGTCATGAGAAATTAAAATTATACTAAAAAAACGAACAGGAATTAATGAGGCATAAAATTATGGGGCTTCTTCCTGGCTCATTCCATTCTAACTTACAAGCTTGGAACAGAGCTTCTAGGAAGGCTCAGTTGAGCTAGTAGCCACATTTGAGAACGGAGAAACCCTGTAGCACTTTGGCCTTCCTGCAAGAGCAATTTTAAACCCAGGGCTAATGGTCAGTTAAAAATCACCTCCATTGCAGGCTTGTAAGTGACACCTACCCGCAGAAAAACGTTGGGGGTCGAAAAGTGACCAAAAAATTAAAAAGCGGGCAATCTTTCAAGAAGACAATTCCAAGAGGCATATTTTATACACAGTTTCTCTTTTCTTTCTGTCTGTCTTTTTCTTTAAGCTAAAAACGTCATGGAAAAATGCTCAACGTCACAAATTAATCAAGACGTGCAAATCCAAAGTATAAAAACGTTCACGTCACAACAGTCAGAATGATCATCAGCAAAACAGTCCACAAACAATACATGCTGAAGGGCTTTTAGAGAACGGTGGACCCTCTAGCTGCTGGTGGGATGTCAACTGGTAACAGCCAGTAGTGAGAACAGAGAGGAAGTGCGTTTAAAGGTAAAAATTGAGCTACCGTATGATCTGGTAGGCCCACTACTGGCCCTATCACCTGAGAAGACCAGAATCAAAAAGACACAGGCTGACAGTCCTACACGGCAGCAACATTTACCCTAGCCAAGACTTGGAACCACCAACATGTCCATCCACGGAGGAGTCCGAAAAGAAGAAGCTGTCCATGTACAGAAAGGAATACCACTCCGATAAAAAACATAAATTAAATATGAAAAACAGACAAAAGTAAGGAGACATATACTTTGGGGGTGTATCCGCCCACAATCCCCTCTAATTTACAAGCAAGGAACACTACCTTCCAGGAAGGTAATGTTTCCCTTGTAACCTGAGGGGGAATGTAGAAATGCTGCCGCCCTGGGGCCGTTTGCCGAAACAGCAGCTTTAAAACCTGGGCTAAGGTCGCGACTTCTTATTCACAAGGACCGAAGGGCTATAAATGACACCTGCCAACAAAATGTGTTGAGGGAGGTAATGGTGGAAAACATTCAAAATATGGCACATACTCCAAGAAACCATTTTAACCGGTTAGCTGTACTCTTAAAATAACAAAACAAAGTACACGGCTATAAGCTCAATATCAGGAATTATGAGACACATGCAAATCCAACCACAGAATGGTATCAGCTGACAGCGGTCACAATGACCATCAGCAAAAAAACAGAAACAATAAATGCTGAAGATGTTGCGAAGAAATGGATACCCTCAACTTTAAGTGGCTCCTATACTGGTTAAGTGCCACTAATGAAAACAAAACGGAGCTCCCTTTAAAAGGGAAACATGGAGATACCATACGATCAAGCAGGCCCACTCCTTGGCCTGTAACCTAGGAAGACAGAAATGGAAACACACAGGCAGGCAAAACTGCACTGCAGCAGTATTACAGTACCCAAGACAAGGAAGCAGCCAAAACGTCCATCAAGAGACGAATGGACAAAGAAGAACTGGTACGTGTCCGGACGGAATACTAGCCACGGAAACAAAAATGAAACAATGCCCTTTGCAGAACCATAGAGGACTCTGGAGGTAATCACGCAACATGAAGTCAGTCAGAAAGCGAAAGACACGTATGCCATGGGATCAATTACAGGTGTTACCTACAAGTTGAAACCAATGAAGACATTTCCACAGAGAGAGGCGGTCACAGATTTCTTAAACAAACTGATGGTTAGCCAACTGGAAAGTTGTGAAGACTGGATACATTAGGATCTTGCGGTTAAACACAGATATATATAAACACAGGTGAAATACGTAACCACCAAAGAGCTATGGGATTCCAAGAGAAGACTACTCCACACTGTGCCATAACCTCCATGCCAAATGGCTCCAAAGATGAATACATATATGTATAGGTGTAAAAGAAACACATCTTGCACACCTAGAACAAGCAAAACATTATAATCAAATTTGTTGTCATAAGAAATTAAAATTATACTAAAAAAACGAACAGGAATTAATGAGGCATAAAATTATGGGGCTTCTTCCTGGCTCATTCCATTCTAACTTACAAGCTTGGAACACAGCTTCTAGGAAGGCTCAGTTGAGCTAGTAGCCACATTTGAGAACGGAGAAACCCTGTAGCACTTTGGCCTTCCTGCAAGAGCAATTTTAAACCCAGGGCTAATGGTCAGTTAAAAATCACCTCCGTTGCAGGCTTGTAAGTGACACCTACCCGCAGAAAAACGTTGGGGGTCGAAAAGTGACCAAAAAATTAAAAAGCGGGCAATCTTTCAAGAAGACAATTCCAAGAGGCATATTTTATACACAGTTTCTCTTTTCTTTCTGTCTGTCTTTTTCTTTAAGCTAAAAACGTCATGGAAAAATGCTCAACGTCACAAATTAATCAAGACGTGCAAATCCAAAGTATAAAAACGTTCACCTCACAACAGTCAGAATGATCATCAGCAAAACAGTCCACAAACAATACATGCTGAAGGGCTTTTAGAGAACGGTGGACCCTCTAGCTGCTGGTGGGATGTCAACTGGTAACAGCCAGTAGTGAGAACAGAGAGGAAGTGCGTTTAAAGGTAAAAATTGAGCTACCGTATGATCTGGTAGGCCCACTACTGGCCCTATCACCTGAGAAGACCAGAATCAAAAAGACACAGGCTGACAGTCCTACACGGCAGCAACATTTACCCTAGCCAAGACTTGGAACCACCAACATGTCCATCCACGGAGGAGTCCGAAAAGAAGAAGCTGTCCATGTACAGAAAGGAATACCACTCCGATAGAAAACATAAATTAAATATGAAAAACAGACAAAAGTAAGGAGACATATACTTTGGGGGTGTATCCGCCCACAATCCCCTCTAATTTACAAGCAAGGAACACTACCTTCCAGGAAGGTAATGTTTCCCTTGTAACCTGAGGGGGAATGTAGAAATGCTGCCGCCCTGGGGCCGTTTGCCGAAACAGCAGCTTTAAAACCTGGGCTAAGGTCGCGACTTCATATTCACAAGGACCGAAGGGCTATAAATGACACCTGCCAACAAAATGTGTTGAGGGAGGTAATGGTGGAAAACATTCAAAATATGGCACATACTCCAAGAAACCATTTTAACCGGTTAGCTGTACTCTTAAAATAACAAAACAAAGTACACGGCTATAAGCTCAATATCAGGAATTATGAGACACATGCAAATCCAACCACAGAATGGTATCAGCTGACAGCGGTCACAATGACCATCAGCAAAAAAACAGAAACAATAAATGCTGAAGATGTTGCGAAGAAATGGATACCCTCAACTTTAAGTGGCTCCTATACTGGTTAAGTGCCACTAATGAAAACAAAACGGAGCTCCCTTTAAAAGGGAAACATGGAGATACCATACGATCAAGCAGGCCCACTCCTTGGCCTGTAACCTAGGAAGACAGAAATGGAAACACACAGGCAGGCAAAACTGCACTGCAGCAGTATTACAGTACCCAAGACAAGGAAGCAGCCAAAACGTCCATCAAGAGACGAATGGACAAAGAAGAACTGGTACGTGTCCGGACGGAATACTAGCCACGGAAACAAAAATGAAACAATGCCCTTTGCAGAACCATAGAGGACTCTGGAGGTAATCACGCAACATGAAGTCAGTCAGAAAGCGAAAGACACGTATGCCATGGGATCAATTACAGGTGTTACCTACAAGTTGAAACCAATGAAGACATTTCCACAGAGAGAGGCGGTCACAGATTTCTTAAACAAACTGATGGTTAGCCAACTGGAAAGTTGTGAAGACTGGATACATTAGGATCTTGCGGTTAAACACAGATATATATAAACACAGGTGAAATACGTAACCACCAAAGAGCTATGGGATTCCAAGAGAAGACTACTCCACACTGTGCCATAACCTCCATGCCAAATGGCTCCAAAGATGAATACATATATGTATAGGTGTAAAAGAAACACATCTTGCACACCTAGAACAAGCAAAACATTATAATCAAATTTGTTGTCATAAGAAATTAAAATTATACTAAAAAAACGAACAGGAATTAATGAGGCATAAAATTATGGGGCTTCTTCCTGGCTCATTCCATTCTAACTTACAAGCTTGGAACACAGCTTCTAGGAAGGCTCAGTTGAGCTAGTAGCCACATTTGAGAACGGAGAAACCCTGTAGCACTTTGGCCTTCCTGCAAGAGCAATTTTAAACCCAGGGCTAATGGTCAGTTAAAAATCACCTCCGTTGCAGGCTTGTAAGTGACACCTACCCGCAGAAAAACGTTGGGGGTCGAAAAGTGACCAAAAAATTAAAAAGCGGGCAATCTTTCAAGAAGACAATTCCAAGAGGCATATTTTATACACAGTTTCTCTTTTCTTTCTGTCTGTCTTTTTCTTTAAGCTAAAAACGTCATGGAAAAATGCTCAACGTCACAAATTAATCAAGACGTGCAAATCCAAAGTATAAAAACGTTCACCTCACAACAGTCAGAATGATCATCAGCAAAACAGTCCACAAACAATACATGCTGAAGGGCTTTTAGAGAACGGTGGACCCTCTAGCTGCTGGTGGGATGTCAACTGGTAACAGCCAGTAGTGAGAACAGAGAGGAAGTGCGTTTAAAGGTAAAAATTGAGCTACCGTATGATCTGGTAGGCCCACTACTGGCCCTATCACCTGAGAAGACCAGAATCAAAAAGACACAGGCTGACAGTCCTACACGGCAGCAACATTTACCCTAGCCAAGACTTGGAACCACCAACATGTCCATCCACGGAGGAGTCCGAAAAGAAGAAGCTGTCCATGTACAGAAAGGAATACCACTCCGATAAAAAACATAAATTAAATATGAAAAACAGACAAAAGTAAGGAGACATATACTTTGGGGGTGTATCCGCCCACAATCCCCTCTAATTTACAAGCAAGGAACACTACCTTCCAGGAAGGTAATGTTTCCCTTGTAACCTGAGGGGGAATGTAGAAATGCTGCCGCCCTGGGGCCGTTTGCCGAAACAGCAGCTTTAAAACCTGGGCTAAGGTCGCGACTTCTTATTCACAAGGACCGAAGGGCTATAAATGACACCTGCCAACAAAATGTGTTGAGGGAGGTAATGGTGGAAAACATTCAAAATATGGCACATACTCCAAGAAACCATTTTAACCGGTTAGCTGTACTCTTAAAATAACAAAACAAAGTACACGGCTATAAGCTCAATATCAGGAATTATGAGACACATGCAAATCCAACCACAGAATGGTATCAGCTGACAGCGGTCACAATGACCATCAGCAAAAAAACAGAAACAATAAATGCTGAAGATGTTGCGAAGAAATGGATACCCTCAACTTTAAGTGGCTCCTATACTGGTTAAGTGCCACTAATGAAAACAAAACGGAGCTCCCTTTAAAAGGGAAACATGGAGATACCATACGATCAAGCAGGCCCACTCCTTGGCCTGTAACCTAGGAAGACAGAAATGGAAACACACAGGCAGGCAAAACTGCACTGCAGCAGTATTACAGTACCCAAGACAAGGAAGCAGCCAAAACGTCCATCAAGAGACGAATGGACAAAGAAGAACTGGTACGTGTCCGGACGGAATACTAGCCACGGAAACAAAAATGAAACAATGCCCTTTGCAGAACCATAGAGGACTCTGGAGGTAATCACGCAACATGAAGTCAGTCAGAAAGCGAAAGACACGTATGCCATGGGATCAATTACAGGTGTTACCTACAAGTTGAAACCAATGAAGACATTTCCACAGAGAGAGGCGGTCACAGATTTCTTAAACAAACTGATGGTTAGCCAACTGGAAAGTTGTGAAGACTGGATACATTAGGATCTTGCGGTTAAACACAGATATATATAAACACAGGTGAAATACGTAACCACCAAAGAGCTATGGGATTCCAAGAGAAGACTACTCCACACTGTGCCATAACCTCCATGCCAAATGGCTCCAAAGATGAATACATATATGTATAGGTGTAAAAGAAACACATCTTGCACACCTAGAACAAGCAAAACATTATAATCAAATTTGTTGTCATGAGAAATTAAAATTATACTAAAAAAACGAACAGGAATTAATGAGGCATAAAATTATGGGGCTTCTTCCTGGCTCATTCCATTCTAACTTACAAGCTTGGAACAGAGCTTCTAGGAAGGCTCAGTTGAGCTAGTAGCCACATTTGAGAACGGAGAAACCCTGTAGCACTTTGGCCTTCCTGCAAGAGCAATTTTAAACCCAGGGCTAATGGTCAGTTAAAAATCACCTCCATTGCAGGCTTGTAAGTGACACCTACCCGCAGAAAAACGTTGGGGGTCGAAAAGTGACCAAAAAATTAAAAAGCGGGCAATCTTTCAAGAAGACAATTCCAAGAGGCATATTTTATACACAGTTTCTCTTTTCTTTCTGTCTGTCTTTTTCTTTAAGCTAAAAACGTCATGGAAAAATGCTCAACGTCACAAATTAATCAAGACGTGCAAATCCAAAGTATAAAAACGTTCACGTCACAACAGTCAGAATGATCATCAGCAAAACAGTCCACAAACAATACATGCTGAAGGGCTTTTAGAGAACGGTGGACCCTCTAGCTGCTGGTGGGATGTCAACTGGTAACAGCCAGTAGTGAGAACAGAGAGGAAGTGCGTTTAAAGGTAAAAATTGAGCTACCGTATGATCTGGTAGGCCCACTACTGGCCCTATCACCTGAGAAGACCAGAATCAAAAAGACACAGGCTGACAGTCCTACACGGCAGCAACATTTACCCTAGCCAAGACTTGGAACCACCAACATGTCCATCCACGGAGGAGTCCGAAAAGAAGAAGCTGTCCATGTACAGAAAGGAATACCACTCCGATAAAAAACATAAATTAAATATGAAAAACAGACAAAAGTAAGGAGACATATACTTTGGGGGTGTATCCGCCCACAATCCCCTCTAATTTACAAGCAAGGAACACTACCTTCCAGGAAGGTAATGTTTCCCTTGTAACCTGAGGGGGAATGTAGAAATGCTGCCGCCCTGGGGCCGTTTGCCGAAACAGCAGCTTTAAAACCTGGGCTAAGGTCGCGACTTCATATTCACAAGGACCGAAGGGCTATAAATGACACCTGCCAACAAAATGTGTTGAGGGAGGTAATGGTGGAAAACATTCAAAATATGGCACATACTCCAAGAAACCATTTTAACCGGTTAGCTGTACTCTTAAAATAACAAAACAAAGTACACGGCTATAAGCTCAATATCAGGAATTATGAGACACATGCAAATCCAACCACAGAATGGTATCAGCTGACAGCGGTCACAATGACCATCAGCAAAAAAACAGAAACAATAAATGCTGAAGATGTTGCGAAGAAATGGATACCCTCAACTTTAAGTGGCTCCTATACTGGTTAAGTGCCACTAATGAAAACAAAACGGAGCTCCCTTTAAAAGGGAAACATGGAGATACCATACGATCAAGCAGGCCCACTCCTTGGCCTGTAACCTAGGAAGACAGAAATGGAAACACACAGGCAGGCAAAACTGCACTGCAGCAGTATTACAGTACCCAAGACAAGGAAGCAGCCAAAACGTCCATCAAGAGACGAATGGACAAAGAAGAACTGGTACGTGTCCGGACGGAATACTAGCCACGGAAACAAAAATGAAACAATGCCCTTTGCAGAACCATAGAGGACTCTGGAGGTAATCACGCAACATGAGGTCAGTCAGAAAGCGAAAGACACGTATGCCATGGGATCAATTACAGGTGTTACCTACAAGTTGAAACCAATGAAGACATTTCCACAGAGAGAGGCGGTCACAGATTTCTTAAACAAACTGATGGTTAGCCAACTGGAAAGTTGTGAAGACTGGATACATTAGGATCTTGCGGTTAAACACAGATATATAAACACAGGTGAAATACGTAACCACCAAAGAGCTATGGAATTCCAAGAGAAGACTACTCCACACTGTGCCATAACCTCCATGCCAAATGGCTCCAAAGATGAATACATATATGTATAGGTGTAAAAGAAACACATCTTGCACACCTAGAACAAGCAAAACATTATAATCAAATTTGTTGTCATAAGAAATTAAAATTATACTAAAAAAACGAACAGGAATTAATGAGGCATAAAATTATGGGGCTTCTTCCTGGCTCATTCCATTCTAACTTACAAGCTTGGAACACAGCTTCTAGGAAGGCTCAGTTGAGCTAGTAGCCACATTTGAGAACGGAGAAACCCTGTAGCACTTTGGCCTTCCTGCAAGAGCAATTTTAAACCCAGGGCTAATGGTCAGTTAAAAATCACCTCCGTTGCAGGCTTGTAAGTGACACCTACCCGCAGAAAAACGTTGGGGGTCGAAAAGTGACCAAAAAATTAAAAAGCGGGCAATCTTTCAAGAAGACAATTCCAAGAGGCATATTTTATACACAGTTTCTCTTTTCTTTCTGTCTGTCTTTTTCTTTAAGCTAAAAACGTCATGGAAAAATGCTCAACGTCACAAATTAATCAAGACGTGCAAATCCAAAGTATAAAAACGTTCACGTCACAACAGTCAGAATGATCATCAGCAAAACAGTCCACAAACAATACATGCTGAAGGGCTTTTAGAGAACGGTGGACCCTCTAGCTGCTGGTGGGATGTCAACTGGTAACAGCCAGTAGTGAGAACAGAGAGGAAGTGCGTTTAAAGGTAAAAATTGAGCTACCGTATGATCTGGTAGGCCCACTACTGGCCCTATCACCTGACAAGACCAGAATCAAAAAGACACAGGCTGACAGTCCTACACGGCAGCAACATTTACCCTAGCCAAGACTTGGAACCACCAACATGTCCATCCACGGAGGAGTCCGAAAAGAAGAAGCTGTCCATGTACAGAAAGGAATACCACTCCGATAGAAAACATAAATTAAATATGAAAAACAGACAAAAGTAAGGAGACATATACTTTGGGGGTGTATCCGCCCACAATCCCCTCTAATTTACAAGCAAGGAACACTACCTTCCAGGAAGGTAATGTTTCCCTTGTAACCTGAGGGGGAATGTAGAAATGCTGCCGCCCTGGGGCCGTTTGCCGAAACAGCAGCTTTAAAACCTGGGCTAAGGTCGCGACTTCATATTCACAAGGACCGAAGGGCTATAAATGACACCTGCCAACAAAATGTGTTGAGGGAGGTAATGGTGGAAAACATTCAAAATATGGCACATACTCCAAGAAACCATTTTAACCGGTTAGCTGTACTCTTAAAATAACAAAACAAAGTACACGGCTATAAGCTCAATATCAGGAATTATGAGACACATGCAAATCCAACCACAGAATGGTATCAGCTGACAGCGGTCACAATGACCATCAGCAAAAAAACAGAAACAATAAATGCTGAAGATGTTGCGAAGAAATGGATACCCTCAACTTTAAGTGGCTCCTATACTGGTTAAGTGCCACTAATGAAAACAAAACGGAGCTCCCTTTAAAAGGGAAACATGGAGATACCATACGATCAAGCAGGCCCACTCCTTGGCCTGTAACCTAGGAAGACAGAAATGGAAACACACAGGCAGGCAAAACTGCACTGCAGCAGTATTACAGTACCCAAGACAAGGAAGCAGCCAAAACGTCCATCAAGAGACGAATGGACAAAGAAGAACTGGTACGTGTCCGGACGGAATACTAGCCACGGAAACAAAAATGAAACAATGCCCTTTGCAGAACCATAGAGGACTCTGGAGGTAATCACGCAACATGAAGTCAGTCAGAAAGCGAAAGACACGTATGCCATGGGATCAATTACAGGTGTTACCTACAAGTTGAAACCAATGAAGACATTTCCACAGAGAGAGGCGGTCACAGATTTCTTAAACAAACTGATGGTTAGCCAACTGGAAAGTTGTGAAGACTGGATACATTAGGATCTTGCGGTTAAACACAGATATATATAAACACAGGTGAAATACGTAACCACCAAAGAGCTATGGGATTCCAAGAGAAGACTACTCCACACTGTGCCATAACCTCCATGCCAAATGGCTCCAAAGATGAATACATATATGTATAGGTGTAAAAGAAACACATCTTGCACACCTAGAACAAGCAAAACATTATAATCAAATTTGTTGTCATGAGAAATTAAAATTATACTAAAAAAACGAACAGGAATTAATGAGGCATAAAATTATGGGGCTTCTTCCTGGCTCATTCCATTCTAACTTACAAGCTTGGAACAGAGCTTCTAGGAAGGCTCAGTTGAGCTAGTAGCCACATTTGAGAACGGAGAAACCCTGTAGCACTTTGGCCTTCCTGCAAGAGCAATTTTAAACCCAGGGCTAATGGTCAGTTAAAAATCACCTCCGTTGCAGGCTTGTAAGTGACACCTACCCGCAGAAAAACGTTGGGGGTCGAAAAGTGACCAAAAAATTAAAAAGCGGGCAATCTTTCAAGAAGACAATTCCAAGAGGCATATTTTATACACAGTTTCTCTTTTCTTTCTGTCTTTTTCTTTAAGCTAAAAACGTCATGGAAAAATGCTCAACGTCACAAATTAATCAAGACGTGCAAATCCAAAGTATAAAAACGTTCACCTCACAACAGTCAGAATGATCATCAGCAAAACAGTCCACAAACAATACATGCTGAAGGGCTTTTAGAGAACGGTGGACCCTCTAGCTGCTGGTGGGATGTCAACTGGTAACAGCCAGTAGTGAGAACAGAGAGGAAGTGCGTTTAAAGGTAAAAATTGAGCTACCGTATGATCTGGTAGGCCCACTACTGGCCCTATCACCTGACGAGACCAGAATCAAAAAGACACAGGCTGACAGTCCTACACGGCAGCAACATTTACCCTAGCCAAGACTTGGAACCACCAACATGTCCATCCACGGAGGAGTCCGAAGAGAAGAAGCTGTCCATGTACAGAAAGGAATACCACTCCGATAGAAAACATAAATTAAATATGAAAAACAGACAAAAGTAAGGAGACATATACTTTGGGGGTGTATCCGCCCACAATCCCCTCTAATTTACAAGCAAGGAACACTACCTTCCAGGAAGGTAATGTTTCCCTTGTAACCTGAGGGGGAATGTAGAAATGCTGCCGCCCTGGGGCCGTTTGCCGAAACAGCAGCTTTAAAACCTGGGCTAAGGTCGCGACTTCATATTCACAAGGACCGAAGGGCTATAAATGACACCTGCCAACAAAATGTGTTGAGGGAGGTAATGGTGGAAAACATTCAAAATATGGCACATACTCCAAGAAACCATTTTAACCGGTTAGCTGTACTCTTAAAATAACAAAACAAAGTACACGGCTATAAGCTCAATATCAGGAATTATGAGACACATGCAAATCCAACCACAGAATGGTATCAGCTGACAGCGGTCACAATGACCATCAGCAAAAAAACAGAAACAATAAATGCTGAAGATGTTGCGAAGAAATGGATACCCTCAACTTTAAGTGGCTCCTATACTGGTTAAGTGCCACTAATGAAAACAAAACGGAGCTCCCTTTAAAAGGGAAACATGGAGATACCATACGATCAAGCAGGCCCACTCCTTGGCCTGTAACCTAGGAAGACAGAAATGGAAACACACAGGCAGGCAAAACTGCACTGCAGCAGTATTACAGTACCCAAGACAAGGAAGCAGCCAAAACGTCCATCAAGAGACGAATGGACAAAGAAGAACTGGTACGTGTCCGGACGGAATACTAGCCACGGAAACAAAAATGAAACAATGCCCTTTGCAGAACCATAGAGGACTCTGGAGGTAATCACGCAACATGAAGTCAGTCAGAAAGCGAAAGACACGTATGCCATGGGATCAATTACAGGTGTTACCTACAAGTTGAAACCAATGAAGACATTTCCACAGAGAGAGGCGGTCACAGATTTCTTAAACAAACTGATGGTTAGCCAACTGGAAAGTTGTGAAGACTGGATACATTAGGATCTTGCGGTTAAACACAGATATATATAAACACAGGTGAAATACGTAACCACCAAAGAGCTATGGGATTCCAAGAGAAGACTACTCCACACTGTGCCATAACCTCCATGCCAAATGGCTCCAAAGATGAATACATATATGTATAGGTGTAAAAGAAACACATCTTGCACACCTAGAACAAGCAAAACATTATAATCAAATTTGTTGTCATGAGAAATTAAAATTATACTAAAAAAACGAACAGGAATTAATGAGGCATAAAATTATGGGGCTTCTTCCTGGCTCATTCCATTCTAACTTACAAGCTTGGAACAGAGCTTCTAGGAAGGCTCAGTTGAGCTAGTAGCCACATTTGAGAATGGAGAAACCCTGTAGCACTTTGGCATTCCTGCAAGAGCAATTTTAAACCCAGGGCTAATGGTCAGTTAAAAATCACCTCCATTGCAGGCTTGTAAGTGACACCTACCCGCAGAAAAACGTTGGGGGTCGAAAAGTGACCAAAAAATTAAAAAGCGGGCAATCTTTCAAGAAGACAATTCCAAGAGGCATATTTTATACACAGTTTCTCTTTTCTTTCTGTCTTTTTCTTTAAGCTAAAAACGTCATGGAAAAATGCTCAACGTCACAAATTAATCAAGACGTGCAAATCCAAAGTATAAAAACGTTCACGTCACAACAGTCAGAATGATCATCAGCAAAACAGTCCACAAACAATACATGCTGAAGGGCTTTTAGAGAACGGTGGACCCTCTAGCTGCTGGTGGGATGTCAACTGGTAACAGCCAGTAGTGAGAACAGAGAGGAAGTGCGTTTAAAGGTAAAAATTGAGCTACCGTATGATCTGGTAGGCCCACTACTGGCCCTATCACCTGAGAAGACCAGAATCAAAAAGACACAGGCTGACAGTCCTACACGGCAGCAACATTTACCCTAGCCAAGACTTGGAACCACCAACATGTCCATCCACGGAGGAGTCCGAAAAGAAGAAGCTGTCCATGTACAGAAAGGAATACCACTCCGATAAAAAACATAAATTAAATATGAAAAACAGACAAAAGTAAGGAGACATATACTTTGGGGGTGTATCCGCCCACAATCCCCTCTAATTTACAAGCAAGGAACACTACCTTCCAGGAAGGTAATGTTTCCCTTGTAACCTGAGGGGGAATGTAGAAATGCTGCCGCCCTGGGGCCGTTTGCCGAAACAGCAGCTTTAAAACCTGGGCTAAGGTCGCGACTTCTTATTCACAAGGACCGAAGGGCTATAAATGACACCTGCCAACAAAATGTGTTGAGGGAGGTAATGGTGGAAAACATTCAAAATATGGCACATACTCCAAGAAACCATTTTAACCGGTTAGCTGTACTCTTAAAATAACAAAACAAAGTACACGGCTATAAGCTCAATATCAGGAATTATGAGACACATGCAAATCCAACCACAGAATGGTATCAGCTGACAGCGGTCACAATGACCATCAGCAAAAAAACAGAAACAATAAATGCTGAAGATGTTGCGAAGAAATGGATACCCTCAACTTTAAGTGGCTCCTATACTGGTTAAGTGCCACTAATGAAAACAAAACGGAGCTCCCTTTAAAAGGGAAACATGGAGATACCATACGATCAAGCAGGCCCACTCCTTGGCCTGTAACCTAGGAAGACAGAAATGGAAACACACAGGCAGGCAAAACTGCACTGCAGCAGTATTACAGTACCCAAGACAAGGAAGCAGCCAAAACGTCCATCAAGAGACGAATGGACAAAGAAGAACTGGTACGTGTCCGGACGGAATACTAGCCACGGAAACAAAAATGAAACAATGCCCTTTGCAGAACCATAGAGGACTCTGGAGGTAATCACGCAACATGAAGTCAGTCAGAAAGCGAAAGACACGTATGCCATGGGATCAATTACAGGTGTTACCTACAAGTTGAAACCAATGAAGACATTTCCACAGAGAGAGGCGGTCACAGATTTCTTAAACAAACTGATGGTTAGCCAACTGGAAAGTTGTGAAGACTGGATACATTAGGATCTTGCGGTTAAACACAGATATATATAAACACAGGTGAAATACGTAACCACCAAAGAGCTATGGGATTCCAAGAGAAGACTACTCCACACTGTGCCATAACCTCCATGCCAAATGGCTCCAAAGATGAATACATATATGTATAGGTGTAAAAGAAACACATCTTGCACACCTAGAACAAGCAAAACATTATAATCAAATTTGTTGTCATGAGAAATTAAAATTATACTAAAAAAACGAACAGGAATTAATGAGGCATAAAATTATGGGGCTTCTTCCTGGCTCATTCCATTCTAACTTACAAGCTTGGAACAGAGCTTCTAGGAAGGCTCAGTTGAGCTAGTAGCCACATTTGAGAACGGAGAAACCCTGTAGCACTTTGGCCTTCCTGCAAGAGCAATTTTAAACCCAGGGCTAATGGTCAGTTAAAAATCACCTCCATTGCAGGCTTGTAAGTGACACCTACCCGCAGAAAAACGTTGGGGGTCGAAAAGTGACCAAAAAATTAAAAAGCGGGCAATCTTTCAAGAAGACAATTCCAAGAGGCATATTTTATACACAGTTTCTCTTTTCTTTCTGTCTGTCTTTTTCTTTAAGCTAAAAACGTCATGGAAAAATGCTCAACGTCACAAATTAATCAAGACGTGCAAATCCAAAGTATAAAAACGTTCACGTCACAACAGTCAGAATGATCATCAGCAAAACAGTCCACAAACAATACATGCTGAAGGGCTTTTAGAGAACGGTGGACCCTCTAGCTGCTGGTGGGATGTCAACTGGTAACAGCCAGTAGTGAGAACAGAGAGGAAGTGCGTTTAAAGGTAAAAATTGAGCTACCGTATGATCTGGTAGGCCCACTACTGGCCCTATCACCTGAGAAGACCAGAATCAAAAAGACACAGGCTGACAGTCCTACACGGCAGCAACATTTACCCTAGCCAAGACTTGGAACCACCAACATGTCCATCCACGGAGGAGTCCGAAAAGAAGAAGCTGTCCATGTACAGAAAGGAATACCACTCCGATAAAAAACATAAATTAAATATGAAAAACAGACAAAAGTAAGGAGACATATACTTTGGGGGTGTATCCGCCCACAATCCCCTCTAATTTACAAGCAAGGAACACTACCTTCCAGGAAGGTAATGTTTCCCTTGTAACCTGAGGGGGAATGTAGAAATGCTGCCGCCCTGGGGCCGTTTGCCGAAACAGCAGCTTTAAAACCTGGGCTAAGGTCGCGACTTCTTATTCACAAGGACCGAAGGGCTATAAATGACACCTGCCAACAAAATGTGTTGAGGGAGGTAATGGTGGAAAACATTCAAAATATGGCACATACTCCAAGAAACCATTTTAACCGGTTAGCTGTACTCTTAAAATAACAAAACAAAGTACACGGCTATAAGCTCAATATCAGGAATTATGAGACACATGCAAATCCAACCACAGAATGGTATCAGCTGACAGCGGTCACAATGACCATCAGCAAAAAAACAGAAACAATAAATGCTGAAGATGTTGCGAAGAAATGGATACCCTCAACTTTAAGTGGCTCCTATACTGGTTAAGTGCCACTAATGAAAACAAAACGGAGCTCCCTTTAAAAGGGAAACATGGAGATACCATACGATCAAGCAGGCCCACTCCTTGGCCTGTAACCTAGGAAGACAGAAATGGAAACACACAGGCAGGCAAAACTGCACTGCAGCAGTATTACAGTACCCAAGACAAGGAAGCAGCCAAAACGTCCATCAAGAGACGAATGGACAAAGAAGAACTGGTACGTGTCCGGACGGAATACTAGCCACGGAAACAAAAATGAAACAATGCCCTTTGCAGAACCATAGAGGACTCTGGAGGTAATCACGCAACATGAAGTCAGTCAGAAAGCGAAAGACACGTATGCCATGGGATCAATTACAGGTGTTACCTACAAGTTGAAACCAATGAAGACATTTCCACAGAGAGAGGCGGTCACAGATTTCTTAAACAAACTGATGGTTAGCCAACTGGAAAGTTGTGAAGACTGGATACATTAGGATCTTGCGGTTAAACACAGATATATATAAACACAGGTGAAATACGTAACCACCAAAGAGCTATGGGATTCCAAGAGAAGACTACTCCACACTGTGCCATAACCTCCATGCCAAATGGCTCCAAAGATGAATACATATATGTATAGGTGTAAAAGAAACACATCTTGCACACCTAGAACAAGCAAAACATTATAATCAAATTTGTTGTCATAAGAAATTAAAATTATACTAAAAAAACGAACAGGAATTAATGAGGCATAAAATTATGGGGCTTCTTCCTGGCTCATTCCATTCTAACTTACAAGCTTGGAACACAGCTTCTAGGAAGGCTCAGTTGAGCTAGTAGCCACATTTGAGAACGGAGAAACCCTGTAGCACTTTGGCCTTCCTGCAAGAGCAATTTTAAACCCAGGGCTAATGGTCAGTTAAAAATCACCTCCGTTGCAGGCTTGTAAGTGACACCTACCCGCAGAAAAACGTTGGGGGTCGAAAAGTGACCAAAAAATTAAAAAGCGGGCAATCTTTCAAGAAGACAATTCCAAGAGGCATATTTTATACACAGTTTCTCTTTTCTTTCTGTCTGTCTTTTTCTTTAAGCTAAAAACGTCATGGAAAAATGCTCAACGTCACAAATTAATCAAGACGTGCAAATCCAAAGTATAAAAACGTTCACCTCACAACAGTCAGAATGATCATCAGCAAAACAGTCCACAAACAATACATGCTGAAGGGCTTTTAGAGAACGGTGGACCCTCTAGCTGCTGGTGGGATGTCAACTGGTAACAGCCAGTAGTGAGAACAGAGAGGAAGTGCGTTTAAAGGTAAAAATTGAGCTACCGTATGATCTGGTAGGCCCACTACTGGCCCTATCACCTGAGAAGACCAGAATCAAAAAGACACAGGCTGACAGTCCTACACGGCAGCAACATTTACCCTAGCCAAGACTTGGAACCACCAACATGTCCATCCACGGAGGAGTCCGAAAAGAAGAAGCTGTCCATGTACAGAAAGGAATACCACTCCGATAGAAAACATAAATTAAATATGAAAAACAGACAAAAGTAAGGAGACATATACTTTGGGGGTGTATCCGCCCACAATCCCCTCTAATTTACAAGCAAGGAACACTACCTTCCAGGAAGGTAATGTTTCCCTTGTAACCTGAGGGGGAATGTAGAAATGCTGCCGCCCTGGGGCCGTTTGCCGAAACAGCAGCTTTAAAACCTGGGCTAAGGTCGCGACTTCATATTCACAAGGACCGAAGGGCTATAAATGACACCTGCCAACAAAATGTGTTGAGGGAGGTAATGGTGGAAAACATTCAAAATATGGCACATACTCCAAGAAACCATTTTAACCGGTTAGCTGTACTCTTAAAATAACAAAACAAAGTACACGGCTATAAGCTCAATATCAGGAATTATGAGACACATGCAAATCCAACCACAGAATGGTATCAGCTGACAGCGGTCACAATGACCATCAGCAAAAAAACAGAAACAATAAATGCTGAAGATGTTGCGAAGAAATGGATACCCTCAACTTTAAGTGGCTCCTATACTGGTTAAGTGCCACTAATGAAAACAAAACGGAGCTCCCTTTAAAAGGGAAACATGGAGATACCATACGATCAAGCAGGCCCACTCCTTGGCCTGTAACCTAGGAAGACAGAAATGGAAACACACAGGCAGGCAAAACTGCACTGCAGCAGTATTACAGTACCCAAGACAAGGAAGCAGCCAAAACGTCCATCAAGAGACGAATGGACAAAGAAGAACTGGTACGTGTCCGGACGGAATACTAGCCACGGAAACAAAAATGAAACAATGCCCTTTGCAGAACCATAGAGGACTCTGGAGGTAATCACGCAACATGAAGTCAGTCAGAAAGCGAAAGACACGTATGCCATGGGATCAATTACAGGTGTTACCTACAAGTTGAAACCAATGAAGACATTTCCACAGAGAGAGGCGGTCACAGATTTCTTAAACAAACTGATGGTTAGCCAACTGGAAAGTTGTGAAGACTGGATACATTAGGATCTTGCGGTTAAACACAGATATATATAAACACAGGTGAAATACGTAACCACCAAAGAGCTATGGGATTCCAAGAGAAGACTACTCCACACTGTGCCATAACCTCCATGCCAAATGGCTCCAAAGATGAATACATATATGTATAGGTGTAAAAGAAACACATCTTGCACACCTAGAACAAGCAAAACATTATAATCAAATTTGTTGTCATAAGAAATTAAAATTATACTAAAAAAACGAACAGGAATTAATGAGGCATAAAATTATGGGGCTTCTTCCTGGCTCATTCCATTCTAACTTACAAGCTTGGAACACAGCTTCTAGGAAGGCTCAGTTGAGCTAGTAGCCACATTTGAGAACGGAGAAACCCTGTAGCACTTTGGCCTTCCTGCAAGAGCAATTTTAAACCCAGGGCTAATGGTCAGTTAAAAATCACCTCCGTTGCAGGCTTGTAAGTGACACCTACCCGCAGAAAAACGTTGGGGGTCGAAAAGTGACCAAAAAATTAAAAAGCGGGCAATCTTTCAAGAAGACAATTCCAAGAGGCATATTTTATACACAGTTTCTCTTTTCTTTCTGTCTGTCTTTTTCTTTAAGCTAAAAACGTCATGGAAAAATGCTCAACGTCACAAATTAATCAAGACGTGCAAATCCAAAGTATAAAAACGTTCACCTCACAACAGTCAGAATGATCATCAGCAAAACAGTCCACAAACAATACATGCTGAAGGGCTTTTAGAGAACGGTGGACCCTCTAGCTGCTGGTGGGATGTCAACTGGTAACAGCCAGTAGTGAGAACAGAGAGGAAGTGCGTTTAAAGGTAAAAATTGAGCTACCGTATGATCTGGTAGGCCCACTACTGGCCCTATCACCTGAGAAGACCAGAATCAAAAAGACACAGGCTGACAGTCCTACACGGCAGCAACATTTACCCTAGCCAAGACTTGGAACCACCAACATGTCCATCCACGGAGGAGTCCGAAAAGAAGAAGCTGTCCATGTACAGAAAGGAATACCACTCCGATAAAAAACATAAATTAAATATGAAAAACAGACAAAAGTAAGGAGACATATACTTTGGGGGTGTATCCGCCCACAATCCCCTCTAATTTACAAGCAAGGAACACTACCTTCCAGGAAGGTAATGTTTCCCTTGTAACCTGAGGGGGAATGTAGAAATGCTGCCGCCCTGGGGCCGTTTGCCGAAACAGCAGCTTTAAAACCTGGGCTAAGGTCGCGACTTCTTATTCACAAGGACCGAAGGGCTATAAATGACACCTGCCAACAAAATGTGTTGAGGGAGGTAATGGTGGAAAACATTCAAAATATGGCACATACTCCAAGAAACCATTTTAACCGGTTAGCTGTACTCTTAAAATAACAAAACAAAGTACACGGCTATAAGCTCAATATCAGGAATTATGAGACACATGCAAATCCAACCACAGAATGGTATCAGCTGACAGCGGTCACAATGACCATCAGCAAAAAAACAGAAACAATAAATGCTGAAGATGTTGCGAAGAAATGGATACCCTCAACTTTAAGTGGCTCCTATACTGGTTAAGTGCCACTAATGAAAACAAAACGGAGCTCCCTTTAAAAGGGAAACATGGAGATACCATACGATCAAGCAGGCCCACTCCTTGGCCTGTAACCTAGGAAGACAGAAATGGAAACACACAGGCAGGCAAAACTGCACTGCAGCAGTATTACAGTACCCAAGACAAGGAAGCAGCCAAAACGTCCATCAAGAGACGAATGGACAAAGAAGAACTGGTACGTGTCCGGACGGAATACTAGCCACGGAAACAAAAATGAAACAATGCCCTTTGCAGAACCATAGAGGACTCTGGAGGTAATCACGCAACATGAAGTCAGTCAGAAAGCGAAAGACACGTATGCCATGGGATCAATTACAGGTGTTACCTACAAGTTGAAACCAATGAAGACATTTCCACAGAGAGAGGCGGTCACAGATTTCTTAAACAAACTGATGGTTAGCCAACTGGAAAGTTGTGAAGACTGGATACATTAGGATCTTGCGGTTAAACACAGATATATATAAACACAGGTGAAATACGTAACCACCAAAGAGCTATGGGATTCCAAGAGAAGACTACTCCACACTGTGCCATAACCTCCATGCCAAATGGCTCCAAAGATGAATACATATATGTATAGGTGTAAAAGAAACACATCTTGCACACCTAGAACAAGCAAAACATTATAATCAAATTTGTTGTCATGAGAAATTAAAATTATACTAAAAAAACGAACAGGAATTAATGAGGCATAAAATTATGGGGCTTCTTCCTGGCTCATTCCATTCTAACTTACAAGCTTGGAACAGAGCTTCTAGGAAGGCTCAGTTGAGCTAGTAGCCACATTTGAGAACGGAGAAACCCTGTAGCACTTTGGCCTTCCTGCAAGAGCAATTTTAAACCCAGGGCTAATGGTCAGTTAAAAATCACCTCCATTGCAGGCTTGTAAGTGACACCTACCCGCAGAAAAACGTTGGGGGTCGAAAAGTGACCAAAAAATTAAAAAGCGGGCAATCTTTCAAGAAGACAATTCCAAGAGGCATATTTTATACACAGTTTCTCTTTTCTTTCTGTCTGTCTTTTTCTTTAAGCTAAAAACGTCATGGAAAAATGCTCAACGTCACAAATTAATCAAGACGTGCAAATCCAAAGTATAAAAACGTTCACGTCACAACAGTCAGAATGATCATCAGCAAAACAGTCCACAAACAATACATGCTGAAGGGCTTTTAGAGAACGGTGGACCCTCTAGCTGCTGGTGGGATGTCAACTGGTAACAGCCAGTAGTGAGAACAGAGAGGAAGTGCGTTTAAAGGTAAAAATTGAGCTACCGTATGATCTGGTAGGCCCACTACTGGCCCTATCACCTGAGAAGACCAGAATCAAAAAGACACAGGCTGACAGTCCTACACGGCAGCAACATTTACCCTAGCCAAGACTTGGAACCACCAACATGTCCATCCACGGAGGAGTCCGAAAAGAAGAAGCTGTCCATGTACAGAAAGGAATACCACTCCGATAAAAAACATAAATTAAATATGAAAAACAGACAAAAGTAAGGAGACATATACTTTGGGGGTGTATCCGCCCACAATCCCCTCTAATTTACAAGCAAGGAACACTACCTTCCAGGAAGGTAATGTTTCCCTTGTAACCTGAGGGGGAATGTAGAAATGCTGCCGCCCTGGGGCCGTTTGCCGAAACAGCAGCTTTAAAACCTGGGCTAAGGTCGCGACTTCATATTCACAAGGACCGAAGGGCTATAAATGACACCTGCCAACAAAATGTGTTGAGGGAGGTAATGGTGGAAAACATTCAAAATATGGCACATACTCCAAGAAACCATTTTAACCGGTTAGCTGTACTCTTAAAATAACAAAACAAAGTACACGGCTATAAGCTCAATATCAGGAATTATGAGACACATGCAAATCCAACCACAGAATGGTATCAGCTGACAGCGGTCACAATGACCATCAGCAAAAAAACAGAAACAATAAATGCTGAAGATGTTGCGAAGAAATGGATACCCTCAACTTTAAGTGGCTCCTATACTGGTTAAGTGCCACTAATGAAAACAAAACGGAGCTCCCTTTAAAAGGGAAACATGGAGATACCATACGATCAAGCAGGCCCACTCCTTGGCCTGTAACCTAGGAAGACAGAAATGGAAACACACAGGCAGGCAAAACTGCACTGCAGCAGTATTACAGTACCCAAGACAAGGAAGCAGCCAAAACGTCCATCAAGAGACGAATGGACAAAGAAGAACTGGTACGTGTCCGGACGGAATACTAGCCACGGAAACAAAAATGAAACAATGCCCTTTGCAGAACCATAGAGGACTCTGGAGGTAATCACGCAACATGAGGTCAGTCAGAAAGCGAAAGACACGTATGCCATGGGATCAATTACAGGTGTTACCTACAAGTTGAAACCAATGAAGACATTTCCACAGAGAGAGGCGGTCACAGATTTCTTAAACAAACTGATGGTTAGCCAACTGGAAAGTTGTGAAGACTGGATACATTAGGATCTTGCGGTTAAACACAGATATATAAACACAGGTGAAATACGTAACCACCAAAGAGCTATGGAATTCCAAGAGAAGACTACTCCACACTGTGCCATAACCTCCATGCCAAATGGCTCCAAAGATGAATACATATATGTATAGGTGTAAAAGAAACACATCTTGCACACCTAGAACAAGCAAAACATTATAATCAAATTTGTTGTCATAAGAAATTAAAATTATACTAAAAAAACGAACAGGAATTAATGAGGCATAAAATTATGGGGCTTCTTCCTGGCTCATTCCATTCTAACTTACAAGCTTGGAACACAGCTTCTAGGAAGGCTCAGTTGAGCTAGTAGCCACATTTGAGAACGGAGAAACCCTGTAGCACTTTGGCCTTCCTGCAAGAGCAATTTTAAACCCAGGGCTAATGGTCAGTTAAAAATCACCTCCGTTGCAGGCTTGTAAGTGACACCTACCCGCAGAAAAACGTTGGGGGTCGAAAAGTGACCAAAAAATTAAAAAGCGGGCAATCTTTCAAGAAGACAATTCCAAGAGGCATATTTTATACACAGTTTCTCTTTTCTTTCTGTCTGTCTTTTTCTTTAAGCTAAAAACGTCATGGAAAAATGCTCAACGTCACAAATTAATCAAGACGTGCAAATCCAAAGTATAAAAACGTTCACGTCACAACAGTCAGAATGATCATCAGCAAAACAGTCCACAAACAATACATGCTGAAGGGCTTTTAGAGAACGGTGGACCCTCTAGCTGCTGGTGGGATGTCAACTGGTAACAGCCAGTAGTGAGAACAGAGAGGAAGTGCGTTTAAAGGTAAAAATTGAGCTACCGTATGATCTGGTAGGCCCACTACTGGCCCTATCACCTGACAAGACCAGAATCAAAAAGACACAGGCTGACAGTCCTACACGGCAGCAACATTTACCCTAGCCAAGACTTGGAACCACCAACATGTCCATCCACGGAGGAGTCCGAAAAGAAGAAGCTGTCCATGTACAGAAAGGAATACCACTCCGATAGAAAACATAAATTAAATATGAAAAACAGACAAAAGTAAGGAGACATATACTTTGGGGGTGTATCCGCCCACAATCCCCTCTAATTTACAAGCAAGGAACACTACCTTCCAGGAAGGTAATGTTTCCCTTGTAACCTGAGGGGGAATGTAGAAATGCTGCCGCCCTGGGGCCGTTTGCCGAAACAGCAGCTTTAAAACCTGGGCTAAGGTCGCGACTTCATATTCACAAGGACCGAAGGGCTATAAATGACACCTGCCAACAAAATGTGTTGAGGGAGGTAATGGTGGAAAACATTCAAAATATGGCACATACTCCAAGAAACCATTTTAACCGGTTAGCTGTACTCTTAAAATAACAAAACAAAGTACACGGCTATAAGCTCAATATCAGGAATTATGAGACACATGCAAATCCAACCACAGAATGGTATCAGCTGACAGCGGTCACAATGACCATCAGCAAAAAAACAGAAACAATAAATGCTGAAGATGTTGCGAAGAAATGGATACCCTCAACTTTAAGTGGCTCCTATACTGGTTAAGTGCCACTAATGAAAACAAAACGGAGCTCCCTTTAAAAGGGAAACATGGAGATACCATACGATCAAGCAGGCCCACTCCTTGGCCTGTAACCTAGGAAGACAGAAATGGAAACACACAGGCAGGCAAAACTGCACTGCAGCAGTATTACAGTACCCAAGACAAGGAAGCAGCCAAAACGTCCATCAAGAGACGAATGGACAAAGAAGAACTGGTACGTGTCCGGACGGAATACTAGCCACGGAAACAAAAATGAAACAATGCCCTTTGCAGAACCATAGAGGACTCTGGAGGTAATCACGCAACATGAAGTCAGTCAGAAAGCGAAAGACACGTATGCCATGGGATCAATTACAGGTGTTACCTACAAGTTGAAACCAATGAAGACATTTCCACAGAGAGAGGCGGTCACAGATTTCTTAAACAAACTGATGGTTAGCCAACTGGAAAGTTGTGAAGACTGGATACATTAGGATCTTGCGGTTAAACACAGATATATATAAACACAGGTGAAATACGTAACCACCAAAGAGCTATGGGATTCCAAGAGAAGACTACTCCACACTGTGCCATAACCTCCATGCCAAATGGCTCCAAAGATGAATACATATATGTATAGGTGTAAAAGAAACACATCTTGCACACCTAGAACAAGCAAAACATTATAATCAAATTTGTTGTCATGAGAAATTAAAATTATACTAAAAAAACGAACAGGAATTAATGAGGCATAAAATTATGGGGCTTCTTCCTGGCTCATTCCATTCTAACTTACAAGCTTGGAACAGAGCTTCTAGGAAGGCTCAGTTGAGCTAGTAGCCACATTTGAGAACGGAGAAACCCTGTAGCACTTTGGCCTTCCTGCAAGAGCAATTTTAAACCCAGGGCTAATGGTCAGTTAAAAATCACCTCCGTTGCAGGCTTGTAAGTGACACCTACCCGCAGAAAAACGTTGGGGGTCGAAAAGTGACCAAAAAATTAAAAAGCGGGCAATCTTTCAAGAAGACAATTCCAAGAGGCATATTTTATACACAGTTTCTCTTTTCTTTCTGTCTTTTTCTTTAAGCTAAAAACGTCATGGAAAAATGCTCAACGTCACAAATTAATCAAGACGTGCAAATCCAAAGTATAAAAACGTTCACCTCACAACAGTCAGAATGATCATCAGCAAAACAGTCCACAAACAATACATGCTGAAGGGCTTTTAGAGAACGGTGGACCCTCTAGCTGCTGGTGGGATGTCAACTGGTAACAGCCAGTAGTGAGAACAGAGAGGAAGTGCGTTTAAAGGTAAAAATTGAGCTACCGTATGATCTGGTAGGCCCACTACTGGCCCTATCACCTGACGAGACCAGAATCAAAAAGACACAGGCTGACAGTCCTACACGGCAGCAACATTTACCCTAGCCAAGACTTGGAACCACCAACATGTCCATCCACGGAGGAGTCCGAAGAGAAGAAGCTGTCCATGTACAGAAAGGAATACCACTCCGATAGAAAACATAAATTAAATATGAAAAACAGACAAAAGTAAGGAGACATATACTTTGGGGGTGTATCCGCCCACAATCCCCTCTAATTTACAAGCAAGGAACACTACCTTCCAGGAAGGTAATGTTTCCCTTGTAACCTGAGGGGGAATGTAGAAATGCTGCCGCCCTGGGGCCGTTTGCCGAAACAGCAGCTTTAAAACCTGGGCTAAGGTCGCGACTTCATATTCACAAGGACCGAAGGGCTATAAATGACACCTGCCAACAAAATGTGTTGAGGGAGGTAATGGTGGAAAACATTCAAAATATGGCACATACTCCAAGAAACCATTTTAACCGGTTAGCTGTACTCTTAAAATAACAAAACAAAGTACACGGCTATAAGCTCAATATCAGGAATTATGAGACACATGCAAATCCAACCACAGAATGGTATCAGCTGACAGCGGTCACAATGACCATCAGCAAAAAAACAGAAACAATAAATGCTGAAGATGTTGCGAAGAAATGGATACCCTCAACTTTAAGTGGCTCCTATACTGGTTAAGTGCCACTAATGAAAACAAAACGGAGCTCCCTTTAAAAGGGAAACATGGAGATACCATACGATCAAGCAGGCCCACTCCTTGGCCTGTAACCTAGGAAGACAGAAATGGAAACACACAGGCAGGCAAAACTGCACTGCAGCAGTATTACAGTACCCAAGACAAGGAAGCAGCCAAAACGTCCATCAAGAGACGAATGGACAAAGAAGAACTGGTACGTGTCCGGACGGAATACTAGCCACGGAAACAAAAATGAAACAATGCCCTTTGCAGAACCATAGAGGACTCTGGAGGTAATCACGCAACATGAAGTCAGTCAGAAAGCGAAAGACACGTATGCCATGGGATCAATTACAGGTGTTACCTACAAGTTGAAACCAATGAAGACATTTCCACAGAGAGAGGCGGTCACAGATTTCTTAAACAAACTGATGGTTAGCCAACTGGAAAGTTGTGAAGACTGGATACATTAGGATCTTGCGGTTAAACACAGATATATATAAACACAGGTGAAATACGTAACCACCAAAGAGCTATGGGATTCCAAGAGAAGACTACTCCACACTGTGCCATAACCTCCATGCCAAATGGCTCCAAAGATGAATACATATATGTATAGGTGTAAAAGAAACACATCTTGCACACCTAGAACAAGCAAAACATTATAATCAAATTTGTTGTCATGAGAAATTAAAATTATACTAAAAAAACGAACAGGAATTAATGAGGCATAAAATTATGGGGCTTCTTCCTGGCTCATTCCATTCTAACTTACAAGCTTGGAACAGAGCTTCTAGGAAGGCTCAGTTGAGCTAGTAGCCACATTTGAGAATGGAGAAACCCTGTAGCACTTTGGCATTCCTGCAAGAGCAATTTTAAACCCAGGGCTAATGGTCAGTTAAAAATCACCTCCATTGCAGGCTTGTAAGTGACACCTACCCGCAGAAAAACGTTGGGGGTCGAAAAGTGACCAAAAAATTAAAAAGCGGGCAATCTTTCAAGAAGACAATTCCAAGAGGCATATTTTATACACAGTTTCTCTTTTCTTTCTGTCTGTCTTTTTCTTTAAGCTAAAAACGTCATGGAAAAATGCTCAACGTCACAAATTAATCAAGACGTGCAAATCCAAAGTATAAAAACGTTCACCTCACAACAGTCAGAATGATCATCAGCAAAACAGTCCACAAACAATACATGCTGAAGGGCTTTTAGAGAACGGTGGACCCTCTAGCTGCTGGTGGGATGTCAACTGGTAACAGCCAGTAGTGAGAACAGAGAGGAAGTGCGTTTAAAGGTAAAAATTGAGCTACCGTATGATCTGGTAGGCCCACTACTGGCCCTATCACCTGACAAGACCAGAATCAAAAAGACACAGGCTGACAGTCCTACACGGCAGCAACATTTACCCTAGCCAAGACTTGGAACCACCAACATGTCCATCCACGGAGGAGTCCGAAAAGAAGAAGCTGTCCATGTACAGAAAGGAATACCACTCCGATAGAAAACATAAATTAAATATGAAAAACAGACAAAAGTAAGGAGACATATACTTTGGGGGTGTATCCGCCCACAATCCCCTCTAATTTACAAGCAAGGAACACTACCTTCCAGGAAGGTAATGTTTCCCTTGTAACCTGAGGGGGAATGTAGAAATGCTGCCGCCCTGGGGCCGTTTGCCGAAACAGCAGCTTTAAAACCTGGGCTAAGGTCGCGACTTCATATTCACAAGGACCGAAGGGCTATAAATGACACCTGCCAACAAAATGTGTTGAGGGAGGTAATGGTGGAAAACATTCAAAATATGGCACATACTCCAAGAAACCATTTTAACCGGTTAGCTGTACTCTTAAAATAACAAAACAAAGTACACGGCTATAAGCTCAATATCAGGAATTATGAGACACATGCAAATCCAACCACAGAATGGTATCAGCTGACAGCGGTCACAATGACCATCAGCAAAAAAACAGAAACAATAAATGCTGAAGATGTTGCGAAGAAATGGATACCCTCAACTTTAAGTGGCTCCTATACTGGTTAAGTGCCACTAATGAAAACAAAACGGAGCTCCCTTTAAAAGGGAAACATGGAGATACCATACGATCAAGCAGGCCCACTCCTTGGCCTGTAACCTAGGAAGACAGAAATGGAAACACACAGGCAGGCAAAACTGCACTGCAGCAGTATTACAGTACCCAAGACAAGGAAGCAGCCAAAACGTCCATCAAGAGACGAATGGACAAAGAAGAACTGGTACGTGTCCGGACGGAATACTAGCCACGGAAACAAAAATGAAACAATGCCCTTTGCAGAACCATAGAGGACTCTGGAGGTAATCACGCAACATGAAGTCAGTCAGAAAGCGAAAGACACGTATGCCATGGGATCAATTACAGGTGTTACCTACAAGTTGAAACCAATGAAGACATTTCCACAGAGAGAGGCGGTCACAGATTTCTTAAACAAACTGATGGTTAGCCAACTGGAAAGTTGTGAAGACTGGATACATTAGGATCTTGCGGTTAAACACAGATATATATAAACACAGGTGAAATACGTAACCACCAAAGAGCTATGGGATTCCAAGAGAAGACTACTCCACACTGTGCCATAACCTCCATGCCAAATGGCTCCAAAGATGAATACATATATGTATAGGTGTAAAAGAAACACATCTTGCACACCTAGAACAAGCAAAACATTATAATCAAATTTGTTGTCATAAGAAATTAAAATTATACTAAAAAAACGAACAGGAATTAATGAGGCATAAAATTATGGGGCTTCTTCCTGGCTCATTCCATTCTAACTTACAAGCTTGGAACACAGCTTCTAGGAAGGCTCAGTTGAGCTAGTAGCCACATTTGAGAACGGAGAAACCCTGTAGCACTTTGGCCTTCCTGCAAGAGCAATTTTAAACCCAGGGCTAATGGTCAGTTAAAAATCACCTCCGTTGCAGGCTTGTAAGTGACACCTACCCGCAGAAAAACGTTGGGGGTCGAAAAGTGACCAAAAAATTAAAAAGCGGGCAATCTTTCAAGAAGACAATTCCAAGAGGCATATTTTATACACAGTTTCTCTTTTCTTTCTGTCTGTCTTTTTCTTTAAGCTAAAAACGTCATGGAAAAATGCTCAACGTCACAAATTAATCAAGACGTGCAAATCCAAAGTATAAAAACGTTCACCTCACAACAGTCAGAATGATCATCAGCAAAACAGTCCACAAACAATACATGCTGAAGGGCTTTTAGAGAACGGTGGACCCTCTAGCTGCTGGTGGGATGTCAACTGGTAACAGCCAGTAGTGAGAACAGAGAGGAAGTGCGTTTAAAGGTAAAAATTGAGCTACCGTATGATCTGGTAGGCCCACTACTGGCCCTATCACCTGAGAAGACCAGAATCAAAAAGACACAGGCTGACAGTCCTACACGGCAGCAACATTTACCCTAGCCAAGACTTGGAACCACCAACATGTCCATCCACGGAGGAGTCCGAAAAGAAGAAGCTGTCCATGTACAGAAAGGAATACCACTCCGATAGAAAACATAAATTAAATATGAAAAACAGACAAAAGTAAGGAGACATATACTTTGGGGGTGTATCCGCCCACAATCCCCTCTAATTTACAAGCAAGGAACACTACCTTCCAGGAAGCTAATGTTTCCCTTGTAACCTGAGGGGGAATGTAGAAATGCTGCCGCCCTGGGGCCGTTTGCCGAAACAGCAGCTTTAAAACCTGGGCTAAGGTCGCGACTTCATATTCACAAGGACCGAAGGGCTATAAATGACACCTGCCAACAAAATGTGTTGAGGGAGGTAATGGTGGAAAACATTCAAAATATGGCACATACTCCAAGAAACCATTTTAACCGGTTAGCTGTACTCTTAAAATAACAAAACAAAGTACACGGCTATAAGCTCAATATCAGGAATTATGAGACACATGCAAATCCAACCACAGAATGGTATCAGCTGACAGCGGTCACAATGACCATCAGCAAAAAAACAGAAACAATAAATGCTGAAGATGTTGCGAAGAAATGGATACCCTCAACTTTAAGTGGCTCCTATACTGGTTAAGTGCCACTAATGAAAACAAAACGGAGCTCCCTTTAAAAGGGAAACATGGAGATACCATACGATCAAGCAGGCCCACTCCTTGGCCTGTAACCTAGGAAGACAGAAATGGAAACACACAGGCAGGCAAAACTGCACTGCAGCAGTATTACAGTACCCAAGACAAGGAAGCAGCCAAAACGTCCATCAAGAGACGAATGGACAAAGAAGAACTGGTACGTGTCCGGACGGAATACTAGCCACGGAAACAAAAATGAAACAATGCCCTTTGCAGAACCATAGAGGACTCTGGAGGTAATCACGCAACATGAAGTCAGTCAGAAAGCGAAAGACACGTATGCCATGGGATCAATTACAGGTGTTACCTACAAGTTGAAACCAATGAAGACATTTCCACAGAGAGAGGCGGTCACAGATTTCTTAAACAAACTGATGGTTAGCCAACTGGAAAGTTGTGAAGACTGGATACATTAGGATCTTGCGGTTAAACACAGATATATATAAACACAGGTGAAATACGTAACCACCAAAGAGCTATGGGATTCCAAGAGAAGACTACTCCACACTGTGCCATAACCTCCATGCCAAATGGCTCCAAAGATGAATACATATATGTATAGGTGTAAAAGAAACACATCTTGCACACCTAGAACAAGCAAAACATTATAATCAAATTTGTTGTCATAAGAAATTAAAATTATACTAAAAAAACGAACAGGAATTAATGAGGCATAAAATTATGGGGCTTCTTCCTGGCTCATTCCATTCTAACTTACAAGCTTGGAACACAGCTTCTAGGAAGGCTCAGTTGAGCTAGTAGCCACATTTGAGAACGGAGAAACCCTGTAGCACTTTGGCCTTCCTGCAAGAGCAATTTTAAACCCAGGGCTAATGGTCAGTTAAAAATCACCTCCATTGCAGGCTTGTAAGTGACACCTACCCGCAGAAAAACGTTGGGGGTCGAAAAGTGACCAAAAAATTAAAAAGCGGGCAATCTTTCAAGAAGACAATTCCAAGAGGCATATTTTATACACAGTTTCTCTTTTCTTTCTGTCTGTCTTTTTCTTTAAGCTAAAAACGTCATGGAAAAATGCTCAACGTCACAAATTAATCAAGACGTGCAAATCCAAAGTATAAAAACGTTCACCTCACAACAGTCAGAATGATCATCAGCAAAACAGTCCACAAACAATACATGCTGAAGGGCTTTTAGAGAACGGTGGACCCTCTAGCTGCTGGTGGGATGTCAACTGGTAACAGCCAGTAGTGAGAACAGAGAGGAAGTGCGTTTAAAGGTAAAAATTGAGCTACCGTATGATCTGGTAGGCCCACTACTGGCCCTATCACCTGACAAGACCAGAATCAAAAAGACACAGGCTGACAGTCCTACACGGCAGCAACATTTACCCTAGCCAAGACTTGGAACCACCAACATGTCCATCCACGGAGGAGTCCGAAAAGAAGAAGCTGTCCATGTACAGAAAGGAATACCACTCCGATAGAAAACATAAATTAAATATGAAAAACAGACAAAAGTAAGGAGACATATACTTTGGGGGTGTATCCGCCCACAATCCCCTCTAATTTACAAGCAAGGAACACTACCTTCCAGGAAGGTAATGTTTCCCTTGTAACCTGAGGGGGAATGTAGAAATGCTGCCGCCCTGGGGCCGTTTGCCGAAACAGCAGCTTTAAAACCTGGGCTAAGGTCGCGACTTCATATTCACAAGGACCGAAGGGCTATAAATGACACCTGCCAACAAAATGTGTTGAGGGAGGTAATGGTGGAAAACATTCAAAATATGGCACATACTCCAAGAAACCATTTTAACCGGTTAGCTGTACTCTTAAAATAACAAAACAAAGTACACGGCTATAAGCTCAATATCAGGAATTATGAGACACATGCAAATCCAACCACAGAATGGTATCAGCTGACAGCGGTCACAATGACCATCAGCAAAAAAACAGAAACAATAAATGCTGAAGATGTTGCGAAGAAATGGATACCCTCAACTTTAAGTGGCTCCTATACTGGTTAAGTGCCACTAATGAAAACAAAACGGAGCTCCCTTTAAAAGGGAAACATGGAGATACCATACGATCAAGCAGGCCCACTCCTTGGCCTGTAACCTAGGAAGACAGAAATGGAAACACACAGGCAGGCAAAACTGCACTGCAGCAGTATTACAGTACCCAAGACAAGGAAGCAGCCAAAACGTCCATCAAGAGACGAATGGACAAAGAAGAACTGGTACGTGTCCGGACGGAATACTAGCCACGGAAACAAAAATGAAACAATGCCCTTTGCAGAACCATAGAGGACTCTGGAGGTAATCACGCAACATGAAGTCAGTCAGAAAGCGAAAGACACGTATGCCATGGGATCAATTACAGGTGTTACCTACAAGTTGAAACCAATGAAGACATTTCCACAGAGAGAGGCGGTCACAGATTTCTTAAACAAACTGATGGTTAGCCAACTGGAAAGTTGTGAAGACTGGATACATTAGGATCTTGCGGTTAAACACAGATATATATAAACACAGGTGAAATACGTAACCACCAAAGAGCTATGGGATTCCAAGAGAAGACTACTCCACACTGTGCCATAACCTCCATGCCAAATGGCTCCAAAGATGAATACATATATGTATAGGTGTAAAAGAAACACATCTTGCACACCTAGAACAAGCAAAACATTATAATCAAATTTGTTGTCATAAGAAATTAAAATTATACTAAAAAAACGAACAGGAATTAATGAGGCATAAAATTATGGGGCTTCTTCCTGGCTCATTCCATTCTAACTTACAAGCTTGGAACACAGCTTCTAGGAAGGCTCAGTTGAGCTAGTAGCCACATTTGAGAACGGAGAAACCCTGTAGCACTTTGGCCTTCCTGCAAGAGCAATTTTAAACCCAGGGCTAATGGTCAGTTAAAAATCACCTCCATTGCAGGCTTGTAAGTGACACCTACCCGCAGAAAAACGTTGGGGGTCGAAAAGTGACCAAAAAATTAAAAAGCGGGCAATCTTTCAAGAAGACAATTCCAAGAGGCATATTTTATACACAGTTTCTCTTTTCTTTCTGTCTGTCTTTTTCTTTAAGCTAAAAACGTCATGGAAAAATGCTCAACGTCACAAATTAATCAAGACGTGCAAATCCAAAGTATAAAAACGTTCACCTCACAACAGTCAGAATGATCATCAGCAAAACAGTCCACAAACAATACATGCTGAAGGGCTTTTAGAGAACGGTGGACCCTCTAGCTGCTGGTGGGATGTCAACTGGTAACAGCCAGTAGTGAGAACAGAGAGGAAGTGCGTTTAAAGGTAAAAATTGAGCTACCGTATGATCTGGTAGGCCCACTACTGGCCCTATCACCTGACAAGACCAGAATCAAAAAGACACAGGCTGACAGTCCTACACGGCAGCAACATTTACCCTAGCCAAGACTTGGAACCACCAACATGTCCATCCACGGAGGAGTCCGAAAAGAAGAAGCTGTCCATGTACAGAAAGGAATACCACTCCGATAGAAAACATAAATTAAATATGAAAAACAGACAAAAGTAAGGAGACATATACTTTGGGGGTGTATCCGCCCACAATCCCCTCTAATTTACAAGCAAGGAACACTACCTTCCAGGAAGCTAATGTTTCCCTTGTAACCTGAGGGGGAATGTAGAAATGCTGCCGCCCTGGGGCCGTTTGCCGAAACAGCAGCTTTAAAACCTGGGCTAAGGTCGCGACTTCTTATTCACAAGGACCGAAGGGCTATAAATGACACCTGCCAACAAAATGTGTTGAGGGAGGTAATGGTGGAAAACATTCAAAATATGGCACATACTCCAAGAAACCATTTTAACCGGTTAGCTGTACTCTTAAAATAACAAAACAAAGTACACGGCTATAAGCTCAATATCAGGAATTATGAGACACATGCAAATCCAACCACAGAATGGTATCAGCTGACAGCGGTCACAATGACCATCAGCAAAAAAACAGAAACAATAAATGCTGAAGATGTTGCGAAGAAATGGATACCCTCAACTTTAAGTGGCTCCTATACTGGTTAAGTGCCACTAATGAAAACAAAACGGAGCTCCCTTTAAAAGGGAAACATGGAGATACCATACGATCAAGCAGGCCCACTCCTTGGCCTGTAACCTAGGAAGACAGAAATGGAAACACACAGGCAGGCAAAACTGCACTGCAGCAGTATTACAGTACCCAAGACAAGGAAGCAGCCAAAACGTCCATCAAGAGACGAATGGACAAAGAAGAACTGGTACGTGTCCGGACGGAATACTAGCCACGGAAACAAAAATGAAACAATGCCCTTTGCAGAACCATAGAGGACTCTGGAGGTAATCACGCAACATGAAGTCAGTCAGAAAGCGAAAGACACGTATGCCATGGGATCAATTACAGGTGTTACCTACAAGTTGAAACCAATGAAGACATTTCCACAGAGAGAGGCGGTCACAGATTTCTTAAACAAACTGATGGTTAGCCAACTGGAAAGTTGTGAAGACTGGATACATTAGGATCTTGCGGTTAAACACAGATATATATAAACACAGGTGAAATACGTAACCACCAAAGAGCTATGGGATTCCAAGAGAAGACTACTCCACACTGTGCCATAACCTCCATGCCAAATGGCTCCAAAGATGAATACATATATGTATAGGTGTAAAAGAAACACATCTTGCACACCTAGAACAAGCAAAACATTATAATCAAATTTGTTGTCATAAGAAATTAAAATTATACTAAAAAAACGAACAGGAATTAATGAGGCATAAAATTATGGGGCTTCTTCCTGGCTCATTCCATTCTAACTTACAAGCTTGGAACACAGCTTCTAGGAAGGCTCAGTTGAGCTAGTAGCCACATTTGAGAACGGAGAAACCCTGTAGCACTTTGGCCTTCCTGCAAGAGCAATTTTAAACCCAGGGCTAATGGTCAGTTAAAAATCACCTCCGTTGCAGGCTTGTAAGTGACACCTACCCGCAGAAAAACGTTGGGGGTCGAAAAGTGACCAAAAAATTAAAAAGCGGGCAATCTTTCAAGAAGACAATTCCAAGAGGCATATTTTATACACAGTTTCTCTTTTCTTTCTGTCTGTCTTTTTCTTTAAGCTAAAAACGTCATGGAAAAATGCTCAACGTCACAAATTAATCAAGACGTGCAAATCCAAAGTATAAAAACGTTCACCTCACAACAGTCAGAATGATCATCAGCAAAACAGTCCACAAACAATACATGCTGAAGGGCTTTTAGAGAACGGTGGACCCTCTAGCTGCTGGTGGGATGTCAACTGGTAACAGCCAGTAGTGAGAACAGAGAGGAAGTGCGTTTAAAGGTAAAAATTGAGCTACCGTATGATCTGGTAGGCCCACTACTGGCCCTATCACCTGAGAAGACCAGAATCAAAAAGACACAGGCTGACAGTCCTACACGGCAGCAACATTTACCCTAGCCAAGACTTGGAACCACCAACATGTCCATCCACGGAGGAGTCCGAAAAGAAGAAGCTGTCCATGTACAGAAAGGAATACCACTCCGATAGAAAACATAAATTAAATATGAAAAACAGACAAAAGTAAGGAGACATATACTTTGGGGGTGTATCCGCCCACAATCCCCTCTAATTTACAAGCAAGGAACACTACCTTCCAGGAAGGTAATGTTTCCCTTGTAACCTGAGGGGGAATGTAGAAATGCTGCCGCCCTGGGGCCGTTTGCCGAAACAGCAGCTTTAAAACCTGGGCTAAGGTCGCGACTTCATATTCACAAGGACCGAAGGGCTATAAATGACACCTGCCAACAAAATGTGTTGAGGGAGGTAATGGTGGAAAACATTCAAAATATGGCACATACTCCAAGAAACCATTTTAACCGGTTAGCTGTACTCTTAAAATAACAAAACAAAGTACACGGCTATAAGCTCAATATCAGGAATTATGAGACACATGCAAATCCAACCACAGAATGGTATCAGCTGACAGCGGTCACAATGACCATCAGCAAAAAAACAGAAACAATAAATGCTGAAGATGTTGCGAAGAAATGGATACCCTCAACTTTAAGTGGCTCCTATACTGGTTAAGTGCCACTAATGAAAACAAAACGGAGCTCCCTTTAAAAGGGAAACATGGAGATACCATACGATCAAGCAGGCCCACTCCTTGGCCTGTAACCTAGGAAGACAGAAATGGAAACACACAGGCAGGCAAAACTGCACTGCAGCAGTATTACAGTACCCAAGACAAGGAAGCAGCCAAAACGTCCATCAAGAGACGAATGGACAAAGAAGAACTGGTACGTGTCCGGACGGAATACTAGCCACGGAAACAAAAATGAAACAATGCCCTTTGCAGAACCATAGAGGACTCTGGAGGTAATCACGCAACATGAAGTCAGTCAGAAAGCGAAAGACACGTATGCCATGGGATCAATTACAGGTGTTACCTACAAGTTGAAACCAATGAAGACATTTCCACAGAGAGAGGCGGTCACAGATTTCTTAAACAAACTGATGGTTAGCCAACTGGAAAGTTGTGAAGACTGGATACATTAGGATCTTGCGGTTAAACACAGATATATATAAACACAGGTGAAATACGTAACCACCAAAGAGCTATGGGATTCCAAGAGAAGACTACTCCACACTGTGCCATAACCTCCATGCCAAATGGCTCCAAAGATGAATACATATATGTATAGGTGTAAAAGAAACACATCTTGCACACCTAGAACAAGCAAAACATTATAATCAAATTTGTTGTCATAAGAAATTAAAATTATACTAAAAAAACGAACAGGAATTAATGAGGCATAAAATTATGGGGCTTCTTCCTGGCTCATTCCATTCTAACTTACAAGCTTGGAACACAGCTTCTAGGAAGGCTCAGTTGAGCTAGTAGCCACATTTGAGAACGGAGAAACCCTGTAGCACTTTGGCCTTCCTGCAAGAGCAATTTTAAACCCAGGGCTAATGGTCAGTTAAAAATCACCTCCATTGCAGGCTTGTAAGTGACACCTACCCGCAGAAAAACGTTGGGGGTCGAAAAGTGACCAAAAAATTAAAAAGCGGGCAATCTTTCAAGAAGACAATTCCAAGAGGCATATTTTATACACAGTTTCTCTTTTCTTTCTGTCTGTCTTTTTCTTTAAGCTAAAAACGTCATGGAAAAATGCTCAACGTCACAAATTAATCAAGACGTGCAAATCCAAAGTATAAAAACGTTCACCTCACAACAGTCAGAATGATCATCAGCAAAACAGTCCACAAACAATACATGCTGAAGGGCTTTTAGAGAACGGTGGACCCTCTAGCTGCTGGTGGGATGTCAACTGGTAACAGCCAGTAGTGAGAACAGAGAGGAAGTGCGTTTAAAGGTAAAAATTGAGCTACCGTATGATCTGGTAGGCCCACTACTGGCCCTATCACCTGACAAGACCAGAATCAAAAAGACACAGGCTGACAGTCCTACACGGCAGCAACATTTACCCTAGCCAAGACTTGGAACCACCAACATGTCCATCCACGGAGGAGTCCGAAAAGAAGAAGCTGTCCATGTACAGAAAGGAATACCACTCCGATAAAAAACATAAATTAAATATGAAAAACAGACAAAAGTAAGGAGACATATACTTTGGGGGTGTATCCGCCCACAATCCCCTCTAATTTACAAGCAAGGAACACTACCTTCCAGGAAGCTAATGTTTCCCTTGTAACCTGAGGGGGAATGTAGAAATGCTGCCGCCCTGGGGCCGTTTGCCGAAACAGCAGCTTTAAAACCTGGGCTAAGGTCGCGACTTCATATTCACAAGGACCGAAGGGCTATAAATGACACCTGCCAACAAAATGTGTTGAGGGAGGTAATGGTGGAAAACATTCAAAATATGGCACATACTCCAAGAAACCATTTTAACCGGTTAGCTGTACTCTTAAAATAACAAAACAAAGTACACGGCTATAAGCTCAATATCAGGAATTATGAGACACATGCAAATCCAACCACAGAATGGTATCAGCTGACAGCGGTCACAATGACCATCAGCAAAAAAACAGAAACAATAAATGCTGAAGATGTTGCGAAGAAATGGATACCCTCAACTTTAAGTGGCTCCTATACTGGTTAAGTGCCACTAATGAAAACAAAACGGAGCTCCCTTTAAAAGGGAAACATGGAGATACCATACGATCAAGCAGGCCCACTCCTTGGCCTGTAACCTAGGAAGACAGAAATGGAAACACACAGGCAGGCAAAACTGCACTGCAGCAGTATTACAGTACCCAAGACAAGGAAGCAGCCAAAACGTCCATCAAGAGACGAATGGACAAAGAAGAACTGGTACGTGTCCGGACGGAATACTAGCCACGGAAACAAAAATGAAACAATGCCCTTTGCAGAACCATAGAGGACTCTGGAGGTAATCACGCAACATGAGGTCAGTCAGAAAGCGAAAGACACGTATGCCATGGGATCAATTACAGGTGTTACCTACAAGTTGAAACCAATGAAGACATTTCCACAGAGAGAGGCGGTCACAGATTTCTTAAACAAACTGATGGTTAGCCAACTGGAAAGTTGTGAAGACTGGATACATTAGGATCTTGCGGTTAAACACAGATATATAAACACAGGTGAAATACGTAACCACCAAAGAGCTATGGAATTCCAAGAGAAGACTACTCCACACTGTGCCATAACCTCCATGCCAAATGGCTCCAAAGATGAATACATATATGTATAGGTGTAAAAGAAACACATCTTGCACACCTAGAACAAGCAAAACATTATAATCAAATTTGTTGTCATAAGAAATTAAAATTATACTAAAAAAACGAACAGGAATTAATGAGGCATAAAATTATGGGGCTTCTTCCTGGCTCATTCCATTCTAACTTACAAGCTTGGAACACAGCTTCTAGGAAGGCTCAGTTGAGCTAGTAGCCACATTTGAGAACGGAGAAACCCTGTAGCATTTTGGCCTTCCTGCAAGAGCAATTTTAAACCCAGGGCTAATGGTCAGTTAAAAATCACCTCCATTGCAGGCTTGTAAGTGACACCTACCCGCAGAAAAACGTTGGGGGTCGAAAAGTGACCAAAAAATTAAAAAGCGGGCAATCTTTCAAGAAGACAATTCCAAGAGGCATATTTTATACACAGTTTCTCTTTTCTTTCTGTCTGTCTTTTTCTTTAAGCTAAAAACGTCATGGAAAAATGCTCAACGTCACAAATTAATCAAGACGTGCAAATCCAAAGTATAAAAACGTTCACGTCACAACAGTCAGAATGATCATCAGCAAAACAGTCCACAAACAATACATGCTGAAGGGCTTTTAGAGAACGGTGGACCCTCTAGCTGCTGGTGGGATGTCAACTGGTAACAGCCAGTAGTGAGAACAGAGAGGAAGTGCGTTTAAAGGTAAAAATTGAGCTACCGTATGATCTGGTAGGCCCACTACTGGCCCTATCACCTGACAAGACCAGAATCAAAAAGACACAGGCTGACAGTCCTACACGGCAGCAACATTTACCCTAGCCAAGACTTGGAACCACCAACATGTCCATCCACGGAGGAGTCCGAAAAGAAGAAGCTGTCCATGTACAGAAAGGAATACCACTCCGATAGAAAACATAAATTAAATATGAAAAACAGACAAAAGTAAGGAGACATATACTTTGGGGGTGTATCCGCCCACAATCCCCTCTAATTTACAAGCAAGGAACACTACCTTCCAGGAAGGTAATGTTTCCCTTGTAACCTGAGGGGGAATGTAGAAATGCTGCCGCCCTGGGGCCGTTTGCCGAAACAGCAGCTTTAAAACCTGGGCTAAGGTCGCGACTTCATATTCACAAGGACCGAAGGGCTATAAATGACACCTGCCAACAAAATGTGTTGAGGGAGGTAATGGTGGAAAACATTCAAAATATGGCACATACTCCAAGAAACCATTTTAACCGGTTAGCTGTACTCTTAAAATAACAAAACAAAGTACACGGCTATAAGCTCAATATCAGGAATTATGAGACACATGCAAATCCAACCACAGAATGGTATCAGCTGACAGCGGTCACAATGACCATCAGCAAAAAAACAGAAACAATAAATGCTGAAGATGTTGCGAAGAAATGGATACCCTCAACTTTAAGTGGCTCCTATACTGGTTAAGTGCCACTAATGAAAACAAAACGGAGCTCCCTTTAAAAGGGAAACATGGAGATACCATACGATCAAGCAGGCCCACTCCTTGGCCTGTAACCTAGGAAGACAGAAATGGAAACACACAGGCAGGCAAAACTGCACTGCAGCAGTATTACAGTACCCAAGACAAGGAAGCAGCCAAAACGTCCATCAAGAGACGAATGGACAAAGAAGAACTGGTACGTGTCCGGACGGAATACTAGCCACGGAAACAAAAATGAAACAATGCCCTTTGCAGAACCATAGAGGACTCTGGAGGTAATCACGCAACATGAAGTCAGTCAGAAAGCGAAAGACACGTATGCCATGGGATCAATTACAGGTGTTACCTACAAGTTGAAACCAATGAAGACATTTCCACAGAGAGAGGCGGTCACAGATTTCTTAAACAAACTGATGGTTAGCCAACTGGAAAGTTGTGAAGACTGGATACATTAGGATCTTGCGGTTAAACACAGATATATATAAACACAGGTGAAATACGTAACCACCAAAGAGCTATGGGATTCCAAGAGAAGACTACTCCACACTGTGCCATAACCTCCATGCCAAATGGCTCCAAAGATGAATACATATATGTATAGGTGTAAAAGAAACACATCTTGCACACCTAGAACAAGCAAAACATTATAATCAAATTTGTTGTCATGAGAAATTAAAATTATACTAAAAAAACGAACAGGAATTAATGAGGCATAAAATTATGGGGCTTCTTCCTGGCTCATTCCATTCTAACTTACAAGCTAGGAACACAGCTTCTAGGAAGGCTCAGTTGAGCTAGTAGCCACATTTGAGAACGGAGAAACCCTGTAGCACTTTGGCCTTCCTGCAAGAGCAATTTTAAACCCAGGGCTAATGGTCAGTTAAAAATCACCTCCGTTGCAGGCTTGTAAGTGACACCTACCCGCAGAAAAACGTTGGGGGTCGAAAAGTGACCAAAAAATTAAAAAGCGGGCAATCTTTCAAGAAGACAATTCCAAGAGGCATATTTTATACACAGTTTCTCTTTTCTTTCTGTCTGTCTTTTTCTTTAAGCTAAAAACGTCATGGAAAAATGCTCAACGTCACAAATTAATCAAGACGTGCAAATCCAAAGTATAAAAACGTTCACCTCACAACAGTCAGAATGATCATCAGCAAAACAGTCCACAAACAATACATGCTGAAGGGCTTTTAGAGAACGGTGGACCCTCTAGCTGCTGGTGGGATGTCAACTGGTAACAGCCAGTAGTGAGAACAGAGAGGAAGTGCGTTTAAAGGTAAAAATTGAGCTACCGTATGATCTGGTAGGCCCACTACTGGCCCTATCACCTGACGAGACCAGAATCAAAAAGACACAGGCTGACAGTCCTACACGGCAGCAACATTTACCCTAGCCAAGACTTGGAACCACCAACATGTCCATCCACGGAGGAGTCCGAAAAGAAGAAGCTGTCCATGTACAGAAAGGAATACCACTCCGATAGAAAACATAAATTAAATATGAAAAACAGACAAAAGTAAGGAGACATATACTTTGGGGGTGTATCCGCCCACAATCCCCTCTAATTTACAAGCAAGGAACACTACCTTCCAGGAAGGTAATGTTTCCCTTGTAACCTGAGGGGGAATGTAGAAATGCTGCCGCCCTGGGGCCGTTTGCCGAAACAGCAGCTTTAAAACCTGGGCTAAGGTCGCGACTTCATATTCACAAGGACCGAAGGGCTATAAATGACACCTGCCAACAAAATGTGTTGAGGGAGGTAATGGTGGAAAACATTCAAAATATGGCACATACTCCAAGAAACCATTTTAACCGGTTAGCTGTACTCTTAAAATAACAAAACAAAGTACACGGCTATAAGCTCAATATCAGGAATTATGAGACACATGCAAATCCAACCACAGAATGGTATCAGCTGACAGCGGTCACAATGACCATCAGCAAAAAAACAGAAACAATAAATGCTGAAGATGTTGCGAAGAAATGGATACCCTCAACTTTAAGTGGCTCCTATACTGGTTAAGTGCCACTAATGAAAACAAAACGGAGCTCCCTTTAAAAGGGAAACATGGAGATACCATACGATCAAGCAGGCCCACTCCTTGGCCTGTAACCTAGGAAGACAGAAATGGAAACACACAGGCAGGCAAAACTGCACTGCAGCAGTATTACAGTACCCAAGACAAGGAAGCAGCCAAAACGTCCATCAAGAGACGAATGGACAAAGAAGAACTGGTACGTGTCCGGACGGAATACTAGCCACGGAAACAAAAATGAAACAATGCCCTTTGCAGAACCATAGAGGACTCTGGAGGTAATCACGCAACATGAAGTCAGTCAGAAAGCGAAAGACACGTATGCCATGGGATCAATTACAGGTGTTACCTACAAGTTGAAACCAATGAAGACATTTCCACAGAGAGAGGCGGTCACAGATTTCTTAAACAAACTGATGGTTAGCCAACTGGAAAGTTGTGAAGACTGGATACATTAGGATCTTGCGGTTAAACACAGATATATATAAACACAGGTGAAATACGTAACCACCAAAGAGCTATGGGATTCCAAGAGAAGACTACTCCACACTGTGCCATAACCTCCATGCCAAATGGCTCCAAAGATGAATACATATATGTATAGGTGTAAAAGAAACACATCTTGCACACCTAGAACAAGCAAAACATTATAATCAAATTTGTTGTCATGAGAAATTAAAATTATACTAAAAAAACGAACAGGAATTAATGAGGCATAAAATTATGGGGCTTCTTCCTGGCTCATTCCATTCTAACTTACAAGCTAGGAACACAGCTTCTAGGAAGGCTCAGTTGAGCTAGTAGCCACATTTGAGAACGGAGAAACCCTGTAGCACTTTGGCCTTCCTGCAAGAGCAATTTTAAACCCAGGGCTAATGGTCAGTTAAAAATCACCTCCATTGCAGGCTTGTAAGTGACACCTACCCGCAGAAAAACGTTGGGGGTCGAAAAGTGACCAAAAAATTAAAAAGCGGGCAATCTTTCAAGAAGACAATTCCAAGAGGCATATTTTATACACAGTTTCTCTTTTCTTTCTGTCTGTCTTTTTCTTTAAGCTAAAAACGTCATGGAAAAATGCTCAACGTCACAAATTAATCAAGACGTGCAAATCCAAAGTATAAAAACGTTCACCTCACAACAGTCAGAATGATCATCAGCAAAACAGTCCACAAACAATACATGCTGAAGGGCTTTTAGAGAACGGTGGACCCTCTAGCTGCTGGTGGGATGTCAACTGGTAACAGCCAGTAGTGAGAACAGAGAGGAAGTGCGTTTAAAGGTAAAAATTGAGCTACCGTATGATCTGGTAGGCCCACTACTGGCCCTATCACCTGACAAGACCAGAATCAAAAAGACACAGGCTGACAGTCCTACACGGCAGCAACATTTACCCTAGCCAAGACTTGGAACCACCAACATGTCCATCCACGGAGGAGTCCGAAAAGAAGAAGCTGTCCATGTACAGAAAGGAATACCACTCCGATAAAAAACATAAATTAAATATGAAAAACAGACAAAAGTAAGGAGACATATACTTTGGGGGTGTATCCGCCCACAATCCCCTCTAATTTACAAGCAAGGAACACTACCTTCCAGGAAGGTAATGTTTCCCTTGTAACCTGAGGGGGAATGTAGAAATGCTGCCGCCCTGGGGCCGTTTGCCGAAACAGCAGCTTTAAAACCTGGGCTAAGGTCGCGACTTCATATTCACAAGGACCGAAGGGCTATAAATGACACCTGCCAACAAAATGTGTTGAGGGAGGTAATGGTGGAAAACATTCAAAATATGGCACATACTCCAAGAAACCATTTTAACCGGTTAGCTGTACTCTTAAAATAACAAAACAAAGTACACGGCTATAAGCTCAATATCAGGAATTATGAGACACATGCAAATCCAACCACAGAATGGTATCAGCTGACAGCGGTCACAATGACCATCAGCAAAAAAACAGAAACAATAAATGCTGAAGATGTTGCGAAGAAATGGATACCCTCAACTTTAAGTGGCTCCTATACTGGTTAAGTGCCACTAATGAAAGCAAAACGGAGCTCCCTTTAAAAGGGAAACCTGGAGATACCATACGATCAAGCAGGCCCACTCCTTGGCCTGTAACCTAGGAAGACAGAAATGGAAACACACAGGCAGGCAAAACTGCACTGCAGCAGTATTACAGTACCCAAGACAAGGAAGCAGCCAAAACGTCCATCAAGAGACGAATGGACAAAGAAGAACTGGTACGTGTCCGGACGGAATACTAGCCACGGAAACAAAAATGAAACAATGCCCTTTGCAGAACCATAGAGGACTCTGGAGGTAATCACGCAACATGAAGTCAGTCAGAAAGCGAAAGACACGTATGCCATGGGATCAATTACAGGTGTTACCTACAAGTTGAAACCAATGAAGACATTTCCACAGAGAGAGGCGGTCACAGATTTCTTAAACAAACTGATGGTTAGCCAACTGGAAAGTTGTGAAGACTGGATACATTAGGATCTTGCGGTTAAACACAGATATATATAAACACAGGTGAAATACGTAACCACCAAAGAGCTATGGGATTCCAAGAGAAGACTACTCCACACTGTGCCATAACCTCCATGCCAAATGGCTCCAAAGATGAATACATATATGTATAGGTGTAAAAGAAACACATCTTGCACACCTAGAACAAGCAAAACATTATAATCAAATTTGTTGTCATAAGAAATTAAAATTATACTAAAAAAACGAACAGGAATTAATGAGGCATAAAATTATGGGGCTTCTTCCTGGCTCATTCCATTCTAACTTACAAGCTTGGAACACAGCTTCTAGGAAGGCTCAGTTGAGCTAGTAGCCACATTTGAGAACGGAGAAACCCTGTAGCACTTTGGCCTTCCTGCAAGAGCAATTTTAAACCCAGGGCTAATGGTCAGTTAAAAATCACCTCCATTGCAGGCTTGTAAGTGACACCTACCCGCAGAAAAACGTTGGGGGTCGAAAAGTGACCAAAAAATTAAAAAGCGGGCAATCTTTCAAGAAGACAATTCCAAGAGGCATATTTTATACACAGTTTCTCTTTTCTTTCTGTCTGTCTTTTTCTTTAAGCTAAAAACGTCATGGAAAAATGCTCAACGTCACAAATTAATCAAGACGTGCAAATCCAAAGTATAAAAACGTTCACCTCACAACAGTCAGAATGATCATCAGCAAAACAGTCCACAAACAATACATGCTGAAGGGCTTTTAGAGAACGGTGGACCCTCTAGCTGCTGGTGGGATGTCAACTGGTAACAGCCAGTAGTGAGAACAGAGAGGAAGTGCGTTTAAAGGTAAAAATTGAGCTACCGTATGATCTGGTAGGCCCACTACTGGCCCTATCACCTGACAAGACCAGAATCAAAAAGACACAGGCTGACAGTCCTACACGGCAGCAACATTTACCCTAGCCAAGACTTGGAACCACCAACATGTCCATCCACGGAGGAGTCCGAAAAGAAGAAGCTGTCCATGTACAGAAAGGAATACCACTCCGATAAAAAACATAAATTAAATATGAAAAACAGACAAAAGTAAGGAGACATATACTTTGGGGGTGTATCCGCCCACAATCCCCTCTAATTTACAAGCAAGGAACACTACCTTCCAGGAAGGTAATGTTTCCCTTGTAACCTGAGGGGGAATGTAGAAATGCTGCCGCCCTGGGGCCGTTTGCCGAAACAGCAGCTTTAAAACCTGGGCTAAGGTCGCGACTTCATATTCACAAGGACCGAAGGGCTATAAATGACACCTGCCAACAAAATGTGTTGAGGGAGGTAATGGTGGAAAACATTCAAAATATGGCACATACTCCAAGAAACCATTTTAACCGGTTAGCTGTACTCTTAAAATAACAAAACAAAGTACACGGCTATAAGCTCAATATCAGGAATTATGAGACACATGCAAATCCAACCACAGAATGGTATCAGCTGACAGCGGTCACAATGACCATCAGCAAAAAAACAGAAACAATAAGTGCTGAAGATGTTGCGAAGAAATGGATACCCTCAACTTTAAGTGGCTCCTATACTGGTTAAGTGCCACTAATGAAAACAAAACGGAGCTCCCTTTAAAAGGGAAACATGGAGATACCATACGATCAAGCAGGCCCACTCCTTGGCCTGTAACCTAGGAAGACAGAAATGGAAACACACAGGCAGGCAAAACTGCACTGCAGCAGTATTACAGTACCCAAGACAAGGAAGCAGCCAAAACGTCCATCAAGAGACGAATGGACAAAGAAGAACTGGTACGTGTCCGGACGGAATACTAGCCACGGAAACAAAAATGAAACAATGCCCTTTGCAGAACCATAGAGGACTCTGGAGGTAATCACGCAACATGAGGTCAGTCAGAAAGCGAAAGACACGTATGCCATGGGATCAATTACAGGTGTTACCTACAAGTTGAAACCAATGAAGACATTTCCACAGAGAGAGGCGGTCACAGATTTCTTAAACAAACTGATGGTTAGCCAACTGGAAAGTTGTGAAGACTGGATACATTAGGATCTTGCGGTTAAACACAGATATATAAACACAGGTGAAATACGTAACCACCAAAGAGCTATGGAATTCCAAGAGAAGACTACTCCACACTGTGCCATAACCTCCATGCCAAATGGCTCCAAAGATGAATACATATATGTATAGGTGTAAAAGAAACACATCTTGCACACCTAGAACAAGCAAAACATTATAATCAAATTTGTTGTCATAAGAAATTAAAATTATACTAAAAAAACGAACAGGAATTAATGAGGCATAAAATTATGGGGCTTCTTCCTGGCTCATTCCATTCTAACTTACAAGCTTGGAACAGAGCTTCTAGGAAGGCTCAGTTGAGCTAGTAGCCACATTTGAGAACGGAGAAACCCTGTAGCATTTTGGCCTTCCTGCAAGAGCAATTTTAAACCCAGGGCTAATGGTCAGTTAAAAATCACCTCCGTTGCAGGCTTGTAAGTGACACCTACCCGCAGAAAAACGTTGGGGGTCGAAAAGTGACCAAAAAATTAAAAAGCGGGCAATCTTTCAAGAAGACAATTCCAAGAGGCATATTTTATACACAGTTTCTCTTTTCTTTCTGTCTGTCTTTTTCTTTAAGCTAAAAACGTCATGGAAAAATGCTCAACGTCACAAATTAATCAAGACGTGCAAATCCAAAGTATAAAAACGTTCACGTCACAACAGTCAGAATGATCATCAGCAAAACAGTCCACAAACAATACATGCTGAAGGGCTTTTAGAGAACGGTGGACCCTCTAGCTGCTGGTGGGATGTCAACTGGTAACAGCCAGTAGTGAGAACAGAGAGGAAGTGCGTTTAAAGGTAAAAATTGAGCTACCGTATGATCTGGTAGGCCCACTACTGGCCCTATCACCTGACAAGACCAGAATCAAAAAGACACAGGCTGACAGTCCTACACGGCAGCAACATTTACCCTAGCCAAGACTTGGAACCACCAACATGTCCATCCACGGAGGAGTCCGAAAAGAAGAAGCTGTCCATGTACAGAAAGGAATACCACTCCGATAGAAAACATAAATTAAATATGAAAAACAGACAAAAGTAAGGAGACATATACTTTGGGGGTGTATCCGCCCACAATCCCCTCTAATTTACAAGCAAGGAACACTACCTTCCAGGAAGGTAATGTTTCCCTTGTAACCTGAGGGGGAATGTAGAAATGCTGCCGCCCTGGGGCCGTTTGCCGAAACAGCAGCTTTAAAACCTGGGCTAAGGTCGCGACTTCATATTCACAAGGACCGAAGGGCTATAAATGACACCTGCCAACAAAATGTGTTGAGGGAGGTAATGGTGGAAAACATTCAAAATATGGCACATACTCCAAGAAACCATTTTAACCGGTTAGCTGTACTCTTAAAATAACAAAACAAAGTACACGGCTATAAGCTCAATATCAGGAATTATGAGACACATGCAAATCCAACCACAGAATGGTATCAGCTGACAGCGGTCACAATGACCATCAGCAAAAAAACAGAAACAATAAATGCTGAAGATGTTGCGAAGAAATGGATACCCTCAACTTTAAGTGGCTCCTATACTGGTTAAGTGCCACTAATGAAAACAAAACGGAGCTCCCTTTAAAAGGGAAACATGGAGATACCATACGATCAAGCAGGCCCACTCCTTGGCCTGTAACCTAGGAAGACAGAAATGGAAACACACAGGCAGGCAAAACTGCACTGCAGCAGTATTACAGTACCCAAGACAAGGAAGCAGCCAAAACGTCCATCAAGAGACGAATGGACAAAGAAGAACTGGTACGTGTCCGGACGGAATACTAGCCACGGAAACAAAAATGAAACAATGCCCTTTGCAGAACCATAGAGGACTCTGGAGGTAATCACGCAACATGAAGTCAGTCAGAAAGCGAAAGACACGTATGCCATGGGATCAATTACAGGTGTTACCTACAAGTTGAAACCAATGAAGACATTTCCACAGAGAGAGGCGGTCACAGATTTCTTAAACAAACTGATGGTTAGCCAACTGGAAAGTTGTGAAGACTGGATACATTAGGATCTTGCGGTTAAACACAGATATATAAACACAGGTGAAATACGTAACCACCAAAGAGCTATGGGATTCCAAGAGAAGACTACTCCACACTGTGCCATAACCTCCATGCCAAATGGCTCCAAAGATGAATACATATATGTATAGGTGTAAAAGAAACACATCTTGCACACCTAGAACAAGCAAAACATTATAATCAAATTTGTTGTCATAAGAAATTAAAATTATACTAAAAAAACGAACAGGAATTAATGAGGCATAAAATTATGGGGCTTCTTCCTGGCTCATTCCATTCTAACTTACAAGCTTGGAACACAGCTTCTAGGAAGGCTCAGTTGAGCTAGTAGCCACATTTGAGAACGGAGAAACCCTGTAGCATTTTGGCCTTCCTGCAAGAGCAATTTTAAACCCAGGGCTAATGGTCAGTTAAAAATCACCTCCATTGCAGGCTTGTAAGTGACACCTACCCGCAGAAAAACGTTGGGGGTCGAAAAGTGACCAAAAAATTAAAAAGCGGGCAATCTTTCAAGAAAACAATTCCAAGAGGCACATTTTATACACAGTTTCTCTTTTCTTTCTGTCTGTCTTTTTCTTTAAGCTAAAAACGTCATGGAAAAATGCTCAACGTCACAAATTAATCAAGACGTGCAAATCCAAAGTATAAAAACGTTCACCTCACAACAGTCAGAATGATCATCAGCAAAACAGTCCACAAACAATACATGCTGAAGGGCTTTTAGAGAACGGTGGACCCTCTAGCTGCTGGTGGGATGTCAACTGGTAACAGCCAGTAGTGAGAACAGAGAGGAAGTGCGTTTAAAGGTAAAAATTGAGCTACCGTATGATCTGGTAGGCCCACTACTGGCCCTATCACCTGACAAGACCAGAATCAAAAAGACACAGGCTGACAGTCCTACACGGCAGCAACATTTACCCTAGCCAAGACTTGGAACCACCAACATGTCCATCCACGGAGGAGTCCGAAAAGAAGAAGCTGTCCATGTACAGAAAGGAATACCACTCCGATAAAAAACATAAATTAAATATGAAAAACAGACAAAAGTAAGGAGACATATACTTTGGGGGTGTATCCGCCCACAATCCCCTCTAATTTACAAGCAAGGAACACTACCTTCCAGGAAGGTAATGTTTCCCTTGTAACCTGAGGGGGAATGTAGAAATGCTGCCGCCCTGGGGCCGTTTGCCGAAACAGCAGCTTTAAAACCTGGGCTAAGGTCGCAACTTCATATTCACAAGGACCGAAGGGCTATAAATGACACCTGCCAACAAAATGTGTTGAGGGAGGTAATGGTGGAAAACATTCAAAATATGGCACATACTCCAAGAAACCATTTTAACCGGTTAGCTGTACTCTTAAAATAACAAAACAAAGTACACGGCTATAAGCTCAATATCAGGAATTATGAGACACATGCAAATCCAACCACAGAATGGTATCAGCTGACAGCGGTCACAATGACCATCAGCAAAAAAACAGAAACAATAAATGCTGAAGATGTTGCGAAGAAATGGATACCCTCAACTTTAAGTGGCTCCTATACTGGTTAAGTGCCACTAATGAAAACAAAACGGAGCTCCCTTTAAAAGGGAAACATGGAGATACCATACGATCAAGCAGGCCCACTCCTTGGCCTGTAACCTAGGAAGACAGAAATGGAAACACACAGGCAGGCAAAACTGCACTGCAGCAGTATTACAGTACCCAAGACAAGGAAGCAGCCAAAACGTCCATCAAGAGACGAATGGACAAAGAAGAACTGGTACGTGTCCGGACGGAATACTAGCCACGGAAACAAAAATGAAACAATGCCCTTTGCAGAACCATAGAGGACTCTGGAGGTAATCACGCAACATGAAGTCAGTCAGAAAGCGAAAGACACGTATGCCATGGGATCAATTACAGGTGTTACCTACAAGTTGAAACCAATGAAGACATTTCCACAGAGAGAGGCGGTCACAGATTTCTTAAACAAACTGATGGTTAGCCAACTGGAAAGTTGTGAAGACTGGATACATTAGGATCTTGCGGTTAAACACAGATATATAAACACAGGTGAAATACGTAACCACCAAAGAGCTATGGAATTCCAAGAGAAGACTACTCCACACTGTGCCATAACCTCCATGCCAAATGGCTCCAAAGATGAATACATATATGTATAGGTGTAAAAGAAACACATCTTGCACACCTAGAACAAGCAAAACATTATAATCAAATTTGTTGTCATAAGAAATTAAAATTATACTAAAAAAACGAACAGGAATTAATGAGGCATAAAATTATGGGGCTTCTTCCTGGCTCATTCCATTCTAACTTACAAGCTTGGAACACAGCTTCTAGGAAGGCTCAGTTGAGCTAGTAGCCACATTTGAGAACGGAGAAACCCTGTAGCATTTTGGCCTTCCTGCAAGAGCAATTTTAAACCCAGGGCTAATGGTCAGTTAAAAATCACCTCCATTGCAGGCTTGTAAGTGACACCTACCCGCAGAAAAACGTTGGGGGTCGAAAAGTGACCAAAAAATTAAAAAGCGGGCAATCTTTCAAGAAGACAATTCCAAGAGGCACATTTTATACACAGTTTCTCTTTTCTTTCTGTCTGTCTTTTTCTTTAAGCTAAAAACGTCATGGAAAAATGCTCAACGTCACAAATTAATCAAGACGTGCAAATCCAAAGTATAAAAACGTTCACCTCACAACAGTCAGAATGATCATCAGCAAAACAGTCCACAAACAATACATGCTGAAGGGCTTTTAGAGAACGGTGGACCCTCTAGCTGCTGGTGGGATGTCAACTGGTAACAGCCAGTAGTGAGAACAGAGAGGAAGTGCGTTTAAAGGTAAAAATTGAGCTACCGTATGATCTGGTAGGCCCACTACTGGCCCTATCACCTGACAAGACCAGAATCAAAAGACACAGGCTGACAGTCCTACACGGCAGCAACATTTACCCTAGCCAAGACTTGGAACCACCAACATGTCCATCCACGGAGGAGTCCGAAAAGAAGAAGCTGTCCATGTACAGAAAGGAATACCACTCCGATAGAAAACATAAATTAAATATGAAAAACAGACAAAAGTAAGGAGACATATACTTTGGGGGTGTATCCGCCCACAATCCCCTCTAATTTACAAGCAAGGAACACTACCTTCCAGGAAGGTAATGTTTCCCTTGTAACCTGAGGGGGAATGTAGAAATGCTGCCGCCCTGGGGCCGTTTGCCGAAACAGCAGCTTTAAAACCTGGGCTAAGGTCGCGACTTCTTATTCACAAGGACCGAAGGGCTATAAATGACACCTGCCAACAAAATGTGTTGAGGGAGGTAATGGTGGAAAACATTCAAAATATGGCACATACTCCAAGAAACCATTTTAACCGGTTAGCTGTACTCTTAAAATAACAAAACAAAGTACACGGCTATAAGCTCAATATCAGGAATTATGAGACACATGCAAATCCAACCACAGAATGGTATCAGCTGACAGCGGTCACAATGACCATCAGCAAAAAAACAGAAACAATAAATGCTGAAGATGTTGCGAAGAAATGGATACCCTCAACTTTAAGTGGCTCCTATACTGGTTAAGTGCCACTAATGAAAGCAAAACGGAGCTCCCTTTAAAAGGGAAACCTGGAGATACCATACGATCAAGCAGGCCCACTCCTTGGCCTGTAACCTAGGAAGACAGAAATGGAAACACACAGGCAGGCAAAACTGCACTGCAGCAGTATTACAGTACCCAAGACAAGGAAGCAGCCAAAACGTCCATCAAGAGACGAATGGACAAAGAAGAACTGGTACGTGTCCGGACGGAATACTAGCCACGGAAACAAAAATGAAACAATGCCCTTTGCAGAACCATAGAGGACTCTGGAGGTAATCACGCAACATGAAGTCAGTCAGAAAGCGAAAGACACGTATGCCATGGGATCAATTACAGGTGTTACCTACAAGTTGAAACCAATGAAGACATTTCCACAGAGAGAGGCGGTCACAGATTTCTTAAACAAACTGATGGTTAGCCAACTGGAAAGTTGTGAAGACTGGATACATTAGGATCTTGCGGTTAAACACAGATATATAAACACAGGTGAAATACGTAACCACCAAAGAGCTATGGAATTCCAAGAGAAGACTACTCCACACTGTGCCATAACCTCCATGCCAAATGGCTCCAAAGATGAATACATATATGTATAGGTGTAAAAGAAACACATCTTGCACACCTAGAACAAGCAAAACATTATAATCAAATTTGTTGTCATAAGAAATTAAAATTATACTAAAAAAACGAACAGGAATTAATGAGGCATAAAATTATGGGGCTTCTTCCTGGCTCATTCCATTCTAACTTACAAGCTTGGAACACAGCTTCTAGGAAGGCTCAGTTGAGCTAGTAGCCACATTTGAGAACGGAGAAACCCTGTAGCATTTTGGCCTTCCTGCAAGAGCAATTTTAAACCCAGGGCTAATGGTCAGTTAAAAATCACCTCCATTGCAGGCTTGTAAGTGACACCTACCCGCAGAAAAACGTTGGGGGTCGAAAAGTGACCAAAAAATTAAAAGCGGGCAATCTTTCAAGAAAACAATTCCAAGAGGCACATTTTATACACAGTTTCTCTTTTCTTTCTGTCTGTCTTTTCTTTAAGCTAAAAACGTCATGGAAAAATGCTCAACGTCACAAATTAATCAAGACGTGCAAATCCAAAGTATAAAAACGTTCACCTCACAACAGTCAGAATGATCATCAGCAAAACAGTCCACAAACAATACATGCTGAAGGCTTTTAGAGAACGGTGGACCCTCTAGCTGCTGGTGGGATGTCAACTGGTAACAGCCAGTAGTGAGAACAGAGAGGAAGTGCGTTTAAAGGTAAAAATTGAGCTACCGTATGATCTGGTAGGCCCACTACTGGCCCTATCACCTGACAAGACCCAGAATCAAAAAGACACAGGCTGACAGTCCTACACGGCAGCAACATTTACCCTAGCCAAGACTTGGAACCACCAACATGTCCATCCACGGAGGAGTCCGAAAAGAAGAAGCTGTCCATGTACAGAAAGGAATACCACTCCGATAAAAAACATAAATTAAATATGAAAAACAGACAAAAGTAAGGAGACATATACTTTGGGGGTGTATCCGCCCACAATCCCCTCTAATTTACAAGCAAGGAACACTACCTTCCAGGAAGGTAATGTTTCCCTTGTAACCTGAGGGGGAATGTAGAAATGCTGCCGCCCTGGGGCCGTTTGCCGAAACAGCAGCTTTAAAACCTGGGCTAAGGTCGCAACTTCATATTCACAAGGACCGAAGGGCTATAAATGACACCTGCCAACAAAATGTGTTGAGGGAGGTAATGGTGGAAAACATTCAAAATATGGCACATACTCCAAGAAACCATTTTAACCGGTTAGCTGTACTCTTAAAATAACAAAACAAAGTACACGGCTATAAGCTCAATATCAGGAATTATGAGACACATGCAAATCCAACCACAGAATGGTATCAGCTGACAGCGGTCACAATGACCATCAGCAAAAAAACAGAAACAATAAATGCTGAAGATGTTGCGAAGAAATGGATACCCTCAACTTTAAGTGGCTCCTATACTGGTTAAGTGCCACTAATGAAAACAAAACGGAGCTCCCTTTAAAAGGGAAACATGGAGATACCATACGATCAAGCAGGCCCACTCCTTGGCCTGTAACCTAGGAAGACAGAAATGGAAACACACAGGCAGGCAAAACTGCACTGCAGCAGTATTACAGTACCCAAGACAAGGAAGCAGCCAAAACGTCCATCAAGAGACGAATGGACAAAGAAGAACTGGTACGTGTCCGGACGGAATACTAGCCACGGAAACAAAAATGAAACAATGCCCTTTGCAGAACCATAGAGGACTCTGGAGGTAATCACGCAACATGAAGTCAGTCAGAAAGCGAAAGACACGTATGCCATGGGATCAATTACAGGTGTTACCTACAAGTTGAAACCAATGAAGACATTTCCACAGAGAGAGGCGGTCACAGATTTCTTAAACAAACTGATGGTTAGCCAACTGGAAAGTTGTGAAGACTGGATACATTAGGATCTTGCGGTTAAACACAGATATATAAACACAGGTGAAATACGTAACCACCAAAGAGCTATGGAATTCCAAGAGAAGACTACTCCACACTGTGCCATAACCTCCATGCCAAATGGCTCCAAAGATGAATACATATATGTATAGGTGTAAAAGAAACACATCTTGCACACCTAGAACAAGCAAAACATTATAATCAAATTTGTTGTCATAAGAAATTAAAATTATACTAAAAAAACGAACAGGAATTAATGAGGCATAAAATTATGGGGCTTCTTCCTGGCTCATTCCATTCTAACTTACAAGCTTGGAACACAGCTTCTAGGAAGGCTCAGTTGAGCTAGTAGCCACATTTGAGAACGGAGAAACCCTGTAGCATTTTGGCCTTCCTGCAAGAGCAATTTTAAACCCAGGGCTAATGGTCAGTTAAAAATCACCTCCATTGCAGGCTTGTAAGTGACACCTACCCGCAGAAAAACGTTGGGGGTCGAAAAGTGACCAAAAAATTAAAAAGCGGGCAATCTTTCAAGAAGACAATTCCAAGAGGCACATTTTATACACAGTTTCTCTTTTCTTTCTGTCTGTCTTTTTCTTTAAGCTAAAAACGTCATGGAAAAATGCTCAACGTCACAAATTAATCAAGACGTGCAAATCCAAAGTATAAAAACGTTCACCTCACAACAGTCAGAATGATCATCAGCAAAACAGTCCACAAACAATACATGCTGAAGGGCTTTTAGAGAACGGTGGACCCTCTAGCTGCTGGTGGGATGTCAACTGGTAACAGCCAGTAGTGAGAACAGAGAGGAAGTGCGTTTAAAGGTAAAAATTGAGCTACCGTATGATCTGGTAGGCCCACTACTGGCCCTATCACCTGACAAGACCAGAATCAAAAAGACACAGGCTGACAGTCCTACACGGCAGCAACATTTACCCTAGCCAAGACTTGGAACCACCAACATGTCCATCCACGGAGGAGTCCGAAAAGAAGAAGCTGTCCATGTACAGAAAGGAATACCACTCCGATAGAAAACATAAATTAAATATGAAAAACAGACAAAAGTAAGGAGACATATACTTTGGGGGTGTATCCGCCCACAATCCCCTCTAATTTACAAGCAAGGAACACTACCTTCCAGGAAGGTAATGTTTCCCTTGTAACCTGAGGGGGAATGTAGAAATGCTGCCGCCCTGGGGCCGTTTGCCGAAACAGCAGCTTTAAAACCTGGGCTAAGGTCGCGACTTCTTATTCACAAGGACCGAAGGGCTATAAATGACACCTGCCAACAAAATGTGTTGAGGGAGGTAATGGTGGAAAACATTCAAAATATGGCACATACTCCAAGAAACCATTTTAACCGGTTAGCTGTACTCTTAAAATAACAAAACAAAGTACACGGCTATAAGCTCAATATCAGGAATTATGAGACACATGCAAATCCAACCACAGAATGGTATCAGCTGACAGCGGTCACAATGACCATCAGCAAAAAAACAGAAACAATAAATGCTGAAGATGTTGCGAAGAAATGGATACCCTCAACTTTAAGTGGCTCCTATACTGTTTAAGTGCCACTAATGAAAGCAAAACGGAGCTCCCTTTAAAAGGGAAACCTGGAGATACCATACGATCAAGCAGGCCCACTCCTTGGCCTGTAACCTAGGAAGACAGAAATGGAAACACACAGGCAGGCAAAACTGCACTGCAGCAGTATTACAGTACCCAAGACAAGGAAGCAGCCAAAACGTCCATCAAGAGACGAATGGACAAAGAAGAACTGGTACGTGTCCGGACGGAATACTAGCCACGGAAACAAAAATGAAACAATGCCCTTTGCAGAACCATAGAGGACTCTGGAGGTAATCACGCAACATGAAGTCAGTCAGAAAGCGAAAGACACGTATGCCATGGGATCAATTACAGGTGTTACCTACAAGTTGAAACCAATGAAGACATTTCCACAGAGACAGGCGGTCACAGATTCCTTAAACAAACTGATGGTTAGCCAACTGGAAAGTTGTGAAGACTGGATACATTAGGATCTTGCGGTTAAACACAGATATATAAACACAGGTGAAATACGTAACCACCAAAGAGCTATGGAATTCCAAGAGAAGACTACTCCACACTGTGCCATAACCTCCATGCCAAATGGCTCCAAAGATGAATACATATATGTATAGGTGTAAAAGAAACACATCTTGCACACCTAGAACAAGCAAAACATTATAATCAAATTTGTTGTCATAAGAAATTAAAATTATACTAAAAAAACGAACAGGAATTAATGAGGCATAAAATTATGGGGCTTCTTCCTGGCTCATTCCATTCTAACTTACAAGCTTGGAACACAGCTTCTAGGAAGGCTCAGTTGAGCTAGTAGCCACATTTGAGAACGGAGAAACCCTGTAGCATTTTGGCCTTCCTGCAAGAGCAATTTTAAACCCAGGGCTAATGGTCAGTTAAAAATCACCTCCGTTGCAGGCTTGTAAGTGACACCTACCCGCAGAAAAACGTTGGGGGTCGAAAAGTGACCAAAAAATTAAAAAGCGGGCAATCTTTCAAGAAGACAATTCCAAGAGGCACATTTTATACACAGTTTCTCTTTTCTTTCTGTCTGTCTTTTTCTTTAAGCTAAAAACGTCATGGAAAAATGCTCAACGTCACAAATTAATCAAGACGTGCAAATCCAAAGTATAAAAACGTTCACCTCACAACAGTCAGAATGATCATCAGCAAAACAGTCCACAAACAATACATGCTGAAGGGCTTTTAGAGAACGGTGGACCCTCTAGCTGCTGGTGGGATGTCAACTGGTAACAGCCAGTAGTGAGAACAGAGAGGAAGTGCGTTTAAAGGTAAAAATTGAGCTACCGTATGATCTGGTAGGCCCACTACTGGCCCTATCACCTGACAAGACCAGAATCAAAAAGACACAGGCTGACAGTCCTACACGGCAGCAACATTTACCCTAGCCAAGACTTGGAACCACCAACATGTCCATCCACGGAGGAGTCCGAAAAGAAGAAGCTGTCCATGTACAGAAAGGAATACCACTCCGATAGAAAACATAAATTAAATATGAAAAACAGACAAAAGTAAGGAGACATATACTTTGGGGGTGTATCCGCCCACAATCCCCTCTAATTTACAAGCAAGGAACACTACCTTCCAGGAAGGTAATGTTTCTCTTGTAACCTGAGGGGGAATGTAGAAATGCTGCCGCCCTGGGGCCGTTTGCCGAAACAGCAGCTTTAAAACCTGGGCTAAGGTCGCGACTTCTTATTCACAAGGACCGAAGGGCTATAAATGACACCTGCCAACAAAATGTGTTGAGGGAGGTAATGGTGGAAAACATTCAAAATATGGCACATACTCCAAGAAACCATTTTAACCGGTTAGCTGTACTCTTAAAATAACAAAACAAAGTACACGGCTATAAGCTCAATATCAGGAATTATGAGACACATGCAAATCCAACCACAGAATGGTATCAGCTGACAGCGGTCACAATGACCATCAGCAAAAAAACAGAAACAATAAATGCTGAAGATGTTGCGAAGAAATGGATACCCTCAACTTTAAGTGGCTCCTATACTGGTTAAGTGCCACTAATGAAAACAAAACGGAGCTCCCTTTAAAAGGGAAACATGGAGATACCATACGATCAAGCAGGCCCACTCCTTGGCCTGTAACCTAGGAAGACAGAAATGGAAACACACAGGCAGGCAAAACTGCACTGCAGCAGTATTACAGTACCCAAGACAAGGAAGCAGCCAAAACGTCCATCAAGAGACGAATGGACAAAGAAGAACTGGTACGTGTCCGGACGGAATACTAGCCACGGAAACAAAAATGAAACAATGCCCTTTGCAGAACCATAGAGGACTCTGGAGGTAATCACGCAACATGAAGTCAGTCAGAAAGCGAAAGACACGTATGCCATGGGATCAATTACAGGTGTTACCTACAAGTTGAAACCAATGAAGACATTTCCACAGAGAGAGGCGGTCACAGATTTCTTAAACAAACTGATGGTTAGCCAACTGGAAAGTTGTGAAGACTGGATACATTAGGATCTTGCGGTTAAACACAGATATATAAACACAGGTGAAATACGTAACCACCAAAGAGCTATGGAATTCCAAGAGAAGACTACTCCACACTGTGCCATAACCTCCATGCCAAATGGCTCCAAAGATGAATACATATATGTATAGGTGTAAAAGAAACACATCTTGCACACCTAGAACAAGCAAAACATTATAATCAAATTTGTTGTCATAAGAAATTAAAATTATACTAAAAAAACGAACAGGAATTAATGAGGCATAAAATTATGGGGCTTCTTCCTGGCTCATTCCATTCTAACTTACAAGCTTGGAACACAGCTTCTAGGAAGGCTCAGTTGAGCTAGTAGCCACATTTGAGAACGGAGAAACCCTGTAGCATTTTGGCCTTCCTGCAAGAGCAATTTTAAACCCAGGGCTAATGGTCAGTTAAAAATCACCTCCATTGCAGGCTTGTAAGTGACACCTACCCGCAGAAAAACGTTGGGGGTCGAAAAGTGACCAAAAAATTAAAAAGCGGGCAATCTTTCAAGAAGACAATTCCAAGAGGCACATTTTATACACAGTTTCTCTTTTCTTTCTGTCTTTTTCTTTAAGCTAAAAACGTCATGGAAAAATGCTCAACGTCACAAATTAATCAAGACGTGCAAATCCAAAGTATAAAAACGTTCACCTCACAACAGTCAGAATGATCATCAGCAAAACAGTCCACAAACAATACATGCTGAAGGGCTTTTAGAGAACGGTGGACCCTCTAGCTGCTGGTGGGATGTCAACTGGTAACAGCCAGTAGTGAGAACAGAGAGGAAGTGCGTTTAAAGGTAAAAATTGAGCTACCGTATGATCTGGTAGGCCCACTACTGGCCCTATCACCTGACAAGACCAGAATCAAAAAGACACAGGCTGACAGTCCTACACGGCAGCAACATTTACCCTAGCCAAGACTTGGAACCACCAACATGTCCATCCACGGAGGAGTCCGAAAAGAAGAAGCTGTCCATGTACAGAAAGGAATACCACTCCGATAAAAAACATAAATTAAATATGAAAAACACACAAAAGTAAGGAGACATATACTTTGGGGGTGTATCCGCCCACAATCCCCTCTAATTTACAAGCAAGGAACACTACCTTCCAGGAAGGTAATGTTTCCCTTGTAACCTGAGGGGGAATGTAGAAATGCTGCCGCCCTGGGGCCGTTTGCCGAAACAGCAGCTTTAAAACCTGGGCTAAGGTCGCAACTTCATATTCACAAGGACCGAAGGGCTATAAATGACACCTGCCAACAAAATGTGTTGAGGGAGGTAATGGTGGAAAACATTCAAAATATGGCACATACTCCAAGAAACCATTTTAACCGGTTAGCTGTACTCTTAAAATAACAAAACAAAGTACACGGCTATAAGCTCAATATCAGGAATTATGAGACACATGCAAATCCAACCACAGAATGGTATCAGCTGACAGCGGTCACAATGACCATCAGCAAAAAAACAGAAACAATAAATGCTGAAGATGTTGCGAAGAAATGGATACCCTCAACTTTAAGTGGCTCCTATACTGGTTAAGTGCCACTAATGAAAACAAAACGGAGCTCCCTTTAAAAGGGAAACATGGAGATACCATACGATCAAGCAGGCCCACTCCTTGGCCTGTAACCTAGGAAGACAGAAATGGAAACACACAGGCAGGCAAAACTGCACTGCAGCAGTATTACAGTACCCAAGACAAGGAAGCAGCCAAAACGTCCATCAAGAGACGAATGGACAAAGAAGAACTGGTACGTGTCCGGACGGAATACTAGCCACGGAAACAAAAATGAAACAATGCCCTTTGCAGAACCATAGAGGACTCTGGAGGTAATCACGCAACATGAAGTCAGTCAGAAAGCGAAAGACACGTATGCCATGGGATCAATTACAGGTGTTACCTACAAGTTGAAACCAATGAAGACATTTCCACAGAGAGAGGCGGTCACAGATTTCTTAAACAAACTGATGGTTAGCCAACTGGAAAGTTGTGAAGACTGGATACATTAGGATCTTGCAGTTAAACACAGATATATAAACACAGGTGAAATACGTAACCACCAAAGAGCTATGGAATTCCAAGAGAAGACTACTCCACACTGTGCCATAACCTCCATGCCAAATGGCTCCAAAGATGAATACATATATGTATAGGTGTAAAAGAAACACATCTTGCACACCTAGAACAAGCAAAACATTATAATCAAATTTGTTGTCATAAGAAATTAAAATTATACTAAAAAAACGAACAGGAATTAATGAGGCATAAAATTATGGGGCTTCTTCCTGGCTCATTCCATTCTAACTTACAAGCTTGGAACACAGCTTCTAGGAAGGCTCAGTTGAGCTAGTAGCCACATTTGAGAACGGAGAAACCCTGTAGCATTTTGGCCTTCCTGCAAGAGCAATTTTAAACCCAGGGCTAATGGTCAGTTAAAAATCACCTCCGTTGCAGGCTTGTAAGTGACACCTACCCGCAGAAAAACGTTGGGGGTCGAAAAGTGACCAAAAAATTAAAAAGCGGGCAATCTTTCAAGAAGACAATTCCAAGAGGCACATTTTATACACAGTTTCTCTTTTCTTTCTGTCTGTCTTTTTCTTTAAGCTAAAAACGTCATGGAAAAATGCTCAACGTCACAAATTAATCAAGACGTGCAAATCCAAAGTATAAAAACGTTCACCTCACAACAGTCAGAATGATCATCAGCAAAACAGTCCACAAACAATACATGCTGAAGGGCTTTTAGAGAACGGTGGACCCTCTAGCTGCTGGTGGGATGTCAACTGGTAACAGCCAGTAGTGAGAACAGAGAGGAAGTGCGTTTAAAGGTAAAAATTGAGCTACCGTATGATCTGGTAGGCCCACTACTGGCCCTATCACCTGACAAGACCAGAATCAAAAAGACACAGGCTGACAGTCCTACACGGCAGCAACATTTACCCTAGCCAAGACTTGGAACCACCAACATGTCCATCCACGGAGGAGTCCGAAAAGAAGAAGCTGTCCATGTACAGAAAGGAATACCACTCCGATAGAAAACATAAATTAAATATGAAAAACAGACAAAAGTAAGGAGACATATACTTTGGGGGTGTATCCGCCCACAATCCCCTCTAATTTACAAGCAAGGAACACTACCTTCCAGGAAGGTAATGTTTCTCTTGTAACCTGAGGGGGAATGTAGAAATGCTGCCGCCCTGGGGCCGTTTGCCGAAACAGCAGCTTTAAAACCTGGGCTAAGGTCGCGACTTCTTATTCACAAGGACCGAAGGGCTATAAATGACACCTGCCAACAAAATGTGTTGAGGGAGGTAATGGTGGAAAACATTCAAAATATGGCACATACTCCAAGAAACCATTTTAACCGGTTAGCTGTACTCTTAAAATAACAAAACAAAGTACACGGCTATAAGCTCAATATCAGGAATTATGAGACACATGCAAATCCAACCACAGAATGGTATCAGCTGACAGCGGTCACAATGACCATCAGCAAAAAAACAGAAACAATAAATGCTGAAGATGTTGCGAAGAAATGGATACCCTCAACTTTAAGTGGCTCCTATACTGGTTAAGTGCCACTAATGAAAACAAAACGGAGCTCCCTTTAAAAGGGAAACATGGAGATACCATACGATCAAGCAGGCCCACTCCTTGGCCTGTAACCTAGGAAGACAGAAATGGAAACACACAGGCAGGCAAAACTGCACTGCAGCAGTATTACAGTACCCAAGACAAGGAAGCAGCCAAAACGTCCATCAAGAGACGAATGGACAAAGAAGAACTGGTACGTGTCCGGACGGAATACTAGCCACGGAAACAAAAATGAAACAATGCCCTTTGCAGAACCATAGAGGACTCTGGAGGTAATCACGCAACATGAAGTCAGTCAGAAAGCGAAAGACACGTATGCCATGGGATCAATTACAGGTGTTACCTACAAGTTGAAACCAATGAAGACATTTCCACAGAGAGAGGCGGTCACAGATTTCTTAAACAAACTGATGGTTAGCCAACTGGAAAGTTGTGAAGACTGGATACATTAGGATCTTGCAGTTAAACACAGATATATAAACACAGGTGAAATACGTAACCACCAAAGAGCTATGGAATTCCAAGAGAAGACTACTCCACACTGTGCCATAACCTCCATGCCAAATGGCTCCAAAGATGAATACATATATGTATAGGTGTAAAAGAAACACATCTTGCACACCTAGAACAAGCAAAACATTATAATCAAATTTGTTGTCATAAGAAATTAAAATTATACTAAAAAAACGAACAGGAATTAATGAGGCATAAAATTATGGGGCTTCTTCCTGGCTCATTCCATTCTAACTTACAAGCTTGGAACACAGCTTCTAGGAAGGCTCAGTTGAGCTAGTAGCCACATTTGAGAACGGAGAAACCCTGTAGCATTTTGGCCTTCCTGCAAGAGCAATTTTAAACCCAGGGCTAATGGTCAGTTAAAAATCACCTCCATTGCAGGCTTGTAAGTGACACCTACCCGCAGAAAAACGTTGGGGGTCGAAAAGTGACCAAAAAATTAAAAAGCGGGCAATCTTTCAAGAAGACAATTCCAAGAGGCACATTTTATACACAGTTTCTCTTTTCTTTCTGTCTTTTTCTTTAAGCTAAAAACGTCATGGAAAAATGCTCAACGTCACAAATTAATCAAGACGTGCAAATCCAAAGTATAAAAACGTTCACCTCACAACAGTCAGAATGATCATCAGCAAAACAGTCCACAAACAATACATGCTGAAGGGCTTTTAGAGAACGGTGGACCCTCTAGCTGCTGGTGGGATGTCAACTGGTAACAGCCAGTAGTGAGAACAGAGAGGAAGTGCGTTTAAAGGTAAAAATTGAGCTACCGTATGATCTGGTAGGCCCACTACTGGCCCTATCACCTGACAAGACCAGAATCAAAAAGACACAGGCTGACAGTCCTACACGGCAGCAACATTTACCCTAGCCAAGACTTGGAACCACCAACATGTCCATCCACGGAGGAGTCCGAAAAGAAGAAGCTGTCCATGTACAGAAAGGAATACCACTCCGATAAAAAACATAAATTAAATATGAAAAACACACAAAAGTAAGGAGACATATACTTTGGGGGTGTATCCGCCCACAATCCCCTCTAATTTACAAGCAAGGAACACTACCTTCCAGGAAGGTAATGTTTCCCTTGTAACCTGAGGGGGAATGTAGAAATGCTGCCGCCCTGGGGCCGTTTGCCGAAACAGCAGCTTTAAAACCTGGGCTAAGGTCGCGACTTCATATTCACAAGGACCGAAGGGCTATAAATGACACCTGCCAACAAAATGTGTTGAGGGAGGTAATGGTGGAAAACATTCAAAATATGGCACATACTCCAAGAAACCATTTTAACCGGTTAGCTGTACTCTTAAAATAACAAAACAAAGTACACGGCTATAAGCTCAATATCAGGAATTATGAGACACATGCAAATCCAACCACAGAATGGTATCAGCTGACAGCGGTCACAATGACCATCAGCAAAAAAACAGAAACAATAAATGCTGAAGATGTTGCGAAGAAATGGATACCCTCAACTTTAAGTGGCTCCTATACTGGTTAAGTGCCACTAATGAAAACAAAACGGAGCTCCCTTTAAAAGGGAAACATGGAGATACCATACGATCAAGCAGGCCCACTCCTTGGCCTGTAACCTAGGAAGACAGAAATGGAAACACACAGGCAGGCAAAACTGCACTGCAGCAGTATTACAGTACCCAAGACAAGGAAGCAGCCAAAACGTCCATCAAGAGACGAATGGACAAAGAAGAACTGGTACGTGTCCGGACGGAATACTAGCCACGGAAACAAAAATGAAACAATGCCCTTTGCAGAACCATAGAGGACTCTGGAGGTAATCACGCAACATGAAGTCAGTCAGAAAGCGAAAGACACGTATGCCATGGGATCAATTACAGGTGTTACCTACAAGTTGAAACCAATGAAGACATTTCCACAGAGAGAGGCGGTCACAGATTTCTTAAACAAACTGATGGTTAGCCAACTGGAAAGTTGTGAAGACTGGATACATTAGGATCTTGCGGTTAAACACAGATATATAAACACAGGTGAAATACGTAACCACCAAAGAGCTATGGAATTCCAAGAGAAGACTACTCCACACTGTGCCATAACCTCCATGCCAAATGGCTCCAAAGATGAATACATATATGTATAGGTGTAAAAGAAACACATCTTGCACACCTAGAACAAGCAAAACATTATAATCAAATTTGTTGTCATAAGAAATTAAAATTATACTAAAAAAACGAACAGGAATTAATGAGGCATAAAATTATGGGGCTTCTTCCTGGCTCATTCCATTCTAACTTACAAGCTTGGAACACAGCTTCTAGGAAGGCTCAGTTGAGCTAGTAGCCACATTTGAGAACGGAGAAACCCTGTAGCATTTTGGCCTTCCTGCAAGAGCAATTTTAAACCCAGGGCTAATGGTCAGTTAAAAATCACCTCCGTTGCAGGCTTGTAAGTGACACCTACCCGCAGAAAAACGTTGGGGGTCGAAAAGTGACCAAAAAATTAAAAAGCGGGCAATCTTTCAAGAAGACAATTCCAAGAGGCACATTTTATACACAGTTTCTCTTTTCTTTCTGTCTGTCTTTTTCTTTAAGCTAAAAACGTCATGGAAAAATGCTCAACGTCACAAATTAATCAAGACGTGCAAATCCAAAGTATAAAAACGTTCACCTCACAACAGTCAGAATGATCATCAGCAAAACAGTCCACAAACAATACATGCTGAAGGGCTTTTAGAGAACGGTGGACCCTCTAGCTGCTGGTGGGATGTCAACTGGTAACAGCCAGTAGTGAGAACAGAGAGGAAGTGCGTTTAAAGGTAAAAATTGAGCTACCGTATGATCTGGTAGGCCCACTACTGGCCCTATCACCTGACAAGACCAGAATCAAAAAGACACAGGCTGACAGTCCTACACGGCAGCAACATTTACCCTAGCCAAGACTTGGAACCACCAACATGTCCATCCACGGAGGAGTCCGAAAAGAAGAAGCTGTCCATGTACAGAAAGGAATACCACTCCGATAGAAAACATAAATTAAATATGAAAAACAGACAAAAGTAAGGAGACATATACTTTGGGGGTGTATCCGCCCACAATCCCCTCTAATTTACAAGCAAGGAACACTACCTTCCAGGAAGGTAATGTTTCCCTTGTAACCTGAGGGGGAATGTAGAAATGCTGCCGCCCTGGGGCCGTTTGCCGAAACAGCAGCTTTAAAACCTGGGCTAAGGTCGCGACTTCTTATTCACAAGGACCGAAGGGCTATAAATGACACCTGCCAACAAAATGTGTTGAGGGAGGTAATGGTGGAAAACATTCAAAATATGGCACATACTCCAAGAAACCATTTTAACCGGTTAGCTGTACTCTTAAAATAACAAAACAAAGTACACGGCTATAAGCTCAATATCAGGAATTATGAGACACATGCAAATCCAACCACAGAATGGTATCAGCTGACAGCGGTCACAATGACCATCAGCAAAAAAACAGAAACAATAAATGCTGAAGATGTTGCGAAGAAATGGATACCCTCAACTTTAAGTGGCTCCTATACTGGTTAAGTGCCACTAATGAAAACAAAACGGAGCTCCCTTTAAAAGGGAAACATGGAGATACCATACGATCAAGCAGGCCCACTCCTTGGCCTGTAACCTAGGAAGACAGAAATGGAAACACACAGGCAGGCAAAACTGCACTGCAGCAGTATTACAGTACCCAAGACAAGGAAGCAGCCAAAACGTCCATCAAGAGACGAATGGACAAAGAAGAACTGGTACGTGTCCGGACGGAATACTAGCCACGGAAACAAAAATGAAACAATGCCCTTTGCAGAACCATAGAGGACTCTGGAGGTAATCACGCAACATGAAGTCAGTCAGAAAGCGAAAGACACGTATGCCATGGGATCAATTACAGGTGTTACCTACAAGTTGAAACCAATGAAGACATTTCCACAGAGAGAGGCGGTCACAGATTTCTTAAACAAACTGATGGTTAGCCAACTGGAAAGTTGTGAAGACTGGATACATTAGGATCTTGCGGTTAAACACAGATATATAAACACAGGTGAAATACGTAACCACCAAAGAGCTATGGAATTCCAAGAGAAGACTACTCCACACTGTGCCATAACCTCCATGCCAAATGGCTCCAAAGATGAATACATATATGTATAGGTGTAAAAGAAACACATCTTGCACACCTAGAACAAGCAAAACATTATAATCAAATTTGTTGTCATAAGAAATTAAAATTATACTAAAAAAACGAACAGGAATTAATGAGGCATAAAATTATGGGGCTTCTTCCTGGCTCATTCCATTCTAACTTACAAGCTTGGAACACAGCTTCTAGGAAGGCTCAGTTGAGCTAGTAGCCACATTTGAGAACGGAGAAACCCTGTAGCACTTTGGCCTTCCTGCAAGAGCAATTTTAAACCCAGGGCTAATGGTCAGTTAAAAATCACCTCCATTGCAGGCTTGTAAGTGACACCTACCCGCAGAAAAACGTTGGGGGTCGAAAAGTGACCAAAAAATTAAAAAGCGGGCAATCTTTCAAGAAGACAATTCCAAGAGGCACATTTTATACACAGTTTCTCTTTTCTTTCTGTCTGTCTTTTTCTTTAAGCTAAAAACGTCATGGAAAAATGCTCAACGTCACAAATTAATCAAGACGTGCAAATCCAAAGTATAAAAACGTTCACCTCACAACAGTCAGAATGATCATCAGCAAAACAGTCCACAAACAATACATGCTGAAGGGCTTTTAGAGAACGGTGGACCCTCTAGCTGCTGGTGGGATGTCAACTGGTAACAGCCAGTAGTGAGAACAGAGAGGAAGTGCGTTTAAAGGTAAAAATTGAGCTACCGTATGATCTGGTAGGCCCACTACTCGCCCTATCACCTGACAAGACCAGAATCAAAAAGACACAGGCTGACAGTCCTACACGGCAGCAACATTTACCCTAGCCAAGACTTGGAACCACCAACATGTCCATCCACGGAGGAGTCCGAAAAGAAGAAGCTGTCCATGTACAGAAAGGAATACCACTCCGATAAAAAACATAAATTAAATATGAAAAACACACAAAAGTAAGGAGACATATACTTTGGGGGTGTATCCGCCCACAATCCCCTCTAATTTACAAGCAAGGAACACTACCTTCCAGGAAGGTAATGTTTCCCTTGTAACCTGAGGGGGAATGTAGAAATGCTGCCGCCCTGGGGCCGTTTGCCGAAACAGCAGCTTTAAAACCTGGGCTAAGGTCGCGACTTCATATTCACAAGGACCGAAGGGCTATAAATGACACCTGCCAACAAAATGTGTTGAGGGAGGTAATGGTGGAAAACATTCAAAATATGGCACATACTCCAAGAAACCATTTTAATAGGTAAGCTGTACTCACTCTTTAAAAAACAAACAAAAAAAGTACATGGCTATAAGCTCAATATAAGGAATTATAAGACATATTCAAATCCAGCCACAAAAAGGTATCAGCTCACACCGGTCAGATTGACCATCAGCAAAAAATACAAACAATAAATGCTGAAGAGGTTGTGAAGAAATGCATACCCTCAATTTTAAGTGGCTCCTAAACTGGTGTCACTAATGAAAACAGAATGGAGCTCCCTTTTAAAGGTAAACATTGAGATACCACACGATCCCGTAGGCCCACTCCTTGGCCTGTAACCTAGGAAGACAGAAATGGAAATACACAGGGAGGCAAAATTGTACTGCATCAGTATTACAATAGCCAAGACATGGAAACAACCAACAAGTCCATCAAGAGACGAATGGACAAAGAAGAATTGGTACGTGGAGAGATGGAAAACTAGCCACGGAAAAAAAAATGAAACAATGCAGTTTGCAGAACCATAGATGACTCTGGAGGTAATCACACAACTTGAAGTAAGTCAGAAAGCAAAAAACACATATCTTATGATATCAATTATACGTGTTATGTAAAAATTGATACCAATGAAGATATTTCAACAGAGAAAGGCAATCACAGATTAAACAGACTTATGGTTAACCAACTGGAAAGTTGTGAAGATTGGATATATGAAGATATTGGGGTTAACAGAGATATACAACCACATGTGAAATATATAATCACCAAAGGCCTACGGAATTACAAGAGAAGACTACTCAACACTGTGCCATAACCTACCTGGCAAATGGATCCCAAGATGAATACATATATGTATAGGTGTAAAAGAAACACATCTTGCACACCTAGAACAAGCAAAACATTATAAACAAATTTATTGTGATAAAAAATAAAAATTAAATTAAAGAAATGAACAAGAAGTAACAAGGCATAAAATTATGGGAGTTCTTCCTGGCTCATTCCATTCTAATTTACAATCTAGGAACAAGGCTTCCTGAAAGGCTTTGTTGACCTAGTAACCAGATAGAGAATGGAGAAATCCTGCAGCATTTTGACCTTCCTTCAACAACAGTTTTAATCCTAGTGGTAATGGTCAGTTAAAATTCACCTCAATTGCAGCCCTGGAAATGACACCTGCACTCAAAAATAATTCTGGGGTCGAAAAGCGACCAAAAAATTTAAAATAGGACAAACTTTCCAGAAGCCAATTTCAAGAGGCATATTTTCCACACAGTTTTTCTTTTGTTTCTCTTTTTTTTTTAACCAAAAAAAGGGCATGGAAAAATTGTCAACATCAGAAATTAATAAAAACATGCAAATCCAATCTATAGAAATGTTCACCTCACAACTCTCAGAATGATCATCAGCACAACAGTCCTCAAACAATACATGCTGAAGGGGTTTTAGAGAACTTGGACCCTCCAGCTGCTGGTGGGATGTCAACTGGTAACAGCCAGTAGTGGGAACAGAATGACCGTGCATTTCCAGCTAAAAATTGAGCTGCCATATTATCTGGTAGGCCCATCTCTGGGCCTTTCACCTGAGAAGACCTGAATCAAAAAGACACAGGCTGACAATCCTACACTGCAGTAATATTTACCACAGCCAAGACTTGGAAACAACCAAAACGTGCATCAAGAAATGAATGCACCGAGAAGAACTGGTCCACGTGCACAATGGACTATTAGCCATGTTAAAGCATGACACAGTGCTGTTTGCACCACCACAGAAGGACCTAGAAATAATCACACAACTTGATGTAAGAAAGAAACTGAAAGAAAGACATCCTATGACATCACTTATAGGTGTTACCTAAAAATTGATACCCATGAACTTATGTCCTAGAGAAGGATACTCGTAGATTAAGAAATCAAAATTAAGTTTAACCAAATAGAAAGGTATGAGGAATGGATAAATTAGGATATGGTGGTTGACAGACATATACTAATACATATGAAACATATAATCACCGAAGACCTATGGAATAGCAAGAGAGGTCTACTCAACACTCTGTAATAATGTACATGGGAAAGGATCCAAAGATGAATAGATAGGTACATAGATATAATGAACCAGATTCTGTACACCCAGAAATAACACAACATTTTATCAAATTTGCTCTGATAAAAAATAAAAATTAAATTAAAAACCAAACAAGAAGCAAGGAGATAAAAGCTGTTGGGGTTTGACTCGGCACATTCCATTCTAATTTGCAGCCTACTAACACGATTTCCAGGAAGGCTCTGTTACCCATGTGCCCAGAGTTGTAAATGTAGAAATGCTGCCACGTTGTGGCCGTTTCCCGCAAGAGCGGCTTTAAACCCACAGCTAAGGGTTACTTAATATTCACAAGGACACAGGGCTGTAAAGGACACTTGCCTTCAAAAAATGTCCTGAGGGAGAGAATGGCCAAAAAAACTGAAAGCAGGGCAAAATTTTCAAGAAAATCGTATGAAAAATTAAGTTTTACTCACTATTTTTAAATTAAAAAAATGGAAAACGGGGCTTCCCTGGTGGCACCGTGGTTGAGAGTCCTCATGCCGATGCAGGGGACATGGGTTAGTGCCCCGGTCTGGGAGGATCCCACATGCCATGGAGCGGCTGGGCCCACGAGCCATGGCCACTGAGGCTGCATGTCCAGAGCCTGTGCTCTGCAACAAGAGAGGCCACAGTGGTGAGAGGCCCGTGTACCGCAAAAAACAAAAAGCAAAAAAAAAAGGAAAATGTCTAAAAGCTCAGTATCAGGAATTATCAGACTCACGAAAATCTAATCTAGAAAAAGGTTTCAACACACACCAGTCGAATGAACATCAGCAAAAAGTCTATAAAAAATATGCTGAAGAGGTTTTAGAGAACTGTGTACCTTCTAGCTGCTGGTGAGATGTAAAGTGGTAAGAGCCAAAATAAGAATAGAAAGGAGCTGCGTTTCAAAGTAAAAACTGAACTACCATTCGATCCATCAGGCCCACTGCTGGGCCTATCATCTGAGAAGACCAGAATTGACAAGACACAGGCTGGCAAAGCTGCACTGCAGCCATATTCACAAAAGCCAAGAAATGGAAGCAACCAAAATGTCCCTCAACAGATGAATGCACAAGAAGTGATCCATGTACACAATTCAATATTAACCACTGAAAACAGTGAAACACTGCTCTTTGCAGCACCATACATGGGCCTAGAGATAATCCCAGAACATGAGGTAAGTCGGAAAGCAAAAGACACATATCTTATCATATCACTTATAGGTCTTATCTAACAACTGACACAAATGAACTTATTTCCACAGAGAAGACACTCACAGACTTAGAAATAAAACTCCAGTTATCTAAAAGGAAATGTGGGAGGAATGGATAAATTAAGATTAGGGTTACCATACCTATAGCAATACATATTAAATACATATACCAAAAAGACCGACCATATACCAAGGCAAGGCTACTGAACACTCTGTATTAATTTACATTAGAAGAGGATTTTTACATGAAGATATATATAATGTACAAATAAACCAGACTGTGTACACTTAGAACAAGTAATATTCTAATCATTACCCTGATTAGAAAAAATACATTAAAACAACGAACAAGAAGTACTGAGACATAAGCTTATAGGGGTTTTTCCTGACACATTCCATTCTAATTTACAACCTAAAACACGACTTCCAGGAAAGATCTACTGCTGTAGTAACCAGATTTGGGAATGGAGAAACGCTGCCACCTTGTGGCTGTTTCCCACAACAGCAGCTTTAAACCCAGTGCTAACGCTCACTTAATATTAACAATAATTGCAGACCCCTAAATGACACCTGCCTCAAAAAAAATCCAGAGGTCGAAAGTCAACCAAAAAGTTCAAAAGAAGGAAACCTTTCAGAATTCAGAACAACGATACTGACAATGATCCAGAGCCTTGGAAAAAGAATGAGGGCAAAGATCGAGAAGATACAAGAAATGCTTAACAAACACCTCAAAGAATTAAAAAAGAAACACCTAGAAGATTTAAACAACAAACAAACAGTGATGAAAAATACAATAACTGAAATGAAATATACACTAGACGGAATCAATAGCAGAATAACTGAGGCAGAAGAATGGATAAGTGACCTGGAGACTGAATGGTGGAATTCACTCCCACGGAACAGAAAAAAGAAAACAGAATTAAAAGAAATGAAGACAGCCTAAGAGACCTCTGGGACAACATTAAACACAATAACATTTGCATTATAGGGGTCCCAGGAGAAGAGAGAGAGAGAAAGGACCAGAAAAAACATTTGAAGAGATTACAGTCGAAAAGTTCTCTAAATGGGAAAGGAAATAGCCACCCAAGTCCAGGAAGTGCAGTGAGTCCCATACAGGATAAACCCAAGGAGAAACACGCCGAGACACATAGTAATCAAATTGACAAAAAATAAAGACAATGAAAAATTATTGAAAGCAACAAGGGAAAAACGACAAGTAAAAGACAAGGGAACAGCTGGTTTCTCAGCAGAAACTCTACAGGCCAGAAGGGACTGGCACGATATATTTAAAGTGACGAAAGGGAAGTAACTACACCAAGAGTACTCTACCCGGCAAGGATCTCATTCAGATTTGACGGAGAAATCAAAAGCTTTACAGACAAGCAAAAGCTAAGAGTGTTCAGCACCACCAAACCAGCTCTACAACAAATGCTAAAAGAAGCACAAGAGAGGAAAAGGACATTAAAAAAAACCCCATAACAATTAAGAAAATGGTAATAGGAACATACATATTGATATTACCTTAAACATGAATGATTACATGCTCCAACCAAAAGACACAGGCTTGCTGAATGGATACAAAAACAAGACCCATATATATGCCATCTATAAGAGACTCACTTCAGAAGAAGGGACACATACAGACAGAAAGTGAGGGGATGGAAAAAGATACTCTATGCAAATGGAAATCAAAAGAAGGCTGGTGTAGCAATACTCATCAGATTTTAACCCCTGGTGGCGCAGTGGTTAAGAATCTGCCTGCCAATACAGGAGACACAGGTTCGAGCCCTGGTCCAAGAAGATCCCACATGACGTGGAGCAACTAAGCCTGTGTGCCACAACTACTGAGCCCACGTGCCCCAACTTCTGAAGCCCGTGAGCCTAGAGCCCGTGCTCCGCAACAAGAGAAGCCACCGCAATAAGCATGCACACCGCAACGAAGAGTAGCCCACACTCTCCACAACTAAGGAAGGCCTGCGTGCACCAATGAAGACCCAACGCAGCCAAAAATAAATAAATTTTTTTAAAAAAATAGACTTAGATTTAAATAGATTTTAATAGATTTAAATAGACTTTAAAATAAAGAATGTTACAATAGACAAGGAAGGACACTAAATAATGATCAAGGGATCAATCCAAGAAGAAGATATAACAATTATAAATATATATGCAACCAACATAGGAGCCCCTCAATACATAAGGCAACTGCTAACATCAATAAATGAAGAAATTGACAATAACACAATAAGAGGGGGAATTTAACAACTCACTTACACCAATGGATGGATCATTCAAAATGAAAAATAAATAAGGAAACAGAAGCTTTAAAAGACACAATAGACCAGATAGTTAATTGATATTTATAGGACATTCCATCCAAAACCAGCAGATTACATTACTTCTCAAGTGCGCATGGAACATTCTACAGTACAGACCACATCTTGGCTCAAAAATCAAGCCTCAGTAAATTTAAGAAAGTAGACATCATATCAAGCATCTTTTCTGACCACAATGCTAAGAGATTAGAAATTAATTACAGGGAAAAAATGTAAAAAACACAAACACATGGAGGCTAAACAATACGTTGCTAAATAACCAAGAGGTCACTGAAGAAATCAAAGAGGAAATCAAAAAATAACTAGAGACAAATGACAATGAAAACACAACGATCCAAAACCTATGGGATGCAGCAAAAGCAGTTCTAAGAGGGAAGTTTATAGCTCTAGAAGCCTACCTCAATAAAAAATTAAAATCTCAAATAAACAATCTAACCTAACACCTAAAGGAACTAGAGAAAAAAGAACCAAAAAACCCCCAGAGTTAGCAAAAGGAAAGAAATCATGAAAATCAGAGCAAAAATAAATGAAATAGAAACAAAGAAAACAATAGGAAAGGTCAATAAAACTAAAAGCTGCTTCTTTGAGAAGATAAACAATATTGATAAACCATTACTCAGACTCATCAAGGAAAAGAGAGGGAGGATACAAATCAATAAAGTTAAAAATGAAAAAGGAGAGGTTACAACAGGCACTGCAAAAATACAAAGCATTCTAAGAGATGACTACAAGCAACTCTATGCCAATGAAATGGACAACCTGGAAGAAATGGACAAATTCCTAGAAAGGTATAACCTTCCAAGAGTGAACCAGAAAGAAATAGAAAATATGAACAGACCAATCACAAGTAATGAAATGGAAACTGTGATTAAAAATCTTCCAACAAACAAGAGTCCAGGACCAGACAGCTTCACAGATGAATTCTATCAAACATTTAGAGAAAAGCTAACACCCATCCTTCTCAAACTCTTCCAAAAAATTGCAGAGGAAGGATCACTCCCAAACTCATTCTAAGAGGCCACAATCACCCTTATACAAAAACCAGAAAAACATAAAAAGAAAATTACAGACCAATATCACTGATGAATATAGATGCAAAAATTCTCAACAAAATACTAGCAAACAGAATCCAACAACACATTAAAAGGATCATTCACCATGATCAAGTGATATTTATCCCAGGGATGCAAGGATTCCTCAATATACGCAAATCAAACAATGTGATACACCATATTAACAAATTGAAGAAGAAAAACCATATGATCATCTCAATAGATGCAGAAAAAGCTTTTGACAAAATTCAACAACCATTTATGATAAAAACTCTCCAGAAAGTGAGCACAGAGGGAACCTACCTCAACATCATAAAGGCCATATATGACGAACCCACAGCAAACAACATACTCAATGGTGAGAAACTGAAAGCATTTCCTCTAAGATCAGGAACAAGACAAGGATGTCCACTCTTACCTCTATATTCAAGATAGTTTTGGAAGTTCTAGCCGAAGCAATCAGAGAATAAAAAGAAATAAAAGGAATACAAACTGGAAAAGAAGAAGTAAAACTATCACTGTCTGCAGATAACTGATACTATACATACAGAATCCTAAAGATGCTACCGGAAAACTACTAGAGGTAATCAATGAATTTGGTAAAGTTGCAGGATACAAAATTAGTGCACAGAAATCTATTGCATTCCTATATACTAATGATGAAAAATCTGAAAGAGAAATTAAGGAAACTCTCCCACTTACCACTGCAACAAAAAGAATAAAACACCTTAAATAAACCTACCTAGGGAGACAAAAGACCTGTATGCAGAAAACTATAAGACACTGATGAAAGAAATTAAAGATGATACCAACAGGTGGAGAGATATACCATGCTCTTGGATTGGAAGAATAAATACTGTGAAAATGACTGTATTACCCAAAGCAATCTACAGATTCAGTGTAATCCGTATCAAATTAACAATGGCATTTTTTACAAAACTAGAACAAAAAATCTTAAAATTTGTATGGAGACACAAAAGACCCTGAATAGCCAAAGCAGTCTTGGGGGAAAAAAGCTGAGCTGGAGGAATTAGACTCCCTGACTTCAGAGTATACTACAAAGCTATAGTAATCAAGACAATATGGTACTGGCAGAAAAACAGAAGATCAATGGAACAAGATAGAAAGCCCAGATATAAACCCATGCACCTATGGACAGCTAATCTATGACAAAAGAGGCAAGGATATACAATGGAGAAATGACAGTCTCTCCAATAAGTGGTGCTGGTAAAACTGGACAGCTACATGTTAAAGGATGAAATTAGAACACTCCCTAATACCATACACAAAAATAAACTCAAAATGGATTGGAGACCTAAATGTAACACTGGAGTCTATAAAACTGTTAGAGGAAAACATAGAAAGAACACTCTGACATAAATCACAGCAAGATCTTTTTTGATCCACCTCATAGAGTAATGGAAATAAAAACAAAAATAAACAAATGGGACCTAATGAAATGTCAAAGCTTTTGCACAGCAAAGGAAAAGTTTAAAAAGACGAAAAGGCAACCCTCGAACAGGAGAAAATATTTGCAAATGAATCAATGGACAAATGATTAATATCCAAAATATATAAACAGCTCATGCAGCTCAATATTAAAAAATGAAAAACCCCATACAAAAATAGGCAGAAAACCTTAAAAGACATTTGTCCAAAAGAGACATACAGATGGCGAAGAAGCACATGAAAAGCTGCTCAACATCACTAATTATTAGAGAAATGCAAATCAAAACTACAATGAGGTATCACCTCACACCAGTTAGAATGGGCATCATCAGAAAATCTACAAACAACAAATGCTGGAGAGGGTGTGGAGAAAAGTGGACCCTCTTGCACTGTTGGTGGGAATGTAAATTGATACAGTCACTATGGGGAACAGTATGGAAGGTCCTTAAAAACTAAAAATAGAATTACAATATGACCCAGCAATCCCACATATAACCAAAGAACACCATAATTCAAAAAGACACATGGACCACAATATTCACTGCAGCACTATTCACAATAGCCAGGTCATGGAAGCAACCTAAATGCCCATCGACAGATGAATGGATAAAGAAGATGTGGTACATATATACAAATGGAATATTACTCAGCCATCCAAAGGAGCAAAATTGGGTCATTTCTAGAGACGTGTATGTATCTAGAGACTGTCATACAGAGTGAAGTAATTCAGGAAGAGAAAAACAAATATCATATATTAACGCATACATGTGGAACCGAGAAAAAATGGTATAGATGAACCAGTTTGCAGGGCAGAAATAGAGACACATATGTAGAGAACAAACGTATGGACACCAAGGGGGGAAAGTGGCTGGGGGTGTGGGATGAATTGGGAGATTGGGATTGACATATATACACTAATATGTATAAAATAGATAACTAGTAAGAACCTGCTGTATGAAAAAATAAAATAAAATTCAAGAGTTAAAAAACAATAAAAGAAAAAGTTCTTCCCTTCCCATAGACGTATTTATATGAATGAATTATTTCTATGCTTATATCCATACATACAAAAAAAAGGAAGAAAACTACCTTGAACCAAAAAAAGAAAAAAAAAGGAGAAAGAAACCCAGAACCCAGCGGTTCTAAAGATGAAAACCCTATCAGGACACTTGCTCCAGTGGTAAACAATTCTGAAGTTGGTCAGAGGTGGGGAACCTCTCCCATGCAGCCAGCAGCGCCCCCGCAAGGAGCGTCCTCATTGCAAAGCTGGTGGACGGTGCCGACGCGTCTCTGGGTAAACGTGAGCTGAACCCCAGGCCAGCTGCTGCTGAACTTTTTCCACCCTCCCCAGGTAAAACACCTGAATATGTGCAAGGACTTGAAAGCCTAGAGCAAGGGCCGTGGAGCCACACCAGCGACAGCACGCAGGCCGACTTGGTGCCTACAGGCCAACCAGGATGGTCCTAACCCCGGGCCCTCTTCTGGAAGCTTTCCATTTCCCTACCTGAGTTACCGCTCCTGTCCTGGTCTCCACTGCTTTTTTGCTTCCTCACCTCTGCCCGGGGAGAAATTCCAGTGGCAGGTATTGGTGACACATCCTCTTCTTCAGCAGGTGGCAGGCTGGGAATACCTGCAGAAAGTCCAGCAGAGACCCACTCACACCGGGCCACCCACAGAGCCGTGGCCCCTCACTCCCTCCCACCAGCCCAGCCCCGACACTGCTGACGGGGCAGAGAATATGGCGTCAGGCACAGCTGCAGGCACTCTTCCTGCCTGGAGGGGTACACCTGGGGAGGGCTGGCCGGCCGAATCAGGCTGCGCAGGTCAGCCAATCCCTGCCCATCAGGGGCGCAGAGTTGCAGAAAATGGGCCCTGCTGCACTGGCCAGGTCCAAGGAACAGGTGTGGCGTCCTGAGGGTCAGGATAGACAAGGGGCTGCAGCCCTGGCTTGTTTTCTAATCATTTTATCTGGTCCATGAATGGGAGACAACTTCAAGAAGGCCCTCTCCTAAAGAGAAGAAGCCAGGAGTCAGGGAGAGGAGGGGTGGTGGGTGGAGACAGAGGCCTGGTGCCCCGGCTGCAGTGGAAGCCTCTAGAAGTCCAGGCGGAGTGAGGCCGCACAGAGTGAAGCCCAGTGTCACAGACATGTCGGAGCTGCTGTTTGTTAGTTCAAGTCCTGCTCTGAGGTGCTCTGGGTCAGCTCTGACCAACAGGTGAGCTGGGGGTGCTCTGCGATGAGGGCTACATGCACGGTTCCTGTGGGCCCAGGCTGCCGGGGTACCTGCCCATGTGAGCTCCGTATACTGGGAGGGCCCTGCCCATGAGAGCCCCGTGGGCTGCTGGGTGCCAGCCCAGGTGAGCTCCATATCCTGGGAGGGGCCTGACCACGAGAGCCCAGTGGGCTGCAGGGTACTTGTAAAGGTGAGCTGCATATCCTGGGCGGGGGGGGGGGGGGGGGGGGGTCTGACCACGAAGCCCCGTGGGCTGCTGGGTACGGGGTAAAGGACGTCAGGACAGTCAGTGAAGCCACCGAGGATATACATCCAGTAGTTCCTAATTCCTACAAACTGTTCGTCATTCTACTCTCCACCAGCACCCGGTATTCTGTATTAGACTTAAAAGATGCCTTCTTCTGTATTCCGTTAGTCCCAGAGGCACAAGAAAATTTAGCTTTTGACTGGCAGGACTCAACATACAACAGAAAGAATACTGCTGGGCCATCCCACTACAAGGGTTCAAAAATTCCCCCACCATCTTTGGGGAAACTTTAGCTAAAGACCTAAAAGATCTGCCTCTGGAGAAGTGAACCCTCCCTTCAATATGCAGACGACATTCTGATCGCCAGCCCTACTAAGGAGGTCTCTGAACTACCCAGGCAATAAAGGATAAGAAGTGTCCAAGAAAAAGGCTCAAATATCACAGACTAAGGTGACTTGCCTGGCCTTCATTCTCACAGAAGGTCGGAGAAGCCCATCCCCGGAAAGCGAAGAAGCCATTTGCAGCCTTACCCTTCCTAAAACAAGAAGACAACGTAAGGGTTCCTGAGGGAGGCCGGGGTGTGCTGCAACTGGATCCCTAACTACAGTCTAATAGCTGGGCCTCTATATGAAGCACTGAAAGGAAAAGGTGATTCTTTTGAATAGAATCCGGAAGCGGCCTTTCAAGAACTGAAAGAGCAGTTAATTCAGGCCCTTGCCCTGGACCTCCCAAATTTAGCTAAACCCTTTGACCTTTACCTTCCCAGTAGAAGGTGAATCGCCCTTGGAGTATTAGTGCAAATGCTGGGACCACTTGAAATGGAACAACTCAAGAATGCCCTCCAGGTAGGAGAAATTACGGTAACCAAGGGGTGGGCCCGTCGCCCCATACTGCCAGGATACTGGGGTATCTAAAAACCTATAAATCAGCAGCCTGCTAGGCCAGCTGCCTCTTAAGGGAAAAGGACCCCACTTGGTGATCCTAACCACCCACCTTGCCCAGAAGTTGCAGGGATCGCTCCGTGGACACACTGACCTCGAGTGAGGAGGCCCTCAAGCTCCAACGTCCAGTGAGACAACCTGGGGCAACGGGCCCCCATGACGACTCGTGTGACCATCACTTAACCTGGAGCTTCTCTCAGAAAACAACAAGAGTGTGCCCCAAAAGAGCACACTACTGCTTGCAGGTCTTACTGCACCCAGAGGGGAGCTAATAAGCTTGGCGGGGAAACCGTATATCACGGTGTCACCACAGAAAAGCCAACACGCACAGCGGTGACGGCGGCCCAGGAGACCAGCTGGACTCCTGGCTACTTCAAAAGTCCGTTGAGTCAGTGGCCGTCATGGTCCTGGGTCACCACCGCCCCTGGACTCTCTGGGAGTTGACCAGGCACGGCTCTGACACCTGGCACTGTTTTTAAGGTAATTCAGTGGCCTAACTGAAGAAAGCGCAGACTACTAGTGAGCGCGTCTTGGCTGGCAGAAACCGTCAGCCTAAGGTAGCCGAACAAACGTGGGGCCGGGAAAACACCGGCCACCCTAGCGCCTCTGGGCATCTCTTTCCTGGACCCTTAAAAGTCATTAGAATCTATAAAACTTCAAATGTTGGTGCTCATGCACATGAGCAGTGAGGGAGGAGCCCTGCGGACAATCAAACTCACCTGGAGGCTGCTGGGGAGCCGTTCTGCCCCTCCCCCCCAGGTAAGAGGACTCCCAACTCAGCACGAAGCAGTTACAGAAGAGGGGTCTGAACCCTCAGCCCCCCAAGAATGAGTAACGAAAAAAAGACACAGGAGAGCTTTGTCACCCGCAAAGCCCATTAAAAATTCCTGGGAGATAAACAGAATCTGGGCAATAAAATAAAGTCTAACCTTTTTTTCCTTCGTGCTTTGTCTAATTTCACTTGCTCGTAGGGTTCCGCAGGCAGAGGCCTCACGCCCGGCACTTCAGACCTGATTTCCTAGTGCAAAATGGCTGGGCCGACACCTCAGCTCGCCGGGCCCAGTGCAGACTCCCTGACAAACAGCCAGAGCTCCAGCCAACCCGCCCCAGGAGAGCTCCGCCCCCTCCCTCCCGCTGACGCTGACGGGATCCCTACACAGCGCCCGGCCCACAGCCCGCGGGGCAGCGCACGCTCTCACCTCTCCATTCTCTGATCAAATTATAAAGTTTTCCTTTGCTTCTCAACCAAACTTAGCCTCGTTCTCTTGGCTCCAGTGACACTGGGCAGGAGGACCCTTGTTGGGGCCCAGTCTGGAGGATCAGTAACAGAATTTGAGCACATTGTAACTTCAATGAACAGATGTGTGAGCCAAACTGTTATTAACATTGAGCAGTGTATAAGGCTCGGGTCAAATAAGATGTTTCTAACACTTCCATTTGATATTTCCATCATTTTATTATAAGCAAGTTCAGTGGAGGGGTTTGTCTTATTTTGCAGGTCAACATTAGAGAAATGAAGGGATTTCTTTCCAAGGATGTACGTCGAATAATCTTGGCTGAAGCGGCAATCTTGTTGTGAATGCTTTTCCACTGAAAATGATACCTCACTTTCAGCTCCCCCATTTCTGAGAAGTATAAAATCTTATACCTTATTATTACCAAAGGGGGAATGCAGGAGGAGGGATAAATTAAGAGTTTGGGATTCACACATACACACTGCTATGTGTAAAACAGATCATCAACAAGGAACTACTGTATAGCACAGGGAACTACACTCAATATTTTGTAATAACATATACGGGGAAATAGTCTGAAAAAGCATACATATCTATATCTACCTCATCAATCAACGACAGATAAAATGTAACCTAAAGGAGACCGATGGTGAGCGCTTCTGACCCTGAAGAATTCAATCATTTACTGCTCGGACTGCCTACTGCCCAAGACCCTTAACGAACAAACATGTACCCGTAGCTTAAAAAATTTCCAGTTTAGGGTTTGGGGAGACACTGATTTGGAAAAATCCCTGGTGTTCCCTTATATGCAGTGGACTCTTCCTACAGCTAAAACATGCCTGTGACACACAGAAGATGGTACAGTTTCAACGAGCAGAGTTAGGAAAAGACACGTCAACTCCACATCTCCCGGTGCTCGGGTTCAGCCCTCCAGCCGCTATACTAACAGGTACACGACTTGGAGAATCACCACCTTTAACCTCCTATTTCGTACAGTTGGCAATTTGTCCGGAGGAGGGACGGGAAGAGGGGAAACCAAAGAGAGACTAGCTCTAGGTGTTTGAACAGACAAATGTTACTCTAATTTCTAATCAGGAAGAAGAATTAACCAATGGATCAGCCTGACCCCCGGAACCAGAAATAGGGCCTGAAGCAATCCTACGGTTTTGCGGCCAGCTCCCAAAAGAGCGAGTTGAAAAATGGAGCTCAGGGGCACTGCAATTCACAGAGCTGCAGGGTTATTAACGATAACATTCATCCAAAAATATACTGAGGTAAGGCCACGAAGAGGATTTGAAAGCAAGGCAGAATTGCAAGAAACACTTTTCAACACGTAGATGGGAGTCACCTTTAAACCACATGAAAAGCGGCAGAACTTCGACAATGATGCAGTTGGCCAGAAAGGGCGTAGGCGTTTTTCCTTGAATCTATTCAGGAAAAAACGTCTACGCCCTTTCTGGCCAACCAAACAAGCGGGCAATGCAAATCCGCACTACAAAGAAGTCTCACTTCGCATCGGTCAAAAGGGCCATCCTGAAAATGTATAAAAACAAGAAATGCAGCACAGGCCATGGAGAAAAGAGAGCCTTGTTACGCTGATGGGCGGGATGTAAATGGCCAACGGTCATTCTGCAGAAGTGGATGGTGTTTCCTGAAACATCTGGAAAACAGAGCTACAGAGAATAGGGCACTTCCACACATGGGCGTATATCTTGGGAAAACCAAATATCGACAGGGAACAGGAACACCAAAGTTTAGGGCTGCTCTGTTTACAAGAACCTCGACTTCAGTACACCATAAATATCTCAGGAAAGCGAAAAATGGATGAAGAAGTTGTGGTACATATATACAAATGGAATATTACTCAGCCATCCAAAGGAGCAAAACTGGGTCATTTCTAGAGACGTGTATGTATCTACAGACTGTCATACACAGTGAAGTAATTCAGGAAGAGAAAAACAAATATCATATATTAACGCATATAGGCAGAACCGAGAAAAAATGGTACAGATGAACCAGTTTGCAGGGCAGAAATAGAGACACACATGTAGAGAACAAACGTATGGACACCAAGGGGGGAAAGTGCCTGGGGGTGTGGGATGAATTGGGAGACTGGGATTGACATATATACACTAACATGTATAAAATAGATAACTAGTAAGAAACTGTTGTATAAAAAAATAAAATAAAATTCAAAAGTTAAAAAATAAAACAAAGAAAAAGTTCTTCCCTTTCCATGTACGTATTTATATGAATGAATTATTTCTATGCTTATATCTATAAATACAAAATAAAGAAATAAAACTACCTTGAACCAAAAAAAGAAAAAAAAAGGAGAAAAAAAACCAGAACCCAGCGGTTGTAAAGATGAAAACCCTATCAGGACACTTGCTCCAGTGGTAAACAATTCTGAAGTTGGTCAGAGGTGGGGAACCTCTCCCATGCAGCCAGCAGCGCCCCCGCAAGGAGCGTCCTCATTGCAAAGCTGGTGGACGGTGCCGACGCGTCTCTGGGTAAACGTGAGCTGAACCCCAGGCCAGCTGCTGCTGAACTTTTTCCACCCTCCCCAGGTAAAACACCTGAATATGTGCAAGGACTTGAAAGCCTAGAGCAAGGGCCGTGGAGCCACACCAGCGACAGCACGCAGGCCGACTTGGTGCCTACAGGCCAACCAGGATGGTCCTAACCCCGGGCCCTCTTCTGGAAGCTTTCCATTTCCCTACCTGAGTTACCGCTCCTGTCCTGGTCTCCACTGCTTTTTTGCTTCCTCACCTCTGCCCGGGGAGAAATTCCAGTGGCAGGTATTGGTGACACATCCTCTTCTTCAGCAGGTGGCAGGCTGGGAATACCTGCAGAAAGTCCAGCAGAGACCCACTCACACCGGGCCACCCACAGAGCCGTGGCCCCTCACTCCCTCCCACCAGCCCAGCCCCGACACTGCTGACGGGGCAGAGAATATGGCGTCAGGCACAGCTGCAGGCACTCTTCCTGCCTGGAGGGGTACACCTGGGGAGGGCTGGCCGGCCGAATCAGGCTGCGCAGGTCAGCCAATCCCTGCCCATCAGGGGCGCAGAGTTGCAGAAAATGGGCCCTGCTGCACTGGCCAGGTCCAAGGAACAGGTGTGGCGTCCTGAGGGTCAGGATAGACAAGGGGCTGCAGCCCTGGCTTGTTTTCTAATCATTTTATCTGGTCCATGAATGGGAGACAACTTCAAGAAGGCCCTCTCCTAAAGAGAAGAAGCCAGGAGTCAGGGAGAGGAGGGGTGGTGGGTGGAGACAGAGGCCTGGTGCCCCGGCTGCAGTGGAAGCCTCTAGAAGTCCAGGCGGAGTGAGGCCGCACAGAGTGAAGCCCAGTGTCACAGACATGTCGGAGCTGCTGTTTGTTAGTTCAAGTCCTGCTCTGAGGTGCTCTGGGTCAGCTCTGACCAACAGGTGAGCTGGGGGTGCTCTGCGATGAGGGCTACATGCACGGTTCCTGTGGGCCCAGGCTGCCGGGGTACCTGCCCATGTGAGCTCCGTATACTGGGAGGGCCCTGCCCATGAGAGCCCCGTGGGCTGCTGGGTGCCAGCCCAGGTGAGCTCCATATCCTGGGAGGGGCCTGACCACGAGAGCCCAGTGGGCTGCAGGGTACTTGTAAAGGTGAGCTGCATATCCTGGGCGGGGGGGGGGGGGGGGGGGTCTGACCACGAAGCCCCGTGGGCTGCTGGGTACGGGGTAAAGGACGTCAGGACAGTCAGTGAAGCCACCGAGGATATACATCCAGTAGTTCCTAATTCCTACAAACTGTTCGTCATTCTACTCTCCACCAGCACCCGGTATTCTGTATTAGACTTAAAAGATGCCTTCTTCTGTATTCCGTTAGTCCCAGAGGCACAAGAAAATTTAGCTTTTGACTGGCAGGACTCAACATACAACAGAAAGAATACTGCTGGGCCATCCCACTACAAGGGTTCAAAAATTCCCCCACCATCTTTGGGGAAACTTTAGCTAAAGACCTAAAAGATCTGCCTCTGGAGAAGTGAACCCTCCCTTCAATATGCAGACGACATTCTGATCGCCAGCCCTACTAAGGAGGTCTCTGAACTACCCAGGCAATAAAGGATAAGAAGTGTCCAAGAAAAAGGCTCAAATATCACAGACTAAGGTGACTTGCCTGGCCTTCATTCTCACAGAAGGTCGGAGAAGCCCATCCCCGGAAAGCGAAGAAGCCATTTGCAGCCTTACCCTTCCTAAAACAAGAAGACAACGTAAGGGTTCCTGAGGGAGGCCGGGGTGTGCTGCAACTGGATCCCTAACTACAGTCTAATAGCTGGGCCTCTATATGAAGCACTGAAAGGAAAAGGTGATTCTTTTGAATAGAATCCGGAAGCGGCCTTTCAAGAACTGAAAGAGCAGTTAATTCAGGCCCTTGCCCTGGACCTCCCAAATTTAGCTAAACCCTTTGACCTTTACCTTCCCAGTAGAAGGTGAATCGCCCTTGGAGTATTAGTGCAAATGCTGGGACCACTTGAAATGGAACAACTCAAGAATACCCTCCAGGTAGGAGAAATTACGGTAACCAAGGGGTGGGCCCCCTGCCCCATCCAGCCAGGATACTGGGGTATCTATAAACCAATAAATCAGCAGCCTGCTAGGCCAGCTGCCTCTTAAGGGAAAAGGACCCCACTTGGTGATCCTAACCACCCACCTTGCCCAGAAGTTGCAGGGTTCGCTCCGTGGACACACTGACCTCGAGTGAGGAGGCCCTCAAGCTCCAACCTCCAGTGAGACAACCTGGGGCAACGGGCCCCCATGACGACTCGTGTGACCATCACTTAACCTGGAGCTTCTCTCAGAAAACAACAAGAGTGTGCCCCAAAAGAGCACACTACTGCTTGCAGGTCTTACTGCACCCAGAGGGGAGCTAATAAGCTTGGCGGGGGAAGTGTATATCACGGTGTCACCACAGAAAAGCCAACACGCACGGCGGTGACGGCGGCCAATGAGATCAGCTGGACCGCTGGCTACTTCAAAAGTCCGTTGAGTCAGTGGCCGTCATGGTCCTGGATCACCACTGACCCTGGACTCCCTGGGAGTTGACCAGGCACGGCTCTGACACCTGGTGCTGTTTTTAAGTTAATTCAGTGGCCTAATTGAAGAAAGCGCAGACTACTAGTCAGCGCGTCTTGGCTGGCAGAAACCGTCAGCCTAAGGTAGCCGAACAAATGTCGGGCCGGGGTAAAACCGGCCACCCTAGCGTCTCTGGGCATCTTTCCTGGACCCTTAAAAGTCAATAGAATCTATAAAATTTCAAATGTTGGTGCTCATGCACATGAGCAGTGAGGGAGGAGCCCTGCGGACAACCAAACTCACCTGGAGGCTGCCGGGGAGCAGTTCTGCCCCTCCCCCAGGTACCAGGACTCCCAACTCAGCACGAAGCAGTTACAGAAGAGGGGTCTGAACCCTCAGCCCCCCAAGAATGAGTAACGAAAAAAAGACACAGGAGAGCTTTGTCACCCGCAAAGCCCATTAAAAATTCCTGGGAGATAAACAGAATCTGGGCAATAAAATAAAGTCTAACCTTTTTTTCCTTCGTGCTTTGTCTAATTTCACTTGCTCGTAGGGTTCCGCAGGCAGAGGCCTCACGCCCGGCACTTCAGACCTGATTTCCTAGTGCAAAATGGCTGGGTCGACACCTCAGCTCGCCGGGCCCAGTGCAGACTCCCTGACAAACAGCCAGAGCTCCAGCCAACCCGCCCCAGGAGAGCTCCGCCCACTCCCTCCCGCTGACACTGACGGGATCCCTACACAGTGCCCGGCCCACAGCCCGCGGGGCAGCGCACGCTCTCACCTCTCCATTCTCTGATCAAATTATAAAGTTTTCCTTTGCTTCTCAACCAAACTTAGTCTCGTTCTCTTGGCTCCAGTGACACTGGGCAGGAGGACCCTTGTTGGGGCCCAGTCTGGAGGATCAGTAACAGAATTTGAGAACATTGTAACTTCAATGAACAGATGTGTGAGCCAAACTGTTATTAACATTGAGCAGTGTATAAGGCTCGGGTCAAATAAGATGTTTCTAACACTTCCATTTGATATTTCCATCATTTTATTATAAGCAGTTCAGTGGAGGGGTTGGTCTTATTTTTCAGGTCAACATTAGAGAAATGAAGGGATTTCTTTCCAAGGATGTACGTCGAATAATCTTGGCTGAAGCGGCAATCTTGTTGTGAATGCTTTTCCACTGAAAATGATACCTCTCTTTCAGCTCCCCCATTTCTGAGAAGTATAAAATCTTATACCTTATTATTACCAAAGGGGGAATGCAGGAGGAGGGATAAATTAAGAGTTTGGGATTCACACATACACACTGCTATGTATAAAATAGATCATCAACAAGGAACTACTGTATAGCACAGGGAACTACACTCAATATTTTGTAATAACATATACGGGGAAATAGTCTGAAAAAGCATACATATCTATATCTACCTCATCAATCAACGACAGATAAAATGTAACCTAAAGGAGACCGATGGTGAGCGCTTCTGACCCTGAAGAATTCAATCATTTACTGCTCGGACTCTGCCTACGGCCCAAGACCCTAAAAGAACAAAGATGTACCCGTAGCTTAAAAATTTCCAGTTTAGGGTTTGGGGAGACACTGATTTGGAAAAATCCCTGGTGTTCCCTTATATGCAGTGGACTCTTCCTACAGCTAAAACATGCCTGTGACACACAGAAGATGGTACAGTTTCAACGAGCAGAGTTAGGAAAAGACACGTCAACTCCACATCTCCCGGTGCTCGGGTTCAGCCCTCCAGCCGCTATACTAACAGGTACACGACTTGGAGAATCACCACCTTTAACCTCCTATTTCGTACAGTTGGCAATTTGTCCGGAGGAGGGACGGGAAGAGGGGAAACCAAAGAGAGACTAGCTCTAGGTGTTTGAACAGACAAATGTTACTCTAATTTCTAATCAGGAAGAAGAATTAACCAATGGATCAGCCTGACCCCCGGAACCAGAAATAGGGCCTGAAGCAATCCTACGGTTTTGCGGCCAGCTCCCAAAAGAGCGAGTTGAAAAATGGAGCTCAGGGGCACTGCAATTCACAGAGCTGCAGGGTTATTAACGATAACCGTCATCCAAAAATATATTGAGGTAAGGCCACGAAGAGGATTTGAAAGCAAGGCAGAATTGCAAGAAACACTTTTCAACAGGTAGATGGGAGTCACCTTTAAAGCACATGAAAAGCGGCAGAATTTCGACAATGATGCAGTTGGACAGAAAGGGTGTAGGCGTTTTTCCTTGAATCTATTCAGGAAAAAACGTCTACGCCCTTTCTGGCCAACCAAACAAGCAGGCAATGCAAATCAGCACTACAGAGAAGTCGCACTTCCCATCAGTGAAAACGGCCATCCTGGAAAACTGTGAAATCCAGAAATGCAGGACAGGCCATGGAGAAAAGGGAGCCTTGCTACGCTGATGGGCCAGATGTAAATGGCCAACGGCCACACTGGAGAAGTGTACGGTGTTTCCTAAAAAATATAAAATACAGAGCTACAGAGCATAGGACACTTACAATCATGGGCGTATATCTTGGAAAAAACAAAACACGACAGGACATAGGAGCCCCAAAGTCTAGGGCTCCTCTGTTTACAAAAACCACGACTCGGGTACACCCTAAATATGCCACGAAAGAGAAAAATGGTAAACAAGTTGTGGTACTTATGTACAATGGTATATCTCTCAGCCATGAAATCAATGTCATAAGGCCAGAGCAGCATAATGAGTGATTTAGGTACGATGATTCTAAGAGAAATAAGTCACACAGATAAAGAAACTTATCATAAGGTATCACTTATACACGGAATGTAAGAATCAGTACACATGAACTGAATTACAAAACAGAACAGAATCACACGTTTAGAAAACACACTTACGGCTGCTCAAGAGGAAAGGTGAGGTGGGGTGATCCATAAAACAAGAGTTTGAAATTAGCACAGATACCATTCCAGCAACCACATATGTAACAGACAAGACCTACTCATTGCTCAACGAACTGGAATCAACACACCCTATTCAAGCCAGAAGAATATATCTGCGTAGTAAAAACCTTAAGTAGTATTTATTGATATCTCTCTGTAAATGAATCTAGTGGGTGTAAAGGGGCATAAACAGAGCATTGAAAATCAGCTAAACCCCAGTATAAATATAAATTACCCCCAAAAAAAGATAGGTAAAGAGAGAGAAATTCTTACAAAATTCGTTCAGGGGCTGTGATGCAACCTGGATTGACTACATCTAGACCCACAGCTGGAAGAGACATAAGGCTGGACACTCTTGGGGCCGAGAGGATTGTGAGGTTGGGTGAGCAAATGCAGACCCTTTAAAGTACTACTGCGTTCTACCCATTCCATGCGTCCCACATCTCCAGGTTAGAGGGAATCTTCTTACAGCTAAAACATGCATGAGAAACCCAGAGGATGGTACACTGTGTGATCAGGAGAGGTTTCTAAAACGCACCTCATTTTTCATTTCCTGAGGCTCGGGTTCGCCATTTCAGCCGCTTAACTAACAATCTCACCACTTGGAGAATCAGCACCTTTAACCTCCTGTTTCATACAGTTTGCAATTTGTCCCGAGGGTGAACGGGAAGAGGGGGAACCAATGAGAGATCATATTTCAGGGTTTGGACATGCATATGTCACTCTAATTTCCAATCAGGAAGAAGAATTAACCAAAGGCTCAGCCTGCCCCCGGAACCAGAATAGGGCCTGAAGCAATCCTGTGGTTTTGCGGCAAGCTCCCAAAGAGGTGAGCTGAAAAATGGAGCTCAGGGGCACTGCAATTCACAAAGCTGCAGGGTTATAAATGGTAACTATCGTCCAAAAATATATTGAGGTTAAGGCACCGAAGAGGATTTGAAAGCAACGCAAAATTTCAGGAAACAGTTTTCAAGAGGTAGATTGGAGACACCTTTAAGGCACATGAAAAGCGGCAGAATTTCGACAATGATGCAGTTGGACAGAAAGGGCGTAGGCGTTTTTTCTTGACTCTATTCAGGAAAAAAACCCTACGCCCTTTCTGGCCAACCAAACAAGCAGGCAATGCAAATCAGCACTACAAAGAAGTCCCACTTCGCATTGGTCAAAAGGGCCATCCTGAAAATGTGTAAAAACAAGAAATGCAGCACAGGCCACGGAGAAAAGAGAGCCTTGTTACGCTGATGGGCGGGATGTAAATGGCCAACGGTCATTCTGCAGAAGTGGATGGTGTTTCCTGAAACATCTGGAAAACAGAGCTACAGAGAATAGGGCACTTCCACACATGGGCGTATATCTTGGGAAAACCAAATATCGACAGGGAACAGGAACACCGAAGTTTAGGGCTGCTCTGTTTACAAGAACCTCGACTTCAGTAAACCATAAATATCTCACGAAAGTGAAAAATGGATAAAGAAATTGTGGTACATATATACAAATGGAATATTACTCAGCCATCAAAAGGAGCAAAAGTGGGTCATTTCTAGAGACGTGTATGTATCTAGAGACTGTCATACAGAGTGAAGTAATTCAGGAAGAGAAAAACAAATATCATATATTAACGCATACATGTGGAACCGAGAAAAATGGTAGAGACGAACCAGTTTGCAGGGCAGAAATAGAGACACACATGTAGAGAACAAACGTATGGACACCAAGGGGGGAAAGCGGCTGGGGGTGTGGGATGAATTGAGAGACTGGTATTGACATATATACACTAATATGTATAAAGTAGATAACTAATAAGAACCTGCTGTATAAAAAAATAAAATAAAATTCAAAAGTTAAAAAACAATAAAACAAAGAAAAAGTTCTTCCCTTCCCATAGACATATTTATATGAATGAATTATTTCTATGCTTATATCCATACATACAAAAAAAAGGAAGAAAACTACCTTGAACCAAAAAAAGAAAAAAAAAGGAGAAAAAAAACAGAACCCAGCGGTTGTAAAGATGAAAACCCTATCAGGACACTTGCTCCAGTGGTAAACAATTCTGAAGTTGGTCAGAGGTGGGGAACCTCTCCCATGCAGCCAGCAGCACCCCCGCAAGGAGGGTCCTCATTGCAAAGCTGGTGGACGGTGCCGAGGCGTCTCTGAGTAAACGTGAGCTGAACCCCAGGCCAGCTGCTGCTGAACTTTTCCCACCCTCCCCAGGTAAAACACCTGAATATGTGCAAGGACTTGAAAGCCTAGAGCAAGGGCCGTGGAGCCACACCAGCGACAGCACGCAGGCCGACTTGGCGCCTACAGGCCAACCAGGATGGTCCTAGCCCCGGGCGTTCTTCTGGAAACTTTCCATTTCCCTACCTGAGTTACCGCTCCTGTCCTGGTCTCCACTCCTCTTTTGGTTCCTCACCTCTGCCCGGGGAGAAATCCCAATGGCAGGTATTGGTGACACATCCTCTTCTTTAGCAGGTGGCAGGCTGGCAACACCCGCAGAAAGTCCAGCAGAGCCCCCCTCACACCGGGCCACCCACAAAGCCGTGGGCCCTCACTCCCTCCCACCAGCCCAGCCCCGAGACTGCTGACGGGGCAGAGAATATAGCGTCAGGCACAGCTGCAGGCACTCTTGCTGCCTGGAGGGGTACACCTGGGGAGGGCTATTCAGCCAATCCCTGCCCATCAGGGGCGCAGAGTTGCAGAAAATGGGCCCTGCTGCACTGGCCAGGTCCAAGGAACAGGTGTGGCATCCTGAGGGTCAGGATAGACAAGGGGCTGCAGCCCTGGCTTGTTTTCTAATCATTTTATCTGGTCCATGAGTGGGAGAAAACTTCAAGAAGACCCTCCCCGAATGAGAAGGCCAGAAGTCAGGGAGAGGAGGGGTGGTGGGTGGAGACAGAGGCCTGGTGCCCCGGCTGCAGTGGAAGCCTCTGGAAGTCCAGGTGGAGTGAGGGTGCAGAGTGAAGCCCAGTGTCACAGACATGTCGGAGCTGCTGTTTGTTAGTTCAACTCCTGCTCTGAGGTGCTCCGGGTAGCTCTGACCAACAGGTGAGCTGGGGGTGCTCTGCGATGAGGGCTACGTGCACGGTTCCTGTGGGCCCAGGCTGCCGGGGTACCTGCCCATGTGAGCTCCGTATACTGGGAGGGCCCTGCCCATGAGAGCCCCGTGGGCTGCTGGGTGCCAGCCCAGGTGAGCTCCATATCCTGGGAGGGGCCTGACAACGAGAGCCCCGTGGGCTGCTGCGTACTTGTACAGGTGAGCTCCATAGCCTGGGAGGGGCATGACCACGAGAGCCCCGTGGGCTGCTGGGTACTTGTACAGGTGAGCTCCATATCTGGGGGGGGGGTCTGACCACGAGAGCCCCGTGGGCTGCTGGGTACCTGGTAAAGGACGTCAGGACAGTCAGTGAAGCCACCGAGGATATACATCCAGTAGTTCCTAATTCCTACACACTGTTCGTCATTCTACTCTCCACCAGCACCCGGTATTCTGTATTAGACTTAAAAGATGACATCTTCTGTATTCCATTAGTCCCAGAGGCACAAGAAAATTTAGCTTTTCACTGGCAGGACTCAACACACAACAAAAAGAATACTGCTGGGCCGTCCTACCACAAGGGTTCAAAAATTCCCCCACCATCTTTGGGGAAACTTTAGCTAAACACCTAAAAGATCTGCGCCTGGAGAAGTGAACCCTCCTTCAATATGCAGACGACATTCTGATCGCCAGCCCTACTAAGGAGGTCTCTGAACTACCCAGGCAATAAAGGATAAGAAGTGTCCAAGAAAAAGGCTCAAATATCACAGACTAAGGTGACTTGCCTGGCCTTCATTCTCATAGAAGGTCGGAGAAGCCCATCCCAGGAAAGGGAAGAAGCCATTTGCAGCCTTACCCTTCCTAAAACAAGAAGACAACATAAGGGTTCCTGAAGGAGGCCGGGGTTTGCTGCAACTGGATCCCTAACTACAGTCTAATAGCTGGGCCTCTATATGAAGCACTGAAAGGAAAAGGTGATTCTTTTGAATAGAATCCGGAAGCACCCTTTCAAGAACTGAAAGAGCAGTTAATTCAGGCCCTTGCCCTGGACCTCCCAAATTTAGCTAAACCCTTTGACCTTTACCTTCCCAGTAGAAGGTGAATCGCCCTTGGAGTATTAGTGCAAATGCTGGGACCACTTGAAATGGAACAACTCAAGAATGCCCTCCAGGTAGGAGAAATTACGGTAACCAAGGGGTGGGCCCGTCGCCCCATACTGCCAGGATACTGGGGTATCTAAAAACCTATAAATCAGCAGCCTGCTAGGCCAGCTGCCTCTTAAGGGAAAAGGACCTCACCTGGTGACCCTAACCACCCACCTTGCCCAGAAGTTGCAGGGATCGCTCCGTGGACACACTGACCTCGAGTGAGGAGGCCCTCAAGCTCCAACCTCCAGTGAGACAACCTGGGGCAACGGGCCCCCATGACGACTCGTGTGACCATCACCTAACCTGGAGCTTCTCTCAGAAAACAACAAGAGTGTGCCCCAAAAGAGCACACTACTGCTTGCAGGAATTACTGCACCCAGAGGGGAGCTAATAAGCTTGGCGGGGGAAATGAAGGGATTTCTTTCCAAGAATGTACATGTAATAATCTTGGCTGAAGCGTCAATCTTGTTGTGAATGCTTTTCCAATAAAAATGATACCTCTCTTTCAGCTCCACCGTTTCTGAGAAGTATAAAATCTTAAAACTTATTATTACCAAAGGGGAAACACAAGAGGAGGGATAAATTAAGAGTTTGGGATTAACACATACACACTGTTATGTGTAAAACAGATCATCAACAGGGAACTACTGTATAGCACAGGGAACTACACTCAATATTTTGTAATAACATATAAGGGGAAATAGTCTGAAAAAGCATACGTATCTATATCTACATCATCTATCAACGACAGATAAAATGTAACCTAAAGGAGAGCGATGGTGAGCGCTTCTGACCCTGAAGAATTCAATCATCTACTGCTCGGACTCTGCCTACTGCCCAAGGCCCTTAACGAACAGGTACCCGTAGCTTAAAAATTTTCCAGTTTAGGGTTCCGGGACACACTGATTTGTAAAAATCCCTGGTGTTCTCCTTATATGCAGGGGACTCTTCCTGCAGCTAAAACATGCCTGTGACACCCAGAAGATGGTACACAGTTTCAACGAGCAGAGTTAGGAAAAGACACGTCAACTCCACATCTCCCAGTGTTCGGGTTCACCCTTCCAGCCTCTATACTAACAGGCACCCCACTTGGAAAATCACCACCTTTAACCTCCTATTTCGTACAGTTTGCAATTTGTCCGAAGGACGAACAGGAAGAGGGGGAACCAAAGAGAGAATAGCGGGCTTCCCCGGTGGCGCAGTGGTTGAGAGTTCGCCTGCCGATGCAGGGGACACGGGTTCGTGCCCCGATGTAGGAGGATCCCACATGCCGCGGAGCGGCTGAGCCCTTGAGCCATGGCCGCTGAGCCTGCGCGTCCGGAGCCTGTGTTCTGCAACATGAGAGGCCACAACAGTGAGAGGACCGCGTACTGCAAAAAAATAATAATATATAAATAAAAACAAAGAGAGACTAATTCTAAGTGTTTGGCGGGCAGATGTTACTCTAATTTCTACTCAGGAAGAACAATTAACCAATGGCTCAGCCTGCCCCCAGAACCAGAATAGGGCCTGCAGCAATCCTGCGGTTTTGCGGCCAGCTCACAAAAAAGCGAGTTGAAAAATGGAGCTCAGGGGCACTGCAATTCACAGAGCTGCGGGGTTATAAATGGTAACTATCGTCCAAAAATATATTGAGGTTAGGCAACGAAGAGGATTTGAAAGCAAGGCAGAATCGCAGGAAACAGTTTTCATCAGGTAGATGGGAGTCACCTTTAAAGCACATGAAAAGTGGCATAACTTCGACAATGATGCAGTTGGCCAGAAAGGGCGTAGGTGTTTTTTCCTGATTATATTCAGGAAGAAAACGCCTACGCCCTTTCTGGCCAACCAAACAAGCAGGCAATGCAAATCAGCACTACAGAGAGGTCTCACTTCGCATCAGTCAAAAGGGCCATCCTGGAAAAGTGTAAAAACCAGAAATGCAGGACAGGCCATGGAGAAAAGGGAGCCTTGTTACACTGAAGGGCAGGATGTAAATGGCCAACGGCCACTCTGCAGAAGTGTATGGTATTTCCTAAAACATCTAAAAAACAGAGCTGTAGACCATAGGGCACTTCCACTCATGGGCGTATATCTCGGGAACACCAAAAATTGACAGGAAACAGGCCCCCAAAGTTTAGGGCTCTCTGTTTACAAGAACCTTGACTTCGGTACACAGTAAATATCCCAGGAAAGGGAAAAATGGATAAAGAAGTTGTGGTACTTGTGTACAATGGAATATCACTCAGCTACAAGTCAATGTCATAAGGCTCCTAGAAGCATAATGAGCGGATTTAGGTATGATAATTCTAAGTGAAATAAGTCACACAGAAAAAGAAACTGATCATAAGATATCACTTATAGAGGGAATGTAAAAATCGCTACACATGAACTGAATTACAAAAGAGAACAGAGACACATATTTAGAAAACACACTTATGGCTAGTTAAGGGGAAAGGTGAGTTGGGGTGCATCAAAAAAGAGTTTGAAATTAGCACAGATACCGTTCCATAAACCAAATATGTAATAGACAAGACCTACTCATTGCTCTGTGAACTGGACTCAAAACACCCTATTCACCGCAGAAGACTTCATCTGACTAGTAAGAATATTAAAAACTATTTACTCATATCTCTCCATAAGTGAATCAAGTGGGTGTAAAGCGGCATAAACACAGCAGTGAAAATCAGCTAAACCCCATTATAAAAATAAATTACAAAACAAAGCAAAACAAAGACTGTGAAAAGGGAGAAGTTCTTACAGAATTCGTTCAGGGGCCTAGATGCAACCTGGATTGACCACATTTACACCCACAGCTGGATGAGACATAAGGCTGGACACTCTTGGGGCTGAGAGGATTGGTGAGGGTGGGTGAGAAAATGCAGACCCTTTAAAGTAATACTGCGTGGTACCCATTCCATGGGTCCCGAATCTCCAGATTCAAGGGAATCCTCCTACAGTTAAAACATGCATGGGAAACCAGAGGATGGTATTCCTGTGACCGGGAAAGGTTTCTAAAATGCACCTCATTTTTCATCTCCTGGCGCTCGGGTTCGCCATTCCAGCCGCTTCGCTAAAAATCTGCCCACTTGGAGAATCAGCGCCTTTAACCTCCTGTTTCGTACAGTTTGCAATTTGTCCGGAGGATGAACGGGAAGAGGGGGAATCAATGAGAGACTAGCTCTAGGTGTTTGCACAAGCACATGTTACTCTAATTTCCAATTAGGAAGAAGAATTAACCTAAGGCTCAGCCCGACCCCCGCAACAAGAATAGGGCCTGCAGCAATCCTGCGGTTTTGCGGCCAGCTCACAAAAAAGCGACATGAAAAATGGAGCTCAGGGGCACTGCAATTCACAAACCTGCATATTTATAAATGGTAACTATCGTCCAAAACTATATTGAGGTTAGGTAACAAAGAGGATTTCAAAGCAAGGCAGAATTGCAGGAAACACTTTTCAAGAGGTAGATTGGAGTTGCCTTTAAAGCACAGGAAAAGCGGCAGAACTTCAACAATGATGCAGTTGGCCAAAAAGGGCGTAGGCGTTTATTCCTGAATATATTCAGGAAAAAACCCATACGCCCTTTCTGGCCAACCAAACAAGCGGGCAATGCAAATCAGCACTACAAAGAAGTCTCACTTCGCATCGGTCAAAAGGGCCATCCTGAAAAAGTGTAAAATGCAGGACAGGCCATGGAGAAAAGGGAGGCTTGTTACGCTGATGGGCGGGATGTAAATGGCCAAAGGCCACTCGGGAGAAGTGTATGTTGTTTCCTAAAACATCTAGAAAACAGAGCTACACAGCATAGCGCACTTCCACTCGTGGGTGTATATTTTGAGAAAATCAAAAATCGAAATGACACGGGCAGCCGAACATTTAAGGTGTCTCTGTTTACAGGAACCTCGACTTTGGTACACCTTAAATATCCCGGGAAAGAGAAAAATGGATAAAGAAGTTGTGGTACTTATGTACAATGGAATAACACTCAGCCATGAAATCAATGTCATAAGGCTAGTAGCAGCATAATGAGTGGATTTAGGTACAATGATTCTAAGTGAAATATGTCAGACAGAAAGAGAAACTTGTCATAAGATATCACTTATAGGGGGAATGTAAAAATCGCTACACATGAACTGAATTATAAAACAGAACAGAGGGCTTCCCTGGTGGCGCAGTGGTTGAGAGTCCGCCTGCCGATGCAGGTGACGCGGGTTCGTGCCCTGGTCTGGGAAGATCACACATGGATGCTTAAGGGGAAAGGTGAGGTGGGATGATGCATAAAACAAGAGTCTGACATTAGCACACATACCGTTCCATAAACCAAATATGTAATAGACAAGACCTACTTATTCCTCAATGAACTGGAGTCAACGCACCCTATTCATTGCAGAACAATATATCTGACTAGTAAGAATCTTAAAAAGTATTTATTGATACCTCTCTGTAAGTGAGTCAAGTGGGTGTAAAGTGGCATAAACACAGCATTGAATATCAGCTAAACCGCATTATAAAAATAAATTACAAAAAAAAAAAAACCAAGATAGTGAAATTCTTACAAAATTCCTTCAGGGGCTCTGATGCAACCTGGATTCACCACATCTAGACCCAGGATGGATGACACCTAAGGCTGGACACTCGTGGGGCTGAGAGGATTAGTGAGGATGGGTCAGCATATGCAGCCCCCAGAGTAATACTCCCTGGTCTCCATTCCATGGGACTAAAATCTCCACGTGCAGAGGAACCTTCCTACAGCTAAAACATGCATGGGACACCCAGAGGATGGTACAGAATGTGATCGGGAAGAGTCTGGAGAAGGCACCTCATCTCCTCATCTCTTGGTGCTCAGGTTCCCTCCACCAGCCTCTTTACTAAAAATCTCCCCACTTGGGGAATCATCACCTTCAACATCCTTTTTCGAACAGTGTGGAAATTGTCCAGAGGATGAAGGGGAATGGGTGGAACCAATGAGAGATAAGCCCTAGGTGTTTGGACAGGCACATATCACTCTAATTTCTAATCAGGAAGACAAATTGACCAAAACCTCATCTTCATCCCGGAACCAGAATAGGGCTTGAAGAAATCCTGCTGTTTTGTGGCCAGCTCCCAAGAAAGCAAGTTGAATAATGGAGCTCAGGGGCACGGCAATTCACAAAGTGGCAGGGTTGTTAATGATACCTATCGTCGAAAAATGTCTTGAGGTAAATCATCGAAAAGGACTTGAAAGCAAGGCAGAATTGCAGGAAAGGGATTTCAAGAAGTAGATTGGACTCGGCATTGAATCACATGAAAAGCGGCTGAACTTCGCCAATGATGAATTTGGCCAAAAAGGGCATATGCATTTTTCCTGAATATATTCAGGAAAAAAGCATACGCCCTTTTTTTCCCAGCCAAAGAAGCAGACACTTCTAATCAACACCTCAGAGTTATCCATTCACGTGTCAGAAGGGCCATCCTCAAAAAGTGTAAAAACCACATGCAGGGGAGTGCGTGGAGAAAAGTGAGCCCTGTTATGCTGTTGGGGGGAATGTAAATTACAAACGGCTACTCTGGAGAAGTGTATTGTGTTTCCTAAAACATCTAAAAAACAGAGCTACAGAGCATAGGGCACTTCCACTCATGGGCTTATATCTTGGGAAACCCAAAAATCGACAGGACACAGGCACCCCTACGTTTAGCGCTGCTCTGTTTAGAAATGCCTCAACTTGGGTACAACTTACATGTCCTTGGAAGGAAAAAATGGATTAAGAAGATGTGGTACTTATGTACAGTGGAATATTACTCAGCCATTAAATCAATGAAATAAGGCCCATTGCAGCAACTCATGGAGACTTAGGTATGATCATTCTAAGTGACATAAGTCAGACATAAAAAGAGACTTATCATAAGGTATCACTTATAGATGGTATCTAAAAATGGCTACACATGAACTAAATTACAAAACAGAAACAGTCACACATTTAAAAAACACACTTATGGCTGCTAAAGGAGAAAGGTGGGGTGGGGTGATGCATAAACCAGGAGGTTGAAATTAGCATAGATACAGTCCCATAAGCAAAATAGGTAATCGACAGGACCTACTGTATAGCTCAAAGAACTGGACTCAGTACACTGTTGTCACCGGAAAAGAATATATAAGACTGGTAAGAATCTGTAAAAGAATTTATTGATGTGTCTCTTTAAGTGAGTCAAGCGGATAGATGTAGAGCAGCAAGAAACACAGTATTGAAAATCAGCTATACCCCATTATAAAATTAAATAACAAGAACAAAAAAAAACAGTGTGAGAGAGAGAAATTCTTACAAAATTTGTTCAGGGGCTGTGATGCAACCTGGACTGACCACATGTAGACACACAGTTGGATGGGACCTAAGGCTCTACACTCGTGGGTCTGAGAGGCTTGGTGAGGATGGGACAGCAAATGTAGCCCTTTTAGAGTAATACTGCGTGGTACCCATTCCACGGGCCCCATATCTCCTGGTGCAGGGGACCCTTCCTACAGCTAAAATATGCATGGGACATCCAGAGGATGGTACACCGTGTGTTCGGGAAGAGTTTGGAAAAGTCACCTCATCTCCACATCTCCTGGTATTCGGGTTCCCCCCTCCAGCTCCTTTCCTTAGAGTCTCCTCACTTTGAGAAGGCAGCACACTTAACAGCCCGTTTTGCACAGCTTGGAATTTTCCGGGTGAAGAGGGGAATTGGGGTTGGAATGAGACACAAGCCCTAGATGTTTGGACAGGCATATGCCAGTCTAGTTTCCTAATCTGGAAGAAGAATTTCCCTATCCTTCAGGTGCCCGAGTCACCAGAATGGGTCTGTAGAAATCCTGCCCCTTTGTGGCTGCTTCTTCCCTAAACAACAAGTTGAAAACTGGTGCTCAGGGGCACTGCAATTCAGACATGCAGGGTTGTAACTGACACCTCTAATGGAGTCATTTCTTTAGCCAAGTATTCGTAAAGGCCTTGTAAGCAAGGCAGAATTGCAGGAAAGGGATTTCAAGAGGTAGTTTGCACTCACCATTAAAGCATATGCAAAGCTGCTGAACATCGCCAATGATACAGTTGGCCAAAAAGGCCATGTGCGTTATTCCTTAATATATTCAGGAAAAACCCTTACTCCCTTTTTGGCCAACAACACAGGCGGGCAATGCATATCAATACTACAAGGAGGTATCACTTCTCACCAGTCAGAATGGCCAACCTCACCAAGTGTAAAACCTGAAATGCAGGACAGGGTGTGGAGAAAAGGGAACCTGACAAGCTGATGGTGGGAATGTAAATTGCTAACAGCCACTCTGGAGAAGTGATGGTGATTCCTTAAAAATCTAAAAAACAGAGCTTCAGAGCACATGGCGCTTCCACTCCTGGGCCTGTATCTTGGAAAAAACATAAATTGACAGGACCCAGGCACTCCAACCTTTACGCAGCCCTGTTTACAACAGCCTCTACTTGGAAGCTACCTAAAAGTCCTTGGAAGGAAGAATGGATAAAGAAATTATGGTGCATATGTACAATGGAATATTACTCAGCCATGAAATGAATGAAATAAGGCCATTTGCAGCCCCTCGGAAGGACCCAGATACATTCATACTAAGTGTCATAAATCAGACAATGATAAATATCATATGGTATTACTTATCGGGTGGAATCTAAAAATTGATACACAGGTACTATCTGGGCTTCCCTGGTGGCGCAGTGGTTGAGAGTCCGCCTGCCGACGCAGGGGACGCAGGTTCATGCCCTGGTCCGGGAAGATCCCACATGCCGCGGAGCGGCTGGGCCCGTGAGCCATGGCCACTGGGCCTGCGCGTCCGGAGCCTGTGCTCCGCAACGGGAGAGGCCACAACAGTGAGAGGCCCGCGTACTGCAAAAAAAAAAAAAAAAAAAAAAGGTACTATCTTACAACACAGAAATAGAGTTCCAGACTTAGAACACAAACTTATGGTTACCAAACTGGAAAGGTGTGTTGGAGGCATAAATCATGAGGTTGGAGTTGGTATATACAGATTTACAGAGGGAAAACTTGTAATCAACATGGACCTGCTGCAGAGCACTTGGAACTCTTCTCAACACCCTGTAGTAACCTCAATGGGAAAATAATTCTAAAAAGAATATATAGTTATCTCTGTATAAATGAATCATGTTGGTGTATAGCAAAAATGAACACAACATGGTGAATCAACTATATTCCATTATAAATTTAAAATTAAATTATAGAAAAGAAAAATGATCACTAAATTCGTTTAGTCATGGTGAACGTGCTGGTGTCACATCCCTGGACACAGATCCCATTTGGTCCCAAGCCTGGACTGTTGTGAGCCTGAGGACCCTGGGAGGATATGCCAGCTACTTCGCCCCCCTTAAACATGTAGTACCTGGTCCCCTGTGCATGGGATCACAATCTCCAGATCTAAGCGTGCCCTTATACTACGAATTCAATCCTCTGACACCCAAAGGATGGTGGACTCTCTGGGCTGGATGACATTTGGAAAATCACCTTGTCTCAACATCCTGGTGTTTGGGTTCCGACCTCCAGGCTCCTTCATTAGGGTCATCCCACTCTGCAAGACAGCACCCTCAACAGGTAATTTTGCAGGGGGTTGTATTTGTTCGGGGGATGAAGGGTAAGGGGGAAGAAGGAATGGGACAGAAGCCCTTACATGTTTGGTCAGGCACATTCCACTCTAATTTAAAACCCAGGAACAGGACTTTCCCTACATGTAAGGTTGTGTCAGTAACCAGAGAGGGACAGTAGAAATCCTGCCACCTTCTGTTTCCCATAACAACAACTCTAAAACTGGACCTTATAGGCACTTCACATTCACAATGCCTGGGGAGCTGTAAATGACAACAGCCCTCAAGAAATACCTTGGGGTAGGTAATCGAAATAGACTTCAAAACAAGGCAAACTTTCAATAATCCTTTTTCAAGGGGTAAATTTTACTCACACTGTTCAAGAAAAAAAAAGCACATATGAAGATGCTCACCATTGCTTTATGTTAGACAAATGCAACTCAGATGTACAAAGAAGTATCACCTGGAACCACTCAGAATAGCCATCATCACAATGTCTATAGCACAAAATGCTTCAGATGGTGTGGAAAAAAGAGAAACCTACTACTTCTTATTATTTTTTTAAATCTGCGTTGGGTCTTCGTTGCTGCGTGCGGCTTTTCTATAGTTGCAGCAAGCGGGGGCTACTCATCGTTGTGGTACGCAGCCTTCTCTTTGCGGTGGCTTCTCTTATTGTGGAGCACAGACTCTAGGCACACAGGCTTCAGTAGTTGTGGCTCGTGGGCACTAGAGCGCAAACTCAGTAGTTGTGGCACACGGGCTTAGTTGCTCTGCGGCGTGTGGGATCTTCCCGGGCCAGGGCTCAAACCTGTGTCCCCTGCACTGGCAGGTGGATTCTTAACCACTGTGCCACCAATATTATGCTATTGGTGGCAATGCCAATTGGTAACAGCCACTATGGAGCAGAGAATGGAGGTTACCAGAGTAAGGGGAGGCGGGAGGGATAAATTGGAAATTGGGATTGACATATACACACCACTATATATAAAACAGATAACAAATAAGGGCCTACTGTATAGCACAGGGAACTTTAGTCAATACTCTGTAATGACCTGTATGGGAAAGGAATCCAAAAAGGATTGGATATATGTATAACTGATTCACTCTGCTGTGCAGCAGAAAGTAACACAACATCGTAAATCAACTATACTCCAAAAAAATTGAAATTGAAATGAAATGAAATAAAATAAAATAAAATAGAGCTACCAGATAATCCAGCAAGTTCACTCCTGTGCACATATCTGGAGGAAAGCATAAATCAAAAAGACACATCTTCCCCAATGTTCACTGCAACACTATTTACAATAGCGAAGACATGGAAGCAACCAAAATGTCCATCAACATATGAATATAGGTAAAGAATATATGGTACATACATATAATGGAACATGACTCAGCCATAAAATAGAAGAAAATAATGCCAATTGCAGTAACATGGATGGACCTAGAGATGACTGTACTAAGTGAAGTAAGTCAGACACAGTAAGATAAATATTGTATGATATCACTTCTAGGTGGAACCTAAAAATTGATACAAATGAACTAATTTACAAAACAGAGGCTGAGTCACAGACTTGGAAAACAAACTTATGGTTACCAAAGGGGAAAGGTGGGGGGTAGGGATAAATCAGGAACTTGGGGTAAACATACGAATACTACTCTATATAACATAGATAAGCAACAAGGACCTACTGTATAGCACAGGGAACTCTACTCAATATTCTGGGAATACCTTTATCAGAAAAGAATCTGAAAAAGAATGAATATATGCATATATGTAACTGAATCACTTGCTGTGCAGCTGAAACGAACACAACATTGTAAATCAACTATACTCCAAGAAAATTTAAATTACAAAATAAAGAAAATCACCTATATTTCAAAAGAAGAAAAGAATTTCTCCATATTTTTATGGCTTGATAGCTTACTTTTTTAGTGCTCAATATTATCCCATTCCCAGAATATATTAATACTATATCATTTAATTCACCTATTGGAGAACACCTTAGTTTCATTCACATTAGTTTCATTCACATTTTGGCAATATTGAACTAGGTGCTATAAATATCCATATGCACGTTTTCACCTGGACGTATGTTTTAAACTACTTTCAGTAAATATCCATGAGAACACTTGCTGGATTGTACAGTAAGGGAATGTTCAATATTATAGCAAGTGTCAATCAGACAACCAAAGTAGCTGTATTATTTTTCATTTCCACCAATAACAAATGACATTTCCTATTGTTCCACATCCCCTACAGAATTTGTTCTTGTCATTGTTCACATTTTAGCCATTCTAAGCGTTACATAGTGGTATGTAATTGTATTTTTAATTTGCTTTTCCATGGCAGCATGTAATCTGGATTATTCTTCTGTATACTTATATGCATACTGTCTATTTTCTTTGGTGAGGTATCCATAAAATATATTGGTCCACATTTTATTTAGGCTGCTTTCATTTTTTTCTACCCAATCTGTATTTGTTTTATTTATTTTCGTGCCTTGTTGCATTAGCAAGGACTTGGAATAAAATATGGAAAAGGAGTCATGAAAGGGGACATCCTTGCTTTTACCTGAACTTAGTGGAAAAGCTTCATGTTTTTGACCATTAATCATGATGTAAGATAAACGTTTCCTGTAGATCTTTGTTATCAACTTGAGAACGCTCCAGTCTATTTCTTTAACTGAGAGTTTTTATGAAGAATGGGTGTTAGATTTTTTTCAAAGGTCTTCTGAATCTATTGATATGCTAATGATTGTCTTTAGGGTGTTGATATGATGGATATAATTATTTGATTTTAGAATGTTGAACCAGCCTTGCATACCTGGGATTATTCCCTCTCATTCATGATATAAAATTCTTTCAAAATATTGTTGGATTCAATTAGTTAATATTTTGTTGAGGATTTTTGCATTGATGTTCCTGAGAGATATTGGTGTTTTCTTTACTATTCATATGTTCCTCTAAGTTTGGATGTGTGGTTTTAGTGTCAGACATTCATTTGGGGAGATTCTCAGTCATTTAAAAAATATATTTTCTGGGCTTCCCTGGTGGCGCAGTGGTTGAGAGTCCGCCTGCCGATGTAGGGGACACAGGTTTGTGCCCCGGTCCGGGAAGATCCCACATGCCGCGGAGCGGCTGGGCCCATGAGCCATGGCCGCTGAGCCTGCGTGTCCGGAGCCTGTGCTCTGCAACAGGAGAGGCCACAACAGTGAGAGGCCCGCATACTGCAAAAAAAAAAAAAAATTTCTGTTCTTTGTTATCTTTATTCTCCTCCTGCTATACCCATTACATATAGGTCACAGCATTTTTCATTGTTCCACAATTATTGATTACTCTGTTCTGTTGATTTCTTTCCTGTCCATTTTCTCTTTTCTTTTGAGATTTAAAGGATTCTCTTGATATGTCTTCAAGCTCACAGATATTTCTCCTCAGCCAGCTCTTTGACTGCTAAAACAAAATACGAGAGACTTGGTATTTTATAAACAACAGAATATTTTTGTTTTCTCATAATTGCTGAGACTGAAAAGTTCAAGAACAAGTTACCAGGGGCTTCCCTGGTGGCGCAGTGGTTAAGATTCCGCCTACCAATGCAGGGGACACGGGTTCGAGCCCTGGTCCGGGAAGATCCCTCATGCCATGGAACAACTAAGCCCATGCACCACAAATACTGAGCCTGTGCTCTAGAGCCCACAGGCCACAACTACTGAGCCCGTGTGCCACAACTACTGAAACCCACACGCCTAGAGCCCATGCTCCGCAACAAGAGAAGTCACCCAATGAGAAGCCTGCGCACCGCAACAAAGACCCAATGCAGCCAAAAAATTAATTAATTAATTAATTTTAAAAAAAAGAACAAGTTGCCAGCTGACTTAGTGTCTGGTGAGGGACAAATTTCTGGTTCATAATGTGGGTCTTCTGGCTCGACAATGAAATCATGTAATGGGCATAAGATCTTCTGTGTGTTACATTTATTAGGTCACTAATCCCATGTTTGAGGTCTCTGGCCTCATGCCCTAATCACCTCCCAAAAGCCCCACCTCCTAATACCATCAACATGGGAGCTGGGTTTCAAAATTTTAAAATTAGAGGTACAAAATGTTTACACCATGACAGGGACCACAGAGTTAATTGATTTTTCCTTTCATGTTAAAGGTTTGCACATTTATATTTATTATATAATCCCCAAACCCTTGGTTTTTTTTAAGATTCTTTTCCCATATAGGCCAGTACAGACCATTGAGTAGAGTTCCCTGTGCTATAAAGCAGGTCCTTATCAATACTTATCTATTTTATAGTAGTGTGTATATGTCAGTCCCACTATCCCAATTTATCCCTTCCTCACTTACCCCATGGTAACGATAAGTTTGTTTTCTATATCCATAACTCTATTTCTGTTGTGTAAATAAGTTCATTTGTACCTTTTTTTTTAGATTCCTCATATAAGCAATATCATATGGTATCTGTCTCTCTGTGTCTGACTTGCTTCACTCAGTTTAACAATCTCTAGGTCCGTCCATCTTGCTACAAAACCCTTAATTGTTCAGGATAACTCAATTTTTTCCAGTGTCATCAGCAATTCTTTCTGGCAGACATGTGATAACACTTTTTAAACAGGGATATTGAGACTAAGCCTCCTGACTTGCAAACAAACAAAACATCGTTCATATAGTGAAAACTTTGCACATCAAAGGATGAAAGCACTTGGTCTAAATCCCTTTGCACCCACTGCTGACAGAGGGCAGAGGAGTTTGACTCACTAATCTTCCTTACATGCACTTCTTCCTAATGGGGTATTCCATCTAAAACTTATAAGAAGCGGGAATGCATCATGGAACACACCAAACTCTACTACAGATTCTGAGGCAGCAAAAAAAACCCCACAAAAACATGATGAATCCATCCAAAGGGTTCTGTCCACATTGTTATAGTAGTTTCCTTCGCACTGGGAACGCTTTTCAAACCCTATCACTTGAACCTATTTTTTTTTAACAAAAATAATGTTAATCTGCAGTCACACGCTCCAGTAGTATTACACTATCCGTTGTGCAAGGATGTAGGGATTTGAGGAGCTATGGGAGGCTATCATGAGAGGTTGCCTAGAGTAATTAGGACATTTCATTTAATGTTGGCTCTTCTCCTTAGATGTCTGCTGCCCTCTTCTTTCTGTAGCTACTAGCATTGAGAAAGTGACCAAGATAAGGCCCTTCTCTTTTACTGTCCATGAATGCAGCTGTGATTAACCCCACAGACCTTGGTGCTTCCAGAATCCCCTGAACCTACTGACCCTCCATGCATGGCATCACACAGATAAGGATGGTGACGTGTATACTTGTATAAAGCATGCTATAAAATTTTTGACTTTGGCTTCCCTGGTGGCACAGTGGTTGACAGTCCGCCTGCCAATGCAGGGGACATGGGTTCGTGCCCTGGTCCAGGAAGATCCCACATGCCGCACAGCGGCTAGGCCCGTGAGCCATGGCCGCTGAGCCTGCGTGTCCGGAGCCTGTGTTCTGCAACGGGAGAGGCCACAACAGTGAGAGGCCCGCGTACCGGAAAAAAAAAAAGAATTTCGACTCTTCCCTTCCTCATAATTCCAAAGAATAGATTTCTTTGGATTTCTGCTTAATGCTGCTGGTGTTGGTACATAACGTGAGGGAGGTATCAGGGCACACCAAAAGAGAGGGTAACTGCACAGAAAATACAAGCAGGTACGTTTCTGTGTAGTTTCAAGCAGCTTATTTGCTATATCAACCATGGTGACATGTTGACCCTTCCTCTTTCTACTAGTAGTACAACAAACAAACATAAAGGATATTTAGGCTGCTTGTTTTATCCCCACCTCTCACAATTGATCTGCATTCACATATCGGACAATGAAGGGCCCTTACTACCATCTTAACCAATACTGGAGAACTAGAGAATGTCCAGATTTTTCCAAGGATTACTTTCATATTCCCCTATCAGGCCTATGAAGGAATCTTAGCTACTGTGTTTAATGAAGTCATATCTCTGATGGCATCCCATCATCACCAAAACTGGAAAGAAATTTGAAGGGTCTTAGATTTTACCATATTTGAAATTCCAGTATTTTAGCCTGACACGTTTTTGGATTTTAGAAAAAAATATTTTAAATGAGACAAAAAATCATTTTTATGACACAAAAAGACAGCAGTAGTTTTATATTATCTGTTCCACTTGCACACAAAAGTCTCATGGGGTTATGTAAAGCAGTCCTGTTGGGTGCTGTGCATGGTGCAAGCATGGATTAAAGCTTAGGAATCTTAAGCTTCAGTCACCTGAAACTTTTAAATTAGGATGCAAGCAATCCTGTCCAACATTTGGGCAGAGAAAGACACTGTCTTTATTTTATTTGTCAGGTAATTAATCTGTCTTTTGCCCCAATGAGAGAAACTGGCATCTTCCATCAATGTGTTGTACAAAAATCTTTGAACAGAGAGTGCAAGCAGAGGCTGATACAGGATGTGGAAAAAAAATGAGAGACCCTTGTGGTATTTTCTCCTAACTTATTTCAATCTCCCATTTAAAATGTGAGAATAATCAATCTTCTGAGGAAAAAGGCCCAAGGAAGGTTTTTGCTTTTGTGGAATAATGGGATTGTTAAAGATTTCAGGAGGCAAGAAGAATTAGTGGGAATGATCATGAGACATCAGAGAAAAGTCAGATCCATGGATGAAGTGATATTTACCTCTGTGAATCAATGAGAAGTAGGAGCAAATGAAAAGAAAGCTGAATACAACATTTTCTGAATGAATGTAACCTTTCAGCTGTCATAGAAAAATTAATACTCACTATGATACAACATATTTAGTTTAGAAAGTTAAATTTAAAGCTTAATAATTAGATTTATTGAAGAAACAAAAACATTTTTGTGGTTTATAATAAATAATGTGTTCTGCTACAGATAAGAAGACTACATAAGTAAATAGAAATAAGACTAAATAAAGAGGAAAATAACAAATTAGATGTTATGAACATTAAAAACTGACACTCATCTAAAGAAAGAGAAGGACAGAAAGAGAGAAGAACTCATATCAAGCATATATAAAAAACTCATAAATAAGAAGTCTTCAGATGTTAAAAAAAAAAGAAGTCTTCAATAAGAAGATAATGTAATAGCAAAAATGGGGAAAATATACCAAAAGATATTTCAAAAAAGAGAGTACAGAATGTTAAGTAAACATGTCAAAAGATGCTTTGCTTCTTAGTAGTCAATTAAATGCAAAAAAGTGATACCTGGAATTATCACTCACCAACCAGAAAGTTCAAATGAAAATGACAGGTATTATCAAGTTTGACAAGAATGTGTATAATCCTTGAATCTCATTCACTGCTGATGAGGATGAAAAATCATACAAATGTTTTGAAAATAGTTAGAAATATCTAAAAAGATAAACACATGAAAGCTATGACTCGAAAATTTTACTACTGCATGTATACTGATTTATACACACCCCACCAAAGCTCAAGTTCTAGAATTTATATACCAGTGCTATTCTCAATAGACACAAACTGAAAATCACTCATATTGTAATACACATTGGAATAAATTAATTAATAGTTAAATATTTACACTATGGAATCCTATGCAACAGTGGCAATGCATGATCACAACAACAGGCAACCATATAGGCATATTCACAAACAACATAAAATAAAAAAGCCCAATCCAAAAGTGATTTTACTATGCCATTACATTTATACAAAATATAAAATACAGGTAAAGTGATCTTTTTGTTATTTACCAGAACAATATTAAACCTTAAGGGGAGCCACTAGAATGGGACCAGGGGGCTTCTGAGTATCTGGCAATTTTCTGTGTCTTTATCTATAAGCTCTGTATGGAGTGTATTCAGATTCTGAATTTTCTGAAATTTGTCATTTCCTTACAAACCATGCATGTTTTTAGTTTTTTATACATAACAAAAAGTAAAAAAGATAGACTAGGGAAGGTAATTATAGTAGCACTTTAATATCCATGCTTTTCAAGGTGGAAGTGAAAGGTATTAAATACTTGACATTGTGATTAGTTCTTAAAAGGTGAAAATTTGAGATTAATAAATAAGACATACTTCTTCATATATAATCCTCAAAGAGGAGGAGTAGAAAGGAGAATTTTTTTTAATTTAATACAGAATCGTTAAGATAGAAAATAATGAAAACAGACTAGGTTTAAAAAAGAGCACACTGGACTTCCCTGGTGGCACAGTGGGTAAGAATTTGCCTGCCAATGCAGGGGACAGGGGTTCAATCCCTGGTCTGGGAAGATCCCACATTCCACAGAGCAACTAAGCACGTGTACCACAACTACTGAGCCTGCGCTCTACAGCCTGCAAGCAACAACTATTGAGCCTGCATGACACAACTACTGAAGGCCATGCACCTAGAGCCCATACTCCACAACAAGAGAAATGAAAGCAAGGAGAAGCCCGTGCACCACAACGATGAGTAACCCCTGCTTGACACAACTAGAGAAAACCTGTGCAGCAACAAAGACCCAACACAACCAAAAACAAATAAAATTAAATCTTTTGACTTCTGAGATGACTCACTCACGTGGCTGTAGGTAAGAGGTCTCAGTTCCTTGCCACATGGATCTCTCCTTAGGGCTGCTTGAGTGTCCTCATGACACGGCAGCTGGCTTACCCCAGGATGAGTGATCTAGGAGAAACCAAAGCAGAAGCTGCAATGACTTTTATACCTTTGGAAGCTGCACTTTGTCATTTCTGCAATGTCTTATTAGTTAAACAGTCAGCCCTTTTCAAATGTGAGGAGCCACATAGGTGCATGCAGACTGGGAGATAATTAGGGGATGATTAGGGCCATCTTAGAGGCTGGCTACCAAACTGGCTGACTCGCCAAAGACTGACTTTTGTTTTCTTCACTTCTGGAGACAAAATGGTCAATGAATCCCATTGGTGCTCTTTGAAATGTAGCAAAGCTACCTCTTGCTCTCATCCCCAGCCATGTGGCTGATAGGGTCTTGGTGCTCCGGCCGGGTGTCAAGCCTGTGCCTCTGAGGTGGGAGAGCTGAGTTCAGGACATTGGTCTACCAGAGACCTCCGGAACCTTGTAATATCAAACGGCAAAAGCTATCCCATAGATATATGTCTCAACACTAAGACCGAGCTCCACTCAAAGACAAGCAAGATCCAGTGCTGGACACCGCATGCCAAACAACTAGCAAGACAGGAATGCAGGCCCGCCCATTAGCAGAGAGGCTGCATAAAATCATAATAAGGTCACACACATCCCAAAACACACCACCGGATGTGGACCTGTGCAACAGAAAGACAAGATCCAGACACACCCACCAGAACACAGGCACCAGTGCCCTCCACCAGAAAGCCTACACAACCCACTGAACCAACCTTAGCCACTGGGGGCAGACAGCAAAAACAATGGGAACTATGAATCTGCAGCCTGTGAAAAGGAGAACCCAAACACAGTCCCGAAAGCCAAATAAGACAGAGAAACACACAACAGATGAAGGAGCAAGGTAAGATCCCACCAGAACAAACAAATGTAGAGGAAATAGGCAGTCTACCTGAAAAAGAATTCAGAGTAATGATAGCAAATATGATCCCAAATCCTGGAACTGGAATGGAGAATATACAAGAAACATTTAACAAGGACCTAGAAGAACTAAAGAGCAAACAAACAATGATGAGTAACACAATAAATGTAACTAAAAATTCTCTAGAAGGAAACAATAGCAGAATAACTGAGGCAGAAGAATGGATGAATGACCTGGAAGATAAAATAGTGGAAATAACTACTGCAGAGCAGAATAAAAAAAAAAGAATGAAAAGAATTGAGGACAATCTGAGACACCTCTGGGACAACATTAACCACACCAACATTCGAATATAGGGGTCCCAGAAGTAGAAGAGAAAAAGAAAGAGACTGAGAAGATATTTGAAGAGATTATAATTGAAAACTTCCCTAATATGGGAAAGGAAATTGTTAATCAAGTCCAGGAAGCACAGAATCCCATACAAGATAAACCCAAGGAGAAACACGCCAAAACATATATTAATCAAACTATCAAAAATTAAATACAAAGAAAAAATATTAAAAGCAGCAAGGGACAAATAACACACAAGGGAATTGCCATGAGGTTTCAGCTGACCTTTCAGCAGAAACTCTGCAAGGCAGAAGGGACTGGCAGGACATATTTAAAGTGATGAAAGGGAAAAAGCTACAACCAAGATTAATCGACCCAGCAAGGATCTCATTCAGATTCAACAGAGAAGTTAAAACCTTTACAGACAAGCAAAAGCTAAGAGAATTCAGCACCACCAAACCAGCTTTACAACAAATGCTAAAGGAACTTCTCTAGGCAGGAAACACAAGAGAAGGAAAAGACCTACAATAACAAACCCAAAACAATTAAGAAAATGGTAATAAGAACATACATATCAATAATTAGCTTAAATGTAAATGGAGTAAATGCTCCAACCAAAAGACATAGACTGGCTGGATAGATCCGAAAACACAACTGGTATATATGGGGTCTATAAGAGACCCACTTCAGACCTAGGGACACATACAGACTGAAAGTGAGGGGATGGAATAAGATACTCCATGCAAACGGAAATCAAAAGAAAGCTAGATTAGCATTCTCATATCAGACAAAAAAGACTTTAAAATAAAGACTACTGCAGGAGACAAAGAAGGTCACTACATAATGATCAAGGGATCAACGCAAGAAGAAGATATGCACCAACATAGAAGCACCTCAATACATAAGGCAGATGCTTACAGCCATAAAAGGGAAAATCAACAGTAACAGAATCATAGATGGGGACTTTAGCACCTCTCTTTCACCAGTTAGCAGATCATCCGAAATGAAAATAAATAAGGAAACACAAGCTTTAAATGATACATTAAACAAGATGGACTTAATTGATATTTATAGGACATTCCATCCAAAAACAACACAATACACTTTTTCTCAAGTGCCCGTGGAACATTCTCCAGGATAGATCATATCTTGGGTCACAAATCAAGCCTTTGTAAATTTAAGAAAATTGAAATCATATCAAGTATCTTTTCCAACCACAATGCTATCAGACTAGATATCGATTACAGGAAAAAATCTGTAAAAAAAATACAAACACATGGATGCTAAACAATACACTACTTAATAACCAAGAGATCAATGAAGAAATCAAAGAAGAAATTAAAGAATACCTAGAAACAACTGACAATGAAAACATGACGAACCAATACCTATGGGATGCAGCAAAAGCAGTTCTAAGAGCGAAGGTTATAGAAATACAATCCTACCTCAAGATACAAGAAACATCTCAAATAAACAATCTGAACTTACACCTAAAGCAATTAGAGAAAGAAAAAAAAACCCAAAGTCAGCAGAGGAAAGAAATCATAAAGATCAGATCAGAAATAAATGAAAAAGAAATGAAGGAAACAACAGCAAAGATGAAAAAAAACAAAAAGCTGGTTCTTTGAGAAGATAAACAAAATTGATAAACCATTAGCCAGACTCATAAAGAAAAAAAGGCAGAAGACTCAAATCAATAGAATTAGAAATGAAAAAGGAGCAGTAACAACTGACACTGCAGAAATACAAAGGATCATGAGAGATTACTGCAAGCAACTCTATGCCAATAAAATGGACAACCTGGAAGAAATGGACAAATTCTTAGAAAAGCACAACCTTCCAAGACTGAACCAGGAAGAAATAGAAACTATAAACAGACCAATCACAAGCACTGAAATTGAGACTGTGATTTAAAATCTTCCAATAAACAAAAGCCCAGGACCAGATGGCTTCACAGGCAAATTCTATCAAACATTTAGAGAAGAGCTAACACCTATCCTTCTCAAACTCTTACAAAATATAGCAGAGGGAAGAACTCTCCCAAACTTATTCTATGAGACCACCATCTCCCTGATACCAAAACCAGACAAAGATGTCACAAAGAAAGAAAACTACAGGCCAATATCACTGATGAACATAGATGCAAAAATCTTCAACAAAATACTAGCAAACAGAATCCAACAGCACATTAAAAGGATCATACACCATGATCAAGTGGGGTTTATCTCAGGGATGCAAGGTTTCTTCAATACATGCAAATCAATGTGATACACCATATTAAAAAACTGAAGGATAAAAACCATATGATCATCTCAATAGATGCAGAAAATTCTTTCAACAATATTAAACACCCATTTATGACAAAAACCCTCCAGGAAGTAGGCGCAGAGGGAACTTTCCTCAACATAATAACGGCCATATATGACAAACCCAGAGCCAACATCGCTCTCAATGGTGAAAAAGTGAAAACATTTCCACCAAGATCAGGAACAATACAAGGTTGTCCACTCTCACCACTATTATTCAACACACTTTTGGAAGTTTTAGCTACAGCAATCAGAGAAGAAAAAGAAATAAAAGGAATCCAAATCGGAAAACAAGAAGTTAAGCTGTCACTGTTTGCAGATGACATGATACAATACATAGAGAATCCTAAAGATGCTACCAAAAACCTACCAGAGTTAATCAATGAATTTGGTAAGGTTGCAGGATACAAAATTAATGTACAGGTATCTCTTTCATTCCTATATACTAAAGATGAAAAATCTGAAACAGAAATTAGGGAAACACTCCCATTTACCACTGCAACAAAAAGAATAAAATACCTAGGAATAAACCTACCTAAGGAGACAAAAGACATTTACTCAGAAAATTATAAGACACTGATGAAAGAAATCAAAGATGACACAAACAGATAGAGAGATATACCATGTTCTTGGGTTGGAAGAATCAACATTGTGAAAATGACTATATAACCCCAAGCAATCTACAGATTCAATGCAATCCCTATCAAACTACCAATGGCATTTTTCAGAGAACTAGAACAAAAAATTTCACAATTTGTATGGAAACAAAAAAACCCAAACAGCCAAAGCAATCTTGAGAAGAAAAACAGAGCTGGAGGAATCAGGCTCCCTGACTCAGACTATACTACAAAGCTACAGTAATCAAAACAGTATGGTACTGGCACAAAAAACAGAAATATAGATTGATGGAACAGGAGAGAAAGCCCAGAGATAAACCCATACACATATGGTCACCTTATTTTTTAATAAAGGAGGCAAGAATATACAATGGAGAAATCACAGCCTCTTCAATAAGTGGTGCTGGGAAAACTGGACAGCTACAGGTAAAAGAATGAAATTAGAAGACTCCCTAACACCATACACAAAAATAAACTCAAAATGGATTAAAGACCTAAATGTAAGGCCAGACACTGTAAAACTCTTAGAGGAAAACATAGGCAGAACACTCTATGACATCAATCACAGCAAGATCCTTTTTGACCCACCTCCTAGAAAATGGAAATAAAAAGAAAAATAAACAAATGGGACCTAATGCAACTTAAAAGCTTTTACACAGCAAAGGAAAATGTAAACAAGACGAAAAGACAAGCCCCAGAATGGGAGGACATATTTGCCAACGAAGCAACTGACAAAGGATTAATCTCCAAACTTTACAAGCAGCCCAAGCAGCTCAATATCAAAAAAAAAAAAACAACCCAATCCATAAATGGACAGAAGACCTAAAGAGACATTTCTCCAAAGAAGATATACAGATTGCCAACAAACACATGAAAGAATTCTCAACATCACTGATCATTACAGAAATGCAAATCAAAATTACAATGAGGTATCACCACACACAGGTAAGAATGGCCATCATCAAAAAAATCTACAAACAGTAAATTCTGCAGAGGTGTGGAGAAAAGGGAACCCTCTGGAACGGTTGGTGGGAATATACATTGATACAGCCACTATGGAGAACAGTATGGAGGTTCCTTAAAAAACTAAAAATAGAACTACCATAAGACACGGCAATCCCACTACTGGGCATATACCTGGAGAAAACCATAATTCAAAAAGAGTCATATTCCACAATGTTCATTGCAGCTCTATTTGCAATAGCCAGGACATGGAAGCAACCTAAGTGTCCATCAACAGACGAATGGATAAAAGAGGAAGTTGCACATCTTCAATATACAATGGAATATTACTCAGCCATAAAAAGAAATGAAATTGAGTTATTTGTAGTGAGGTGGATGGACCTAGAGTCTGTCATACAGAGTGAAGTAAGTCAGAGAGAGAAAAACAAATACTGTATGATAACACATATATAAGGAATCTAAAAAAAAGAAAAACAATGGTTGGGAAGAACCTAGGAGCAGGACAGGAATAAAGATGCAGACAGAGAGAATGGACTTGAGGACATGCAGAGGGGGAAGGGTAAGCTGGGATGAAGTGAGAGAGTGGCATGGACTTATATATACTACCAAATGTAAAATAGTTAGCTAGTAGGAAACAGCTGCATAGCACAGGGAGATCAGTTCAGAGCTTTGTGATCACTTAGGGGGTGGCAGGGAGACGCAAGAGGGAGGAGATATGGGGATATATGTATATGTATAGCTGATTCACTTTGTTATAAAGCAGAAACTAACACACCATTGTAAAGCAGTTATAGTCCAATAAAGATGTTAAAAATAAATAAATAAATAATTTATGCCCCCCCCAAATTAAAGCTTTTTTAAAAATAAATAAATAAAAGAGCACTCACTAACATGGTAACTCTAAACCTAAGTATTTTCAGTACTATAGTAAATGTAAATGGATTAATATCTCCTATTAAAGTGTAAGTTTTTATATTATGTGCAACTAAATTTTTTCCACAATATACACATAAAATAAAAGAATTACATTAGAAAGGAGAATACATTCCATGTATTGAAAAACAATAAAACAATATGCATGTTATATGCATCTTAGATAAAGTAGTCTTTAAGTTCAGAACAATTTGTCATTATTGTAATTAGTATTATTATTCCAATTTCTTAAAAATATTTCAATACTTTTTCTATTTGAAATAATATTTTAATATTTTTTTCTTTGCTCTTTTGTGGTCTAATACATGGTAAGTATTTAGGTGCTAACATAACCTAAAAATATATGTTGTTTTTTTTTTTTTACAGCCGAACAAAACTGAATCAAGAAGAAATAGATAACTTGAAAAGACTGATCACTAAAAGCAAAATAGAATCTGTCATTTAAAAAAACTCCCTACCAACAAAAGTCCAGGATCAGATGGTTTCACAGGCAAATTCTACCAAATATACAAAGCAGAACTTACACTGATTCTTCTCAAACTCTTCGAAAAGACTGAAGAGTAAGGAATACTTCCAAAGACATTCTATGAAGCCACCATCACCCTGATATCAAAACCAGATGCTGTAGGGGGGACTTCCCTGGTGGCACAGTGGTTAAGAATCCATCTGCCAATTCAGGGGACATAGGTTCGAGCCCTGGTCCGGGAAGATCCCACATGCCACGGAGCAACTAAGCCTGTGTGCCACAACTACTGAGCCTGCGCTCTACAGCCCACGAACCACAACTACTGAAGCATGGGCACCTAGAGCCCATGCTCTGCAACAATAGAAGCCACCGCAATGAACAGCCTGCACACCACAACGAAGAGTAACCCCCACTCACCACAACAAGAAAGAGCCCGTGCACAGCAACGAAGACCCAATGCATCCAAAAATAAAGAAGGAAATAAATTTACTAAAAAAAAAAAAAACAAAAAAAAAAAACAGAAGGGGACTTTTCTGGTGGTCCTGTAGTTAAGATTTCGCCTTCCAGGGCAGGGGGTGTGGAGCTGGTCGTGGAGCTAAGATCCCACATGCCTCACAAACAAGAAACCAAAACATAAAACAGAAGCAATATTGTAACAAATTCAATGAAGACTTAAAACACACACACACACACACACAGAGAAAGACACTACCAGAAAAGAAAATTGCAGGCCAATATCTTTGATAAATATAGATGCAAAAATTCTCAACTGAATATTAGAAAACCGAATCTGACAACACATAAGAGGATCATACACCATGACGAAATTTGATTCACCCCAGTGTCACAAAGTTGTTTCAACATATGTAAATCAATCAACATGATACACCCCATCAACAAAGGAAAAACACAAAACAAATGATCATCTCAATAGATGCTGAAAAAGCCTTTGAAAAACTTCAACATCCATTCATGATAAAAACGCTTACCAAAGTGGGTATAGAGGAAACATATCTCAACATAATAAAAGCTATTTATGAAAAACCCACAGTCAATATAATACTCAATGTTCACAAGCTGAAAGCCTTCCCGCTAAAATCTGGAACAAGACAAGGATGCCCACTCTCACCTCTTCTCTTCAACATAGTATTGGAAGTCCTAGCCACAACAATCAGACAAGAAAAAGAAATAAAATCTAACCAAATTGAAAAGAGGTAAAGTTGTCATTATATGCAGATAACATGATAATATATATAAAGGAAACCCTAAAAATTCCACAGAAGAACTACTAGAACTGATAAACAAGTTCAACAAAGTAGCAGGATACAAGATTAACATACATAAATTGGTTGTATTTCTTTTTTTTTCTTTTTTTAATTTATTTTGGCTGTATTAGGTCTTCATTGCTGTGCACGGGCTTTCTCTAGTTGTGGCCAGTGGGGGTTAGCCTTCGTTGTGGTGCGCAGGGTTCTCATTGCAGTGGCTTCTCTTGTTGCGGAGCACAGGCTCTAGGCATGCGGGCTTAAGTAGTTGTGGCACACGGGCTCAGTAGTTCTGGCTCACGGGCTCTAGACTGCAGGCTAAGTAGTTGTGGAGCACAGGTTTAGTTGCTCCACGGCATGTGAGATCTTCCTGCACCAGGGCTCAAACCCATGTCCCCTGTATTGGCAGGCGAATTCTCAACCATGGAGCCACCAGGGAAGTCCCTGGTTGCATTTCTTTACACTAACGATGAAATATCAGAAAGGGAATGTAAACAAGCAATACTTTTTAAAATGGCATCAAAAAAATAAAATACTTATGAATAAACCTCACCAAGGAGGTGAAAGACTTATATGCTGAGAACTACAAAACATTAGTAAAGGAAACTGAAGATGATCCAAAGAAATGCAAAGACATCCCATGCTCTTGGACGGGAAGAAGTAATAGTGTTAAAATGGCTATACTACCCAAAGCAATCTACAGATTTAATGTGATTCCTATCAAATTGCCCATGACACTTTCCCCAGAACTAGAACAAATAATCCTAAAATGTATCTGGAACCATAAGAAGTCAGAACTGTCAACACAATCCTGAGGAAAAAGAAGAAAGCAGGAGGCATAAGCCTCTTAAACTTCACACAATACTACAAAGTTACAGTAATGGAAACCGCATGGTATTGGCACAGAAAGAGATGCACGGATCAATGGAATGGAATAGAGAGCCCAGAAATAAACCCACACACTTATGGTCAATTAACCTTCGACAAAGGAGGCAAGAATATACAATGGGGAAAAGACAGTCTCTTCAGCAAGTGGTGTTTTGAAAGTTGGACAGCCGTATGCAAATCAGTGAAGTCAGAACATACCCTCACACCATACACAAAAATAAACTCAAAACGGCTTATATGCTTAAATATAAGATATGACACCTTAAAACTCCTAGAAGAGAACATAAGCAACACATTCTCTGACATAAATCATACCAAAGTTTTCCTAGGTAGTTCTCCCAAGGCAGTACAAATACCGTAAGTCACTTACATATGAACCTTCAAGTTGCAAACTTTCAAAGATGCAAACATCCATTCGCATGTCCAATCATGTAAGTTAGTTCACGTGTCTGGCATACATTGTCACGTGCGTGCATCCTCTATAAGTGGTTGTGCTTTTGTGTGCTTTACAGTACTGTACAGAGTACAGTAGTACAGTACATTTATTTCAAGCCCAAGATGTCGGGAAGCAAGCGTAAAAGCAGCGGTGATGTAGCTGGTACTGTTAAGAAGCGCCAAGCGATAATGATGGAAACAAAAGTGAAAATAATTGAGAGAGTGGAGCGAGGCAAAAAGATGTTAGACATTGCTCATTCTTATAACATCAATCATTCAACCATTGGCACGATTCTAAAGAACAAGGACAATATCATGGAACATGTGAAGTCTGCTGTGCCAACGATGTTGACAAAATATCGAAGAAGCATGGAAAAGTGATGGAGGAGATGGAGAAACTTCTCAGTGTGCGGATGCAGGATCAACATCAGCACTGAGTCCTGCTCAGCTTAATGCTGATTCAAGAGAAAGCTAAAAGCCTTTATGAAGACGTGAAGAAGAAACACGGCAAAGAATCAGAGGGCACATCTTTTAATGCCAGCCATGGCTGGTTTCATCGGTTCAAGGCTAGAGCCAACCTTCACAATGTAAAAGTAAGTGGAGAGGCAGCGAGTGCAGATAGGGTAGCTGTCCAGGAACTTCCTGAAACACTTTGAGAAATTATTGATGATGGTGTGTATTTACCCAACCAGGTTTTTAATGTGGATGAGACACAACTCTACTAGAAGAGGATGCCAGACCGAAGTTACATCAGTAAGGAGGAAAAGTTGATGCCGGGCTATAAAGCAGCAAAGGATAGGCTAACTGTTGTTTGGTGGCAATGCTTCCAGTGATATGAAGCTGAAACCTCTCTTAGTTTATCATTCAGAGAACCCAAGAACCCTTAAAAACATAGCCAAGAGCTCTCTTCCTGTTGTGTAGAAGCGTAACCCCAAAGCCTGGATTACACAGGCCACTTTCCAGGGCTGGTTTTGCCACCACTTTATCCCAGATATAGAGAAATATTGCTTGGAGAATGACGTCCCAGCAAAACATTCTTTTGCTGCTCGACAATGTTCTGGGCCACCCCCCATTCATGGATGACTTTCATCCCAACGTCAAAGTAGTGTATCTGTCACCAAATACTACATTGCTCATCCAACCTATGGACCAGGGAGTTATAGCGACTTTCAAGAAATATTATTTATGTCACACTTTTTGTCAGGCAGTAAAGGTAAGTGACAAATCAGGAACAGCCTAGGGACAATTTTGGAAGGACTATAACATCTACAAGACCTTAAAAAACATTGACTTTTCATGGTGTGAGTGTATGGTGGTCACCATGAATGGGGTTTGGAAGAACATTTGCCCACAGTTTGTTCATGACTTTTGTGGATTTGAGAAGGTAGATCAGAAGTGCAAAGAGGTCTTCAGCAATGTAGTGACCCTCAGTGAGAAGCTGGAGCTAGGTCTGCAAGAGGACGATTTCACTGAACTCCTTGCTGTGCAACATGAGGAGCTTACTAACGAAGACCTGATGGAATCAGAGGCCCAGAGAAAGGATGAAGAGGGGCAGGAGGAAGAAGAAGTAAGTGAAGAACTGAAGAGATTCATGACACAGAAAATGGCAAGGGGATCTCCTTTATTTGAGGAAGCACTGTTAGATTTTGAGGCACAGGACCCAAACCTAGAATAGTACCCAAAGGTGGCAGCAGCAGCCATTCAGAATGCAATCCAGGGCTACCTTGTCATCTATGATGAGAAGAGAAGAGCTACTACCCAGACATCAATAGATCATTTTTTCAAGAGGGTAGATAGAATTAAATCCAGCAAGGAACCAGAACCTGTGCCATCAATGTCAGGTATGAGTGAAATGGCAGCTTGCCCTCCGTCTCCTACTGCTGATAATCCTTCACCTCTACCATCTCCCACCTCCTCTCCCTCCTGCAATCAGTAACTCTTCTTGCCTGTTCACTCGATGCCTGCCTGAGTATCCCAGCTGTTGTACTGTACTACTGTACTTTTCAAGTTACAGTACTGTAAGATTAAAAATGTTTTATTTGTTTTTGTATTTGTTTTTTATGTACTGTTTGTGTGAAAAGTATTATAAACCTATTACGGTACAATACCATATAGCCGACTGTGTAAGTTGGGTACCTAGGCTAACTTTGTTGGACTTACAAACAAATTGGACTTACAAACGCACTCTTGGAACAGAACTTGTTCATATGTAGGGGACTTACTGTAAAAGCAAAAAAGAAACAGGAACTACTCAAACTTATAAGCTTTTGCACAGCAAAGGAAACCATAATCAAAATGAAAATACAACCTATGGACTGGGAGAAAATATTAGCAAATGATGAGACTGACAAGGGCTTAATTACCAAACTATACAAACAGCTCATACAACTCAATAACAAAATAACAAATAACTCAATGGAAAAATGGGTAGAAGACCTAAATAAACACTTCTCCAAAGAAGACATACAGATAGCCAATAGTCACATGAAAAGATGCTCATCATCACTAATTATTAGAGAAATGCAAAATCCAAATTACAATGAGGTACCACTTCACACTGATCAGAATGGCCATCATTAAAAAAATCTACAATTAACAAATGCTGGAGGGGGTATGGAGAAAAGGGAACCCTTCTACATTGTTGGTGGCCATGTAAGTTGGTGCAGCCACTATGGAAAACAGTATGGAGGTTCCTCAAAAAAACTATAAAGAGAGTTGCTATATGATCTAGCAATCCCACTTGTGGACATATTTCTAGAAGAAACTACAATTCAATAAGATACATGCAACCCTATGTTCATAGCAGCACTATTTATAACAGCCAAGACATGGAAACAACCTAAATGTTCATTGAAAAATGAATGTATAAAGAAGGTGTGGTATACGTATACAATAGATATTACTCAGACATAAAAAAGAATAATGCCATTTGCAGCAACATGGATGGACCTAGAGATGATGATACTAAGTGAAGTAAGTCAGAAAGAGAAAGACAAATACCATATAATATCATTTATAAACAGGACACAAATGAACATGTCAGCGAAACAGACACAAACACACAGATATAGAAAACAGAGATGTGGTTGCCAAGGAGAGAGTGAAGGGAAGATAGGGAGTTTTGGAATAGCAAAAGCAAACTATTCTACATAGGATGGACAAACCACAAAGACCTACTGTATAGCAGAGGGAACTATATTCAATATCCTGTGATAAACCATATGGAAAAGAATATATATATATAAAACTGAATCACTTTGCAGCACAGCAGAAATTAATACAACAATGTATAAAGGCTGGAGAGGGTGTGGAGAAAAGGGAACCCTCCTGCACTGTTGGGGGAATGTAAACTGATACAGCCACTATGGAGAACAGTATGGAGGTTCCGTAAAAACTAAAAATAGAACTACCATATGACCCAGCAATCCCACTACTGGGCATATACCCGGAGAAAACCATAATTCAAAAAGAGACATGTACCACAATGTTCACTATAGCACTATTTACAATAGCCAGGACACAGAAGCAACGTAAATGTCCATCGACAGATGAATATATAAAGAAGATTTGGCACATATATACAATGGAGTATTACTCAGCCATAAAAAGGAACAAAATTGAGTTATTTGTAGTGAGGTGGTTGGACGTAGAGTCTGGCATACGGAGTGAGGTAAGTCAGAAAGAGAAAAACAAATACCGTATGCTAACACATATATATGGAATCTAGAAAAATGGTACTGATGAACCTAGTGATAGGGCAGGAATAAAGACACAGATGTAGAGAACGGATTTAAGGACACAGAGGGGAAGGGGAGACAGGGACATAGTGAGAGAGTAGCACTGACATATATACACTACCAAATGTAAAATAGCTAGTGGTAAGTTGCCGCATAGCACAGGGAGATCAGCTCGGTGCTTTATGTCCCCCAGAGGGGTGGGATAGGGATTGTGGGAGGGAGGCTCAAGAGGGGGGGATATGAGGAATATATGTATACATATAGCTGATTCACTTTGTTGTAAAGCAGAACCTAATACAATGTTATAAAGCAATTATACTCCAATAAACATGTATTTAAAAAAACCCACAACATTGTAAATCAACTACACTTGAAAATATTTCTTAAGGGCGAAAAATTTTTTGAATGTAAGTTTTATTGTGTGTGTATACCACAGGTTCAATATATACGAATTACGTCAAATTGATTATTGTTTTTCAAAAGAAAGAATTTTTGATATTTCACATCAGCTTCATAATATAAAGGCAGAAAAACTATATTATTTTTTTCTAAAGCTCAGAAATAGCCATTTTGCTCATTCAGTATACTATAAACCACTAACTTTATTAAAAAGGGATTCGTGACCTCTCCCTTCCAAAGAAATATTTCTCCACTCACGCAAGTTTAATAGAATGTTCCGCCATGAACTGACTTCCCACCTTAGAGACATGAGATTTGCATCCTGAAATCTCTTTCTTGCAAAAATGTCCAATTAGCATCCTAGCATTACAGAAAAGAAATGCTTTTTTCCAGATCTCAAATTCCATACAACTTTACTCAAGACATCATGTATTTTTCACACACACACACACACACACACACACACACACACTGTATTTTATTTTTATAAGAGATAAACTGACACCAAGCATTGTAAATGGATGACCACAACAAAAGCAACAATGATTGCAATTACCAGACATGAAACACACTCATACTATGTCATAATATTGACATTCAGTCCAGGAATCCTCCACTGTAACAGCTCCTTTACTTTGCAGTGAAAGACATCATGTATTTTTAAATTATCAACACTCACCTGAGGTATTTAAAGATCAACAGAAACATAATTTTGTGTTCTCTTTCATTTATTCTGGTTCTAAGTGGTCATTTTTAAACGAAAGTATTTAAGTATGTTAATGTCACCTTATAACATCATATTTCAAATGACTACCGTCTCTCCAAAGATGAAATATAGGGAACTATTGAAATATTAGGCCCTCCAAAGTTTTACTCTCTGAATCTGTATTACCCTTCTGCTGAACTCCACACTGTTCATTATTCTCTGAGAATATTCTTTTTCTTGTATGGCTGTCTCACATGCTCTTTCATTTCATGAAATTTTTCCTACAATTTTATGCCTAGTTTATTTCTGAGAAAATGCATTATTTCAGATTGATATTTATAGACACAAAGACTTCTCTATAATTCTGAGAGTTTCAAGAACTCCTTCTTTTTTTGTTTAATACCTAGATTCTGAAGCTCTCCACAAAGCATTACTAAAATTGCACTTACATAAGTATCTACATATTAACCACACATTAATGCATTTACAAGTGTATTATGATTTATTGCTAATTTTGAGGCATAAACGTAGCTGTCTTATTTACCACCCTCTTGGAAATCACTTTAATATTTGCACTTAGGACTTGAAAGAGAATGGATAAATAAAAACCTGAAGAATATGCAAATACAATTTATATATTTCTCATAAAATTAAGTGATTATCTAACCTTTATCCAGAAAAAAGAAGAGTCCAGATACTCTTCAGGCATGATACTCGAGAATGTAGGGTCTTCCAGCAGGAAAACAGGCAGTAATCCATGTGGCAGAGTTTACCTGTGACCAGCTGGGGTAAGTGACCTATGCGTTCCTTACATGCAACATATCAGGAGTGGAAAAAGGGAACTTGTCAGTTGTGGCAATAAGTATAACAAAGTTTTGTAGCAGGTCATGCTCATATATTCAACACAGGTACAATCAAAATTTTGCTCAATTCTGGTAAATCTAAGTCTGTATCTGTTACCTTGTCTTTAATGAGGAAATGTCAGAACTGACTTACAAAAAACAAAGTGTTTTGTTTGTTTGTTTGTTTTAATTACAGTCACGGTTAGTAAGACATAGCTCAGAACAGCTAATGTGACTTAGTGATTCTCTCATCAGGAAATACAGTTTCTACTTCCTTGTTTATTCTCCACATCCTGTAGTAAGTAAAGTTTCAATGAAAGATAAATCTACAGGGCGAAAAGAAAATTACATGTGTTGATAAGATCATTTTGACAGGTTTTACCACATATGTCAGTGTTTCTGGGGATGGACACAAGCCAGAGCTCCCTACTCTGACATTTTCACTGATGTCATTCCCTTTGATCCTCAATTTGAAAGTGGATAAAAATGTTTTCTATGTTTTCTTCTTTAAGAAATTAAACAAAGAATGCTGTCTAGACATGATCCTCTAATGATGTTCAGTCAGTGGTCATCAACAGAGGAAAAGCACAGAATCTGATCCCCACAGAAGGATGACATTCAGTCAGGTAAGAAAATTCTCCCTGAAATCAGAGCTTCATCTTTAACACGCAATCAAAGGCTTTCACAGGTTCTTCATCACTCTGCACTCAGCCCTATTATATGGGATTGGCTCTGAGAATCTCACCTCAGAGGACTGACAAACATGTCATAGTACACTGATCTGGTACCAGATCCTGCCTCTCTTAATGATCTCCTGCAGGGACATTGGAATATTCTAGGATACTTCCTGGAGCCCTCTACTCCATACAGGTACACTTCCAAGTAGAAACAGAAGCTTTGATTCTCACTGGGAGAAGCTTTGATTCTCACTGGTCCAACCAACCTCTCTAGAAATATGATGTTCTAATCTCTCCTGATTAGAACATTTCAAGGTCTCTCCCTGTGCTAATTTAGTAAAGCTAAAAGAGAAACAAGAAAGAGCAAACTATGCAGGGAGCAATATATAAGATTCCTTTACTTAATGTATTTATCTGATATACCCAAATACTGATAAATATAGATTCATTTCATAATGGTCAAGAAAAGAGGAGGAGGAACCTCCATGCCAACAGTATATATAAAATGGAATCAATATTGCATAAGCTCCTGCTTAAGCTTGGCTACGAGGTACTAACTCTTCTCCTAAAGAAGCAGTAACTCTCCATCATTTGAAGCACACTGAGGACTCAGACAGCTGGACACTGAGGGTGTAGTCTCCTCACTCGAATTCTGTACCTGCATCACAGAACAATGAAATATTCCCAAAGAATTATTAAGGATGAGGTGGGGAACCGAAATAAAAAAGATAAATCCATAGTCTGCCCTACCATCTGTTCTGCGGGATATTACCCCCATCGCGGCCCAATATGACCTTCCCACTTTTCTCTGGGCCTCCCTACTTTCCACCTCCATCCTCTCATTATATCTTACCTACACTTGGAAACGACTCTAGTTTTTCCACTGATCTTTATCTACAAGTAATCCAAAGAGCAACTGTGTATATAACTCCTTAGAAACCTCAGGTCTGACTCAGTAATACATGACCTTCGAAGTCCAAAGTTTTCCTAATTCCCTTTATTATTTTTTTTCTAATTTCCATGTACTTAAACTCTCAGGACCTCCACTGTTCTCAGGTTCGTCTTCCCTGCAAAATCTGTCAACCTAGACATAGACTTAAGTACCATCCTCTAATTCTCTCCTAGGGAATCCAGTTTTTAAAAAAGCCTCAACAAACCTTATGGACTTTATTAAAGACTCTTTAAGATAACCCATGGGAGATAGCAGTACACCCATAGATATCTATTTAATACACCCTCAGAGTATTTATTTTTTCTTTTTTATAAAGTCTCTTCTGGCCAATGAAGACTCTCAGCTCTTCTTCTTCAACATATGCAGTGTCTCACCCTTCTGATTACTCTCTGCTCTATCCCAGGTCCACTCCCTTTCCTGATATTACATTCTTTCCCAATTTTGTATGTTGGTAAAATCAAATAACATAAAATGTAACATGTGACAATCATAAAGTGCACCGTTCAGTGATATTAAATACGTTCATATTATTGGGAAATCAACATCACCATTTATCTTTCTAATTCTTTTCTACGTTTTAAAACTAACTCTATATCCTTTAAACATAACTTTCCTTTTTGTTCCATAACCACCTGAAAAGCATCATTACCCTCCCAATTTCTATGGTTTTGACTACACTAAGTACCCCATATAATTGAAATAAGTAGTTGTTATGACTCACTAAAAGTCACAAAAATGGCATTTTTGGTAGCTAAATTTCCTCAAGATTCATCCATGTTGTAGCATATTCCGAGATCTCTTCCTTCTTAACAGTGAATAATATTGTATTATATGGGTATACCACACTTTGTTTATCCAGAATCTAGTGGATGAACACTTAGGTTGCTTTCATATTTTAGCTACTGTGATTATTACTGCTCTAAACACTGGAGTACAAATATTTCTTTAGGACCCTGATTTCAATTGCTTTCGGCATACCTCATAGTAAAATTCCTGGATCATGTAGTAATTCCATTTTTCAATATCTGAAAACTTGCCATACTCTTCTGCAAAGCAGCTGTATCATTCTACATTCCCACTGACATAGCACAATGCTTCCAGCTCCCTCACATCCTCACCAATACTTGTTTTCTGCTTGTGTATGTGTCTGTGTGCTTGTGTGTGTATGCATGCACACAAATATATAAACATGCATTTAGTGATATGGAGCATCTATTCAAGTGCTTAGTCATTTGTACATCTTTTTGAAGAACCATCTATTCAAGTCTTTTATCCATTTTTGAATCAGGGTGTTTGCTTTTTGTTGAGTTGTAGGAGTTCTCTGTATATTCTGAATAGAAATCTCTTGTCAGATCATGGCTTTCAAATATTTTCTCCCATCTTGTGGGTTGCCATTTTATTCTGTTTACATTTCTTTGATACACATTTTTTTTAAATGATGTACTGCAAATTGTTTATTTTTTTGTCAGCTGTACTTTTGTTGTTCCTTCGTTTCATTATGAGGAAACACTGCCAAATCCAATGTCATGAAGCTCTTGTCCTGTGTCTTCTTCTAAGACTTTTTATTTTATTAGGTCTTATATTTAGTTTCTTGATACGTTTTCATTAATTTTTGCATATGATGTTAGGTAAGGGTCCATCTTCCTTCTTTTGCATGTTGACAACAAGACTTCTCAGCACCATTTGTTGAAAATACTATACTTTCTACTTCGAAAAATCTTGGCAACTTGTCAAAAATCATTTGGCCATATATCAGGGTTTATTTCTGGGTGTCGTATTCTATTCTATTGGTCTTGAATAAGGGAGAAAATAGTATAACCTATCCAGGTTGATGAAGAACAGAAAGAAAGACCAGGACTGAGAATTAGGAGGGCAATATAAAACAGCAGGGAGTAAAAGACAGTGTGAGAGAAGATCTTGTATTTCCGAGTTCATGGAAATATGATCATGCTAAAACCAGTAAATGCCTGACTTTGAACAACACGGTAAATGTGCTAGCAAGAAACATAACACTTACCCATCTCTGGGAAATATAGTATGGACATAAAGATAAACTACACACAAATATATTAAAAGGGGAAGGGATTTCATGGTGTGAGAATATTGTGGGATTTGAAATACAATTTACTTCTGTTCTACCATTGTCTCTAAAATTTATCAAAGTGTATATACAAGCAATTCCAATTCTGGTAATGTGCTTGACAGGTTTATATATGAACTTCAGCAGAGCAGTAAATGTACATTCATAGTAGGACTGTTCCCTAAACCAAAAAACAAAACACAAAAACTGGAAAGACTAGAGTTCACTTTGTCAACACACATACAGATGCAATATGATGGTTAACAGTCCAAAAACAGAAGGTGAGCATGGGTGCAAGAGGTTAATCCCCAGGCTGGGGTGGGGTGCAGAGTTTGAGGGTAACACAGGTAGAAAAGGCTTTTGTCCTATCCTAGATTTCTGAGGTATGGAAATTCACAGGTCAGTACCTACATTTCAAAATGAATGAATGCACTATTCAATTTTTTAAAACAGGTGACGTAAACATGAGTGATAATAAATTTCAAACTGTCGCTAATCAAATAAGATACTAAGAAAAATTAAATAATATGATTTAAGAATGAAGTGGAGAGATTGTCCTAGATGGTAGCATAGAAAGACCCAGAGCTTGATGCCTCTCGTGGGCACACCAAAGTCACAACTGTTTACAGAACAGCAATTGATGAAAAAGGCCGGGACCTACCATAAAAGATGTTTTACAGCTAAAGACATAAGGAAGGCACCACGACAAGACAGGAAGGAAAGGGAAAATCTCAATATAGTCAAGACCCATACCACCAGGTGGGTGGCCCACAGATGGGAAAATAATTAAAATTTCAGAGGTGCTCCCAGGTAGCAAGGGGTATGAACCCAACATCAGGCTCCCAAACCCAGGGATCCTGTGCTGGAAAGAAGAGTTCCTAGAAAGTTGGGCTTTGAAGACCAGTAGTGCTTATTTTCCAGAGTTCCAGAGGGTTGTGGGAAATAGAGATTCCACTCTTAAAAAATGCTCACAGAGCTTCCCTGGTGGCGCAGTGGTTGAGAGTTCGCCTGCCGATGCAGGGGACACGGGTTTGTGCCCTGGTCCGGGAAGATCCCACATGCCGCGGAGCGGCGACGCCCGTGAGCCACGGACACTGAGCCTGCGCGTCCGGAGCCTGTGCTCCGCAATGGGAGAGGCCACAACAGTGAGAGGTCCGCGTACCGCAAAAAAAAAAAAAAAAAAGTTAAAAGATGCTCACAGGGCTTCCCTGGTGGCGCAGTGGTTGAGAATCTGCCTGCCAATGCAGGGGACATGGGTTCGAGCCCTGGTCTGGGAAGATCCCACATGCCGCGGAGCAACTAGGCCCGTGAGCCACAACTACTGAGTCTGCGCGTCTGGAGCCTGTGCTCTGCAACAAGAGAGGCTGCGATAGTGAGAGGCCCGCGCACCGCGATAAAGAGTGGCCCCCGCTCGCCACAACTAGAGAAAGCCCTCACACAGAAACGAAGACCCAACACGCCAAAAATAAATAAATTAATTAATTAAAAAAAAAAAGATGCTCACAAAATCCCACATGATCCGAGAATCAGAACAGAAGCAGTCATGTGGAAGGATCCTGGGTCACACCTACCTCCTGATGTTGGAGAATCTCCCAGAGAGGCAAGGGGCAACTACAGCACAGCCTCAGGGACACAGACACTGGCAGCAGCAGTTTGGGGGAGTTCCTTCTACCTTGTGGCCACTGGTACCAGCAAGCATAATTTCAGAATCCTCCCTCTATCTTTTTAGCCTCAGGACCTAGTCCTACCCATTTCCACCAGACTATAGACACAAGTACTAGGATGCTGCAGGTCAAGCAACTAACTGAGCAGGGGCATAGCCCCATCCACCAGCAAACAGGCTGCCTTCAGACCCTCTCAATGCACAGCTGCCCCTGGACATGGTCCCAGCCACCAAAAGCCCCAGGACCAGCCTCCACACCTCAGTGGACAGACACCAGCCCTAGAATCCCTGGACCCTCTGACAAGTGAGCCTGCTCTGGCCTCGGAATCAGCCTCACCGTTGGCAGGTGTTTACTGCACAGGGACTGGATGGAGCTTGGACTTACCCAACAGCAAACCTGCTCTAGCAGTGCGATCAGCCTCATACACCAACAGGCACGCACCATCTCCAGGAATACCACAGCCCAGCAGCCGGTGTGACCAGAACACTCACTTGCAGGCCAGAAGCAGCCATGGACTCAGCTGGGTCCTGACCCTGCCCATCAGAATGCCAATACAAGATTAGGGATACCGCAGACCCTGCAGATAGTTGTGTCAGGAACAGTGATCCAACACCAACTCTGTGACTCCTGGGTCCTGCAGCCAGAACTCAGGACCTGTGTCTTCCTCCCAGTAGCCAGTATAGCCCCAGGACCAGTGACTGGGCACTAGCCCTGATATCACCTGAACTGCAATTCAACCCATAGATGATCCAGCACTAGATTTGGTGTCCCCCAGAGATGTGCAGCCAGCTGCCTTATGATTTAGCCTCACCAAGCAGCACAGACAGCCTCCATACTAGGCAGGGTCTGGCGAACATGCACTCTGGGGGCAGCCAAGCCTACCAGACCACCCACAGTAGTCAGCCCACCACAACAGAAGAGCCCAAGCAGCCCGCATAGGGGGTACACCTAGAACATATAGTTCTAGTGACCAGGGGAGAATGGGCTGCTGGGACACATAGTACATCTCCTACAAAAGGCCACTTCTCCAAGGTCAGGAACTGTAACGAGCCTACTACATACATAGCAATAAAAACAGCAAGTTAAGAAAAATGAGGTGACACAGAAACACGATCCAAATGAAGGAACGAGATAAGAACTCAGAAGAAGATCTAAGTGAAGTGGAGATAGCCAATCTACTCAAGAAAGAGTTCAAGGTAAGGACTGTAAAGATGATCAAAGAACTCAGGAGAAGAACTGACGACCAGAGCAAGAAGTTAGAAGCTTTATAAAAGAGTTAGACTCCTAAGAACAACCAAACAGAGATGAGGAATACAATAACTGAAATGAAAAATACACTAAAAGGAAACTACTGTAGACTAAATGATACAGAGGAATGAATCAGAAAACTGAGGACAGAGTACTGGCAATCACTGAAGATGAACGGTAAAACAATAGAATAAAATGAAATGAGGAAAGTTGAACAGACCTGTGAACAACATCAAGTGTACTAATATTTGCATTATACTGGTCCCAGAAGCAAAAAGGAAAGAGAAAGCAGTGTAGAACATACCTGAAGACATAAGAGCTAAAAACTTCCCTAACCTGGGAAAGAAAACAGACAACAAAGTCCAGTACACACAGTAAGGCCAAAACAGAATCAACCCAAAGAGGACCACAACAAGACTCATTGTAATTAAAATGGCAAAAAAAAAGTAAAGATAAAAAGACACTATTAAACAGAGCAAAGGAAAAGCAACAAGTTACAATCATGGGAACTTGCCTAAAGTTATTAGCTGACTTTTCAGGATAACCTCTGCAGGCCAGAAGGGAGTGGCATGGTATATTTAAAGTCATGAAAGGGAAAAGCCTATAACCAAAAATACTCTATCCATAAAGGCTCTCCTTCAGATTTGATGGTGAGATCTAAAGTTTTACAGAGAAGCAAAAATAAAAGAGCTCAGCATTGCCAAACCAGCTTTATGAGAAATCTTAAAGGGGCTTTTCTAAGTGAAAAAGAAAAGGCCACGACTGAAACATAAAAATTAGGAAAGGAAACTTACTAAAGGAAAAACCTCATTGGTTAAGGCAAATATTCAACAAAGGTAGTAAATCAACCATGTACATAGCTAATGGGAAGGATGAAAGAAAACAGTAAAAAAAATCATCTATATTCACAACAAGAAGTTAAGGGACACACAAAACAAGTAGATGTAAAATATAAGGTCAAATTCAGTAACTGTGGGGAGCAGAGTAACAGTGCAGGGTTGTTAGTGTCCATGTGAAATTAAGAGCTCAGCAACTTAAAATAATCACAAACACACACACACACACACACACAACTGAAAGAAATCCAAACATAATATTAAAGATAGTTCTCACATCACAGATGAAGGGAATAAAAGGGGAAGAAAGGAACACTGAAGAAATTAAAGAGGGATTCTAAAAATACCCAGAGACAAATGAAAATGAACACACAATGATCCAAAATCTATGGGACACAGCCAATGCAGTTCACAGGGGGAAGTTATAGTGATACAAGCTTATTCTGAGGAAACAAGAAAAATATCAAATAAACAACCTAACATTACACCTGAAGGAATTAGAAAAAGAAGAAAAAGCAAAACTCAAAGCTGCCAGAAAGAAAAGAATTAAGAAAACAATACCATATGCAATCACATCAAAAAGAATAAGATATGTAGGAACAAACACAGCTAAGCAGGTAAAAGACACGTACTCAGCAATCTACCAGCCATTGGTGAAAGAAGTTGAAGGCAACAGAAAAAGATGGGAAAATATAGCATGTGCATGGACTGGAAGAGTTAATACTGTTAAAATAACCACACTACCAAAGACAATCTACAGATTTAATGCAATCCCTATCAGAATACCAAAGCATTTTCACAGAACTTGAAAAAGTAATTTTAAAATTGGTATAGAAACACAAAGACCCCAAATAGCCAAACAATCTTGAGAAAGAACAGAGCTGGAGGCATCACGCACCTTGACTTCAGACTATACTGCAAAGTGACAGTAATCAAAGAGAATCGTACCGGAGCAAAAACAGACACAAAGATCACTAGAATAGAATAGAGATCCCAGAAATAAGCCCACACACTTATATTTAATTGATTTATGACAAAGCAGGCAGTATGGAGAAAAAACTGTCTCTTCAATAAGTGGTACTGGGAAAACTGGTCAGCTACATGGAAAAGAATAAAATTAGAGTATTTTAGCACACCGTATATAAAATAAACTCAAAAGTGAATAAAGACCTAAATGTAAGACCAGAAACCATAAAGTCCCTAGAGGAAAATATAGAACATTCTTCAACATAAATGACAGCAACAGTTTTACGTTCAGTCTACTACGGCAAATGAAACAAAAGCAAAAATAAACAAATGGGACTTCACTAAACTTAAAAGATTTTGCACAGCAAAGGAAACCAAAGATGAAATGAAAAGACAACCTGCTGAAGGAGAGAAAATATTTGCACATGATAAGAGATTAACACCAAAAACATGACCAAGCAAGGGTTAATATCTAAAATACAGAAACAGCACACACAACTGATTATCAAAAAAACACCCAAGATCTTTTTTAAAAAAATGAGAAGACCTAAAGAGACATTTTTCCAAGGAAAAAATACAGATAGACAGCCAGAACTCACAAAGATGCTAAACATAGCTAATCGGCAGTAAAATGCAAATCATAACTATGAGATATATCACCTCAGTCTTGTCAGATGGCTGTCATCAAAAAGTTCACAAATAACAAAGGTTAGTGAGGATGTGGAGAAAGGGAAACTCTTGTACACTCTTGATGTGAATGTGAATTAGTGCAGCTACTGTTGAAAGCAGAATGGAGGTTCCACAAAACACTAAAAATAGAACTACCATAATATCCTGCAACTTCACTCTTGGGTATATCAGAAGAAAACAAAAACACTATTTCAAAAAACTAACTGCACACCAATGTTCATAACAGTGTTATTTGCCATAGCCAAAATATAGAGTCAAACTAAGTGTTCATCAATAGGTTAGGGGATAAAAAAGATTTTTTATGATGACTTCAACAAAAAATGAAATTTTGCCATTTGCAAGAACATGGATGGACTTGGAGGGTATTATGCTTAGTAAAATAAGCCGCAGAGAAAACAAGCATGGTATGTTATCAATTACACGTGACATCTAAAAAATTGAATAAAACAACAACAAAAAAAAACAGATTCACAGATTAAAGAACAGACTAGTGGTTACCAGCAGGGAGAGATAGGGTGGAGGAACAAAAGAGTGGTAGGAGATTTTGAGGTATAATCCACTATGTATAAAATCAATAATCTACAATTATGTAGTGTATAGCATGGGGAATATAGCCACTCTTTTATAATAAGTATAAATAGAGAAGAACCTAAACATGTATGAATCACTATGTTGTACCTCTGAAACTGATATAATAATGTAAATTAACTATAGATCAATAAGATATAGAGAAACAATAAAGGGGAGACAGATTATTAGATAGAAGTCAATTACATAAACACAAGTTTTGGAAATCAAGGAAATAAAAAACAACATGTAAGACATAACATTGGCATTTAAAGTGTACAATCTATTCATTTAAAAGAAATCATTTAAGTGGTAAAAAATGTTACCCATTCTCACAATTTTGTATATCTAGGATAAATTATTATGTACAAAAATATGTTACAAATATTCACTCAAAAAGAAAGAGAAAATATGGATTAACCAAGTTTAGTATACAAATTTAATATCAAAGTCTCTATCTAAAACTGATTTGAATAAGTTCTGTTGGACACTTCTAGTTTCTTTGTGATGTAAAATCTTTTAAAGCATAAAAATCAGCCTTTCTACATTATTCCATTAGACATACATAGAAGTTAAAAGAAATGAGAAGACAGAACAATCAACCAGGAAGGTGAATTTACTGAGAAACAGTCATTCGTCCTCCCTCCTCCTTTTCTTCTCCTCCTTTTCCAGGTCTCTTTCGGTTCCAATCAAGAGAAGTCTTGAGAATTCTGAAAATATTTCTTGGAGGGCTTCAAATCACCATACCTACATCCTCTGCCACAACTACTCACACGGGAACAAAAATAAACCTCTGCTATCTACTCATGTAGGAGGGATTCATGCAAAATAACCTCCTACATGGAGACCAACAGGTGAGTTTTCTACCTGTTCTTTATAATGTCCTTCCATTATAGTAAATCGCACACATTATGAGGCAGAAGTGGTTATGTGGGCTTTTCCTTGAAGTCAAAAAACTTGCATTCATTTCAAGTACCTGGTGATCATAGGGTACAGCCAGGGAAGGTGCCATCCCCCTTGGGGGAAGGGCGGTGAATGGGCTCCCGCAGCCATGCACCTCCTGATGTACAGATTCTGGAGAAACAAAGGGCCGTCACACCGCAGTCAGCCCGTCAGGCTGTCGGGCCACTGGACAACCCGACCAGCCTGGAAGTGCTCCGTCAGTTGCTGAAAGCAAAACTCTGTCCCTGCTGTGAAGCCAGGCAATTTGGGCCAGAGAGTCAGAGGAGACCAGTAATCAACTCCTCTCTACTCACCTCCTTGGGGTTACAGCAACCCCATCTCCAAACCCAAACCTGACCCTGGAGTGCCAAACTGGGAGTGGCAGGTGGGCTCTGCCGCTGCTTCAGCGCCCTCTGGAGGTTGTCTGCAATAATGGCAACTCTCAGCCCTTCCTCCGCCTCCTTCCCTAGTCCTGGGGGATGCCTTGGCCTCCTGCAGCTGCTGGCCTGATTTCATTCTTCTTTCTTCTCCAATTACAATTAAGTGTTTTACAGAGGTTTGGAATATTTTGAAGAAGGAAGATCTTTTAGTCAATACACCTTAACCGTGAGAAGTTGGTTTCAAGAATGAACCTGAAATACTGTATTTGTCTCCTGATGATTCCAAGGAGAGACAGCTCAAGTTTTCTAAATCATAAGAAAAACCAAGTTATAAATATGATATTCTGAGCCAGAGATGAAAAAGCAGTTTTTAGTACCCCCTCCTCTTGTCATATGACTGGGATTTAAATCAATCAGCTGCTACTGGTTTTTAAGTCCCATGACCCAACTTTAAATCAATCAGCTGCTTCCCTGTAACTCACATGACTTGGTTTTGAAGAGTAAGAAATGCAGAGGTATAAAAATGATGTTCTGAACAATAAATGGAAAAACAACATTTTAGAAAGTTTTTTTCTTTTCGAATGAACCATTCATTGTATACAGAATAAAGGATTCTCTTGTGGATTTCTTGAACTGTAAACACATACAATGTCTCCGTTGGCTTGACTGACTTAGTTTTTTGGGGTTTTTTTTGTTGTTGTTGCTAACATCTTTATTGGAGTATAATTGCTTTACCATGTTGTGTTAGCTTCTGCTGTATAACAAAGTGAATCAGCTATTCTATACATATATACCCATATCCCCTTCCTCTTGCGTCTCCCTCCCACCCTCCCTATCCCACCCCTCTAGGTGGTCACAAAGCACTGAGCTGATCTCCCTGTGCTATGCAGCTGCTCCCCACTAGCTATCTATTTTACCTTTGCTAGTGTATATATGTCCATGCCACTCTCTCACTTAATCCCAGCTTACCCTTCCCCCTCCCCGTGTCCTTAAGTCCATTCTCTACATCTGCACCTTTATTCCTCTGCAGTGACTCCTGCTAGGAATGGATACTACCTTTTATGCTCAGGGGAAATCCCCTAGTTTGAATATGATTTGAGTTTGGTCCTGTGAAACCATCAGAACTTCCCACCAGAGATAAATGAGGAGATTCTGGCCTTTATTAGTATGCACGATGAACCCGGGTGTCCTGGCTGTACTTGCCAACCCTCCTATTTTATCCACCTATTTTTATCCAACTTCCACCCTGTGAGTACTTTTGACCAACCCTGAGCTCAGACTCCTGACCTATTACAGTGACTTTGTCAGTCTTTCTTTTAAAATGGACAGGTAATAAAATGAATTTATCCTAGAAGCAGCAGCTCAGTAAGGGAAATAAAATCACCAGAAGTTATCTAATCACAGCCACAGCCATCCAGGGCTCTGTCTTATGTGCTGGGTCATAAGAATGAGACCTTCCTAAACTTGAAGGTCATCCAATCAAATAAGTAAAGGTGTTGCTCACCTCTGGCTCTTGGAGGGATTGCTAGGCAGTCTACCCAGTGTATACTAATGTCAAAACTCTGTCATGGTTTTGAAGCACTTATGTTCCAGGAAAGCTTTTTGGGGTGCGTGGGGGAAGGTTTTTTTTTTTGACATCAAGCAAAAAATAAATCACCAAGCTCTTTGAGCACAGGGGTTCTCAAGAGGGCAGTAGAAGGAAGGAATGGGCAGAAAAGACGATCTCCTCCAAAGTGAAGGTCGTTTTTCCAAAAGAGTAGGATTTAATCTCAGTTTAAGGAGAACACTTTTTTTTTTTTTTTTTTTTTTTTTGCGGTACGCGGGCCTCCCATTGCTGCGGCCTCTCCCGCCGCGGAGCACAGGCTCCGGACGCGCAGGCCCAGCGCCACCACGGACCATGGGCCCAGCCGCTCCGCGGCACGAGGGATCCTCCCGGACCGGGCACGAACCCACGCCCCCTGCATCGGCAGGCGGACTCCCAACCACTGCGCCACCAGGGAAGCCCTAAGGAGAACACTTTTAAATAGCTGGGACAGCTCCAAACTGCAGTTTAGGGAATGAGTGCTTCAAGAGAACAGTGCTTTAAAGGTCCTGGCAAGGCAGCAAGAGGATGAAGAGTTGGTTTTGCATAGTTTTGAACACAGGAGTAAAGAAGCAGAGGCATCTCTGACTAAACGGCCCTGAGATCCTATGGCATCAATGCGTCAGTTGCAGCGGGCAGGGGATGGGGGTGGGGATATATTCCTCTCAAAGTCTCCCAGGGCCGTCACCCCTCCCTGCCCCACCCCCTACTCCCTTCACCCTTCCTCCCTCCACTGTTGGGTCCCCAGGGACAGCACTTCTTAAGCTGGAGCGCTCAGGCACCATCTCTGCAGTCTGGATTCTGGAGCCTGGCAAGTTCTGGGACAGGAAGGCAGGTCTTCAAGGCCTCTGGGGTGCATTCAGACTGGAGGGCTGGAGGGGAACTGGAGCTCCGAAGCCCCCTCATGTCCTTGAAGCCGAGGGAGGAACACATCCTCCTAACAGTACTTCTCAGGAGTCAGCCTGCTCCCCACCCGACGGTGATCCATACTCACTTGAGGCAGCAAGGACTGCTTCTAACTGGCCCCCTCGATGCCGCCTTAAGGGTCCTCACACATGTGTGATAGCGCAGGCCCCGGCTCTCTTTAGTCAGCTGAGGCTAGTGCTGCCGGGGTCCCTCCACTCCCATCGCCCAGCCCCTCCCTCTGGTACTTCATCTAATAGAAGAAAGAGCACAGAAGAATTGGCTGAATCAAGGGACCTGGGAGACTGTGTATGAGTTTGAAGACCAAGAACCTAAGGCACAATTAAATATTACTGGAAACTATCGTAGGGTGTGTGGTGGGAGGTAAGGAGGCTGAGAGGCTGAGTCAATCTGGCGAGTCCAGCCCCAGGACACCACACAGCCCCTGCCCCACCTTCCCTGCCATCAGACAAGGGTTGCTGCAACTCCAGCCAGGACTGTGCATTTCCCCCTCCCTGATTCTCCTCAATAAGAGCAGGTGGCCCCCCTCTGAGGGCAGGGGCAAGACAACGGACCAAGTTCCCGTGGACTAAGGTGCTGCTGGAAGCTCTCCCTGAACAGCAGTGCTGGCTTGGAACGAACCCGTACACGTCCAAAGTTGGTCTCGTCCTGCAACTGAGGGACGCAGGCTTCAATTCAGGTGCCCTGGCTTTAAATCAAACAGCCCCCCCTTTAAGTCAGGTGACCCGACTTTAAGTCACTGTGTGCCCCTCAAGCCTGCAGCTTCAAAAGTTGGGAACTTCACTTTCATCCCAGCACCTCACATAGCTGAATGCACACTGCAGTCACCCCCAAGCCTGGCTTAGAGGCAGGGTATAAGATAAGGGGATGGGCATGCACACATGGTGATGAGGATGTACTTCATGTGCCAGAAGGGTCTAGGTACTCTGGGGTACAGCAAGCAGTGCACGATACAGCAGCTCCCTGGCAAAGCTGGGGATACACAGGGAGAGCGGGCACACCCAGGCATGCAGATGTTCCAGGGCGGGGGCTGCAGCACAGCCAGCCAGGAACGTGTGAAAGCGGAGGATCTGAGCCTTCTTGAGAAAGGCAGACACAGAGGATGGATGAGAAACAAAGACCAGATGAAATACAGATTTGAAAAACACACCCTGCTCTTGAAATTGGGGTGCACCCCAGATTTGAGTCCTCTTACTCCCCAGTTGCTAGTGCTTTGGCATTTGCCCAATTATTTATAAAATGTGACTGATAATATCTAACCCATAGAATATTGCATTTGTAGTGGTTTTGCATGTCTATGTTTCTATAGCGGAATAATCTTTTCTACAAGAAAAATGTATACTATCTGAAATAAATCAAAACCCCTTTTTAAAAAGTACTATATCGAACTTCCCTGGTGGCACAGTGGTTAACAATCTGCCAGCCAAGGCAGGGGACATGGGTTCGAGCCCTGGTCCGGGAAGATCCCACATGGCGTGGAGCAGCTAAGCCCATGCACCACAACTACTGAGCCTGCCTGCCACCTACTGAAGCCCATGTGCCTAGAGCCGGTGCTCCACAACAAGCGCAGCAAGGGAAGCCACCACAGTGAGAGGCCTGTGCACTGCAACAAAGAGTAGCCCCCGCTCGCCGCAACTAGAGAAAGCCCGCGCGAAGTAACGAAGACCCAACGCAGCCAAAAATAAATAAATAAATAATAATTATTATTATTTTTTAAAGTACTTCTGTACAACTTCTCTGGGAAGAACAGAAAGATGGTGTGGGAGAGTGAGAAAGACCAATATTTAGTGCACATCTCTGATGCAGGTGCTCTGCTGGCTCAGATAGCTTTATCGCCACTTTACAAAGGAGGAAGTTAGCTCAGAGAGGTTTAGTAATTTTCCCAAAGCCAAACAGCTATTGAGTGGCAGAACCAAGATCTGAACCAAGTCTGTTACCTTCAAACCCTAAGTCCTCATCACAACAAAACTCAATTAAAAATGACATTTATCGAATTACATTGCAACCTGGTGAGTTCTTGGCACAATCCTGAATAAGAGTGAGAAAGAAAGAAATAGCATTGTTCCTACAGTCAACCAAAATTTTTGAAGCAGCTGCTAGATGCCTGGCCCTCTTTGGGGTTCAGCAGTGATCAAGACAGGAAGAGTCCTGCTTTCACGAAGTATGTAGTGGGGAAGAGAGACGGGTACAACTTGGGTGAGGGATTTCACCTTGCTGGGCCTCTGTTTTCTCATCTGGAAAATGGGACAGGTGTTCCTCATTTTCTGGGATTCTCCAGCCCTCACATTCTCTGATTCCATGAGAAGCATTTGTTTTCCTATTTCTTTAAAATTCAATCAGGCCCTGAGCCGTGATGAATGCTGTTAGCTGCTCCCCAAATCACTCTATTCCCACCCTTTTCCTGTGATCAGGTCTTTCCCGAAACATGACTCACAATCAGTCAAGTCCCAGAACCTAAGGGGCACCCAGCAGAAAAATTCCAACCCTGGCTTCTCAGGAGCTCTGCGGTCTACCTGGCCAGGTAAACTTAACTCACCTGGCACAAGGTGGCCATCTCTGGTTTCACATCAACATGATCTCAGGCACAAACCTCCTTGTTTTTCAATTTTGTCTTTAAGTTACTTGTTGAAACAACTGCACAAATATGACAAAGATATAAAATCAGGCATCTTCTGCCCCCAGTGCCTACTAATAAATGATTTTCTGCCACTTTAATGATAAAGATAGAACATTTCAACATTCTGCTGCCCTTATTATTTGCCATTTTTGTTGATATTTCTATTGAATACATCTTTCAATATTTTAACAATGGAACATTATTTAGGTTGATCCAGACCCAGCCTTGAGTGGTAAAGGTTTTGTTGTTATATTTCTATTATGTTTCCTTTAAAAATCATTATCCTATTTAAATGGATTAAGTCGATTCTATAGGCATTTATCTTATGATATTGATGAAATTAATACATAGAGGGCAGTGGTACACGTTGATTGGACTTGAGAACCTCTATTAGCACAGTTAAGTATAAATATTATCTATATGTAAGCCAAAGTACATGCTGAGTGAGATTCTCTGACTCTTTTTCACTGTCTGCCCCTCAAGCCTGTGAGAAATGGAATATTTCTTGCCATCTCAGTAAACAAAGGATGTCACAGTCATCAGCACTTGCAGCCCTCCAATGTGAGCCGGTGGGCCCTGAGGAAACTCAGGATATGCAAATACAGAATGCAGGCCCCAGAGAGCTGAGGTGCATATCAAAGGAAGGATTTCAGTGAGCCCAGACTCTTGCATCCTCCCATACAAAGAAAAGCGCTAAATTCCTTAACTTGGCATATCCGGTTTTCCTTAGTTAACAATCATCTTTTGATGTTCCCCATTACCTGCGCCAGTCCCCTGCCCTGTCCCCTCCCCCCTGGTACTTTAATTCTGGGAGGAAGGGGCTCAGAGGGACTTGGTTGAATAAGGGGCCTGCGAGCCTAGGGCTGAGTTTTAAGCCGCTTTCCCCGCAGTCAGGAGGAGAGGCGCTGACGCTCCAGCCGGACCCTGCGCCTCCCTTTCCCAGATTTCCCCTCAGGACGCTCAGGCCGACCCCCTCCCCACGCCCACCAGGCCCCGAGAGCCAGGCCAAGGGCAGGGGCGAGAGGAGGGACCAAAGTTCCCCAGGACCAGATGCTGGAGGGAGCTCTTTCTAAACAGCAGCGGCGGGTGGCAGCGAACCCCTGACCCTCAGAAGTTGGTCTTGCTCTGCCGCCCCGGCACCGAACCAGGCAGAGGGTCCGCGTCCACTTACCTGGCGCGCGTCCCAAGGACTGTCGCGGCTTCGGCTGGTGGGGCCCCTACAGAGCCGGCAGCCTCAGTGAGGCCGCCCTCCTCTCGGGCTCCGGGGCAGTTCAGTGACGGCGGAGCGGAGAGACCCCAAGCCAGGAGTTCCAACTCTGCGGAAGCGCGGGCTCCAGTCTGGGCGCAGGGGGTGGGACGGCTCTGCCCCGAAGCCTTCCGGGAGGGAGGGGTGCGGGGGGAGGGAGCCGCCAGGAGCGCGCAGGCCCCTTTGGGGGTCCTGGAGGGGCGGCCCGCACTGGGGGCCCCGCCCACTGTGACCGCAACCCAGGCCTTTTTACTGTAATCCTACACAAAAAGTTAGTAAATATATAAAATGTAGTAAATATTACAGTAGTAATAATAGTAAAAATAGTAAATATTCAAAAATGATTGTTGCTGTTGTGCTTACTATTCTATTAAACGTGTAAAATCCATAAAACACTTTAAGTTCAAAGTTAAATATGAATTTTTACCTTTCCTTATTATCTCTCTGCTATTCACAATTGTGGTTAATGAATTAGAGACTGCAGCATCACTAGTTAAAAATGAGCTTGTTAAAAAAATGGAATTCAGGCCCACCAGACCTACTGAATCAGAATCTGCACGTTTACAATCTCCCTAGTGTGCTTGTGTACCCATGAATAGTTGAAAGGTACATTTCTACCTCGAAATGTCTTTTCTGTCTGAGAAATATACACATTTTATCCAGTTTGACATAAATAAAACACTCAAAAATGCATATGCCTGTGTTGAAACCATAATTTTGTAATTTCTTTTCCAGATAAGTATAGTCTCTATACTGGTTTTGTGGATCACATGTCATACTCTTTACTTGTAGTTAGAAATAAGGTATAGAATGTTACTTTGTAAATATATATATATATAAATATATAAGTGGATAATTCAAAACACTCTTCTAAATTAAAACCAGTTCTTTTAACTTGTTTTCTTCTTGGGTTACATTATGAACTCTTCCCGTGGCCACATGGCCTGTGTACTTTTAATTTCAGGGACTGCTGACATTCCAGGATATGGCCATAGATTTCTCTCAAGAGGACTGGGAATGCCTGGACCAAGATCAGTGGGAATTGTACAGGGATGTGATGTTAGAGAACTATAGGAACCTGCTCTCCTTGGGTGAGGATACCTTCCTTCCAGAATTCCTTATCCAACCACAGGGTTTAGATCTTTCATTTGTAGACTGTCTCCTGGAATTTTCTGCTTCCTACAGTAGGGTTTCAGATTGCAACTTTTCAGGAAAGATTGGGAGTTTGTGGGTATATTTTATTTTATTATTTTAAAATTGCAACCTCCCTTTTAATATACTTTGTAACTGCTTGGGATGTGTCTATATGAACTGTGTACTATATGCTTCTGTTATAGTCCTTACAATATTTTATTGTCTTATTTTCTGTAACAATTTTCAATGGATTCTTTGGGTTTAAGGTATATTAAAAGGGAGACTGCGATTCTGGGACTTCCCTGCTGATGCAGTGGTTAAGAATTCGCCTGCCAATGTAGGGGATATGGGTTCGATCCCTGGTCCGGGAAGATCCCACGTGCCACAGAGCAACTAAGCCAGTGGGCTGCAAATACTGAGCCTATGAGCCAGAACTACTGAATCCGGCGCGCTTTGAGCCCGTGCGCCATTTATTTTTTGGAGAATAAAACCACCTCTGAATGATTAAAATTTAGACCAGCTAGTCAAAATGCTTTATCACCTGTTGTTCTAAAACACTGATCAACGGAACAAGTTAGACTAGGGATAACAGTGTAATCGTATTCTAGACTTCATATCGACAATACGGTTTATGACCTTCATGCTGGATCAGGACATTTCAATGGTATAACTGCTATTAATGGTCTGTTTGTTCAACGATTAAAGTCCCACGTGATCGGAGTTCAGACTGGGTCATCCTGGTTGGTTTCTGTCTATTATAGACTTCTCCCAGTAGGAAAGGACAAGGGAAATATGGCTTACTTTACAAAATGTCTTCAAACTAAATGATGATATAATCTACATTCAATTAATTTATACATACCCTACTGTAGAACAGGGTTTGATACGGTGGCAGAGCCCAGTAATTATGTAAAACTGAAACCTTTATCTGCAGTGGTTCAAGTCCTCTTCCTAAGAATATGTTTATAATCAACATTTTTTCACAAATTACCCAATTTAATTCACCATAGCATACCTCATATTAACTAAATGGAGAATCCTAGGCTATATACAAATCCAGAAAGGGCCCCAAATCATCAGCCCCTATGGATTATTACAACCCATTGCTGAGGCATTCAAATTATTTATTAAAGAACCACCATGACCATCAACATCATCAACTTATATATTATTGCCCCAATGCTAGCCTTAACCGTGGCTCTCACAACATTAATTCCTCTTCCCATATCTTATCCATTAATTAATATAAATGTAGGCATACTATTTATATTAGCCATATCAAGCCTAGCCATTTATTCCATCCTCTGATCTAGATGAGCTTCAGATTCAAAATACTCACTCACTGGAGCTCTACGGACAGTCGCACACACAATCTCACATGAAGTCTTGTTAGCAGTTATTCTATTCTCAGTCCTACTGATAAATGGATCACTTACACTTTCAACAGTATTTATGACACAAGAACACCTATGACTAATTTTCTCCTGACTCCTACCCAGAATTTGATTATCTCCGCAGTAGAAGAAATCCAATGAAGCCCCACTTGATGTAACAGAAGTAGAATCAAAACCTGTATTTGGCTTCCATGAAGAAAATGTAGCAGGCCCATTCACCCCATCCTTCCTAGAGAATAGGTCAATTTCCTTATAATAAACATTTCCACAACATTCTATGTTTAGGAGCATTCGACAATCCCTAGGTGCCAGAATTATATACAGCCCAAGTCATCATTAAAACACATCTAACAATCTCCTTTCTATGAATTCGAGCATCCTACCCACAATTTTGATATGATCAACATATACATCCCTTATAAAAATATTTTTACTACTAACGTTAGCCCTATGTATATGAGAGTTTTCACTACCTGTCGTCATACCAGGCAACCCACCACAAACTTAAGAAATATGTCTGACAAAAGAGTTACTTTGACAGAGTAAATGATAGAGGTTTAAATGCTCTTATTCCTGGAATTGAATTCTTCCTAAGAATTTTACATTCTCCATGCTACCACTTTACACCACATGCTATATAGTAAGGTTCTCTAAGAAAGCTTCAAGGCCCATACCCCCAAAATATTGTTGTATATCATTCCTGTACTAATAAACTCTCATTGTTTTTACTATCATTCTACTGACCATTATCTCAGGAAATATAATTGTAGTAACAAGCTCACACTGGTTAATGGTTTCCCCATTCTAATAAAAAACATGAACCCATAAGCTACAGAAGCATCCAATAAATATTTTCTAAAACAATCCACATCAATACTACTTATATGGCTATTATCATTAATCTAATACACTCTGGTCAAAGAACACAATGAATTACAAAAATCTTTAATCTAGCAGCATCCACTATCATAGAAATCGTCCTTGTCACAAAAGTAGGACTTTCCGGGCTTCCCTGGTGGCGCAGTGGTTGAGAGTCCGCCTGCCGATGCAGGGGACACGGGTTCGTGCTCTGGTCCGGGAAGATCCCACATGTCGCGGAGCGGCTGGGCCCGTGAGCCATGGCCACTAAGCCTGCGCATCCGAAGCCTGTGCTCCGCAGCGGGGGAGGCCACAGCAGTGAGAGGCCCGCGTAGAGCAAAAAAAAAAAAAAAAAAAAAAAAAGTGGGACTTTGCCCATTTCACTTCTTATTGCCCGAAGTAACTCAAGGCATTCCATGAAGAGCAGGCCTGATGCTATCAACATGACAAAATTGCACCCCTATCAGTTTTATACCACGTCACCATCCATCAACCTAAACATACTGTTAATCATAGTGATATTATAAATCATAGCTGGAGGCTGAGGCAGACGTAGCCATACTCACCTGCAAAAAATTACACCCTCCTCATCAATTGCCCATATAGGATGAATAACAGCTATTATAACGTATATTCCAATTATAACAATCCTAAACATACTAATTTATATCATTACAACACTATCTTCCTATTTACACCCAGATCATGTACTACAAGAGTATCATTATCACACACATGAGATAAAACACCTCCCGTCACAATCCTTATCCTCACCATTATAGTGTCATTAGGAGGTTGCCCACCATTATCAGGGTTTGGACCCAAATGAATAATTATCCAAGAGATAACAAAAATGATAACATCATTCTACCAACACTAATGGCCATCACAGTACTCAGCATAGATTTCTACTTGCAGTTAACATACTCCACATCACTAACTATATTCCCTTCAATAAACAACACAAAAATACAAACATACAAAACAAATAACCTTCCTATCATTACTAATCATAATAGCTGTAAGGTCGGATCTTAACAAACGGCACCGCGAAACAGAGGAAAGCTTCAAGTGAGCTTTATTAGGGAGCGCTCCCGGGCGAGGTTCACTGGTCCGAGAGAAAGGGGCCAGAGAAGTCGCACCCGGGCAAGGGTTGGGCAAGACTTTATAGGGGAAGAAGGGAAAGGGGTGTGGTGAATCTGGGAGGGCGCAGGGTATTCCTTATTTGGTGGTCTTTTCGGGTATCCTGGGGGACCGTTGGTCCCGCCCCTCGAAAGGCGGGAAGGCTAGGCTGGGTTCAAAGTCCCCAGGTCATTTCCTGGAACTGGGTGGTCCGGAAAGTCTCCAGGTCAGTTTCTGGAACTGGGTGGTCCGGAGAGTTTCGGTCTGATGCAACCTGTGAATCTGATTGTGTTCCCCTGCCTCGGGCCAGTTGGCCTTACAATAGCCACACGATTACTACCCATAACACCCATTCTATTGGTGCTGGACTAGGAATTTAGGTTAGTTTAGACCAAGAGCTTTCAAAACCCTAAACAAGTACAATTTGCTTAATTTCTAAAAATAAGGACTGCAGGACTTTATCCTACATCAATTGAATGCAAAGCAAACATTGAATGCATAAGCCAAATCCTTACAAGATTGATGAGTTTTAACTCCAGGAAATTTTAGTTAACAGGCAAATCCTCTAGTCAACTGGCTTCAATCCGCTTCTCCTGCCTTTGAGAAAGAAAAAAGAAAAAAAAGGCAGGAAAATCTTGGGCAGAATTGAAGCTGCTTCTCTGAAGTTACAATTCAATTTGTTGATTCAGCACAGGGTTTGTGAGAAAGAGGGCTCAATCTCTGCCTTTAGATTTACAGTCGAATGCTAGCTCAGTCTTTTTACCTCTGTTCATACACTGCTGATTATTTTCAACAAATCACAAAGATATCGGCATTTTATATTTACTATTTGGTGCTTGAGTTGGAGTAGCAGGCAGCACCTTAAGTATATTAATCCAGGCTGAGCTATGCTAACCTGGAGCGCTACTTGGAGATGCCCAAATCTGTAAGGCAGTCATAACAGTCCCTGCACTTGTAATAATTTTCTTTATAGTTGTACCCATTATGATTGCAGGGTTTGAAAACTGACTTAGGCCACTAATAACTGGGGCACCTGAGGTAGCATTTCCCCAAATAAATCATATAAACTTTTGACTACTTCCCCCATCATTCTTACTCCTACTCATATCACCAATAGTAGAAGCTGGGTCTGGTACAAGTGGAACCGTATATTCAGCTCTAGCCAGCAATCTGGCCCACACAGGAGCCTCTGCTGACCTAACCATTTTCTCCTTACATTTAGCAGGTGTCTCTTCAATTCTTGGTGCTATTACTTTTATTACTATAGTCTTTAATACAAAACCAGCAGTCATATCCCAATACCAAACACCAGTATTTGTTTAATCTTCCCCAACTATAGCCATATTACTATAATTACCAGTGTCAGTCCGAGTAGCCAGAATTGCCATACTGTTAAGAGATAGAAATCTAAACACTACTTTCTTTGACCCTGCAGGAGGAGACCAAATCCTATACCAACACCTATTTTGACTCCTTGGTTACCCTGAAGTCTGTATTCATGGCCTACCAGGTTTGTTATAATCTCACATATCATTACATACTATTTAGGACGAAAAGTGCCTTTCAGCTATTTGGGAATAGTATGAGTCATGTCCACTGGCTTTTTAGGATTTCTCTTGTGGGCCCATCATATGTTTACCATCGGGATAGCTGTCGACTCAGGAGTATACTTTGCATCAGCTACCACAATTACTTCTATCCCTGCAGGAGTAAAAGTATCTAGCTGATTAGCAACTCTTTTTTAATTTTTTTTTTCCTTGGCTGCATTGGGTCTTCGTTGCTGCGCGCAGGCTTTCTCTAGTTCCGGTGAGCGGGGGCTACTCTTCGTTGCGGTGCGCAGCCTTCTCATTGCAGTGGCTTCTCTTGTTGCGGAGCACGGGCTCTGGCACGTGGGCTTCAGTAGTTGAGGCTCTCAGGCTCTAGAGAGCAGGTTCAGTAGTTGTGGCGCACGGGCTTTGTTGCTCCGCAGCATGTGGGATCTTCCCAGACGAGGGCTTGAACCCGTGTCCCCTGAATTGGCAGGTGAATTCTTAACCACTGCGTCACCAGGGAAGTCCCTGATTAGCAACTCTTCACGGAGGTAATATTATATGAACTCCCACTATATTATGAGTTTTAGGCTTGATTTTTCTTTTTACAGTAGGTGCTTTGACAGCAATCATCTTAGCCAACTCATCCCCAGACATTGTCCTCCAGGATACACACTATGTCGTAGCACACTTCCATGACGTAATGTCCATGGGAGCAGTCTTCACTATTATAGGAGGCTTCCTACACTGATTCCCACTATTCTCAGGTTATACACTTAACTTAGCATGAGCAAAAATTCACTTCACAAGTATATTTGTAGTAGTAAATATGACGTCCTGCAGCACTTTCTTGGCCTCTCAGGGATGTCACTACGTTAGTCTGAGTACCCTGAGGCACACACAACATGAAGTATTTTGTCTTTAGACTCATTCATCTCAGTAGCAGCAGTAATGCTAATAACCTTCATACTCTGAAAAGCTTTTGTGTCCAAACGAGAAGTATCAGCAGTGGAAACTGCTACTCCTAACCTAGAATGGTTACACGGATGCCCTCCACCATATACTATGTTTGAAGAGCCTACCTATGGAAATGTAAAATAAGGAAGTACTCAAGTCCTTTTCAACCAGTTTCAAGCCAACACCAGAACAATTATGCCTTTCTCAATAAATGAGATAAAAGTAAAAAGTGATGTCACTTTTTCAAAGTTAAATCATAGGCTAAAATCCTGTATATCTCTAAGGCATATCAACTTCATCTAGGCTCTCAAGATGCAACATCGCCGATTATGGAAGAACTTTTGCATTTTCATAATCACACATTAATAGTTACTTTTAAAAGAAGTTCTCTAGTCCTCTATATTATTTCACTAATATTAACAACTAAACTAACTCATATACGTACAATAGATGCACAGGTAGAGAAAATGTGAACAATTTACCAGCCATTATTTTCATCTTAATTGCCCTATCATCATTGTGAATCCTTCACATAATACATGAAATCAATAACTCTTCCCAAACCATAAAAACTATGGGTCAGTCATGATACTGCTGCTACAAATACACAGATTATGAAGATTTAAATGTTGAATCCTCTGTAATCCCCACATCAGAGCTAAAACCAGGAGAATAATGACTAATGGAAGTCAACAACCTAGCAGTATAGAGATAGTCATTGAATATTAGTTTCATCTGAAATTGTTGTACACTCCTGAGCTGTTCCTTCTTAGACCTAAAAAGAACTGCTATCCCAGGACGGCTAAATTAAAGAATCTTAATACCGACAGGACCAGGCCTATGTTGTGGACAATGATCAGTAGAGGTCATTTTCCTGAGTCCAAAGACAGGACAGAGGGATATGGCTGAGATATGGGGTGAATCTGGAGCCCATGGGGATGCACTGTCCAAGCTCCAGGATAGGAATGGGGCCTCTGGGGTCCCAGGCCACCCACCACGCCCTCCCAAGCAGGATCTTGGCAACATTCCCTGTCAGTGATGAGGCAGCCCTAGCACTTGTCATGCCCCAATGCTGTGTCCTATGTGGGCCCCATGCTCTTGGGACCACACCCTATACTCTGCAGGTCCATGCTGCAGGGTCCTTTGTGCCTCAGGAGTAGAGACCACACAGCAAGCAGTTCCCTCCCCAACCAGCAGGAGGAGGGAAGGAGAGCAGGGGCACCAGGGGAATCTCACTCAGACAACAACACCCCAGGGGCGCCAGCGGGGCCAGTGATGATGCAGATGAGGCCCAGGCCAAGAGATGGAACCAGAGGGCCCAAAAGGCAGCTGGTCAGGTCCCGGCTCATCTGCACCCCAGACACCTTTGTCCCTCATACACCCCCTTCCTCATACACCCTCTCCTTAAATGCAGATGCTTCAGATGCAAACAGGTAGAACTTCAGACTGAAAGTCAGCTCTTCCAAAGTGACCCGTCAGCAAACACTGCAGGATTCCACTCCAGTGGGTGCCCTGGAGTCGACAACTCAGGGACTGAAGTGGATATCGGTGCCGGGGCAGTGGGAGGGAGTGGGGAGTGAGACTTTCATGGTTGTGGAATTTTGGTTTTTCAAGATGAAAAGTCCTAGGAATGGTGGTGATGGCTCCACGAGAGAGTGAATAGATCTGATGCCTCAGAAACGTGCACTTTAAATGGTGGTGATGGTAAAGGGAATGTGACGTGTGTTTCATTTCACTTAAAATAAATTCTTAAAATAATGTGTTGTTAATTGAGATTCCATTTCAACTCCCCTTCATCACAAATGTTGGAGGCCCAAACACAGTCCCCCACCTTAGGGGCCATCACGGTACCCTCACATGGCACATGGGAGACCATTCTTAGGGGGGGCTAGTCTGTGCTTATCTGACCTCTGTCCAGGGGGACCCAGGCAGTAGTGACCCCCATAGATTAGACATATGATATGCTATGATATTAATATGATACCACCAAGGGTTGTCACTCACCAGAACACAGAGCAGCAATGCAGTCAAACATACCTGACGTCATATGAATGTGACAAGATTAAGAGAAGAAAAGGAACCACAGGATAATCAGGGCAACACTCTTCATTCAGATGTTGGAAATCTCAAAAGGGACAAGAAACTCTGCAGGCAAAGAGCAGACATGGGGTCTCCCCGTACACGTGATCCCGACCCATGCAGATGTGGTGAGACCCACACAGTCCCCACACCCTATGTGTGTGACCTGGGGTCACATCCACACTCACCACGGTGACCCACCTCCCCAGACCCTGCATCTGAAGTCACACGTTCTCACTCACCAAGGTGACCCCACTTCCCCAGAAACCCCCACACCTGGGTCACATGTCCACAGTCCCAGGGTGACCCCACCTCCCCAGAACCCCCCATCTGGGGTCACACATGCACAGTCTCCAGGGTGACCTCACCTCCCCAGACCCCCCCCACCTGGGGTCACAGGTCCACACTCACCAGGTGACCCCACCTCCCCAGACCCTGCACCTGGGGTCACATGTCCCCTTGGTCAGGACACCATGGCTCTGCTGGGTTGTCCCCTAATGTGGAAAAAAGCTGGGTTCCTGGGACCTCCTGGGATGCCAGAATAAGTGTAAGGTTGCTCTCCTCCCCCAACACTTGTCCCAGAGAAGTCCTCCTCTTCTCACTTTGGTTCTGTGTGATTTTAACTGTTTTTAAAGCTTTCATGCTACAGTTGAACACACTACCTTGGTTCTGGCAGGCTCAGTCCTTTCTTTTCTCACTTACATGTTGAGAAAACTCACAGGACAGCAGGGCTGAAAGCCGAGGAGCAGCTCTGGACTCTGCTGAGTAGGGACGATTGACTGGAAAGAGAGCTCAGAAGCAGACTCACCTGTTGCCCATCGGCCTTTTGCCCGATCTGCGTGCCCTGCAATCAGTTCACCAGGTAAACCTGCCTCCCTACTCACAATGCAAATTGGAATAATTGGAATAATTTCCCGGTAGCCCTTCTGAGGAGTCTCCATGAGCCTCAAGGAAGGTGAACCTTGCAGGGATAAAGACTAAGGCCCCGACCATAGCACTGACACTTGGGAGGACCAGGTAACCACACTCAGAAGAGACACTGTTACCTAGACAAGCCCACCTCAGCTCCAGACCCCAGACATCTAAGCACTGACATTCAGAAGCAGACACTGCAGGAGCTTCCCAGTACTGAGGCCAGGCCGTGTCTCTACCCAGGTCCTCATAGTCCTAACGTACACAGAACATGGTCAGGTCTAAATGTTCTTATTATAGACAGCACATGGTCAGCTCTAAACATAATCAGTAGACAGGACAGGCAGAGGTCTAAATCTACTGTGTAGACAGAACTTGATCATGTTTAAACTACCTTAGGGCTGATCTCATAGGAGGTACAGGTCACACACATGGGTCTCTCATCTTTGGACACCCACATCAGGAAAGTGAACAAAATCTTTGTCATTAAACACTTCAACAGGCAAAATAAAAATGTTACCAATTTCTCTGGCCACCTGATGGTCAGGATCCATAGGTGTGCCAGGAACTTCTTGTAGCGCAGCCCAGTCTCCTGCAAGGACAGACAAGAAGTGGCCTGATTCCAGCCTCCCAGGCTTCCAGAAGGAGGCAGCCACACTGGAAGCCCAGCCAGCACAGTCCTGCATGGTCCGGGCCGGGAGATATGGTCTGTCCATTCCGCTGGCCGATTCCGGGCGGGACGCTCAGGGCCACTGACAGCCCTGCACTCAGGTCCTGCTTCCCTGCAGCGTGTGCGGGGGGTGGGGGGGATGGAGGGGGGTGGCTGATGGCTCCTATAGCTCCCGGTCAGGTGACCTCACGCCCTGGGGCTGACACCCAGCACGGGCACCGAGCTGTCTTCGATGGGAGACACGGGGAGAGGTTGGGGCACAGAAGCCTTTGGAGAGGAGAACCCACCGTGGAAATCCTTGCACCCTGGCTCATCCCCACCTGGTGACCCACCTGCCCATCGTGGGCTGTGGGCCACCACCCCACCACCCCTGAGTGCAGAGTGCCTGCTCTTTCAAAAGCACAGGGTCTCACATGAAGGAGACCCAGTGGGGACTGTCACCCCTCCCGCCCTCCTGATGCTGTGTTTGGGGAGAATGAGCCCCCTTGACTCGGCGATGGGACCCTGTGAGGAAAGAGGTGACAGCCGCATCCAAGTCGGGACCTGGCTGAGAGATGGGAACACAGGAGCCACGTTCAGGGCCTGGAGGCCAGGCCAACAGGAGGGGCACACCCAGCCCCGGCCAGGCTCTTCAACTGTGACATTATAGCTTATAGAGGACCCGGGGAAGGTGACTGAATGGAATGGGGGCCTAAGGTGGACCCTGAATGGGGCTTAAAGAAGGTGTGAAGGATGTTACTGAGACAGTGACAGTCATTGGAAGACAGACTCTGTGTCAGGACATCCTGCTAAATCCATTTAAATCCCTGAGATCTGTGACCTTTACGTGGCTACGCAGGATTGTTTGAGCAGGTGTGTGCGGACATATCCGGGGCACAGTTCAGTCTGCAACCAGCTTGCAAGTGGTTCCAGCAAACACCCAGGTGTGGGCACAGGCAGACACAGCACACACACAAACACATGCATGTGCACAGCACAAATATATTCACACACTAGCATATGAAAACACATGCATGCATATGCCCATGCACACACTAACGTGTGCAAATGCACATACCTAAGCACATGCACAGCACATGTATGCAAACAGGCACATGCACACGCATAGCACACACACAGGGAATAAAGTGAATACCATAAGGCATTAATTCCTGAACGCAATTGAAGCTGACATGTGCTCTTCCCTTTTTCTTAGCTTTGATGTTTTTCACAATAAAAAGTTAATGGCAAATGACTTTTAATTCATAGGACTTTCTGACCTTATTCCACAAATATTATAAGACATGAGAAATGAATGTAGATATTACATGTGTCCATTAACGGATGAATGGAGAAGCAAAACATGGTCCATCCATACAAGGGAATGTTATTCAGCCTAAAAAGGAAGGCAATTCTGACCCAGCCTGCAGCAGGGATGAACCTTGAGGGCATTATGCTCAGCGATGTAAGCCAGACACAAAAAAAACAAATAGTGCTTGATCCACTCATACAAGGCCGCTAGAGCAGTCAGAACCATCCAGACAGAAAGCAGGATGGTGGGTGCAGGGGCTCAGGGAGGGAGTATGGGGAGTGAGTGTTTAATGGGGACTGTTTCAGTTTTGCAAGATGAAAATGTTCTGGAGGAGGATGGCGGTCAGGGTTGTACAACAGTGCGAATTACTTCTTGACCCTGAAATGTGCACTTTAAAATGGTTAAGATAGTAAAGTTTATGTTTTGTGTATTTGACCACAATTTTTAAAACTTTTTTTAAAACAACAGGAAGTAGTCCATGAATACCACAAGATGCACAACTTCACTAACAACCGAGGGATTAAAACCATGAGAAAACTACTGTGCACACACCTACCAGAATGGCAGACACGAAGACACAGTATCAAATATCAGCAGGACGTGGAGCAATGGAAAGCCTGGTGCGCAGTGTGGGGTGCAGCCACTTCTGAAACAATCGGGCCTCAGAGAGCGCAGTCCGTGCACACAGACCAACAGTGCTGCTCCCAGCTGAACACAAACCCCTCAGCCCTGCAGCAGGACACACGGACATGGACTCTGCAGCCACAGGAGCCAAACCTGAAAGAACCTGAAGGCCATCACAAGCGGATGCAGAAATGAACCACGCACGCTCCTAGGAAGGAATATTCCGCAGCAATGGAGTACGTTTTGTTTAAAGGTAGTAAAACTATAAAAATTATTTTAAAAATACTATATTCACAAGATGAAAGAATCTCACGGACACAATGCTGAGTCATCAAGAGCAACAAAGCAGCAAGCACGGTCCACCCACTTACGGACTTTGGAACTAGGCAAAGCTGGGCTGCGTTGTTTAGGGATGCGTGCCTGGGCGTAAACTATGAGGACAAGTTGCTGACACAACATCAGGAGAACAGCGACCTCATGGTGGGGAGGAGGCTGTGACGAGGGAAGGGCACTCCTGGGTGTCCACTCATCATGTTCTGTTTCTTGATCTTTATGATTATTCTTTACATATGTATAACCTAATCCTTAATAGGTACTTATAGCTTATCATTTTCATTTATTATAAGGGGGGTCTCCCCAACAAAGTAGAAGGAGACCTGCTTCTCCCAGGGAAGAAGAGGAATAGTTTCTACCAGTGAAATCTTGATACCATGGCTGCTTCAACCATCAAGCCTGACAGCAGCCCCTGTGAGAGGGGCACTGGGGCCACGACACTCAGAAGGAGGCTCTGGGACCTCAGTCCTGGGTCACTGCCTCTGAGGAGCCCACGGCACCTGGTGAAAGTTCAAAGTCATTCTGTGCACGACCCTTTGGCCTTGGTTGCTCTGGCACAGCTCGGCCGGCACCATCGCTGGGAGAGAAAGAAGAAACGTGCAGAAGAGGGAACCAGGCTTCAAGCTGACCCACCTCCCTCTACGGAGACAATGCCACAGTCCCTAAGAGAGGACAGCAAGGCCACAGAATCCAGCCTCTCTGCCTGAGGCCTGGCCACACTAGCGCCCCACGCTTCTGATGCCACAGGGAGAATTTCGCAAGGTGCCCTCAGACCACCTGGTTGGACACAATGGGGCTTTCAGACACGCAGGTCCTGTCCGACCCCGCACCTCTGCTGTCACATTCTGGAGGTGGGCCTGGAAGCCTCCAGTTTTTCACTTTTGGTAACAGCTTTATTGAGATTCAATTTCTATACCACACAGTTAACCCACTTTAAGTCTTAAGCTCAGTGGTGTTCTGCATATTCACAGGGTTGTGCGGCCACCAGCACAATCCATTTGACAACATTTTCATCATCTCCCCAAAGCCCCACTCTTTAGAGGTCACCCCTCATTTCCCACAGCCCCGGCATCACCGATCCACTTTCTGTCTCTGTGGGCTTGCCTGTTCTGGATGTCTCATGGAAGTGGAATCCACTGATTGTCTTTCTGTGTCTGGCTTCTCTCACTGAGCATCACGTTTTCGAGGTTCATCCACATCATAGCCTGTGTCCGTGCTTCTCTCCTTTTCCATGGCTGAGTCACCCTTAGTCTCTCTGCTTTTAACTCTATAATTAATTGTGTCTCCCTGCCTGCACCACACAGGGCTGATGAGGATTTCACCTTCCATCATTCTTGGGCTGTAAGCTGAACTTTGAACCAACACCAAGGGGTCTTGTGCAGAGGCTGAAAGCCCAGCCCCACATGGTGCACAGTCGCCGTGTGTGACCAGAGCCCAGGAGGAAGGGTGAGGTGGGCCTGCCTGTTTACGGGACCAGCGTCCTACGGTCTCATGGGAAACCAACTCGCTCGTCAGCGTCTCGTGAGAGCTGCTCCCCACCGTGCCAAGCGGGCAAGACAGACTGGTCAGGGACCACGGTGCTGCCTTCAGTTCAGGTCCACTCATACTAACTGTCTAGTTGGAAAGTGCTGAGGCTCCAGGCGAGGGTCCTTCCTGCTTCTTCCAGCTTCTTGGGGCTCCAGGCATTCCTGGGCTTCTGGCTGCATCCCTCCCATCTCCGCCTTCATCTTCATGTGGCTTCCCCTCTGTGTCTGTGTCTCCACTCATCATATAAGCACACAGTTACACAGGATCGGGACCACCCTAAGGCCCCTGTCTCACCTAGTTACACGACCAGGCCCTACTTCCAAATGAGGTCATGTCCTGAGCCCCTGGGGTCAGGACATGGACGTCTCTTTCCCTGGTGGGTACACAATCCCCCTTCAGTCTGAGGTAACAGTAATGTCGCCCAGGAAACAAGCAAGCCCCTTACCTAAGCCAGCCCCTCGAAGAGGTCTGAGCCTGCCCGGTCTCTTGGAAACTGACATGGCAGGAGAGTGTGGCTCAGGACCCAAGTGTGCAGGACACCAGGAAGCATCGGTGTGAGGCTCCCCTTTGCAGTTGCAGGACTGGACTAGCTGATGAGGTCCATCAGGGCAGCTCCGACCTCCCTATAGGACTCGACCCACGTGGACTGGGGGCAACAGGCAGCAGTGAGTGGGTGTGTGATGAAGTGTATGTGACGGGCCTGCAGTGAGCAGGTGAGCACATCTGTGTGTGTGACATCAGGCACACGTGATGGGTCAGCAGTGAGCACACGTGTCTGAGAGATCATGTGCTTGTGACGGGCCAGCGGTACACACACACGTGATCAGGTTCACGCGACATCTTAGCGGGCAGGACACCACAGGGCTGCAGTGCTGCCACGGGCTCGAGCCACCGACCCTGCCTGGTGTGGAGCATCCCTCCCCCACCACGTGCCCCAGCAGCTCCCATGTCCGCAACTGCACAGTGGCTGCACCTGTGCAGAGTACTTCCCCTGGGCAAATACTTCTTGAAAAGGGTCACCTCTGTGGTGATGGCGACCTTCCTCTTCTGCTGCTTCAGCAGGGGCGCCCCCGCCAGTGGCTGCTTGTACCAAGGCATCCAGGCCGCAGAGAGCTGGTCCCTGCACCTGAGACCAAAGACAAGGACTTGAGGGGCTGTGCTTTCTCCCACCAGTAGCCCCATATCCAGGGGGGCCAGCGGGGGCATGTCAGACACACAGGGCCGGACATTCTGGTTCATCTTCCCCCAACACGGTGGGTGAAAGGACAGCCACGTGGGACTTCAGACCACATAGGACACAGCGCGTGTCAAGGACCATCTCACCACTGTCGATTGGCCCATTCAGTTTGCACTCCTGTGAAATGCTGTTCATGACCGCTTTTCTCTACGTGACAGCTGAAAAGAACTCCTTGTGTTTAAAAGGTGACACATCTGTGTGAATTTGACGAAGGGGTACGTGCAACCAAGCACACAGCTTGGTAGGAGGCTACTGCTATTCAGGAGGGACAGATACCTTAATGGTTTTAGTGCTTTTCTAAATGTGGGCAGAGGCAAGAATCCAGGTTCATACAAATTTTCTCCTGAAGATATTGAACTCTCTGAGGGTCAGTTCTGCCAGTTTTCCCAGAGTACAAAGTGCCTCATCCTGATCTTCGCCCTGAATTCCTTTCAGTGTGTCCTGTAAGTCAATGATTGTGGTGGTTGATGACAATTCTTTTTTTTTTTTTTTTTTTTTGCGGTACGCGGGCCTCTCACTGTTGTGGCCTCTCCCGTTGCGGAGCACAGGCTCCAGACGCGCAGGCTCAGAGGCCATGGCTCATGGGCCCAGCCGCTCCGCGGCACGAGGGATCCTCCCAGACCGGGGCACGAACCCGTGTCCCCTGCATCGGCAGGCAGACTCCCAACCACTGCGCCACCAAGGAAGCCCTGATGACAATTCTTGTACAACTGAATGGTGGGCAACCCTCTTTATGTTACAATCCCCCCTCTTTTGGTCGAAATTTTGACCAAGATTTAGGAGACCTTTCATGACCGATTTATCCCACGGCACCTGGAATACTCATTCCCAGTTCAGGCGAGGATTTCCTTGATAGGCCACTCAATGTGCTGTTACTGGACTAGGCCCTGTTAACAGTAGCCCAAAGCCTCTGGGTCACCTGTCCTACTAGTCTGTCATGGTCCAGGAAATGGTTCCCTCTTGTAGCATCTTCCCATATCTAGAGTTATACTATTAAAATCACTGATCTTATAGAACTATGTATTTGACAACTGTTCTACACACTGTCCTGTGCCTGCCCGCCCTTCCTGGGAAGGACCTGCTCGTGATTTTCTGAGCTGAGAATCTGACTCTGTTCTACTTTACACACAAGTTATTTCTATATGGCTTTAAGCTAGGCTGAATTTTGCAGGAATAGAACAACGATGTGATTCTAGGAAAGCTTGTTCTCACAGTTATTCAGAACTTTACCAAGAATTCTCTCACATTTTGGAAAGTCAAATCTCCTGGTAAAGTGGCTCAGAGTTTCTGAATCGCCAGTTAATGCACCAGGATTGCTGTCACCACAGTAAGTCAAATTATATACAACAATGCCTATTTGTCCTCATTTAAAAACTTTAAATATAAAGTTTGAAGCGAGTTGAATGTTACCTGCCTTTTCTTAAATGTAAATTGAAGAAAAATTTAAGCAAACATCTGATTACTTAGTGTAGTTGAAGCCAAGCATTCACCTATTAAATTATGTATTATTTCATTAAAATGTATTTATCTTTAATTCTCCTCTCTATTGTAACTATAGCTGCATACACACATATATGTAATTATACTTAAATTATATGTGTAGAGAGATTATCTTATCTCTGTCTCTGATTTCAGAAAGTGAGGGGAGCGTTACAAAGTACTTGGTATAAAAGGGGTGAGGGTCTGATGGGCTGACAGAACACCCATGACATAGCATTTCATTCCCACTAAGATACTAGAATCCAAAAGACAGACAATAAAAAGGGGAGAAATTGGAACCTTCAAACAGCGCTAGTGGGAATGTGAAATGGTGCCACTATTTTGGAAGACAGTCTGGCAGTTCCTCAAAATGTCTAACATGGAGTCACTACAAGACTCAGCAATTCCACTCCTATGTATAAACCCAAGAGAAAGGAAAACACACGTCCACACAAACACTTGTACATGCATGTTCATAACAGCATGAATCACAACAGCCAAAATGTGGAAACCACCCAAATGACCATCAACAGGTAGAGAACAGATACACACAATGTGCTCCATCCACACAATAGAATATTACTCAGCCATGAAAAGGAGTGAAGCACTGACACTTGCTACAATGCTGACAAAACTCGAGAACACAATGCTCAGTGAGAGAAGCCAGACACAGAAGGACACTGTCTTAATCAGCTTGGGCTGCCATAGCAAACTACCAGGCTGGGGGCTTCAACAACAGAAATGTATTTCCTACAGTTCTGGAGGACAGAAGTCAGAGATCAGGGTGCCACTACCCTGGTGAGGCTCTCTTCTTGGTTGTATGTGGCATCTTCTCCCTGTGTCCTCACATGGAGAACATGTGAGGGAGCTGTCTGAGGTCTCTTTTATAAGGACACTAATCCCATAATAGGGGCTCCACCCTCATGACCTAATCACTTCCCAAAGGCACCACCTCCTAATACCATCATCTTGGGGGTAAGGATTTCAACATGTGAATTTTGGAGGGACACAAACCTTCAGCCAAGAACAACCACAAACTGATTCCATTTATATCAAATGTCCAGAACAGGCAAATCCACAGAGACAGGAAGTGGGTTAGTGGTGCCAAGAGCTAGGGGAGGGGGAGGGGGAGGGGGTTCTCCTTTTGGGGGATGAGAAGGTTTCAGAACCAGAGGGAGGTGGTGCTGGCACAACATTGTGAATGTGATAAATACCAGAGTTGTTCGATTGAATGGTAAATGGTGAATTTTATGTTACATATATTTTAATCACAACTAAAAAATAATTATGTGTCACATCAACAACTTGACACTTCAGGGAATTTCCATTTCTGCCAAGAGACACTGTTTTCTTGCCCAGGTGATTCCTGGGACCCCGGATGACCTCGTGGGGGCCGTGGAGTGTAAATGAGGGCATGAACAACCCCTCACAGGGACGATCCAGAGGCAGACCCAGGGCTCGTCCCCAACAGCACAGGACAGAATCCATTTGGATTTATCATCGCACTGTGAACAGCCCCATGGAGCCAGTGGCCGTGTACTGCCTGACTGCAGCCCTGGACACCGGGGCCGTGGCCCGATCCCTCTCGTCCCAAGGCTGGGACCTTCCGGGTGAAGCAAACGGTGTTGCGGTCAGTCCTCGGGAGCTGCTGGAGCACGGGCACAGCCACAGTAAGGCCAGAGCACTTCCAGCTACCTGAAAACCCGCATATAAGAAACATAATTTTTCCATAACGCACGGGGGACCAGAAAGTGTGTTTTCTCAGGTAAACTGATAACACCACCCCTTCCGTGTGTGGACGCCGCCCTTACGGCGGCAGAGTTGAACCCTTACCCCTCCCCCACCAGAATTGACCTCCAAGGCCTACTGGGGGTCCTCCCCAAACCCTGAGGATGTGTCCTGCCCGAGGCTCCTGACACAGTATACTCCCACTCAGGCCGGCCTGCAGAGGTCACGCAGAGGTCGGGCCCCAAAGCAGCAGGATGTGACCATGGACACAGGCATGTCCACCCTGCACAGGTTGGGTCTCTACGAACAAGTGTCAAGTTACTTCTTAGGGCCATGCCCCTGTCCCGCTCCAGGTGCAGGACCCACCCCACTGCCCGGCCCGCGTCCCTTTCTCTGGGGCACCTGTGGGACTCAAGCCCGCACCTTCCCCAGCCCTGCCTCCCCACCATGTAAGGCTGTCAGTATAAATGATGCCATCCTGGACTCGTCCTTCCACTGACCCTACCCAGGACTGTACTGTGTGGTCAATCACTTCTCTGTCCTCAAGGCTTTTGTAGTTAATAGAGGCTGTTTAATAATTATCAGGACCAGGTGGCCTCTATGCTTTGTTAGTCCCCAAACAAGGAAGACCTTCGCTGATGTGTTCCTGGCGCCCATGAGACCAGTTACCCATTCATGAACCTTGACTTACGAATATACGTCCTGTTTCCAAGCACCCCCCGCCCCATGTTAACCACAAGTTGTCCCGGTGACCCCTTGGCCATGCAGAGCGCAGCGGCACATGCTTCCAATCGCTGTCCACCACATCCCGATCCCACCCTGTGAGTAAACTACCCAATAATAAACTGATCCTTTAATTACCTGGAGCTGCCTGTCTCGTTTTTCGGTCTCACGATGCCCTGTCAGTTCGGTGGGCACTTCTCATTCCCTCCATCCGCTAACACCTCACCTACTACTGTGGGTTCAATAGTGTCCCCTCCCCCAAATTTATATCCATTCTGACCCCAGAATCAGGCCTTATTTCTGAAACAAGGCATCTGCAGATGTGGTTAAGATGAGGTCATGCTGGATTAGGGAGAGCCCTAATTCCAACAGCAGGTGTCCGTATAAGAAGAGGGAAATCTGGATACAGACACAGAGGAGAAGCCACGTGACGATAGAGGCAGAGGTGAGGATGATGCAGCCCCAAGTCCAGGGGCGCCAAGGATTTCTGGAAACCAGAGAAGCCGGGAGAGGCCAGGGCAGATTCCCTGAAGTTCCAGCAGGAATCAACCACACCTTCATTTTGTATTTCCAGCGTCCAGAGCTGCGAGAGAGAAATCTCTGCTGTTGTGACCCCCCCGGCTTGTGGCATGTTGTCACGGTCGCCCCAGGACCCCCACACCTGCCAGATGATGAGACACGAGGCATCGGAGGAAAGAGCCCCTTGGCATCTGGACGAGCATCTCTACACACACGTCTGGGTGCTGAAGATGGAGGACACGCAGCCGCCTCCCCACCCGAGCTGGGCGTCAGGCTGCCTTGCTGTCCCGCTCGCTCCTGTCGTATGTCCAGTGGATGACCCGCCTCCGTTGATGCGGGCGCCCCACCGCTGTCCTGCGACCTCCCACCCACAGGTCGTGCTCCGGCCCTGGCCGCTCAGCAGCCTCAGCTTGGCTGCAGTGACGGGTCAGGGGACCCGCTGGCCCCGCCCAGCCCAGGGGCGGTGCCCGAAGCAGGGGGCCCTGAGTAGCTGCCCTCCGTCCCAGACCAGGTGAGGCCTGGAGCAGGCACCTCGAGTTCCTCAGGGCCCTGGATGCAGCCCCAAGTGCCACCAACCCCACACACTCCCCGGCAGGCTGGAGGCTCTGTGTCCCCAGGCAAAAGGCACTTCTCGAAGGCGGCCCTGGGATGTGTCTTCAAACCCCTCCACGTTTGGCCCAACCTGGCTGGGGGCCCACGGCCGGCTGCCTTCATAGGAGCAGACAGAGGGCATCCCTGAGGCCCCCGTGCATCTGCCCCTAAGCGACCCCACCCGGCGCAGACCAGGCCGCCCGCCTCGACTGCCGAGTTCCTCCACCCCCCCCCGCCCCCCGCCAGCTCCGACCCGGCCCTCTAGAGACTCCTCACTCCCTGGAGGGCAGGGCTGACGGCCCCTCGGTCTCCCTCTCACCTCTGCCTGTCCGTCCGTCCTCCCTGAGTTAGGACACCACTTCCTCCGTGAGGCTCCTGGATTCCGGCCTGGGGGACCCACACGCCCCCACGAGCTGTGTCGATCACCAGGATTGTCACCTCAAGAGGCCCTGGAAGACGGACTCCCCGGGACATCAGAATGGGACTCTGTGTGCAGATGGGCCACTGCAGAGCTGCCCGGGGTGAGACGAGGTCACTGACCTGTGTGTGGGGAGGTCCTCATGGGGGGAATTTGGACACAGACACACGGGGGAGAAGGCTATGTGACGGCAGAGACAGAGCTGGGGCTGGGAGGGGCCTGGGACAGACTGACCCCAGAACCCGCGGAGGAGCGGGCCCCCAGCACCTTGACCTCGGGCTCCAGGCCTAAGAGGAAGCGTCCCCTGTTCCAATCCCCCCCCTTGGTGTTCTGTGACGGGGCCGCAGGAATCCCACACCCGGCCTGCGGGAGGCGGCGCTGTGCTTGCTGACACCCAGGACTGTCACTGGCCAAACCCCCTCTGGGCATGACCCCCTCTCCTCCTCGGGGAGGGACCCAGGGCCCCGGAACCCTGTCCCACACATCCTTGTCACAGCGACCTCCCCCCCTCACCCAGCCACCCCTGGGGCATCTCAGACCCCAGAAAAGGAGCCAGACCCCAGAAAAAGACCCAGAAAGGAGCCGCAGCGGCGTGGTGAGCATGGTGAGTGGCCGCAGGCCACCGCACCCAGCCCGAGACCTGAGTGTGGCCATCTGAGAAGGGACCCACCAGCCCCCCGGCCCAGGTGCCCCGTTTCACAGGGCAGGTCCTCTTGCCGAGTCTCTGGAGGGGGCTGTCGAGCAGGAGTGACTGAGGCCTGTGAACATGTGGGCCGGAGAGGTCCTCCCCAGGAGCCCAGGCACAGTGAGCCCAGGACGTGTCCATCCCTCTCCTGCTGTACCCCACGGAGTGAGGATAAAGCCCCAGTGACCCCCAAGAAGAGACATGACACCTGGAGGACTACACCATCCACAGACCGGGGACTGAGTGTCCACGTCATTCCCTCAGAGTGAACAATGTCTTCACCGAGGCTGCCAGACTGGCCCATGTGCCCACAGACACCCAGCTTCAGTAAACCAGCCAGACAGAAAACCCCCTTCCGGGGTGCCCTGTGTTAACAGACCCAGCCTTCTGGGGAGGCGGGGCCAGCCTGAGGGAGGATGCACGTGCTCCAGCGCCGGACACTCACCACTGCCCATCCCCCTGCCCATCCCCTGTCCCTCTCCTGCGCCCTGTGGTCTCACCCCCTCAGGAAACCCTCCTCTCCAGGCTCCCAGCACCCACATTTCCCACCTCCACCCCATCACTCTCCACTTCAATTAGCCTGTTTCCCCGCCAGGTGAAGAGGAGGGCAAACGTCCCGCACTGGTGTTTTCAGTAGTGTAGACAGGGCTTCCTTTCTCTTCCTGGCGGGGGTCTGGCTGGACACCAGGTGGCTTCCAGCGGTGCAGGGCTAGGCGCTGCCCTGCAGGGAGCAGCCCTGATCCCCGCGGCTACAGCGCTGCCTGCTGGACACCGGGTGGTTTCCAACCCTTTGGGGCTTGGGCGGCACCCTGCAGGGATCAATCCTGATACCCCGCCTACAGCGCCACCTGCTGGTCTCTCCGTCCTCCCGTCAGGCACAGTCTTCACCTTTCCCGCTGCCTCGGACGATCCCTCTCCGCACTGTCCGGTGATCAGCCCCTCCTTGCCACCGCCATCACCCCCAGCTCCACGCCTCTCGTCCAGCCTCAGGGATGACCCAGGAACCTTCCTGGGCTCCCCTGCCTGCCCAGCCTTGGTCGGTGTCCTCAAGCCGCCTGTGCAGACAGGTGAGGATCCCCTCCAGATGCTCCCAAAGGCTTCACCCCAACATCCTCCCCGTTGTCGGCTCCATGACCTGTCAGGATGTTCCACCCTCACCAAGCCCCCAAGTACATGCCAAGTGCAGGCGTCAAGCCTGCTGCGTGCACTGCTGTGCGTACTGCTGTATACACAGACATGACCCTGTCCCAGGATGCAGGAAAGGCAGCTCTACCTCTTGATGTGGGTGCACATCAGCTCACAGCTTGCCAGGCAAGGGCAGCAGAGTTCTTGCTCCGTGGACCATTTCTCACCCAGCCTGACTATGACCCGGCTTTGTTCCCACCCCCGTTGTCCCTCCATTGGCCTTGCTCTTGTGAGCAGAGAAGGACAGCGTGGTCAGTGGTCACAGGCTGAAACGCACAGACACTGGCTGACCCGCGTGCACCCGTGCTGACCACACGGAATGGGCACTGCACCAGGGCCTGTGTGGTGTGGGTTCACCTGCCCACAGATAGGCCGGGCCTCTGCTCCTGGCCCCAGAGGTCACCTTGAGTCTGATGGGAATGTCCGTGTCCCGTGGACCTCACTCCAGGCTGCTGTGTGCTGACGGCGTTATGCACGGTGGGGCTTCCTGAGTCCCCCCAGGGACTGGAGGCCAAGGTCAGGCACATGGTGGTCCCCACGTTGATGTGACAGACCCCAATAAACCTTGCACTTCAGGACTCAGGTGGGCTTCCCTGGGCTGCCACAGTCGAGGATGCTGGACCCTGCTCGTCCCCTCTGTCTTCGCTGATTTTAACTTGCATCCTTCACCGTAATATACCCTGAGTATAACAGTTTCAGGGAATTCTGGGAGCCTCCAAGGAAAAAGAAGCCGGGGAGGGGGTCTCTGGGTCCCCGACTCTGCAGTTGGGGTCAGAAGTCGGTGGGGAGGATCTTAGGGCCCTGGTATCTGAAAGGCCCCCCCTACCAGGGGAGGGGTAGGAGACCCTGGGTGGTTGTTAAGCTGAGTCCAAGGTCCTCCTGGGTGGGAGGCATCCTGGTCCCCATGGATCCCAAAGAAGCCGGCTCCTTCCTTCCCTCAGCCCCCAGGCCTGGTCCCTGCTCTTGAGAAATTCCCTAGGGTGGGGTCCTGGTGCTGGAGATGCCCCGATGCTGTGGCCTCCTGAGCCTCCAGTGGGGATAACGGGAGTGGGGGAAAACTTGTTTACGTTAAGGGAGCTTCTGCCAAAACGAAGCTTCGGCCTGCTGCCCCCAACCCCAGGTGCACTGGGGCAGGAACGTGAGAGCGAGGCTCCTTCCCCCTCCAAGACACACAGGACACATGGGCACTGGTCACTGGACTCCCACACAATATTAAAATCTCCCACGCAGGACTGTTGGGTGAGAGACACAATTTAAAGACTATTAATGGGGCCAGGGGGGCCCAGGGGGTGAAGGTGGGGGTGGGGAGAGTTGGAAAATCACCCAAGGATGTGCTCTCCCTGCAGCGAACCCCCAGGTGAGCCCAGGTGGAGGTGGACCCCTCAAGTCAGAGCCCACATTCTGGGTCTTTGGGGGTCAAATAGCCAAGCACCCCTAGTACTTGCTTTCACCTGCTGCAGTTAGGGCCTGCCCTGTCTTCTTCATGACCAAGTTCTCACCCCTCCCAGAAGGCCTCTTGGGGGTTGAGATGGGGATGTCCATGGCAGAACTTGAGGGTCTGTGGTGGGCTGGAGGCCATGTGGCAGGCAGGAGGGCTCCCACCAATCTTACCGGTCCACACCTCCTGGTCATAGGCCCGCACAGAGTCCACCAGACTGTGGATGTGGTAGAAGGTGCCAGGGACTGGTCCAGCCCATGCAGGTGTCTGACCACCGAGCAGTCAGTGTACGGTATTCACAGGGGGCCCTGGCCGTGCTCCCACACTCCCAGGAAGCACACTTCAGCATGGTCCCTGGAATGACCAGGAGGTCGGCCAGCAATGCCCTAGACCCAACCTCACTGTTACCACAAGAAACAAAAGACAACTCCGTGCAGATAGACAGAACATCACCAGCCTGATGCTGTCCTGAGGAAGGTCAGCTGGGAACTGGGTGCTATAGTGGGTTGAATGGGGGGGTCCCCCAAAAAGTTATGTCCACGTCTTGTCCCCAGAATCTGAGAATGGAACCTTTTTTGGCAGTAGGGTCTTTGCAGGCATAATTAGTTACCGATCTGGAGATGAGGTCATCCGGGATCAGTCTGGCCCTAAATCAGTGACAGTGTCCTTCTAAGAGACCAGAGGAGAGACACAGACACACAGGAGACACCATGTGAAGATGGAGGCAGAGACAGGAGAGATGTGGTCACAAGTCCAGGGACGCCTGGAGGCCCCAGAAGCTGGAAGAGGCAGGCAGGACCCTCCCCTGGAGCCTCCAGAGGGAGCGCAGCCCTGCGACACCTTGACCTCAGACGTCTAGTCTCCAGGACTGAGAGAGGACAGGTTTCTGTTGTTCTGAGCCTCCGTTTGTGGTCGTTTGTCACAGCTGCTCTGGGAAGCTAATGCAGCTGGTGAGCAGCTCCCTGCCCTGATCTAAACCCTCCCGCCTCCCCTTAGGGCCAGCCCCCTGCGCCTGTGCTGTTGCACAAACCATGTGGTTCATGCTGAACCCCAGCTCCCCTTCTGGGCACTGGCATTTTGGAGGGTGAGGGCAGAGAACATCAAATGACCAGCCCTCAGCCAGGTGCCAAGTCTCTAGTGAGCTTCCCTGGGGGGATGGGGGTGGGGGTAACTGTCATTGTTCTGCCCTTCGTCGCTGGGGGAAGAGACACCCTAGAGACCCTCGAGGGAAGGAGGGGGCATGGAGGGTCATGAGCTGACTGGAACAGGGACCCTCCCTCCCGTGCATCCCTACTGCGTGCTGTGACCCATCTCAGCTGTGAGCACACAAGCCACAAGCATGTGCTGTGTCCTGTGAGCCTCCCAGCCAGTACCTGAAGGTGAGGGCGGCCCTGCAGACCCCACCCCTTTCCTCCACGTCTAATAGGTGGAAGACCCCCTTCTCCTTGCCATTCCAGAAGCGGTTCTGGAGCTGTTCGGGGAGGGGTTCTGGGGTTTTGTGGGCTGAGCCCCTGTTGCTGTGCCCCCACATCCCCACAAGAACATCCAGAGCAAGCAGTTTGCCCTGTTGCCTGAATGCCCCCCCACAGTTTTCTCAGGCAAGAATCGGGTTTCTGTAGCAGCGTCTGCAGGCAGCTGTGCATCTGGACCCACGTTCACATCTTCTGTGTAAACACCGAGAGCCTTCCCTGACACATGCCCCCTACTGACCACCTCCGCATGCCGACCACAGGCTCCAGTGCGGGCGTCAGACTGACCGCCCATCTCAGCCTCCTTCTCTTGTTGTCAGAGCTGCTCCAGGCCCTTGCTCAAAACCCGTGGACCCACCTTGAACAGGACTGTCCTCCACCCCACCCTCAGCAGGAGTTCACCTATGTATTAAAGGGTCCAGAGACAAGAAAGGAAGCTACAAACAAAAAAACAGATGGAACCAGCTGGGACCAAGATGGCAACGAATCTGACCTCCAACAGACCCTGCGTCTCATCACAGGTTGAATTTACTATATCAGCATATTAAGTGACACACCTACCTGTGGCCATGACTGGACATGAAGGATCAAAAACGGGTAAAAGGAGGTGGTACTCCACTCCCTTGGAAAAAGCCCTGCCCCTTCCCCGGAAGGCCTCTTCATCCCCATCATTAGCCTCACTCCTCCTCTCTTTAAAATTAAACCACTCTCTCCAGGAGGGCGAGAAGTTGATCTGTGATCTTAGTTACCACTTCTCCATTCTTTGGCCACTGAATGGAGCCTGTGCTGTGGTGGTCTCAGCTTTGGTTTTGTTATTTGCCTACTTGAACGCAAATGGACAAAGGAAACCTTCCCCGCTGAGGCAGAGTGCCTCGCCAGGCTAGGGCCCGAGCAGGGTCCATAGGACTTAGCTTGGTAACAGTCTGTAAGGGGACGGGGCTCTCTGCCCATGGGGTGGGGGGAGGGAACACGTACAGCCACAGCACCGGCTCCGTGGACGGCACGGCCCCTCGTGGGCCTGGACCGCGTGCTCTCGTTCCCCCACGGCAGACACACCCTGACAGTCATGACGCAGTGACACTGGCTGCTGGGCGTCCAGTCAGGAGGGACCAGAGGCAGCACCTGGTGCCAGATCAGACGTGCCTTTTCACGGGCAGGGGACACAGGAGATATTAGGACTTTGTGTGTAGAAAACAAACCAAGTGGCTGGAAGGTGATCTGAGCTGTGGACTTGAAACCCACATGCCAAGTGAGAGCTCCCACTGGACACTGGCTCAGAAGCTTCTGTACAGGTGATGACCATACCAGTGCTTCCCGCCCAGCCCCTCCAGGCCTCCCTGGTGGGCACAGCTGGACCTGCGCCCCTCAGGCTCCCCGACCCAGAGCCTGAAGGTCTGATGCTGCCAGGCCCTAGGGATGAGAGTGGTCCCTCCACAAACGCTGCTCAGCTGCTCCTCCCCAGTGACCAGGACAGGGAAGCCCAGGGGCGTCTGAGGCCCGGCACAGGCAAAGCTTGTCGCCGCCCCTCCTCAGGACCCCCGGCCCCGCCCTGCTTACTCAGGCCCACCATCTGCCCCTCCCAGTGCCTGCGTCCCACCGACCCACATTCCTGGTGCGGACATCCACGTGCACAAGCCGCTGCATGTCCTCTTCCCACATGGGACACCTCCATCCCTGCATCTTCCTAATAACGGCCTGGAGCTCCACCTGTTCTGGGCAGGAAGAGGGCCCAGGAGGACGCTGGCCTGTCCCGTCTGCCTCTTGGGGGCCCAGACACAGGGCTTGGGGACTGCTGGGCCTTGAGGTGTGGACGGTTCCAGGTGGGATGAACCTGCCATGGCCGACTGGAGCCTGCTCCTTCTGAGATTCCGGAAACAGGGGGACCCATCAAACCGAACCCATCCCCAGGCTCTGCTGCAAGTGAGATTGGATTTGCTCTCCCGACCCTGAAGACAGGGAAACAGGGCCTGCGATTCCCATACTGACGGTGTTCCGCGGAATTTCCACTAGACCCCTTTCTAAGCTGTTCTGAGGAAATTACTAGCCAATCCGTGCTACCATCACCCCACAAACAGACCAGGAATCTGAGGCTCTGAGAAGCCAAGTAATCCAGCCAGAAGCACAGATGTGCGGCCACGGAGTGGGGTCTGCACCCACCACCCGCCCAGGGGGACTGTCCGCTCCCAGCAGGTTCCACACCTCTTCCCTTCACCCCCCTCCTAGGGCCAGCTCACAGAGCCTCCTCTTGGGAGGATTCACTTACCTTCTTCTAACAGGATCCGTCTCACTATCCTGTTCTGGGATCATCTGGAAGCTTGTCACTCTGAAGCAGGTTCAGCCTCACGTCACCAGGACAGCTTTCCTGGATCACAGTCACCACCTGTTCATCCACTCCCAGCTCAGACCCAGAAAGGCCCCCTTGGCTCGAGCCCCATGGCCCTGCCTGGGCTTCCACGCCCTCCTGCCTGGTCCGTCCCTCTCATGTCCCCTGCAGGGTCACCAGGAGCTCCCACCTGTCCCAGGGAGGCTGTCTGCTCTGTCCGGGGGAGGCCTCCGTGGTGTCAGGTGGAAAAAACAAGAGGTACCCGTGGGCCCTCCCTCACGCAGCACAGTGGCCAGCACCCATCTACTGACCTCATCACTCTGGATGGACAGGGGTTCATGGGGCCCGCGGCATCTCCTGATTCTCATCTCATCCCAGTGCTGCCCACAGAGAAGTCGCTAAGCAACTCTGTGCAGCCTGCACAGAGAGGACGCCAATACACACACCCCGCTCCCAGCCCACAGGGCTCTCGTAGTCAGGCCCCTCCCAGGATACAGAGCTCACCTGTGTAGGCAACCCAGCAGCCCACGGGGCTCTCGTGGTCAGGCCCCTCCCAGGATACAGAGCTCACCTGTGTAGGCAACCCAGCAGCCCACGGGGCTCTCGTGGTCAGGCCCCTCCCAGGATACAGAGCTCACCTGGGTAGGCAACCCAGCAGGCCACGGGGCTCTCGTGGTCAGGCCCCTCCCAGGATACAGAGCTCATCTGTGTAGGCAACCCAGCAGCCCACGGGGCTCTCGTGGTCAGGCCCCTCCCAGGATACAGAGCTCACCTGTGTAGGCAACCCAGCAGCCCACGGGGCTCTCGTGGTCAGGCCCCGCCCAGGATACAGAGCTCCCCTGGGCAGGCACCCGGCAGGGCTGGGCACACAGGAACCATGCACGTAGCCCTCGTTACAGAGCACCCCAACTCACCTGTTGGTCAGAGCTGACACTGAGCACCTCAGAGCAGGACCTGAACTAACAAACAGCAGCTCCTGGACAGGTCTGTGACCCTGGGTTTCACTCTGTGCGGCCTCCCTCCACCGGGTCTTCCAGAGGCTTGCACTGCAGCCGGGGCACCAGGCCTCTGTCTCCACCCACCACCACTCCCCTCCCTGACTCCTGGGTTCCTCTCATTAGGACAGAGTCTTCTTGAAGTTGTCTCTCACTCACAGGCCAGATAAAATGATTAGAAAACAAGCCAGAGCTGCAGCCCCTTGTCTATCCTGACCCTCAGGACGCCACACCTGTTCCTTGGACCTGGCCAGTGCAGCAGGGCTCATTTTCTGCAACTCTGCACCCCCGATGGGCAAGGATTGGCTGACCTGCGCAGCCTGACTCGGCCGGCCAGCCCTCCCCAGGTGTACCCCTTCAGGCAGCAAGAGTGCCTGCAGCTGTGCCTGACGCCATATTCTCTGCCCTGTCAGCAGTCTCGGCACTGGGCTGGTGGGAGGGAGCAGGGCCCACGGCTTTGTGGGTGGCCCGGTGTGAGTGGGGCTCTGCTGGACTTTCTGCAGGAGTTCCCAGGCTGCTCCCTGCTAAGGAAGACGATGTGTCACCAATACCTGCTGTTGGAATTTCTCCCCGGGCAGAGGTGAGGACGCAGGAAAAAAAGCAGTGGAGACCAGGACAGGAGGGGTAACACAGGTACGGAATCCGAAAACTTCCAGAAGAGCGCCTGGATGAGGACGCAGGAAAAAAAGCAGTGGAGACCAGGACAGGAGGGGTAACACAGGTACGGAATCCGAAAACTTCCAGAAGAGCGCCTGGGGCCACGACCATCCTGGCTGGCCTGCAGGCACCAACTTGGGCCTGCGTGCTGTTGCTGGTGTGGCTCCAAGCCCCTTCCTCTAGGCTTTCAAGTCCTTGCACATATTCAGGTGTTTTACCTGAGGAGGGTGGAAAAAGTTCAGCAGCAGTTGGCCTGGGGTTCAGCTCACGTTTACTCAGAGACGCCTCGGCACCATCCACCAGCTTTGCAATGAGGACGCTCCTTGCGGGGAGGGGGTGCTGCTGGCTGCATGTGAGACAATTCCCCACCTCTGACCAATTTCAAAATTGTTTACCACTGGAGCAATTGTCCTGATAGCGTTTTCATCTGTATAACTGGTGGGTTCTGGTTTTTCTTTTCTTTTTTTTTTGGTTCAAGGTAGATTTTATTCCTCTTTTTTGTATTTATAGATATAAGCATGGAAATCATTCATTCATATAAATAAGTGTATGGAAAGGGAAGAGTTTGTCTATTCTGTTTTATTTTTTAAAATTTTATTTATTTTTGAATTTTACTTTATGTTTTTATACAACAGGTTCTTATTAGTTATCTATTTTATACATATTAGTGTATATATGTCAATCCCAGTCTCCCAATTCATCCCAACTCCCCCACCACTTCCCCCCTTGGTGTCCATACATTTGTTCTCTACATCTGTGTCTCTATTTCTGCCCTGCAAACTGGTTCATCTGTACTATTTTTCTAGGTTCCACATATATACGTTAATATATGATATTTGTTTTTCTCCTTCTGACTTACTTCACTCTGTATGACAGTCTCTAGATCCATCCACGTCTCTAAAAATGACCCAATTTCATTCTTTTTTATGGCTGAGTAATAGTGCATTATATATATGTACCACATCTCCTCTATCTATTCAACTGTCAATGGGCATTAGGTTGCTTCCATGACCTGGCTATTGTAAATAATGCTGCAGTGAACATTGGGGTGCATCTGTCATTTTGAATTATGGTTTTCTCTGGGTATATGCCCAGTAGTGGGTTCGCTGGGTGGTATGGTAGTTCTATTTTTAGTTTTTTAAGGAACCTCCATACTGTTCTCCATAGTGGCTGTATCAATTTACATTCCCACCAACCGTTCAAGAGGATTCCCTTTTCTCCAATTAATGCCTCTCCAGCAATTATTCTTTGTAGATTTTTTGGTGATGGCCATTCTGACTGATGTGAGGTGATACTTCACTGTAGTCTTGATTTGCATTTCTCTAATGATTAGTGATGTTGAGCATCCTTTCATGTGTTTGTTGGCAATCTGTATGTCTTCTTTGGAGAAAAGTCTATGTTGGTCTTCTGCCCATTTTTGGATTGGGTTGTTCGTTTTTTTGATATTGAGCTACATGAGCTGCTTGTAAATCTTGGGGATCAATCCTTTGTCAGTTTCTTCATTTGAAAATGTTTTCTCCCATTCTGAGTGTTGTCTTTTCGTCTTCTTTATGTTTTCCTTTTCTGTTCAAAAGCTTTTAAGTTTCATTAGGTCTCATTTGTTTATTTTTGTTTTTATTTCCATTTCTCTAGGAGGTGGGTCAAAAAGATCTTGCTGTGATTTATGTCATTGAGTGTTCTGCCTATGTTTTCCTCTTAGAGTTTTATAGTGTCTGGTCTTACATTTAGGTCTCTAATCCATTTTGTGTTTATTTTTGTGTATGGTGTTAAGGAGTGTTCTAATTTCATTATTTTACATGTAGCTGTCCAGTTTTCCCAGCACCACTTATTGAAGAGACTGTCTTTTCTCCGTTGTATATCCTTGCCTCCTTTGTCATAAATTAGTTGACCATAGATAGGTGGGTTTATCTCTGGGCTTTCTATCCTCTTCCATTGATCAATATTTCTGTTTTTGTGCCAGTACCATATTGTCTTGATTACTGTAGATTTGTAGTATAGTCTCAAGCCTGGGAGTCTGATTCCTCCAACTCCGTTTTTTTCCCTCAAGACTGCTTTGGTGATTCAGGGTCTTTTGTGTCTCCATACAAATTTTAAGATTTTTTGTTCTAGTTCTGTAAAAAATGCCACTGGTAATTAGATAGGGATTGTATTGAATCTGTAGATTGCTTTGGGTAGTATGGTCATTTTCACCATATTGATTCTTCTAATCCAAGAACATAGTATATCTCTCCATCTGTTTATATCATCTTTGATTTCTTTCATCAGTGTCTTATAGTTTTCTGAGTATGGGTCTTTTACCTCCTTAGGTAGGTTTATTCCTAGGTATTTTATCCTTTTTGTTGCAATTGTGAATGGGACTGTTTCCTTCATTTCTCCTTTTTTTTTTTTTTTTTTTGCGGTACGTGGGCCTCTCACTGTTGTGGCCTCTCCCATTGCAGAGCACAGGCTCCGGATGTGCAGGCTCAGCGGCCATGGCTCACGGGTCTAGCCGCTCCGTGGCATGTGGGATCTTCCCGGACCGGAGCATGAACCCGTGTCCCCTGCATCGGCAGGCGGACTCTCAACCACTGTGCCACCAGGGATGCCCCATTTCTCTTTCTGATCTTTCATTGTTAGTGTATAGGAATGAAAGAGATTTCTGTGCATTAATTTTGTATCCTGCAACATTACCAAATTCATTGATTAGCTCTAGTAGTTTTCTGCTGGCATCTTTAGGATTCTCTATGTATGATATCATGTCATCTGCAAACAGTGACAGTTTTACTTCTTCTTTTCCAATTTGTATTCCTTTTATTTCTATTTCTTCTCTGGTTTCTGTGGCTAGGACTTCCAAAACTCTGTTGAATAATAGTGGCAAGAGTGGACATCCTTGTCTTATTTCTGATCTTAGATAAAATTCTTTCAGTTTTTCACCATTGAGAATGATGCTTGCTGGGGGTTTGTCATATATGGCCTGTATTATGTTGAGGTAGGTTCCCTCTGTGCCCACTTCCTGGAGAGTTTTTACTATAAATGGGTGTTGAATTTTGTCAAAAGCTTTTCCTGCATCTATTGAGGTGATCATATGGTTTCTATTTACAGCTTGTTAATATGGTGTTTCACATTGATTGATTCGTGTATTTTGAAGAATACTTGCATGTCTGGGATAAACCCCACTTGATAATGGTGTATGATCCTTTTAGTGTGTTGTTGGATTCTCTTTGCTAGTATTTTGTTGAGGATTTTTACATCTATATTCACCAGTGATATTGGTCTGTAATTTTCTATTTTTGTAATATCTTTGTCTGGTTTTGGTATCAGGGTGATGGGGGCCTCATAGAATAAGTTTGGGCGTGTTCCTTACCCTGCAATTTTTTGGAAGAGTTTGAGAAGGATAGGTGTTAGCTCTTCTCTAATTGTTTGATAGAATTCACCTGTGAAGCCATCTGGTCCTGGACTTTTGTTTGTAGTAAGATTTTTAATCACTGTTTCAATTTCATTACTTGTGATTGGTCTGTTCATATTTTCTATTTCTTCCTGGTTCAGTCTTGGAAGGTTGTACCTTTCTAAGAATTTGTCCATTTCTTACAGTTTGTCCATTTTAATGGCATAGAGCTGCTTGTAGTAGTCTCTTAGCATGTTTTGTATTTCTGTGGTGTCCCTTGTAACTTCTATTTCATTTCTAATTTTATTGATTTGAGTCCTCTCCCTCTTTTTCTTGATGAGTCTGGCTAAAGGTTTATCATTTTTGTTTATCTTCCCAAAGAGCCAGCTTTTAGTTTTATTGATCTTTCCTATTGTTTTCTTTGTTTCTATTTCATTTATTTCTGCTCTGATCTTTATGATTTATTTCCTTCTACTAACTTTGGGTTTTGTTTGTTCTTCTTTCTCTAGTTCCTTTAGGTGTAAGGTCAGATTGTTTATTTGAGATTTTTTTCTTGTTTCTTCAGGTAGGCTTGTATTGTTATAAACTTCCCTCTTAGAACTCCTTTTGCTGCATCCCATAGGTTTGGGATCATCGTGTCTTTGCTGTCATTTGTCTCTAGGTATTTTTGATTTCCTCTTAGATTTCTTCAGTGATCTCTTGGTTATTTAGTAACATATTGTTTAGCCTCCATGTGTTTGTGTTTTTTACGTTTTTTTCCCTGTAATTGATATCTATTCTCATAGCGTTGTGGTTGGAAAATATGTTTGATATGATTTCAGTTTTCTTAAGTTTACTGAGGCTTGATTTGTGACCCAAGATGTGATCTATCCTGGAGAATGTTCCATGTGCACTTGAGAAGAAAGTATAATGTGCTGTTTTTGGATGGAATGTCCTATAGATATCAATGAAATCTATCTCGTCTATTTTGTCATTTAAAGCTTGTTTTTCCTTATTAATTTTCTGTCTGGATGATCTCCATTGGTGTAAGTGAGTTGTTAAAGTCCCACACTATTATTGTGTTACTGTCAATTTCTTCTTTTATAGCTGTTAGCAGTTGTCTTATGTATTGAGGTGCTCCTGTGTTGGGTGCACATATATTTATAATTGTTATATCTTCTTGGATTGATCCCTTGATCATTATGTAGTGTCCTTCCTTGTGTCTTGTAACACTTTTTATTTTAAAGTCTATTTTATCTTATATGAGTATTGATACTCCAGCTTTCTTTTAATTTTCATTTGCATGGAATATTTTTTTCCATTCCCTCACTTTTAGTCTGTATGTGTTCTTTGGTCTGATTTGGGTCTCTTGTAGACAGCATATATATGGCTCTTCTTTTTGTATCCATACAGTGAACCTGTGTCTTTTGGTTGGAGCATTTAATCCATTCACATTTAAGGTAATTACCGATATGTATGTTCCTATTACCATTTTCTTAATTGTTATGAGTTTGTTTCTGTAGGTCCTTTTCTTCTCTTGTGTTTCCCACTTAGAGTAGTTCCTTTAGCATTTGTTGTAGAGCTGGTTTGGTGGTGCTGAATTCTCTTAGCTTTTGCTTGTCTGCAAAGCTTTTGATTTCTCTGTTGAATCTGAATGAGATCTTTGCCGGTAGAGTACTCTTGGTTGTAGGTTCTTCCCTTTCATCACTTGAAATATATTGTGCCACTCTCTTCTGGCTTGTAGAGTTTTTGCTGAGAAAGCAGCTGTTCCCTTGTATGTTATTTGTCATTTTTCCCTTGTTGCTTTCAATAATTTTTCTTTGTCCTTAATTTTTGTCAGTTTGATTACTATGTGTCTCGGCATGTTTCTCCTTGGGTTTATCCTGCCTGGGACTCTCTTCACTTCCTGGACTTGGGTGGCTATTTCCTTTCCCATGTTAGTGAGGTGTTCGACTATAATCCCTTCAAGTATTTTCTTGGGTCCTTTCTCTCTCTCTTCTTCTTCTGGGACCCCTATAATGTGAATGTTGTTGTGTTTAATATTGTCCCAGAGGTCTCTTAGGCTATCTTCATTTCTTTTCATTTTTTTTTCTTTATTCTGTTCTGTAGCAGTGAATTCCACCTTTCTGTCTTCCGGGTCACTTATCTGTTCTTCTGCTTCGGTTATTCTGCTATTGATTCCTTCTAGTGTATTTTTCATTTCAGTTATGTATTGTTCATCTCTGTTTATTCTTTAATTCTTCTAGATGTTTGTTCTTTAATTCTTCTAGGTCTTTGCTAAACATTTCTTGCATCTTCTCCATCTTTGCCCTCATTCTTTTTCCAAGGTCCTGGATCATCTTCACTATCATTATTCTGAATTCTCTTTCTGGAAGGTTGCCTGTCTCCATCTCATTTTGTTGTTTTTCTGGGGTTTTATCTTGTTCCTTCATCTGGTACAAAGTCCTCTGCCTCTTCATGTTGTCTGTCTTTCTGTGAATGTGGTTTCCCTTCCACAGGCTCCATAACTGTAGTTCTTCTTGCTTCTGCTATCTGCCCTGTGGTGGATGAGGCTATCTAAGAGGATTGTTCAAGCTTCCTGATGGGCAGGACTGGTGGTGGGTAGAGCTGGGTGTTGCTCCAGTGGGCAGAGTTCAGTAAAACTTTAATCTGCTTGTCTGATGATGTGTGGGGATGGTTTCCCTCCATGTTGGTTGCTTGGCCTGAGGCAACCCAGCACTGGAGCCTACCTGGCTCTTTGGTGGGGCTAATGGCCAATTCTGGGAAGGCTCACGCCAAGGACTATTTCCAGAACTTCTGCTGCCAGTGTCCTTGTTCCCATGGTTCACCCCAGCCACCCCTGCCTCTGCAGGAGACCCTCTAACACTAGCAGGTTGGTCTCGTTCAGTCTCTTATGGGGTCACTGCCCCTTCTCCTGCATCCTGATTGCACACTACTTTGTGTGTGCCCTCCAAGAGTGGAGTCTTTTTTCCCCCAGTCCTGTCAAAGTCCTGCAATCAAATCACACTAGGCTTCAAAGTCTGATTCTCTACGAATTCTTCCTCCCCAGGTTGGGAAGCCTGACATGGAGCTCAGAAGCCTGACATGGACCTCCAGGTTGGGAAGCCTGACATGGAGCTCAGAACCTTCACTCCAGTGGGTGGACTTCTGTGGTATAAATGTTCTCCAGTTTGTGAGTCACCCACCCAGCAGTTATGGGATTTGATTTGGTTGTGATTGCGCCCCTCCTACCATCTCATTGTGGCTTCTCCTTTGTCTTTGGACGTGAAGCATCTTTTTTGGTGAGTTCCAGTGTCTTCTTGTCGATGATTGTTCAGCAGTTAGTTGTTATTCCAGTGTGCTTGCAAGAGGGAGTGAGCGCACATCCTTCTACTCCACCATTTTGAACCAATCTCCACTGGTGGGTTCTTAATTAGCAATGTGAATGGTAATGTTAAAAGTCCTGAATCAGGATTGAAATTCTTACCCCCCACACGTACAGGTGTAAGAACCTGGGGAGGCTGTGTGCACACAGCACCCTTAGGGCTTCCAACTTGACCCGTCAACATTCTGGTGTCCAGCCACTGTTTTAGGATTTCTGGGCACCCAATGCTGACTCTAAGGGTTCCATAATCCAGCCTCTGTCTGCCTTTAGTGAGACCCACATTTCCAGGATCCTACAGAGCAGGGTCTGTGTGACTGTTTTGTGGCTTCTCTAACAAATGACCACAAGCTGGGTGGTTTAAAACAATAGGAATTCATCCTCCCCCAGTCCTGGAGTTTAGACATATGAGATCAAGGTGTTGTAGGACTGAAGTCCCTCCAGAGGCTCCAGGATAGGGTTCTCCCTGCCTTTTCCAGCTTCTGGGGGCTCCAGGCATCCCCAGGCTTGTGGCGGTATCCCTCCCATCTCTGCCTCTGTCTTCATGTGGCATCTCCTGTGTCTGGGTCTCTCCTCTTTTGTCTTTTACAAAGACACTGTCATTGGATTGGGGGCCACTCTAACCCAAGATGACCTCCCGTGAGACCCTTAACTACATGTAAGGAGACCCTTTTCCCAGATATGGTCCTGCTCACGTGTTCTGGGGAGACACATCTTTTGGGGCCACCATTCAGCTCACTATCTCTGTATAAAATAACCCTCATTTTAGGAGTTTACCAAGGTCTCATATAGGTTGGTACAGACAACAGCCATGTGGGTGGGGGTCTGGTGATGATGAGGACCCTAGAGTCACCTGGAAAGGATCAAAGCCTGGCTTCATCAGAAAGTGAGCTCTTCCACCATGGGGCCCGTGGAAACAGCCACTCCACTCTGTCCGTGGAAAGCGACCCAGTGCCAAGTCCTGAACTGGTTACCTTGCAAAGCTGGCCCTTCTGGGATTTCACAATCTATAGCATGATGTAACCAATAACTATAGGCTTGGAGGAATCACTTTCTGGTACGTGATGACAGCACTGTCAGTTTAGGCGTAGCAAGCCTAGAATAGGAATGTTTGAAGGAGAAGAGTTTGAGAGATTGTGAAGCTTGGTTTTCAGGGAAACTGAACTGGTTTTTCAAGTTTGTCAAAGAAACTTCTCTCTTAAACTGAAGGCAGGGCTGGGAGAGCTGAACTTCAGGGATCTTTTAAATGGGATGCTCTGAAGCACCGTCACCTGAGTGGTGGTCTCAATGTGAGCTGGAGTTTACGAAAAGTGTGATGAGATTAAGCCTGACTTTCTGTGACAGCTGGGGAGGGGTTTGTAAAGCACCTTGGCTTTTAGAGCCAAGGTTTGTTGCTGGAACAAAGTGGCTCCCAAAAATGGGCCAAAGCTGAAGATGACTCTGTCCCCTTCTTGTTAGAGTCCAGAGCAGGTGGGTGTCAGAGCCCAGGCCCTGTCCCCCTTGTTTCTCCTCCCTGCTTCCAGGTGAGGGCTCTAACCAGCAGCGTGGGGTGATGACGAGGACATCATGCCCTCCATCCTAGGATGCAGGCTGGCCAAGCCCCTCACCACCTCCACCCCTTCCCCTTGGTAACACGAGACACTGGGTCCCACCTGCAAGGAGTGGGAAGGCTGGGGGTTGCAGGGTAGCCGTGAACAGGAAAGAGGGAAATGGGTCCTGATGGGCAGCTGAGCGGCACTCCTGTGAGGGTCGCCCAGATGCTAGCGTACAGACTCTGGGTCCTGTGAAGCTTCGATGTTTTGTGGTTCTGAAAATCCTATAGGAGACGGTCCGCAGCAGGTGAAGCTAATGCTGTCAGTGGAGGTGGTGAAGCAAAAGATCGGCAGTTCAGACTAAAGGTGCCGATGTACATTCAGGACAAAACCATCTCGTGTGAATGTAGTTCAGGCACGTTTAACATGAATGCAATCATGTTAATGCCTAACATCTTCTATCTTGTGCCTCCCCTCAGGGACACCCTCCTCAGTTTCTGAGGCTCCTGTAACTCATGTACAGGGGAATGGAGAGTGGGCTCTTTCCAGTCTGAGCCCTGAGTTACCCTGTGTGTGAGTCTGCTCGGGACTGCTGTAATAAATACCGCAGACAGGGCAGCTTAAACGACAGACATCTCCCAGTCCTGGATGCTGTCTGAGATCAAGGTGTTTCTTCTGAGGCTTCTCTCCTTGGCATGTCGACAGCCATCTTCTCCCCCTGTCCTCACATGGTCTCCCTCTGTGCCTATCTGTGTCCCAATCTCCTCGTGTAGGACATCAGTTCTATTGGATTAGGATCCACCCTAGTGACCACATTTTTACCTTGATCACCTCTTTGAAAACCCCGTGTCCAAATACAGCCACATCCTGGGGTCCTGGGGGTTAGAGATTCAACATGTGAATTTGTGGGGGACATGGCTGAGCCCACACCATCCTGCTTAGGAACCAATATGTGCCTCGGTCCCTCCTTCTCTCAAGTCCCACGGGGATCATGCGATGGCTCAGGGAGAGTGTGTGCAGTGTTTGTGTCCCAGCTGGGGAGCCCTTCTCTGCTCTCTTTGATCAGGCAGTGACAGTGTGTTGCTAGTCCCATCCCGAGGTGAGCAGTTCTGGGTTTTTTTGCCATGTTGTCTGGCCTGCTGAGATGTTCATTGTCAGGGAACCCAGGATCCAGCAGCCTAGTGGGGATGCCGGGGAATCTCAGGACCATGATGGACGCCTCTCCCACCAAGCACCCCAGCAAAAGTGGGGAAAACTTTGTGGGGGTGTGCAGGTGGGAGAGAGTCAAAGTCTCGTTTATGCTTCAGAAAGACCACTCTTTGGGGTGGGATGTGAGATGCACTTGGGGACAGGGAGTGTTGTCAGGACCTAATGGAGGGATCGGGCTTGGGCCAGGGCTGTGGGTGTAGAGGTGAAATAGTGTGGGGACTGGCCACAGACTCTGGAGGAGGAGCTGACAGTCACTGGGGCACAAGGAGAGTGAGAGCCTGGGAGGCCCCAGTGTTACCGAACTAAACTTGGGTCCACTTGCCTGCGTGCAGTAAAGCCAATCTACTGACACCGGTTTGGTGAAGGAAAGTAGAGCTTTAAGTGTAAAAGTGCCAATACAAGGAGGACAGGTGGCTTGTGCTCTAAAAGCCCGAACTCCCTGAGGGATTTCAGCAAACCATTTTAAAGGCCAGTTTAGGGAGGGGGTGGTCACAGGGTATGTGATCAGCTGGTGCACAATTCTCTGGTTGATGGTGAGGTAACAGGCTGTGAACATTGTAAATTCTTAGGCACCAGAAGCTCTGGGGCTACCTGTTCATGATCATCAAGTAGTTAATTTCTTCCACTTGGTGGTGGTTTTAGCATCTGTAAAAGAACTCAGGAAGTGTGCATTAGATACTATTATCCAGGTACTTCAGACAGGAGCTACAGTAGAGGATATGGGGGAGGGGTCTGTCCTGGGAAGGCCCCATAGGGTCCTGCTTGGTTACACCTGGTGCCTGGGCTCAGCAACCTGGGAAGGTAGGGCTGCTCCTGGGTGTGGAGAGCTGCAGGATCACAGTCCTCTGAGGGGCCAGTTAGCCCCCAAGGTGAGACGGGAATGCAGTGGATGGACAGAGGCATCTGGCCTGGGAGAGAGGTCCAGGCTGGAAATGTCACTGGAATCATTGCAGGGAGGGAGAGGAAAGGCCAATGGGGGCAGGTAAGTCACAGCAGACTACGTGCAGGTGACTGCGGTCCTGTTGGAAGCAACTCAGAGCCAGAAAGGAGTGGCTATCAGGGTCTCAGCTTCATTCTCTCGTTCCTTTGTAAAACCACTGTGTCAGAGTTTGAGACACCGCCAGGAGACTTCTTGGGCCAGTGCTGCCATGGCTTCACCAAAGGGCCCGGGGGAACACAGAACCACAGCACGCCCCGCCCATGTCCGCACTGGGAATGAATCCCATCGGGTCACCGTGGCTCACAGACTTCAGGGAACCTTTGCCCTCAGGACTGGTCCTCCTCCTTCCTCTCACTTGCTGGTCAGAGGCCCAGAGATCCCCAACCTGGCTCCATCCCCAGGGCCTGGATTCTGGGACAGCTTAGGGGTAAGCAAAACCCTTATGCTCCTTTATCTGCCTAGGGGTGATAATGTCTTAAAATCTGCAATTGACTGATTATGAAGGACTGAGTGTTTCCAGCAGGTATGGGTGGAAAGATGGGGTGTGAAGTTCCCCTGGCCAGTCAGCATCCTCCCAGGAAGCCCAGATCCAGGATTATGAGGACAGAGGCTCTCCCCTTGATTACTTGTAACTTCCCACTCTCACAGCAAGTAGCCTGGCTCCCAGCATCTGCCATTTATCTATGCATTGCTCCTTTCTAGGTTACACGTACAGAAGTTTCAGAATTGTTAGCTACTACACCCTGGAAAGAACTTCATAGAGTAAAGCCCACTGTTTATATATGGTCCATTTTGCCTTTAGTCTACAGATTCCATTCATTTCCAAATGTAACTTAGGTCAGCACCTTTTACCCCATCCCCTACAGTGAGTTTTTTTCCCATATATTTCTAATACAGTTAGATTCTTTTACATTATGTATTCCATCCTGCAACACTCCTACATTCTAAATAACTAAATTTGCATAGATTATATGATTGACCCCTTGGGCTATACACATCTATGGGCTTAGACAAATGCATAGTGACGGGTATCCATCCTAGAGTATCCCATGGAATACTTCAAACGCCCCACCCCATGATCTGCTTATCATCTATGTACCTTTGCCTTTCGTAGAATGTCATCAGTGGGATCATACTGTGTGCAGCCTCCTTAGACTGGATTCTTTCACTTAGCAGTATATACTGAAGATTTATCCATGTCTTTCCATAGGTTGATGGTGCATTCCTTTCTACTGCTGAGTAGTATTCCATTGCACGTGTATGGGAGGAAAAACAATTTTCCCACTACTTTTCTAGGTTCTTGGTTGAGACCCTCCTGCCCCCAATAATAAAAGACAGGTTACCAGGAGAAAAACAGAAGTTTAATAACATGTATACCCCATGTATACAAGGGAGATACCAAGGAAAACTGAGTCACTCCCTGAAATGACCAAAGTCATCACCTTAAATACCATCTTCAGCTAAAAACAGAAGAACGATGTTGGGAAGGGGGAAGCCAGTTATGGATCATGCATAGCACAGTAAACAAGGGTATGATTGTTAGCACATTTAAGTCAGGACTTCTTCACTGATAACAGTTACTTGAGATTTCATTATCCTTCTATTTCTGGTGCAAAGAGGGACATAGTCTTATAAATGGAGACTTCTCTATTGTAAATGTCCTTCAGAAAAGGGCAATCTCTACTTAGTTTTCTGAGTTTCCTTTTTCTTTTCTTTCTTTTCTTTTTTTTTTTTAAAGCAGACTGAAATAATCCTTATGCCAGAGAGGCATATTTTGGGGTGGCATATTCTACTCACCTTGACATGGATGTACCCCAGTTTGCTTATGCATTCATCTATTGAAAGACATTCTGATTTTCTCAAGTTTTTAGCCATTATGAGTAGAGCTGCTGTGCATAATTGCATCTTTGTTTGCATTTGGACATAGATTTTCAAAGCAGTTGCCTAAATACTGGAAGCACGATTGTTGGATCCCAAGGTGAGACTTGTTTAGCTTTGGAAAGAAGTGACAAACTGTCTTATGAAGTGGCTGTACATGCATCCCACTAGTAAGCAGGGAGAGTTCCTGTTGTTCCTCACCCTCTAGCAATTGGTCTTGTCATTATTTTCAGTTTGGCTGTCCTGATTTTGGAGAGGCAGCAGTGATTGGTGGTGTGAAGTGAGATCTTAATTCCCTGCCCAGGAATTGACCTGGGTAGCCTGGATGAAAACTAGGAATGCTAGCCACCACACCCCCTGGCTGTTGCCCCCAGTGAAAAATGCTTTTCATACAGAGACAAAACTGTAAAAACAGGTACAAAGTTTATTATTAGAGACATAACACAACAACAGGTGGGAGAGCACACAGAGAAACAGTTTGTTTAGTTAAGACAAAAGCAAGGCAGAGGGGCTTCCCTGGTGGCGCAGTGGTTGAGAGTCTGCCTGCCGATGCAGGGGACACGGGTTCGTGCCCCATGCCGGGAAGATCCCACATGCCACGGAGTGGCTGGGCCCGTGAGCCATGGCCGCTGAGCCTGCGCGTCTGGAGCCTGTGCTCCGCAACGGGAGAGGCCACAACAGTGAGAGGCCCTCATACCGCAAAGAAAAAAAAAAAAAAAAAAAGCAAGGCAGAGACGCACACCCGGAGAGAAAGGGTGTGCGCATCCCCCCAATGAGGAGGAGCACAGTAAAGAGGTGGTTAAGTCACTTATAGAGGGCAGTTCTCCCGGGTCTCTGTTTACCTCTGGCCAAATTATCTGGTTTCTTTTTCCACACCTGCCCTGCCCTAGGACCCTGCCCAACATGTGTGTGCAACTTTTTTCCAAGATGGATTACAGCCCAGAGACCTATGGGACAGCCTTATCATCACCTATTATGGGGTGGTGCTCCTTCCTTTTTGACCTCCAAGGTGCCTTTCTGCACATGTGCAATGTCTCCCTGGCCCCAAGGATGGGAAATGTATGACCTCTTGATCTTTTAACAGGGTTTAGTGCCACTCTGTCCTTAGCATAAAAATGTCCAATGTCCAGTTATTTACCCTGTTTCTGTTGCTGGTTTTTATATCGAGGTGCAGATCTCGAAATATAGACAGAAGTCCAGTTATAAACATGTAGTCCTGGAGCCCGCTTGTCTCTTGCTTCGGGAAGTGTAAACAGGGGGCTGGTAATGAATGTCCAGCCTGGAGCCCATCTTCTTCTCACCCCAGGAACTGTGAACAGGAGGCCAGTTTTAAATGTCTAACCTGGAGCCCATCTATCTCCTGCCTTAGTCCTAATAGGTGTGCTGTGATATCTCATGATTTTAATTTTTAATTCCCTAACGGTGTATGATGTTGACCATGTTTTTGTATGACTTTTACTATCTGTATATCTTTTTTGGCTGTCTGTCTGTTCAGATCCTAACCCATTTTTTATGGGGTTGTTTTAGACGTCTTTGTCTATTTTGAGTCCAAATCCTTTATCAGATACAAGTTGTGCAAATATTTTTCTCCCAGTTTGTGGCTTGTCTTTTGATTTTCTGAATAAGTTCTTTGAGAGTAGAAATTTTTAATTTCATAAAGTCCATAAGATTACTTTTTTCTTATGTGGATTGACTTTTTGTGTTGTGTGTTAAAACTCAAAGCTCATGATCTCCAGACCAAACCCAAGGTCATGTAGATTTTCTAGGTTTATCTCTGTAATTTTTACAGTTTCCCATTTTAAATGTCTGTTAATAAACTGGAGTGAGTTTGGCATAAGTTTTAAAGTTTGTGTCTACAGTCATTTCATTTCATACAGTTCCCAGTTAATTATTCCTTAACTATTTTGGAGAAGTCATGGGATACTTGACTGTATTTCAGTTTGAACTTCCACAGTTTAGTGGATGCAGCAGAAGTGTCCTCAGGGGGAGGGGCATCCACTGAACTGGGAGGTGGCTTTGTCTGCACGTTCCCATTGGCTGGCAGGGAACGTGAGCCCGCCTCCCTGACCCTCTGCGGAACGCGCAGTCAGCCTGCGGACTTGGCTCCGTGCGGAGCTGACGGGAGCCCCGTCTAATCAGGACTGGCTGGGGCTTTGGCTTCTGGAACACACGTGGCTGAGTCCATGCTGACGGCCGGGCTCCGGGACAAGCTGGGGTCGAGTCCACAGTAACGGAAGCTGGGTCTCCTTAGGACCTGCTGGCCCTTCAGCTTTGGGACATCGTGGGGTCCATTTCTCTCTGACAGGAGCCTGGTCTCCTCAGGACCTGCCGGGAGGTGATGGCACTGAGGGAAAAGGTGAGGAAAAGTGGGGAGAAGGTTCCTGTGTGTGGCTGACCGCTGAGGGTGTCTGTCTTCAGAGGACCCAGGAAGGGAAGGGCTTGATGTGGAAAACTGGGTTTTTGGCCACTTTTGTGTGTGGTGTAGACAGAGTGCAGTGTTGTTCTTTGGAGTGTGGCGTCTGGTTTTCCCAGCACCATTTATTGAGGGAACTGTCCTTTCCCTGGTGTATGTTCTTGGCTCCCTTCTTGTGAATTAACTGACCACATGCCTATAGGTTTATTCCTGGGCTCTCTGCTCTGTTCCTATGGTCTGTGTGCCTGTTTTTGTGCCAATTCCACACTTTTTTGGGACTGTAGCTTCGTAATGAAGTATGAAGTCGGAGCGAGATGCCTCCAGCCCGTTCTCCTTCCTCAGGGTCACTTTGGCTCTTCTGGGTCCTTTGTGGCTCCACACAAATGTTAAGATTGTTTGTTTTGTTTCTATGAAATGTCATGGAAATTTTGGTAGTGGTTGCCTGTATGTGTACATTGCTCTGGGTAGCATGGACATTTGCACAATATTTTCACCCATGCGCACGGGATATCTTTCTATTGATTTGTGTCTGTTCAGTTTCTTTCATCAATGTCTTAGTTTTCAGTGTGCAGGTCTTTCAAGTTCTTGGTTAAATTTTTTCCTAGTTTTTGTGGGGATGAAATTATAAATGGAATTGTTTTCTTAATTCCTCTTTCTGATAGTTCATCATTAGTGTATAGAATCACAAATGATCCTGCAGTTTTACTGAGTTCATTTTTTTAGTTCTGACCATTTCTTTGGTGGTTTTATGTGGAAACCTAGAATTCACAAATCCCACTGTTTTCCACTACATCCAGGACATCCACAGCTCCCAGGACCTAGTGGCTCCTAATATTATCTTCCCACGGTGCCTCTTAATACCATGTGGACAAAGTGATTAGCATCACTGCTTTAGTTGAATTTGGTCTGGGTAAGTCTTGGCCTCTCTAGCAATGTTTGATGTCATCTCTGATTTTCTGGCATGTTACTGACATACTTGTATTGAAAAGTATTTTCTAGTAAATTTCAAATGTTTAAACTTTAAATAGCAGTACAAAGTTTTCTACATTCACACCAAATACTGCAGTGTGTTTTAGCCAAAACAGGGCCAGTCTCCCAGGGAACCAGGACATAACTTCAAAATGAGGGATAATTGTGGTTTCCACATTATATTTCTATTCACAGGACCACTTCAGCTTTCACCAGCTGCCCCAACTTTGTGGAAAGGTCTTTTTCCATTCTAATCCAGTTTTCATTTTCTGGAACCATCCCTGGGGCTTTCCCTCATTTTAAAAACCTGCATGGGTTTTAAGTGTACAAGATGAGTATGATCTGGGTGGCTTTTCCTGTATGGCTTCTTTCGCTTAGGATGTTTTCAGTGTTTATCCATGTTGTAACGTATCATTTTTTTCGTTGTGATTGAAAACACATAACATTTATCATTGAAGTCATTTTAAGTATACACGTCTATAGCATTAAATACATTTGCATTGTTGTAAAAACATCCTCACCAACCATCTCCTGAACTTTTTCATTCTCCCCAAGTGAAACTGTAACCAGTAAATACTTATTCCCCTCAACCCCTGGCAAACTTATTCTACTTTTTGTCTTTGAATTTGACTTATCTGGATACCTCATACTAGTGGAATCATAGAATGTTTGTCCTTTTGTGTCTGGCTTGTTTCACTTAGCATAATGACTTCAAGGTTCATCCACGTTGCAACCTGTGTGAGAATTACCTTAGTTTTAAAGGTTGAATCATATTCCATTCTGTATATACTACACTGTACTTATGCATTCATCTGTTGAAGGACACTTGTGTTGCTTCCACATTTTGGCTATTGTGAATAATGTTGCTATGAATATGGGGGTACAGATATCTGTTCCAGTCCTTGCTTTCTAATATTTGGGGTGTATACCATGGAGTGGAATTGAGGGATCATACGTTAATTCCATGTTTAAGTTTTTGAGGAGCCGCCATACTGTTTTCCACAGCGGCTGCACAATTTTACTTTATTTCTTTATATGACAGAATAATGCAGCTTATGGACCTACCTTATTTTGCTTATCCATTCACCCACTGGTGGACATTTTAATTGTTTCTACCTTGGGCTGTTGTGAACAGTGCTGCTATGAATATTGGTGTACAAGTTTTTATTTGAACACCTGTTATCAGTTCTTTGGATATATATCTAGGAGTGGAGTTGTTGAAACATATGATAATTACATTTTTATATTTTTGAGAAAATGCCAAAATTTTGTACACATACATTGCACCATTTTACATTTCCGTAAGTAAAGTTTAAGGGTCCCCATTTCCCTACGTTGTTGCCAACATTTGTTACTTTTATTTATTTTTAATATAACCATTCTAGTGTGTGTGAAGGGGTATCACATTGTGGTTTTAATTTGCATTTCCATCATGACCACTGATGTTTGACATCTTTTCGTGTGCTTTTTGCCCATTTGTATGCCTTGTCTGGAGAACAGTCCATGCAAGTCCTTTGTGCATTTCAAATATTGGGTTGCTCTTTTACTGAGTGGTAAAAGTTCTTGATATATTCTGGATAAAGACTCTTAACAGATATATAATGTGCCTAAATTTTTTTCCATTCTGTGGGCTGTCTTTTTACTTTCTGGATAGCCTCTTTTGATGTACAAAGGTTTGTAATTTTGAGGAACTCCTTATTGTTTTTTTCTTTCATTGCTTGTGCTTTAGTGTCAGATCTAAAAAACTATTGCTAAATGCAAGGTCTGAATCCCTTGGTTTATTCCAGAGTACCGTCATCCCTCGGTATCCACTGGGTGAGGGTTTAGGTCTGGCGTTTGAGTCAGGTCAGGGTTTAAGGGTCAGGGGTCAGGGTTTGAGAGTCAGAGTAGAGGGAAGAGGGGTCTGGGGTTAGGGTGTTAGGGTTAGAGGTTAGGGTTCCTTAGGGTTAGGGTTAGGTTTAAGCATAACTGGCCCCCATTGCCCTTCCTTTCTCCTCTCTGAGGTCTCCAGGGTGGATAGGATTTGCCCAGGGTCACACATGAGTCAGGGAGTTGAGCTGGACCACTGCTTTTCTACCCCCCCCCCCAGTCCTGGGCTCTGAGAGAAGAATGAAATGTCTGTACTGTCTCTGAGTGTTTCAAATTGAACTCGTTGTCAGTCAAGAGTTGTGGAGGGTGTAAGCAGTCATGCATGGTTTCCTCCTGCCCTCCCATATGGGAAAGGTGGTGCTGGCCCTATTCTGCCTGGGCAGCCTCCATTCCAGCATAGTGCCCAGACAGGAGGGCACTCAGTGGACATGTGTGGATAAATGCAGGACTGGGTATAGCAACCTGCCAGCCCCCTGCCTACTTGAGGGCTGGTGGGGCCCTCCTGGGACTGCAGGCATCCTTTGTCCCATCTGAGTGGGTGTCAATAGACCATCAAGTCTCAGGCAGGACAGTCCTTGACCTCTGACCATTCAGACAGGCATCTGTGGTCCTCTAGCTCAGTTCAGCCTGGGCCCTGTCAAGACCACATGGACAATTAGTGAGCTGACCATGCTGCTGAGCAATGGAACAGCTACCTGGGCACGGTAGACATTCCTTTGAGATGTTTCAACTACCATCATCCATGTGGTTGAGAAAAGGGCCTCCCCTTCACAGGCCTCACAGCCTCATAGCCTGCCCAGAGAGGTAATAACTCTCTAAATATTTGAGTGTGTCCCTTACACAACAACCATACAGCAGACCATGGCCCTGCAATCCTTTGTCCTTTTAGTTGTTAGAAATTTTGCCATTCATATTCATTAAGAATCAAAGTTATGGGAGTAACTGGGCCTCCCAATGGGAGGTTCACACTGAGATTGCATTGTCTTGGAGAGCCATATGCATCCATGTGGCCCCTGGAAAGCCTGCCAATTATGGGTTCCATGGCATGAAATAATGCTTGAGCCTCCCATTACTTCATTGCACAAGAGTTTCCTTACCACCCTAGCATTTGGTTTCTTCCCTTAGTAAAGGAGACAGAGAACCTGGAAAAGGAGCAGTATTGTTTTTCAGGGATGGGTAATTAATATGGCCAGGGAGATGCCATAACTCAAGCTCTCCCACCTCTCAGGGGCAGGAATGAGGGCTGTGTGTCTTCTCAGGGCACATGGGCTGTTCTGGGCCAGCCTCTGAGAGGTGAGGACCTGATGCCCAAGGCAGGAGACTTGAGTTTACCAACAACAATGATCCTGCCTTTTCAGCAAGTGAAAGAACTCTTTGCAGTCTTGGGAGGACAGTAAGGGCACTGGATGAGTAGCTGCAGCCCCTGACCCTAAGTGAACCCCTTTCTGCCTTTTGTGTCAGATTCTGTTCTGTGCAGTAAGCTGTCATTGACATAGAATCTGCTGCTTTCTCCCAGCCAGCATCTGTTCTCATGCCCAAGTCTAGTGCCTCAGTTTTCCTATGGGAATTACATCTCACCTGCTTCCAGTCCAAATAGTTCCAGAAGGATGAGCCCATGTTCCACCCAGCTCAAAGATGGGTTTACAACCCACATCTAGCCAGTCCCATTTTCCATCTTCTGGTGATGGGTCAAGGATGAGAATGAAACCCAAGCCAGGCCAAAGGTATTCAAAACCATGACTTTTCTTCCAACCCAAGAAGAGGAGAAACTTTTTCTCAGAAAAGGATGGTGACTGGTTGTCAACCTAGAATTGCTGTTGGCCCAAGGGCAGTGAGAGAGACTGTGCCTGTGAATGGGGTCCCCCACAGACACTGAGCAGGACAAAGGTTTGGAGAGAAACAAGGTCACACTAAGAGAGTGTGAGATACTGGACCTGCCAGGTCCAAACCCATTCTTAAACTTGCCACTTGCAAGTATTACTTTATTTCTACCCTTACAATAAATACTAATTTATTTTACTTCAGTAAGTGTGTCCAGTTGCTGGGAATAAAAAAAGTCCTAGTTGATACATCCGAATCAATAATCCCTGATGCATCCTCAGGTGTCCTCACTGGGTAGGCATGGCTGGCGGAGATGACACTGGCTGGGGTCATGTACTAGGGGAGCTGCCAAACAGCTCTTTCCCTGTTCCTTCCCTGTCCTGAGAGACGGAAACCCTGGAACAGTGATAGGATAACCAGTAGGGGAAGAGGTTCCTCAGTGGTTAATTAGTCTTTTTGTATTTTCCTTAATTTAGGGTCCATTTTGGTAATGTGTTTTTACAAAGAAATCACCCATTTCCTCTAGATTTCCAGTTTGTTACAATAGGTTTCTCTTATTTGACTTTTAATTTTTCCAGTCTAATTTTCTACAGAATCATCACAACTAATGAACAAATATTGATACTTTCTTATTAACTGAAGTCCCTACTCATGTTCCCTTTGTTATACCTTTCCTTGTTCCAGGGTCTCAAAGGACATGGGGTCATCATGTCTGTTTAGTCTCTTCTGGGCATGGACAGTTGCTCAGACTCTCCTTGTTTCCATGACCTTGACAGTGTAGAGGAGGATTGGTCAGGTATTGTGTAAACTGCCCTGCACTGGGATTTGCTTGGTGTTTTTGTTGTAATTAGACTTGGCTTTGAAAAAGCAGATCACAGAGGTAAAGTGCTTCCTCTTCACTATATATCGAGAGAATAGGCTCTTAAGAGAACTTCTCACTTACATTCTTAACTTTGGTCACCAGGCTGAGGTAGTGTTTGTGAAGTTTTCACACAGTGAAGTTAATTTTTTCCCATGTTCATCCTGTGTGTCTTATTTAGGAGGAAGTCATAATGCAGAAGCCACACTTGAGGACAGAGTAGTTAGCTTCACATCCTTGATGGACAGCTGAGTATATGAATCGTTTAGAGGCTTTCTGCATAGGAGATTTCTATTTAACATCATTCATCAAAAACTATGTAACTTATTTTTACCAGTTTGGACACATGAATAATTATTGTAAACTTTTGGGTATAATCCAGCACTACATTATTAGACTGCTTAGTTCATTCTTGCTTTGGCTGTTGAGTGCTTTCTCCACTTGCTCCTGTTTTCATTTTACATAATTTTTCTTTTGTGGGTTTTTAAAATTTTTGGTACTTCTTTACTTTCTGATATTTTAAGATTATCCTGCTTCATATATTTACTGTCTCCATCCTAGCATCAGCCCTTTCTTCAAAGAGCCCTTGTTCCTTTTATTAGAGGATGGTGTTAAAAACTTACATGTGGGAGCTAAATATGCTCCGCTGACAGTGCATGGAAATATATGCATGTATCCCAGCCTATGCATATACACACAATTATAAAGATTTCCGTGTGGAACTATGTGTATCTCTATTAGGCTAAAGATAGTTTATACTGATGTCTCCTACCTGATCTGTTATGACAGATATTGTAACCTTCTCCCTTTGTTTGTCTGTGACTTCCCACTCCAGTGGTAAGAAACCTGGCTTCCACCATTTGTCATTAAATTCAGTGCTTGTTCCATTCGATTACTGATATAGTAGTTTCAGTACTATTAGTTACCACTCTCCACGGGAAAGAACTTACAGAGTCCACTGTGTATGTACGGCATATTTTGCCTTTGGCCTACAGAGTCCGCTCATTTCCAAAGTTGACTTAGGTCAGCCCATTTTGTCCCACCACCAACAGTGAGTTTTTTCATACCTTTCTAAATCAGTTAGATTGTTTGTTACATTCTGTATGCCAGTCTTTGACACTCCCATATCCTAAGTAACTAAACTTGAATAGATTATAATTTACTTGTTGGGTTGTAAAAAATCTGTGGGTGTAGACAAATGCATAGTGACAGGTATTCACCACTAAAGTATCATATGGACCGTTTCAACCACATATTCCATAAACTGTTTACCATGTCTGTTTTGCCTTTTCTAGAATGTCACATAAATGAGGTCATACAGTGTGTAGCTCTTCAGACTGGGTTCTTTCACTTAGCAATGTAAGTGTTAGATTCATCTTTTTTTTTTTTTTTGCTCGGGTTGATGATTCATTCCTTTGTATCTCTGAATACTATTGCATTGCATGTATATGAGAGGAAAAATAATTTTCCCTCTACCCTTCTATGTTCTTCATTGAGATTCCTGTTGTAATGAAAGGGAGATGAACTGGAGAAAAACAATCAGAAGTTTCATATATACCATGCATACCTCCTGTATACTTGCAAGATACCCAGGAAAACTTAGTCTGGCCCAAGCCATTACCTTAAAGGCTACCTTCAGCTAAGAATAGAAGAATGATGTTAGGGAATGGAAGAAGCCATTTAAGGGAGGTTATTAGGCAAAGCACAGTAAACAAGGGTATGGTTGTTACGCAGATTTACATCCAGACCTATTTCACTGACAAGCTTTTTTTTTTAATATTTTTTATTTGGCTGTGCCGGGTGTTAGTTGCAGCATGTGGGATCTATTTCCCTGACCAGGGATTGAAACCAGGCCCCTGCATTGGGAGTGTGGAGTCTTAACCACTGGACCACCAGGGAAGTCCCAACAAGTTTTTCTTGATATTTAGTCATCATTCAATTCCTGGTCCAGAGAGGGACATACCCTTACTAATGGAGATATCCTTAATAAATGTAAATTTACCTCATAAAAGGGCATTTTCTACTTGGTTTTCACAGATTCTCCTGGGTCTGCTGTTTTTTAAATTAATCAGTCCAAAATAATCCTTTTGTCAAATGGGCATATTTTGGGGTGGTGTATTCTGCTCCCCTTGACATGTATTTGCCCTAATTTGCTTATGAATTCATCTACAGAAGGACATCCTGATATCTTTAAGCTTTTAGCCATTATGTATAGAGCTGCTGTGCATTACTTGATGCTAGTTTTTGTTTGAACACAGGTTTTCAAAGCGGTTGTCTAAATACAAGAGGTACGCTTCTTGGATCCTAAGGTGAGACTATTTAGATTTGGAAAAAACTGCCAAACCGTCTTCCAAAGTTCATTGTACATGAATTCTACCAGCATCTTGAGCATATTCTTGTATGCTTATTTAGTTTCTGTTTATCTTCTTTGGACAGGTGTGTGTTTCATTCTTTATCAAATTTTACTGGCATTGTTTGGTATAATTTGAGTACACACCCTTTATCAGATATGTGTTTTGGAAATACTTTCTTCCAGTTTGTGGTTTGTCTTTTGGTTTTCTGAATAAGTTCTTTCATAGAGTCGAAATTTTTAATTTTATAAGGTCCACATTATCAATTATTTATCTTTTGTTGAGAGACGTTTGGTGTTGTGTGTTTAAAATGCATCACCAGACCCAAGGTCATGTAGATTTTCTTCTTTTTTTAAAAAAAATTATTTATTTATTTTATTGTTGGTTGCATTGGGTCTTCGTTGCTGCACGCGGGTTTTCACTAGTTGTGGCGAGCGGGGGCTACTTGTCGTTGCCATGCGCAGGCTTCTCATTGCGGTTTCTTCTCTAGTTGTGGAGCATGGGCTCTAGCTGCGCGGGCTTCAGTAGTTGTGGCATGTGGGCTCAGTAGTTGTGCGTGGGCTCTAGAGCGCAGGCTCTGTAGTTGTGGTGCACAGGCTTAGTTGCTCTGCGGCATGTGGGATCTTCCCGAACCAGGGCTCGAACCTATGTCACCTGCATTGGCAGGCAGATTCTTAACCAGTGCATCACCAGGGAAGAGTCCTAGATTTTCTTTTTTCTTCTAGAATTTTTATAGTTTGGTAATTTAAACTTGTCTATGGGCACTTTTGAGTGAATTTCGGTTTACATTGTAAAGTTTGTGCCTACATTCACTTCATTACATATGGTTTCTAATTAATTGTTCCTTAACCATGTTTTGAGAAGATACAGTGAGATACATGGCTCCATTTCAGTTTGGATTTCCAGACTTAGTATATACAGCAGAACAGCATTCCGGGTGAGGCCTCTGATTTTGTGTGTGGTGCTCCCGGCACTTCTCTGACGTCCCACAGGGGGCGCCTAACACACCTGTCTGACCCTGGGGACACAGGTGCATCCGGCCCACAGACTTCGCTCTGTGACAAGCAGACAGGAGTTTGTCTCCTGTCAGGGCTTAGGTTTCTGGATCATGGGGCAGTGTCTACACTGACTGGAGCTGGCTTTTCTCAGGACCCACTGGTGAGGAGATGCCATGAGAGGAAGAAATGAGAAAGTGTGGAGAATCTTCCTGTACAGCTGACTGCTGGGTGGGTAGCGTGCATCTTCAGAGACTTAGGAGAGAAAGGGTTTAATGTGGAATACTGTGCGCTTTTAGTTTTATGTGCAGTGTAGATAGTGACCAGTGTCGTTCCTTGGAGCCTGGTGTCTAGTTTTCCTGGCACTGTTTGTTGATGGTTTTGGGTAGAATAAACATTTTAATAATAGTCATTTTTCTGAGGCATGAGCATGGAATGTTGTTTTCTATTGTGTCTTCAATTTCTTTATCAATGCTTTATAGTTTTCTGAGTATAGGTCTTTCATGTCCTTGGTTAAATTTATTCCTAAATGGTTTGTTCTTTTTGATGGAGTTGTAACTGGGATTGTTTTCTTAATTTTTCTTTCTGATGATTCGTTTTAAGTGTATAGAAACAAAACTGAATTGTGCTTATTCCATATTTTGCAACTTTACTGAATTTATTTTTTTAATATTTTTTTGAAGTAATGTGAAAAATTGTAATGCTAAAATCTCATTGTTTCTACTGCATCCCAGGTAATCCGCAGGACCCAAGACATGGTAGTTACTAATATACTCCTCTCACAGTGACTTTTTTAAAAAACTTTTTTTTTTCTCTTCTTTTTGCGGTACACGGGACTTTCACGTCGTGGCCTCTCCCGTTGCGGAGCACAGGTTCCGGAAGCACAGGCTCAGCGGCCATGGCTCATGGGCCCAGCCGCTCCGCGGCATGAGATCCTCCCGGACCGGGGCACGACCTCGTGTCCCCTGAATCGGCAGGCGGACTCTCAACCACTATGCCACCAGGGAAGCCCTAAAAAACTTTTTTATTTGACTTATTTTTGGCTGTGTTGGGTCTTAGTTGCTGCACACAGGCTTTCTCTAGTTGTGGGGAGTGGGGGCTACTCTTCATTGCAGTACGTGGGCTTCTTATTGCAGTGGCTTCTCTTGTTGTGGAGCACAGGCTCTAGGCGCACGGGCTCAGTAGTTGTGGTGCATGGGTTCTAGAGCACAGGCTCAGTAGTTGTGGCCCATGGGCTTAGTGCTCTGCCGCATGTGGGATCTTCCCGGACCAGGAGTTGAACCCGTGTTCCTGCATTAGCAGACGGATTCTTAACCACTGTGCCACCAGGGAAGTCCTTCTCACTGTGCCTCTTAATACCATGTGGACTCCTACAAAGGAAATAACAATCACAACTTTGGTTGAACTTTGTCTGGGTAAGTCTTGGCCTCTATAACAAAGTTTGATGGCTGTCTTATCTGATTTTCTGGCATGGTACTGACATGGTTGTTTTGAAAAATAATTTACTTTCCAGTAATTTAAAATGTACAGAAAAGTTTCAATGATGGCAAAAGTACTCACATTTGCCACTTCACACAAAATGCTCAGTGTGTTTTATGCAAAACAGGGATACTGTCCTGAGGAATCAACACATAACCCCTAAATGAGGAAATCATGATGTCTACATTGTAATTTAATACACAGGCCCACTTCAACTTTCACCTGTTGTCCCAGCTGTACGAAAATGTCTTTTTCCATCCGGATCCAGTTTTCTTTTTCTGGAACCATTACTGAGTTTTCCCCTCATTTGGACAACCTTGATGGATTTAAAGCAGACAAGATGAGTATGGGATCTGGGTGGCATTTTCTGTATGGCTTGTTTCACTAAGGATTTTATTTTATTTTTTTAAAGATGTTGGGGTTAGGAGTTTATTAATTAATTAATTAATTAATTTTTGCTGTGTTGGGTCTTCGTTTCTGTGTGAGGGCTTTCTCTAGTTGTGGCAAGCGGGGGCCACTCTTCATCGCGGTGCGCGGGCCTCTCAATATCACGGCCTCTCTTGTTGCGGAACACAGGCTCCAGACGCGCAGGCTCAGTAGTTGTGGCTCATGGGCCTAGTTGCTCCGCAGCATGTGGGATCCTCCCAGACCAGGGCTCAAACCCGTGTCCCCTGCATTAGCAGGCAGATTCTCAATGACTGCACCACCAGGGAAGCCCACTAAGGATGTTTTTAATGTACATTTATGTTTTAAGAAATATCAGCACTACACTTTTTTTTTATTGTCATTAAAAATACAAAACATGACATTTACCATTTAATTCATTTTACATATACACTTTTGTGGTATTGACTACCTTCCTATAGTTGCACAAACAAGTTAACTAACATGTACCTCCTGTGTGCATGGGAGATACCCAGGAAATTGAGTAACACCCTGAAATGGCCCAAGACATCACCTTAAATACCATCTTCATCTCAAAGGAAAGAAAAGGACGGGATGGTTGTTTCTGTCTACATTCATTTGATTGCATATGGTTTCCAATTGATTGTCCTATAACTAGTTTTGGAGAAGTCATGGGATAGTTGGCTTCCTTTCAGTTTGAATTTCCAAATTTAGTGGATTCTGCAGGCGTGGTACAAGGTTTACAAACTTGATATTGGATCAGGACATCCCATGGTGTATTTGGTATTATTGGTTTGTTCAACAATGAAAGTTCTGTGTGATATGAGTTCAGACTGGAGTAATCCTGGTTAGTTTCTACCTGCTATACATTTGTCCCAGGATGAAAGGACAAGAAACACAAGGCCTACTTTATAAAAGTGCCTTCAAACTAATTGATGGTATAATCTCCACCTAATTTTTTAAAAATTTATTTCATTGAAGTATAGTTGACTTACAATGTTGTGTTAATTTCTGCCATACAACAAAGTGATTCGGATACACACACACACACACACACATATACTGTTTATTACATATGTATATATGGTTTACTACAGGGTATTGAATATAGTTTCCTGTGCTGTACAGTAAGACCTTGTTGTTTATCCATCCTATATATAATAGTTTGCATCTGCTAATCCCAAACTCCCAATCCATCCCTCCCCCGTCTTCCCCTTGGCAACCACAAGTCTGTTTTCTATATCTGTGAGTCGGTTTCTGTTTTATAGATTCATTTGTGTCTCATTTTATATTTCACATATAAGTGATATCATATGGTATTTGTCGTTCTCTGTCTGACTTCACTTAGTATGATAATTGCTAGGTCCATCCATGTAGATGCAAATGGCATTATTTCACTATGTTTTTTGTTTTTTTGTTTTTTTTCGGTACGCGGGCCTCTCACTGTTGTGGCCTCTCCCGTTGCGGAGTACAGGCTCCGGACGCGCAGGCTCAGCAGCCATGGCTCACGGGCTCCGCGGCATGTGGGATTATCCTGGACCGGGGCACGAACCCGTGTCCCCTGCATCAGCAGGCGGACTCTCAACCACTGCGCCACCAGGAAAGCCCCTTCACTCTGTTTTATGGCTGAGTAATATCCCATTGTATATACTTATCACATCTTCTTTATCCATTCATCTGTTGATGGACATTCAGGTTGCTTTCATGTCTTGGCTATTGTGAATAGTGGTGCTATGAACATAGTGGTGCATGTATCTTTTCGAATTATAGTTTTGTATGGATATGTGCCCAGGAGTGGGATTGCTGGTTAATATGGAAATTCTATTTTTATTTTATTTATATTTTTATAAATTTATTTATTTTATTATTTATTTTTATTTTTGGCTGTGTTGGGTCTTTGTTGCTGTGTGCGGGCTTTCTCTGGTTACGGCGAGCAGGGGCTACTCTTCATTGCGGTGTGTGGGCTTCCCACTGTGGTGGCTTCTCTTGATGGGAGCACGGGCTCTAGGCGCGCGGGCTTCAGTAGTTGTGGCATGCGGGCTCAGTAGTTGTGGCTTGCGGGCTCTATAGTGCAGGCTCAGTAGTTGTTGCGCACGGGCTTAGTTACTCCAAGGCATGTGGGATCTTCCCGGGCCAGGGCTCGAACCCATGTCCCTTGCATTGGCAGGTGGATTCTTAACCACTGCACCACCAGGGAAGCCCCGGCAACTCTATGTTTAGTTTTTTGAGGAACCTCCATACTGTTTTTCATAGTGGCTGCACCAATTTACATTCTGACCAACAGAGTAGGAGGGTTTCCTTTTCTCCACACTTTCTTAGGGACATAAATTCAGGGACATAAATTCAGCATTTATTTGTAGACTTTTTATTGATGGCCATTCTGACCACTATGAAATGATAGCTCACTGTAGTTTTGAGTTGCATTGTTCTAATAATTAGCGACATGAAGCATCTTTTCATGTGCGTATTGGCCATCTGTATGTCTTCTTTGGTGAAATGTCTATTTAGACCTTCTGCCTACTTTTTGATTTTTTTTTGAGTTTTATGAGCTGTTTGTATATTTTTGAAATTAGGCCCTTGTTGGTCACATCATCTGCAAATATTTTCTCCCAAACAATTAGCACAGGTGCTGGGACAGCTGGATACCCATACACAGAAGAATAAAGTTGGACCCTTACCTCCCCGCCATCCCATATACAAAATCAACACAAAATGGATCAAAGGCCTAGATGTAAGAATCAAAATTGTAGAACTCATAAAAGAAAACATGAGAGTAAATCTTCATGACCTTGGATTTGGCTATGATTCCTTAGATCTGCTACCAAAAGCACAAGCAGCAAAAGATAAAATAGATGAATTGAACTTCCTCAAAATGAGAAACCATTGTGTATAAAAGGAGCAAGGAATAAGATAATCCACCATCCAAAATGGCACAAGATGTTTGCAAACCATGTGTCTGATAAAGGACTGTAGCCCACCAGCCACGCCTCCAGTGGTCCAGTGGAGTGTCTGTGTGGCCCCTCCCATCCTAGGTGATCAGGAGATTTCAGACCCCACAGCACCCAAGGGCCGGACACTGGTCATCCTCAGCAGCCTCAAGGAGTGAGTGCTGGATTGTTTTGAGCCCATATTCCCTCCCATTACTGCCCTCAGAGGCTGAAGGCTTCAGCATGCCTCCAGAAGGACACAGAGTATTTGCAAGTCTTTGAGAACCAAGAGAAGAGTCTTCACTTTTCTGAAAAGGTAATCTTATTATTTCACAGCATGAACATTTTCAGTCTGGCTCCCTGGGGTGCCCTCTCACCTTCTTTATTTCTCTGAAAGTGGACATGGTGGTTTGGCTGTCCCCAATCCCCACACCAGGTGACAAGGCCAGTGGGGCCAGCTCCTGGTTGTCCTTAGCTTCGATGGAGATTAACCCAGACTCTCAGCCTGAGATTGAATGTGGACGCCCTTGCTTCTCCCCATCACCAATTCTCATCTCCTGCCCTGTCTCTTTTCCTCTTGCTTTTCAGAATCAGATTTACCTGAGGGTCACCACTCACAGTTCCCTCAGAATCCAGAGATTTCTCCTCAAAAGAAAGGTTCTGGAAAAATCAGAGGGATAAATAAAGAATGCAGCTGATTCCAGCCTTGTGCTGATGCCCAAGAGGGTGATGAGAGCGAGTGTTTTCATTAGAATTTTAAATCCTCCAAGTAATAGATCATTGGAGGGGCATGCTGTGTCTTCCTGCTCATTATAATAATGTCATTCCTGAATTTTAATGTGGCAAATAATTTATATTATAAATATGCCAAGAGGGAGATCCATTTAAAAAATGTTAGAGGTAACTCCAAGGGTTTTACAGCAAACAAAGACACAGAACCCTGTGTCCAGACACTGGCTGAGCGATTCCTACCATGAGCCGCAGTCCCCTGGAGGGCGGAGTGGCCACGACCCTCCTCCTGCAGGTCAGCCTACGTAGGCACATCCCACTTGGGACCACTGCATCGTAGAATCTTCGAGTGGCCAATGACAGGTAGCTGGCTAGAGATGCGGACAAGAGAAAACTGCCCAGCGGCCTGGGACAACCCCGGGGTGAGGCCTTAGTAAGGGCCAGTGTCATGTCATTAGTTAGGGCCAGCATCAGGGCCGAAGTTAAGACCATTGTCAAGGCATTAGTGAGGGGTATAATTAGGGTGTTAGGTAAAGAGTCAGGTCATTAGTTACAGACAGTGGCAGGGCCTCAGGTAGAGACTTCGTCAACGTCTTAGTTAAGAAGAGTATCAGAGCTTCACCGATGTAAGGGACAGCGTCAGGATGTTAGTTAGGGCCAGCCACCAGGCCTTAGTTAGGGGTAGTGTCAGGACCTCAGGGAAAACTTGAGGGGCTTAGTATAAGCCAGTTCAGGCCGTTAGTTAGAGACACATCAGAGACTTTCTTGGGGACATATTCAGGGCCTTAGTAATGGTCAGGATCGGGGCGTTATTTAGTGACAGTAAATGCTATGAGGGACAGCTTCAGGGCCGTAGTTAGAGACAGTGTCAGGGCCTCAGTTAGAGATAACTTAGGGCCTTAGTAAGAGAGAGTTAAGGCTGTTAGTTAGGGACATCGTGAGAGACTTTCTTAGGGACATATTCAGGGCCTTCGTTATGGACAGGATCAGGGTGATAGTGTCGGATATCTCAGTCTATTAGGGTCACCATCAGGGACTTAGTTAGAAATAGTTCAGGCTGTTCCTTAGGTATATTCTCATGGACTTAAATAACTCCAGAATCAGAGCTGTAGGTAGGGCCAGTGTCAGGATATTATTGTGGGATATCTGCAGCCATAAGGGACATTGTCAGGGTATTAGTTAGGGAAAGAGGCAGGCCATTATTGTACAGTGTCAGGGCCTCAAGTAGAGACAGTGTCAAGGCCTTAGTTAGGAAGAGCATTAGGGCCTTAGTTAGGGACAGTGTCAGGACCTCAGAGAAAACTTGAGGGCCTTAGTAAGAGACAGTTCAGGCTGTTAGTTAGAGACACCTCACAGACTTTTTTAGGGACATATTTAGGACCTTAGTAATGGACAGGATCAGGACATTATTTAGTGACCACTTAGGCGCTGAGGGATAGCATTAGGGCCTAAGTTAGGGAGAGCATCAGGGTCTTAGGGACAGGGTTAGGGACTATGTAAGTTATAGTTCAGACCATTAGCTTGAGACAGCATCAGGGTCTTTGTTAGGGAGAATGTCAAGGCTTCAGTTAGAGATAATCTGCGGGCCTTAATTAGACACAGTTCAGGCTGTTACTTAGGGACATCTTCAGAGCCTCAGTTAGGGAAAGCATCAGGGTGTTAGTTAGGGAAGGAGCCGAGCCAGTATTATAGACAGTGTCAGTGCCTCAGATAGAGAGTGCATCAGGGCCTTAGGGACAGGGTCAGAGACTTACTTAGGGGCATATTCAGGGCCTTAGTTATAGACAGCATCAGGGCATTATTGAGAGATATATGAGGCTATTAGGGACAGCATCACGGTGTTAGGGAAAGAGTTGGGGCATTATTACAGACAGTGTTAGTGCCTTAGGTAGAGACATCATCAGTGAGGGCATCTAAGGCTATTAGGGACATCATCAAGGCCTTAGACCGGGTCAGCATCAGGGCTGTTCTGTCGACCAGTGTCAGGGCATTAATGAGGGACAAAATTAGGGTGTTAGTTAGGGAATGAATCAGGTCATTAGTTACAGGCAGTTTTAGGGCCTCAGGTAGAATCAGCATCAAGGCCTTAGTTAGGAAGAGCATCAGGGCCTCAATTAGGTTCAGCATCAGGACGTTAGTTAGGGCCAGCAACAGGGCCTTAGTTAGGGACAGTGTTGTCAGAACCTCAGAAATAACTTGAGGGCCTTAGTAAGAGACAGTTCAGGCCGTTAGTTAGGGACACTTCAGAGACTTTCTTAGGGACATATTCAGGGCTTTACTAATGGACAGGATCAGGGTGTTATTTAGTGACAGACTAACCTATGAGGGAAAGCGTCAGGGCCCAAGTTAGGGAGAGTGTCAAGGTCTTAGGGACAGGGTTTGGGTCTTCGTAAGTTATAGCTCAGGCCATTAGCTTAGGATGGCATCAGGGGCTTGGCTAGGGAGGATGTCAAGGCTTCAGTTAGAGATAACTTGAGGGACTTAATTAGACACAGTTCAGGCTGTTACTTAGGGACATTTTCAGGGCCTTAGGACTAGTGTCAGGGCGTTAGTTGGGGACAAAGTTAGGTTGTTAGTTAGGGAAAGAGTCAGGTAATTAGTTACAGATAATGTTAGTGCCTTAGGTAGACATTGCATCAAGTCCTTACTTAGGAAGAGCGTCAGGGCCTCAGTTAGGGACACTGTCTGGACACTAACAGGACCAGCCTCAGAGTGTTAGGTAGGGCAATTGTCAGGACATTAGTTAGGGGCAGCTTCAGGGCCTTAGTTAGGGACAGCATCAGGGCCTCTGTTAGAGAAAACTTGAGACCCCTAGTAAGAGACAATACAGTTGTTAGTTAGGGACATTGTCAGGACTTAGTGATAGCATCAGGGCCTTAGTTATTGACAGTTTCAGGGCCTCAGCCATTATGAGAATAAAATATTCTGTTCTTTATAAACTACCAAGTCTCTGGTATTTCATTTTAGCAGCCATAGAGCTGGCTGAGGATAAATAACCCTGAGCTTGAATACCTATCAAGAGAAACCTTCAAGTCTCAAAACAAAAGAGAAAATGGGCTGGAAAGAAACCAACAGAACCTAATAATCAATAATTGTGGAACAACTAAAAATGCTATGACATATACATAATGGGTATCGCAAGAGAAGAATAAAGATAGAAAACAAAATATTTTTTAAATGACTGAAAATTTCCTCAAATGAATGTCTGACACCAAAAACACAACGTGGGAACTTAGACAAAAATATGAATCGTAAAGAAAACTACTGACCAATATCTCTCCAGAACATAGATGCAGATATCCTCAAAAAATATTAATGAATTGAATCCAACAATATTTTGACAGACTTGTATACCATGAATGAGAAGGATTTATCCCAGTTATGCAAGGCCTGTTCCACATTCTAAAATCAAATAATTACAGCCATCATATTAACAACCTAAAGAAGAAAACTATATTATCATATCAATAGATGCAGAAGACTTTTTAGAAAAATCCAACACTCATTCTTCATGAAAACTCTCAGTAAAATAGAAATAAATAGGAGTTTTCTCAAGTTGATTACAAAAACTTTCACCTCACATTGTGCTTAGTGGTAAGAAACATGAAACTTTCCCACTAAATTCAGTTAAAAATCAAGGATGTCCCTTGCTCATGCAATAAGGCAAGAAAAGAAATACAGATTGTGTAGAAAAATAATAAGAAAAGCATCTCAGTTAAAAAGTGGACCAACACAATTTACAGCCACCTCACCAGAGAACACAGACACTTTCCATGTAAGTATATGGAAGAATAATCCAGATTACATGCTGTCATTAAAATGCAAATTAAAAATACAATGATATACCACTATGTAACTCTTAGACTGGCCAAAATGTGGAACAATGACAGCAACAAATGCTGTAGAGGATGTGGAGCAATAGGAACTATCGTTCGTTGCTGGTGGAAATGAAAAATAATAGAGCTACTTTGGAATACAGATTGATACTTTCTACAACATTGAACATACTCTACAATCCAGAAAGTGTTCTCATGGATGTATACTGAAAGGAGTTAAAAACATTTGTCCATACAAAATCTGCATATGGATATTTTTAGCACCTTTATTCAATATTGCCAAAATGTGAATGAAACCAAGGTGTCCTTCAGTGGATGAATGGAAAAATATACTCTAGTGTATTCTGGGAATGGAATAATATTCAGCACTAAAAAAGAAAGCTATCAAGCCATAAAAATATGTGGGAAATTCTTTTTTTCTCTTTTTAAGTATAAATGATTTAAGATAATGTTAGTTTCTGTTGTACAGCATACTGATTTTTTTTTGCAGATTCCATTCCATTACAGGTTATTACAAGATATTGAATAAAATTCCCTGTGCTATACAGTAAATCCTTGTTGCTTATCTATGTTATGTATAATAGTTTGTATATGTTAATTCCATACCCTAATTTGTTCCTCTTCGCCTCGCTTTCCCTTTTGTAACCATAAGTTTTTTTCTATGTCTGTGAGTGTGTTTCTCTTTTGTATATAAATTTATGTATCTTTTTAGATTCCACCTATAAGTGATCATATAGCATTTGTCTTTCTCTGTCTTATTTCATTAAGTGTAATGTTCTCTAGGTCCATCCATGTTGCTTTAAGTAGCATTGTTTTATTCTTTTTTATGGCTGAGTAATATTCCATTATACAGGTACATAAACCACATCTTTTTTAAAAAAAATAATTAATTTCTGGCTGCGTTGTGTCTTCGTGGCTGCGTGCGGAATTTCCCTAGTTGCGGCAAGTGGGGGCCACTCTTTGTCGTGGTGTGCGGTCTTCTCCTTGCGGTGGCTTCTCTTGTTGCGGAGCAGGGGCTCTAGGTACGTGGGCCTTAGCAGTCGTGGCACGCAGGCCCAGTGATTGTGGCTTATGGTCCCAATTGCTCTGCGGCATGTGGGATCTTCTCAGACCAGGGCTCGAACCCGTGTCCCCTGCATTGGCAGGTGGATTCTCAACCACTGTGCCAGCAAGGAAGTCCCTACCACATCTTCTTAAGTCAATAGTCTGTTGATGGTAACCTGGATTTTTTCAGTGTCTTGGCTACTGTAAATAGTGTTGCTATCAACATAGGGGTGTAAGTATCCTTTCAAATTAGTGTTTCTGTTTTTTTCAGATTTATATCAAGTAGTGGAATTGCTGGATCATATGGTAGCTTTTAGTTTTTTAAGGAATCTCCAAACTCTTTCCCATAGTGGCTGGAATTCTTAAATGCATATTACAAGGTGAAAGAAACCAGTATGAAAATGGTACAAGATATATGATTCCAAAGATATGATATTATGTTAAAGACATATGTATAAGACAGTTAAAAGGTCAGGGTTGCCCAGGGTGGCAGAGATGGAGCAATGAATAGCTTAAGTCTAGAGAATTCTCAGGATAATTAAAATAATCTGTATAATACTATTGATATAATGATGGATTCTTGTCATGCATTCGTCCAATCCCACAGAATGTACATCACTAAGGAAGAACCATAAGGTAAACTATGGTCTTTGAACAAGTATGGTGTATCAATGTAGATCCATTGACGGTACAAATGTACCACTCTTTTGTGGGGTGTTGAGCATGAGGGGCCTATACCTGTGTGGGAGCAGGAAGCATATGGGAAATCTCCGTCATGTTTTCACTTTTGCTATGAACCTAAATGGCTTTTTAAATAATCACTTAAAATTTAAATATTTACATTGGTAAGTGGAGCATGAAACACTTATTAGCATATATTAAAAGATTCCACAACTAAAAATAGAACTACCATATGACCCAGCGATTCCACTCCTGGGTGGATAACAAAAACAACCCCAAAACACTAATTCAAAAAGATACTGCACCTCAATGTTCATAGCGGCATTTTTTACAACTGCCAAGATATGGAAGCAAGCTAAGTGTTCATCAACAGATGAATGGATAAAGACGATGTGATATATATACACACAATGCCATCCTACTCAGCCATAAAAAACATAAAATTTTTCCATTTTCAGCAACATGGGTGGAGTTGGAGGGCATTATGCTAAGTGAAATAAGTCAGACAGAGAAAGGCAAGTACTGTGTGACATCACATACATGTGGAATCTAAAAAGTACAACAAATCAGTACATATAACAAAAAAGCAAACTCACAGATACATAGAACAAACTAGTGGTTACCACTGGGGAGCATGGAGGAGCAATATAGGGGTTGGGAAGTGGGAGGTACAAATATTGGCTGTGGGTGGGGATGTATTTTACAAAACAGGGAAAATAGCCAATATTTTATAATGACTAAATGCAAAGTAAACCTTTTAAATTGTATAAAATTTTATTTATTTTACTTTTTTTTTATTGAGCAGAGTTCCCTGTGCTAAACAGTAGGTCCTTGTTGGTTATCCATTTTAAATATAGCAGTGTGTACATGTCAATCCCAAACTCCCTGACTATCCCTCCCCCCTCTGAATTCTAGTTTTTTATTTTTTTAATTTTTTTTTGCGGTACGTGGGCCTCTCACTGCTGTGGCCTCTCCCGCCGTGGAGCACAGGCTCTGGATGCACAGGCCCAGCAGCCATGGCTCACGGGCCCAGCCGCTCCGTGGCACGTGGGATCCTCCTGGACCGGGGCACGAACCCGCGTCCCCCGCATTGGCAGGCAGACTTCCAACCACTGTGCCACCAGGGAAGCCCTGAATTCTATTTTTTAAATGTTTATTTATCTATTTCTTATTAGTCATCCATTTTATACACATCAGTGTATATACGTCAATCCCAATCTCCCAATTCATCCCACCACCACCACCACCCCCCCCCGCCGGTTTCCCCCCTTGGTGTCCATACGTTTGTTCTCTACTTCTGTGTCTCAATTTCTGCTCTGCAAACCGGTTCATCCGTACCACTTTCAAGGTTCCACATGTATGCGTTAATATACGATATTTGTTTTTTTCTCTTTCTGACTTACTTCACTCTGTATGACAGTCTCTAGATCCATCCACGTGTCTACAAATGACACAATTTCGTTCCTTTTTATGGCTGAGTAATATTCCATGGTATATATGTACCACATCTTCTTTATCCATTTGTCTGTCGATGGCCATTAAGGTTGCTTCCATGACCTGGCTAAACTTCTTAAATTGTATAAAAATTTAATTTTTAAAAAACGAATAAAATAAAAATTTTTAATGATTCAGTATTCTCAAAGAATATTTGAAAAAGTAGATATGCTTTTCTCTAATTTTTATTTAATTAATGCACTTTAGAGATGTGAGAAAATATGAAGTGGGGGTTGGGAGAACAAACTGACACTACAATTTATAACACACACAATAAACAAATTATTCTGATCTGTTGATTCATTTATAATGTGCTTTATTACTTAATATAGATCACTTTTTTTGTTAATCATCAGATGTACATTCATGGCATTATTTTCAGAAGTTTCTGTCCATTCCCAACCCAAAATGTTAATCTACCCTCCATCGCTGCCTTTGGTTTATTTTCAAACAAATCTGTGATGTAAACAACTTTGTGCTCTGCACCTTTTGGGGTATGGAGTCTCAGCTCACCTGAGGACTGGTGGTCATGCTCTGCCCCCCGGGAAGTCTTGTGGGTCAAGTGGGCCCTGAGAGGAGAGGGGGCTAGAAGACCTGAGGACTAAGGGTAACTTTGGGTAGATTTCTAAGGGTGACCCCTCACTCATCCCTAAACCCACCACATGATTTCCACCAACACAGCAGCATCTACCCTAGGCAACAGCAAGGGCACACCCATTCCCAGAGGAGCTCAGCCCTAGGAATCAGGCCCAGGGAACCTGCACTTCTGGAAGTTCTTACCCCAAACCTTCATGCTACGCAGTGGTCTCAGATGTGCTATGCCTGATGCCTCTAGCTCAGTGCTGTTGAATACGGGTCTGAGGGAGTAACATCTGCTCCAACAAATAACTTGTTAAAGATGCCATTTCATCAGCCCCACAGGAGGATCATAACTTAGAGTGGGACTCTGATTCCCCCCAAAATTTGTATGCACTTTGAAACTGCAGAAGAAATGTTTGCTACGTGGTTCCCGTGCAGTTTCCCATTAGTACTACATGATGAGGATTTAGAAATAACATCATCTGTGCCCTCCCCACAGAGTCTGTCTGTTGATCTGGGTGGGAGCATCCGTGTTGTTTTAACTCCAGGTGATTCTATGGTGAGACCAAGTTTAAGCCCAAGGGCTGCTGGATAATCGGTGAGAGTTGCTTCCAGTCTTTGGTCCTTCTTCCTTTGGGGAGGCATTGGTGTCTGCTCTACATGGGCCTGGAAGGGGCAGGGCATTATAGTCCACTTACTCTGTGCTATAGCAGAGTTTTTGGGCATCTGCGTGAGGGAAGAGTATGTGTAGATAGGAAAGAAAAAGCTCACAGTTTGGTCTCCATTCAGGGGCTCATCGTTCCTGAATCTCTCTTTTTCAAGAGGTTGGCATTTCAGTGTTTCAAGGTCCTTTTGTCTGTGGCTGTGGTGGGAACAGGTGAAGGAGCTGTGCTGATTGTGCTGAAGGCATATTCTCAACATGCTGATGTGGTTGCTCAATATAATGTCCATGAGCAAACGACCAGAGCAGGAAGAAGATGAGGAGGGAATGGCAGCTTCTCAGGTGACTGTCCTGTCCTGGGTCAGAGGCTGTGTCTGCTTTTCCTCCCGAAATTTCATGGATTGTGAACCTACAAAACTTTAATTTTCTACTTCTGATGTTCCTGCCTTGCAAAGTTGTTTTCAACTACTTATTTTTTTCCTTCTTATGATAGTCAAAGTCCACTCTTTAGAATACCTCTCCCCTGTGATCCAGAGCCTTTTCCCCGTTGTCTGCATCCAGGCTCCCTACACAGCATGGAGAATTCTGACTCTGAATAAATGACATTCAACTATTGAAATGATTCTCTTTGTGAAAGATCAACATGGGAAGGCAGTAATATCCAAAATGCCCTACGGCATAATTTCAGATGCTGGATATTAGTGAAGAAGGGAAAGTGGAATGATTAATGTACATCTGAATACAACAGAAACGTCAGCTTATCACAGCAGGATTAAGAAAATGCTCTTTTAAGTGTGATGGCATTAGTGGCCCAGATAACTCAAGGTCCTGGGAGAAAAAGTAATTAGGAGAGATTTGCTCTGTATATTGATAAGAAAGACTATTTAAATACATGTAACAGTCAGGGAACATGGGAGGTATATGTGGACTGAAATTCCATAAAACTGACATTTTTTTCATGATAGTTTCAGATTATGATTTTCTTACGTATTTTCACCTAGAATACCACAGTAGGGATCACGTTTCTTGTGAGCTTCAGTCACCTGATAATCATTTGTCCCATTACACCTGATGTTCACTGGTTCAGGTGCTTTCTGCAAGATTCCTCCACTATGAAGTTCATATATTTTATCTTTAGTAAATGTCTGGTGTGATTCACTGAGAAAATGTGAATAAACCATCAAGGTAAATCTGGAAAATCCCATTTCTTCTGAGTTTTGTTTTTCTGGTTTTTTTTTTTTTTGCTTGTAGTTTTCTTTGGAAAATGAACATTGTCACCTTTGTTTATTAAAGATATTGGCTTTTCAAGTGGAGGTTGTAATTGGTCAAGCCTTGTTCTTGTAAGTTTCCATTGTACTCCATAGTCAGGTAACAGACATCCTCTTCTTTATCACTTCTTTGTATTTTCAAAAAAGTTTACAAGAATCTCATTATTAATGTATGCTCAACTGTGTTTATGAAATAAAGCTCAACTCAAATGATAAATAATTTTTCAAAGAAATCAGAGATTAAGAACCAATAGCGCTAATTTTATATAATTGTGTGTATTTCTTCCCTAGTGTATTTATAATATACAAAGTGTATCACCCACAAATAGATTTATATGATTTACCCAATTAAAAATGGTTCGTATTAATTCTTCTTTAAAGGTTTGTTAGAATTCACCGTGAATCCATCTAGTCTTAGTATCTTTTTTTTTTTTTTTTTTTTTTGCGGTATGCGGGCCTCTCATTGTTGTGGCCTCTCCCGTTGCGGAGCACAGGCTCCGGATGCGCAGGCCCAGCGGCCATGGCTCACGGGCCCAGCCGCTCCGCGGCATGCAGGATCCTCCCAGACCGGGGCACGAACCCGCGTCCCCTGCATCGGCAGGCGGACTCCCAACCACTGCGTCACCAGGGAAGCCCCAGTCTTAGTATCTTTTTGTTGGAAGGTTTTTAAGAACTGATGCAATCTCTTTAATAGTAATTTGGTCTGTTCAGATTGTTTCATTTCTTCATGATTCAGTCTTTTTATTTTTTAAATAAATTTATTTATTTGTTTTTATTTTTGGCTGTGTTGGGTCATCTTTGCTGTGCGTGGGCTTTCTCTAGTTGCCGTGAGTAGGGGCTATTCTTTGTTGCAGTGTGCAGGCTTCTCATTGTGGTGGCTTCTCTTATTGCAGAGCACGGGCTCTAGGCGCGTGGGCTTCAGTAGTTGTGGCTTGTGGGCTCTTGAGCACAGGCTCAATAGTTTGGCTCTCGGGCTTAGTTGCTCCACGGCATGTGTGATCTTCCCAGGCCAGGGCTGGAACCCGTGTCCCTTGCATTGGCAGGCAGATTCTTAACTACTGCGTTACCACGGAAGCCCCTGGTCTTTTTATTTTTTTTCTTTGGCCCATTGATTATTTAGGATCATGTTGTTTAATTTATATATATTTGTACATTTTCCAGATTCTGTCCTGTTCATTTCTGGTTTCTTACCATTATGGTTGAAAAAATACTATGATGTCAGTCTTCTTAAATTTATGAAGCCTTGTTTAGTGACCCACCACATGATCTGTCCTGGAGAATGTTCAATGTGTACTTGAGAAGAATATGTATTCTGCTGCTGTTGGATGGACTGTTCTGTTTTTGTCTCTTCAGTCCATTTGGTCTAATATACAGCTCAGGTTTGGTACTTCCATACTGATTTTCTTTTTGGATGACCTATTCATTGTTGAAAGTTGGGTATTAAAGATCTCTACACTTTTTTTTTAGTATTGTCTATTTGTCTCTTCAAATCTGTTAGTGTTTGCTTAATATATTAAGATCCTCCACTGTTGGGTGCATATTTATTTTTGAGTTTTGTCTTGATAAATTGAAAGCATTATCATTATATAATGGCCTTATTTATTTTTCCTTGTTGCAGCTTTAGGCTTAAGTCTATTTTGTCTGGTATAACTCTAGCCACCACTGCTTTCTTTTGGTTTCCACTTGTATGGAATATCTTGTACCAGAGCTTCAATTTGAGCCTATTTGTGTTTTTAACTCTGAAGTGAGTCTCTGATAGCCAGCATATAGTTCGCTCTTGTATTTTTATCTGTCTAGCCACTCTATGACTTTTGACTAAAGAATTTAATACATTTATGTTTACAGTAATTACTTACAGTTAAGGACTTACCAATGCCATCTTATTCTTTTCTGGATTTTTTATTGTTTCTTGTTCCTTCCACTGTTGCTGCCTTTCTTTGTGAATTAGTGATATTCTGTAGTGCTATGTTATGATTCCATTCTCTTTATATTTTCTGAATCTACTATAAGATTTTTGCTCTGTGGTTCCATGAGGTGTACAGAAAACATCTTACAGATTTAACAGGCTATTTTATGTTGATAATAATATAATTCCATGACACAAACACAAAACTACACTTTTACTCCCCTCCATGAATTTTTGTATATGGTGTTACAACTTACCTCTTTGTATATTGTTTATACATTCAAATTATTATAGCTGCAGTTATTTTAATAATCACGTACTTTAACCTTTATATTAAAGTTAACCAGGTAACACACCACCATATCACATTATTAAAAGTATTCTTACCTTAACTATATACTTATGTTTACAAGTCTTGTGTATTCTCATATGTTTTCAGGGTACTATTTAGTTTACTTTTATTGTAGCTTGAGGAACTCTTTTAGAATTGTTTTAACACAGATATAGTGATTATGAACTCTCTCAGCTTTTGGGGAGAGTTTTTAATCTCTTCATTTAAGGACAATTATGACAGAGAGGATATTCTCTGTTGGCAGTTTTTTTTTTCATTGAGTAATTTGAATGTATTATCCCCCTCTCTCGTGGCCTGTGAGGTTTCTGCTGAGAAATCAACTGATAACCTTATGAGGTTTCTCCTGTAAGTTATAAGCTTCTCTCCTGTTGCTGCTTTTCAGATTCTTTGTTTTTGATTGTTGACAGTTTTACTATAATGTGTTTTGGGGAATGTTTTTCTTTTTTTTCTTTTTTTGTTTTTTTAGTTTTGTGCCCTATGAGCTTCATGAACTTGGATATCCAAATCTCTCCCCTGATTACGAAAGTTCTCAGCAATTATTTCTTTAATTAAGCCTTCTCTCTATATCTTTTCCTTTTAAGACTCCATAATTCACAGAAAGTTTCTTCTGATGGTATCCTATAGATCACAAAATCCTTCTTCATTATTTTTTTCTTTGTTCTTCTCTGAGTGGATATATTCAACTTACTGTCTTCTGACTTACAGAAAATTTATTTTGCTTGATCTGTTTGTATATTGATTATGCTTATTGCATTTCTTTTTTCTTATATTTAACATAAAATATTACTTGAATTTAATGGTGCTTTGCTACGTTTAAATGCTATGCTTTGCCATTGTAGCAGTAGCTATCACCTCTATCATGTCACATAATTATTATTTCTTTATTATGGTTAGAAAAATTAAGATCTAGTCTCTTAGCAAGTTTGATGATTATAATACAATACCATGGTCTATATTGACTATCATGTGCATCAGATCTTTAGGAATTATTTACTATTAGTTAAAAGTTTGTATCCTTAAACAACATCTCTCCTATTCCCCATACCCCAGCCCCTCGTGACCAACATTCTACTCTTTATTTTTATAAGTGTGGCTTCTTTTTTTTTTATTGTAAACTGCTATGTTTTTTTTTTTAACATCTTTATTGGGGTATAATTGCTTTACAAGTCAGTTTCTGCTTTATAACAAAGTGAATCAGTCATACATAAACATATGTTCCCATATGTCTTCCCTCTTGCGTCTCCCTCCCTCCCACCCTCCCTATCCCACCCCTCCAGGCTGTCACAAAGCACCGAGCCAATATCCCTGTGCCATGTGGCTGCTTCCCACTAGCTATCTACCTTACTACATTTGTTAGTGTGTATACATCCATGACTCTCTCTCTCCCTGTCACAGGGCGAGAGTGTGGCTTCTTTTTATTTCCATATATAAAGGATATCACATAGTATTTGTCTTTCTCTTTTTGACTTATATCAGCATAATTTACCCAAGGTACATCAATGTGAAAAATGGTAGAATTTCCTTCTTTCTAATGGCTAAATAATATCCATTGTGTGTATGTGAATATAGATAAGTATATAGACATGGATATCTTATCTTTCTTATCCATTCATCTTTTGATAGGAACTTAGGTTGATTCCATATATTGGCTACTGTGGATAATGCTGCAAGAAATATGGGGTGCATATTTCTTTTCAAGTAAGTGCTTTTTTTTTTGGATAAATACCCAGAAATGGAATTGCTGGATAATGTAACAGGTCTATTTTTAACTTTTCTGAGCAACCTTCATATTGTTTTCCATAGTTGTTGTGAAATTATACCCCCACTAACAGTTCACAAGTGTTCTCTTTTGTCAACATCATCACCAACGCTTATTTTCTTGTCTTTTTCATGATAGCCATTCTAACAGATGTGAGATAATATCTCATTGTGGTTTTTATGTGCATTGTACTGATGATTAGTCATGTTGAGGTCATTTTTGTATACTTATTGGCCATCTGTATGTTCTTTTTGGAAAAATGTTTCCTTTGCCCATTCATACATTGGATTGTTTGATTTCTTGTGGCGTTTTATGAGTTTTTTAAAAAATGTATTTTGATTACAGGCCCCTTATCCAGCCTGTGGTTTGCATTTTTTTCCCGTTTGGTAGGTTTACTTTTCATTTTGTTGATTGTCTATATTGTTGTACAGTAGCTTTTTTTTAAGGCTTTATTATTTATTCTTGAGTTTTATTTATTTTTTTTGGCTGCGTTGGGTCTTAGTTGCAGCATGCGGGCTGTTCATTGTGGTGTGCAGGCTTCTCTCTAGCTGTGGTGTGCGGGTTTTTCTTTTTTTCTCTCTCTGTAGTTGTGGTGCGCAGGATCCACGGTGCGTGGGCTCTGTAGTTTGTGGCACGCAGGCTCTCTAATTGAGGCGGGCGAGCTGAGTAGTTGTGATGCGCACGGGATTAGTTTCCCTGTGGCATGTGGGATCTTAGTTCCCCTACCAGAGGTCAAACCCACGTCACCTGCATTGTAAGGCAGATTTTCTACCACTGGACCACCAGGGAAGGTCCTAGAAGTTTTAAGTTTGATTTCTTCTTGGTTGTGGATTTCTCCTTTTGTTGTTTGTGCTTTTAGCATCATATTAAAAGAATAATCATCAAAACCAATGTGGAAGAGTTTTTTGTGCTTTCTTTTAAGACTTTTATGGTATCAGTTCTTAGGTTCAAGTCTTTGATCCATCTTGAGTTAATTCTTGTGACTGACATAAGATAGGGGTTCAAATTTCTGTTTTGCTTGTGCCTATCCAGGTTTTCTAACACCATTTGTTGAAGACACTATTATTTCTCTATGGTTGTTCTTGCCTACCTTGTCAAAAATTAGTTAACCTTATATCTAGGGGTTTAATTCTGGGCTCTCTGTTCTGTTGCATTCGTCTAGATGTCTATTTTGATGCCATCACTGTACTGTTTTAATTAATATAGATTGTAGTATAGTTTAAAATTAGGAACTGTGATGCCTCAGGTTTTGATCTTCTTTCTCAGGACTGTATTGGCTATTCAGATTTTCTCTGGTTCCATATAAAGTTTAGAATTGATTTTTTATTTCTGTGGAGAATGTCATTGGATTTTTGAGAGATATTGTTAGAATCTACAGATGGTGTTAAGGACTTTTGATCTTAGAAATCCCTCCAATCTATGAACATAGGAGACCTTTTCATTTTTTAGTGACTTCAATTTATTTTATCAGTGTCTTACAGTGTTCAATGTAGAGACTTTTCAACAACTTTGTCAAATTTATTTCTAAATATTTTAGTATTTTTGATGCTATTGTCAATTAGATTGTTTTCTTTTTTCAGATGCTTTACTATCTGTGTGTAGAAATACAACTGATGATGTATGTTGATTTTATATACTGCAATTTTACATACTTTGTTGATCAGTTACAACTTTTTGGTGAATTCCTTGGGATTTTTTATATACAAAATCATACCCTCTTCAAATATTGATAATTTTAGTTCTCCCTTTCCTATTTGGACACTTTTCTTTGTCCTGCCTAATTGCTCCAGCTAACACTGCCAGTACTATATTGAATAAGAGTAATTAAGTGTGCATCACTATCTTGTCCTTGACCTTAGAAAAATAGCTTTTACCTTTTTACCAACGACTATGATGTTAGCTGTGGGCTTGTTACATATGGCCTTAATTATGTTGAGGTACATTCCCCTCATACTCAATCTGTTCAGAGTTTTTAATCATAAAATGATAGCATTTTTTCCATTGCTTTTTCTGCATGTATTGAAATGATCATATGTTTTTTATTTTTACTCTTTTAATGTGATGTATCTCGCATATTCATTTGTGTATGTTGAAACATTCTTACATCCCAGCGATAAATCCCACTTGGTCACAGTGTATGATCCTCTTAATGTATTGTTGAAGTTGATTTGTTAATATTTTGTTCAGAATTTTTGCATCTATGTTAATCAGTTTTATTGACCTGTAGTTTTCTTTTCTTACAGAGTCTTTATTTGACTTTGGTGTTTTGGAAATGCTGGCCTCATAGAACAAGTTTAGAAGTATTCATTTCTCTTCAATTTTTTTGAAGAGTTATTACTGGTGTTAATTTTTCTTCATTGGCTTGGTAGAATTTACCATAAAGTCATCTGGTCCTTCCGTTTTCTGTGTTGGGAGTTTTTTTATTACTGATTCAATCCCTTGTTATTGGTCTGTTTAGATTTTCTATTTCTTCCTGATTCAGTCTTGGTAGGTAGTGTGTTTCTAGGAGTTACCGGTTTCTTCTAGGATATCTAATTTGTTGGCATATATTTGTTCATAGTAGTCTCTTATGATCCTGTATTTCTGTCGTATCAGTGGTAATGTCTCCTCTTTCATTTCTGATTTTGTCTTCTCTCTTTTTGCCTAACCTAGCTGAAAGTTTGTGAATTTTATGGTTTTGAAAATCCAGCTTTTATTTCATTGATCCTTTCTATTGATTTTCTTTTATCTATTTTATTTATTTCCATTCTAGTCTTTTTTTTTTAAGATGTTGGGGTAGGAGTTTATTAATTAATTAATTTATTTTTGCTGTGTTGCATCTTTGTTTCTGTGCAAGGGCTTTCTCTAGTGGCAAGTGGGGGCCACTCTTCATCGCGGTACGCGGGCCTTTCACTATGGCGGCCTCTCGTTGCGGGGCACAGGCTCCAGATGCGCAGGCTCAGTAGTTGTGGCTCACGGGCCTAGTTGCTCCGCAGCATGTGGGATCCTCCCAGACCTGGGCGCGAACCCGTGTCCCCTGCATTAGCAGGCAGATTCTCAACCACTGTGCCACCAGGGAAGCCCCTCCACTCTAGTCTTTATTGCATCCCTCCCTCTGCTAACTTTGGGATATATTTCTTCTATTTCTAGTTCCTTGAAGTGTAGAGTTAGATTATTTAGGTGCTTTCTAATATCTTGTCATATGCACTTATGGCTGTAAACTTTCCTCTCTGAACTGCTTTTTCAGCATCCCATAGTTTTCAGTAGATTGTGTTTCCATTTTCATTTGTTTCGAGGGTTTTCTTTTTATTCACTTTTTAAAAAAAATTATTTATTTTATTTATTTAATTTTGGCTGTGTTTGGTCTTTGTTGTTGCATACAGGCTTTCTCTAGTTGTCATGAGCAGGGGCTACTCTTCGCTGTGGTGTGCAGGCACTACTCCTCATTGCGGTGCGTGGGCTTCTCATTGCAGTGGCTTCTCTTGTTGTGGAGCATGGGCTCTAGGTGCGTGGGCTTCAGTAGTTGTGGCGCATGGGCTTAGCTGCTCCACATCATGTGGGATCTTCCCGGACCAGGGCTCGAACCCGTGTCTGCAGCCTTGGCAGGCGGATTCTTAAGCAACGCGCCACCACGGAAGTCCTTTTAATTCACTTTTTTTTTCTTTTTTTTTTTTTTTTTGTGGTACACGGGCCTCTCACTGTTGTGGCCTCTCCTGTTGGCGGAGCACAGGCTCTGGACGCGCAGGCTCAGCGGCCATGGCTCACAGGCCCAGCCGCTCTGCGGCATGTGGGATCTTCCCGGACTGGGGCACGAACCCGTGTCCCCTGCATTGGCAGGCGGACTCTCAACCACTGCGCCACCAGGGAAGCCCTTAATTCATTTTTGATTTCTTTTTTGACCCATTGATTTTTCGGAAGTGTACCGTTTAGTATCCACATTTTTGTAGATTTTCCAGATAGGCTCTCGTTGATTTCTAGTTCTATATCATTGTGTCCAGACAGTTGATATGATTTTGATCTTCTTAAATTTACTAAGACGTATTTATGTTTTATGATATGACCTATCCTGGAGTATGTTCCATGAGAACAGGTTGTTGGGTGAAATGTTCTATATATGCCTGTTAAGTCCACTTGGTGTAACGTACAGACCAGAATCTCGATTGTCAGGAAGTTTCAGTGGGGAACACGGGGGATGCTGTTCAAATGGTATAAAACTTTGGTTATGAAAGATGAATGAATTCTCGAGCGATGCGTACAGCTTGGTGAAACAGTCAATTATGGAGTGTATTACACTTAAAAAAATAATTTAGATTTAATTAACAAATTATCAATAACATTCTGAAACATGGTGCATTACAACAGAGATCACCAGTTAAAATATAATGTTAAAGCAAATCTTCTGCAGTGAAAAATTACTCCTTTTCCAAGCTATCCTTGCACTCATATAACTTTTTTAATGCAATTTATTTTTTATATTTTTTATTGAAGTATAGTTAGTATACAATATTCCTCCCCCCCACCTTTCCCCATTGATAACCATAACTTTGTTTTCTTTATCTGTGAGTTGGTTTCTATTTTGTAAATAAGTTCATGTGTATCATTTTTTTTAGGTTCAACATACGAGTGATATCATATGGTATTTGTCATTCTCTGTCTGACTTACTTTACATAGTATGTTTATCTCTAGGTCAATCCATGTTGCTGCAAGTGGCATTATTTCATTTTCTTATGTCTGAGTAGTGTACCACATCTTCTTTGTCCATTTTTATGTCAGTGGACATTCACGTTGCTTCGATGTCTTGGCTATTGTAAATAGTGCTGCAGTGAACATTGGGGTGCATGTATCCTTTGTTTCTTTTTTTAAATTAATTAATTAATTTTTAACATCTTTATTGGACCATAATTGCTTTACAATGTTGTGTTAGTTTCTGCTGTATAATGAGGTGAATCAGCTATACTTATACATATATCCCCATATCACCTCCCTCGTGCGTCCCCCTCCCACCCTCCCTATCCCACCCATCTAGGTGGTCACAAAGCGCCAAGCTGATCTCCTGTGCTATGCGGCTGCTTCCCACTAGCTAACTGTTTTACATTTGCTAGTGTATACATGTCAGTGCTACTCTCTCACTTCGTCTCAGGTTACCCTTCCCCCACTCCATGTGCTCAAGTCCATTCTGTATGTCTGTGTCTTTATTCCTGTCTTGCCCCTAGGTTCATCAGAATCTTTTTTTTTTTTTTAGATTCCATATATATGTCTTACAATTCAGTATTGGTTTTTCTCTTTCTGACTTACTTCACTCTGTAGGACAGATGCTAGGTCCATCCACCTCACTACAAATAACTCAATTTCCCTTCTTTCTATGGCTGAGTAATAGTCCATTGTATATATGTGCCACATCTTCTTTATCCATTCATCTGTCAATGGACATTTAGGTTGCTTCCATGTCCTTGCTATTGTAAATAGTGCTGCAATGAACATGGTGGTACATGACTCTTTTTGAATTATGGTTTTCTCAGGGTATATACCCAGTAGTGGGATTGCTGGGTCCTATGGTAGTTCTATTTTTAGTTTTCTAAGGAACCTCCTTACTGTTCTCCATAGAGGCTGTATCAATTTACATTCCCACCAACAGTGCAAAAGGGTTGCCTTTTCTCCACACCCTTTCCAGCATTTATTGTTTGTAGATTTTTTGATGATGGTCATTCTGACCGGTGTGAGGTGATACCTCATTGTAGTTTTGATTTGCATTTCTCTAATGATTAGTGATGTTGAGCATCCTTTCATGTGTTTGTTGGCGATCTGTATATCCTCTTTGGAGAAATGTCTATCCAGGTCTTCTGTCCATTTTTGTATTGCGTTGTGTGTGATTTGAGCTGCATGAGCTGCTTTTATATTTTGGAGATTAATCCTTTGTCAGTTGCTTCGTTTGCAAATGTATTCTCCCATTCTGAGAGTTGTCTTTTCGTTTTGTTTATGGTTTCCTTTGCTGTGCCAAAGGTTTTAAGTTTCATTAGGTCCCATTTGTATTTTTGTTTTTATTTCCATTTCTCTAGGAGGTGGGTCAAAAAGGATCTTGCTGTGATTTATGTCATAGAGTGTTCTGCCTATGTTTTCCTCTAAGAGTTTTATAATGTCTGGCTTTACAGTTAGGTCTTTAATCCATTTTGAGTTTATTTTTGTGTATGGTGTTAGGGAGTGTTCTAATTTCATTCTTTTACATGCTGCTCTCCATTTTCCCCAGCACCACTTATTGAAGAGGCTGTCTTTTCTCCATTGTATATTCTTGCCTCTGTTGTGATAGATTAATTGACCGTAGGTGATTGGGCTTACTTCTGGGCTTTCTTTCCTGCTCATTGATCTATATTTCTGCTTGTGCCAGTACCCTGTTGTCTTCAGGACTGTAACTTTGTTATGCCTAGAAGGCAGGAAGTCTGATACCTCCAGCTCCATTTTCCTTTCTTAAGGTTAGTGTGGCTACTAGGGGTCTGTGTTTTCATACAAACTTAAATTTTTTTTGTTCTAGTTCTGTGAAATATGCCATTGGTCATTTGATAGGGATTGCATTTAATCTGTGGACTGTCTTCAGTTACATGATCATTTTAACAATATTGATTCAGTCCAAGAATATAGTGTATCATTCCACCTGTTTGTGTCATTTTTAATTTCTTTAATCAGCATCTTATAGTGTTTGGAGTACGGTTCTTTTGTCTCCTCAGGTAGGTTTGTTCCTAGGTATTTATTTCTTTTGATGTGATGGTAGATAGGATTGTTTCCTTCATTTTTCTTTCTCATCATTCGTTGTGCTTTAATGCTCCAGTTCTCCCCTGCACTCCTGGTCCAGCCGCACACCCGGGGGCCTTGCCACCTGGCTTCCAGTCGAGACTTTGTAAAGATCCATGAAAAATCTGGACTGCAGAGGTGGTCCCTGGGGGCTCCAGCTTAAGAAGTGTTGCCCCAGGGGTTCCAGAAATTGAGAAAGGAAAAGTGAATGTAGTAGTGGGGTGGCATAGGGAAGGGTGAGTGCCCTGGGAGATTTTGAGAGAAATACCCTCCACCCAAAACCCCTGCCCCTGCAGCTGATCCATTGGTGCCATGGGATCAGTGCCTTTTGAGAGGTGATGTCTCTACTTCTTTACTCCTGCACTCAACACTGTGCTGAACCAAATCCTCACCTCTCACTGATTTCCAAGGATTTTAAAGCACTGTTCATGGCTGACTTGGTTTTCATTTCCCTAAACAGCAGTTTTGAGCTGTCTATGCTATTTAAAAGTATTCTGCTTAACTAAGACAAAACTATTCTTTTGATAAACTAACATGAATTGAGAGCAAATATGCTTTTCACCCCTTTCCATCAATCTGCGCACTTGGTGGATACAGGATTAGATGCACCAGACACCTCTGACTCTCTGGCCCAAACTGGGTCCCTTCACAGAGGGGACATAGGTCTGCCATCAGTATCTGATTGTGAACTTACAGCCTGGTCGGGTGGCAGAGTGGCCAGACACTGTGAAATGCTCTCTGCACTATGACTGCCTTTGTTTTCACCAGAGGTAGGATTCTGGACCCAGAAATACCTTGTTTGAATCTTGGGCTGACAGGTTACTTGCTACAGGCCTGTGTGAGTGTTTGAACCTGGAAAACAGGGCAGGCGGTTGTGAATGTGGAGCATATAAAACCAGTGATATTTTTGATGGCTGCCTGTACTCCACCCTGTGCCCAAGCTCTCCAGAGTTCTCCCCAAACTTCTTTCTTCCCTTTAGATCCGAGCCTCTTCCTTCTGTCTACACACCCCTGACCTCAGCAGAAGGGTCTCACTTACTTATCTGTTGCACCATCAGTGATCACAGCCTGTATGCCCAGAGCTATGTTCAGTGCTGGGATCAACGTGAAGCTCCTGACTTTTGAAGGTGCAGGTTTCAGGGGCAGATTCTGAGTTCATACAGGGTCAGGTAAATTAAAGGGTGTGGAGCTGATTTAAAGCTGTTCAGTGAGGTACAGGGGTCAGCTGATTGATTTAAAGCCCGATCACGTGACTTGCAGGGTGGTGGTGTAGAGAAGCCCCAAAATGTTGATTTTCTATCTCTTGCTCCAAACGTCATATTTATAACTTTTTTTTATGACTTAGAAAACTAGAGCTGTTTCTCCCTGGACACAAAAGGAGAAAAATACAGTATTTCAGGTTCATTTTAGGAAAAAAAAAAACTTCTCAGGGTAAGGTGATGGTGACATGGTCCAGATCAAATGTCTTGGTGGCAAACTAGGGAAAACCATAGGAGAAGATCCGAGGCCTGTAGTCTGTCAGTTTGGCAATGACGTTTGAGCAGTGACCAATGTGCTTGAGTGCAGCAGGTGAGGGAATAATGATATCCTCATCCTGTCCTTTATCTGGTCCACAAGTTGAGAGCAAAGAGCTCAGTACAGAGCTCTTGATGTAAGGCTGTGCACAGCAGATGGCCCTCATATCAAGTGTCTTGAGTGGTGGATGACCTGTGACAACAAGTTCTTGACAAATTTTTTAGTGACTCTGTGGACAGTAATTGGTTTGGAAGGATGCTGTGGGAGAAGACACCACAAATATACAGTATATTCAAATTACCTCTCAGTAAAGAGAAAAAATAGAAGCAACCAAATAAAAATATTTGGAACCTATGAAATTAAATTTCACTGAAAAAGAAACAAAAATAATCAGTTTACATATGAAGAGGCACCCAACCTCAACGATGGTCGGGGAAAATAAATTACAATGCCAATGTAATCGGTTTATTTTCCATTATATTGAAAACTTAAAGAATCGTTGTAGCATCTCTTGTCATCATCTGTGGAAACAAGCCCTTTGATGTACACTTACAGGGAGTATACATGACTACTGTCCCTTTTGAGGCAGTTTATCTCCTCTTTTGCTTCTTCAGGATCTGGGCTTTAGGGGTCTGTGGGGCTGATGTTTGTGTAATGACCTTGATATTTCCTGTGTCCTTGGGCCTCTGGTCAGTCTCCTTTAGGCACTGATAATTTGATCTCCCGAAGTAGAAGAAAAAAAGGCAAACAAATTACATAGAAGTTGAGTCAAGATGGCAGAACAGAAGTATGTGGAATTCACCTCCTCTCACAAATACATCAAAAATACATACATGTGGAACAATCCTCACAGAATACCTACTGAATGCCAGCACAATATCTCAGACACCCAGACGTGCAAGAAAGATCTCCACGTAATGAGATTGGATGAAAGAAAAAAGAAGAAGAAGAAGAAGAAGAAGCTCCCTCCTGGGGGGGAGCTGTGTAAGAGGACAGTTTCTCTCACCCTGGGAACCCCCTTCACCAGTGGGGACATGAGCTGGGACAGAAATGGAGCTGCAGAGGTTTTGAGGAGAGCGCAGCAGTCAGTTTGCAGCAGACAAAACAGAGACACGCACAGAGGATCTGTACTAGCTCGCTGCAGTCCTCAGCCCAAGACTTGTGTCTGCTGGTATGTGTGGGTTTTGGGTGCTGAAACTTGGGCTTCAGAGGACAGACCAGGGGATTGGACTGGGTTTGGCTGCATGCAGACAGCCCGAAGAGGCTGGAGTGTGGTAAGTGCCCAACCCGGGGTGTATGCAGAAGAAGACCAGGCTGGCCATAGAAGCAAAACATCATTGTTGAGGGGCAGCTGAAGGGAGGGGAGGGCCACCATAGCAGCCTCTTTCTTGGTGCCACCTCTACGACGACCTCTGGGAGCACACAAGCACCAGCAAGTTGCTCACACATGGAGGTGGGGTTGAAATCAGAGTGGATCCCAACGTACTGCCTGACTTAGGAAGCAAGGCTGATACCGGAGCCCTCTCCCCATGGCTGTGCAGTCTGCAGATTTATGGCACTGCCACTGGCTTTATAAACTCAGTGCCTGTGGGACATCCGAGTGGACAGTGGGCACTCCCGTGTCTGGGACGGTTCCAGCATTAGCAGCTGTGGGCTTCGTGGGCACGGGCACAAGGAGGCTGGGCCAGGCTGGGGTTTAGTCTGCTTCCATAGCTCCCACAGTCGGTCCATGTGTCGGACACTGTGGTCCTAGCACCTGACATCAGTGGATTAGCACCTACAGATTTGCACTGGTGGCTTTGTGAACACTGTGCCTAAGGGACACCAGGGCTGATTGCCTGCATTCCCACAGTTGAGGTGGGGCTGAGAGCAGTGCCAACAACAAAGTACTTTGTGAGCCCGCACCATGGGTGACAGGTGACACCACAGAGCACACTTCCTGGTGGACAGTTCTGGCAGAGGAATGCTCAGTGACTCCCCTCTCATTGGGAGTGCCCCAATCCAGCCTACCTAATTATGTTCTTTAATCCAGCATAGAAACAGACCTGGGGGCTTCTATTCCAACAACTAGGGAGCAGACCCTGCCCTCGACAGGGCTGTGTCAACCACAGAGCAACGAGGTGACCCTATTCAACATTCCAGTGCAAGCTGTGGTCACCACATACTCCTTATGATAGTCTTCCAGAAGACTGAAGAGAAAGGAAGCCTCCCAAAGGCATGCTATAAAGCCACTATCACCCTGAGACCTAAACCAGACAAAGACACCACCAAAAAAGAAAATGACAGGCCAATACCTTTGATGAATATAGAACCTAAAATTCTCAACAAAATGCTGGCAAACCAAACCAAACAACGCATAAAAAAGATCATACACCATGAACGTGCTGAATTATCCTAGGGTCACAAGGATCTTTCAACATATGCTCATCAATCCATGTGTGATATACCACATCAACAACAAAAAAGACAGAAATGACATGATCATCTCAATAGATTCAGAAAAACCATTTGATAAATTTCAACACCAATTCATGATAACAACTCTTATGAAACTGGGTATAGAGGGGACATATCTCAACATACTAAAAGCTATTTATGACAAACCCACAGCCAATATGATACTTAATGGTGAAAAGCACTTAGCCTTCTCGCTAAAATCTGGAACAAGACGAGGATGCCCAGTCTCACCACTTCTATTCAACATAATACTGGAAGCCTAGCCATGGCAATCAGACAAGAAAAAGAAAGAAAATGTATCCAAGTTGGAAGGGAAGAGGTAAAATTTTCATTATAGGCAGATGACATGATACAATATATAGAACCTAAAGACTCCACACACAAACTACTAGAACTGATAAACAGATTCAGCAACACAGCAGGATACAAGCTTAAAATACAGAAATCGGTTGCATGTCTTTATATTAACAATGAAATAGCAGAAAGGGAATGGAAAAAAAATCCCTTTTAAAATTGCATCCAAAAAAATAAAATACTTGTGAATAAACCTGACCAAGGTTGTGAGAGACTTATAAGCTGAGAACTATAAAACATTAATAAAGGAAAGTGAAGAGGATTCAAAGAAATGGAAAGATATCCTATGCCCTTGGATTGGAAGAAATATTGTTAAAATGGCCATTGGACCCAAAGCAATCTACAGATTTAATGACATCCCTATCAAATTACTCATGATATTTTTCACAGAACTAGAACAAAGAATCCTAAAATTTATATGGAACCATAAACAACCCAGAATTGCTAAAGCAATCGTGAGGAAAAAGAACAAAGCAGGAGACATAATGCTTCCAGACTTCAGAGAATACTACAAAGCAACAGTAATCAAAATGGCATGGTATTGGCACAAAAACAGATGTATGGGTCGATGAAACGGACTAGAGAGCCCAGAAAAAAACCCACACACCAATGGTTAATTAATCTTTGACAAAGGAGGCAAGAATATACAATGGGAAAAAAGACAGTCTCTTCAGCATGTTGTGTTGGGAATGTTGGACAGCCACAGGTAAACCATTGAAATTAGAACACACCCTCACACCATGCACAAAAATAAACTCAAAATGGCTGAAACAGTTAAATATAACACATGACACCATAAAACTTTTAGAAGAGAAGATAGGCAAAACATTCTCTGACATAAGTTGTACCAATGTTTCTGTAGGTCATTCTCCCAAGGCAATGGAAGTAAAAGTAAAAATAAACAGATGGGACCTATACAAACTTACAAGCTTTTCCACAGGTAAGGAAACCTTAAAGAAAATGGAAAGACAACCTGTGGAATGGGAGCAACTATTTGCAAATGATGCAACCTACAAGGGCTTAATTTCCAAAATATACAAACAGCTCATACAACTGAATCACAAAAAACCAACCCAATCAAAAAAATGGGCAGAAGACTGAAATAGACATTTCTCCAAAGAAGACATACAGATGGCCAATAGGCACATGAAAAGATACTCACCATTGTTAATTATTAGAGAAATGCAAATCAAACCTACAGTGAGGTGTCACCTTAAACCGGTCAGAATGGCCATTATTTAAAATTCTACAAATAAATTATGGAGAGGGGATGGAGAAAAGGGAGCGCTTCTACATTGTTGGTGGGAATGTAAATTGGTGCAGCCATTATAGAAAACAGTATGGAGGTTCCTCAAAAAAATAAAAATAGAGTGGCCATAGGATCCAGCAACCCCTCTCCTGGGCTTATATCCAGACAAAAGTATAATTCAAAAAGATGGACCTCTTGGGGGGAAGGGCTACATAGTCTGGTGGGACAGTCCTTCATCCCACCATCAGTGCCTGCAACCTTTGCTCCTTCACCTACTCCTGCTGTGGTCAGCAGTGGTCTGAATGACCAACTTGAACTCTCTATGGGGATAGTCATGGCACCTGGTGGATATGGGGCTCCTACAACTGTCTGGCTACCTGCAGTAAAGGCTAAAGTCTTGGAGATTTCAGGAACATTTACTCACCTCCAAGGGCACGTCTATATGGAAATGAACTTCATGAAGAAAGCTCTGTAGCACATGACAGACTTGGCAATTCAGTTTAACAAGAATAGCTTTGGTGTCATCCACAGCACTCCTCTGGCCATCCCTACACCACTGATGCCAAACCAGAGCATTGATGTCTCCCTGCGTCTCCACACCTTGGACCCAGTCATGAAGATAGAACCTCTGAACAACCTGCAGGTGGCTGTGAGAAACAATCGTGATATATTCTACTTCAGCTGCCTCATCCCACTCAATGTGCTTTTTGTAGAAGACGGCAAAATGAAGCGCCAGGTCTTCCTTGCAACATGGAAGGATATTCCCAATGAAATGAACTTCAGTTTCAGATTAAGGAAAGTCATTTAAATGCTGACACTGTTTCCAGCAAGTTGCAAAACAACAATGTTTATACTATTGCCAAGAGGAATGTGGAAGGGCAGGGTATTCTTACCAATCCCTGACTCACTAATGGCATTTGGGTTTTGGCCCAGCTCCATAGCCAGCCAGAAAACCCCAATTACACACTGTCGCCAAAGTGTAGAGCTAGCTCCTGAAGCCTCCCAGTACATCTATCAGGTCTATGACAGCGTTTTGAAAAACTAATAGACTGGTCCGGTGCCCTCAGGCCATCCTGTGATTGGTGCAATCCAAGAACTCTTAACCGGAAGAAATTGTATTGCCATGTGGAATCTGAACCCAAACACACCGAGGCCACCCGCCATGGTAGTGATGGGTCTGACCTGTGCTAATATTAGGGCACAACCTTTTGGATAGTTTTAGCTATCCAACACTTGAGCATTTGTAACCACAGCTTCAATCACTTCCCACCTCTTGCCACCTGCTGCTGTCTGTCCTTACTTGTGGGCTTCTCCATCCTGTGCCAGGGGCTGGCGTTTTTTAGTGTAATTTGATATTTTGTAATTGAGAGCTCACTTCAAAAGCAGCAAAAGACGAAATATATTTAAGCAAGGAAAAGTGTTCCTGAAAGAAAAATGTTATTTGTTGTGTTTTTTCTACTCAGTTGTTTGAGCATATTATACATATTAGAGTGGTTTTTCAAATATTTTTCACATTTTGTAGGTACACTCTGCTCTCTGTAAATTGTTTCCTTTGCTGTTCAGAACTTTATAGTTTAATGCAATGTTTTCAATTCTTTTTTTCATTTTCTTTTTTTGCTTTTGCTGCCTGTGCTTTTGTGGTCACATCTAAAAATACATTGCCCATAGCAGGTCAAGAAGTTCCCCCCCCCATATCTTCTTCTAGTAACTTTACAGTTTCCGATCTTTTATTTAATTCTCTAAACCAGTTTGAATTAATTTTTGTATACAGTGTGAGATACAAGTCTAATTTCTTCCTTATGCTTGTGAATATTCAGTTTCCCATGAATTTACTGAAGAGAAGATCCTTTTCTCATTATATATTCCTGTCACTTTTGTCAAAGATCATTTGATTGTAAATATGTGGATTTATTTCTGAGGTCTGTATTTCTTTCCATTGTTCTATATGTCTGATTTTGTACTGTGACCATACTGCTTTGATTACTATGCTTTGTAGTATAGTTTGAAATTATGAAGAGTGATGCCTACAGCTTTTCTCTTTGTGCTCAAGATTGCTTTGGACATTTGGGGCCGTTTATGGTTCCATATGAATTTTAATATTTCTTTTTCTATTTTCTGGGGAAACTGCCTGCGGATTTTGACATGGATTGCATGGACTCTATAGATTGCTTTGGATAGTATGGACATTTTTAGCAATGTTCATTTATTCAATCTAGTAATATGGGCGATCGTTCCATTTATTTGTGTCTTCTTCACATTCTTTCATCAATATTTTATAGTTTGCAGTGTACGGTTCTTTTACATTCTTGGTTAACTTTATTCCTAAATATTTTATTCTTTTGTGTGCTTTTGTAAATGGGACGTTTTTTAACCTTTTCTGATAGTTTCTGTTGTTAGCATACAGAACCACAAGTAATTTTTATATGTTGATTTTGTGTCATGCTTCTTACTCCATTTATTTATTAGTTTGAACAGTTTTTTTGAAGTGGCATTTTTAGGTTTTTGTAGATATAAAAACATGTCATTTGCAAACAGAAAATTTAGGTTTACCTTTATGATTGGGATTTATTTATTTTTCTTGCCTACTTGCTCTGGTTAGGAATTCCCGTACTATGTTGAAAAGAAGGGGCAAGAATTGTAATCTTGTCTTGGCTGAAACTTAGGAGAAACACTTTTGGGACTGTTAGCTTTGGACCTGTCATATGACTTTTAATGTGTTGAGGTATATTCCCTCTATAGCTAATTTCTTGACAATCTTTATCATGAAAGGAAGTTGGATTTTGTCAAATAATTTTATGTATCTATTAATATGATATTTTCCCTTTATTCTCATAATGTAATCTATCACATTTATTGATTTGCATACATTGTGCCATCCTTGCATCCAGGCATAAATCCCACTTAATCATGGTGAATGAATCCCTTCAATGTGCTGCTGAATTTAGTTTGCCAGTATTTTGAGTGTATTTCATTTATGTTATTCAGGAATGTTGATCTGTACTTTTCTCATTGTGCCCTTGTCTTTTTTTAAAAATTATTTATTTATTTATTTATTTATGGTTGTGTTGGGTCTTTGTTGCTGCACGCAGGCTTTTCTCCACTTGCGGCGAGTGGGGGCTGTTCTTCATTGCGGTGCGTGGGCTCCTCATCGTTGTGGCTTCTCTTGTTGCGGAGCACAGGCTATAGGCACGAGGGCTTAGTAGTTGTGTTGCACAGGCATAGTTGCACCACGGCATGTGGGATCTTCCTGGACCAGGGATCGAACCCGTGTCGCCTGCATTGGCAGGAGGATTCTTAACCACTGCGCCACCAGGGAAGACCCCTTGTCTGGTTTTGGCATTACCCTTGTCTGGGGTAATGCCTCATAAGATGGGTTGAAAGCATTCCCTCCTCTTTAAATTTTTGGAAGTATTTGAGTAGTCTTGGCTTTAATTTCTCTCTAAATGTTTGGCATAATTCATGAGAAAAACTATCTGATCCTGGGATTTTATTTATTGAGAGGTTTCTCAATACTGTTTCATTCTCTTTACTCATTACTGGTCTGTTCAGGTGTTCTGTTTCTTGGTAGGTTGTATGTTTCTATGAGTTTGTCCTTTTTTGTCTAAGTAATCCAAGTTGTTTGCATATGATTGTCAATAGTAGTCTCTGATTGTCATTTGTATTTCTGTGGCATCATTGTAATGCCTTTATATGCATGTATGTGTGTGTTTATTTATTCATTCATTCATCATTCATTCAACCTCTCTTTTTCTTAGTGTTGCTAACAGTTTGTCAATTTTGTTTATCTTTTCAAAAAAAACCCTCCAATATTATTTATGCTTCTACTGTTTTCGTAGTCTCTATTACTTTATTTTTAATTTTTATTGGAGTATAGTTGATGTACAATGTTGTGTTCAGTAAAGTGAATCAGTTATACATATATCCACTCTTTTTTAGATTCTTTTCCCAATAGATCACTACAGAGTATTGAGTAGAGTTCCCTGTGCTAGACAGTATGTCCTTCCATTACATTTATAACTGCTCTAATCCTTATTATTTATTTCATTCTGCTAATATTGGGCTTAGTTTGTTCTTTTCCTAGTTCCTTTAGTTGTAAAGTTAGGTTATTTAATTGAGTGGTTTTTCAGAAACAAAAGGTTTTATTACTTATGGTACAGCAAGCATGAGCATAATATTGTATTGGTTCTCCTTCCCCACACCCAGGTTCCCACTGGGATGACAGAGAGGGATCCAGTTGAGTGCTATGCATGTAATCGGCTGTGTTACGCTGAGGAACACTGAGTTTGAGGACTCCACTGCTTTTAAAATGAGAGGTTAGCAGGTTCCTGTTTGTCTGAGGGAGAGACATTAGCTCATTCCTCAAGGCTGTTCATTACAAACACACTCCCAAGAAATGGCTCAGGTGAAATGCTGTCAGGGCATACATTCTTTTTCTTTCTTTCTTTTGCTTTTTTTTGATTGAAGAATAGTTGGCTTATAATATCACATTAGTTTCAGATGTACAACATAATGATTCAGCATTTAAGTATATTACAAAATGATCACCTTGATGAGTCTAGTAAACATCTGTCCCCCTCCACAGTTACTGCAGTATCATGAACCATATTCTTTATTCTGTATATTAAATTCTTGTCAATTTTTATCATATAACTGGAATTTTGTACTTCTTATACCCTTTCACCTGTCTTGTCCAAGACCCACTCCCCTCCCCTTTTGCAACCACCAATTTGTTCACTGTGCCTGTAAGATTTGTTTTGTTGTGTCTGTTTTGTTTTTAGATTACACATATAAGTGAGATCATGTAGAATTTGTCTTTGTCTATGTGACTTCACTGAGGATAATACTCTCTAGGTCCATCCATGTTGTAAAAAATGGCAAGATTTTATCTTTTTATGGCTGAGTAATATATAACTGTATATGTACATTTGTATACACATATATACATATATATGTATCTGTATATGAATATATCTACATACATGTATAGATACATGTATACATATGTGTATATGGATGTGTGTATGTGCGTTGTGTATATTCATATGTATGTATGTGTATACGTGTGTGTGTGTGTGTGTGTGTATATATCACTTATCCATTTGTCTCTCTTTGAACATTTAGGTTTCTACCATATATTGCCTATTGTAAGTTATGTTTCAGTTAACACAGGGGTGCATGTATCTCTTTAGTTTTTTGCTTTTTTTCTTTGGATAAATAACCAAACATGGAATTGCTAACTCATATGGTAGTTTTATTTTTTAATGTTTTCAGAACCCTCTGTACTGTTTTCAATAGTTGGCTGCATTGACTTACATTCTTAGCAGTAGTGCAGGTGAGTGCTCTTTTCTCCACATCCTCAGCAACACTCATTAATGTCAATTTGATGATAGCCATTCTGACACCTGTAAGGTGATCTCTTTCTTGTGGTTTTGATTTGCATTTCCCTCCTGATGATTAGGGATGTTGAGCATGTTTCCATGTGTTTTTTAGCATCTTTTTTTTTGGCAAAATGTGTATTCAGATCCTCTACCCAATTGTTTTTATTTTATTTATTTTTTAAAATTATAATTTATTGACAATATTATATCAGTTTCAGGTGATCTGGGATTTTTTACAGATTACACTTGATTAAATGATTTTACAAGGAGAATGGCTATAATTCCCTGTCCTATACAATATATCTTTGTTGCTTATCTATTTTATACATAGTAGTTTGTACCTCTTAAGCCCATACCCCTAATTTGCCCCTCGCCCCTTACCTGTCCCCAATGTTAACCACTAGTTTGTTTATAGATCTGTGAGACTGTTTCTGTTTTACATATACATTCATTTGTATTATTTTTAGATTCCACATATAAATGACATCTGACTTACTTCATTAAGCATAATATTCTCAAGGTCCATCCCCGATGCTGCAAATGGCAGAATTTCATTCTTTTTATGGCTGTGTAATATTCCACTGTACATATATATTGTATGTTTTTATCCATTGTCTGTTCATGGGCATTTAAGCTGCTTTCATATCTTGGCCATTGTCAGTAGTGCTGTTATGCACATTGGGGTTTATGTATCTTTTTGAATTAGTGTTTTCATTTTTCTCCTAGATAGGTACCCAGGAGAGTTATTGATGTATCATATGGTAGTTCTACTTTTACTATTTTGAGAAACCTCCATCCTATTTTCCATAGTGCCTGCAACAATTTACAATCCTACCCACAGTGTACAAGGGTACACTTTTCTCCACATGCTCTCCAAAATTTCGTATTTATAGACATTTTGATGAGAGCTATTTTGACAGGTGGAGGTTGATATCTCATTGTTGCTTTGAATTGAACTTCTCTAACAATTAGTGATGTTGAGCATCTTTTCATCTGCCTTTTAGCCATCTGTATCTTCTTTGGAAAGATGTCTATTCATGTCTCCTGACCATTATTGATTATGTTGTTTGTTCATTTTTTGTGTGTGTGATATTGAGTTATATGAACCATTTATATATTTTGGATATTAACCTTTTGTCAGTCATATCATTTGCAAATGTTTTCTTACACTTTGCACTTCGAATTTTGATTTTGTTGATGGTTTTCATGGCTGTGCAAAAGCTCTTAAACTCTATTTAGCTTCCATTTGTTTATTTTTGCTTTTATTTCTTTTGCCTTAGAGGCCAGATCCCAAAAAATATTGCTACAATTTATGTCAAAGAATGTTCTGCCTATTTTATCTCCCAGGAGTTTTATGGTTTGATGTATTAACTTTAGGTCCTTAATCCATTTTGAATTTTGTGTCTGGTGTGAGGAAATGTTCTAAATTCCTTATTTTACATGTAGCCCTCCACTTTTCCCAACACCACTTATTGAAGAAACTCTCTTTTCTCCATTGTATATTCTTGCCTCCTTGGTGGTAGACTTATTCACCATAAGTGTGTGAGATCCATAAGTGTGTGAGATCCTTCATGCTATTCAGCTTGGGCGATTTTCTATTTCTATTCCATTGATCTATGTGTCTGTTTTTGTGATTATTGTAGCTTTGTAGTCAGGGAGCATGTTATCTCCAGCTTTGGTCTTTTTTTCCTCAAGATTGCTTTGGCAGTGTGGGTATTTTGTGGTTCTGTATTTATTTGGGGATTATTTGTTCTGTGTGTGAACAAGGTCATGGGTATTTTGATAGGGATTGCTTTAAATCTGTAGGTTGCTTTGAGTAATAGGGCTATTTTTAAAAGATTAATTCTTCTGATCCAAGAGCATGGGATATCTTTTCATTTGTTTGCATCATCTTCAACTTCCTTCATCAATGTCTTATAATTTTTAATATATAAATCTTTCACCTCTGTGGTTAAATTTATTCCCAGGTATTTTATTATTTTTGGTACATTTGTAATTTTTTTTCTTAATTGCTCTGACAGTTTGTTATTAGGGCTGAGAAAAATAACAGATTTCTGTATATTAATTGCATATATTTCAATGAAAATAAAAACAAAAATTAACAAATGGGATCTAATTAAACTTAAAAGTTTTGCACAGAAAAGGAAACCATAAACAAGATGAAAAGACAACACTCACAATGGAAGAAAATATTTGCAAGTGAAGCAATTGACAAAGGATTAATCTCCAAAATATAGAAACAGCTCATATAGCTCAATATTAAAAAACCAGACAACCCAATCAAAAAATGGGTGAAAGACCTAAATAGGCATTTTTCCAAAGAAGACATACAGATGGCCAACAGGCACATGAATAGCTGCTCAACACCATTAATTATTAGGGAAATGCAAATCAAAACTACAATGAGGTATCGCCTCACACCGTTCAGAATGGCCATCATCAAAAAATCTACAGGGGCTTCCCTGGTGGCACAGTGGTTGAGAGTCCACCTGCCGATGCAGGGGACACGAGTTCGTGCCCCAGTCCAGGAAGATCCCACATGCCGCGGAGCGGCTGGGCCCATGAGCCATGGCCTCTAAGCCTGCGCGTCCGGAGCCTGTGCTCCACAATGGGAGAGGCCACAACAGTGAGAGGCCTGCAAACGCAAAAAAAAACCCCCAAAAACTACAAACAATAAATGCTGGAGAGGGTGTGCAGAAAAGGGAACGCTCTTGCACTGTTGGTGGGAATGTAAATTGATACAGCCACTATGGAGGACAGTATGGAGGTTCCTTAAAAAACTAAGAATAGAGCTACGTTATGATACAGCAATCCCACTACTGGACATATACCCAGAGAAAACCATAATTCCAAGAGACACGTGCACCCCAGTATTCACTATGACACTATTTACAGTAGCCAGGATATGGAAGCAACCTAAATGTCCATCAACAGAGTAATGGATAAAGAAGATGTGGTACCTATATACAATGGAGTATTACTCAACTATAAAAAGGAATGAAATTGGGTTATTTGTAGAGATGTGGATGGACCTAGAGAGAGTCATACAGAGTGAAGTAAGTCAGAAAGAGAAAAACAAATATCGTATATCAACACATATATGTGGAATCTAGAAAAATGGTATAGATGATCTAATTTGCAAAACAGAAATAGAGACACAGATGTAGAGAACAAACGTATGGACACCAAGGGGGGAAAAGGGGGATGGGAGAAATTGGGAGACTGGGATTGACAGATAAACCCTATTGATACTATGTATAAAATAGATAACTAATGAGAACCTACTGTATAGCACAGGGAACTCAGTGCTCTGTGGTGACCTAAATGGGAAGGAAATCCAAAAAAAGGGGATATATGTATACGTATAGGTGCTTCACTTTGCTGCGTAGTAGAAACTAACACAACATTGTAAAGCCACTATACTCCAAAAAAGTTAATTAAAAATAAAAGAAAAAAATTGTGTATACTTCAAATTTACTGAGTTTATTTATGCTAATAATTTGTTGGTGAGATCTTCAGGGTTTTCTCTACATATTATCATGTCATCTGCAAAGAGTGATAGTTTTACTTCCTTTACAAGTTAGATCCTATTTTGTCTTTTTATTTTTGTCTTTGGCTGTGGCTAGAACTATTAATCCTGTGTTGAATAAAAGTGGTGAGAGTAGGCATCCTTGTCTTGTTCCTGTTCTTAGAGGAGATGCTTTCAGCTCTTCAGCATTAAGTATGATGTTAGGTCTGCTTTTGTCATATATGCCCTTTATATTTATTTATTCATTCATTCATTCAGGCTGCACCGCACAGCATGGGGGACCCTAGTTCCCTGACTAGGGATTGAACCCACACCGCCTGCAGTGGAATCGCAAATTCCCAACCACTGGACTGCCACGGAAGTCCCTGTCCTTTATTATAAAAAGGTATGTTGCCTCTATACCCAACTTGTTGAGAGTTTTTATCATAATTCAAATGTTGAATTTCGTTGAATTTTGCCAAATCCTTTGCTGGAGATATGAAGATGAGCATATGATTTTTTATCCTTTGTTCTGGTAATCTGGTGTGTCACTTAATTGATCTGCATAGACTGAGTCATTCCTGCATTGCTAAGGTGATCCATTTGATCATGGTGTATGGTTCTTTTAGTGTATTGTTGAATTCAGTTTACCAGTATTTTGTTGAGGTTTTTTGCATCTATGTTCACCAGGGATATTGGCCTGTAATTTACCTTTTTTGGTAGTGTGTTTATCTGGTTTTCAGATATGGGTGATGCTAGCCTCAGAAAATAAGTTTGGAAGCACTCCTTCATCAGTTGTTTGAAATAGCTTGAGAAGGATAGATGTTAACTGTCCTTTAAATGTTTGGTAGAATTTATTAGTAAAGCCACCTGGTCCTGGACATTTAGTTATGGGGAGTTTTTTGATTATTGATTGATTTCATTGCCAGTAATTGATCTGTTTAGATTTTTTATTTATTGCTAACTCAATCTTGGAAGATTTATGTTTTTAGGAATTTATCCACTTCTTTTAGGTTGTCCCATTTGTTGCTGTATAATTATTTCGTAATCTCTTAGGATACTTTGTATTTCTGTGGTGTCTGTTGTAACTTCATCCTTTCATTTCTGATTTATTTGGTCCCTCTCTGTTTAAAAAAACATACTACTATTGTCTTTTATTCTTTACAGAAGCTTAATAAGTGTTTGATCTACTACCCTTACTCTGTGCATACTTTTTGCAGTGAGATTTTTACTTTTGTTTGTTTTCTGGTTACTATCAATAATTAGTGAGACTTCTTTTAAGCTTAAGTAAATTCTTGCAACATTGCTTATAAGCCTGCTTTCTTAGTGATGAACTCTTCTAGCTTTTGCTAGTCTGGGAAACTCTGGATCTCTCCTTCAATTCTTTTCTTTTTTCATAAATTTATTTATTTATGGCTGTGTTGGGTCTTTGTTGCTGCGTGCGGCCTCCTCATTGTGGTGGCTCCTCTTGTTGTGGAGCACGGGCTGTAGGTGCACGGGCTTCAGTAGTTGTGGCTCGCGGACTCAGTAGTTGTGGCTCATGGGCTCTAGAGCACAGGCTAAGTAGTTGTGGCTCACGGGCGTAGTTGTTCCATGGCATGTGGGATATTTCCAGACCAGGGCTTGAACCTGTGTCCCCTGCATTGGCAGGCGGATTCTCAACCACTGTGCCACCAGGGAGGCCCTCTCCTTCAATTCTGAATCATGATCTTGCTGGTAGAGTATTCTTGTTGAAGGCTTTTTCCTTTTAGCCCATTGAATATATCCTGTCATTCCTTCCTAGTCTGCAAAGTCTGCTGAAAAGTCAGCTGACAGTCTTATGGGAATTCCTTGAACATAGCTAGATGCTTTTATTTCACTGCTTCTATGATCCCTCTTTACCTTAAATTTTTGGCACTTTATAATATGTCTTGGTGTGGACCTGTTTGTCTTCATCTTGTTTGGGACTCTGTGTTTCCTGGACCTGGATGTGTGTTTCCTTCCCCAGGTTAGGAAAGTTATCAGTTACTATATCCTCTAATAAGTTCTCTGACCCTTTCTCTCGTCTCCTCTTTCTGGGACCCCTGTAATGCTCATGTGAATATTCTTGATGTTATCTCAGAGATCCCTTTACCTATAGTCTTAATTCTTTTTTCTTCATGCTATTCAGCTTGGGTGATTTTCACTACTCTGTTTCCCATTTCACTGATCTGTTCTTCTGTATCATATAATATAATGTTGCTCCCCTCGTGTGTGTGCGTGTGTGTGTGTTTTAATATCATTTATTGTGTTTTTCAGCTGTTTGGTTCTTTCTGACATTTTATTACTCTTGGTTCAAATTCTCACTATGTCCATCTATTCTCGTGACGTGGGTGAGCACCTTTATAATCATTAGTGTCAACACTTTTTTTTTGTGGGTAGAATGCTTATCCCTGTTTTATTTAGTTCTTTTTCTGACGTCGTGTCTTGTTACTTCATTTGTAACATATTTCTCTATTTCCTTATGTTTCCTAATTCTCTGTGTATTTCTATTCGTTAGGTTCAGGTTGCTACATTCCCGGGTCTCAGAGAAGTGGCCTTATATAGGAGATGACTGATAGGGCCCAGCAGCACATTGTCCTCTGGCCAGCAGAGCCACATGCTCCAGGGGTGTCCCCTGTGTGGGCTTCACACACCTTTCTCTTACGGCAAGGCCAACTACGGTGGATAAGCTGGTAGGTGGTGTTGGACCCTGTTCTAAATGGCTGTGAGGCCCTGCAGTATGTGATTACCATGGGGGTGCTGGTAGCTAATGCAGCCCTCCGTTATGGGTGGCTGTGTGGTGCTCCAGGTGCACAGGCAGACAGGGTAAGCCCCCAGTGTGTCTGGTCGTGAGGCCTTGGGTTTCAGGAGTGCTATGGGCATGGTGGTAGATGGGGCAGGCCCCTGATTCTAATCAGTTCCAGGGAAGACTCTAAAATGTTGCTTACCAATGTCTCAGTTCCTAGCAGGAGTCCCAGCTGCCTCTTGCCTTTCCAAGAAGCTCTCCAAGTTAGCAAGTGGGTCTGACCCAGGTGTATTTCACACTACTGGCTCTGCACAGGGACTGTGAATGTGTGAGATTTGTGTGTGCCCAATGAGAGCAAAATCTCGGTTTTCTTTAGCCTCCAGCTTTCCTGAAAGTAAGCCCTGCAGGTTTTCAAAGCCAGACCTGCTGTGTTCTTTTCTTCCCAGTGCAGGATCCCTGGGCTGAGCAGTCTGATGCAGGGCTCACCCCTTCCCTCCCTGTGGAGGACCTATGCAATTGTGATATCTTCCAGCTGTGGGTCACTGTGCTCCATGTGTGGGTTCCAATTAGACTGTGTTTCCAGTCCTCCTACCTGCCTTGTGGTTTCTCCTTCCTTATATCTTTAGTTGTGGAAAACTTTCCCTGCTAGTCACCAGGTCATTCTCTGAGATAATTTCCCTGTAAGCTGTTGTAATTTGGGTGTGTCCATGGCAGGAGGGGAGCTCAATATCTTCCTATTCCATCATCTTGATCCTCTCTCAAGAATTTTTTTTAAAATGCATCCCTTTATTACTGTAAACATAACTCTTTGAATTGCATTGTTTTTCCTGTATTCCATAAATTTAGCTACTTTGTGTTTCCAATTTTGTTTGCTTTAAGATTTTTTTTAATTTCCCTTTTGATTTATTCCTGTATGCATTGGCTATTCAGGAGCTTATTGTTCAATTTTTCTTGAGGAATTAATCCCTTTATCATTATATGATAACCTTCTTTCCTTTGAGAGGTTTGACTTCAAGTCTTTTTTGCCTGATAATAGACTAGTCAGGCAAGTATCATTTTCATGGAGTATCTTTTTTCCAGTCATTCAATTTTATGCTATATATGGATTTAAAGTTAACATGAATCTCTTGTACACAGTATATAATTGAACTTCCTTTAATCCATTCAGCCACCCTAGGGATTATTTAAATTGAAGTATAGTTGATTTACAATATTACATTAGTCTCAGTGGTACAACCTATGGATTTAATTTTTTTATAGATCATGCTCCATTTAAATTTATTAAAAAATAATGGCTATATTTCCCTGGGTTGTACTATATATCCTTGTTTGTTTATTTCATACATAGGGGTATTGGATTTAGAGAAACAAACTACTGTCTTTCCCTCCCCCCTTCGCTTGCCCCACCAGTAGCCACTAATTTGTTCTCTGTGAGTTTATTTCTATTTTGTTATATATATTCCTTTCTTGCATTTTTTAGATTCCACAGAGAAGTGAGAACATAGAGTATTTGCCTTTCTCTAACTTATTTAAGTAGTTATAAATATTCTAGGTTGATCCACGTTGTTGCAAGTGGCAGAATTTGATCCTTTTTAATGGCTGGGTAATAGTCCATTGTGTATACATACCACATCTTCTTTATCCACTCATCTGTTGATGAACATTTAGTTTGCTTCTGTATGTTGGCAATTGTAAATAATGCTGCTATGAACATTGGGATGCATGTATCTTGTCAAATTGGTGTCTTCATTTTCTTTGGACATATACCAAGCCATGGAATTGCTGGCTAATATGATAGTTCTACTTTTAGCTTTTTTCAGGGCCTCCATATTTTTTTCATAGTGGGTGTACCAATTTACAATCCCACCAACCGTGTACTAGGATTCCCTTCTCTCCATGTCATGAACCACATTTCATATTTGTAGACTTTGGAATAATAGCCATGTTGAGAGGTGTGATGTGATGTCTCGTGGGTTTTTTTGTGGGCTATTCATTAAATTTAATTTACAAAAGAAGGTGATAGGCTGGATGTGATCTCCAGGTTTAGTTTGTTAATGCCTGGTATAGGTTAATTTGAGGAGAATTAATACCTTTACAATGTTATTTATTGATTAATTTTTTCAGGGTGACATTTAATGATTGGTAACAGGTTTAAAAAATTTTCTCCCTAAAGAAGTCTGTCAGTTTATTTCTGTTTTATAAATTAGTTCATTTCTATCATTTTTTAGACTCCACTATAAGTGATAGCATATGATATTTGTCTTTTTCTATCTGAATTACTTCACTTAGAATGAAATAATGCCATTTGCAGCAACAGGGATGGACCTAGAGATGATCATGCTTTTACATTTCTGAGTAATAATTGATTGTGTACAAGTACCACTTCTTTATCCATTCATCTGTTGATGGACATTTTGGTTGCTTCCATGTCTCGGCTATTGTAAATAGTGCTGCAGTGCATGTTTGGGTTTGGGGGCATTTGTCTTTTTGAATTCTGGTTTTCTGCAGATGTACGCCCAGAAGCGGGACTGCTGGATGATATGGTAGCTCTATTTTTACATTTTAAAGGCATCCCCATACTGTGCTTTATAGTGGCTCTTACCAGCTTACATCCCACCAACAGCATAGGAGGGTTCCCTTTTCTCCATGTCCTCTTCGGCATTTATGGTTTGTAGACTTTTTGATGATGGCCATTCTGACTGTGCGAGGTGACACCTTGTTGTAGTTTTGATTTGCATGTTTCTAATAATTCGAGATGTTGAGCATGTTTGCATGTGTTTTTTTAAACACTGAGAAAAAGTTACAGTTGAAATTGGCTTTATGAAAGTCTGACTATTTTGAATTGTTTTTCGATAACTACCACAGGACATTTGTTAAAGGGCAGGTGTCATTTACACCCTGGCAGTCCTTGTGAATATTAAGTGCCCATAAGCACATGTTTTAAAGTTGCTGTTGTGGAAATGGGCACAAGAGGTAGGATTTCCTTCATGCCCCTCTCTGGTTACTTGGGTAAGCAGAGCCACTGTGGAAGACGGGCTCCTGGATTGTAAATTAATGTGGACTGTGCCAGAACAAACACCCCAAATCTTGTATTTTGTTACTTCTTGTTTTTTTTAATTTAATTTTTCTTTTTTATTGGAGTAAAGTTGATTTAAAATACAGTGTTTCTGGTAAGCATACAGAATCTTGTTCAGTTATGTATATTCATGGGTCTATTCATCTTCAGATTCTTTTCCCATATAGGTTATTAGAGAGTGTTGAGTAGACTTCACTTTGTTATACAGTAGGTCCTTGTTGATTACTTATTTTATATGTATTAGTGTGTAAATGTTTTTCCCAACCTCCTGATTTATTCCTTCCCCCCACCTTTCTCATTGGGTAACCATAAGTTTGTTTTCTAAGTCTGTGAGTCTGTTTCTCTCTCTTTTATTTTATTTTTTTGGCTGCACTGCAAGGCATGCAGGATATTAGTTCTCCCAATACCAGGGATCAAACCCATGCCCCCTGCAGTGGAAGCTCGGATTCTTAACCATTGGACCACCAGGAAAGTTCCTGTTTTTCTCTTGTAAATTAGTTCATTGGTATCAATTTTAAAATTTCACCTATAAGTGGTATCAAATGATATTTGACTTTCTCTTTCTGACTTACTTCACTTAATATGATTATATCTAGGTCCATCCATGATGCTGCAAATGGCATTCTTTCATTCCTTTTCATTTCTGAGTAATGTTTCACTGTGAACATGTACCAATTCTTTATCCATCCATCTGCCGATGGTATTTTGGTTGCTTCCCTGTCTTAGACATTGTGAATTGTGCTGTGGTGCACATATGGGCGCATGTGGGTTTTCCAATTCTGCTTTTCTCTTGATATATGCCTGGGAGTGGGACTGCTGGGTCATACGGTAGCTCTAATTTTACCTTGTAAAGCCACCTCCATGCTGTTCTCTATAGTGGCTGTTACCACTTTAAGTCCCAACAGCAGCATAGGAGGGTTCCCTTTTTCCTACAACCTCTCAAGCATTTACTGTTCGTAGACTTTTCGATGATGGCTATTCTGACTCACGTGAAGGGATCCCTCATTGTAGTTTTGATTTCCAAGCCGCTAATAATACACGAATTACAGCATCTTTTCAAGTGCTTTTCTTTTAAACAGTGTGAGTAAAATTTACCTATTGAAATAAGATCTTGAAAGTCTGTTTCTTTTGAATTCTTTTTGGCCTACCTATCCCTGGACATTTCCTGATTGCAGGTGTCATTTACAGCCCTACAGTCCTTGTGAATATTAAGTACTCATAAGCCTTGGTTTTAACGTTGCAGTTGCAGAAAAGGGCAACAAGGCAGTGGAATTTATTCATACTCAACTTGATTGCTAGGGCAAACAGAGCCTTAGAGGAACTCCTGTTCCTAGGTTGAAAATTAGAGTGGAAAGTGCCAGGACAAATACCCAAAAGCTTGTGTCACATTATTATTATTTTTAAACATCTTTATTGGAGTATAATTGCTTTACAATGGTGTGTTAGTTTCTGCTTTATAACAAAGTGAATCAGTTATACATATACATATGTCCCCATATCTCTTCCCTCTTGCATCTCCCTCTCTCCCACCCTCCCTATCCCACCCCTCTAGGTGGTCACAAAGCACCGAGCTGATCTCCCTGTGCTATGCGGCTGCTTCCCACTAGCTATCTATTTTACGTTGGGTAGTGTATATATGTCCGTGCCACTCCCTCACTTTGTTCCAGCTTACCCTTCCCCCCCTCCCCGTATCCTCAAGTCCATGCTCTAGTAGGTCTGCATCTTTACTCCTGTCTTGCCCCTAGGTTCTTCTGATCTTTTTTTTTTTTAAGATTCCATATATATGTGTTAGCATACGGTATTTGTTTTTCTCTTTGACTTACTTCACTCTGTATGACAGTCCCTAGGTCCATCCACCTCACTACAAATAACTCAGTTTTGTTCCTTTATATGGCTGAGTAATATTCCATTGTATATATGTGCCACATCTTCTTTATCCATTCATCTGTTGATGGACACTTAGGTTGCTTCCATGTCCTGGCTATTGTAAATAGAGCTGCAATGAACATTTTGGCACATGACTCTTTGAATTATGGTTTTGTCAGGGTATATGCCCAGTAGTGGGATTTCTGGGTCGTATGGTAGTTCTATTTGTAGTTTTTTAAGGAAACTCCACACTGTTCTCCATAGTGTCTGTATCAATTTACATTCCCACCAACAGTAAAAGAGGGTTCCCTTTTCTCCACACCCTCTCCAGCATTTATTGTTTCTAGATTTTTTGATGATGGCCATTCTGACTGGTGTGAGATGATATCTCATTGTAGTTTTGATTTGCATTTCTCTAATGATTACTGATGTTGAGCATTCTTCCATGTGTTTGTTGGCAACCTGTATATCTTCTTTGGAGAAATGGGAATTTAGGTCTGCCCATTTTTGGATTGGGTTGTTTGATTTTTGTTATTGAGCTGCATGAGCTGCTTGTAAATTTTGGAGATTAATCCTTTGTCACTTGCTTCATTTGCAAATATTTTCTCCCATTCTGAGGGTTGTCTTTTGGTCTTGTTTATGGTTTCCTTTGCTGTGCAAAAGCTTTTAAGTTTCATTAGGTCCCATTTGTTTACTTTTGTTTTTATTTCCATTTCTCTAGGAGGTGGGTCAAAAAGGATCTTGCTGTGATTTATGTCATAGAGTGTTCTGCCTATGTTTTCCTCTAAGAGTTTGATGGTGTCTGGCCTTACATTTAGGTCTTTAATCCATTTTGAGTTTATTTTTGTATATGGTGTTAGGGAGTGTTCTTTTTTTTTTTTGCGGTATGCAGGCCTCTCACTGTTGTGCCCTCTCCCATTGCGGAGCACAGGCTTCGAACGTGCAGGCTCAGCAGCCATGGCTCACGGGCCCAGCCACTCCACGGTGTGTAGGATCTTCCCGGACTGGGGCACGAACCCGTGTCCCCTGCATCGGCAGGCAGACTCTCAACAACCGCGCCACCAGGGAAGCCCCAGGGAGTGTTCTAATTTCATTCTTTTACATGTAGCTGTCCAGTTTTCCCAGCACCACTTATTGAAGAGACTCTCTTTTCTCCGCTGTATCTTCTTGCCTCCTTTATCAAAGATAAGGTGACCATATGTGTGTGGGTTTATCTCTGGGCTTTCTATCCTGTTCCACTGATCTATATATCTGTTTTTGTGCCAGTTCCATACTGTCTTGATTACTGTAGATTTGTAGTATAGTCTGAAGTCAGGGAGCCTGATTCCTCCAGCTCTGTTTTCTTTCTCAAGATTGCTTTGGCTATTCAGGGTCTTTTGTGTTTCCATACAAATTGTGAAATTTTTTGTTCTAGTTCTGTGAAAAATGCCAGCGGTAGTTTGATAGGGATTGCATTGAATCTGTAGATTGCTTTGGGTAGTAGAGTCATTTTCACAATGTTGATTCTTCCAATCCAAGAACATGGTATATCTCTCCATCTATTTGTGTCATCTTTAATTTCCTTCATCAATGTCTTATAATTTTCTGCATACAGGTCTTTTGTCTCCTTAGGTAGGTTTATTCCTAGATATTTTATTCTTTTGGTTGCAGTGGTAAATGGGAGTGTTTTCTTAATTTCACTTTCAGATTTTTCATCATTAGTGTAGAGGAATGTCAGAGATTTCTGTGCATTAATTTTGTATCCTGCTACTTTACCAGATTCATTGATTAGCTCTAGTAGTTTTCTGGTAGCATCTTTAGAATTCTGTATGTATAGTATCACGTCATCTGCAAACAGTGACAGCTTTACTTCTTTTTTTCCGATTTGGATTCCTTTTATTTCCTTTCCTTCTCTGATTGCTGTGGCTGAAACTTCCAAAATTATGTTGAATAACAGTGGTGAGAGTGGGCGACCTTGTCATGTTCCTGATCTTAGTGGATATGGTTTCAGTTTTTCATAATTGAGGACGATGTTGGCTGCGGGTTTGTCATATATGGCCTTTATTATGTTGAGGAAAGTTGCCTCTATGCCTACTTTCTGCAGGTTTTTATCATAAATGGGTGTTGAATTTTGTCGAAAGCTTTCTCTGCATCTACTGAGATGATGATATGGTTTTTCTCCTTCAATTTGTTAATATGGTGTATCACATTGATTGATTTGCGTATATTGAAGAATCCTTGCATTCCTGGGATAAACCCCACTTGATCATGGTGTATGATCCTTTTAATGTGCTGTTGGATTCTGTTTGCTAGTATCTTGTTAAGGATTTTTGCATCTATGTCCATCAGTGATATTGGCCTGTAGTTTTCTTTCTTTGTGACATCTTTATCTGGTTTTGGTATCAGAGTGATGGTGGCCTCGTAGAATGAGTTTGGGAGTGTTCCTCCCTCTGCTGTATTTTGGAAGAGTTTGAGAAGGATAGGTGTTAGCTCTTCTCTAACTGTTTGATAGAATTCGCCTGTGAAGCCATCTGGTCCTGGGCTTTTGTTTGTTGGAATATTTTTAATCACAGTTTCAATTTCAGTGCTTGTGATTGGTCTACTTATATTTTCTATTTCTTCCTGGTTCAGTCTCAGAAGGTTGTGCATTTCTAAGAATTTGTCCATTTTTTCCAGGTGTCCATTTTATTGTCATAGAGTTGTTTGTAGTAATCACTCATGTTCCTTTGTATTTCTGCAGTGTCAGTTGTTACTTCTTTTTCATTTCTAATTCTGTTGATTTGAGTCTTCTCCCTTTTTTTCTTGCTGAGTCTGGCTAATGGTTTATCTATTTTGTTTATCTTCTCAAAGAACCAGCTTTTAGTTTTATTGATCTTTGCTATTGTTTCCTTCATTTCTTTTTCATTTATTTCTGATTTTATCTTTATGATTTCTTTCCTTCTGCTAACTTTGTGGTTTTTCTGTTCTTCTTTCTCTAATTGTTTTAGGTGTAAGGTTAGGTTGTTTATTTGAGACGTTTCTTGTTTCTTAAGGTAAGCTTGTATAGCTATAAACTTCCTTCTTAGAACTGCTTTTGCTGCATCCCATAGGTTTTGGGTCGTTGTGTTTTCATTGTCATTTGTTTCTGTGTATTTTTTGATTTCCTCTTTGATTTCTTCAGTGATCTCTTGGTTATTAAATAGTGTGTTGTTTAGCCTCCATGTGTTTGTATTTCTTACAGGTTTTTGCCTGTAATTGATATCTAGTCTCATAGTGTTGTGGTGGGAAAAGATACTTTATATGATTTCAATTTTCTTAAATTTACCAATGCTTGATTTGTGACCCAAGATATGATCTATCCTGGAGAATGTGCCATGAGCACTTGAGAAGAATGTGTATTGTGTTGTTTTTGGATGGAATGTCCTATAACTATCAATTAAGTCCATCTTGTTTAATGTATCATTTAAAGCTTGTGTTTCCTTATTTATTTTCATTTTGGATGATCTGTCCATTGGTGAAAGTGGGGTGTTAAAGGCCCCTACTATGATTGTGTTACTGTCGATTTCCCCTTTTATGGCTGTTAGTATTTGCCTTATGTATTGAGGTGTTCCTATGTTGGCTGCATAAATATTTACAATTGTATCTTCTTCTTGGATTGATCCCTTGATCATTATGTAGTGTCCTTCTTTGTGTCTTTTAAGAGTCTTTGTTTTAAAGTCTATTTTGTCTGATATGAGAATTGCTACTCCAGCTCTCTTTTGATTTCCATTTGCATGGAATATCATTTTCCATACCCTCACTTTCAGTCTGTATGTGTCCCTAGGTGTGAAGTGGGTCTCTTGTAGACAGCATATACACAGGTCTTGTTTTTGTATCCATTCAGCCAGTCTATGTCTTTTGGTTGGAGCATTTAATCCATTTACATTTAAGGTGATTATTGATATGTATGTTCCTATTTCCATTTTCTTAATTGTTTTGGGTTTATTATTGTAGGTGTTTCCCTTCTCTTGTGTTTCCTGCCTAGAGAAGGTCCTTTAGCATTTGTTGTAGAGCTGGTTTGGTGGTGCTCTATTCTCTTAGCTTTTGCTTGTCTCTAAAGCTTTTAATTTCTCCATGGAATCTGAATGTGATCCTTGCTGGGTAGAGTAATCTTGGTTGTAGGTTTTTCTCTTTCATCACTTTAAATATGTCCTGCCACTCCCTTCTGGCTTGCAGAGTTTCTACTGAAAGATCAGCTGTTAACCTTATGGGGATTCCCTTATGTGTTACTTGTTGTTTTTCCCTTGATGCTTTTAGTATTTGTTCTTTGTATTTAATTTTTGATAGTTTGATTAATATGTGTCTTGGCGTGTTTCTCCTTGTATTTATCCTGTATGGCACTCTCTGTGCTTCCTGGACTTGATTATCTATTTCCTTTCCCATATTAGGGAAGTTTTCATCTGTAATCACTTCAAATATTTTCTCAGTCCCTTTCTTTTTCTCTTCTTCTTCTGGGACCCCTATAATTCGAATGTTGGTGCATTTAATGTTGTCCCAGAGGTCTCTGAGACTGTGCTGTATTCTTTTCATTCCTTATTCTGCTCTGCAATAGTTATTTCCAGTATTTTATCTTCCAGGTCACTTATCCATTCTTCTGCCTCAGTTATTCTGCTATCGATCCCTTCTAGAGAATTTTTAGTTTCATTTATTGTGTTGTTCATCTTTTGTTTGTTTGCTCTTTAGTTCTTCTGGGTCCTTGTCCTTGTTTTTTCTCCATTCTATTTCCAAGATTTTGGATCATCTTTACTATCATTATTCTGATTCTTTTTCAGGTAGACTGCCTATTTCATCTTCATTTGTTCAGTTTGTTCATTTGCCTTGCTCCTTCATCTGCTGTGTGTTTCTCTGTCTTCTCATTTTGCTTGTCTTACTGTGTTTGGGGTCTCCTTTTTGCAGGCTGCAGGTTCGTAGTTCCCATTGTTTTTGGTGTCTGTCCCCAGTGGCTAAGGTTGGTTCAGTGGGTTGTGTAGGCTTCCTGGTGGAGGGGACTAGTGCCTGTGTTCTGGTGGATGAGACTGGATCTTGTCTTTCTGGTGGAGAGGTCCACGTCTGGTGGTGTGTTTTGGGGTGTCTGTGGCCTTATTATGATTTTAGGCGGCCTCTGTGCTAATGGATTGGGGTTGTGTTCCTGTCTTGCTAGTTGTTTGGCATAGGATGTCCTGCACTGTAGCTTGCTGGTCATTGAGTGCAGCTGGGTCTTAGCGTTGAGATAGAGATCTCTGGGAGTTTTCACCGTTTGATATTACATGGAGGGGGAGGTGTCTTGTGGACCAGTGTCCTGAACTTGGCTCTCCCACCTCAGTGGCACAGCCTTGATGCCTGGCTGGAACACTAATAACTTGTCCTCCACACAGCTCAGAATAAAAAGGAGAAAAGAAAGAAAGAAAGAAGATAAAATAAGGTAAAATTAAAAAAAATAAGAAAAAAAAATTTTTAAGTAATAAAAAGAAATGGACAGACAGAACCCTAGGACAAATGGCAAAAGCAAAGCTATACAGACAGAATCACACACAGAAGCATACATATATACACTCACAAAAAGAGAGAAAGGGAAAAATTATTTTTTATATATAAAAAATATATATATTTTATATATAAAATATATATATTTTATATATAAAATATATAAATATATAAAATATATATATTTTATATATAAAAAATATATATATTATATATAAAAAATAAATATATTTTATATATATATATATAAAAATAAATATAAATATATATATTTATAAATATATATTTATATTATATATATTATATTTATTATTATATTATATATATTATATATATATATTATATATATAAAATATATAATATATATATATTATATTATATATATTATATTATTATATTATATTATATTTATATTATTTATATTATAAATATTTATATAAATATAAATATATATTTATAAATATATATATATTTATATATATATTTATATATATATATTTATATATATATAAAAATATATATATATATATTTTATATATATATATATATCGTTGCTCCCAAAGTCCACCTCCTCAATTTGGGATGATTCGTTGTCTATTCAGGTATTCCACAGATGCAGGGTACATCAAGTTGATTGTGGAGCTTTAATCCGCTGCTTCTGAGGCTGCTGGGAGAGATTTCCCTTTCTCTTCTTTGTTCGCACAGCTCCAGGTGTTCAGCTTTGGATTTGGACCCGCCTCTGCATGTAGGTAGCCTGAGGGCTTCTGTTTCCGCTCAGACAGGACGGGGTTAAAGGAGCAGCTGATTCGGGGGCTCTGGTTCACTCAGGCCAGGAGGAGGGAGGGGTTTGGATGCGGGACGATCCTGCGATCCTGCGGCGGCAGAGGCCGGCGTGATGTTGCACCAGCCTGAGGCGCGCCGTGCGTTCTCCCGGGGAAGTTGTCCCTGGATCACGGGACCCTGGCAGTGGCGGGCTGCACAGGCTCCCGGGAGGGGAGGTGGGGATAGTGACCTGTGCTCGAACACAGGCTTCTTGGTGGCGGCAGCAGCAGCCTTAGCGTCCCATGCCCTTCTCTGGGGTCTGCGCTGATAGCCGCGGCTCGTGCCCGTCTCTGGAGCTCCTTTAAGCTGTGCTCTTAATCCCCTCTCCTTGCGCACCAGGAAACAAAGAGGCTAGAAGAAGTCTCTTGCCTCTTTGGCAGGTCCAGACTTTTCCCCGGACTCCCTCCCGGCTAGCTGTGGTGCACTAACCCCCTGCAGGCTGTGTTCACGCCGCCAACCCCAGTCCTCTCTCCGCGCTCCGACCGAAATCCGAGCCTCAGCTCCCAGCCCCCGCCCGCCCCGGCGGGTGAGAAGACAAGCCTCTCAGACTGGTGAGTGCTGCTCTGCACCAATCGTCTGTGCGGGAATCCCTCCACTTTACCCTCCCGCACCCCTGTCGCTGTGCTCTCCTCCGTGGCTCCGAAGCTCACCCCCGTCTGCCACTTGCAGTCTCCACCCGCGAAGGGGCTTCTTAGTGTGTGGAAACGTTTCCTCCTTCACAGCTCCCTCCCACTGGTGCTAGGTCCCATCCCTATTCTTTGTCTCTGCTTTTTCTTTTTTTTTTGCCCTACCCAAGTACATGGGGAGTTTCTTGCCTTTTGGGAGGTCTGAGGTCTTCTACCAGCATTCAGTAGGTGTTCTGTAGTTGTTCCACATGTAGATGTATTTCTGATGTATTTGTGGGGAGGAAGGAGATCTCCACGTCTTACTCTTCTACCATCTTGAAGCTCCTCCCCCACATTACTTCTTGTTTAATTCTTATTTCTTATCGGAGTAAATTTGATTACAATGTTGTGTTTGTTCTAGGTGTACAGAATCTGGTTCATTCATACATATACATATATCTAATCAGGTTTAGATTCTTTCCCTGTTGGTCATTACAGAGCGTTGAGTAGACCTCCCTTGGCATCCAGTAGGTCCTTCCTGATTATACATTTTATATGTATTATTAACTGTATGTTAACCCCAACATACTAATTTTTACATTCCTTTCACCTTTATCTAAGTCTGTATGGGTCTTTCTCCATGGAAATATGCTCATGGGTGTCAATTTTTAGATAACACCAGTAAATTATATCATCGAATATTTGTCTTTCTCTTTCTGACTTACTTTACGTAGTAAGATTATCTCTAGTCTCATCTGTGGTGCTGCAAAAGGCATTGTTTCATCTTTTCCATGGCTAATATTCCATTGTGTACATGTACCACTTCTTCATTGTCCATTCATCTGTAGATGGACATTTTATTTGCATCCATGTCTGGCTATTGTAAATATCGCTACAGTGCACGTTTGGGAGCCTGTGTCTTTCGGAATTCTGGTTTTCTCGGGTTATAGGCCCATTAGTGCTTCAGCAGGATCATGTGGTAGTTCAATTGTTACCTTTTAAAGGCACCTTGACTCACTTCTGATTAGTGGCTGTTACCAGTTTACATCCCATCAACAGCATAGGAGGGTACCCATTCTTGGAACCCATTCAGCATTTATTGTTTGTTTGCAGACATTTTTTTTGTTGGCCATTCAGACTACTGTGAGGTGATACCTTTTTGTAGTTTAAATTTGCATGTCTCTAATAATTCTTTATTTTGAACATTTTTTCATGTCCTTTAAAAAAAAGAAAAACAGTGTGAGCAAATTTACCTCTTGAAATTGTCTTCTCGAGAGTTTGCCCTCTTTTGAATATTTTTGAGGGCAGGTGTCATTTAAAGCCCTGCAGTCCTTGTGAATATTAAGTGACTGGGATTAAAACTGCTGTTATGGGAAATGGCAACAAGGTGGCAGATTACTATATTCCCAGCTTTGGTTAAAAGAGCTGCAGAGCCTTCATGGAAGTCGTGCTCCTAGGTTGCAAATTAGAGTGGAATGTTCCGGGACAAACCCCCCAAAACTTATGTCTCCTTAGTTATGTTTGATTTTTAAATTTAATTTATATATTTTATCTGAGTAAATTTGAGTAGAGTGTTGTGATTGTCTGGGTGTACAGAATCTGGTCAATTATACATACATATATCTCTTCATCTTTGGATCCTGTTCCCATGTAAGTAACTACAGGGTGTTGAGTAGACCTCCCTTGGTATTTGGTAAGTGTTTGGTGATTATATATTTTATATGTAATAGTCATTAAATGATTTATATATTTTATGTTATATGTTTATAAACATATACATGAGTATGTGTATGTTAAGACCATAATCCTAATTGATCCATTCCACATACCTTTCATGTGGTTAAACATTAGTTTGTTTTATAAGTCTCTGAGTGTCTTTTTCTGTGGAAATATGTTCCTTGCTAGCAATTTTAGGATAACATCTATAAATGATATCATAGGATATTTGTCATTTCCTTTTGACTTACTTAACGTAATATGATTATTTCTAGGCTCACCGGTAGTCATGAAAATGGCATTGTTCATTTTTTCCGAGGCTAATATTCCATTGTGTACATGTACCACTTCTTTGTCCATTTGTCTGTCGATGGACATTTTGTTTGCTTCCATGTCTTGGCTATTGTAAATATTGCTGCAGTGCATGTTTGGTTGCCTGTGTCTTTCCGATTATGATCTTCTTAGGTTATAGGCCCATTAGTGGATTGGCCGGATCATATGGTAGCTCAATTTTTACCTTTTAAAAGCAGCTCTATTCTGTTCTCATTTACCAGTTTACATCCAACCAGCAGCATAGTGGGTATGCATTCTCCACAACCCCTTCAGCAGTCATTGTTTGTTGACTTTTTACTGATGGCATGCTGAATGTTGGGTGGTGACACCTTTTTGTAGATTGGATTTGTAGGCGAGCAATAATTCGTGATGTTGAGCTTTTATCCATGTCCTTTTTTAAAAATAAAAGAGTAAAACTCCCTCTTCAAATTGTTTTTCTGAAAAATTTTCCATTTTTTAAATTTTTTTGGCCATTACCTACCCCAGGACAGTTTTTTGAGGGCAGGGGTCATTTACAGCCCTGTGATTATATTAAGTGACCATTAGCACTGGGTTCAAAGCTGCTGTTGTGGAAAACGGCCAAAAGGCAGCAGCATTTCTCCATTCACAAATCTGGTTACTGGGACAGCAGAGCCTTCCTGGAAGTCGTGTTAATAGGTTGTAAATTAGAATGGAATGTGCCAGGAAAACCCCCCATAAGTTTATGTCGCATTACTTCTTCTTCAATGTTTTAATTTAATTCTTTAAATCGGGGTAATGATTAGAATACTGTTTGTCGTAGGTGTACACAGTCTGGTTCATTTGTACATTATATATATCTATTCATGTACAGATCCTCTTCCCATGTAAATTAATACAGAGCATTCAGTAGACCTCTCTTGGTATATGGTCGGTTTTTTGATATATATATTTGATAGGTATTTGTATACGTTTGGTAATCTTAATTTTTCCATTCCTCCCACCATTCCTTTTAGATAGCCACAGTTTGTTTTCTAAGTCTGTGAGTATCTTTCTCTGTGGAAATAAGTTCATTTGTGTCAGTTGTTAGAAAACACCTAGAAGTGATATCATAGGATATATGTCTTTTGCTTTCCGACTTACCTCATGTTCTCTGATTAACTCGAGGCTCATCTATGGTGCTACAAAGAGCAGTGTTTCATTGTTTTCAAAGGCTAATATTCCATTGTGTACATGGACTTCCTCTTCTTTGTACATTCATCATCTATTGATGGGTATTTTCATTTTTTCCAAGTCTTGGCTACTGTAAATATTGCTGCAGTGCAGGATTACCAGCCCTTGTCTTTTGGATTCTGGTCTTCTCTGGTGACAGGCCAAGCCGTGGGCCTATCAGATCATATGGTAGCTGAGTGTTTACCTTTAAATGCACCTCCATTCTGTTTTCACCTTTGGCTGTTACCAGTTTACATTGCCCCAGCAGCTAGAGGGTACACAGTTCTCTAAAACCCCTTCAGCATTTGTTGTTTGTAGAATTTCTTGCTGGTGATCATTCTAATAAAAGCTCAACATCAGGAATTATTAGGCTCATGCAAATCTAATCTACAAAGAGGTTTCAAAACACAGCAGTTGAATGCCCATCAGCAATAAGTCTACAAACACTAAATGCTGAAGGGGTTTTAGAGAGCTCTGTACTCTGTAGCTGCGGATGAGATGTAAAGTGGTAACAGCCAATAATGAGAACACAAAGAAGCTGCATTTAAAAGTAAAAATTGAGCTACAATTCGATCCAGCAGGCCCACTGCTGGGCCTATCACGTGAGAAGACCAGAATCGAGAAGACGCAGGCTGGCAAAGGGGCACTGCAGCAATACTCACAATAGCCAAGACATGGAAGCAACCAAAATGTCCATCAACAGATGAATGGACAAGGAAAAAAAAAAAAAGAATGCCATTTGCAGCACCATAGTTGATTTTAATCACACAACTTGAAATAAGTCAGAAAGCAAAAGACACATATCGTATTATATCACTTATAGGTATTACCTAAAAACTGATAACACTGAAGATATTTGCACAGAGAAAGGCAATCACAGATTCATTAAACAATCTCAAGGATAACCAAATGGAAATGTGTGAGGATTGGAAAAAAAAGGATATTGGGATTAACAGAGATATACAAACACATGTGACATATATAATCACCAAAGACATACGGTATACCAAGAGATTACTCAACAATGTGTCATAACCTACATTGGGTAGGGATCCGAAGATGAATAGATACATGTATATGTGTAAAAGAACCACATCTTGCACACCTAGAACAAACAAAACATTGTAATCAAATTTGCTGTGATAACAAAAATTAAATTAAAAAAACAGACAAGGCATAATGAGACAAACTTATGGGGTTTTTTCCTGGCACATTCCATTCTAATTTACAACCTAGGAACAGAACTTCCAGGAAGGCTCGGTTGCCCTAGTAACCAGATTTGGGCATGGAGAAATGCTGCAGCCTTGTGACCATATCCCGCAACAGCAGCTGTAAACCCAGGGATAATGGTCACTGAATATTACAATAATTGCAGACCTGTAAATGACACCAGCCATCAGAAAAGATCCTAGGTTCAAAAATCGACCAAGAAATTGAAAAAAGGGCAACACTTCAACACGATAATTTCAAAAGGTGTATTTTACTCACACCTCTTTTTCTTTTTTTTTAAACAACAACAAAAAGGCGTGGTAAAATGCTCAATATTAGGTATTATTAAAGACATGCAATTCCAGTCTACAAAAACGTATCCGAATGACCATCAGCAAAAATTCTGCGAACAATAAATGCTGAAGGGGTTGCGGAGAATTGCGTACCCTCAGCTCTAAGTGGGATGTAAACTGGTAAGAGCCATTAAAGAAAACAGAATGGAGGAGCCTTTACAAGGTAAACATTGAGCTGCGATTCAATCCAGCAGGCCCACTGCTGGGCCTATCACCTGAGAATAAGATCAGAATCAAAAAGACACAGGCTGGCAATCCTGCATTGCGGCAATATTTACCACAGCCAAGACTTGGAAGCAACCAAAATGTCCATCAACAGATGAATCCACAAAGAAGAAGTGGTCCATATACACAATGGAATATTACTCTGAGAAAAAATATAAATTAAATTAAAAAAACAAACATAAGTAAGGAGACATAAGCTTTGGGGGTGTATCCGGGCGCATTCCACTCTAATGTAACACCGAGGAACACAAGTATCAGGAAGATTGTTTCCCTAGTAACCAGAGTGTGTAATGTAGAAATGCTACCTCCCTGTGGCTGTTACCCACAACAGCAGCTTTAAAAGCTGTAATGCTCACTTCATATTCACAAGGACTGCAGGCTGGTAAATGACACCTGCTGTCTAAATATCTTGAGAGAGGTAATCGCAAAAAAAATTCAAAATGTGGCATATACTACACGAAAACAATTTAAGTTTTACTCATTCTTTAAAAAAAAAGAAAAAAGCATATGGCTAATATCTCAATATAAGGAATTATTAGATGCATGCAAATTAAACCACAAAAAGGTATCAGCTCACTCCAGTGAGAATGACCATCAGCAAAAAAACTACAAACAATAAATGCTGAAGTGGTTGTGGAGAAATGCATACTCTCAACTTTAAGTGGGATGTAACTGGTAACAGCCACTAATGAAAAGAGAAAAAGTTGCCTTTAAAAGGTAAACTTTGAGCTACGATATGATTCAGCGGGCCCAATCCTGGGCCTATGATCTAGGAAGACAGAATTGAATGACACTGGCAGGCAACAGTGCACTATAGCAGTATTACAATAGACAACACATGAAAACAACCAAAAATTCCTTCAAAAGATGAATGGCCAAAGAAGAACTGGTATATGTACAGGTGGAAGACAAGGAAAAAACTAAAACAACATCGTTTGCAGCACCATAGATGAGTCTACAGGTAATCACACAACTTGAAGTAACTCAAAGTGAAAGACGCATATCCTATGGTATCACTAATAGGTGTTACCTAAAAATTGACACCTGTGAAGATATTTCCACAAAAAAAGGCAACCACATATTCAAAAGAAACTTATGGTTAACCAAATGGAAAGGTGTGAGGATTGGATACATTAGAATATTGGGGTAAACAGAGATACACCAACACATGTGAAATATCGCAAAGACCTACGGAATTCCAAGAGAAGAGTACTCAACATTGTGTCATAACCCACAGGGGAAATGGATCCGAAGATGAAAAGATATATGTATAAAAGAACCACATCTTTCACACCTACAACAAACGAAAAATTGTAATCAGATTTGCTGTTATAAAAAATTAAAATTAGATTAAAAAAATGAACAAGTAAAGAGACATAAACTTATGGAGGTTCTTCCTGTCACATTCCATTCTAATTTACAAGTTGGAACAGTACACCCAGGAAGGCTCTTTTGCCCTAGTAACCAGATGTGGGAATGGAGAACTGCCACAGCCTTGTGACCGTCTCCTGCAATAGCAGCTTTAAACACCGTGCTAAGGGTCACTTAATATTCACAAGAACTGCAGCTCTGTAAAAGACACCTGCCCTCAAAAAATATCCTGGGTTCGAATATCGATGAAAAAATTCAAAAGTGGGCAACCTTTCAAGAAGACAATTTCAAGAGGCATATTTAACTTACATTTCTTCTTTTCTATTTTTTTTTTCTGGTTTAACAATAAAGGCCACGGAAAAAGCTCAACGTCAGGAATTAAAAAAGACATGCAAATCCAATCTACAAAAACTTTTACATGACAACACTCAGAATGATAATAAGCAAAAATCTCTAAACAATAAATGCTCAGGGGGTTTTAGAGCACTGTGTACCCTCTAGCTGCTGGGGGGATGTCCACTGGTAGCCAGTAGTGAGAACAGTGAGGAAGTGCATTTAAAGGTAAAAATTGAGCTGCCAGTATGATCTGGTAGGCCCACTACTGGCCCTATCACCTGAGAAGATCAGAATCAAACGACACAGGCTGACAATCCTACACTGCAGCACTACTGACCATAGCCAAGACTTGGAACAACCAAAATGTCCATCAACAGATGAATCCACAAAGAAGTGGTCCATGTACACAAAGGAATATTACTCCGATAAAAAATATAAATTAAATACAAAAAACAAACATAAGTAAGGAGACGTAAGCTTTGGGGGTGTATCCGTGCACAATCCAATCTAATTTACAACCAAGGAACACTACTTCCAGGGAGGTACTGTTTCCCTAGTAACCAGAGTGGGCAATATAGAAATGCTGCCGCCCTGTGGCCGTTTGCCCCAACAGCAGCTTAAAAACCTGTGCTAAAGGTCACTTGATATTCAGAAGGACTGGAGGGCTATAAATGACACCTGCCAACAAAATGGGTTCAGGGAGGTAATGGCCAAAAGTGTTCAAAATATGGCACGTACTTCAAGAAGCCATTTGAGTAGGTAAGCTGTATTCTCTCTTTTAAAAAAGAAAGGGGGGACATGGCTATAAGCTCAATAGAAGGAATTATTAGATATATGCAAATCCAAGCACAAAAATGTCTCAGATCACAGAGGTCAGAATGAGCATCAGCAAAAAAATACAAACAATAAATCCTCAAGGGGTTGTGGAGAAATGCATACCCTCAACTGAAAGTGGCTCGTAAAGTGGTAAGTGCCACAAATGAAAACAGAATGGAGCTGCCTTTACAAGGTAAACACTGAGATACCATATGATCCCGCAGGCCCACTCCATGGCCTATAACCTAAGAAGACAGAAATATAAAGACACAGGCAGGCAAAACTGCACTGCAGCAGTATTACAATAGCAAAGACATGGAAAGAACCAAAAAGTCCATCAAGAGACGAATGGACAGAGAAGAACTGGTACGGGTACACGTGGAATATTAGCCACGGAAGAAAATGAAACAATGCAGTTTGCAGAACCATAGATGAGTCTGGAGGTAATCACACAACTTGAAGTAAGTCAGAAGGTGAAAGACACATATCATGTGATATCAATTACAGGTGTTACCTAAAAATTGATACCCATGGAGATATTTCCACTGAGAAAGGCAATCAAAGATTAATAGACAAACTTATGGTTAACCAGTTAGAAAGTTGTGAAGATTGGATACATTAGGATATTGGAGTTAACAGAGATATGGAAACACACGTGAAATGTATAATCACCAAAGACCTATGGAATTCCCAGAAGACTACTCAACACTGTCATAACCTACGTGGCAAATGGATCCCAAGAAGAATACATATATGTATAGGTGTAAAACAAACACATCGTGCACACCTAGAACAAACAAAACATTATAATCAAATTTGCTGTGATGAAAAATAAAAATTATATTAAAGAAACAAACAAGAAGTAAACGAGGCATAAAATTATGGGGGTTCTTCCTGGCTCATTCCATTCTAACTTACATCCTTGTAACGTGGCTTCCGGGAAGGCTCTGTTGACCTAGTAACGGGATTTGAGTATGGAGAAATCCTGCAGCATTTTGGGCTTCCTGCAACAGCAGTTTTAAACCCAGGGCTAACGGTCAGTTAAAATTCACCTTAATTGCCAGCCTGTAAATGACACCTGCCCTCAAAAAAAATTCTGGGGTCGGAAAGCCACCAAAAAAGGGCAACCTTTCCAGAACACAATTTCAGGAGGCATATTTTACACACATATTTTCTTTCTTTTTTTCTTTAACCAAGGAAACGGCATGGAAAAATGGTCAACATCAGAAATTAATAAAGACGTGCAAATCCAATCTATATAAACGTTCAACTCAGAACAGTCATTATGATCATCAGCAAAACAGTCCACAAACAATACATGCTGAAGGGGTTTTAGAGAACTGTGGACCCTCTAGCTGCTGGTGGGATGGAAACCGGTAACAGCCAGTAGTGAGAACAGAATGAACGTGCATTTCTAGGTAAAAATTGAGCAACCATATGATCTGGTAGGCCCACCTCTGGACCTATCACCTGAGAAGACCAAAACCAAAAAGACACAGGCTGGTCATCCTACAGTGCGGTAATATTTTCCACAGCCAAGAGATGGAGGAACCAAAATGTCAATCAACAGATGAATGTACCAAGAACAACTGGGCCATGTACACAATGGAATATTAGCCATGTTAAAGCATGACACAGTGCTCTTTGCACCACCATAGAAAGACCTAGATATAATCACACAACTTGAAGAAAGAAACCGAAAGAAAGATATCCTATGATATCACATATAGGTGTTACCTAAAAAATGATACCCTTGAACTTATTTCCAAGAAAAGGCCACTCCTGGATTAAGAAACCAAAATTACGTTTAACCAAATGGAAAAGTGTGAGGAATGGATAAATTAGGATATGGGGGTGACAGAACTATATTAATACATATGAAACATGTAATCACCAAGACCTATGGAATAGCAAGAGAGGTCTACTCAACACTGTGTAATAATGTACATGGGAAAGGATCCAAAGATGAATATATACATAGATATAATGAACCATATTCTGTACACCTAGAACATACACAACATTTTAATCAAATTTTCTCTGATTAAAAATTAAATTTAAAAACAAACAAGCAGTAAGGAGATATAAGCTGTTGGGGGTTTGCCTTGGTACATTCCACTCTAACTTACAGCCTACTAACACGATTTCCAGGAAGGCTCTGTTGCCCAAGAACCCTGAGTGGTAAATGTAGAAATGTTGCCGCCTTGTGGTCGTTTCCTGCAAGAGCGGCTTTAAACCACGGCTAATGGTCACTTAATATTCACAAGGACTCAGGGCTGTAAAGGACACCTGCCCTCAAAAAAAATGTTCTCAGGTAAGGAATGGCCAAGAAAACTCAAAACAGAGCAAAATTTTCAAAAAGATCGTATGAGAGGTAAGTTTTACACACTGTTTAAAAAATAACAGTAAAATGGATAAAAGGTCAACATCAGGAATCATTAGACTCATGCAAATCTAATATACGAAAAGTTTTCAACACACACCAGTCGAATGACCATCAGCAAAGTGTCTACAAACAATGCTGAAGAGGATTTAGAGAACTCTGTACCCTCTAGCTGCTGGTGAGATGTAAAGTGGTAAGAGCCAATAATGAGAACAGAAAGGAACTGTGTTTCAAAGTAAAAATTGAGGTACCATTCAATCCAGCAGGCCCACCGCTGGGCCTTTCACCTGAGAAGACCGGAGTCGAGAAGACCCAGGCTCGCAATGGTGCACTGCAGCAATATTCACAAAAGCCAAGCCATGGAAGCAACCAAAATGTCCATCAACAGATGAATGGACGATGAAGAGGTGGTCCATGTACACAATGGAAATATTAGCCGTGGAAAACAATGAAACACTGCCCTTTGCAGCACCATAGATGATCCTAGAGATAATCACAGAACATGAGGTAAGTCCGAAAGCAAAAGACAGATATCTTATGATATCACTTCTAGGTGTTATGTAACAAATGACACAAATGGACTTATTTCCACAAAGAAAGACACTCACAGACATAGAAAACAAACTATGGTAATCTAAAAGGAAAGGTGGGAGCAATGGACAAATTAAGATTAGGGTTGCCATACGTATACCAATACATATTAAATCCATATATCAAAAAGACTGACCATATACCAAGGGAGGTCTGCGGAACACTGTACTAATTTACATGGGAAGAGGATCTGTACATGAATAGATATATATAATGTATAAATGAACCAGATTGTGTACACCTAGAATAAACAATATTCTAATCATTACCCTGATTAAACTAATTAAATTAAAACAACGAAGAAGATGTACTGAGACATGAAGTTATGGGTTTTTTTCCTGGCACATTCCATTCTAATTTACAACCTAGGAACACGACTTCCACGAAAGCTCTGCTGCCCTAGAAAAGAGATTTAGGAATGCAGAAACGCTGCCGCCGTGTGGCCATTTCCCGCAACAGCAGCTTTCCAGCCATTGCTAATGTTCACTAAATATTAATAACAGAATGAGCCTGTGACACATGCACTCAAAAAAAATCCTGGCATCGAAAATCAACCAAACAATTCTAAAGAGGGCAAGGTTTTAAGAAGACAATTTCAAGAGGTATATTTTACTTGCACTTTGTTTTTTTTAACAACAAGAAAAATGCATGGAAAAATGCTCATCATGAGGAATTATTAAAGACATGCAAATCCAATCTACCTAAACGTATCAGCTCACACCGGTGAAAATGACCATCTGCAAAAAATAAATGCTGAAGGGGCTGTGAAGAAATGCGTGCCCACACCTCTAACTGGGACAAAACTTGTAAGAGCCACTATTGAAAACAGGATGGAGGTGCCTTTAAGAGGTACACATTAGCTACCATGGGCTTCAGCAGGCTCACTCCAGGGTCTATGACCTAGGAAGACAGAATTGGAAAGACACAGGCAGGCAAAACTGCACTGCAGCAGTTTTACAGTAGCCAAGACAGGGAAGCTACCAAAAAGTCCATCAAGTGATGAATGGAAAAGAAGAACTGGTACATGTACAGGAGGAATATTAGCCAAGGAAAAACAGGGAACAATGCCGTTTGCAGCACCATAGATGAGTCTAGAGGTCATCACAACTTGAAGTCAGAAAGCGAAGGACACATATCCTATTATATCACTTATTGGTGTTACCTAAAAACGGATACCAATGAAGATTTTTCACAAGAAAGGCAATCAAAGAGTCAATCAACAAACGTATGGTTAACCAAAAGGAAACGCTTGAGGATGGGATAAATTAGGATATTGGGATAAGCAGAGATATACCAACACATGTGAAATATATAAGCACCAAAGACCTACAGAATACCAAGAGAAGACTACTCAACATTGTGTCATAACCCACATGGGAAATGGATCCACAGATGAATAGATATATGTATATGTGTAAAAGAACCACATCTTGCACACCTAAAACAAACAAAACATTGTAATCAAATTTGCTGTGATAACAAATAAAAATTAAATTAAGAAAACCAAAAAGAAGTAATGAGACATAATCTAATGGGGATTTTCCTGGCACATTCCATTCTAATTTACAAGATGGAACAGTACACCCAGGAAGGATCTTTTGCCCTAGTAACCAGAATTGGGAATGGAGAAATGCCACAGCCTTGTAACCGTTTCCTGCAAAAGCAGCTTTAAACACAGTGCTAAGTGTCACTTAATATTCACAAGAATTGCAGCACAGTAAATGACACATGCCCTCAAAAAAAATCCTAGGTTCGAATATTGATGAAAAAGTTCAAAAGAGGGCAACCTTTCAAGAAGACAATTTCAGGGAACATATTTGACTCACATTTTTTCTTTCTTTTTTTTTTAAACAAACAAGGCCATGGAAAAAGCTCAACATCAGGAATTAATAAAGACATGCAAGTCCAATCTACAAACTTTTACCTGACAACAGTCAGAATGATCATCAGTAAAAAAGCTCTAAACAATAAATGCTCAAGGAGTTTTAGAGAACTCTGTACCCTCTAGCTGCTGGTGGGATGTCAACTGGTAACAGCCAGTAGTGAGAACAGAATGAACGTGCGTTTAAAGGTAAAAATTGAGCTACCATATGATCTGGTAGGCCCACTACTGGCCCTATCACCTGAGAATACCAGAATCAAAAAGACACAGCCTGGCAATCCTACACTGCAGCACTATTTACCCTAGCGAAGACTTGGAACAAACAAAATGTCCATCAACCGATGAATCCACAAAGAAGTGGTCCATGTACACAAAGGAATATTACTACTATAAAAAATATAAATTAAATATAAAAAACAAACATAAGTAATGAGACATAAGCTTTGAGGGTGTATCCGTGCACAATCCATTCTAATTTACAACCAAGGAACACTACTTCCAGGAAGGTAATGTTTCCCTAGTAACCAGAATGGGGAATATAGAAATGCTGCCGCCCTGTGTCCATTTGCCACAACAGCAACTTTAAAACCTGTGCTAAAGGTCACTTCATATTCACAAGGACTGGAGGGCTATAAATGACACCTGCCAACAAAATGTGTTGAGGGAGGTAATGGCAAAAAAATTCAAAGTATGGCAGATACTTCAAGAAATCATTTGAATAGGTAAGCTGTACTCACTTTTTAAAAAAAAAAAAGGGACATGGCTATAAGCTCAATATAAGGAATTATTAGACATATGCAAATCCAACCACAAAACGGTATCAGATCACAGCGGTCAGAATGAACATGAGCAAAAAAATACAAACAATATAAATCCTGAAGAGGTTGTGGAGAAATGCATACCCTCAACTTTAAGTGGCTCATAAATTGGTAAGTGCCACTAATGAAAACAGAATGTTGCTGCCTTTATAAGGTAAACATTGAGATACCATATGATCCCGCAGGCCCACTCCTTGGCCTATAACCTAAGAAGACAGAAATATAAAGACACAGGCAGGCAAAACTGCACTGCAGCAGTATTACAATAGCGAAGACATGGAAGCAACCAAAAACTCCATCAACAGGTGAATGGACAAAGAAGCAGTACATGTACAGATGGAATATTTGCCACGGAAAAAAAATGAAACAATGCAGTTTGTGGGACCATAGATGAGTCTGGAGGTAATCACACAACTTGAAGTAAGTCAGAGGGCGAAAGACACATATCATGTGATATCAATTACAGGTGTTACCTAAAAATTGATACCCATGAAGGTATTTCCACTGAGAAAGGCAATCACAGATTTATTAAACAACCTTATGGTTAACCAATTAGAAAGTTGTGAAGATTGGATACATTAGGATATTGGGGTTAACAGAGACATAGAAACACATGTGAAATATATAATCACCAAAGACCTATGGAATTCCAAGAGAAGACTCCTCAACACTGTGTCATAACCTACATGGCAAATGGATCCCAAGAAGAATACACATATTTATAGGTGTAAAATAAACACATGTTGCACACCTAGAATAAACAAAACATTATAATCAAATTTGCTGTGATAAAAAATAAAAATTATATTAAAAAACGAACAAGAAGTAAGCAAGGCATAAAATTATGGGGGTTCTTCCTGGCTCATTCCATTCTAACTTACATCCTTGGAACACGGCTTCCAGGAAGGCTCTGTTGACCGGGTAACAAGATTTGAGAATGGAGAAATCCTGCAGCATTTTGGCCTTCCTGCAACAGCAGTTTTAAATCCAGTGCTAATGGTCAGTTAAAATTCACCTTAATTGCTAGCCTGTAAATGAAACCTGCCCTCAAAAAAAATTCTGGGGTCGGAAAGCCACCAGAAAAGGGCAATCTTTCAAGAACACAGTTTCAAGAGGCATATTTTACACACATATTTTCTTTCTTTTTTTCTTTAACCAAAGAAATGGCATGGAAAAATGCTCAACATCAGAAATTAATACAGACATGCAAATCCAATCTATATAAACGTTCACTTCAGAACAGTCATTATGATCATCAGCAAAACAGTCCACAAACAATACATGCTGAAGGGGTTTTAGAGAACTGTGGACCCTCTAGCTGCTGGTGGGATGGAAACCGGTAACAGCCAGTAGTGGGAACAGAATGAACGTGCATTTCCAGGTAAAAATTGAGCTTCCATATGATCTGGTAGGCCCACCTCTGGGCCTGTCACCTGAAAAGACCAGAATCAAAAGACATAGGCTGGCAATCCTACACTGCAGTAATATTTACCACAGCCAAGAGTGGGAGCAACCAAAATGTCATTCAACAGATGAATGCACCAAGAAGAACTGGTCCATGTACACAATGGAATATTAGCCATGTTAAAGCATGAAACAGTGCTCTTTGCACCACCATAGAAGGACCTAGATATAATCACACAACTTGAAGTAACAAAGAAACCAAAAGATATCCGATGATATCACTTATAGGTGTTACCTAAAAAATGATACCCATGAACTTATTTCCTAGAGATGGACACTCGACGATTAAGAAAACAAAATCACGTTTAACCTAATGGAAAGGTGTGAGGAATGGATAAATTAGGATATGGGGGTGACAGACCTATACTAATACATATGAAACATATAATCACCAAAGACCTATGGAAGAGCAAGAGAGGTCTACTCAACACTGTGTAATGTACATGGGAAAGGATCCAAAGATGAATAGATAGATACATAGATATAATGAACCAGATTCTGTACACACAGAAAAAACACAACATTTTTATCAAATCTGCTCTGATAAAAAATTAAAATTAAATTTAAAAAAAAAACAAGAAGTAAGGAGATATAAGCTGTTGGGGGTTTGACTTGGCACATTCCAAGAGTGCCAACACGCTTTCCAGGAAGGCTCTCTTTCCCATGTACCCAGAGTTGTAAATGTAGAAATTTTGCCACCTTTTGGCCGTTTCCCACAAGAGCGGCTTTAAACCACGGCTAAGGATCACTTAATATTCACAAGGACTCAGGTCTGTAAAGGACACTTGCCCTCAAAAAATGTCCTGAGGTAGGGAATGGCCAAAAAAATCAAAACAGTGCAAATTTTTCAAGAAAATCGTATGAAAAATTAAGTTTTCCTCACTATTTTAAAATAAGAAAAGGAAAAAGGCTAAAAGATCAACATCAGGAATTATTACACTCACGCAAATCTAATCTACAGAAAGGTTTCAACACACACCAGTCAAATGACCATCAGCAAAGTGTCTACAAAAAATATGCTGAAGAGGTTTTAGAGAACTGTGTACCCTCTAGCTGCTGGTGAGATGTAAAGTGGTAAGAGCCAATAATGCGAGCAGAAAGGACCTGCGTTTCAAAGTAAAAATTGAGCTACCATTCGATCCATCAGGCCCACTGCTGGGCCTGTCACCTGAGAAGACCAGAATTGACAAGACACAGGCTGGCAAAGCTGCACTGCAGCCATATTCACAATAGCCAAGAAATGGAAGCAACCAAAATGTCCCTCAACAGATGAATGCACAAGAAGTGATCCATGTACACAATGGAATATTAACCATTGAAAACAGTGAAACACTGCTCTTTGCAGCACCATAAATGGGCCTAGAGATAAGCAGAGAACATTTGGTAAGTAGGAAAGCAAAAGACAAATATCATATCACTTATAGGTGTTATCTAACAACTGACACAAATGAACTTATTTCCACAGAGAAGACACTCACAGACTTAGAAAAGAAACTCTGGTTATCTAAAAGAAAGGTGGGAGGAATGGATAAATTAAGACTAGGGTTACCATACGTATACCAATACATATTAAATACATATATCAAAGAGACCGACCATATACCAAGGAAGGGCTACTGAACACTGTATTAATTTACATGAGAAGAGGATCTGTACATGAATAGATATATATAATGTACAAATGAACCAGATGGTGTACACCTAGAACGAATAGTATTCTAATCATTACCCTGATTAGAAAAAATACATTAGAACAACGCACAAGAAGTACTGAGACATAAACTTATGGGGGTTTTTCCTGACACATTCCATTCTAATTTACAAACTAGAAACATGACTTCCAGGAAAGACCTACTGCTCTAGTAACCAGATTTGAGAATGGAGAAACGCTGCCACCTTGTGGCCGTTTCCCACAACAGCAGCTTTCAACCCAGTGCTAATTGTCACTTAATATTAACAATAATTGCAGCCCCCTAAATGACACCTGCCCTCAAAAATAATCCAGAGGTCGAAAATCAACCAAAAAATTCAAAAGAGGGAAACCTTTCAGAATTCAGAACAATAATAGTGACAGTGATCCAGGGCCTTGGAAAAAGAATGAGGGCAAAGATCGAGAAGATGCAAGAAATGTTTAACAAACACCTAGAAGAATTAAAAAAGAAACACCTAGAAGATTTAAAGAACAAACAAACAGAGATGAACAATACAATAACTGAAATGTAAAATACATTAGACGGAATCAATAGCAGAATAACTGAAGCAGAAGAATGGATAAGTTCTTCTGCTTGAGTGAATGGAGGAATTCACTCGCACGGAACAGAAAAAAGAAAATAGAATGAAAAGAAATGAAGACAGCCTAAGAGACCTCTGGGACTACATTAAACGCAACAACATTCACATTATAGGGGTCCCAGGAAGAGAAGAGAGAGAGAAAGGACCTGAGAAAATATTTGAAGAGATTATTTTTGAAAACTTCCCTAACCTGGGAAAGGAAATAGCCACCAGAGTCCAGGAAGCGCAGAGAGTCCTAGGCAGGATAAGCCCAAGGAGAAACATGCCGAGACACATGATAATCAAATTGACAAAAATTAAAGACAACGAAAAATTATTGAAAGCAACAAGGGAAAAACAACAAATAAAACACAAGGGAACAGCTGATTTCTCAGCAGAAACTCTACAAGTCAGAAGGGAGTGGCACGATATATTTAAAATGATGAAAGGGCAGAACCTACACCAAGAGTACTCTACCCGGCAAGGATCTCATTCAGATTTGATGGAGAAATCAAAATCTTCACAGACAAGCAAAAGCTAAGAGAATTTAGCACCACCAAACCAGCTCTACAACAAATACTAAAATAATTTCTCTAAGTGGGAAACACAAGAGAGGAAAAGGACCTACAAAAACAAACCCATAACAATTAAGAAAATGTTAGTAGGTACAAACATATCGATATTACCTTAAACGTGAATGGATTACATGCTCCAACCAAAAGACACAGGCTTGCTGAATGTATACAAAAACAAGATCCATATGTATGCAGTTTACAAGAGACCCACTTCAGACGTAGGGACACCTACAGACTGAAAGTGAGGGAATGGAAAAAAGATATTCCATGGAAATGGAAATCAAAAGAAAGCTGGTGTAGCAATACTCATCAGATTTTAACCCCTGGTGGCGCAGTGGTTAAGAATCTGCCTGCCAATGCAGGAGACATGGGTTTGAGCCCTGGTCCGGGAAGATCCCACATGACACGGAACAGCTAAGCCCATGTGCCACAACTACTGAGCCCACGTGCCACAACTACTGAAGCCCGTGAGCCTAGAGCCCGTGCTCTGCAACAAGAGAAGCTACCACAATAAGCATGCGCACCACAATGGAAGAGTAGCCCACACACTCCACGACTAGAGAAGGCCCGCACGCACCAATGAAGACCCAATGCAGCCAAAAATAAATAAAATAAGTATTAAAAAAATACACTTAGATTTAAATAGATTTAAATAGACTTTAAAATAAATAATGTTACAATAGACAAGGAAGGACACTAAATAATGATTAAGGGATCAATCTGAGAAGATGATATAACAATTACAAATATATTTGCATGCAACATAGGAGCACCTCAATACATAAGGCAACTGCTAATATCTATAAATGAAGAAATCGACAGTAACACAATAAAAGAAGGGGAATTTAACATCTCACTTACACCAATGGACGGATCATCCAAAATGGAAAATAAATAAGGAAACAGAAGCTTTAAAAGACACAATAGACCAGATAGAGTTAATTGATATTTATAGGACATTCCATCCAAAAACAGCAGATTACATTTCTTCTCAAGTGTGCATGGAACATTCTCCAGTATAGATCACATCTTGACTCACAAATCAATCCTCAGTAAATTTAAGAAAGTTGACATCTTATCAAGCATCTTTTCTGACCACAACACTATGATATTAGAAATTAATTTCAGGGAAAAACCATAAAAAACACAAACACATGGAGGCTAAATACGTTACTAAATAACCAAGAGATAACTGAAGAAATCAAAGAGGAAATCAAAAAATACCTAGAGACAAATGACAATGAAAACATGATGATCTAAAACCTATGGGATGCAGCAAAAGCAGTTGTAAAAGGGAAGTTTATAGCTCTACAAGCCTACCTCCAAGAAAAAAGAAAAATCTCAAATAAACAATCTAACCTTACACCTAAAGCAACTAGAGAAAAAAGAACAAGCCCCCCCCCCGAAAGTTAGCAAATGGATAGAAATCAGAGCAGAAATAAATGAAATGGAAGCAAAGAAAAAAATAGCAGAGGTCAATAAAACTAAAAGCTGCTTCCTTGAGAAGATAAACAATATTGATAAACCATTAGCCAGACTCATCAAGAAGAAGAGAGGACTCAAATCAATCAAGTTAAAAATGAAAAAGGAGAAGTTACAACAGACGCCACAGAAATACAAACCATCCTAAGAGACTACTACAAGCAACTCTATGCCAATGAAATGGACAACCTGGAAGAAATGGACAAATTCCTAGAGTGGTATAATCTTTGGTTCAAGACTGAACCAGAAAGAAATAGAAAATATGAAAAGACCAATCACAAGTAATGAAATTGAAACTGTGATTTAAAATATTCCAACAAAAAATAAGTCCTGGACCAGATGGCTTCACAGGTGAATTCCATCAGACATTTAGAGGAGAGCTAACACCCATCCTTCTCAAACTCTTCCAAAAAATTGCAGAGGAAGGAACACTCCAAAACTCATTCTACGAGGCCACCATCACCCTGACACCAAAACCAGACAAAGATACTACAAAAAAAGAAAATTACACACCAATATCACTGATGAATATAGATGCAAAAATTTTCAACAAAATACTAGCAAACAGAATTCAACAGCACATTAAAAGGATCATACACCATAATCAAGTGGGATTTATCCCAGGGATGCAAGGATTCTTCAATATATGCAAATTATTCAGTGTGATACACCATATTAACAAACTGAAGAAGAAAAACCATATGATCATCTCAATAGATGCAGAAAAAGCTTTTGAAAAAATTCAAAACCCATTTATGATGAAAACTCTCCAGAAAGTGGGCATAGAGGGAACTTACCTCAACATAGTAGATGACATATATGACAAACCCACAGCCAACATCATTCTCAACAGTGAGAAGCTGAAAGCATTTCCTCTAAGATCAGGAACAAAACAAGGATGTCCACTCTTACCTCTATTATTCAAGACAGTTTTGTAAGTTCTAGCCGCAGCAATCAGAGAAGAAAGAGAAATAAAAGGAATACAAATTGGAAAAGAAGTAAAACTGTCACTGTTTGCAGATGACATGATACTATACATAGAGAATCCTAAAGATGCTACCAGAAAACTACTACAGCTAATCAATGAATTTGGTAAAGTTGCAGGATACAAAATTAATGTACAGAAATCTATTGCATTCCTATATACTAAGGATGAAAAATCTGAAAGAGAAAATAAGGAAACACTCCCATTTACCATTGCAACAAAAAGAATAAAATACCTTGGAATAAACCTATTTAGGGAGACAAAAGACCTGTATGCAGAAAACTATAAGACACTAATGAAATTAAAAATGATACCAACAGGTGGAGAGATATACCATGTTCTTGGATTGGAAGAATAAATATTGTGAAAATGACTGTACTAGCCAAAGCAATCTACAGATTCAGTGTTATCCCTATCAAATTAACAATGGCATTTTTTACAGAACTAGAACAAGAAATCTTAAAATTTGTATGGAGACACAAAAGACCCTGTATCGCCAAAGCAATCTTGGGGGAAAAAAGTGTTGCTGGAGGAACCAGACTCCCTGACTTCAGAGTATACTACAAAGCTACAGTAATCAAGACAATATGGTACTGGCACAAAAACAGAATATAGATCAATGGAACACGATATAAAGCCCAGAGATAAACCCATGCACCTATGGTCAGCTAATCTATGACAAAAGAGGCAAGGATATACAATGGAGAAAAGACAGTCTCTTCAATAAGTGGTGCTGGTAAAACTAGACAGCTACATGTAAAATGATGAAATTAGAACACGCCCAAACACCATACACAAAAATAAACTCAAAATGGATTAGAGACCTAAATGTACCACCAGACACTATAAAACTGTTAGAAGAAAACATAGGAAGAACGCTCTTTGACATCAATCACAGCAAGATATTTTTTGGTCCACCTCCTACAGTAATGGAAATAAAAACAAAAATAAACAAATGGAACCTAATGAAACTTCAAAACTCTTGCACAACAAAGGAAAAGATGATAAAGACAAAAAGGCAACCCTCAGAATGGGAGAAAATATTTTCAAACGAATCAACGGACAAAGGATTAATCTCCGAAATATATAAACAGCTCATGCAGCTCAATATTAAAAAAACAAACAACCCAATCCAAAAATGGGCAGAAGACCTAAATAGATATTTCTCCAAAGAGGACATACAGATGGCCAAGAAGCACATGAAAAGCTGCTCAACATCACTACTTATTAGAGAAACGCAAATCAAAACTACAATGAGGTATCACCTCACACCAGTTAGAATGGGCATCATCAGAAAATCTACAAACAACAAATGCTAGAGAGGGTGTGGAGAAAAGGGAGCCCTCTTGCACTGTTGGTGGGAATGTAAATTGATACAGTCACTATGGAGAACAGTATGGAGGTTCCTTAAAAAACTAAAAATAGAACTACCATATGACCCAGCAATCCCGCATATACCCAGAGAACACCATAATACAAAAAGACACATTCAACACAATTTTCATTGTAGCACTATTCACAATAGCCAGGTCATGGAAGCAACCTAAATGCCCATCAACAGATGAATGGACAAAGAAGATGTGGTACATATATACAAATGGAATATTACTCAGCCATAAAAAGGAGCAAAACTGGGTCATTTTTAGAGACGTGTATGTATGTAGAGACTATCATACAGAGTGAAGTAATTCAGGAAGAGAAAAACAAATATCGTATATTAATGCATATATGTGGAACCGAGAAAAAAGGGTATAGATGAACCAGTTTGCAGGGCAGAAATAGAGACACATATGTAGAGAACAAACGTATGGACACCAAGGGGGGAAAGTGCCTGGGGGTGTGGGATGAATTGGGAGACTGGGATTGACATATATACGCTAATATGTATAAAATAGATAACTAGTAAGAACCTGCTGTATAAAAAAATAAAATAAAGTTCAAAAGTTAAAAAACAATAAAACAGAAAGAAAAAGGTCTTCCCTTCCCATAAACGTATTTATATGAACGAATTATTTCTATGCTTATATCTATAAATACAAAAAAAAAAAGGAATAAAACCTACCTTGAACCAAAAAAAGAAAAAAACAGGAAATAAAAAAACAGAACCCACCAGTTATAAAGATGAAAATGCTATCAGGACACTTGCTCCAGTGGTAAACAATTTTGAAGTTGGTCAGAGGTGGGGAACCTCTCCCATGCAGCCAGAAGCGCCACCGCAAGGAGCGTCCTCTTGCAAAGCTGGTGGACGGTGCCGAGGCGTCTCTGAGTAAACGTGAGCTGAACCCCAGGACAGCTGCTGCTGAACTTTTCCCACCCTCCCCAGGGAAAACACCTGAATATGTGCAAGGACTTGAAAGCCTAGAGGAAGGGGCGTGGAGTCACACCTGCAACAGCACGCAGGCTCGATTTGGTGCCTGCAGGCCAGCCAGGATGGTTGTGGCCCCGGGCGTTCTTCTGGAAACTTTCCATTTCCCTACCTGAGTTACCGCTCCTGTCCTGGTCTCCACTGCTTTTTTCCTTCTTCACCTCTGCCCGGGGAGAAATTCCAACGGCAGTTATTGGTGACACATCCTCTTCTTTAGCAGGTGGCAGACTGGCAACACCTGCAGAAAGTCCAGCAGAGCCCCACTCACACCAGGCCACCCACAGAGCTGTGGCCCCTCACTCCCTCCCACTAGCCCAGCCCCGAGACTGCTGACGGGGCAGAGAATATGGCGTCAGGCACTGTTGTTGCCTGGAGGGGTACACCTGGGGAGGGCTGGCCAGCCGAGTCAGGCTGCGCAGGTCAGCCAATCCTTGCCCATCAGGGGTGCAGAGTTGCAGAAAATGGGCCCTGCTGCACTGGCCAGGCCCAAGGAACAGGTGTGGCGTCCTGAGGGTCAGGATGGACAAGGGGCTGCAGCTCTGGCTTGTTTTCTAATCATTTTATCTGGTCCATGAGTGGGAGACAACTTCAAGAAGACCTCTCCTAATGAGAAGCCAGGAGTCAGGGAGAGGAGGGGTGGTGGGTGGAGACAGAGGCCTGGTGCCCCAATTGCAGTGGAAGCCTCTGGAAGTCCAGGCGGAGTGAGGCCACACAGAGTGAAGCCCAGGGTCACAGACATGTCAGAGCTGCTGTTTGTTAGTTCAAGTCCTGTTCTGAGGTGCTCTGGGTCAGCTCTGACCAACAGGTGAGCTGGAGGTGCTCTGCGATGAGGGCTACGTGCATGGTTCCTTTGTGCCCAGCCGTGCCAGGGGACCTGCCCAGGTGAGCTCCGTATCCTGGGAGGGCCTTGCCCATGAGAGCCCCGTGGGCTTTTGGGTGCCAGCCCAGGTAAGCTCCATATCCTGGGAGGGGCCTGACCACTAGAGCCCAGTGGGCTGCTGGGTACTTGTACAGGTGAGCTCCATATCCTGGGAGGGGCCTGACACGAGAGCCCCATGGGCTGCTGGGTACCTGGTAAAGGACGTCAGGACAGTCAGTGAAGCCACCAAGGATATACATCCAGTAGTTCCTAATTCCTACACACTGCTCGTCATTCTACTCTCCACCAGCACCTGGTATTCTGTATTAGACTTAAAAGATGACATCTTCTGTATTCCATTAGTCCCAGAGGCACAAGAAAGTTTAGCTTTTCACTGGCAGGACTCAACATACAACAGAAAGAATACTGCTGGGCCGTCCCACCACAAGGGTTCAAAAATTCCCCCACCATCTTTGGGGAAACTTTAGCTAAAGACCTAAAAGATCTACCTCTGGAGAAGTGAACCCTCCTTCAATATGCAGACGACATTCTGATTGCCAGCCCTACTAAGGAGGTCTCTGAACTACCCAGGCAATAAAGGATAAGAAGTGTCCAAGAAAAAGGCTCAAATATCACAGACTAAGTTGACTTGCCTGGCCTTCATTCTCACAGAAGGTCGGAGAAGCCCTTCCCAGGAAAGGGAAGAAGCCATTTGCAGCCTTACCCTTCCTAAAACAAGAAGACAACGTAAGGGTTCCTGAGGGAGGCCGGGGTTTGCTGCAACTGGATCCCTAACTACAGTCTACTAGCTGGGCCTCTATATGAAACATTGAAAGGAAAAGGTGATTCTTTTGAATAGAATCCGGAAGCGGCCTTTCAAGAATTGAAAGAGCAGTTAATTCAGGCCCTTGCCCTGGAACTCCCTAATTGAGCTAAACCCTTTGACCTTTACCTTCCCAGTAGAAGGTGAATCGCCCTTGGAGTATTAGTGCAAAAACTGGGACCACTTGAAATGCAACAACTCAAGAATGCCCTCCAGGTAGGAGAAACTACGGTAACCAAGGGCTGGGCCCGCTGCCCCATCCAGCCAGGATACTGGGGTATCTATAAACCTATAAATCAGCAGCCTGCAAGGCCAGCTGCCTCCTAAGGGAAAAGGACCTCACTTGGTGATCCTAACCACCCACCTTGCCCAGAAGCTGCAGGGATCACTCCGTGGACACACTGACCTCAAGTGAGGAGGCCCTCAGGCTCCAACCTCCAGTGAGACAACCTGGGGCAACGGGCCCCCATGACGACTCGTGTGACCATGACTTATCCTGGAGCTTCTCTCAGAAAACAACAAGAGTGTGCCCCAAAACAGCACACTACTGCTTGCAGGAATTACTGCACCCAGAGGGGAGCTAATAAGCTTGACGGGGAAACCGTATATCACGCTGTCACCATAGAAAAGCCTACAGACACCACGGTGATGGCGGCCAATAAGACCAGCTGAACTCCGGGCTACTTCAAAAGGCCGTTGACTTAGTGGCCGTCATGGTCCTGGATCACCACCGACCCTGGACTCCCTGGGAGTTGACCAGGCACGGCTCTGACACCTGGTGCTGTTTTTAAGGTAATTCAGTGGCCTAATTGAAGAAAGCGCAGACTACTAGTCAGAGCGTCTTGGCTGGCAGAAACCCTCAGCCTAAGGTAGCCGAACAAATGTGGGGCCGGGGTAAAACCGGCCACCCTAGCGTCTCTGGGCATCTCTTTCCTGGACACTTAAAAGTCAATAGAATCTATAAAACTTCAAATGTTGGTGCTCATGCACATGAGCAGTGAGGGAGGAGCCCTGGGGACAATCAAACTCACCTGGAGGCTGCCGGGGAGAAGTTCTGCTCCCCCCCCCGGGGGGACTCCCAACTCAGCACAAAGCAGTTACAGAAGAGGGGTCTGAACCCTCAGGCCCCCAAGAATGAGAACGAAAAATAGGCAGAGGAGGGCTTTGTCACCCGCAAAGCCCATTAAAAATTCCTGGGAGATAAACAGAATCTGGGCAATAAAATAAAGTCTAACCTTTTTTTCCTTTGTGCTTTGTCTAATTTCACTTGCTCGTAGGGTTCCGCAGACCGAGGCCTCATGCCCGGCAGTTCAGACCTGATTTCCTAGTGCAAAATGGCTGGGCCGACACCTCAGCTCGCGGGGCCCAGTGCAGACTGCCTGACATACAGCCAGAGCTCCGCCCCCTCCCTCCCGCTGACGCTGAAGGGATCCCTACACAGCGCCCGGCCCACAGCCCGCGGGGCAGCGCACGCTCTCACCTCTCCATTCTCTGATCAAATTGTAAAGTTTTCCTTTGCTTCTCAACCAAACTTAGTCTCGTTCTCTTGGCTCCAGTGACACTGGGCAGGAGGACGCTTGTTGGGGCACAGTCTGGAGGATCAGTAACAGAATTTGAGAACATTGTAACTTCAATGAACGGATGTGTGAGCCAAACTGTTATTAACATAGAGCAGTGTATAAGGCTTTTGTAAAATAAGATGTCTCTAACACTTCCATTTGATATTTCCATCATTCTCTTATAAGCAAGTTCAGTGGAGGGGTTTGTCTTATTTTTCAGTGAAGGGATTTCTTTCCAAGGATGTACATCTAATAATCTTTGCTGAAGCGGCAATCTTGTTTTGAATGCTTTTCCACTGAAAATGATACCTCTCTTTCAGCTCCACCATTTCTGAGAAGTATAAAATCTTATAACTTATTATTACCAAAGGGGAAACACGAGAGGAGGGATAAATTAAGAGGTTGGGATTAACACATACACACTGTTATGTATAAAATAGATCATCAACAGGGAACTACTGTATAGCACAGGGAACTACACTCAATATACTGTCATAACATATAAGGGAAATAATCTGAAAAAGAAGAGATATCTATATCTACATCATCTATCAACGACAGATAAAATGTAACCTACAGGAGAGCGATGGTGAGCGCTTCTGACCCTGAAGAATTCAATCATCTAAAGCTCAGACCTGCCTACTGCCCAAGGCCCTTAACGAACAAACATGTACCCGTAGCTTAAAAATCTTCCAGTTTAGGGTTCGAGGAGACACTGATTTGGAAAAATCCCTGGTGTTCTCCTTATATGCAGGGGACTCTTCCTACAGCTAAAACATGCCTGTGACACCCGGAAGATGGTACACAGTTTCAACGAGAAGAGTTAGGATAAGACACGTCAACTCCACATCTCCTGGTGCTCGGGTTCACCCCTCTAGCCTCTATACTAACAAGCACCCCACTTGGGGAATCACCACCTTTAACCTCGTATTTTGTACAGTTTGCAGTTTGTCCGGAGGACGAACGGGAAGAGGGGGAACCAAAGAGAGACTAGCTCTAGGTGTTTGAACAGGCAGATGTTACTCTAATTTCTAATCAGGAAGAAGAATTAACCAATGGATCAGCCTGACCCCCGGAACCAGAATAGGGCCTGAAGCAATCCTGCGGTTTTGCGGCCAGCTCCCAAAGAGGCGACTTGAAAAATGGAGCTCAGGGGCACTGCAATTCACAAAGCTGCAGGGTTATAAATGGTAACTATCGTCCAAAAATATATTGAGGTAAGGCACCGAAGAGGATTTGAAAGCAAGGCAGAATTGCAGGAAACAGTTTTCAAGAGGTAGATTGGAGTCACCTTTAAAGCACATGAAAAGCGGCAGAACTTCGACAATCATGCAGTTGGCCAGAAAGGGCGTAGGCGTTTTTTCCTGAATATATTCAGGAAAAAACGCCTACGCCCTTTCTGGCCAACCAAACAAGCGGGCGTTGCAAATCAGCACTACAAAGAAGTCTCACTTCCCACCGGTCAAAAGGGCCATCCTGGAAAAGTGTAAAAACCAGAAATGCAGGACAGGCCATGGAGTAAAGGGAGCCTTGTTACGCTGATGGGCAGGATGTAAATGACCAACGGCACTCTTCAGAAGTGTATGGTGTTTCCTGAAACATCTGAATAACAGAGCTACAGAGAATAGGGCACTTCCACTCATGGGCGTATATCTTGGGAAAACCAAATATAGACAGGGCACAGGAACACCAAATTTTAGGGCTGCTCTGTTTACAAGAACCTCGACTTCGATACACCATAAATATCTCAGGAAAGAGAAAAATGGATAAAGAAGTTGTGGTACAAATGGAATATGGAATACAAATGGAATATTACAAATGGAATATTACTCAGCCATCCAAAGGAGCAAAATTGGGTCATTTCTAGAGACGTGTATGTATCCAGAGACTGTCATACAGAGGGAAGTAATTCAGGAAGAGAAAAACAAATATCGTATATTAACGCATATATGTGGAATCTAGAAAAATGGTATCGATGAACCAGTTTGCAGGGCAGAAATAGAGACACATATGTTGAGAACAAACGTATGGACACCAAGGGGGGAAAGTGGCTGGGGGTGTGGGATGAATTGGGAGACTGGGATTGACATATATACACTAATATGTATAAAATAGATAACTAATAAGAACCTGCTGTATACAAAAATAAAATAAGATTCAAAAGTTAAAAAACAATAAAACAGAAAGAAAAACTTCTATCCTTCCCATAAACGTATTTATATGAATGAATTATTTCTATGCTTATATCTATAAATACAAAAAGAAGGAATAAAACTACCTTGAACCAAAAAAAGAAAAAAGAAGGAGAAAAAAAAATAGAGAACCCAGCGGTTATAAAGATGAAAACACTATCAGGACACTTGCTCCAGTGGTAAACAATTTTGAAGTTGGTCAGAGGTGGGGAACCTCTCCCATGCAGCCAGAAGCGCCCCCGCAAGGAGCGTCCTCATTGCAAAGCTGGTGGACGGTGCCGAGGCGTCTCTGAGTAAACGTGAGCTGAACCCCAGGACAGCTGCTGCTGAACTTTTCCCACCCTTCCCAGGTAAAACACCTGAATATATGCAAAGACTTTAAAGCCTAGAGGAAGGGGCCTGGAGCCACACCAGCGACAGCTCGCAGGCCTGATTTGGTGCCTGCAGGCCAGCCAGGATGGTCGTGGCCCTGGGCGCTCTTCTGGAAGCTTTCCATTTCCCTACCTGAGTTACCGCTCCTGTCCTGGTCTCCACTGCTTTTTTCCTTCCTCACCTCTGCCCGGGGAGAAATTCCAGTGGCAGGCTGGTGACACATCCTCTTCTTTAGCAGGTGGCAGACTGGCATCACCTGCAGAAAGTCCAGCAGAGCCCCACTCACACCAGGCCACCCACAGAGCCGTGGCCCCTCACTCCCTCCCACCAGCCCAGCCCCGAGACTGCTGACGGGGCAGAGAATATGGCGTCAGGCACAGCTGCAGGCACTCTTGCTGCCTGAAGGGGTACACCTGGGGAGGGCTGGCCAGCCGAGTCAGGCTGCGCAGGTCAGCCAATCCTTGCCCATCAGGGGCGCAGAGTTGCAGAAAATGGGGCCTGCTGCACTGGCCAGGTCCAAGGAACAGGTGTGGCGTCCTAAGGGTCAGGATAGACAAGGGGCTGCAGCTCTGGCTTGTTTTCTAATCATTTTATCTGGTCCATGAGTGGGAGACAACTTCAAGAAGACCTCTCCTAATGAGAAGCCAGGAGTCAGGGAGAGGAGGGGTGGTGGGTGGAGACAGAGGCCTGGTGCCCTGGCTGCAGTGGAAGCCTCTGGAAGTCCAGGCGGAGTGAGGCCGCACAGAGTGAAGCCCAGGGTCACAGACCTGTCGGAGCTGCTGTTTGTTAGTTCAAGTCCTGCTCTGAGGTGCTCTGGGTCAGCTCTGACCAACAGGTGAGCTGGGGGTGCTCTGCGATGAGGGCTATGTGCACGGTTCCTGTGGGCCCAGGCTGTCAGGGTACCTGCCCATGTGAGCTCCGTATACTGGGAGGGCCCTGCCCATGAGAGCCCCGTGGGCTTTTGGGTGCCAGCCCAGGTGAGCTCCATATCCTGGGAGGGGCCTGACCACGAGAGCCCCGTGGGCTGCTGGGTACTTGTACAGGTGAGCTCCATATCCTGGGCGGGGAGCCCTGACCATGAGAGCCCCGTGGGCTGCTGGGTACCTGCTAAATGACGTCAGGAAAGTCAGTGAAGCCACCGAGTATATACCTCCAGTAGTTCCTAATTCCTACACACTGCTCGTCATTCTACTCTCCACCAGCAACTCATATTCTGTATTAGACTTAAAAGATGCCTTCTTCTGTATTCCGTTAGTCCCAGAGGCACAAGAAAGTTTAGCTTTTCACTGACAGGACTCAACATACAACAGAAAGAATACTGCTGGGCCGTCCTACCACAAGGGTTCAAAAATTCCCCCACCATCTTTGGGGAAACTTTAGCTAAAGACCTAAAAGATCTACCTCTGAAGAAGTGAACCCTCCTTCAATATGCAGATGACATTCTGATTGCCAGCCCTAGGAGGTCTCTGAACTACCCAGGCAATAAAGGATAGAAGGTGTCCAAGAAAAAGGCTCAAATATCACAGACTAAGTTGACTTGCCTGGCCTTCATTCTCACAGAAGGTCGGAGAAGCCCATCCCAGGAAAGGGAAGAAGCCATTTGCAGCCTTACCCTTCCTAAATCAAGAAGACAACGTAAGGGTTCCTGGGTAGGCTGGGGTTTGCTGCAACTGGATCCCTAACTACAGTCTAATAGCTGGGCCTCTATATGAAACATTGAAAGGAAAAGATGATTCTTTTAAGTTAATTAAGTGGCTTAATTGAAGAAAGTGCAGACTACTAGTCAGCGCGTCTTGGCTGGCAGAAACCGTCAGCCTAAGGTAGCCGAACAAATGTGGGGCCGGGGTAAAACCGGCCACCCTAGCGTCTCTGGGCATCTCTTTCCTGGACACTTAAAAGTCATTAGAATCTATTAAACTTCAAATGTTGGTACTCAGGCATACGAGCAGTGAGGGAGGAGCCCTGGGGACAATGAAACTCACCTGGAGGCTGCTGGGGAGAAGTTCTGCTCCTCCCCCCATCCCCCCGCCGCCGGGTATGAGGACTCCCAACTCAGCACGAAGAAGTTACAGAAGAGGGGTCTGCACCCTCAGTCCCCCTAGAATGAGGAACGAAAAAAAGGCAGAGGAGGGCTTTGTCACCCGCAAAGCCTATTAAAAATTCGTGGGAGATAAATAGGATCTGGGCAATAAAATAAAGTCTAACCTTTTTTCCCTTTCTGCTTTGTCTAATTTCACTTGCTCGTAGGGTTCCGCAGACAGAGGCTTCACGCCCGGCACTTCAGACCCGATTTCCTAGTGCAAAATGGCTGGGCCGACACCTCAGCTCGTGGGGCCCCATGCAGCCTCCGCAACATAGAGCCTGACCTCCAGCCAACCGGCCCCTGGAGAGCTCCGCCCCCTCCCTCCCGCTGACGCTGAAGGGATCCCTACACAGCGCCCGGCCCACAGCCCGTGGGGCAGCGCACGCTCTCACCTCTCCATTCTCTGATCAAATTATAAAGTTTTCCTTTGCTTCTCAACCAAACTTAGTCTCGTTCTCTTGGCTCCAGTGATACTGGGCAGGAGGACCCTTGTTGGGGCCCAGTCTGGAGGATCAGTAACAGAATTTGAGAACATTGTAACTTCAATGAACAGGTGTGGGAGCCAAACTGTTATTAACATAGAGCAGTGTATAAGGCTTTTGTAATATAAGATGTTTCTAACACTTCCATCTGATATTTCCATCATTTTCTTTTAAGCAAGTTCAGTGGAGGGGTTGGTCTTATTTTTCAGGTCAACATTAGAGAAATGAAGGGATTTCTTTCCAAGGATGTACATCTAATAATCTTGGCTGAAGCGGCAATCTTGTTTTGAATGCTTTTCCATTGAAAATGATACCTCTCTTTCAGCTCCACCATTTCTGAGAAGTATAAAATCTTATAACTTATTATTACCAAAGGGGAAATGTGGGAAGAGGGATAAAATAAGCGTTTGGGATTAACACATACGCACTGCTATGTATAAAATAGATCATCAACAAGGAACTACTGTATAGCACAGGGAACTACACTCAATATTTTGTAATAACATATAAGGGGAAATAGTCTGAAAAAGCATACGTATCTATATCTACATCATCTATCAACGACAGATAAAATGTAACCTACAGGAGAGCGATGGTGAGCGCTTCTGACCCTGAAGAATTCAATCATCTAAAGCTCGGACTCTGCCTACTGCCCAAGGCCCTTAATGAACATACATGTACCTGTAGTTTAAAATTTCCCAGTTTGGGATACAGGGAGAAACTGATTTGGAAAACTCCCTGCTGTTCTCCTTCCATGCAGGGGACTCTTCCTACAGCTAAAACATGCCTGTGACACCAGAAGATGGTACACCATTTGAACGGGAAGAATTTGGAAAAGACACGTCATCTCCTCATCTACTGGTAGTCGGGTTCACCCCTCCACCCACTTTAGTAACAAGCTTCCACTGGAAGAATCAGCACTTTTAACCTCCTGTTTCATACAGTTTGCAATTTGTCTGGAGGATGAACGGAAGAGGGGGAAACAGTGAGAGACTAGCTCTAGGTGTTTGGAAAGGCACATGTCACTCTAATTTCCAATAAGAAAGAAGAATTAACCAAAGGCTCAACCTGCCCCCCGGAACCAGAATAGGGCGCAGAGCAATCCTGCAGTTTTGTGGCCAGTTCCCAAAGAAGCGAGTTGAAAAATGGAGCTCAGGGGCACTGCAATTCACAAACCTGCAGCGGCATAAATGATAACTATCATCCAAAAATATATGGAGGTAAGGCAACGAGGAGGATTTGAAAGCAAGGCAGAACTGCAGGAAACAGTTTTCAAGAGGTAGATTGGACTCGCCTTGAAAGCACATGAAAAGAGGCAGAACTTCGCCAATGATGCAGTGGCCAAACAAGCGGGCGATGCAAATCAGCACTACAAAGAAGTCTCACTTTGCATCGGTCAAAAGGGCCATCCTGATAAAGTGTAAAAACCAGAAACGCAGGAGAGGCCATGGAGAAATGGGACACTTGTTATTCTAATGGGGGGGATGCAAATTGCCAACGACCACTCTGGAGAAGTGTATGATGTTTCGTAAAACATCTAAAAACAGAGCTACAGAGCATAGGGCACTTCCATTCATGGGCGTATATCTTGGAAAAACCAAATATCCACAGGACACAGGCACCCCAAAGTTTAGTGCTGCTCTGTTTACAAGAACCTCGACTTGGGTACACCATAAATATCCCAGGAAAGAGAAAAATGGATAAAGAAGTTGTGGTACTTATGTACAATGGAATATCACTGAGTCATGAAATCAATGTCATAAGGCTAGTAGCAGCATAATGAGTGGAATTAGATACGATGATTCTAAGTGAAATAAGTCAGACAGAAAAAGAAACTTATCATAAGATATCACTTATAGGGGGGATGTAAAAATCGCTACACATGAGCTGAATTACAAAACAGAACACCGTCACACATTTAGCAAACACACTTATGGCTGCTTAAGGGGAAAGGTGAGGTGGGGGTGATGCATAAAAAAAGAGTTTGAAATTAGCACAGATACCATTCCATAAACCAAATAAGTAATAGACAAGACCTACTCATTGCTCAATGAACTGGACTCAACACACCCTATTCACCACAGAAGATTATATCTGACTAGTAAGAATCTTAAAAAGTAGTTATTAATATCTCTTTGTAAGTGAATCAAGTGGGTGTAAAGCCGCATAAACACTGCATTAAATATCAGCTAAACCCCATTATAAAAATATATTACAAAAAGTAAAAAAAAACAAAGACAGTGAGAGATTGAGAAATTCTTACAAAATTCTTTCAGGGGCTGTGATGCAACCTGGATTGACCACATCTAGACCCACAGCTGGAAGAGACATAAGGCTGAACACTCTTGGGGCAGAGAGGATTGGTGAGCTTGGGTGAGCAAATGCAGACCCTTTAAAGTAATACTGTGTGGTACCCATTCCATGGTTCCCAAATCTCCAGGTTCAGGGGATTCTTGCAACAGCAAAATCATGCATGGGAAACCCAGAGGATGGTACACCTTGTGATCAGGAAAGGTTTCTAAAACGCACATCATCTGTTCATCTCCTGGTGCTCTGGTTCGCCATTCCATCCGCTTTACTAACAATCTCCCCAGTTGGAGAATCAGCACCTTTACCCTCCTGTTTCGTACAGTTTGCAATTTGTCCGCAGGATGAACGGGAAGAAGAGACTAGCTCTAGGTGTTTGGACAGGCAGATGTTACTCTAATTTCCCATCAGGAAGAAAAATTAATCAAAGGCTCAGCTTGCTCCCCGTAACCAGAATAGGGCCTGAAGCAATCCTGCGGTTTTGTGGCCAGCTCCCAGAAAAATGGAGCTCAGGGGCAGTGCAATTCACAAAGCTGCAGGGTTATAAATGATAACTCTCATCCAAAAATATATTGAGGTAACGCAACGAAAAGGATTTGAAAGCAAGGCACAATTGCAGGAAACAGTTTTCAAGAGGCAGATTGGACTCGCTTTTAAAGCACATGAAAAGCGGCAGAATTTCACCAATGATGAAGTTGGCCACAAAGGGCCGATGCGTTTCTCCTGAATATATTCAGGAAAAACACATCCGCCCTTTGTGGCCAACCAAACAACTGGGCAATGCAAATCAGCACTACAAGGAAGTCTCACTTCGCATCCGTCAAAAGGGCCATCCTGGAAAGGTGTAAAAACCAGAAAGGCAGGAAAGGCCAAGGAGAAGAGGGAGCCTTGTTATGCTGATGGGCGGGGGGATGTAAATTGCCAATGGCCACTCTGGAGAAGTCTATGGTGTTTCCTAAAACATCTGAATAACAGAGCTACAGAGCATAGGGCACTTCCATTCATGGGTGTATATCTTGGGAAAACCAAAAATCGACAGGACACAGGCACCCCAAAGTTTAGTGCTGCTCTGTTTACAAGAACCTCCACTTGAGTACACCTTAAATACTCCATGAAAGATAAAAATGGATAAAGAAGTTGTGGTACTTATGTACAATGGAATATCACTGAGTCATGAAATCAATGTTATAAGGCTACTAGCAGCATAATGAGTGGATTTAGGTACAATGATTCTAAGTGAAATAGGTCACACAGAAAAAGAAGCTTATCATAAGATATCACTTATGGGGGGATGTAAAAATCGCTACACATGAGCTGAATTACAGAACAGAACACCGTCACACATTTAGCAAACACACATGGCTGCTTAAGGGGAAAGTTGAGGAGGGGTGATGCATAAAACAAGAGTTTGAAATTAGCACAGATAGCGTTTCATAAACCAAATAAGTAATAGACAAGACCTGCTCATTGCTCAATGAACTGGACTCAACACACCCTACTCACCGCAGAAGAATATATCTGAGTAGTAAGAATCTTAAAAAGCATTTATTGATATCTCTCTGTAAGTGAATCAAGTGGGTGTAAAGCGGCATAAATACTGCATTGAAAATCAGCTAAACCCGATTATAAAAATAAATTACAAAAAACCCCCCAAAAACCAGAGCTTCCCTGGTGGTGCAGCGGTTGAGAGTCCGCCTGCCGATTCAGGGGACACGGGTTCGTGCCCCGGTCCGGGAAGATCCCACATGCTGTGGAGCGGCTGGGCCCGTGAGCCATGGCCGCGGAGCCTGCACATCCAGAGCCTATGCTCCGCAACAGGAGAGGCCACAACAGTGAGAGGCCCGCGTACCGCAAAAAAACACACCAAAAAACCCCCAAAAAACTCACAAAGATAGTGAAAGAGAGAGAAATTCTTACAAAATTCGTTCAGGGGCTGTGATGCAACCTGGATTGACCACATCTAGACCCACAGCTGGATGAGACATAAGGCTGGAGACTCTTGGGGTTGAGAGGATTGGTGAGGTTGGGTGAGCAAATGCAGACCCTTTAAAGTAATACTGCATGGTACCCATTCCACGGGTCCCCAATCTCCAGGTTCAAGGGAATCTTCCTACAGCTAAAACATGCATGGGAAACCCAGAGGATGGTACACCGTGTGATCGGGAAAGGTTTCTAAAACGCACCTCATTTTTCATCTCCTGGTGCTCGGGTTTGCCATTCCAGCCGGTTTACTAACAATCTCCCCAGTTGGAGAATCAGCACCTTTAACCTCCTGTTTTGTACAGTTTGCAATTTGTCCAGAGGATGAACGGGAAGAGGGGGAACCAATGAGAGACTACCTTTAGGTCTTTGCACAGGCTCATGTCACTCTAGTTTCCAATCAGGAAGAAGAATTAACCAAAGGCTCAGCTTGCTCCCCAGAACCAGAATAGGGCCTGAAGTAATCCTGCAGTTTGGCGGCCAGCTCCCAAAACAGCGCGTTGAAAAATGGAGCTCAGGGGCACTGCAAATCACAAAGCTGTAGGGTTCTAAATGATAACTATCGTCCAAAAATATATTGAAGTAAGGCAATGAAAAGTATTGAAAGCAAGCCAGAATTGCAAGAAACAGTTTATAAGAAGTAGACTGGACTTGCCTTGAAAGCACATGGAAAGCAGCAGAACTTATAATGGTGCATGTGTCTTTTTGACTTATGGTGTTCTCAGGGTATATGCCTATAGTGGATTGCTGGGTCATATGGTAGTTCTATTTTTAGTTTTTTTAAGGAACCTCCATAATGTTCTCCATAGTGGCTGTATCAATTTACATTCCCACGAACAGTGCAAGAGGGTTCCCTTTTCTCCACACCCTCTCCAGAATTTATTGTTTGTACATTTTTTCATGATCTTCATTCTGACTGGTGTGAGGAGATACCTCGTAGTTTTGATTTGCATTTCTCTAATGGTTAGTGGTGTTGAGCATCCATTCATGTGTTTGTTGGCAAGGTGTATATCTTTTTTGGAGAAATGTCTATTTAGCTCTTCTGCCCATTTTTGGATTGGGTTGTTTGTTTGTTTGATATTGAGTTGCATGAGCTGCTTGTAAATTCTGGAGATTAATCCTTTGTCAGTTGCTTCATTTGCAAATATTTTCTCCCATTCTGAGGGTTGTCTTTTCGTCTTGTTTATGGTTTCCTTTGCTGTGCAAAAGCTTTTAAGTTTCATTAGGTCCCAAGTGTCTTTTTGTTTTTATTTTCATTTCTCTAGGAAGTGGGTCAAAAAGGATCTTGATGTGATTTATGTCATAGAGTGTTCTATGTTTTCCTCTAAGACTTTTATAGTGTCTGGCTTTACATTTGGGTCTTTAATCCATTTTGAGTTTACTTTTGTGTATGGTTTTAGGGAGTATTCTAATTTCATTCTTTTACATCTAGCTCTGCATTTTCCCCAGCACCACTTATTGAAGAGGCTGTCTTTTCTCCATTGTATATTCTTGCCTCCTTTATCAAAAATAAGGTGACCATATGTGTGTGGGTTTATGTCTGGGTTTTCTATCCTGTTTTATTGATCTATATTTCTGTTCTTTGGCCAGTACCATACTGTCTTGATTACTGTAGCTTTGTAGTATAGTCTGACATCTGGGAGCCTGATTCTTCCCGCTTCATTTTTCTTTCTCAAGACTGCTTTGACTATTTGGGCTCTTTTGTGTTTCCATACAAATTGTGAAATTTTTTGTTCTAGTTCTGTGAAAAATGACATTGCTAGTTTGATAGGGATTGCATTGAATCTCTAGATTGCTTTGGGTAGTATAGTCATTTTCACCATGTTGATTCTTCCAATCCAAGAACATGGTATATCTTACCATCTGTTTGTGTCATCTTTGATTTCTTTCATCAGTGTCTTATAGTTCTTTGAGTACAGTTCTTTTACCTCCTTAGGTAGGTTTATTCCTAGGTATTTTATTCTTTTTGTTGCAATGGTGAATGGGAGTTTCCTTAATTTCTATTTCTGATCTTTCATTATTAGTGTATAGAAATACAAGAGATTTCTGTGCATTAATTTTGTATCCTGCAACATTACCAAATTAATTGATTATTTCTAGTAGTTTTCTGGTGGTATCTTTAGGACTGTATATGTATAGTATCATGTCATCTGCAAACAGTGACAGTTTTACTTCTTCTTTTCCAATTTGTATTCCTTTTCTTTTTCTTCTCTGATTGCTGTGGCTAGGACTTCCACAACTATGTTGAATAATAGTGGCACCAGTGGACATCCTTGTCTTGTTCCTGATCTTAGAGGAAATGCTTTCAGTTTTTCACCATTGAGAAGATGTTTCTTGTGGGTTTGTCATATATGGTCTTTATTATGTTGAGGTAGGTTCCCTCTATGCCCACTTTCTGGAGAGTTTTTATCATAAATTGGTGTTGATTCTTGTCAAGAGATTTTTCTGCATCTTTTGAGATGATCATATGGTTTTTCTCCTTCAGTTTGTTAATATGGTGTATCACATTGATTGATTTGTGTATATTGTAGAATCCTTGCATCCCTGGGATAAACCCCACTTGATCATGCTGTATGATCCTTTTAATGTGCTGTTGGTTTCTGTTTGCTAGTATTTTGTTGAGGATTTTTGTATTTATATTTATCAATGATATTGGTCTGTAATTTTCTTTTTTTGTAGAATCTTTGTCTGGTTTTGGTATCAGGGTGATGGTGGCCTCATAGAATGAGTTTGGCAGTGTTCCTTCCTCTGCAATTTTTTGGAAGAGTTTGAGAAGGATGAGTGTTAGCTCTTCTCTAAATGTTTGATAGAATTCACCTGTGAATCTGTCTGGTCCTGGGCTTTTGTTTGTTGGAAGATTTTAAATCACAGTTTCAATTTCTTTACTTGTGATTGGTCTGTTCATATTTTCTATTTTTTCCTGGTTCAGTCTTCAAAGGTTATACCTTTCTATGAATTTGTCCATTTCTTCCAGGTTGTCCATTTTATTGGCATAAATTTCCTTCTGGTAGTCTCTTAAGGTGCTTTGTGTTTCTGCGGTGTCCATTGTAACCTCTCCTTTTTCATTTCTAATTTTATTGATTTGAGTCCTCTCCATTTTTTTCTTGATGAGTCTGGCTAAAGGTTTACCAATTTTGTTTATCTTGTCAAGGAACCAGCTTTTAGTTTTATTGATCTTTGCTATTGTTTACTTCGTTTCTATTTCATTTATTTCTTCTCTGATATTTATTATTGCTTTCCTTCTGCTAACTTTGGGCTTTGTTCTTTCTCTAGTTGCTTTAGGTGTAAGGTTAGATTGTTTATTTGAGATTTTTCTTCTTTCTTGTGGTATGATTGTTTTGCTATAAACTTCCCCTTTAGAAGTGCTTTTGCTGCATCTCATAGGTTTTGGATTGTCATGTTTTCATTGTCATTTGTCTCTAGGTATTTTCTGATTTCCTCTTTGATTTCTCCAGTGATCTCTCAGTTATTTAGTAACGTGTTGTTTAGCCTACATGTGTTTGTGATTTTTATGTTTTTTTATTACGTTTGTAATTAATTTCTTATCTCATAACATTGTAGTCAAAAAAAGTGCGTGATATGCTTTCAATTCTCTTAAATTTACCAAGGCTTGATTTGTGACCCAAGATGTGATCTATGCTGGGGAATATTCTGTGTGCACTTGAGAGGAAAGTGTAATCTGCTGTTTTCAGATGGAATGTCCTATAATCAATTAAATCCATCTGGTCTTTTATGTCATTTCAAGCTTGTGTTTCCTATTAATTTTTTGTTTTGATGATCTGTCCACTGGTGTAAGTGAGGTGTTAAATTCCCCCACTATTATTGTGTTACTGTTCATTTACTCTTTTAAAGTGGTTAGCCTTTGCTTTATGTATTGATGTGCCCCTATGTTGGGTGAATATATATTTATAATTGTTATATCTTCTTGCATTGATCCCTTGATCATTACATAGTGTCCTTCCTTCTCTCTTGTAACATTCTTTATTTTAAAGTCTATTTTATCTGATATGAGTATTGCTACTCCAGCTTTCTTTTGATTTCCATTTGCATGGAATATCTTTCTCCATCCCCTCACTTTCAGTCTGTATGTGTCCCTAGGTCTGAAGTGGGTCTCTTGTAGACAGCATATATATGGGTCTTGTTTTTGTATCCATTCAGAAAGCCTGTGTCTTTTGGTTGGAGCATTTAATCCATTCACATTTAAGGTAATTATCGATATGTATGTTCCCATTACCATTTTCTTAATTGTTTTGGGTTTGTTTTTGTAGGTCCTTTTCTTCTCTTGTGTTTCACACTTAGAGAAGTTCCTTTAGCATTTGTTGTAGAGCTGGTTTGGCGGTGATGAATTCTCTTAGCTTTTACTTGTCTGCAAAGCTTTTGATTTCTCCATGGCATCTGAATGAGATCCTTGCTGGGTAGAGTAATCTTGGTTGTAGGTTCTTCCCTTTCATCACTTTAAGTATAACATGACACTCCTTTCTGGCTTGTAGAGTTTCTGCTGAGAAATCAGCTCTTAACCTTATGGGAGTTCCTTTGTATGTTATTTGTCATTTTTCCCTTGCTGCTTTCAATAATTTTTCTTTGTCTTTAATTTTTGCCAGTTTGATTACTATGTGTCTCAGCATGTTTCTCCTTTGGGTTATCCTATATGGGATTCTCTGTGCTTCCTGGACTTGGGTGGCTATTTCCTTTCCCATGTTAGGGAATTTTCGACTATATCTTCAGATATTTTCTTAGGTCTTTTCTCTCTCTCTTCACCTTCTGGGACCCCTATAGTGCGAATGTTGTTGCCTGTTATGTTGTCCCAGAGGTCTCTTCGGCTGTCTTCATTTCTTTTGATTCTTTTTACTTTATTCTGTTTCACAGCAGTGAATTCCACCATTCTGTCTTCCAGGTCACTTATCTGCTCTTCTGCCGCAGTTATTCTGCTATTGATTCTTCTAGTGTATTTTTCATTTCAGTTATTGCATTGTTCATCTTTGTTTGTTCTTTAATTTTTCTAGGTGTTTATTCTTTAATTCTTGTAGGTCTTTGTTAAACATTTCTTGAATCTTCTCAATCTTTGCCTCCATTCTTTTTCCGAGATCCTGGATCATCTTCACTATCATTATTCTGAATTCTTTTTCTGGAAGGTTTCCTATCTCCACTTCATTTAGTTGTTTTTCTGGGGCTTTGTCTTGTTCCTTCATCTGGTACATAGCCCTCTGCCTTTTCATCTTGTCTGTCTTTCTATGAATGTGGGTTTTGTTCCACAGGCTGCAGGATTGTAGTTCTTCTTGCTTCTGCTGTCTGCCCTCTGGTGGATGAGGCTGTCTATGAGGCTTGTGCAAGTTTCCTGATGGGAGGGACTTGTGGTGGGTAGAGCTGGGTGTTGATCTGATGGGCAGAGCTCAGTAAGACTTTAACCTCTTGTCTGATGATGGGTGGGGCTGGGTTCCCTCCCTGTTGGTTGTTTGGCCTGAGGTGTCCCAATCCTGGCGCCTACCCGGGCTCTTCGGTGGGGCTAATGACAGACTCTGGGAGGGCTCATGCCAAGGAGTACTTCCCAGAACTTCTGCTGCCAGTGTCCTTTTCCTCACCGTGAGACACAGCCACCCCTTGCCTCTGCAGGAGACCCTCCAACACTAGCAGATCGGTCTGGTTCAGTCTCCTATGGTGTGACTTCTTTCCCTGGGTCCCAATGTGCACACTACTTTGTGTGTGCCTTCCAAGAGTGGAGTCTCTTTTTCCCCTATCCTGTCAAAGTCCAATCAAATCCCGCTAGCCTTCGAAGTCTGATTCTCTAGGAATTCCTCCTCCTGTTGCCAGACCCCCTGGCTGGGAAGCCTGATGTGGGGCTCAAAACCTTCACTCCAATGGGTGGACTTCTGTGGTATAAGTGTTCTCCAGTTTGTGAGTCACCCACCCAGCAGTTATGGGATTTGATTTTATTGGGATTGTGCCCCTCCTAACATCTCATTTTGGCTTCTCCATTGTCTTTGGATGTGGGGTATCTTTTTCATTGAGTTCCAGTGTCTTCCTGTCGATGATTGTTCAGCAGTTAGTTGTGATTCTGATACTGTTGCAAGAGGGAGTGAGAGCACGTCCTTCTACTCTGCTATCTTGAACCCCGTCTTTTCTTTTTATTGATGGTTTCCTTTGCTGTGTAAAGGCTTTTAAGTTTAATTAAGGTCCATTTTTAATTTTTGCTTTTGTTTCCTTAGACATGTCTGAAAGATACCACTATGATTTATGTCAAACAGTGTTCTGCTTATGTTCTCTTGTAGGAATTTTATGGTTTCAGGTCTTACATTCATATCTTTAATCCATTTTGAGTTTATTTTTATATATGGTGTGAGAAAATGTTCTAATTTCGTTCTTTTATGTGTAGCCATCCAGTTTTCCCAGTACCACTTAATGAAGAGCATGTCTTTTCTCCATTGTATATACTTGCCTCCTTTGTCATAGATTAGTTGTCCATAATTGCATGGGTTTACTTTTGGATTTTATATTCTGTTCCATTGATCTATGTGTCTGTTTTTGTGTCAGTACTGTACTGTCTTTATTACTATAGCTTTGTAGTATATTCTGAAGTCAGGGAGTGCGATACCTCCAGTTTTGTTCTTTTTGCTCAAGATTGTGGGCTAATTGGTGTCTTTTGTAGTTCTGTACAAGTTTTAGGATTAGTTGTTCTAGTTCTCTGAAAAATGTCATGGGTACTTTGATAGGATCGCATTATATCTACAGATTGCTTTGGGTAATATGGATATTTTAACAATATTAATTCTGCCATTCCAAGAACATGGTATATCCATGTTAAAGAGAAGTGGCAAGAGTGGGCATCCTTGTCCCTGAATTTAGAGGGAAGGCTTTCAGCTTTTCTTTCTTTTTTTTTTTTTTGCGGTATATGGGCTTCTCATTGTTGTGGCCTCTCCCGTTGCAGAGCACAGGCTCTGGACACACAGGGTCAGCAGCCATGGCTCATGGGCCCAGCCACTGCGCGGCATGTGGGATCTTCCTGGACTGGGGCACGAACCCATGTCTCCTGCATCGGCAGGCGGACTCTCAACCACTGCGCCACCAGGGAAGCCCATCAGCTTTTCACCTTTGAGTATGATGTTAGCTGTGGGTATGATGTTAGCTGTGGGTTTGTCATAAATGAACTTTAATATGTTGAGATATGTTCCCTCTATACAAGTTTGAGAATTTTTAACGTGAATGGACGTTGAATTTTGTCAAATGCTTTTTCTGTGTTTATTGAGATGACCATGTGATTTTTATCTTCTTTGATAATGTATATATCACATTGACTTATTTCTGAATATTGAACCATCCTTGAATCCCTAGAATAAATACAACTTGATCATGGTGTGTGATCCTTCTTATGTATTGTCGAGTTTGGTAATATTTTTGTTGAGGATTTTTGCATGTATATTCATCACAGATATTGGCCTGCAGTTTTCTTTTTTTTATAGTGTCTTTGTCTGGTTTTGTGCCCTCATAGAATGAATTCTGGAGTGTTCCTTCCTCTTCACATTTTTTGAATTGTTTGAGGAAGACAGGTATTAGCACTTCTTTATATGTGCTAATATATAATTATGTGTCTGGTCCTGGACTTATGTTTGCTTGGAGTTTTTAAATTACAAATTCAATTTACTACTAATCATTGGTCTGTCCCAATTGTCTATTTCTTCCTGATTCAATTGTGTGAGCTTTTATGTTTCTAGAAATTTGTCCATTTCTTCTAGGTTTTCCAATTTGTTGGCATATAACTATTCATAGTATGCTCATGATTTTTTGTATCTCTGTGCTATCAGTTATTATTTTTCTTTTATTTCTCACTTTGTTTACTTGGTCTTCTCTCTTGTTTCTTAATAAGCTGGCTAAATATCTGTGAATTTTGTTTATCTTTTCAAAAAACTGCTCTTGGTTTTATTGCTGTTTTCTATTTTGGGGGAAGGCATCTCTATTTTATTTATTTTCTCCCGATCTTTTTTTTTTTTTTTTGGCGGTACGTGGGCCTCTCACCGTTGTGGCCTCTCCCGTTGCAGAGCACAGGCTCCGGAGGCGCAGGCCCAGCGGCCATGGCTCACGGGCCCAGCCGCTCCGCGGCATGTGGGATCCTCCCGGACCGGGGCACGAACCCATGTCCCCTGCATCGGCAGGTGGACTCTCAACCACTGCGCCACCAGGGAAGTCCCTTCTCCCGATCTTTACTATTTCTTTCCTTCTGCTGACTTTGGGCTTTGTTTGTTCCTCTTTTTCTAATTCCTTTAGGTGGTAGGTTAGGTTGTTTTAGATTTTTCCTGTTATTGAGGTGGGCCTGTATCTCTATAAACTTCCTTCTTAGAACTGCTTTTGCCATATCCCATGGATTTTGAAAAGTTGTGTTTCCATTTTCATTTGAGTCAAGGTATTTTCTGGTTGCCTCTTTGATTTCCTCACTGACCCATTGGTTTTTTAGTAGCATGTTGTTTAATCTCCACGTATTTGTGCTTTTTTCCATTTTTCCTCCTGTAATTGATTTCTAGTGTCATAACACTGTGGTTGGAAAAAAGCCTGACATAGTTTATATCTGCTTAATTTGCTGAGATTTTTTTTGTGGGCTAATATGTGATCTATTCTGGAAAATGTTCCATGTGCACTTGAAAAGAATATGTATTCTGCTGTTAGAATGAAAGTCCTGTAGATATATATGAAGTCCAACTGGTCTAATGTGTCATTTAAGACCACTGTCTTCTTATTGATTTTCTGCTAGATGATCTGTCCATTGATGTAAGTGGTGTGTTAAAGTCCTCAACTATTATTGTATTATTGTTCATTTCTCTCTCTATGTCTGTTAATATTTGCTTTATATATTTAGGTGTTCCTGTATTAGGTCCATATATGTTAGTGAATGTTATATCCTCTTCTTGTATTTATTATAATATAATGTGCTTCTTTTTTCTATTGTTATAGACTTTCTTTTAAAGTCTATTTTGTCTGAACCCATTTCTGGTCATTTCTGTTTGCATGAAATATCTTTGTCCATCCCTTCACTTTCAGTCTGATTGTCTTTAGCTCTGAAGTGAGTCTCTTGTAAGCAACATATAGATAGGTCTTGTTTTTTATTTCAGTTATCTACCCTATGCCTTTTGATTGGAGCATTTAGTCCACTGACATTTAAAGTGATTACTGATGGGAATGTACTTATTGTCCTTTTGTTATTTCTGTTGTTTTTTGGTTTCTTTTGTTTTTGTAGTTCTTCTCTTTCCCTGTCTTCTTCTTTTAGTTTCTTCCCTTGTGGTTTGATGATTTTCTTTATGCTTGGGTTCCTTTCTCTCTAGTTTTTGTGTATCTATTGGAGTTGTTTGATTTGTGGTTACCATGGGGTTTATATATGTTGACCCATATCTGTATCTCCATGTTATAAATTTCTAGTCATTTAAGTTAAAATACATTCTAAGTGATTTACATTTTTTACTCCCTTCCCCCACATTGTGTTTTTGATGTCATGTTTTGTATCTTCAAGTTTATCCCTTTACCAGTTTAAAGTTTATTTTACAGTTTTTTTGTCTTTTAATCATCTTACTAGCTTATTTAAGTGGTTGATCCTCAGCTTTTACTAGGTATTTGCCTTTACTACTGGAATTTTTCCTTTCCTATAGATATTTCCTTCTTGTTATAGCCTTTTCTTTTCCACTTAGACAAGAGCCTTTAACATTTCTTTTAGCATAGGTTTAGTATTGATGAACTCTTTTAGTTTTTGCTTGTGTGAGAAGTTCTTTATCTCTCCTATTCTAAATGATAATCTTGCTGGGTAGAGTATCCAGGTTGACAGTTTTTTCCTTTTAGCACTTTGAATATATCATGCTACTCCTTTCTAGCTTGCAAAGTCTCTGCAGAAAAATCAGCTGATAGCCTTATGAGGGTTCCCTTGTATATGACTGTTTTTCTCTTGCTCCCTTTAAGATTATATATTGATCTTTAACTTTTGCCATTTAATTATATCTTTGTATGGGTCTGTTTGGTTTCATATTGTTTGGGACCATCTGTGTTTCCTGAACCTGGATATCTGTTTCCTTCTTCAGGTATGGGAAGTTTCCAGCTATAATTTATTCAAATACATTTTCAACCCCTTTCTCTTCTCCATCTGGGACCCCTATAACGTATTAGTATACCTGATATTCCAGAGGTCCTTTAAACAGTTTTCATTTTTTAAAATTTGTTTTTCTTTTTGCTGTTATGATTGGATAATTTTCATTATTCAATTTTCCAGGTTACTTATGCATTCTTCTCAATCACCTAGATGGCTGTTCATTCCTTCTAGAGCTTTTCATTTCAGTTATTGTATGCTTCAATTCTTGCAGGTTCTTTTTTATATTTTCTAGTTTCTTGTCAAAATTATCACTGTGTTCATCTATTTTTTTTCCCTAATTCAATTAGCATTCTTATTACTAATGCTTTGAACTCTATCTGGTAAATTATTTATTTCTTTTGTATTAGTTGTTTTTTCAGGAGTTTTCTCTTGTCTTTTCATTTGAAATAAATTCCTCTGTCTTCTCATTTTGCTTAACTTTCTCTGTCTCTGTGATGTTAGGTGAAACAGTTACCTATCCTGGTCTTGAAGGGGTGTCCTTGTGTGTGAGTGTCTCTATACAGTCTGCATGTGCCCAGCAGCTATCGTGGGAGAGCTGGATCTGATGTGAACACGAATCATGTCTTTCCCCAGGATGTGCTGGCAGCTATCATCTTGTAAGGAGGTGCAGATGGAGATGGAGGGGCTAGGGCCAGTGCCTGGCGTGAGCTGGGGATTCTCCACTGGTCATCTGCCAGAACGTCCCTATTGGGGGTGTGGTTGGGGTCCAAGTTGCTGGAGTAGAAGCCCAGAGGGTTGAGTCTGAGCTGGCTGTGTTCCCTTTAAGTGTGTGTACTTCCCCCTCCCAGCTCTGTTTCCCCTGTCCCACAGGGGAGCAGTGCTGGAGCAAGAGGGGCTGATGTGGGTGCTTGGCATGGGTCTGGGTGTGGGCTGTGACAGTCAAGGGTTCCAGATGGCTTCTGATGCACTGCCTCTGTAAGAACCAGTAATGGTTGGCCCCTCCCCACTTAGATACCACTCTGGTCTGAGCCACCTTTGTCCCTCACAACTGAGCTCTCCCTTCAGCCATTACAGCGCTTGCACTAGTGTGGAGCTGTGCTGTAGAGGAGGTGGGGCTGGGTGTGGGTGCTAGGATGGGTCTGGGCATGCACTGTGGCAGCCACAGCTGCATTCAAAGCCTGGGGCCACTTAGTGCCAGTGACGGCTGCTCATGTCCTCTTCAGGAACTGGGTCTGGGCCAGTTCCTTCCTTCACAACTGAGCTCTCCCCTTGGCCATAGCAGCCCTCGCCCCAGCATGGAGCTGCATTGTGAAGCTGGGCTAGAGCAGGCACTTGTCCCAGGTTGGGGTGGTCATGAGAAACCAGCCAACATCCCATACAGTTTCATTCTTCCCTCTCTGCCTGGCTTCCGGAGTAAGCAAGTGTGTGCATGCTCCTCATGGGTGGAGTCCAGGCTTCCCACAGGTCTCCTTTTAGTCCCATGAGCCCTCCAACCAGCCAAGGGGACTTGTCTTCTCAGTGTTGAACCCCAGAGCTGGGGCACCCATGTGTGGCTTGCACTGCTCACTCCCCAGGGAGGATCTCCCAGACCTTGTAATCCCCCTTCTCTTCTGAGTCCTCTCCCAGGGGCACAGGTCCTAACTTGATCACGTCTGTCTCTTCCTTTCCTACTCAATCCCGTGTGTATCTTTCTTACAGCCTTGGTTGTACAAGAGCCTATCAGTCTCCAGTTAGTTTTCAGTGAGAATTGCTTTACGTGTAGATGTATTTTTGATGTGTTCATTGTGGGGAGGTGAGTTTTGTGTCCTCCTACTACACCATCTTATCTCTCCTTTCTTGGTTTGGTTTTTAAAGTCGCATTCAAACTGACTGGAAATGGTAGGGGACCAGTATTCTAGCACATTCAATTTTGGGTTCCCAAAGATCAATTATGTGTTCTGAGGTGGCATAAGACTCTGTTTAGTCTTCAGGAAGTTTCTTGAGGAAATAGTCTTCGAAATTTCATTACTATGAATATGTATGGACTAAACTATACAGTGCTTCATGAAATCCATGTATATTGATAATGTTTAATACATCTGTATTAGGTGTAACATAACTGACCCTTTTACTTTCAGAAAATATTTTTCCATGTTATAAGGAATTATAGAAATACAAGAAGTAGACACCCAGGTCTTTCTTTTCTGCCAATCCTTTGTCAAGGGGGTGATGGGGAACAAATGAAAACTTCTGCCTAATAGTCTATGGTAGAAAATCATGTATATCAAGCTATAGCTCTGTAGAAATATGCCAAGGAAGTCAAATAAGCTAATAACATTTGAAAAGATTGTGTGGACTGTGCTAGTACCATAGTCTACGTCACAGTAAAGAATATAATTCTTTATATTCTAATATAAAGAATATAATTCATAGATTCTCTATGAATATGAATCTATGAATATAATTATATATATAGTAAAACTATATGTTATATATATAATTATATAATATATATAATATAGTCTATGAATATAATTCATAGATTCTCTTAGTTCAGATCCTAAGGGATTACACAGGGATAAAGAAGATTGATATTTCCTCATAGGTCATTGTATCTTCCCCTTTTATTCTCATTGATGCTAACGTGGCCATTGTCTCATAGCTGGACATTATATAACTTCTCATTAGTCTGTTTCATTCCCACAGTATATTGGATTTGCCTTCATAAGAAACTGCTTTTACCAAGTGAGTCTCCTCTTTAAACTTTTGGTATCATTTTGTCCTGGGGATAGAGGAGTTGATTATCTGGTCCCAGCCTCTTCCTGTTTCTACTCCACAAGTAGTTACAGCCAGGCAGATATATTTATTTCCCAGTATCCTCTGAGCATTTTGAGCTGTGCCTTTGCTCATAGTATTACCTTACCTGTCTCCCAATGGATTCTGTCCATCTCCCACAGGCTTGTCAAGAGCCTCACCTCTGAAGCCTTTCATCAAATGGTCTATAGTGATTTCTCTTTATTCTAAAACTAAATAGAAGTAGCCTCTACTGCTTATTCTACACTGCAATACTGCGAATAGCTAGGCATTTCCATATTGACCTTTCATCCCCACTACTCCACACTAGTTAGAAAGGCAATATCCAACTGCATTACCACGACAATTCATTGGGAAGCAGTGTCTCTCTTTACCAGCTCTCCTCCAATTATGTGTAGACTTAAGGAGGTCATGCCTAACGACTGGTAAATTCCTTAGAAGATGACTATTTTAAAGCTTCCCTTAATTATTTTCCCTTTTGAATAGACAGGTATGGATAATAATGAATATTCTTTGCTTAAGAGTAGATATGACTATAAAAGAATTACAGGCCCAATCAGGATTAAGAGAGAATTTCCTTTTGGTCAACAGTATTCACAAATATTCCAGCTTTTATATGGACATTATGTACTTGTCTCAGACTACAAGCTCTAAACTTTGGAACCTTGGAAATAAACTTTTCCACAGGTACACATCAGGCAATGGGATGGCTGCCATGATATGTTGCTCAGATCTTTGTTCAGGAATGGACTGAGTCGGCAAGCTGCTGAGAGTGCTGCAGGCATACAGCCCTCAGCTGTCAGCCACTTTCAGGGGTGAGTGGCAGAGAACAACCTTGTCCAAAGCCATATGTCTTTCCTGGATGGACTGCATCTAATAAATGATTGTCCCAGGAGTATAAAGGCCTGGCCCCTTGTCCCAAATATGGGCAGCCCTGAAGGATAATTTTACCTTTAGAGCTCCCTACAGGTATTCCACCCAGACAGGACTGCAGCTTGACTTGTCCCTCTGCTCAGTTCTACTTGCTTCCCTTCCATTTCACAGTTGAGGATCCCAAAAGCACTCTCTAAAAACGCTTCTGCCTGCTAATCTCCATCTCAGAGGCGGTCTGTCACAGATCGAGTTTTTCAGAAAGCAGGGAAAGAAACAAACACAGTGAACACCATGATGTCTCCCTTTTGCTTATTACCATCTCTTTAAAAACTAAACTGTTTTAGCCAATGGAGTAGGACGTGGCGGGGAATTAAAAAAAAAAAAAGGGAGGCACAAGCTGAATCTGAACCTTGGAATGCAGTGTGACATAGAAGACACTAGTCTAAAGCCTGAAGGATCCCCGTGGGACGTTAGTGCTCACTACGCAACTGTTATCATAGCAGTAACATCCATGTTTCACCACCTCCCCTGTTTAACAATTCTTATGGAAGAACTATCCCCATTTTACATTTAACCTAACCATTTGTAAATATCTGGATTCTTTTTTTAGAGAATTTGTATGCCAAGGGTTACAGGTATGCCTGTTTGGAAGAAGTCTGAATGGCAGAGAAAAATAGGTCAATCATGCTCCCAGAAATTGATTGCACCAGTAGGCTGTGTGCTTGCAGAGTGAGGGCAGTACAGTAATGTTTGAAAGCATGCCCGCAGAGTGGGGGCCATGAGTCTAGATGGGGTTAAGTGCATTCTCTTCTTCCCTAACTATACCATTATGGGTGGTAAAGAGGAGAACTGATTTTTGTACTTTTATACGGATGAATGGCTGAATTTGCTCAAACCTCTTTAAAAGGTCCCAGCAGGCACGTACAAGACAGAAGAAAAGGAACATGTCAAACTGAACCTGACCTGTACATTCATCCCAAACTAGCCTTCCAAGGCTCTTAGGGAAGATGAACTCAGGGGTGAAACTCTTCCTCATCCCTAACAAAAACCTCACTTATGTTACTAGAGATGAAAATAAGGAAAATCCTGTAATAGCACTAGAAGGTAAAGAAGAATACCACTCCATCTGGTGCATTTCTTTAAGTTATTGGTAGTATGTAAGCACTGGAATGAGTTTGAAGTCAAGAGTGGCCACTACCTCGCTATTGTGGATTAATAGCAGTTGCTACTTAGGGAAAGGGGAGCTCAATCTTTTAAGTCTAAACGAGCAATGCTTTTTCCTGATATGGGTGGGTATAAGAAGTAGGCAAACTGTGGATGCCACCTTAAAGGTTAAAAATTTTGATGAGGAAAGCCAGTCACCCCCAGCACAGCAACTTCAGTCACAGCTAGTTTTTATACTCACTCCCTCAGGATGAAGTAATAGTTGAAACAACAGAAGAATGTTGAAAAGATCTAAAATTCTGGAATGTATAAGGGTTTAGTTCTATTTCATCCAAAAAGACTCAAGTCACCTATTTATTATGCAAAATTAGAAGAGTTTTCTAAGGTTTCAATCTTATGTCTCCCTTAACTCTTTTTATAAGGGCTATTGTTAACAAATAGTTTATCATTTCTCATTTATTTGGGATTTAGCAGTTAAAAGTTAAAAATGAGATTCATTGACAGTAAGGGTATAGGGAAACAGGAATTTCCCTAAAAGATGCAAAATCAGTTTTGTCTAAGTGACAAATTAAAATTGATTATGAAACCCATAGAGAGCTCAGATATTAGGTTTCTAATGACATAGACTATTGTGGGAAAAAAATCTATCTTTACATCTTTATGAAGAAAGTCTTTTTCTTTCCTAATTCATTAAGTGTTGAATGATTTTTTTTATAAAAAGAATGTGCTAGTTTGACAGTAAGGTACCCAAAGTCATTCAGGAGGCCTCAACTTAACGAAGCCTTCCCAGGGAAGCTGTTGACAGTGTGTAACCAATGACTCCCTAGACTAGATTAAATTCCCTCTATGTGCTCCCATAGCATTCCAAACATCCTTTAATATCACTCCTATTTCTCATTCTTGTAATTAGTAATTGTTTCTCATTTTTCCTGCTCGGCACTAAAAACCATTAAGTCAGGGAATAAATAATATCTAGAACACAAATGGGCATATACATTGTGTCACTTTAAGTATCTGAAACATTTCCTATGGTTCTCTTTATTCAAGATAAGACTTTTGAGAAAATATGAACTTCATAGGACAGTAAGAAGAAAGATGGTATATAAAATGGCTACATTTATGAGAAAAAGAAATGAAGCTGTAAAATTTTAAAAATCATTAGAAGTAATAAAGAGTAGAATAAACACTGAAGGCAATTCTGAAGCTCAGATCGCAGATGACAGGAGCCCACCTTAAGCTGGAGACTAATGTAGCTCACATGTTAAGACAGTGACAGGTTACAGAGACACAAGTCTAAATCCAAACGTAATGAGAAGGAATTCCATCCTTTATAATTACTCTACTCTTCAAAGACCTTAAATGGAAGGCCATGGACCACAGCAACATTTACTGAAATCTGCTGCCCTCACACTACCCATCTCTCTGACACCTTCCACACCTCCACTGGATATACTCTTCTAGTCACTGCCAAGGGCTTTTTGCCTCCTCCCTTTGTTTGTCTTTGATTCTTTCCTCTTGGGGAAATGGCTCAGTTCATCCCAATACAAAAATAATAAACCTGTGTATAAACTTCCCCTTTCTTTTCCCCTTAGGCAAGAGCATTTACAGGATTCTTTTTGGTGGATCGGCAAAAGTAAAAAGGAAGAAGTCTTTTTCCCAGGCGGTTAATTTTTATACTGTCATAGATTGAAGTATGTCTGTTTGCTTATTACTTCTCTTCCCTTGTTATAGTATCTTCCTGAACATCTGTTTTGTCCCCCATATCTATATTTCATCCAGATAATGTCTCCTCTCTGATCATTTATCTATCATGTATCTAAGAAGTAGGTAGTTAAGAATCAGGCAAGGATGTTCTGTCATTCTACAAATCCTTTCAATATTCTCGCCCCCGAAGTGCTCTCTCTTGGATTTCTACAGCACTGGAACATGGCTTAAAGCTAGGCATGGACTGCAGCAGCTTTTATATCCAATTCCAGCAGAGAATGATCAGGCCCTTGAGATGAGATGGTATGGATTCCTAAGCAGGCAATCTGGCTAAGCTGAGAGGAAAATTCATGTGTGTATAGTTACAATCCAAAGAACTAATGCATCTGAGAGAAAGCTGGGTCCCATCGCCCCATAGCATTGGGAAAGCAGTGGATCATGAAGATAGTTTATGCTGCTTCAGAATTTGGTACCAGAAACACCTCTGGATTCATGCAGAATAAGGGCATGGTAGATTGCAGAAATCTAAATTACTAGGCCTTGTAATTTTCATACACACCTTGTGGGCAGCACTGATGTGGTCTGTTGTATATGGTCAGTGGGTCTCTCCAGGAGGCCACAGAGTTTATTGCTTTACATATGGGCTGTTCATGTTATGTAGCCTTTGGAATAGTGATTGGAAAGAATACAGAGGGTTAAACTGGAATGTTGGCCTTATGCTGGTAGTCTTGGATAAACAGTTATTTTCCCCTTCTGGCCAGCACTGGAATTAAAACATGGTTCATCTGCCCTGTAACAGCATCTCCTATTCAACTGGCTTTAACAAATCAGGAATTCATGACTGTTGTTGTTATTGTTCTCATAAGGCAAGCACCAGTCTGAGATCTGTCCCTACTCCCTCTCATCCTGCCCGCAGGGTCAGTTTCAAGGAGTCTAGGTTTTTTTTAGAAGTTGGATTTTCAGTGAACTCACCTCACTTGGACCTCTGAATATTAAGCCATGTACTTTGTATATTTCAATGTTGTATTGGATACTGGCTTCAGCAATGCTCCCAGAATGTCATAACACAATGAACTGACTTTTCAAATGTTGCTTGCAAGGCAGTTTTTCCTTAAACACTGGGCAACCTAATATAGCAAAAAGTTCATAGGCCTTAGAGTCAAGCCAGGCCCAGGTTCTGACCTTGTTCTCTACAACATTCCTAGTATCTCTAATGATAAGTGAAAAATTAGAGATGCCAAAAATAAAAGGTGATAGGAATATAAAGCACCTGAGGTATCACCATGTATTAGTAATGGTGCTAAGCCAGTGTTTCTCCCTTCTTAGTTCTTGTCTTATGAATTCTCAAATTCAAACTGTTATTCAAAGAGCACAGGAAGTACCTTCCATTGGCCAAACAGTTGACTGGTCAATGTCCTGTTACCTAAACCTAGTACAAATAAGTTCTTGGTGTGTTTTTCTCAGTGAGATGCTATCTCAAAATTCTATACAATGGTATCACAGTTTACAGGATTGCATTGGTTCAGATCAATTCTCCTTATTTCTGAATGCCACTCCAGGTATTAAATACACCTTCCTATTACTTTAAAAGGGCTATATGTGCTATTTGTACCCAACAAGATAGCCAAGTCTAGGGCATTTACTTCAAGATATCTGAAACCTTCCTTTCCATAGAGGAATTGGCATCTATCTTTACACATACCTTACCATTCTATTATATTGCTTTCTAAATTGGCAAAGAAAACCCAATATGGCAAGACTGAGGCCTGTACCCTCTGTCCTGAACAGAGTGGGCCAGTTGTGTGCTGGGAACTCTGCTGTCACCAGTTCTTGATTATCTCTCTGGGTGGGTTCCTGGCAGTAGAAATGACCCCACACTGCTTGTGGCAGGAGAACCAGCTGGGCCATAACTTGTTCCCTTGCTCTCTCTGCTTCTGTATATATTCTCACTAGGAGACAGGAGTGATTTGTAAAGTACTATAGAAGGCTTTAGCATGCCAAGGAGAGGTATTTTGACAGCCTGGCATGGTGTGCCAGAGTGAATGAGATGGCCTCATTTCATTGTTTCATTGCTGATTATTCATCTTGTTTCATTACTGATTATTTACCTAGTCTTCATGGGTCTTATAAGAACAGCACCCAAGCATGGTGATGACCTTCGAATTTGGTCAGTCTGGTATCAATAGAGCTCAGAAAAAGCCTTTCCTGGCATGTTGCCACCACTTCCGGAATTTCTGCTATGTTAAAAAAAATTAACAGCTATATTAAAGTATAATTGATATAAAATAATCACTTACTAAATTATGTACATTAGATATGTTAAGTTTTGACGTATGTGTATACCTATGAAACTATCACCACAGTGAAGGAACATGCATCATTGCCAAAACTTTCCTTTTGCTGCTTTGTAACCCCTCCCTCTCACTGACTTAGTTTGCCACCGTTTATTAGTTGTTCCACATCCTTAACAACAATGGGTCAGGACTAGAGGGCAAAAGTAAGCTGCACTGACACCCCTCCTCCTTGGGCTTAATTCTGAATGTACCATTTCCATCTTCTAAGGTTGGACAAGCCCTGCAACAATCCACTGTGACTTAATGGACTAGATATTTCCCAGCTTATAACAGATGAGACAAATGGTCACTTACTGTTGCATGGTCAAGTGTTCCATCTCTACGAGGCCCTAATAACATATCAGGAACTGTTTCTCAAAAGCATATAATTTTCTGTTTTAGATGACATGGCCTTGTTTCAGAACCCCAGGGACTTCCAATGAACTCTACAGTGAAACATTTCTCACCATTGACAACATCAGAACTGCTGAATCATCTGACTGAAGATGTAAAGCTGCTTGCATCATAGTCTGGACTTGCCAAAGAGCACATTCCTGCTCCCAGCCCACTTAAAACTGGCAGCCTTTTGTATCAGCTAGTTTATAGGCTAGACCAATGTCTCAGATGAGGAATTTGCTGTCCCCAGAATGCAAAGAGGCTGACCAAGCACTATGCTTTCTTCTTCTTGGCAAAGTATGTAAGACGCAGTAATTTGTGCTTTACCTTGGAGACATCCAGGCACATTCCTGGTCACTAGATATCTAGAAAATTTATTAAAATTAGATTCCTGAGTCTTGTAAGGTTCCTCTCTTGCCTCCCAGAAAACATGGTTCTTATCAAAGCTTTCAGTATACTAGCCAACTCTGACACATTCTGCCTAATCAGTATGTTTTCATGGACGTAATGGATCAATGTGATGTTCTTTACATATTCACACGGTCCCCATCTCTTCTGACTATATTATGATAGCAAGGAAGAGTTATCATGGTTTATAAATGAACTTCCTTGTCTATTCCATGCGAATGTTTTCCCCAGGGCTGTCTCTTCTGTTCCATTAATGTATATGTCTTTTGTATGCCTAAAACATACTGTTTTAATTACTATAGCTTTGTAATAAAGTTTGAAATCAGGATGCATGATGCCTCTAGCTTAATTATTTTTCATGATTACTTGATCTTTGGGTCTTTTATGGTTTCATACAAATTTTAGGATTGTTCTGTTTCTGTGAAAAATGCCATTGTTATTTTGATAGGGATTGAATTGAATCTGTAGATAGCTTTGGGTACTATGGAAATTATAACAGTATTAATTTTTCCAATCCGTGAGCATGGAATATATTTCCATTTATTTGTATTTTCTTCAAATATCTTATCAATGTCATTTTCCAAATATAGGTCTTTCACCTCCTTGGTCAAATTTAATCCTATGTATTTTATTCTATTTGATGCAGTTGAAATTAAGAAAACCATCTCATTCACTTTTTCTGATAGTTTGCTATTAGTGTATAAACACACAACTGACTTTTGAATATTGCTTTTGTACCCTGCAACTTTACTAAATTCATGTATTTGAACTAAATTTTTTGATGGAATCTTGTGTGTGTGTGTGTGTGTGTGTGTGTGTGTGTGTGTGTGTGTGTGTGTTTCATTGGAGTATAGTTGTTTTACAATGTTGTGTTAGTTTCTACTGTACAGCGAAGTGGAATTCCCTGTGCTATACATCAGGTTCTTATTAGTTATCTATTTTATACATATTACTGTATGTATGTCAGTCCCAATCTCCCAGTTCATCCCCCTGTCCACTTTTCCCCCTTGGTGTCCATACATTTGTTCTCTACATCTGTGTCTATATTTCTGCCTTGCAAACCAGTTCATCTGTACCATTTTTCTAGATTCCACATATATGTGTTAATATACGATATTTGTTTTCCTCTTTCTGACTTACTTCACTCTGTATGACAGTCTCTAGATCCATCCATGTCTCTACAAATGACCCAATTTCGTTCCTTTTTAAGGCTGAGTAATATTCCATTGTATATATGTACCACATCTTCTTTATCCATTCATCTGTTGATGGACACTTAGGTTGCTTCCATGACCTGGCTATTGTAAATAGTGCTGCAATGAACATTGGGGTGCATGTGTCTTTTTGAATTATGGTTTTCTCTGGGTATATGCCCAGTAGTGGGATTGCTGGGTCATATGGTTGATGGAGTCTTTAGTATTTTCTATATATAATATGCCAACTGCAAAGAGAATTTTACTTCTTTTCTGATTTGGATGCCTAGTATTTCTTTTTCTCATTTATTGGGATGGCCAAAAAGTTCGTTTGAGTTTTTCTGTAAGATTGTATGGAAAAACCCAAACAAACTTTTTGGCCAATCCAATAATTGCTCTGGCTAAGACTTTCAGTACTATGTTGAAAGAGTGGAGTGGTTAGAGTGGGCATCCTTGTCTTGTTTGTCTTGTCACCATTGAGTATGATGTTAGCTGTGGTCTTGTCATATATGGCCTTTATTAAGTTACATTCCCTCTATACCCACTTTGTTGAGAGTTTTTATCATGTATGGATGGTAATTTTTGTCAAGTGATTTTTCTGTATCTATTGAAATGATTTTTATCCTTTATTTTATTAATGTGTTGTATCACATTGATTAATTTGATAATGTTGAACTACCCTTGCTCTCTGTAATAAACCCCATTGATCATGGTGTATGATCCTATTAATGTACTTCTGAATTCAGTTTGCTAATATTTTATTGAGGATTTTTTTATCCATGTTCACCACAGATAATGACCTGTATTTTTCTTTGCTGGTAGTGTCTTTGTCTGACTAGGGTATCAAGGTGATGCTGGCTACATAAAATGTGTTTGGACATAAGAGTTTGAGAAGGATTGGTAGGAATTATTTTTCAATGATTAGCAGAATTCATTAGTGAAGCCATCTGCTCCTGGACTTCTTTTTTGGGAGATACTTGACTACTAATTCAATTTCCTTACTAGTAATCAGTCTGTTCAGATTTCCTATTTCTTCATGATTTGGTTTTGGTAAATTGTGTTTCCAGGAATTTATCCATTTCTTTTAGGATGTTTACTTTGTTGGCTTATAATTGTTCAAAGTGGTCTTTTATGATCCTTTGTATTTCTGTTGTATCTGTTGTAATCACCCCTTTTTCCTGTCTAATTTTACTTATTTGAGTCTTTTTTCTTGGTGTGTCTAGCTAAAGGTTAGTCTCGTCAAGAAACCAACTCTTAAAAAAAAAAAGATAAAAAAACAGTTCTTAGTTTCATAGATCTTTTCTATTATCTTTTTAGTCTCTATTTCATATATTTTGCTCTAATCTTATTTCCTTACTTCTATTAGTGTATTCTTATTTTTCTAGTTCCTTGAGATGTAAAGTTAGGTTGTTTGAGATCTCTTACAGTTCCTTATATAGATGTTTATTGCTATGAACTTCCCTCTTAAAATTGCTTTTGCTGCACTCCATAGTTTTGGTATACTGTGTATATATTATCTTTTGTATCAAAAAATTTTTTATTTCTTTTGACCCATTGGTTGTTCATTAGCATGTTGTTTAATCTCCCCATGTAAGTGAATTTTCCAGTTTTCTTCTTGTAACTGGTTTCTAGTTTCATACCCTTGTGTGGGAAAAGATGCTGAATATAATTTCAATTTTCTTGAATTTATTAAGACTTTTTTGTGGCTTAATGTATGTTCTATCATCTTGGAGAGTGTTTCATGTGTGTTTGAGAACTACATGTATTCTCTTGCTTTTGGATGGACTGTTCTGTGAATGTTTAAGTCTATCTGGTCCAACATGTCATTTGAGGTCAGCGTTCCCTTACTTTCTCTCTCACTGATCTATCCATTGATGAAAGTGAGGTATTTAACTGCCCTAGTATTATTGTATTGCTATTTCTCTTTAGAATTTGCTTTATATATTTATGTGATCCTATGTTATGTGAATAAATATTTATAAATGTATGTCCTCTTGTTGGACTGACCCCTTTATTATTAAGATGTGACTTCCTTGGTCTTGAAGTCTATTTTGTCTGACATAAGTATAGCTTCTTAGGTTTAGATTTTCATGGAATATCTCTATCATCCCTTCATTTTCAGTCTTGAAATTTGTGCCCATAAAGCAGAATACAGTTGGTTATTTTTTGTTTTTTTTTAATCCACCAGCCACTCTGTCTTTTGTTTGGAGAATTTAGTCCATTTACATTTAAATTAATTATTGATAAGAGTGGCCTTAATTGTTTTCTGACTGTTTTTTGTAATTCCTTCATTTCTTTCTTCTTCTCTTTCTCTCTTATATGTGATTTGAAGATTTTCTGTAGTGTAATACTTTCATTTGTGTACCTACTATAGATTTTTATTTGTGCTTAACATAAATACAAAATATTTTATGCAAATCTCATAACAGTCAATTATAAGTTGATAACAACTTAAGTTTCAATGCATTCTAAAGCCCTGCAATTTTACTCTCCCAACATGTTTCATGTTTTGACTGTCAAAATTTATATCCTTTTATCTTGTGCATCCATTAACAAATTATTGTAGTTTTGTTATTTTTACTGTTTTTGTCATTAGCCTTCATACTAAACTTATAAGGAATTTATAAGTTATAACTTATAAATTAAGTAATTATAATTTAAGTAATAAAACTTATAAATTATTTATTACTTATAAATTTAATTACTTAATTTATAAGTAATTAACCTACCACCAACATTAGTTTAATCTTAATATATATTTAGCTTCACTAGTGAAATGTATACTTCCTTATGTTTTTCTTTTCCTAATTAGAGCTCTTTTGTTTCAGCTGAAAGTCGTCCCCTTAACGTTGATTGTAAGGCCAGTCTATCGGTGGTAAACCCCTCCTTTTTTTTTCTTGTCTGGAAATCTCTATATCTCTCCCTACAATTCTGAGGGCCAACTTTGATGGATAGAGTGTTCTTGGTTGGTATCTTTTTTCCTTTTAGCACTTTGAATATATTATGCATTTCCCTTCTGGACTTCAAAATTCCTGCTGAAAAATCTGTTGACGATCTTCTGCTATGTACAGAAGAGTGCTGCCTTTCAATCCTTTGTAACTGCCCAAGCAATTTTTTTTTTGTTCTCAGTGGCTCCCAATACTTGAGGGTGTGCCAAGAACTGTCAGTGTCCCAGGGGGAAGGATCTAAGTCAGCAGATTTTAAAGTATGGGAAGACTGTGAGATGAACAGTGCTGTGCACTCCCTCTGCACTGAGCCCTGAAGGGATAACCAGTTAAAAACTGTTTATCTTTCAGGGGAAGACTGTGAGATGAACAGTGCTGTGCACTCCCTCTGCACTGAGCCCTGAAGGGATAACCAGTTAAAAACTGTTTCTTTGTTTGCTTATTGTCCTGTTGAACATATGAACACAAGTCACTGGCCACCAGAGCCAGGCCATTAAGGGATATGTCCTCTGGGCAGCAGCCCCCAAATCTGAGAAAATGTACCTATACACAAACTCCTTTTCTGAGATACTGGGGACCTGCAACAGGGAAGAGTGTGAAGATGGCACTTGATGGCCTCACTCATCTCTGGAAAGGATTGCAGTCAGTTCCCAGTGTGCATTAAATTAGAATCCTGCCTCTGAGACCGTAGCTTTTAAGATAAGAAATAAGCCTCTTTCATGGGAAGGCTGGGCATTTCTGTCTGCTGCTTCTGCACTGTGTGTTAGATTCCTAGCTGATTAAGAACGATTTCTTTGTTCATTACTCTCCTAGGGGACCCACAAACAAGCATTGCTGGCCATCAGAGCCAGGCTAAGAAGGCACATCTTCTGAGTGACAGACACAAAACCAGGGCTGCTGACATGTATGTAAGTTTCTTTTCAGGAGATACTGGAGACCTGGAGCAAGGGAGACTACAAAGATGGTGCCTGCTAGCCTCCCCAATCTCTGGATCACTGCAGTTGGCCCCTAGTTGTATGTAAAATTAGAAGCCTGTTCCTCAGACTGAAGCTTTTAAGGTAAGCAAATAGGTCTGTTTCACAGAAAGACTGGGAACACTTCAGGCTCTTAGAGTGATGTCAGCATCATGGCAGTGTGAGATGTTGCCTTTGTCTCTCTCCTTCAATCAAAAACCATTAAAACACTAACTCAACAAAGTTTCCTCTGCCCAAAAGAGCAGGACACTAGAGATCTACACATATATACATCTATAGGTTGGTGGACTGGAGCACATAGAAGAAGAGGCAGAACCAGCTGAACAGTGAATGCTGTGCTTGCAATCACAGCTTTCAGGCCATGGCAGCTGAGCCCAGTAACATCAGGGGAGGTAGGCAACTGAGCCCAGTAACAGAAGGGGAGGTAGTGGGGCATGAAACACTGGCCTTCCAGCCACAGAGGCACCTATGACTCCAGCCCTCCCACCTGCAGTGGTGGAGCCCACAAACCTGATAACACTAGACATGGCAGAGATGCCCAATGTCCTGGTGCCCCCAGGTGGCAGCACCAGTAATGAAGGCACTGGGGAAAACCTCAGGAAGAGGGAATGGAGGGTGGAAAAATGCCTATTCTCAAAACTTGTGCTACAGTGCCACTTACTGAAAAAGGCCCCTAATTACTAACCTGTTGAATTGTTAGAATCCAGTAAAAAGTGCTTTACCTAAAGAAGAAAGGTGTTCACTACTTCAGATGTGCCAGCAGAGGAAAAACTCAAGTACCATGAAAAACTTTGGAAACACGGTATCACGAAAAGAAAGTGACAATTCTCCAAAAACCAAACGTAAAGTCACAGAATATTGCAATTTAACTGACAGAGAATTCAAAATAATTGTCATAAAGAAACAAACAAATTCTGAAACTGAGGAACTTAGTAAAAAAGATGAAGAATGCATTAGAAAGCATTGGATATAGAGCAGACCATATGGAAGAGAAATTTAGAAATGATATAGGTAGAAGAGGAGAGAGAACTAAAAACAATGAAAACATTCTACAAGAACTACCCAACTACATTAGGAAGGGTGACATAAAGATAATGGGTATCCCAGAAGGAGAAGAGAGGGATCAGAGAACTAATTTAAAGAAGAAAAAAAAAAAGAGCTGAGAACTTCCCAAACCTGGGGGGAGGCCATGAAGCTAAGAAAACACCTAATTACCTCAATGCAAAAAAACCTTCTACAAAATACATAAAAGTCAATATGAAGAATTTTTTTTTTTTTTTTTTTTTTTTTTTTTTTTTTTGTGGTATGTGGGCCTCTCACTGTTGTGGCCTCTCCCGCTGCGGAGCACAGGCTCCAGACGTGCAGGCTCAGCGGCCATGGCTCACGGGCCCAGCCGCTCCGCGGCATTTGGGATCTTCCCGGACCGGGGCATGAACCCGTGTCCCCTGCATTGGCAGGCAGACTCTCAACCACTGCACCACCAGGGAAGCCCAAGATGAAGAATTTTAAAGGTAGCCAGGTAAAAAAAAGTAACATACAAATGAACTCCCATTAGCCTATCAGCAGATTTCTCAGCAGAAACTCTATAGGCCAGGAGAGAGTGAAATGATATTCTCAAAATACTGAAAAATAAAAACAGTCACCCAAGAATACTCTCTAACAAATTATCATTCAGATATAAAGGAGAAATAGACTTTCTCAGACAAACAAAAGCTAAGGAAGTTCATCACCACTAGACTTGCCTTACAAAAAAGGTTGAAAGAAGCTCTTCTATCTGAAACAAAAAGGCAAAAGTACACAAAACTCTGATTAAGGTTTTAAATAGAATCAGAAAATTGCAACTCATGAAGGTTAAAGAGAAAAAAGCAGTAAAAATAACTATATCTACTTTAATTTCGTAACAAACTCACAAGAGCAAAAGGGATAATTTGAGAAAATGAAAACGTAAAAGGAAGAAGAAAAGGATGGAACCATATACGAATAAACATAAGATATTTTGGACAGAAAAAGTACTATTTCACCTATGAGATGTTTTATACAAACCTCATGGTAACTACAAAACTAGAGCAGAGACAGAAAACATTTAAAAAAAGGAAACTGAAAAAAAATCATAGAAAAGCACCAAACTAATAGAACAACCAGAAAACAAAAGATAAAATGGTAGTACTAGGTCCTCATTTATCAATAATCACCCTAAATATAAATGGATTGAATTCACCAATCAAAACATAGAGCAGCTGCATAAATTAAAAAACAAGACCCAACTATATGCTACCTCCAGGAGACTCATCTCATCTCTAAACACAAACATAGGCTTAAGTGAAGGAATGGAAGATGATACTCCAAGAAAATGGCAACCAAAAGAAAGTGGCTGTAGCAATAGTTATATCAGACAAATTAGAATTCAAGCCAAAAAAGATAACAAGTGAAAAAGATGTACATTATATTATAATAACGTGGACAATTCAAGAAGAGTAAACAGACATAAATGGAGAAATTAACAGCAACACAATAATAGTAGGGAATTTAAACACTCTACTCACATCAATGGCTGGATTATCCAGACATAAATTCATCATCAACAACAAAAAATCACCCTTAAACATTAGGACCAGTTGAACTTAATATATTTATACAAAACATTCTATCCAAATGCAGCAGAATGCACATTCCTTTCAAACACACATGGAACATTCTCAAGGATAGACCATATATTGGAAAACACAAGCTTCAGTTAATTTAAGAAGATTGAAATTATTCTAGAAATGAAGTACAAGAAAGTAAGCTGGAAAATCAGAACTATGTGGAGACTAAACAACATGTTACTGAATAATATTTGGGGTACTAAGAAATCAAAGGAGAACTAAAAATTGCACAAAGAAAAATAATGTAAAGGATGCAGCAAATGCCAATATCGGCCTACCTCAATAAACAAGAAAAGTCTCAAATAACCGATCTAAACTTACAACTAAAGGAAACAGAAAAGAAACAAGTGAAGCCCAAAGTCAGTAGAAGGAAAGAAATAATAAAGATCATAGCAGAAAATAAATGAAACAGACTAAGAAAACAGTAGAAATGATCAGTGAACTAATAGTTGGTTCTTTAAAAAGATAAAATTGGCAAGCCTTTAGCTAGACTCACTAAGGAAAAAAAGAGATAGAAGGCTCAGATAAATAAAAGCAAAAATGAAAGAGGAGAAATTAAAATGGATGTTCTAGAAATGCAAAGAATTAGAATACTATGAATAGCTGTATGCCAACAAATTTGACAACCTAGAAGAAATGGATAAATTCTTAGAATCATACAACCTTTCAAGATTGAATTAGAAGAGGATCCCCCCCAACCCACAAGGCCCCCTCGGCCACATGGGTCCTGGGTCTGAGCCCCTCCTCTGCCGAAGCGTCCTTTGGCTGCGTGGGTCCAGGTGAGCCAAGCGCTGCCCCCCTCTAAGGCTCCTCCAGCTGTGCAGGCCCCTGCAGGCATGCTTGTGAAGGCCTGTGCCCCAGCTGGCCTGCACAGGCACATGTGCTCCAGGCCAGCTTCAGGAGCAGTCAAGAGGGACACACGCAGAGGTGGGGCTGACACAGCAGGTCCAGAGACCTACCTAGAGGTCTTAGAGGGCCTAGGTTCTTGGGGGAGGCAGGGATTGGCTGTAGGTCACCGTGGAGGCAAGGACATTGATAGTGGAGGCATCAGGAAACTTTTTATTATTATCTTTATTCTCTTTTTAAAATTTTTTTATTCTTTCAATTATTTTTTGGTTTTGATTTTATTTTCCTAATTCTATTTTTTATTCTTTGTTATTGTTATGCTCTATTCTGGTGTTGTCTTTTTTTTTGTCTTTTTTTTTTTCTTAGCTGCACTTCATGGCTTTCACAGTCTTGCTTCCCAGACTGGGGTTGGGCCTGAGCTCCTATGGTGAGAGCACCAAGTCCAAGCAGCTGGATTAACAGAGAACTTCAGGTCCCAAGGAATAGTAATTGGTGTCATCTCTCCCAGAGGTTCTCATCTTGGCACCAAGACCTGGCTCCACCTCACTGCCTGCCAACTCCAGTGCTGGGTGCCTCAGGCAAACAGCCAGCAAGACAGGAACACAGCCCCACCCATCAAAACAATGAGACAACAAAAATCTATGTTACAAAGGAGCAAGGTAAAAATCTACAAGACCAAAGAAATGAAGAGGAAATAGGGAACCTACCTGAAAAAGAATTCAAAATAATGATAGTAAAGATGATCCCAAATCTTGGAAATCGAATGGAGGCACAGATAGAGAAAATACAACAAATGTTTAACAAGGACCTAGAAGAACTAAAAAACAAACAGAGGTGAACAACACAATAACTGAAATGAAAAATACACTAGAAGAAATCAATAACAGAATAACTGAGGAAGAGGAACAGATCAGTGAGCCAGAAGATAGAATGCTGGAAATAACTGCCAAGGAGAAGAATTAAGAAAAAAGAATGAAAAGAAATGAAGCAGTGTCAGAGACCTCTGGGACAACATTAAATGCACCAACATTTGAATTATGAGGGTCCCAGAAGAAGAAGAGAAAGGGTCTGAGAAAATATTTAAAGAGATTATAGTTGAAAACATTCCTAACATGGGAAAGGAAATAGCCACCCAAGTCCAGGAAGTGCAGAGAGGCCCACACAGGAAAAACCCAAGAGGAAACACACTGAAACACATATTAATGAAATTAACAAAAATTAAATTCAAAGAAAAAATATTAAAAGCAGCAAGGGAATATCAACATGTAACATGCAAGGGAATCCCCATAAGGTTATCAGCTGATTTTTCAGCAGAAAGTCTGCAGGCCAGAAAGGAGTGGCAGGATATATTTAAGTGATGAAAGGGAAAAACCTATAGCAAGATTACTCTACCCAGCAAAAATATCATTCAGATTCAATGGACAAATCAAAAGCTTTACAGGCAAGCAAAAGCTAAGAGAATTCAGCACCACCAAACCAGCTTTACAACAAATGCTGAACAAGTGCTAAAGGAACTTCTCTAGGCAGGACACACAAGACAAGGAAAAGACCTACAATAACAAACCCAAAACAGTTAAGAAAATGGTAATAGAAATATACATATCGATAATTACCTTAAATGTAAATGGATTAAATGCTCCAACCAAAAGACGCAGACTGGCTGAATGGATACAAAAACAAGACCCATATATATGCCGTCTACAAGAGACCTACTTCAGACTTAGGGACACATACAGACTGAAAGTGATGGGATGGAAAAGGATAATCCATGCAAATGGAATATCAAAAGAAAACTGGAGTAGCAACACTCATATCAGATAAAATAGACTTTAAAATAAAGACTGTTACAAGAGACAAGGAATGACACTACATAGTGATCAAGGTATCAATCCAAGAAGAAGATATACAATTGTAAATATTTATGCACCCAACATAGGAGCACTGCAATACATAAGGCAAATGCTAACATCTATAAAAGAGGAAATCGACAGTAACACAATAATAGTGGGGGACTTTAACACCTCACTTACACCAATGGACAGATCATCCACACAGAAAATTAATAGGAAACACAAGCTTTAAATGACACAATAGACCAGATAGACTTAATTGTTATTTATAGGACATTCCATCCAAAAGCAGCAGAATACATTTTCTTCTCAAGTGCACACGGAACATTCTCCAGGATAGATCACATCTTGGGTCACAAATCAAACCTTGGTTAATTTAAGAAAATTGAAATCATATCAAGCATCTTTTCTGACCACAACACTATGAGATTAGAGATTAGAAATCAATTAAGGGGAAAAAAAACTGTAAGACACACAAACACATGGAGGCTAAACAATACACTACTAAATATCCAAGAGATCACTGAAGAAATCAAAGAAGAAATTAAAAAATGCATAGAAAAAAATGACAATGAAAACACGCAGACCCAAAACCTATGGGATTCAGCAAAAGCAGTTCTAAGAGGGAAGTTTATAGCAATACAATCTTACCTCAAGAAACAAGAAAAGTCTCGAATGAACAACCTAACCTCACACCTAAAGCAACTGGAGAAAGAAGAACAAAGAAAACCCAAAGTTAGTAGAAGGAAAGAAATCATAAAGATCAGAGCAGAAATAAATGAAATAAAAGTGAAGAAAACAATAGCAAAAATCAATGAAACTAAAAGCTGGTTCTTTGAGAAGATAAACAAAACTTTAGCCAGACTCATCAAGAAAAAAAGGGAGAGGATTCAAATCAGTAAAATTAGAAATGAAAAAGGAGAAATTATAAGAGACACTGCAGAAATACAAAGGACCATAAGTGACTACTACAAGAAACTATATGCCAATAGAATGGAGAACTTGGAAGAAGAATTCTTAGAAAAGTACAACCTTCCAAGAATGGACCAGGAAGAAATAGAAAATATAAACAGACCAATCACAAGAACTGAAATTGAAACTGTGATTAAAAATCTTCCAACATACAAAAGTCCAGGACCAGATGGCTTCACAGGTGAATTCTATCAAATGTTTAGAGAAGAGCTAACACCAGTCCTTCTCAATTGTACAGGAAGGAACACTCCAAAGCTCCTTCTAGGAAGCCACAATCACCCTGATACCAAAAGAAGACAAAGATATCACAAAAAAAAATTACAGATCAATGTCACTGATGAACATAGATGCAAAAGTCCTCAACAAAATACTAACATACAGAATCCAACAACATATGTAAAGGATCATACACCATGATCAAATGGGATTTATCCCAGGGATGCAAGGGTTCTTCAATTATGCAAATCAATCAATGTGATACACCACATTAACAAACTGAATAGAAACCATATGATCATCTCAGTAGGTGTAGAAAAGGTTTTGACAAAGTTCAACACCATTTATGATAAAAACTCTCCAGAAAGTGTGCATAGAAGGAATCTACCTCAACATAATAAAGGCCATATATGACAAACCCACAGCAAACATCATTCTCAATGGTGAAAAACTGAAAGCATTTCCTCTAAGATCAGGAACAAGACAAGGATGTCCACTCTCACCACTATTATTCAACATAGTTTTGGAATTCCTAGCCACGGCAGTCAGAGAAGAAAAAGAAATAAAAGGAATACAAATTGGAAAGGAAGTAAAACTGTCACTGTTTCCAGATGACATGATACTCTACACAGAAGATCCTAAAGATGCCATCAGAAAACTACTAGAACTAATCAATGAATTAGGTAAAGTAGCAGGATACAAAATTCATGCATAGAAATCTCTTGCATTCCTATACACTAAAAACAAAAGATCAGAAAGAGAATAAAAAACCTAGGAATAAACCTACCTAAGGAGGCAAAAGACCTGTACTCAGAAAACTATAAGATACTAATGAAAGAAATCAAAGATGACACAAACAGATGGAGAGATATACCATGTTCTTTGATTGGAAGAATCAATATTGTGAAAATGATTATACTACCCAATGCAATCCCTATCAAATTATCAATGGCATTTTTCATAGAACTAGAACAAAAATTTTTTACAATTTGTGTGGAAACACAAAAGACCCTGAATAGCCAAAGCAATCTTGAGGGAAAAAAAAAACCAGAGCTGGAAGAATCAGGCTCCCAGACTTCAGCCTATACTACAAAGCTACAGTAATCAAGTTAGTATGGTACTGGCACAAAAACAGAAACATAGATCAATGGAACACGATAGAAAGCCCAGAGATATACCCATGCACCTATGGTCAACTAATATATGACAAAGGAGGCAAGAATATACAACGGAGAAAAGACAGTCTCTTCAATAAGTGGTTCTGGGAAAACTGGATAGCTACATGTAAAAGAATGAAATTAGAACACTCCCTAACACCATCCACAAAAATAAACTCAAAATGGATTAGAGACCTAAATGTAAGACCAGACACTATAAAACTCTTCGACAAAAACATAGGAAGAACACTCTTTGGCATAACTCACAGCAAGATCTTTTTTGACCCACCTCCTAGAGGAATGAAAATAAAAACAAAAATAAACAAATGGGACCTAATTAAACTTAAGTGCTTTTGCACAGGAAAGGAAACCATAAGCAAGATGAAAAGACAACCCTCAGAATGGGAGAAAATATTTGCAAATGAAGCAACTGACAAGGAATTAATCTCCAAAATACACAAACAGCTCATGCAGCTCATTATAAAAAAAACCAAACAACTTGGACTTCCCTGGTGACACAGTGGTTAAGCCTCCATGCTCCCAATGCAGGGGCCTGGGTTCGATCCCTGGCCAGGGAACTAGATCTCATATGCATGCTGTATCTAAGAGTTCACATGCCACAACTAAGGAGCCTGCCTGCCACAACTAAGACCCAGCGTAACCAAATAAATATTTAAAAAATAACCAGCAATCCAATTCAAAAAATGGGTGGAAGACCTAAATAGACCTTTCTCCAAAGAAGTCATACAGATGGCCAAGAGGCACATGAAAAGATGCTCAACATCACTAATTATCACAGAAATGCAAATCAAAACTACTACAATGAGGTATCACCTCATACCACTCACAATGGCCATCATCAAAAAATCTACAAACAATAAATGTGGAAAGTGTGTGGGGAAAAGGGAAGCTTTATATGTTGTTGGTGGGAATGTAAATTGATACAGCCACTATGGAGAACAGGTATGGAGGTTCCTTAAAAAACTGAAAATAGAACTACCATATGACCCAGCAATCCCACTACTGGGCATATATCCAGAGAAAACCATAATTCAAAATGACACATGCACCCCAATGTTCAGTGCAGCACTATTTACAATAGCCTGCACATGGTAGTAACCTAAATGTCCATTGACAGAAAAATTGATAAAGAATATATGGTACATACATACAATGGAATATTACTCAGCCATAAAAAGGAACAAAATTGGGTCATTTGTAGAGATGTGGGTGGACCCAGAGACAGTCATACAGAGTGAAGTAAGTCAGAGAAAAACAAATATCGTATATTAATGCATATATATGGACCTAGAAAAATGGTACAGATGAACCTATTTGGAAAGCAGAAATAGAGACACAGATGTAAACAACATACATGTGGACACCAAGGGTGTAGGAGGGTGGGATGAATTGGGAGATTGGGATTGACATATATACACTACTATGTATAAAACAGATAACTAATGAACCTGCTGTATAGCACAGGGAACTCTACTCAGTGCTCTGTGGTGACCTAAATGAGAAGGAAATCCAAAAAAGAGGGGATATATGTATATGTATAGCTGATTCACTTTGCTGTACAGCAGAAACTAACACAACACTATAAAGCAACTATACCCCAATAACAAAAAGAAGATTGAATTAGAAGAGATAGAATATCTGTGCAGACCAATCACTTGTAGGATTAAAACAGTAATTAAAAATGTCCCCCCAAATGAAATTGCAGGACCAGACAGCTTCACAGATAAATTTTACCAAACATTTAAAGAAGATTTAATATCTATCCTTCTCAAACTCTTCCAAAAAAAATGAAGAGGACAGAATTCTTCCTAACTTATCTGGCAAGTCCAACGTTACCCTGATACCAAAACCCAACAAGAAGAACCCATAAAAGAAAATTATGGTCCAATATCTCTGCTGGACATCAATGCAAAAATCCTCAACACTATATTGGCAAACCAAATACAAAAATATATAAATATATAAAAATATATAAAAAGGATCATACCATGAATCAGTGGATTCATTCCAGGGAGCAAGGATGGTTCAAGAGCTGCAAATCAATCTAATGTGATACACCATACTAACAAAATGGAAGTTAAAAATCATATGATCATGTCAATAGATGCAGAAAAAGTATGTGACAAGATTCAACAATTTACATTAAAAAAACCTCTCAGTAAAATGGGTATAGAAGGAACATTCCTCAAAATAATAGAGGCCATATATAACAAGCTATAGCTAACATCATACTCAATGATGAAGAGCTGAAAGGTATCTCTGTAAGATCAGATACATGATAAGGATGCCCACTATTGCCACCCTTATTCAACATAGTATTGGATGTCCTAGCCAGAGCAATTATATATACAAGCAAAAGAAGTAAAAGGCATCCAAATTGGAAAGGAAGAAGTAAAACTGTCACTAATTGTAGGTGACATGATTTTATATAGAAAAAGCCCTAAAAACTCCACTAAAAACTTGTTAAAAATAATGAAAAAATACAGTAAAATTGCAGGGTACAAAATCAATATATAAAAATCTGTTGCATTACTATACATTAACAACAATCTTGCAGAAAGTAAAATTAAAACAATCCCATTTATAACTGCAACAACAACCACAAAAATACCTAGAAATAAGCTTAACCAAGGAGGTTAAAAACCTATACACTGAAAGCTATAAGACATTGCTTGAAGAAGACACAAAGAAATGGAAAGATACGTGCTCATGGAAGAATTAAAATTGTTAAAATGTCCATATTACCTAAAGCAATCTACAGATTCAATGCAATCCCTATCAAAATCTGAAGAGCAGCTTTCACAGAAATATTTTAAAAATCCTATAATTTATATGGAACCACAAAAGACCTCAAATAGCCAAAAGAAAGAAAAAAAGAACAAAGCAGAGGTGAAATATAACACTCCCTGATTTCAAATTATACTATAACACTGTAGTAATAAAACCAACATGGTATTGGCAGAAAAACACACACAGATCAGTGGAACAGAACTGAGACCCCAGAAATAAACCCACACCTATTTGGAGAATTAATTTATGACAAAAGAGAAAAGTACATACAATAGAGAAAGGATAGTTTCCTCAATAAATGGGGCTAAAGAACTGGACAGCCACATGCCAAAAAAACAAACAAATGAAAAACAAACCTAGACTGCTATCTTATACCATACACAAAAATCAACTCAAAATGTATTAAGGACTTGAATATAAGACCCCAAACCATAAAACTCCTAGAAACCATGCTCTTTGTCATCAGTCTTAGAAATTTTTTTTTTTTTTTTTGGTGTATGTCTCCTCAGGCAAGGAAATAAAAAGTAAAAATTAACAAATGGGACTGTATCAAACTAAAAACCTTCTGCACGCCAAAGGAAACCATCAACAAAATGAAAAGAGCCTACCGAATAAAAGAAGATATTTACAAACCTCATATCCAGTAAGGGGTTAATATCCAAAATATTAATATATAAAGAACTCATACAAATCAACAACAAAACAAGCAACGTGATTTTAAAAATGGGCAGAGGACCTGAATAGACAGTCTTCCAAGGAAGCCATGCAGATGGCCAACAGGCACATAAAAAGATTTTCACCATCACTCATTTTAAAGGCAAAGAAAATAAAAACCACAATGAGATATCACCTCATTCCCATTAGAATGGCTAACATCAAAAAGCCAAGAAACAGTAAGTGTGGATAAAAGGGAACCCTCATGCACTGCTGGTAGGAATGTAAATTGGTGCAACCATTGTAGAAAACAGTGTGAAATTGCTCAAAAAATTAAGACTATAACTATGATATGATCCAGCTATTCTACTTTTGCATATTTATCCAAAGAATATGAAAACATAATTCAAGAAGATATATATTACCCCTATGTTCACTGCACCATTATTTACAATAGCCAAGATACAGAAACAACATAAGTGCCCATCAACAGATGAATGGATATACATATATCTCACACACACACACATACATATATACACATAATGGAATACTACTCAGCCATAAAAAGACGAAATCTTGCCATTACAACAACATAGATGAAACTTTAGAGTAGTATGTTAAGTGAAATAAGTCAGAAGGAGAATTACTGTATGATTTCATTCAAATGTGCAATATTAAGTAAGTAAATGCATAAAGGAACAAATCAAACCATACAGAAACAAACACATAGATACAGAGAACAGAGTAGTAGTTACCAGAGGGAAAGGGCGATGGGAGGGCAAAACAGGTAAAAGGGGTCAGTTGTATGGTGACTAACAGAAACCAAACTTTTGGTGGTGATCATGCTGTAGCATACACAAAAGTCAAAATATATTGTATACATGAAACTTATATAATGTTATAAGTCAAAGTTACCTCAATTTTTAAAAAACAAACTCTCTTAGATTGCTATAGCCTTGTGGGTCTTATGGACACAAGCCTTGTTGGCTCTGAGAATTAGATGTTTGGGAGGCCAGTCTCTCAGGTGATAATTTTAAAAGTTGGGGCACCAGATGCAGGGTCCAAATTCTTCACTCCTCAAGGAGAAGCTGGAAGTTGTGAGTTCCCTCTTTCTTGTGTGTCACCAGGCCAGAGGTGGAGTTTATGGTGAGACTGTGAATCAGCCTCTCCTACCCATTTTTATGTGTATGTTTTTTTTCTTCTCACTGAGGGAGTTTTTCTGTATGTTGCTATAGATTCAGTGTGTCCATGGGAGGAGGTGAGTTCAGGAGCCTTCTACATTGCCATCTTGAACTGGAACCTTAGAAATTATCAGATTTATTGTTGTCTTTGAATTTAATTGTAGCAGAATTGTTATTGCATCTGTGATCTATTGACTCATGTGACTTTGGAAGCTACCATAGACATTGACCCTGTCTCAAAATCATTTAGATATATTCCATTAGAAAACACCCTTTGCCCCTAGGGGCCTGGGACAAGGGTGCATCCAACTTATATTCCTCTTGTAACTTCATGAAAGTACAAAAATATCATTTTGCTGCAGAAGAACACAAAAGGCACACAGATATGATGGTCACTGGTCTACAAACAGAAGGTAAAACTTTATGCAACTGTATTAGCCCTTTAGCATGAATGTTAGGTGTCTATAAGTAAATGATCTCCCCTTCAGGGCTGACCTAGATATTAGAGGCAGTCATGGAGGAGTACCAGTAATGTCTTTAAGAACTGTATATCAAAGCTTACACAGTATATCAGACTAATTTTTGGAAGAAGATAGTGCTACATGAAAGTGTCAGGTTGGCCAAAAAGTTCATTCGGTTTCGAGTAGTTTTCATTTTCACAAAGATCTTTATTGAACAATGTATTCACTAACCGAATGGACATTTTGGCCAAACCAATATTTCATCAGATAACTCCTATAATTACAGCTTAAGGGCTCTTCTGCAGTGGAGTCAAGCTACATTTATTTAGTAGACAAGGGAAAACGTGAGTAAATAGGAGTATACAATGAACCAAACTGGAAAATCTGATGTAGTGATTATAAAGCAGTCATTTACTAGAGATGATCAAAGAGTAAGCAAATTACAGTCTCGTAAGAATAGTTTTCAGACATTTTTCTTCCTGTGGTGCTCTGTTCAGGATTTTCATCTTTTCTGGCTTGGGAACATACTGTAAGACTCTAGGGGAAGGTGCATAAATGGCTTTTGGGGACAAAAGAATCCTCTAGGTGTGATGTACTAAGCTGAAAACTATAGGAGCATGTGAACAAAAATAAATAAGGTGGACTGGTCAAAAACAGATACAAAAGGTCCATCTTGAAAAAGCACTGTCTGAATGTACTGTAGTTATAATAAGGACTGGATCAGTTGTGGTAATTCCCAGTTAATTGTCACTTTACATAGTGTTAGAAGATCTAGAAAGTGCAAAATATGAGATTGATATTGAAAAAGGATACTTCTAAGCCACAAATCATAACTTGTAAGAGATTATACAAGCATGATGCTGGTTCCAATACAGCCACAAGGCAGGCGAGGGTCTTCAAGTACCTACAAATCCCTAACTGTTACACCCTGGTGGGATATATCACTCCCTGCTGCAAGAAGGTCTGTGGAGCATGAACCACACAGTGCCTGCAGTAATCCAACAGTCAAAGGAGAAGCTGCACTTACAGATGGGAATCACTGATAAGTGAAATCTTTTGCCTTGTGAGAAGACAAATGTAATCTAATTAGAGGGCAGTGTATAAGCAAAAGCAGTTGTGTTTTTATTAAATATATAGGGCATATAACTTGGTTTTAATTTCTTATTTATAAAAAAGCATGCCACAACAAAATCCATGAGACCAAATTTCCAATCCAGCTGTTAGTGTGAATAATTTATCTACGTGTTCTTTCCATAGCCCATGTAACTCCCTATCACATAACTACAGTTGACCCTTGAACACAGAAGGTGTTAGAGGCACCCACCCTCTACACAGTCAAAAATATGCAGATAACTTTACAGTCAGCCCTCTGTATCTGCAGTTCTGCATCTACGGATTCAACCAACTGCTGATCGTGTAGTACTATATAGTATATATTTATTGAAAAAAAATCCATGTATAAGTGGACCCATGCAGTTCAAACCTGTGTTGTTCAAGGGTCAACTGTACATCATGAACTTTATTATTCCTTTAAGTTTGAAGTAAATCCTTTAAAATACATTTACATTTAGATATCTTTGTTCACTATATCATTCACATTTAGTCTTAAAAATTGAACATAATAAAGGTCATTTTATTCTGTGCTATATAAAGTTTTAGTGCATTTATTTTAATTTCTTATGACATTCCACAGCTGATTATTTGTCTTGTGTTAAGTTTCCCAAATTTCTCTTCTCACTACATTCTAATATCTGGGGGCATATGTTTTACTTTCACTCACAAATGCAAAGCATATATTGCTAATCAGTGTTGCCCTAATCTTTGACCTGCATTACGCATGTGTGTATATACAACAGATATATTAAAATATTTTTGAAAGTACATAACATTTTTCTCTCATAGATACCTATTTTCTATGTGGATGGTTGAGTTTACAGAATGTTTGAATCTCACTTAGGTATATACTGAAGTATATACTTTCAATTCCACACTATACTCTTGATAGTACTAGAGACTGAAATTGATCTTGCCATATTCAGTTTGTTCTAAGGAAATGTAGTAGAGATAATATGAATTAGCCAGCTTCCTATTTGCAACCAGTATCCCAGGGGGGTGGCCATGGGATTAATTCATATATTTTTGCTGAATATTTTGCAGAGCCAGAGAATGTGGTTCTGGTATTCATAACTGGCCACTGCAGTCTCCCACACACACCCTCGCCCTCCCCCTCCCAGCACCTTTGATCTTGACAATAAGCTCAGGGACAGAACTTGAGCTTCCTTTACAATGAAATACAGATGATGCTACCTGCTATGAAGAGACTAGTTCCAAATTGCTTGGAGAAACAGGTAGACTCTAGAGATGTGGGAATGATCAGCTTGCAGAATGGAGCCAATACAGAAGAGCAGAGGATATTACAATTTACCTGCTCTGATACTTGGACTGTTCATGGACATGAGAACCAGCCTAAGAATCTGAAAGAACAAACCATGGCATAGTTAATGCTGTATCCTTAATGTTCCAAATATTGATGAAATAGGTATCTCTGCTTTCAGACTTGTGGCCCTAAGGCATGCAACTCTATTACCCGGATGTTCTGCCAAGGTGGTATTAGCCTTGATATTTCACTGAGGTAACTGGATGGAGGGGCAAATGTGATTCAAATTGATCTACCATGAAGCTTGGAAAAGTCATACTTCTTTAGAGTCAGTCAGGCTCTGGAGCCTACACACAGCCTAGACTTTCTTACGGAAAAGTTTTATCCATACAAAGAATCACAGTTCACTTCTAAAGATTCATTCCTAATCTGCTTATGCATCTTACTGAGGATGTTCATCAATATCCAGGCATACAAGAAATATGCAAAAAGATGATTCCAAATTCTGAGTCTTATTTTAAAATTTAAGCATGTGGACATGACTAACATGGCAACATAGGTCATTCCCAACTTTATTCCCCCTCACAAGAACAACAACTAACAACTATTCGTGGACAAGATACCATTGAGAATAACCTAGAACACAGCAGGGGTGAGAATGATGCAGCCTCCCAACACACTGCACAGAGACCAAGATTGACCACATTAGAAGGGTAAGAGGACACATTGACTACATTGCCCTTCATACAGGCCAGCACAGTGCCACACTGAGAGGTCTCCCCTAAGCCTGTGGTTCCTCCAGTGGGAAAAGAGCCCATCTACCTCCCCCAGCACCGAGTCACTTCTTGAAAGTCTCATTCCAGTCTCACCTCATGGAGACCATAAGTAAATCTGTGGACCTTGACCATTGGGGATTGGATTGTGACAGAGATGGGGGAGGGGTGTGCAACAACCAGTGCTTGGATCTTGGCACACTCTCAGCACCGAAGTAGCAGTCTGAACCAGCAGCTTTGCTCTTCAGCAGATCCAAGATAGTTGTGCAATCTGACCAGGAAGGGACCTCAAAGAGCATTGATGGCCCTGGAGCCTGGTCTGACCCTCCATCCACCCAGAGAGCAGAGCTAAGTCACTACCCACTGCTGAGGGTAGCTACTGGCTCCACCCTACAGGAAAGCCTGGCCAGAACACCTGGGAAGCTGCTCAGCCAAGCATCACTCAAGTGGTGAGCCCAGCCCATAGCACTGCCCATCAGCAGAGCAAAGCAGGCAAACCTATTTGGCCATGGAATTTGGGGCACAGTTCTACTTGAGTCAAGACCTTAAAGATAGCTAGTGGGAAGCAGCCGCATAGCACAGGGAGATCAGCTCGGTGCTTTGTGACCACCTAGAGTGGTGGGATAGGGAAGGTAGGAGGGAGACGAAAGAGGGAGGAGATATGGGGATATATTTATATGTATAGCTGATTCACTTTGTTATACTGCAGCAACTAACACAACAATGTAAAGCAATTATACTTCAATAAAGATGTTTTAAAAAAAAAGACCTTAAAAAGACTTTCTGGCCCTGGAACTGGTTCTGCTGCCCTACCTGGGCAGGGGAGCTAATTCATAGCCTCCTCCACTACTGAGGGTAGCTTCTGGCCCTGAATGCACAGGTAACCTTACCTGAACACCTGGGAAACTGCTTGGCCCAGCAGCTCTTGAACAGAAAGCCCAGCCAGTGGCTCTGCCTGTGTGCAGAGACAAGCTGGTAAGCCCATCTGGCCAGAGAGTTTGGTGAACAAGTCTGCCTAATTAGGTCCCCAGACAAGAGTCTTACCAGCTTTGTGGTTTTTCTGTGCAACCCCCTTACTCTGCGCCCCCCACCTCATCAGGAAAGCTAATCCATAATCTGCCCATAGCTGAATAGAGCCTCCAACCCTCCTAACCAGGTAACTGAACCAGAGCTCCTGGCATCTCAGTAGCCTATGTTGCAACTTTAATTACAGGGCACTTAAGCAGAGAACCCAGCCAGCAGCGCTATCCATCTGCAGAGCTAGGACACCGGCCCATCAGGTCACAGATCTTGGCACATAGTTCTGTCTAGTCTGATTCCCAAATAAGAGCATTGCCAGCCTTGGGACCTACATGGAGCCCTGCCTGGGCAGGGAAACTAATTAATATCCCTGCTCACTACAGAATATAGACTTCAGCCCACACAGCCAGGGGACCTAACCAGAGCACCTGGGAAGCTGCCTATCTTATCCTACGGTCCTGCTTTCAGTGGCACTCGAATAGAGAACATAGCCTGGCACTTTTCCCATCTGCAGAGTAAAACTGGTAGCCTCATCTGTCCAGGGACTTCAGTGCAGTCTTGTCTGATTTAGGTCCCCAAACAATGAGCTGTATAGGTTTTGGGATTCATTCTGCTGTTCCACCAGGGCAGGGAAGCTAATTCATAGCCCCACTCACAACTGAGTATAGTACCCAATTCTGCCATCTAGGACGCCTGACCAGAGAACTGAGGCAACTATGGAGCCCAAACTACAGGCTCACTTCAGCAAGGAAACAAAGCAACAGTCTAACTGTTCTCAGCCAGAAGCACCCACTTCCTGACTTTGGAGCATGATCAGTGGCCTTGTCCCCAAACAGAGCCTGTTAAAAAGCCCTACTGGCCCAAGGATGTTGCCAGCTGACACATCCAGACCTCCAAGCAAGCAGACTAGTAAAGAACTCTCTCCCCCAAAGTAACCAGTGAAGTCTAGAAAAGGAAACTGCTTACTCAAATGTTCAGATACCAACATAAGGAATCTAGGATCACAAAAAATCAGGTAAATATTACACCACCAAAGAAATCTAATAAATCTCCAATAACTGGCCCTAAAGAAATAGAGATCTATAAACTGGCAACAGAATTCAGAATAATTCTCTGAAAAAAAGTTTAGTGAAGGGCTTCCCTGGTGGTGCAGTGGTTAAGAATCCGCCTGCCAATGCAGGGGACACGGGTTTGAGCCCTGGTCTGGGAAGATCCCACATGCCACGGAGCAACTAAGCCCATGCACCACAACTACTGAGCCTGCGCTCTACAGCCTGTGAGCCACAACTACTGAGCCCGTGTGCCACAACTACTGAAGCCCGCACGCCTAGAGCCCGTGCTCTGCAACAAAACAAGCCACCACAATGAAGCCTGTGCACTGCAACGAAGAGTAGCCCCCGCTCGCCGCAACTAGAGAAAACCCGCGCACAGCAATGAAGACCCAACACAGCCAAAAATAAACAAAAATAAAATAAATTAATTAAAAAAGAGTTTAGTGAACTACAAGAACACACCAACATAATTATATAAAATTAGGAAAACAATGCAGGAACAAAGCAAGAAGTTCAACAAAAAGAGAATCATTAAAAAAAATCTTACAGTTGAAAAACACAAGGACTGAACTGAAGATTTCAGTAGAGAGCTTCAAGAGAAGACAGCAGAAAGAATAAGTGACCTAGAAGACCTTTGAAATTATTCATGCAGATAAACAAAAAGATAAAAGAATGAAAAAAGTGATGAAAGCCACTGGAACTTACTGGACATAATCAAAAGAAACAAGATCTACATTTTGGGAATTCCAGAAGGAGAAGAGAAAGAGAAAGGGACAGAAAGTATATTTCAAACAATAATGGCTAAAAACCTCTCAAAACTGGGGAAGGAAATGGGCATCCAGATCCATGAGGCCCAAAGTATCCCAAAAAGTCTGAACCTAAATAGGGCTACACCAGGACACATTATATCTGAAATGTCAAATGTCAAAGATCTTGAAAGCAGCAAGAGAAAAGACATAAATTACACACAAGAGAACGCCCATAAGATTATGAGCAGATTTTTCAACACATACTTTTCAGGTCAGGAAAGAATGGATTGATATATTCAAAATATTAAAGAAAAAAATGTCACTCAAGAAGTCTATACCTGGCAGAGCTGTCCTTTATAAATGAAGATAAAAAACAGTTTCTGTAGAAAACAAAAGCTGAGGGAGTTCATCAGCACCAGACTTGCCTTACCAGAAATGCTACTGGGAGTTCATTGCATAGAAGTAAAAGAATGCTAATTAACATCATAAAAACAGAACATAGTGTAAAACTTACTGGTAATGGTAAATACATAGTCAAAGTTAGATTCTGTAATATGGTAATGGTAGTGCATAATACACTTATACTCTTAAAAGTTAAAAAAATGTATAAAAATAACCATAACTAAAATAATATTATTGGATAAATAAAATGAAAAAAATACATAAACTGTAACATCAATAGCCAAAAATATGAAGGGAGAAGTAAAAGTTTAAAGTTTAGAAATGCTATTGACGTTATCAGTTAAAATACAGTGTTAACATTTTAAGATATTTTATGTAAGCCTCATGGTAACTACAAGGGGAAAAGCTGTAATAACACAAAAGAGCAAGAACATCAAAGCACATAGATATCAGAAGACATCAAAACACACAGAAAAAAGACAGCAGGATAAGAAGACAATGAATCTACAAAACAACCAGAACAATTAACTAAATGGCAATAGTAAGTCCTTACATAATTACTTTAAATGTAAGTGGATTAAATTCCACCATCAAAAGACATGAAATATCTGAATGGATTTTTTTAAAAACAAGAAATATCAATACGCTGCTTACAAGAGACTCAGTTTAGCCTCAATAACAGACATAAACTGAGAGTGAAAGGATGGAAAAATATATTTCAAGCAAATGGTAACAAACAAAAGAAAGAAAGAAAGAAGGAATGAAAGAGAGGGGGAGGGAGGGAGAAAGGAAGGAAGAAAGAAAGAAAACCAGAGGTGTCTATACTTAGATAACATAGACTTGAAACTAAAAATGGCTAAAAAAGGAAAGAAAGTTATAAAATTTTAAAGGAGTCACCCCATCAAGAATATAAAACAATTCTATACATTTATGCACCCAACTATATAAAGCAAAAATTAACAGAGCTAAAAGGAGAAATGAACAGCAATACAATAATTGTTGGGGACTTTAGTAACCCACTCTCAACAATGAATATATCATCCAGACAGAGAATCACTAAGGAAATAGTACATTGAACAACACTATAGATTAAATGAACCTAACAGACATATAGAGAACATTCTGACAATACCAGAATACACATTTCTCAAGCACAGATGAAACATTTTCCAGGATACCATTTGTTAGGCCACAAAACAAATCTTACTAAATTCAAGAATACTGAAATCATACCAAGTAACTTCTCTGATCACAATGGTATAAAGCTAGAAAAAGTAGAAAGAGAAAATCTGGAAAATTCACAAATATATGGAAATCAAACAACACTGCTGAACAGCCAGTGGATCAAAGAAGAAACTAAAAGGGAAATTAAAAAGTATTTTGACCTAGAGATTATCATATTAAGTGAAGTAAGTCAGAGAAAGACAAACATCATATGATATCACTTACGTGTGGAATCTAAAAAAATGATACAAATGAACTTATTCACAATACAGAAATAGACTCACAGACATATAAAACAAACTTACGGTTACCAAAGGGGATAGCCAGGTCAGGGCAGGGGGGAGGATAAATTAGGGGTTTGGGATTAACATATACACACTACTCTATATACAGTAGATAAACAACAAGGACCTACTGTATAGCTCAGGGAGCTATATTCAATATCCTGTAATAACCTACAATGGAAAAGAATCTGAAAAAGAAATAGATATATGTATAACTAAATTACTTTGCTGTACACCTAAACTAACACAACATTGTAACTTAACTATATTTCAATACAAAAATGTTTCAAAAAATTTAAAAAATACACAGGAGCCCCCCCCAAAAAAAGTATTTTGAGACAAGTGAAAACTGAAACACAGTATATGAAAACTTAAAGGATGCAGCAAGAGCAGTTCTAAGAGGGAAGTTCATACCAATAAACACGTACACTAAGAATCAAGAAAGATCTGAAATAAAAAACCTAACCTACACCTCAAGGAATCAGAGCAAAAAGAACAAACTTACAACAAAGTTAATAGAAAGAAGAAAGTAATAAAGATTAGAGGAGACATAAATAAAATAGAGAAACAGGAAAACAATAGAAAAATTAACAAAACTAAGAGTTGGTTCTTTGAAAAGAAAAACAAATTTGACAAATCTTTAGCTAGATTAACCAAAGAGGATCCAAACCAATAAAATTATAAACAAAAGAGGAGACATTATAACAGATACCAAAGAAATACAAAGAATCATAAGGCTACTGTAAATAACTATATACCCACAAACTGGACAACCTAGAATAAATGGAAGAAGTCTTAGAAACATACAACCTGCCAAGACTGAACCAGGAAGAAATAGAAAATCTGATATGACCAAATATTGGTAAGGAGATTGAGTTAGTAATCAGAACTCTCCAAACAAAGAAAAGTCCAGCAGCAGCTTCCTTCACTGGTGAATTCTCCCAAAGACTTAAAGAATTAACACTAATTCTTCTCAAACTCTTCCAAAAAATCAAAGAGGAGGGAATATGCCCAAACTTAGTTTATAATGCCAGCATTATCCTGATACCAAAGTCAGATAAGGACACTACAAAAAAAGGGAAAAAAAATACTACAGGTCAATATCACTGATGAATATAGATGAAAAAAATTCTCAATAAAATATTAGCAAACCAAATTCAGCACATTAAAAGGATCATTATGTTCAAGTGGGATTTATCATGGGATGAAAGAATGGCTCAAAATATGAAAATCAATCAATGTGATACATAACATTAATAGAATGAAGGAAAAAAATCATATGATCAGCTCAATAGATAAAGAAAAAGCATTTTACAAAATTCAACATTTGTTCATAATAAAAAGTCTTAACAAATTAGCCATAGAAGGAACATACCTCGATATAATGAAGTGTGTATATGACAAGTCCACAGCTAATATCAAAAGGTTGAAACCTTTCCTCCAATATCAGAAACAAGAGAAGGGTGTCCACTCTCACCACTCCTGTTCAACATAGTACTGGAAGTCCTGGCCAGAGCAATCTGCAAGAAAAAGAAATACAAGCCATCAGAATTGGAAAGGAAGAAGTAAAATTGTCTCTAATTTCAGATGACAAGATAATACATTAGAAAATCCTAAAGACTCCACCTCAAAACTGTTAGATCTAATAACTGAATTCAGTGAAATTGCAGGATACAAAATTAATATGCAAAAATCAGTAGGGTCCATACACCAATAAATATCTGAAAAACAAATAAAGAAAATGGTCCCATTTGCAATAGCATCAAAATAAACTTAGGAATAAGTTTAACCAAGGAGGTGAAAGGTTTCTACACTAAAAACTATAAGACATTGATGAAAGAAATGGAAGAAGACAAATAAATGGAAAGGTATCTTATGTTCATAGGTTGAAAGAATATTGTTAAAATGTCCATACTTCCAAAGTCATATATAGATTCAATGCAATCCCTATCAAGACTCCAGTGCTTTTTCTTTTTTTTACAGAAGTAGCATAAAAAATCCTAAAATTTATGTGGAAATGCAAAAGACCTTGAATAGTCAAAGCAATCCTCAGAATGAAGAAAGTGGGAGGTATCACACTTTCTGATTCAAGCTATATTATAAAGCTGTAGTAAGCAAAATAGTGTGGTACTTGCATGAAAACAGACATAGTCCAATGGAACAAAACTGAGAGATCAGGAGAAACCCATGCATCCACAGTCAAATAGTATTTGACAAGGGAGTCATTAATACTCATTGAGGAAGGCCAGTCTCTTCAATAAATAGTGCTGGGAAAATCTCATATGTAAAAGAAGGAAACTAGACCCCTATTTTAACCACTCATGAAAACTAACTCAACGAGGTTTAAAGACTTAAATTCGAAATCCTGAAATGATAAAACTCCTAGAAGAAAACTTAGGAATAAAGCTCCTTTACATGGGTCTTGGTAATAATTTTTTTCGATATGAGACCTGAAGCACAAGAAACAAAATTAAAAATAAACAAGTGGGACTACATAAAACCAAAAAATTTCTGCACAGCAAATAAACCATCAACAAAGTAAAAAGACAACCTATGGGGAATGGGAAAAAATATCTGCAAACCATATATCTGATAAGGGGTTAATATCCAAAATATATAAAGAACTCATACAACTCAATGGCAAAACCCCAAATAATCTGATTAAAAATTTGACAAAGGACCTGAATAGACATTTTTCCAAAGAAGCCATACAGATGGCCAGCAGGTACATGACAAGATGCTCAACATCACTAATCATTAGGAAAATGCAGATCAAAACCACAATGAGATATCACCTCATGCCTGTTAGAATGGCTTTCATCAAAGAGACAAGAGATAATAAACACTGGTGAGAATGTGGAGAAAAGGGAACTCTTGTACACTGTTGGTAGGAATGTAAATCGGTGCAGTCACTATGGAAAAGAGTATAGAGGCTCCTCAAAAAATTAAAAATAGAACTACCATATGATCCAGCAATTCCACTTTTGGGTTGCACATGCAAAGAACATGAAATAACTAGGTCAAAGTGATATCTACACCCCCATGTTCATTGCAGCAGTATTTACAATAGCCAAGACAAGGAGACAACCTCTACATGTTCATCAACAGATGAATGAATAAAGAAAATATGACCTGACCAGATATTGGTAACACACACACTGAAAAACTGTTCAGTCATTAAAAAAAAAAAAGAAAGAAAGAAGTCCTGCCGTTTGTGACACCATGGATGGACCTTGAAGGCGTTATGCTAAGTGAAGTAAGTCAGAAAAAGATAGACAAAAACTACTTGATTTCACTTACAGGTGGGACCAAAACAAACAAACTTATTGAAAAACAGATCAGATTTGTGGTTACCAGAGGTTGGGGGTGGGAGGTGAGGCAATTGGGTGAATGTGGTCAAAAGGTACAGACTTCAAATAAGTACTGGGGGTATAATGTACAGCATGATAACTATAGCTAACACTGCTGTACGTATTTAAAAGTTGCCAAGAGAGTAGATCCTAAAGTTTTCAACACAAGGAAAAAGACTTTTTTTTTAGATTATATGAGATAATAGATGTTAAGTAAACTTACTGTGGTAATCATATCAGTATATGTAAATCAAGTCATGCTGCAAACCTTAAACCTATACAGTGCTATATGTCAATTATATCTCAATAAAACTGAAAGAAAAAAAAGTTAAGCACTTACTGTCAAGAAATTAACACACATGCAGTTAAATTTAATTATACAGGTTATAGAATATATGTTAAAGATTTTTTACATAAAAGGCAGTGTGGTCTATTTTAGAAACAAGTTTAGAGTTACCTTAAACTTTATCTTCTCTTTACTTATGAGTATATTGTAATGGTGTAAAACCATTTGGAATTAACGTCTAAATTGGGGAGGTTCATGTATGTGGTAGAAATGTGAACCAATACCTACTGTGCATCAAAGATCATCTAGGCAGTGAAGATTAAATGGTATCTCAGTTTAGTTAAGAACTATAAACTCTTGGATGGCAACAAACTTCACTGGGGGAATTCCTTAGCTCTCCAGCATACTGAGCCTTACCTAAGAGAATTCTGTTCTACTCAGTTATTTATTGAAAAGATGAAAAACATCTGGTTCATGACCAACAATTCCATCAAATGCTCTGGGTATAGAATTCCAGTTACAGGTGGCAAAGAGATGGGCCTGTATCAGAGATTAGTAAACCTAGAAAACAAGATAGAAGGAGTAGATTAAAAAAAAAAAAAAGATTGGTGATGATGTGGAATAGGCAGTGACTGAATTGGTAATCCCTAGTGGTTAGGGTACTCCTAGGCTGTAAAGACAAGTTCACTTAAAAGCAAGATCATCTTCCAACTGACAATTTCTCTTTATTCCTCACAAAGCTTTTGTTGAGAATCTTATTTATTGCCCAGCACTAAATTTTGGCTTGAACTTGTAACATGAAACTGAGTTGCCAAAAATAAAGATTGAAAGAGTAGCCAGGAAGTCAGAAGTAAGAAAAAGAGCAACAGAATAGTCACAGATTGAACAAGACCTGGGTTAAGTTTATTGCCCCACAGGTAATTATTCAGGGAGGCAGGATAGTTACAGGCATTATGAATGGGATGGAGACCATCTAATTTGATTGGCATTGAAAAGTGATCCTGAGACAGGGACTAGGCTGCAGGTCATTGTTTTGGAAAATGATTCCAAGATCTGAAGGGGAGGAACAGGGAATATGGGACAAGGATGGAGATAATGAAGAGAGAGACAAGGAAGGGTAGAAGCTATGCAGGCAACCAGAGCTCAATCTCCCTGGGAACCTTCAGTGTTAAAGGAACTAGGACCCACTGACCAATCCTGTTTTGAAGGACAAAAAGCTTCAAGTGCCAGATAAGCTCATTCCAATTAACCATGGTGTAATGAATGTCCTATCAACCATAAGTTAATTCACCATGGTTAAAAGTTGCTCAGTGCTTCCTATAACAGCAATTTAAGATAAAGTACATCTTCTTTTCTTCTTCCTGAGAAGAGATGGAGTAGGTCTGTATTTACTTATCTGTTTCTATTTTCAAATTGCTACCTTAACTTTCTGTTTGCATTCAGGAATAACAAGATTCCTCTTGTATGAAACATCATCGGAAAAGAAATAAACCCATATTTTGGCTTAATCTCTATACAAATAGGATGCAATGTTTTGCAAAATTGTCCTGTAACCTGTTTAGATTAGAAAAGTTCATTTTCAGTTGTGTTCAGTCAGTCATTTATCACAGCAAAACCTGGACTTTCAAGTGACAATATTAAACAACTGTTACTCAGAATCTAAAGGCAGCTAAGCAACCTCCCTAAAATAAACATAGTGCTCTCAGTGAACTCTCATGATTCTTCCCCAGGTCCACTATATTCTTTGCCAAGGTCTAATAGTTTTCCTCTGAAAGCTTAACTATTTCCTCTAATGTCTACTTAACGGGTAGAAACTTTTAGAAAATGAAGTACCATGTAACAGTGTATGGGCCACCACCAGACTACTGTTGCCTACCCCAGTCCTTATATTCTTGGTAATCTTTCCATTGTCTAAGCCTAAGCATGACCCTCACTGCCTATTCACCTATTGTCCTCACATGGGGCTGTACTCAGGACTTCATGGCCATCTATCCTCAGTTATTCATGCTGTCTGAGAAGACTCTTTACTAATTCCATTTCCCAAAGCACCTTCATGATTGACCCTCTGGAGAATGGGAGATTGAGCCATTTATGCACTGACTCATCATCCACTGGTGAGAGTTATCCTTTATGGATTTAACTCCTATTTTCTCCTGGGCTGATACTGTGTTTTGGCTGAGTGACATTTCAGAGCTCCAACGAAAGAAAAGCTTAGAGATGTGGCAGGCACTTGAACCAGGAAACCATAGTCAAGCATGAGAATTTTTCACCACAGTTACAAGTGCTATTATTGACAGGCAAAGGAGGTATTTCCCAGGGTTCCAAAAGAATTTGCTACAAAAATATACAAATAAATCATCTACTTTGTGCCCTCTTTTACCACTCAAGCTAAAATGATATTGATAATCAGTTGTTGAGATACCATGTCCAGAGTTTTGCAGATTTCTCTGATTACACAGCCTCTTAGAACAAAGATAGAATGAATCCTCAGCCACCTGGATCAGCTCCTCTTTGTTGCAGCTACTTGTGGACACATGGGCCTTTCTTTAGCTCACCCAATCCACTTACCTCAGGCATCTACACTAGTGGGCCACTTGTCCCCACAAGCTGTGCTGCAACAGAGTACAAAGGGCTACATAAAGATTGACTTCCAGGATGATAGAGTAAGGACCTTAGTGAACTCTCCCACAAAAACCACGAAAATTACTGGCAAAACAACTAAAACCAACGATTTCAGAACTCTGGAAATTAATCAGAATCAGAGATTGAACTGCAAATTACCTATCCCAGAGAAACTAATGATCCTTGGTAAAATGGTGGGACTTTAAATTTTTTAATCTTTAAAAATTTTTTAAATTTGGGGTTATTTTCATTCCCTACACTAACAACTTCAGTGGTGCAGTAGCTGTAAAAGCCAATGGCCTCAAAGTTAATGGAGACAACTAATCCCTTTGCAGCTGCTTTAAATACATCAACCCCAGAGCACAGGTAATATTTTGACCCAACTTGAAGCTCACTGGGAAATTTCTATGCCCAGGGTATTGTGTCTATTTGATTTCATCTCAGGGTGGAAAAATCCTCTAACCCTACGGCATTACCAAAAACAATATAATCAGCTGGCAATATCACACCTGCTTAAGACTGTGATTTTAGTTGCAGAAAACAACAGCCTAGCCAAGAATTCAAGAGGAAATTCTGGAAAACTAGATAGCCATAGGAGACATAGTAAAGCTCAGATATATTCCTCAGGATTTGAATGGTGTATGGTGCATGGTAAAAGAGAAGTTACTTCTGGAGGATCTTGAGACCCTATGCAAGGAGAAAATAAAAGGCTGAAGGTTGAAGACATACCTTATCACATAAATCCCCCTGTTAAATGGTAGAAAAAGTATAGGTAAGGCATTTAAGAAAATCTTCTTACCAGTTGTTTGATGACGGCTAAATTATACTGACCCAGGGGTGATCATTAGGAAACCAGATTTAAAATAAAATAAGAACTAAGTTCTGGTTCAAGAGGGCAATATAGCAAGATTCTGAACTCACTTCCTCCCATGGGTACACTGAATCTCCAGCTGCATATGGAACAATTCCTTCTGATAGAAAACCAAAAACTAGCTGAGTGACTCCTACACATCAGGAAACAACTCACATTGAAACAGGTAAGGGAGACCAAGAAACAATCTCACCATAAACCACACATCCAGTGCAGTGACCAATAATTGAAAGTCACAACTACTTCTTTTTTAAAATTATTTCTTTTTACCGGAAGTCACAACTGCTATCTTCTCCCTGAGGACTGAAGGTGTGAACTTCACATCGGGCATCCAAATTTTAAGACCTGCACCTGAAAGATGGGCCCCAAACAATATAGTCTGAAAGCCAATGAGGCTTGTGTTCACAAGCCCCACAAGGCTACAGTGAACTGAGAAACAGTTCTTAAAGGGCTCATAATGACTCGTGGTGGCTAACCTCCCCAGGGTATAGCACAGAGGCAGCAGACTGAAATGTGTCCAGTCTTTCCATGAAAGAGGCCTATTTGCTTCTCTTGAAAGCTTCAGTCTAAGGGGCAGACTTCTATTTAAACACACATCCAGGGGCCAGTGGAAATACTCTGCAAAGATCATGGAGGCCAGTGGATGCCATCTTTGTGATATCCCTCTGCCTCACTCCAGGTCACTGGTATCTGCCACAAAGAAGCTTGAATATATGTTTGATGTTGCAATTTTTGTGGCTGCCACCCAGGGGATGCCCTTTGATTGACTGATTCTGATGGACAGTGGGGCTTGTGTTCACAGGTTCAACAGGATGATAGCAAACAAAGAAACAGTACTTGATGGCTTATCCCCTCAGGGATAAGTGCAGAAAAAGCAGAGATAAACACCTATCTCCCAGTCGTCCCCTTAAGGAGGTATGTTTGCATACCTCAAGCTGCTGCCTGAGGGTCTGACTTTCAATCAGCCTACATCTAGATGCAGACTGAGATCCTCCCTTTTAGGCACTAACAAGTTGTGACACACACGCAACATCAACACCACACCACTAAGAACAAAGAAAGCTTCTTGGACTATCAAAAAACTCTGTGAGATCTAGGGCAGGGTTAAACAATAAGGTTTATCTCCTACAGAAAACTAGTCCTTCAAGACTGGGAGAGGTGGCTGTTTTGTCTAATGAAGAGAAAAAAAGTGATTCATAGAAAATGAAGAAACAGAGGAATATGTTCTAAACTAAAGAACAAGATTAAACGCCAGAAAAAGATCATCATGAAACACAGATAAGTGATTTACCTGATAAGAGAGTTCAAAATTACAGTCATAATGATGCTCACCAAGCGCAGGAGAACAATGCATGAACAGAGAATTTCAACAAAGAGAAAATATAAGAAAGTACCAAGTAGAAATCATAGAGCTGAAAAATACAATAATTGATTAGAAAAATACAATAAAGAGGTTCAGAAGAAGACTAGATGAAGCAGAAGAAAGGATAGCAAAGTTGAAATGCATAGAATGCATCTATCAGAGGAGCAAAAATAAAAAAGAATGAAAAGGAGTGAAGAAAGCTTAAGGGAATTAGAACAACCCCAAGATGACCAATACTTGGCACAAAAACAGACATATGGATCAATGGAAAAGAGAGAGCCCAGAAATAAATCCACATACTTACAGTCAATTAATCTTTGACACAGGAGGCAAGAATATACAATGCAGAAAAGACAGTTTCTTCAGCAAGTGGTGTTGGGAATATTGGACAGCCGCATGTAAATCAATGAAGTTAGAACCCCCCCCCACACCATGCACAAAAATAAACTCAAAATAGCTTAAAGAATTAAATATAAGACATGACACCATAAAACTCCCAGAAGAGAACATCGGCAAAGTATTCTCTGACATAAATCATACTAATGTTTTCTTAGGTCAGTCTCCCAAGGAAATAGAAATAAAAGAAGAAATAAGCAAATGGGACCTAATCAAACTTACAAGCTTTGGTATATCAATGGAAACCATAAACAAAACAAAAAGATAACCTACAGAATGGGAGAAAATATTTGCAAATTATGTGACTGAAAAGGGCTTAATTTCCAAAATATACAAACAGCTCATACAACTCAATTACAGAAACAAACCCAACTGAAAAATGGGCAGAAGCCCTAAATAGACATTTCTCCAAAGAAGACATACAGATGGCCAATAAGCACATGAAAAGATGCTTACTATCACTAATTATTAGAGAAATGCAAATCAAAACTACAATGAGGTAAAACCTCACACTGGTTAGAATGGCCATCATTAAAAAGTCTACAAATAACAAATGCTGGAGAGGGTGTGGAGGAAAGGGAACCCTTCTACACTGTTGGTGGGAATGTAAATTGGTGCAGCCACTCTAGAAAACAGTATGGAGGTTCTTCAAAAAACTAAAAATAGAGTTGCCATATGATCCAGCAATCCCACTCCTGGGCATATATAGAGACAAAACTATAATTCAAAAAGATATATGCATCCCTATGTTCATAACAGCACTATTCACAATAGCCAAGACATGAAAACAACTTAAATGTCCATTAGCAGATGAATGAATAAAGAAGATGTGGTACATATATACAATGGAATACTTCTCAAATAATGCTGTTTGCAGCAATATGGATGGACCTAGAGATTATCATACTAAGTGAAGTAAGTCAGAAAGAGAAAAACAGATACCATATGATATCGCTTTTTTTTTTTTTTTTTTTGCATTACGTGGGCCTCTCACTGTTGTGGCCTCTCCCATTGCAGAGCACAGGCACAGGCTCCGGACTCACAGGCTCAGCGGCCATGGCTCGTGGGCCCAGCTGCTCCACATTCTTTTCCATATTCTTTTCCATTACAGTTTATCACAGGATATTGAATATAGTTCCCTGTGCTATACAATAAGACCTTTTTGTTTATCCATTCTATATATAATAGTTTGCATCTGCTAATCCCAAACTCCCAATCCATCCCTCCCTCACCCTCCCACCTTGACAGCCACAAGTATTTTCTATCTGTCTGTGAGTCAGTTTTATAGATAAGTTCATTTGTGTCATGGTTTAGATTCCACATATAAGTGATATCATATGGGGGCTTCCCTGGTGGTGCAGTGGTTGACAGTCCCCCTGCCATGCAGGGGACACAGGTTCATGCCCCAGTCCGGGAAGATCCCACATGCCGCGGAGCGGCTAGGCCCATGAGCCATGGCCGCTGAGCCTGCGCGTCCGGAGCCTGTGCTCCGCAATGGGAGAGGCCACAACAGTGAGAGGCCCGTGTACCGCAATAAAATAAAATAAAATAAAGGAAGAGGAGGAAAATCTTAGAAACTTATTTTCTGAGGCCAGCATTACCCTTATATCAAAACCAGATAAAGACATTACAAGAAAAGAAAATTATAGGCCAATATCTCTGATGAACAGAGATGCAAAAATCCTAAACAAAATATCAGTGAAATAATTCAACAGTACATTAAAAAGATTATACATTATGATCAAGTGGATTTTTTCCCAGACACGCAAGGATGGTTCAACATCTGCAAAGCAATAAATGCAGTATACTGCATTAACAAAATAAAGGATTAACATCATTTGAAACATCTTAAGAGATGCACAAAAAAGCATTTGACAAAACGCAAATTAATTTATGATAAAAACACTCCACAACATGGGTATAAAGGGAAACTACCTCAACATGATAAAAGCCATATACAACAAGCCCAGAGCTAACATCATACTCAAAATTGAAAAAGTGAAAGATTTTCCTCTGAGATCAGGAACAAGACAAGAATGCCCACACACTTCACTTATACACAACATGGTACTAAAAGTTCTAGCCAAAGGAATTAGGCAAGTAAAAGAAATAAAAGGCATCCAAGTCAGAAAGTCTTTATTTGCAGATGACCTGATATATATAGAAAACCCTAAAGACTCCACCAAAAAGCAGTTAGAACTTATCAAGAAATTTAGCAATGTTGAAAGATGAAAAATTAGTATAAAAAAATCAGTTGTGTTTTGGTACACCAATACCAAACTGTCACAAAGACGTACTAAGAAAACAATACCATTTACAGTTGCATCAAAAAGAATAAAATACCTGGGAATAAATTTAACCAAGGAGGTGAAAGATATTTACACTGAAACTATAAGAAACTGATGAAAGAAACTGAAGACACAAATAAATGGTTAGATATTCTGTGATCATGAATTGGAAGAATTAATACTGTTAAAATGCCCATATTTTCCAAAGCCATGTACAGATTCAATGTAATCCGTATCAAAATTCCAATGGTAATTTTCAAAGAAATAAAAAAAAATTCTAAAATTGTATGGAACCACAAAAGACCCTGAATACCCAAAGCAATCTTGAAAAGAAAGGACAATTTGGAGGCACAACGATTCCTGATTTCAAACTATATTATAAACTTAGAGTACCCAAAACAGTACAGTATGGGCATAAAAACAGATACATATATTGACTGAACAGAATAGAGAACTCAGAAATAAACCCATGCATGTATGGTCAATTAATTCATGTCAAAGGAGCTAAGAATATACAATGGGAAAAGATAGTCTCTTCAAAAAATGGTGTTGGGAAAACTGGACAACTACATGCAAAAGAATGAAGCTGGACAACTATTTTACCTCACACAAAAATCAATTCACAATGGATTAAATATTTGAATGTAAGGTATTAAACCACAAAACACCCAGGGGAAAATGCAGGCAATAAGCTCCTTAATATTGGTCTTGACAATGATCTTTTAAAAATCTGATACCATAAGCAAAGTCACAAAAGCAAAAATAAACAAGTGGAACTACATCAAACTAAAAAGCTTCTGCACAGCAAAGCAAACCATTAAAAAAATGAAAAGGAAACATACAGGATAGGAGAAAATATTTTCAAATCATATATCTGATAAGGGATTAATATCCAAAATCTATAAGGAACTCATAAAACTCAAAAGCAACAAACCAATCCAATTACAAAATGGGCAGGGAAGCCAAATAGACATCTTTCCAAAGATGACATACAAAGGGCCAGCAGATACATGAAAACATGCTTAATATCACTAATCATCAGGGAAATACAAATCCAAACCACAATGAGATATCACCTCATGCCCGTTAGAATGGCTTTCATCAAAAACAAGGGAAAATAAATGCTGGAGAGAATGTGGAGGAAAGGGAACTCATACACTGTTGGTAGGAATGTAAATCAGTGCAGTCACTATGGAAAACAGTATGGTGCTTTGTGACCGCCTGGAGGGGTGGAATAGGGAGGGTGGGAGGGAGGGAGACGCAAGAGGGAAGAGATATGGGAACATATGTATATGTATAACAGATTCACTTTGTTATAAAGCAGAAACTAAGACACCATTGTAAAGCAATTATACTCCAATAAAGATGTTAAAAAAAAAACACAAAATATTAAAAATAAAACTACCATATGATCCAGCATACCCAAGTTTGGGTATTTATCTGAAGGAAATGAAAACACTAACTTGAAAAATACCTGCACCTCTATGCTCATTGCAGCATTATTTATGAGAGCCAAGACATGGAAATACCTAATTGTCTGTCAATGGATGAATATAGAAAATATGGTTGTATATACATATATAATGAAATATTATTCTGCCTTAAGAAAGAAGAAAATTCTGACATTTGCAACAACATGGATGGACCTTGAGGGAATTATGCTCAGCAAAATAAATCAAAGAAAGACAAATACTGTTTGATCTCATATATGTGGAATCAAAATTAAAAATCAAACTCATACTGGGAAGAGAGCTGTAAGTGCCAGAAGGGAGGGGGTGAGGGAACTGGGTGTAGGGGTTCAAAAGGCACATTTCCCACTACAGGATAAGTAAGTCCTGGTAATATAAAGTAAAGCATGATGACTGTAATTAATAATACTACTGTGCATTTTAAAGTTGCTAAGAGTAGATCTTAAAAGTTCTCATCACACAAAAAAAATTGTAACTAGGTGTGTTGACTGATGTTGACTAGGCTTACTGTGGTGGTCATTAGTAATATATATATATATATATATATATATATATATATATATATATATATATATAGTAGTACATCTGAAACTAATGTTAAATGTCAATGATATGTCTAAAAAATAAAATGTTAAGCATGGAATAAAAATAAAAATTAAAAGAGGAACAAAAAGAAAAAATAAAGCTCCTAAAGAACTCAGTGGCTGCACACTGTGAAGTACAAAATCTACAAAATTATTCCAAAAAGTCTCTAAACAAATAAGCAGCAACAAGAAAAACAATCAAACCCTAAGAATGGAGGAGGGATCTGATATGAGATATATTACAACACATCATCTAAAATATTAATATTTCAACAAAACTGTGACATACAAACAACAGGTAACTGTGCCATATACACAGCAGAGTAAAAAAAGCAGCCAGGAGAAAATGCTGTTAAATGAGCTCAGGTTTTAGACTTAGTAGACAAAGGCATTAAATTGGCTAATTAAATAAGTTTAAGACTAAAGTAAACTAAGGTTAAAGAATTAAAAGAAAATATGACAAAAATGTCTTACCAAGTAGAGGACATCAATGAGACAGAAATTATTTTTAAAATAAAATGTATATTTAAAAAGCATAATAACTAAAATGAAACTTCACTGTGAGGGTTCTATAACAGATTTGACCTAGAAGAAAGAATCAATAACTTGAAGATGGGTCAATCTGAGGATCAGAGGAGAAAAGTAGAAGGAAAATTAATAGACCCTAAGAGATGTATGGGACACAATCAAATATACAACATATGCAAATGAAAGTCCCAAATGAGATGGGAAAGAGAAGGAGACATAAAAATATTTTAAGATATAATGACTATAAACTTATTAATATACATACCTAAAAAGCTCAGTCAACCCCCTTGAAAATACCCAAAGATTGCCATACCTAGACTCATAGTCAAACTGACAAAAGTCAAAGACAAAGGTAATCTTAAATGTAAATGGATTAAATGCTCCAACCAAAAGACACAGACTGGCTGAATGGATACAAAAACAAGACCAATATAGATGCTGTCTACAGGAGACCCACTTCAGACCTAGGGACACATAAAGACTGAAAGTGAGTGGATAGAAAAAGATATTCCATGCAAATGGAAATCAAAAGAAAGCTGAAGTAGCAATTCTCATATCAGACAAAATAGACTTTAAAATAAAGACTATTACAGGAGACAAAGAAGGACACTACATAATGATCTACGGATCAATCCAAGAAGAAGATATAACAATTGTAAATATTTATGCACCCAACATAGGAGCACCTCAACACATAAGGCAAATGCTAACAGCCATAAAAGGGGAAAGCAATGGTAACACAATCATATTAGGGGACTTCAACACCCCACTTTCACCAATGGACAGAACATACAAAATGAAAATAAAGAAGGAAACACAAGCTTTAAATGATACATTAAACAAGATGGACTTAATTGATATTTATAGGACATTCCATCCAAACAACAGAATACACTTTCTCCTCAAGTGCTCATGGAACATTCTCCAGGATAGATCATATCTTGGGTCGCAAATCAAGTCTTGGTAAATTTAAGAAAACTGAAATCGGATCAAGTATCTATTCTGACCACAATGCTATGAGACTAGATATCAATTACAGGAAAAAATCTGTAAAAATTACAAACACATGGACGATAAATAATACACTACTTAACAACTGAGAGATCGCTGAAGAAATCAGAGGAAATCAAAAAATACCTAGAAACAAATGACAATGAAAAACGACGATGCAGAAAAAGCAATTCTAACAGGGAAGTTGATAGCAATACAATCCTACCTCAAGAAACAAGAAAAATCTCAGATAAACAACCTAACCTTACACCTAAAGCAATTAGAGAAAGAAGAATAAGAACAACAAAAAAAAAAAAACCCAAAGTTAGGAGAAGGAAAGAAATCATAAAGATAAGAAATAAATGAAAAAGAAATGAAGGAAACAACAGCAAAGATCAATAAAACAAAAAGTTGGTTCTTTGGGAAGATAAACAAAATTGATAAACCATTAGCCAGACTCATCAAGAAAAAAAGGGAGAAGACTTAAATCAGTAGAATTAGAAATGAAAAAGGAGAAGGAACAACTGACACTGAAGAAATACAAAGGACCATGAGAGATTACTACAAGCAACTCTATGCCAATAAAATGGACAACCTGGAAGAAATGGACAAATTCTTAGAAACTCACAACCTTCTGAGACTGAACCAGGAAAAATAGAAAATATAAACAGACCAACCACAAGCACTGAAATTGAAACTGTGATTAATAATCTTCCAATGGGCTTCCCTGGTGGTGCTGTGGTTAAGAATCTGCCTGCCAGTGCAGGAACACAGGTTTGAGGCCTGGTCTGGGAAGATCCCCCCCTCCTGTGGAGCAACTAAGCCCATGCACCACAACTACTGATCCTGTGCTCTAGAGCCCACACGCCACAACTACTGAAGCCAGTGCGCCTAGAGCCCATGCTCTGCAACAAGAGAAGCCATCGCAATGAGAAGCCCACGTACTACAATTAAGACTAGCTCCCACTCACTGCAACTAGAGAAGGCCTACACACAGCAATGAACACCCAATGCAGCCAAAAATAAATAAATAAAATAAATAAATTTATCCAAAAAAAAAAACCTTCCAACAAACAAAAGTCCAGGACCAGATGGCTTCACAGGCGAAATCTATCAAATACTTAGAGAAGAGTTAACATCTATCCTTTAAAACTTTTCCAAAATATAGCAGAGGGAGAAACACTCCCAAACTTATTCTACGAAGCCAACATCACCCTGATACCAAAACCAGAAAAAGATGTCACAAATAAAGAAAACTACAGACTAATATCACTGATGAACATAGATGAAAATATCCTCAACAAAATACTAGCAAACAGGATCCAACAGCACATTAAAAGGATCATACACCATGATCAAGTGGGGTTTATCCCAGGAATGCAAGGGTTCTTCAATATATGGAAATCAATCAATGTGATACAGCATATTAACAAATTCTAGAAGAAAAACCATATGATCATCTCAACAGATGCAGAAAAAGCTTTTGACACTTTCAACACCCAGTTATGATAAAAACTCTCCAGAAAGTGTGCATACAGGGAACCTACCTCAATATAATAAAGGCCATATATGACAAACCCACAGCCAACATCATTCTCAATGGTGAAAAACTGAAACCATTTCCACTAAGATCAGGAAAAAGACAAAGTTGTGCATTCTCACCACTATTATTCAACATAGTTTTCAAAATTTTAGCCACAGCAATCAGAGGAGAAAAAGAAATAAAAGGAATCCAAATTGGAAAAGAAGAAATAAAATTGTCACCATTTGTAGACAACATGATATTATACATAGAGAATCCCAAAGATGCTACCAGAAAAATACTAGAGCTAATCAATGAATTTGGTTAAGTAACAGGATATAAAATTAATGCACAGAAGTCTCTTGCATTCCTATACACTAATGATGAAAAACCTGAAAGATAAATGAAGGAAACACTTCTATTTACCACTGCAACATAAAGAATAAGATACCAAGGAATAAACCTACCTAAGGAGACAAAAGACCTGTATGCAGAAAACTATAAGACACTGATGAAAGAAATTAAAGATGATACAACCAGATGGAGAGATATACCATGTTCTTGGATTGGAAGAATCAACATTGTGAAAATGACTATACTACCCAAAGCAATCTAGAGATTCAATGCAATCCCTATCAAACTACCAATGGCATTTTCCACAGAACTAGAACAAAAAATTTCACAATTTGTATGGAAACACAGAAGATCCCGAATAGCCAAAGCAATCCTGAGAAAGAAAAATGGAGCTGGAGGAATCAGGCTCCCTGACTTCAGATTATACTACAAAGTTACACTAATCCAGACAGTCTGGTGCTGGCACAAAAACAGAAATATAGATCAATTGAACAGGATAGAAAGTCCAGAGATAAACCCACGCACATATGAACACCTTATCTTTGATGAAAGAGGCAAGAATATTCAATGGAGAAAAGACAGCCTCTTCAATAAGTGGTGCTGGGAAACTGGACAACTACATGTCAAAGAATGAAATTAGAACACTCCCTAACACCATACACAAAAATAAACTCAAAATGGATTAAAGACCTAAATGTAAGGCCAGACACTATAAAAGTCTTAGAGGAAAACATAGATGGAACACTCTATGACATAAATCACAGCAATATCCTTTTTGACCCACCTCCTAGTGAAAAGGAAATAAAAAGAAAAAAGAGACACACGGGACCTAATGAAGCTTGAAAGCTTTTGCACAGCAAAGGAAACCATAAACAAGATGAAAAGACAACCCTCAGAATGGGAGAAAATATTTGCAAATGAAGCAACTGACAAAAGATTAATCTCCAAAATTTACAAGCAGCTCATGCAACTCAGTATCAAAAAAACAAACAGGGGGAGTTGAGGAAGATGGCAGAAGAGTAAGAGGCAGAGATCACCTTCCTCCCCAAAGATACATCAGAAATACATCTACACGTGGAACTGCTCCTATAGAACACCAATTGAACACTGGCAGAAGACCTCAGACCTCCCAAAATGCAAGAAACTCCCCACGTACCTGGGTAGGGCAAACGGAAAAACACAGACAAAAGAATAGGGACGGGACCTGCACCAGTGGGAGGAAGCTGTGAAGGAGGAAAGGTTTCCACACACGTGGAAGCCCCTTCACGGGCGGAGACTACTGGTGGCAGAGGGGAGAAGCTTCGGAGCCGCGGAGGAGAGCGCAGCAACAGGGGTGCAGAGGGCAAAGCGGGGAGATTCCCACACAGAGGATTGATGCCGACCAGCACTCACCAGTCCGAAAGGCTTGTCTGCTCACCCGCCGCAGTAGGCAGGGGCTGGGAGCTGAGGCTTGGGCTTTGGAGCTTAGATGCCAGGGAGAGGACTGGGGTTGGCAGCGTGAACACAGACTGAAGGGGTTAGTGCACCACGGCTAACCGGAAGGGAGTCGGGGAAAAAGTCTGGAGCTGCCAAAGAGACAAGAGACTTTTTCTTCCCTCTTTGTTTCCTGCTGCACGAGGAGAGGAGATTAAGAGCACTGCTTAAAGGAGCTCCAGAGATGGGCACGAGCCGCGGCTAATAGCACTGACCCCAGAGACGGGCATGAGACGCTAAGGCTGCTGCTGCCACCACCAAGAAGCCTGTGTGCGAGCACAGGTCACTCTCCACACCTCCCTACCCGGAAGCCTGTGCAGCCGCCACTGCCAATGTCCCATGATCCCGGGACAACTTCCCCGGGAGAACGCACAGCGCACCTCAGGCTGGTGCAACGTCACTCCAGCCTCTGCCGCCGCAGGCTCACCCCGCATCCACATCCCTCCTTTCCCCTGGTCTGAGTGAGCCAGAGACACCGAATCAGCTGCTCCTTTAACCCCGTCCTGTCTGAGCGAAGAACAGACGCCCTCAGGTGACCTACACGCAGAGGCAGGGCCAAATACAAACCTGAGCACCAGGACATGTGCGAACAAAGAAGAGAAAGGGAAATCTCTCCCAGCAGCCTCAGGAGCAGTGGATTAAATCTCCACAATCAACTTGATGTACCCTGCACCTGTGGAATACCTAAATAGACAACGAAACATCCCAAATTGAGGACGTGGACTTTGAGAGCAAGATATATTATTTTTTCCCCTTTTCCTCTTTTTGTGAGTGTGTATGTGTATGCTTCTGTGTGAGATTTTGTCTGTATAGCTTTGCTTTCACCATTTGTCCTAGGGTTCTGTCCGCCCGTTTTTTGTTTTGTTTTATTTTGTTTTACTATTTAAAAAAACTTTTTTCTTAATAATAATTTTTTATTTTTTAATAACTTTATTTTATTTTATCTTACTTTATTTTATTCTCTTTCCTTCCTCCCTTCCTTCCTTCCTTCCTCCCTCCCTCGCACCCTCCCTCCCTCTCCCTCTCTCTGCCTCCCTCCCTCCCTCCCTCTCCCTCTCTATCCCTCCCTCCCTCCCTCCCTCTCCCTCTCTCCCTCCCTCTCTCCCTCTCCCTCTCTCTCCCTCCCTCCCTCCCTCTCCCTCTCTCTCCCTCCCTCCCTCCCTCCCTCTCTCTCTCTCTCTCTCTCTTTCTTTCTTTCTTTCTCCCCTTTTATTGTGAGCTGTGTGGCTGAAAGGCTCTTGGTTCTCCAGCCAGGAGTCAGTGCTGTGCCTCTGAGGTGAGAGAGCCAACTTCAGGACATTGGTCCACCAGAGACCTCCCAGCTCCATGTAATATAAAATGGTGAAAATCTCCCAGAGATCTCCATCTCAACACCAAGACACAGCTTCACTCAACGACCAGCAAGCTACAGTGCTGGACACCTTATGCCAAACAACTAGCAAGACAGGAACACAGCCCCACCCATTAGCAGAGAGGCTGCCTAAAATCATAAGCCCACAGAAACCTCCATACACAACAACAGACGTGGACCTCCCCATCAGAAAGACAAGATCCAGCCACATCCATCAGAACACAGGCACTAGTGCCCTCTACCAGGAAGCCTATGCAACCCACTAAACCAACTTTAGCCACTGGGGACAGACACCAAAACAATGGGAACTACGAACCTGCAGCCTGCAAAAAGGAGACCCCAAACACAGTAAGATAAGCAAAATGAGAAGACAGAGAAACACACAGCACATGAAGGAGCAAGGTAAAAACCCACCAGGCCTAACAAATGAAGAGGAAATAGGCAGTCTACCTGAAAAAGAATTCAGAACAATGATAGTAAAGATGATCCAAACTCTTGGAAGTAGAATAGTGAAAATGCAAGAAACATATAACAAGGACCTAGAAAAACTAAACAGGAAACAAGCAATGATGAACAACACAATAAATGAAATTAAAAATACTCTAGAAGTGATAATAGCAGAATAACTGAGGCAGAAGAAGAGATAAGTGACATAGAAGATAAAATAGTGGAAATAACTACTGCACAGCAGAATAAAGAAAAAAGAATGAAAAGAACTGAGGACAGTGTCAGAGACCTCTGGGACAACATTAAATGCACCAACATTCAAATTATAGGGGTCCCAGAGGAAGAAGAGAAAAAGAAAGGGTCTGAGAAAATATTTGAAGAGATTATAGTTGAAAACTTCCCTAATATGGGAAAGGAAATAGTTAATCAAGTCCAGGAAGCACAGAGAGTGCCATACAGGATAAATCCAAGGAGAAACACACCAAACACGTATTAACCAAACTATCAAAAATTAAATGCAAAGAAAACATATTAAAAGCAGCAAGGGAAAAACAACAAATAACACACAAGGGAAGCCCCGTAAGGTTAACAGCTGATCTTTCAGCAGAAACGCTGCAAGTCAGAAGGGACTGGCAGGACATATTTAAAGAGACGAAGAAGAAAAACCTACAACCAAGATTACTCTACCCAGCAAGCATCTCATTCAGATTTGATGGAGAAATTAAAACCTTTATAGACAAGCAAAAGCTGAGAGAGTTCAGCACCACCAAACCAGCTTTACAACAAACGCTAAAGGAACTTCACTAGGCAAGAGACACAAGAGAAGGAAAAGACCTACAATAACAAACCCAAAACAATTAAGAAAATGGGAATAGGAACATACATATCAATAATTACCTTAAATGTAAATGGATTAAATGCTCCCACCGAAAGACACAGACTGGCTGAATGGATACAAAAACAAGACCCATATATATGCTGTCTGTCTACAAGAGACCCACTTCAGACCTAGGGACACATACAGATTGAAAGTGGGATAGAAAAAGATATTCCATGCAAATGGAAATCAAAAGAAAGCTGGAGTAGCAATTCTCATATCAGACAAAATAGACTTTAAAATAAAGACTATTAGAAGAGACAAAGAAGGACACTACATAATGATCAAGGGATTGATCCAAGAAGAAGATATAACAATTGTAAATATTTATGCACCCAACATAGGAGCACCTCAATACATAAGGCAAATACTAACAGCCATAAAAGGGGAAATCAACAGTAACACAATCATAGTACGGGACTTCAACACCCCACTTTCACTAATGGACAGAACATACAAAATGAAAATAAAGAAGGAAACACAAGCTTTAAATGATACATTAAACAAGATGGACTTAATTGATATTTATAGGACATTCCATCCAAAAACAACAGAATACACATTTTTCTCAAGTGCTCATGGAACATTCTCCAGGATACATCATATCTTGGGTCACAAATCAAGCCTTGGTAAATTAAGAAAGTTGAAATTGTATCATGTATCTTTTCCAACCACAATGCTATGAGACTAGATATCAATTACAGGAAAAGATCTGTAAAAAATACGAACACATGGAGGCTAAACAATACACTACTTAATAACGAAGTGATCACTGAAGAAATCAAAGAGGAAATCAAAAACTACCTAGAAACAAATGGCAATGGAGACACGACGACCCAAAACCTATGGGATGCAGCAAAAGCAGTTCTAAGAGGGAAGTTTATAGCAATACAATCCTACTTTAGGAAACAGGAAACATCTCAAATACACAACCTAACCTTGCACCTAAAGCAGTTAGAGAAAGAAGAACAGAAAAACCCCAAAGTTAGCAGAAGGAAAGAAATCATAAAGATCAGATCAGAAATAAATCAAAAGGAAATGATGGAAATGATAGCAAAGATCAGTAAAACTAAAAGCTGGTTCTTTGAAAAGATAAAGAAAATTGATAAACCATTAGCCAGACTCATCAAGAAAAAAGGGGAGAAGACTCAAATCAATAGAATTAGAAATGAAAACGGAGATGTAACAACTGACACTACAGAAATACAAAGGATCATGAGAGATTACTACAAGCAACTTTATGCCAATAAAATGGACAACCTGGAAGAAATAGACAAATTCTTAGAAATGCACAACCTTCTGAGACTGAACCAGGAAGAAATAGAAAATATAAACAGACCAATCACAAGCACTGACATTGAAACTGTGATTTAAAATATTCCAACAAACAAAAGCCCAGGACCAGATGGCTTCACAGGCGAATTCTATCAAACATTTAGAGAAGAGCTAACACCTATCCTTCTCAAACTCTTCCAAAATATAGCAGAGGGAGGAACACCCCCAAACTCATTCTATGTAGCCAACATCACCCTGATACCAAAACCAGACAAAGATGTCCCAAAGAAAGAAAACTACAGGCCAATATCACTGATGAATATAGGTGCAAAATTCCTCAACAAAATACTAGCAAACAGAATCCAACAGCACATTAAAAGGATCATCCACCATGATCAAGTGGGGTTTATTCCAGGAATGCAAGGATTCTTCAATATACGCAAATCAATCAACGTGATACACCGTATTAACAAATTGAAGGAGAAAAACCATATGGTCATCTCAATAGATGCAGAGAAAGCTTTCAACAAAATTCAACACCCATTTATGATAAAAACCCTGCCGAAAGTAGGCATAGAGGGGACTTTCCTCAATATAATAAAGGCCATATATGACAAACCCACAGCCAACATCATCCTCAATGGAGAAATACTGAAACCATTTCCACTAAGATCAGGAACAAGACAAGGTTGCCCACTCTCACCACTGTTATTCAACATAGTTTTGGAAGTTTTAGCCACAGCAATCAGAGAAGAAAAAGAAATAAAAGGAATCCAAATCGGAAAAGAAGAAGTAAAGCTGTCACTGTTTGCAGATAACATGATACTCTACATAGAGAATCCTAAAGATGCTACCAGAAGACTACTAGAGCTAATCAATGAATTTGGTAAAGTAGCAGGATACAAAATTAATGCACACAAATCTCTGACATTCTTGTACACTAATGATGAAAAATCTGAAAGTGAAATTAAGAAAACACTCCCATTTACCATTGCAACAAAAAGAATAAAATATCTAGGAATAAACCTACCTAAGGAGACAAAAGACCTGTATGCAGAAAATTATAAGACACTGATGAAAGAAATTAAGGATGATACAAATAGATGGAAAGATATACCATGTTCTTGGAGTGGAAGAATCAAAATTGTGAAAATGACTCTACTACCCAAAGCAATCTACAGATTCAGTGCAATCCCTATCAAACTACCAATGGCATTTTTCACAGAAGTAGAGAAAAAAATTTCACAATTTGTATGGAAACAGAAAAGACCCCAAATAGCCAAAGCAATCTTGAGAATGAAAAACGGAGCCTGAGGAATCAGGATCCCTGACTTCAGACTATACTACAAAGCTACAGTAATCAAGAGAGTATGGTACTGGCACAAAAACAGAAATATAGATCAATGGAACAGGATAGAAAGCCCAGAGATAAACCCACGCACATATGGTCACCTTATCTTTGATAAAGGAGGCAAGATTATACAGTGGAGAAAAAACAGCCTCTTCAATAAGTAGTGCTGGGAAAACTGGACAGGTTCATGTAAATGTATGAGATTAGAACATTCCCTAACACCATACACAAAAATAAGCTGAAAATGGATTAAAGACCTAAATATAAGGGCAGAAACTATCAAACTCTTAGAGGAAAACATAGACAGAACACTCTACGATATAAATCGCAGTAAGATCCCTTTGATCCACCTCCTAGAAAAATGGAAATAAAAACAAAAATAAACAAATGGGACCTAATGAAACTTAAAAGTTTTTGCACAGCAAAGGAAACCATAAAGAAAATGAAAAGACAACCCTCAGAATGGGAGAAAATATTTGCAAATGAAGCAAATGGCAAAGGATTAATCTCCAAAATTTACAAGCAGCTCATACAGCTCAATAACAAAAAAAGAGACAACCGAATCCAAAAATGGTCAGCAGACCTAAATAGACACTTCTCCAAGGAAGATATACAGATTGCCAGCAAACACATGAAAGAATCCTCAACATCATTAATCATTAGAGAAATGCAAATCAAAACTACAACGAGATATCATCTCACACCTGTCTGAATGGTCATCATCAAAAAATCTAGAAACAATAAATGCTGGAGAGGGTGTGGAGAAAAGGGAACCCTCTTTTACTGTTGGTGGGAATGTAAATTGATACAGCCACTATGGAGAACAGTATGGATGTTCCTTAAAAAACTACAAATAGAACTACCATACGATACAGCAATCCCACTACTGGGCATATACCCTGAGAAAACCATAATTCAAAAAGAGTCATGTACCAATATGTTCATTGCAGCTCTATTTACAATAGCCAGTACATGGAAGTAACCTAAGTGTCCATCAACAGATGAATGGATAAAGAAGATGTGGCACATATATACAATGGAATATTAGTCAGTCATAAAAAGAAACGAAATTGAGTTATTTGTAGTGAGGTGGATGGATCTAGAGTCTGTCATACAGAGTGAAGTAAGTCAGAGAGAGAAAAACAAATACCGTGTGCTAACACATGTATATGGAATCTAAGAAAAAAAAAGTCATTAAGAACCTAGAGGTATGATGAGAATAAAGCCACCGACCTACTAGAGAATGGACGTGAGGATATGCAGAGGGAGAACGGTAAGCTGTGACAAAGTGAGAGAGTGGCATGGACATATATACACTACCAAATGTAAAATAGATATCTAGTGGGAAGCAGCCTCATAGCAGAGGGAGATCAGCTCGGTGGTTTGTGACCACCTAGAGGGGTGGGATAGGGAGGGTAGGAGGGAGGGAGACACAATAGGGAAGAGGTATGGGAATATATGTATATGTATAACTGATTCACTTTGTTATAAAGCAGAAACTAACACTCCATTGTAAAGCAATTATACTCCAATAAAGATGTTAAAAAAAAAAACCAATCCAAAAATGGGCACAATACTTAAATAGACATTACTCCAGAGAAGATTACCAAAGATTGCCAACAAACACATGAAAGGATGCTCAACATCACTAATTATTAGAGAAATGCAAGTCAAAGTACTATGAGTTATCACCTCACAGCAGTCAGAATGGCCATCATCAAAATATCTACAAACAATAAATGCTGGAGAGGGTGTGGAGAAAAGGGAACCCTCTTGCACTGTTGGTGGGAATGTAAATTGATACAGCCACTATGGAGAACAGTATAGAGGTTCCTTAAAAATCTAAAAATAGAACTACTATACGAGCCAGCAATCCCACTAGTGGGCATATACCCTGAGAAAACCATAATTCCAAAAGAGTCATGTACCAATATGTTCATTGCAGCTGTATTTACATTAGCCAGGACACGGAAGCAACCTAAGTGTCCATCAATAGATGAATGCATCAAGAAGATGTGGCACATATATACCATGGAATATTTCTCAGCTATAAAAAGAAACAAAACTGAGTTATTCATAGTTAGGGGGATGCACTTAGAGTCTGTCATACAGAGTGAAGTAAATCAGAGAAAAACAAAGACAGTATGCTAACATATATATATATGGAATCTAAAAAAAAAAGGTTCTGAAGAACCTAGGGGCAGGACAGGAATAAAGACGCAGATGTAGAGAATGGACTTGAGGGAGGGGGAAGGGTACGCTGGGACGAAGTGAGAGAGTGGCATGGACTTATAAACACTACTAAATGTAAAATAGATAGCTAGTGGGAAGCAGCCACATAGCACAGGGTGATCAGCTCAGTGCTTTGTGATCACCTAGCGGGGTGGGATAGGGAGGGTGGGAGGGAGTCGCAAGAGGGAGGAGATATGGGGATGTATGTGTACGTATATCTGATTCACTTTGTTTTACAGTAGCAACTAACATAACAATGTAAAGCAATTATACTCCAATAAAGATGTTTAAAAAAAGCAAACAATTAAAAGAATGTGTAGAGTAGTATGTGGCAAAGAGATGTCTTTAGTCACCATTAGGTTTAACCTTATAGTTCCAGTGGTCTGAGGTACCTTAGGCACATCCACCTTGGGCTGGCATGTGAGAAGTACCTGTTAGAACTGAATCCCCTGAAATAACTTCAACCTGAATATTACCCCCAAAAGAATAAGATACTGTATTGCAGGGGCAAGAAGAGGAGAATTTGTGTGTTGGTTTGTATGAATCCTAATTTTCTGTTGGTTAATCCAGTCTATACAGGTGAATAGACAATGGCTCAAATGCTGAACCAGTATTCAAGTTGCATATACCTAATTTGGATGAGTTTAATATAAACTTCTCTAAACCTTAGAGATCTAGGTAATCCAAAATATGGTGTCATATAATGTCAAAATTCATCTTTAAATTAACTAGTTTATCTGTTCACTATTTTATGATACCTGCCGATCAGACATATAAGGAAAAACCTCTTATTGCAAGATAACCAGAGGTAATTTATGCATTTAGTGCCAGTGTGAGTTAAATTTTCACATAAAGAAACATTTTTGCAGCCCAATTAGCATACAACTCCTCCCTCTCCGACTAAAAAAGTCTCTTCCACTGTTAACAGACTTAGTTTTCTTAATATATTATTTCCTCTGCTACTGTAATAGCTACTGATCAGTGGCCAAGATGTGACATGGAAAGAGCTCAAAGATGAGCTTCAGCAAGCCAAGGAGAAGCACCAAGACCATATATGGAAGCACTCCTTAGGTCACCTGGCTTGGCTATTAACATAAGAGATTTTCTATTGGGCTTACTTTGAGTTAACACAGAGCTTTGAGACTGTATTCAAGACAAACTCAACCATACAGAATTTTATGGCCTCCTCCTAGCTGTTTCCTTCTTCAAGTCTATTCACACTCTTCTATCAGACTCTGACTTGGTAGGTTCCCAACCCATTTTGTAATTAACTGTGGTACAGATCACATTAGGTCTTCATGTGCTGCCAAGTCTAGTTGGAGCCGTATAAAATTAGAGAATATAGTTTCCAAGACGTATTCCAACAGTTCATATTAAATAACTCCAGACTATGGTGCCTAAGTAGAGAAAAATATCCTCAGCCTTAGCAGAAATGAGTTTTGTTTTGTTTTGTTTTTTGGTGTGAAAATGTCAAACAGAAGGGCAAAATTGTTTAGCAGGATTTGCTTTGCCTTTAGAACTAAATACAGTCAGTCTTTTCCCTTCTCAGAATTACCATTTCTACAAGGAAACTAAATAAAGTACTTCACAAATACAGAAGAAAAAACATTTGAGGAATGTTATAAGGCAGTAAAAATGAATGAATGATAGATGCAAGCAAAAGTACACAAATTGGGCTTCCCTGGTGGCGCAGTGGTTGGGAGTCCGCCTGCCGATGCAGGGGACATGGGTTCGTGCCCCAGTCCGGGAGGATCCCACATGCCGCGGAGTGGCTGGGCCTGTGAACCATGGCCGCTGAGCCTGCGCGTCCGGAGCCTGTGCTCCACAATGGGAAAGACCACAGCAGTGAGAGGCCCGCATACCGGGAAAAAAAAAAAAAAAAAAAAAGTACACAAATTATTCTTAACAACATCAAGTGAAAAAAAGTCCTAGAAAACTACACCATGACAATTTCAGCAAGTACAGAAACAAGCAAAGCTAGATGTATTAAGGCTTACAGGTGATAGTTATTTAAAACAAATAATTCAGAGAATGGTTATCAGGTACAATGTGAGGATGGAAGTAGAGGCATGGGTAGGAATGAAAAACAGAAATATGAAAAATTTGAAATTTGGTTTGGATGTTGGGTTCATTGGTTTGTTATATAACATATATGGAAGAACATACCAAGTGTATCAAATTTTACATGGAATGAAAAACTACTAGGCTTTTTTCCTGTTGTTCAATAGGTCAACTTTAGCTCTTTGAAAAAAAGCCAGTTTTGTCATTATCAATCCTTTCCATATATAATGGCACCTTATCCTGGGGAAGCTAGATTTCTATAGCCAAGTTAATGACTCTACTTCATCCCATCAAAGTCATCTGTTAGTGAATTCTAAAATCTTAGCAACACAGAAACATGTAGCCTTCTGTATACATTTCAGCGTGACTTATGGGGTTTTTAATCAGCTGCTTGAAGTTTGTCTAAAGTAGGGGAATGCCTCAGCTGAATGGAGAATTTTCTTCTACCTTCAGTTCCAGCAAAAGGGCTCCTCAGAAAGAAGGGAAAGGCTGGGTCTCAACCCCACTGCCCAAGAGGACATATTTTCACCTGATCTCATGTTACAGAGAAATTTGAACACTGTTTGACTTTCCTTCATATCTGCTACCAGAAAGTACTTCAAAAGGTAATGTTGGTAAGAGCTACGCATATTCCCTCACTCTCCACAGTCACATTTGATTGGATGTGTACTTCTTCTCCTAAGCTATTGATGTTGGATCTCATCTGGATATCCAAGCCTTGGTTGTATCAAATCAAAAAACATTAACCAACTGGTTAAAAGATTAACCAATATTAATCTGTTGGTTTGTAAAATTTAACACTTGCTGGACTCAATACTAATAGAACCTAGCCAATATGATGACTATTTTATTCTAGGCAAAAGACATCATATTAATTATCTCATTAATCTTAAGAAGCATAGAAACTAGGTACTACTAGTTTGGCAGAAGAGAAAATTGAGGAACAAAGGTTAACTTAAGCTATATAACCTGCTGAAAAACATGGACCTAGAATTTCAACTCTGACTACCTGATTCCGGAACTCCTATTCTTAACCACCATATTGCACTGCTTCCAAAGGTTAGCCAATGATCATGCCAGTATTAATGGATTACTGCTGTCTGTAAGGGGGTCTCATGGTGTCAAATCAACTGGGCCGCTGTCTTCTCTTAAGTCGTCTAACCTCTCTTAGGCCTGAGCCAGACAAGTCAAAGAATCAAGGACAAACGTTCTATCTAAACCTTTCATTCAAAAGCACTGTCTAATGATAGCGCTGGCAGGGGCCACTAGCACTGACCACGTGTTTTTCAAGTCCACATGTCCATAATATGAAGTGTCTATGAAGAATAGAAGCCTTGGTAGAACTATTCTTATTTAAAAACCTGAAGGGAAGGATAATCTATAGTTTGGGACACTTCAATATAGAGAGCCATACTTTGGAGTTGCTTTTTCTTTCTTTCTTTTCTTTTTTGTTGGCCATACCACGTGGCTTGTGGAATCTTAGTTCCCCAACCAGGGATAGAACCCGTGCCCCCTGCAGTGGAAGCATGGAGTCCTAGCCACTGGACTGCCAGGGAACTCCCAAGAGTGGCATACTTTGAAGTCAGCAGGATATCAACAAGACCCACTGTCTAACAAATAGCCTCTAAAAGCACCTTCATGATGGAGAGATTGTTGTATATGAAGATAACATAGCCAGGACGTATAGAGGAAAGTGACAGGATCTTAGGCAATAAAGATCAGGCTACTGATCTTGAACTACTGAATGTAGTGATCTTTGTCCAGATATTTAGTTTAGAATCCACAAAAACAAACCCAAGTCTAAGATCTCAATAAGTTAGTGATGGATTAAGCCCAAAGTAAATTAGGATGGAGTTGAATATTCCCAAAACAAGAGACAGACAGTTTTTTTCTATTACCTGAGCCACACTGGGTATATGATGGGAGTCCTTGCTGTCTGTTACACACAAATTTTAGAATGTGGTAATAGCATTACAGAACAGGAAAGGCTTTGACCCAGTCCCAGAGTGCTGTATGGCCCAAACCTTATCAGGACAAGTCCTTGAACTCTCATAACTTTTATTTTTTACTGTATTTGAGTGGCACTAATCTGGAAAGCCATATCAAGTTAGAACAAACATTCCGATTCTAATTCTTCTCCTTGAAGGCTCTACTCAATAATTCAGCACCCACTGAGCCACTACACCAGAAAGTGATACATTACCATCTATTGACTGGGACAACTGACTGGGCTAGGGATCAGCAATTTCCAGCAACGTTCCACTGTGACTTCTATTCTAGTTCTGGAGAAGGCAATCTTCTCATGAGTGACTTAGTCTCTTTTTGAAGACCTCACCCTAGAGACCCTCCTCCTTTACTAAGGGTATGGGCAAGAGAAAGAAAGAGAGGAGAAGTAGAATAAGCTTGGTGGGATGGTTAAAGGACAGCCCTACTGATGAGAACAGGAAAATGATGTCATACCTAGAAGCAGGGTGTAAATAAAAGGCAGAAAGGTGAGTGGTGGAAGCCAGGTTACTATTATCAGGTACTCTTTTTACAACTACTGTCTAAAAAGATGCTATTGATGGTTTTAAAACACGGGAATGAATGTTCAGCATTCAAGCCTTTTTTCAGCCATGTTCCAAGACCTCCTCCCTCTATTTTGTGTCCTCCCAAGACACACCGAGGCTCTGAAATTTGTGATTATTCCAGTGTGGCCAATGCCTTCTTTGATACCATCCCTACCATCCAATCCTAGTTCTCATGACCTTCTAGGGTAATGTATTTCCCTTCAACCTCGTGACAGCCATGTGAGCTGGAACAAGAGCTCCTGATTGTTTTATTACTAAAAAGGCTGCAAAATGCCCCCAGATTCTGATACACTTTTCTACTGGATATCTCCCTAGATAGAAGGGAGAAACTCTACACTGAATGGCTTTGAAGGATAGACCTACTGCTTCTAGGAGAACAGGTCATCTTCCTCCCTGTGAGAGAATTTACATTCCTTAATGTCCTCTTAACCTCCTACTTAGAGCACACTACCTGTGTCACATGGCCCCAAACAAGTGGCAAAGGAACTCTTTACAAAGAGAATAAGGTGTTCCACAGAAGCCTAATGACAAGTACAAGGCCTTAGCCCATGGCACTTATTCTGAGGGAAAACCTCCAGGTGAAGGACCTAGCTCCTGTCTCTATAGTGGACCCAGTAATATCTGCTGTACCTGAAGGGACTATTGCTGATTACAGTCCCAGAAATAGACCTGATCAACCTTCATTCCTTCCCCTCATTTCAGTCTTCTGCCATTTGTGTGGCAGGCCACAAAGGTATATCATTCACCACCAGAACGCATGGAACAGACACCCCCTAAGTTCCTGGTACCCTGATAGCAATAAAAGAAGCATGGAGAATGAAAAGGCAGAGTTCCTATCTGCATGCTGTAACACTTTGCTTTCCTACAATGAGATATCATCTCACACTGGTCAGCATGGCCATCATCAAAAAATCTAGAAACAGTAAATGCTGGAGAGGGTGTGGAGAAAAGGGAACAGTCTTACACTGTTGGTGGGAATGTAAATTGATACAGCCACTATGGAGAACACTATGGAGGTTCCTTAAAAAAACTAAAAATAGAATTACCATATGACCCAGCAATCCCACTACTGGGCATATACCCTGAGAAACCCATTATTCAAAAAGAGTCATGTACCAAAATGTTCATTGCAGCTCTAGTCACAATAGCCAGGACATGGAAGCAACCTAAGTGTCCATTAACAGATGAATGAATAAAGAAGGTGTGGCACATATATATAATGGAATATTACTCGGCCATAAAAAAAACGAAATTGAGTTATCTGTAGTGAGGTGGATGGATCTAGAGTCTGTTATACAGAGCGAAGTAAGTCAGAAAGAGAAAAACAAATACCATATGCTAACACATATATATGGATTCTAAGAAAAAAAAAAGAGTCATGAAGAACCTAGGGGTAAGACGGGAATAAAGACACAGACCTACTAGAGAATGGACTTGAGGATATGGGGAGGGGGAAGGGTAAGCTGTGACAAAGTGAGAGAGTGGCATGGACATATATACACTACCAAATGTAAAATAGATAGCTAGTGGGAAGCAGCCGCATAGCACAGGGAGATCAGCTGGGTGGTTTGTGACCACCTAGAGGGGTGGGATAGTGAGGGTGGAAGGGAGGGAGGGAGACACAAGAGGGAAGAGATATGGGAACATATGTATATGTATAACTGATTCACTTTGTTATAAAGCAGAAACTAACACACCATTGTAAAGCAATTATACTCCAATAAAGATGTTAAAAAAAAATGTTAGCCATCTACCTGGGATAAAATATTGAAGCAGGCTTGTAGAAAATATGGAGAAGGGTAATAGAACCTGGAATTATCATTCCTTTATCTTAAAATTATGTTAAGAATACTCAAAGGAAAGTTTTAGCACCGTTATTCCTGACACAAAAGATAAAAATGGTAAGAAAGTTAAAAAAAAAAAAAAAGAAACAATTTTACTGCACATAATGGTAGGTAGCACTAACTGGGTTTCCTTGACAAATAATCAGAGAATGGAGGTCACTGTGCTGAATGGCACTGGCTTGCAGGATTATCTTCTGTAAGCTCTCAAAGCAAAGGGCCTACAACCAGAGTGCTATGTAGTTTCCAACTTTTTCCGCAAACACAGGTATATAAAATTCTTTTATACTGAAACATTGATGATGCCTCTTTGAGAAACTTCAAGTAGATTTCTTGGATCATGCTTCCCTCACAATGCAGAGCTTTTTTCAGAAAATGCTCCTGTAGATTGCCTTTTGTCACCTTTGTCAGATACTTCTTGATATTTTGGTCTCTATGTCAAGCTATGGTTACAAATATTGTGAACACTCTTTCTCAGAGCATACCACCTCCTTCACTTGACCCTAAACTAGTAAGCAAATGAGATCTTTAGGAAGAGTATAAGGTGTTCTCCAGTCTATACCCTGTGTTTCTATACTGGTCTATATATATTGTGTGTACAAACTTGAGTAATAGCTCTTATTACTCAAATTCTATAATTGTTAATATAGGCTTATTGGCACGACTTTCTTTGACAATGTATCAGATGAGTGTTTATTTTTCAGGTACCCTTTGGATAGTCTAGAGCCCATGCCTTCATGTTCAACACTCAAATCTTTTCCCAGAGGCTTCCCAGACACAGAGTTTGACCTTCACTCCTTAGGTTTATTTGGTTAACACCTGCTTGACTGTGAATAGTGGGATTAAAGAGATTGCAATGTAAAGACACAGTGAAACAACTGTCTTCATCTTCGACCATGTCTATTAGCTCTAAGAATGAGCCTAATATGTTGGTCTCAGTCAAGACCCCTGTGCAAGCACAGGGAACAAGAACAGAATCAATCACCAAAAGAAAAATAAATTTGTCCATATGGTCAGAGATTCAAACTATGACTGGAAAACAGAACCAATGAAGTCATGCTCTCCACTCACACTGGATTAAGTTGTATGGAACTTCATACAAGGGAAAGTGGCACAGACATATTGCAGTAAAGATCCTGAATGCTGAGACCCAAAGCCAGAGGTGTTCCAGCTGTTCTGAGTAAACCGGACCATGAAAATTTTGCTCTTCAGACAGTCTGATCAGTTTGTTACAGTGATGTGAGGGTGGCAGTCTCAACAAACATCTGTATATAAAAGATCCCAACTTTCATATGTGCCAGCTAATCAACATCATTTGTCAGATGGTTCAGGAAATAGACTATTTAAATGCAAAGACTATCATTTACAGAGGCATAGAAGTCAATAATATATTCCTCTATAATGGTCTCTTGCTGAAAACTGGCAATTTTGGCTTTGGAACAGGGAGACAATGGGATCTTGCTGGAAATATTCTCAGCAGATGAAATGGCCTATTTCCTTTGTTTTCTGAATAGCCCCAGAGAGGATCCTAATTGGGAGGCCATCCACCAATTTGTTCCATTTTGTCATTTATTTCTCTCGCATTGTGTTATATAATAATTTTATTCTGCAGAAGCTGCTTCTCTCACATATCAGCCAAGATCAAATAATCATGTTGGGCCAAAGGCATGACCCCTCCAAAAATGTAGTAAGTTATACTAAAATAGTCCTAAAGCAATTCAGAAATTTGTAGCAGACTATGTTAAGAAAGTTAAAAACAGTCTCACTCCTCCCAGATTCTTTCATTAAGCTATCCAACACCCTTTCCCAAAAAAACAACTGCAGTGCTCCTGAGGTATTACTGCACTGAGAAGCCCTCACAGAAGGTGTAACACATGTATACTTCTAGACGGTCTCTCCTCGCCATAAGGTTCACATGTACTTACTTGCAGGCTGCTAGGGGAATAAGAAAGGGTGGCAGGGACACCAGCCCTCTGTTCCCTCTCCATAGGAGATCAGAGAACTTGTTTTTGGAGAAGCTGCCATTAGGATACTTACAGTTTGTTTCTAGAAAACTCATAGGGCCATAATTTTACCTTGTTTTTCTATCCTTTGTAGCTAGGGAATAAAGAAGTCATTTGCAATGCTGGTTTCTTCTGTCTCTCTCCCTGTCCATGAAGCAAGCCTGCTCCAAATCTACAAACTGATGCTAATGGGCCATACATCAAATTGTGTCCATCTGTTACCTAAATGGGCATTTTCAGGGGAAAAAAAATCAAGCACATCACTTGGACAGAAAGTTATGAAGACTTTCTAAACAAAACTGGCAGCCAATCCAGCCTCCAAATGGAGCAGTACATTTTGGAAGCAGATGTCTAGTTAAATGTTTGTCAATTTTGTTATCTTTTCAAAGAAACAACTTTTGGTTTTATTGATCTTCTCTATTGTTTTTCTATTCTCTATTTTGTTTATCTGAATTCTAATCTTTATTATTGCCTCTTTCGGCTAGCTTTGAATTTAGTTTGTTTTACTTTATTATAGTTACTTAACGTGTAAGTTTAGGTAATTGATTTAGATATTTTCTCCTCTCTTTTTTAACATAGGTGTTTACAGTGATGAATTTCCTTCTGAATACTGCCTTTGTAGGATCCCTTAGGCTTTAGTATGTTGCGATTTAAAAGAAAAATTGTCTCAAGGTATTTTCTGATTTCACTTGTGAAATCTTCTTTAACCCATTGGTTATTTAGGAGTGTGTTACTTCATTTCCAAGTATTTGTACATTTTCCAGTTTTCTTTCTGGCTATAGATTTTTAGTTTTCTCCCACTGAGATCAAAGAAGATACTTTGAATGATTTAAATATCTTTAAATTAAGAGTGATATCATCAAGATTGTGGGATTGGAGTTTTAACCCTTGTCCCACACAAGACACCAATTTAACAAACATACAGAGATGAAAATATTTTCATGAGCACTCTGGAATCTAGGAGACGGTTATGGCACTTGAGTGGAGTACAGAAATGAGAAAAGATGCATCAAAAAGTTTAAGAAGGACAGTTTCACTTTACCAATGTCACTCCTCCCCCAAAGTAGAACAGCACAGCACCGAGAGAGCTCCCCTTAGCCCACAAGATCTCCCACGGGGGAAAGAGAAAGTGAAATGAACATTTGATGTCCTCAGCCTTTTGGGTTGCTACTTGAGAGGCCTACTTCTGTTGTGCCTCACCCAGAACGTTGAGGGAATTGGAATAGCTAGGGTGCGTGAGGGCACCTAAAAAACAAACAAAAATGGGTGAGGGCTCTCAACTAGCATATGGGTCTCAACAACTGGCCTGTGGCTCTCTGGTAGCAGATATACCTGCCCATGGACCACCTGCCTACAGACCTTGGCACCATAACTGTCCACGTACAGACCCTAGCACTTGGTCTTCACACCCACAGACCCTGGCATTGGGTCCCCTGCAGACCCCTCCAGTTGGCCCACCTGTGGACTCTACCAAAAAGCCTGCACAGAATTTCTGGCCAGGGTGACTGGTGAAGGACTTTCCCTGCTAAAGCCACTCGATAGAGACTGGAAGTAGTGACTGCTTATTCAAATGTGCAGATAACAACACACGACTACAAGGATCATGAAGAATCAGGAAACGTGATTCCCCTAAAGGAACAAAATAAATTTCCAGAAAGAGACCCTACAGAAATCTGTGAAATGTCTGACAAAGAATTAAAAGTAATTATTTCTAAAAGTTTAGTGAGTTACAAGAGAATACAAGCAGACAACTAAAAACAACAACAACAAACAGTTCATGAACCAAATGAGAAGTTCATTCTGGAACTGAAGAATACAATGACTAGACTAAAATCAATCAATCAAACAAACAAACAAAAAGAGAGCTTTAACAACAGACTGAATAAAGCAGAAGAAATAATCAGCAAAGTTGAAGACAGGTCATTCTAAATCAAACTGTCAGAGCAACAATAAAAAAAAGGTATTTAAAAAGAGTGAAGAAAGCCTACAGAATTTATGAGATACCATTAAATGAAACAGTATACACATTTGGGAGCAAGAAGAAGAAAGAGAGAGAAGGACACAAATATTATTTAAAGGAATAATGGCTGAAAGATTCCCAAATATAGGGAGGGAAATGGACATATAGATTTGTGAAGCCTAAAGAATCCAACCAGGTAGAACCTAAAGAAGTCTTCATCAAGATGCATTAAATTGTCAAAAGTCAATGGCAAAGAGGGAATTTTAAAACAGCAAGAGAAACATAACTTGTCACATAAAAGGGAACCCCCATAAGATTATTAAGCAGATTTCTCAGAAGAAACCTTATAGGCCAAGAAAGACTGGGATGATATATTCAAAATGTTGAAAGAAAAAGAAACACCTGCCAACCAATAATACTATACCTGTAAAAGCTGTCCTTCAGAAATGAAGGAGAGATAAACAACTGTCCCAGACAGACAAAAACTGAAAGAATTTATAATCACTAGATCTGCCTTACAAAAGTGTTAAAGGGGGTTTTTCAAGTTGAAGCAAAAGGATGCTACTCAACACAAGAACATACAAAAATATAGTTCTCACCAGTAAATATAAAAATACTGAAAAATGAGTCCCTCCCATCAAGCCTCTTAGATATCCTCATCCACCAGAGGGCAGACAGCAGAAGCAAGAATTAAAATCCTGCAGACTGTGGAACAAAAAACACATTCACAGAAAGATAGACAAGATGAAAAGGCAGAGGGCTATATACCAGATGAAGGAACAAAATAAAACCCCAGAAAAACAACTAAATGAAGTGGAGATAGGCAATCTTCCAGCAAAAGAATTCAGAATAATGATAGTGAAGATGATCCAGGACCTCTGAAAAAGAATGGAGGCAAAGATCGAGAAGATGCAAGAAATGTTTAACAAAGACCTAGAAGAATTAAAGAATAAACAAACAGAGATGAACAATACAATAACTGAAATGAAAACTACACTAGAAGGAATAAATAGCAGAATAACTGAGGAAGAAGAATGGATAAGTGACCTGGAAGACAGAATGGTGGCATTCACTGCTGTGGAACAGACTAAAGAAAAAGGAATGAAAACAAATGAAGACAGCCTAAGAGACCTCTGGGACAACATTAAACACAACAACATTCACATTATAGGGGTCCCAGAAGGAGAAGAGAGAGAGAAAGGACCAGATAAAATATTTGAAGAGATTATAGTCGAACACTTCCCTAACATGGGATAGGAAATAGCCACCCAAGCCCAGGAAGTGCAACGAGTCCCATACAGGATAAACCCAAGGAGAAACATGCCGAGACACACAGTAATCAAACTGACAAAAATTAAAGACAAAGAAAAATTATTGAAAGCAGCAAGGGAAAAATGACAAATAACATACAAGGGAACTCCCATAAGGTTAACAGGTGATTTCTCAGCAGAAACTCTACAAGCCAGAAGGGAGTGGCATGATATACTTAAAGTGATGAAAGGGAAGAACCTAGAACCAAGATTACTCTACCCAGCAAGGGTCTCATTCAGATTCGATGAAGAAATCAAAAGCTTTACAGACAAGCAAGAGCTATGAGAATTCAGCACCACCAAACCAGCTCTACAACAAATGCTAAAGGAAATTCTCTAAGTGGGAAACACAAGAGAAGAGTAGGACCTACAAAACAAACCCAAAACAATTAAGAAAATAACAGGAACATACATATTGATAATTACCTTAAACATGAATGGATTAAATGCTCCAACCAAAAAACACAGGCTTGCTGAATGGATACAAAAACAAGGCCCATATATATGCTGTGTACAAGAGACCCACTTCAGATGTAGGGACACATACAGACTGAAAGTGAGGGGATGGAAAAAGATATTCCATGCAAATGGAAATCAAAAGAAAGCTGGATTGTTTCTTTTTTGTTACTGAGCTGCATGAGCTGCTTGTAAATTTTAGAGATTAATCCTTAGTCAGTTGCTTCATTTGCAAATATTTTCTCCCATTCTGAGGGTTGTCTTTTGGTCTTGTTTATGGTTTCCTTTGCTGGGCAAAAGCTTTTAAGTTTCATTAGGTCCATTTGTTTATTTTTGATTTTATTTCCATTTTTCTAGGAGGTGGGTCAAAAAGGATCTTTCTGTGATTTATGTCATAGAGTGTTCTGCCTATGTTTTCCTCTAAGAGTTTGATAGTGTCTGGCCTTACATTTAGGTCTTTAATCCATTTTGAGTTTATTTTTGTGTATAGTGTTAGGGAGTGTTCTAATTTCATACTTTTACATGTACCTGTCCAGTTTTCCCATCACCACTTACTGAAGAGGCTGTCTTTTCTCCACTGTATATTCTTGCCTGCTTTATCAAAGATAAGGTGACCATATGTGCATGGGTTTATCTCTGGGTTTCCGAAGAACCTAGGGGTAAGATGGGAATAAAGACACAGACGTACTAGAGAATGGACTTGAGGATATGGGGAGCGAGAAGGGTAAGCTGTGACAAAGTGAGAGAGTGGCATGGACAAATATACACTACCAAATGTAAAATAGATAGCTAGTGGGAAGCAGCGACATAGAAAAAGGAGATCAGCTCGTTGGTTTGTGACTACCTAGAGGGGTGGGCTAGGGAGGGTGGGAGGGAGGGAGATGCAAAAGGGAAAAGATATGGGAACATATGTATATGTATAACTGATTCACTTTGTTATAAAGCAGGAACTAACACACCATTGTAAAGCAATTATACTCCAATGAAAATGTTAAAAAAAAACACATGGGCGTTATAATCACACCACTAAAAGGACAAAAATATGTGAGGAAAAATTATAGGGATGCCAAGGGGAAAGAAAATGGAAAGTGCACTAATCTCACGTTTCTTTGAGAAGGATCTATTGATTCTGTTAAAAGTTAATAAATCCTGCATGAGATCGTGGTGCAGAAAATGATATTAGTTAAAAATCCAGTGAAATCTGAGCAAACTCTCTAGTTTAGTTTATGATATTGCACAGATGTCATTTCTTAGTTTTGATAATTGTTCTCTGGTTATTTAAGATGATAATATAAGTGAAAGCTGAGTGAAAGGTATATGGGAAGTCTGCTTTTTTTTTTTGCAATTTCTCTGTAAGTATACATCATCTCAATATTAAAAGTTATTAAAAGTTGATAAATCAAGAAACACTGATATAAAATTATTAAAACTCATAATGTCACTCACCAGAAGAAACTGAAGCAAAATCTTAACGGCAATAATCCTAAGAAACAGAATTGGGGTTAAAAAGGCCTTGCCTTTCAATTTTATACCTTCTTGTAAGGTGTAAAAATATGTTAACCACGTACATAAATTACTTTTAAAGCAATTTTAATTTTAAAATATTACTAAAACTTTACTAGTCAGCAAAATGTGACAATTTAAGAACATATTATATATATAATTCATATTTCATATACTGTATTTATTATTGTTCTGTCGTAGATGATTTAGGTGCTTGCAAAAATATAATGATGCAAATGAACTAAAGAACTATTATCATGATTTTGTTTGTCATGTATCACTGAATTAGACGCCATCACATATTAAAGGGATACTAAATAAAAGTCCATGGTAAAAAAATAATAATAATAAAATAAAATAAAGAATGTTACAAGAGACAAGGAAGGACACTACATAATGATCAAGGGATCAATCCAAGAGGAAGATATAACAATTATAAATCTATATGCACCCAACATAGGAGCACCTGAATACATAAGGCAACTGCTAACAGCTCTAAAAGAGGAAATCGACAGTAACACAATAATAGAGGGGGACTTTAACTCCTCACTTACACCAATGGACAGATCATCCAAAATGAAAATAAATAAGGAAACAGAAGCTTTAAATTACACAATAGACAAGATAGATTTAATTGATATTTATAGGACATTCCATCCAAAAATAGCAGATTAACTTTCTTCTCAAGTGCACACGGAACATTCTACAGGATAGATCACATCTTGGGTCACAAATCAAGCCTCAGTAAATTTAAGAAAATTGAAATCATATCAAGCATCTTTTCTGACCACAATGCTATGAGATTAGAAATGAATTACAGGGGGAAATACATAAAAAACACAAACACATGGAGGCTAAACAATACGTTGCTAAATAACCAAGACATCACTAAAGAAATCAAAGAGGAAATCAAAAAATACCTAGAGACAAATGACAAGGAAAATACAATGATCCAAAACTTACGTGATGCAGCAAAAGCAGTTCTAAGAGGGAAGTTTATAGTTATACAAGCCTACCTCTAGAAACAAGAAAAATCTCAAGTAAACAATCTAACGTTACACCTAAAGGAACTAGAAAAAGAAGAACAAAAAAAACCCCAAAGTTAGCAGAAGGAAAGAAATCATAAAGATCAGAGCAGAAGTAAATGAAATGGAAACAAAGAAAACAATAGCAAAGATCAATAAAACTAAAACCTGGTTCTTTGAGAAGATAAGCAAAATTGATAAATCATTATCCAGACTCATCAAGAAAAAGAGGGAGAGGACTCAAGGCAATAAAATTAGAAATGAAAAAGAAGAAGTTACAACACACACCACAGAAATACAAAGCATCCTGACAAACTACTACCAGCAACTCTGCCAATAAAATGGACAACCTGGAAGAAATGGACAAATTCTTAGAAAGGTATAACCTTCCAAAACTGAACCAGGAAGAAACAGAAAATATGAACAGACCAATCACAAGTAATGAAATTGAAACTGTGATTAAAAATCTTCCAACAGGAGCTTCCCAGGTGCCACAGTGGTTGAGAGTCCGCCTGCCGATGCAGGGGACACGGGTTCGTGCCCTGGTCTGGGAAGATCCCACATGTCGCAGAGCATCTGGGCCCATGAACCATGGCCGCTGAGCCTGGGTGTCCACAGCCTGTGCTTCGCAACGGGAGAGGCCACAGTAGTGAGAGGCACGTGTACGGCAAAAAAAAAAAAAATCTTCCAAGAAACAAAAGTCCAGGACCAGATGGCTTCACAGGTGAATTCTGTCAAATATTTAGAGAAGAGCTAACACCCATGCTTCTCAAACTCTTCCAAAAAATTGCAGAGGAAGGAATATTCCCAAACTTGTTCTATGAGGCCCCCATCACCCTGACACCAAAACCAGACAAAGATTCTATATAAAAAGAAAATTACAGACCAATACCATGATGAATATAGATGCAAAAATCCTCAACAAAATACTACGAAAGACAATGCAACGACACATTAAAAGGATCATACACCACGATCAAGTGGGTTTTATCCCAGGGATGCAAGGATTTTTTAATATATGCAAATCAATCAATATGATACACCATATTAACAAATTGAAGAAGAAAAACCATATGATCATCTCAATAGATGCAGAAAAAGCTTTTGACAAAATTAAACACCAATTTATGATAAAAACTCTCCAGAAAGTGGGCATAGAGGGAACCTACATCAACATAATAAAGGCCATAAACAACAAGCCCACAGCAAACATCATTCTCAATGGTGTAAAACTGAAAGCTTTTCCTCTAAGATCAGGAATGAGACAAGGACGTCCACTCTCACAACTATTATTCAACATAGTTTTGGAATTCCTAGCCATGGCAATCAGAGAAGAAAAAGAAATAAAAGGAATACACATTGGAAAAGAAAAAGTAAAACTGTCACTGTTTGCAGATGACATGATACTATATAGAGAGAATCCTAAAAATGCCACCAGTAAACTACTAGAACTACTCAGTGAATTTGGTAAAGTTGCCGGATACAAAATTAATGCACAGAAATCTCTTGCATTCCTATACACTAATGATGAAAAATCTGAAAGAGAAATTATGGAAATACTCCCATTTACTATTGCAACAAAAAGAATAAAATACCTAGGAATAAACCTACCTAGGGAGACAAAGACCTGTATGCAGAAAACTATAAGACACTGATGAAAGAAATTAAAGATGATACCAAAAGATGGAGAGATATACCATGTTTTTGGATTGGAAGAATCAATATTGTGAAAATGACTACACTACCCAAAGCAATTTACAGATTCAATGCAATCCCTATCAAATTGCCAATGGCATTTTTTACAGAACTAGAACAAATCATCTAAAAATGTATATGGAAACACAAAAGACCCCGAATAGCAAAAGCAGTCTTGAGGGAAAAATACGGAGCTGGAGGAATCAGACACCCTGACTTCTGACAATACTACAAAGCTACAGTAATCAAGACAATATGGTACTGGTATAAAAACAGAAACATAGATCAATGGAACAAGATAGAAAGCCCAGATATAAACCCACACACCTATGGTCAACTAATCTATGACAAAGGAGGCAAAGATATACAATGGAGAAAAGACAGTCTCTTCAATAAGTGTTGCTGGGAAAACTCGACAGCTACATGTAAAAGAATGAAATTAGAACACTCCATAACACCATCCACAAAATCAACTCAAAATAGATTCGAGACCTAAATGTAAGACCGGACACTATAAAACTCTAAGAGGAAAATATAGGAAGAACACTCTCTGACATCAATCACAGCAAGTTCTTTGTTTGATCCACCTTCTAGAGTAATGGAAATAAAAACAAAAATAAACAAATGGGACCTAATGAAAATTCAAAGCTTTTGCACAGCAAAGGAAACCATAAACAAGATGAAAAGGCAACCCTCAGAATGGAGGATATTATTTGCAAATGAATCAATGGACAAAGGATTAATCTCCACAAAATATAAACAGCTCATGCAGCTCAATATTAAAGAAACAAACAACCGAATCCAAAAATGGGCAGAAGACCTAAATAGACATTTCTCCAAAGAAGACATACAGATAGCCAAGAAGCACATGAAAAGCTGCTCAACATCACTAATTATTAGAGAAATGCAAATCAAAACTACAATGAGGTCTCACCTCACACCAGTTAGAATGGGCATCATCAGAAAATCTACAAACAACAAATGCTGGAGAGGGTGTGGGGAAAAGGGAACCCTCTTGCACTGTTTGTGGGAATATAAATTGATACAGCCACTATGGAGAACAGTATGGAGGTTCCTTAAAAAACTAAAAATAGAATTACCATATGATCTAGCAGTCCCACTACTGGGCATATACCCAGAGAAAACCATAGTTCAAAAAGACAAATGCGCCCCAATGTTCACTGCAGCACTATTTACAATAACCAGGTCATGGAAGCAACCTAAATGCCCATCGACAGATGAGTGGATAAAGAAGTTGTGGTACATATATACAATGGAATATTACTCAGCCATAAAAAGGAATGACACGGAGTCATTTGTTGAGACGTGGATGGATCTAAAGACTGTCATACAGAACGAAATAAGTCAGAAAGGGAAAAACAAATATCATATACTAATGTATGTATGTGAAACCTAGAAAAATGGTACAGATGAACCAGTTTGAAGGGCGGAAGTTGAGACACAGATGTAGAGAACAAATGAATGGACACCAAGGGGCGAAAACCATGGTGGGGTGGGGATGGTCGTGTGCTGAATTGGGCAATGGGGATTGGCATGTATACACTGATGTGTATAAAACTGATGACTAATAAGAACCTGCAGCATAAACAAACAAACAAACAAAAACAACTAATACTAAACTTTCTTTGGGTTATTTGTATGGGAATGTTAATATACATGTTTCAGACATTACATAAAATTTCTAAAACTCTTATATGTTCTGGTATAATGTTATAAGTCTTAATTCCAGTTATTACTTTAAAATGCATATCTCAGAAATAACTAAATTTCCTTGTCAATTGCATTATTATGAACTTTCATCAAATCTGTAAAAAAAATACAGAAAAGCACAGAATAATGCAATACTGTAATGATGGAAATAAAGCATATTTAACCCTAGTATAAAAGATAAAAAAGTATTAAGAACTATAACCACAAAATTTGTCACTAGGTACACAGCATAAAAAGAAGTAAAATTTGACATTAATAATATAAAGTTTGTGCGGAGTGAAGGGAATAAAAGTGTAGAGTTTTTGCTTGTAATTGAAGTTAAGTTGTTATCAGGTTAAAATAAAGTGTTATAACTATGAGAAATTTTAAGCAAGTCTCATGCTAACCACAAAAAAATACATAGAAGATACATGAATACAAAGACAAAAGAATCAAAGTATATTACCACAAAAAATCATCAACTTATACAGGAAAACAGCCAGTGGGGATGAAAGGAACACAAGAACTACAAAACAGACAAAAACCAATTAACAAAATGGCAATAGTAAATCTTTATCAATAATTACTTTACATCTAAATGTGTTTAACTCACCACTCAAAAGACATAGAGTGGGTGAATGCATTAAAAAAGAAGATTCAGGGCTTCCCTGGTGGCGCAGTGGTTGAGAGTCTGCCTGCTGATGCAGGGGACACGGGTTCGTGCCCCGGTCCGGGAAGATCCCACATGCCGCGGAGCGGCTGGGCCCGTGAGCCATGGCCGCTGAGCCTGCGCGTCCGGAGCCTGTGCTCCGCAATGGGAGAGGCCCGCGTACCGCAAAAAAAAAAAAAAAGAAGATTCAACTATATGCTTTCTACAAAAGACTTTAGATATCAGGACATATTTAAGCTGAGGAGTGAAGGGATAGAAAAAGATATTCCATGTAAATGGTAACCAAAAGACAGCAGAAGTTGCTATATTTATATCAGACAAAAGAGACTTTATTTTATTTTTTTAACATCTTTATTGGAGTATAATTGCTTTACATTGTTGTGCTAGTTTCTGCTGTATAACAAAGTGATTCAGCCATATGTATACATATATCCCCATATCTCCTCCCTCTTGCGTCTCCCTCCCACCCTCCCTATCCCACCCCTCTAGGTGGTCACAAAGCACCGAGCTGATCTCCCTGCGCTATGGGGCTGCTTCCCACTAACTATCTAATTGATATTTGGTAGTGTGTATATGTCAATGCCACTCTAACTTTGGCCCAGCTTACCCTTCCACCTCCCAATGTCCTCAAGTCCCTTCTCTACATCCGCATCTTTATTCCTGTCCTGCCCCTAGGTTCTTCAGAACCATTGTAATTTTTTTTAGATTCCACATATATGTGTCAGCATACAGTGCTTGTTTTTCTCTTTCTGACTTACTTCACTCTGTATGACTGACTCTAGCTCCATCCACCTCACTACGAATAACTCAATTTCGTTTCTTTTTATGGCTGAGTAATATTCCATAGTATATATGTGCCACGTCTTCTTTATCCATTCATCTATCGATGGACACTTAGGTTGCTTCCATGTCCTGGTTATTGTAAATAGAGCTGCTGTGAACATTGTGGTACATGACTCTTTTTGAATTATGGCTTTCTCAGGGTACATGCGCAGTAGTGGGATTGATGGGTCGTATGGTAGTTCTTTTGGAGTTTTTTAAGGAATCTCCATACTGTTCTCCATAGTAGCTGTATCAATTTACATTCCCACCAACAGTGCAACAGGGCTCCCTTTTCTCCACACCCTCTCAAGCATTTATTGTTTGTAGATATTTTGATGATGGCCATTCTGACTGGTGTGAGGTGATACCTCATTGTAGTTTTGATTTGCATTTCTCTAATAAATAGTGATGTTGAGCATCCTTTCATGTGTTTGTTGGCAATCTTTGGCAGTCTTCTTTGAAGAAATGTCTATTTAGGTCTTCTGCCCATTTTTGGATTGGGTTATTTTGTTTTTTGATATTGAGCTGTATGAGCTGCTTGTACATTTTGGAGATTAACCCTTTGTCAGTTACTTCATTTGCAAATATTTTCTCCCATTCTGAGGGTTATGTAATGGTCTTGTTTATGGTTTCCTTTGCTGTGCAAAAGCTTTTAAGTTTCATTAGGTCCCAGTTGTTTATTTTTGTTTTTATTTCCATTTCTCTAGGAGGTAGGTCAAAAAGGATCTTGCTGTGATTTAGGTCATAGAGTGTTCTGCTTATGTGTTCCCCTAAGAGTTTTATAGTGTCTGGCCTTACATTTAGGTCTTTAATCCATTTTGAGTTTATTTTTGTGTATGGTGTTAGGGAATGTTCTAATTTCATTCTTTTACATGTAGCTGTCCAGTTTTCCCAGCACCACTTATTGAAGAGGCTGTCTTTTCTCCATTGTATATTCTTGCCTCCTTTATGAAAGATAAGGAGACCATATATGTGTGGGTTTATCTCTGGGATTTTGATCCTGTTCCATTGATCTATATTTCTGTTTTTGTGCCAGTACCATACTCTCTTGATTACTGTAGCTTTGTAGTATAGTCTGAAGTCAGGGAGCCTGATTCCTCCAGCTCTGTTTTTCTTTCTCAAGATTGCTTTGGCTATTCGGGGTCTTCTGTGTTTCCATACAAATTGTGAAATGTTTTGTTCTAGTTCTATGAAAAATGTCATTGGTAGCTTAATAGGGATTGCATTGAATCTGTAGATTGCTTTGGGTAGTATAGTCATTTTCATAATATAGATTCTTCCAATCCAAGAACATGGTATATCTCTCCATCTGTTGGTATCATCTTTAATTTCTTTCATCAGCGTCTTATAGTTTTCTTCATTTAGGTCTTTTGTCTCCTTAGGTAGGTTTATTCCTAGGTATTTTATTCTTTTTGTTGCAATGGTAAATGGGAGTGTTTCCTTCCTTTCTCTTCCAGATTTTTCATCACTAGTGTATAGGAATGCAAGAGATTTCCATGCATTAATTTTGTATCCTGCTACTTTTCCAAATTCATTGATTAGCTCTAGTAGTTTTCTGGTAGCATCTTTAGGTTTCTCTATGTATAATATCATGTCATCTGCAAACAGCAACAGTTTTACTTCTTCTTTTCCAATGTGTATTCCTTTCATTTCTTTTTCTTCTCTGAATGCTGTGGCTAAAACTTCCAAAACTATCTTGAATAACCGTGGTGAGAGTAAGCAACCTTGTCTTGGTCCTGATCTTAGAGGAAATAGTTTCAATTTTTCACCATTGAGAACGATGTTGGCTGTGGGTTTGTCATATATGGCCTGTATTATGTTGAGGTAAGTTCCCTCTATGCCTAGTTTCTGGAGAGTTTTTATCATAAGTGGGTGTTGAATTTTGTTGAAAGCTTTTTCTGCATCTATTGAGATGATCATATGGTTTTTCTACTTCAATTTGTTAATATGGTTTATCACATTTATTGATTTGCATATATTGAAGAATCCTTTCATTCCTGGGATAAACTCCACTTGATCATGGTGGATGATCCTTTTAATGTGCTGTTGGATTCTGTTTGCTAGTATGTTCTTGAGGAATTTTGCATCTATGTTCATCAGTGATAGTGTTCTGTAGTTTTCTTTCTTTGTGCCATCTTTGGTTTTGGTATCTGGGTGAAGGTGGCCTTGTAGAATGAGTTTGGGAGTGTTCCTCCCTGTGCTGTATTATGGAAGAGTTTGAGAAGGATAGGTGTTAGCTCTTCTCTAAATGTTTGATAGAATTCACCTGTGAAGCCATCTGGTCCTGGGCTTTTGTTTGTTGGAAGATTTTTAATCACACTTTCAATTTCAGTGCTTGTGATTGGTCTGTTTATATTTTCTGTTTCTTCCTGGTTCAGACTCGGATGGTTGTGCTTTTCTAAGAATTTGTCCATTTCTTCCAGGTTTTCCATTTTATTGCATGTAGTTTCTTGTAGTAATCTCTCATGATCATTTGAATTTCTACAGTGTCAGTTGTTACTTCTCCTTTTTCATTTCTCATTCTGTTGATTTGAGCTTTTCCCCTTTTTTCCTGATGAGTCTGGCTAATGGTATAACCTCACAAACTTATTATAATATGTATATGTAAACATGAATATTCTCTTATTTTCCTGAATAAGGAAGGAGAGATGAGAGGATTGGCTCTAACAGATATGAATGTTTAATACTGGTGCAGGGATAGATAAATACATCAATGGAATAGAATAGTCATACCAGAAAAATACATAATTATAAGTAGACACTTGATTTGTAACAGAAGTGGTACTACTGGCCAAAGGGGAGAGAATGGGTTTTCAGTAAATGACATGGAGGACAGGTATGGTCTGTACAGAAAGCAAAAATCCAAAAAACAGCAAAGGAAAAACTGACGCACTCTTGGTTTGAATTTCTGCAAGAGCAGACCTTGAGAAAAGGATTTGAGTACAAGTAGTTTATTTGAGAGATGAATCCCAGGATTCAGAGTCAGAGATTAAGAAAGAAAAGCAGGGAATAGATCAAAGCAAAAGGTATGTTTATAGATTGGTTGCTTCTTTGGACAAGAAGAACTCAATTCTGCTGAGAAATCCCTGAGATACTGTGTAGAACACTACAAAATTTAAAGGATATAGGAAACTGGGTATTTATTGATAACCTCCTATCTTTCATTCGTTAAATGTTGATCCTAGGGCCAGGTAATGGGTGTTCGTTGCTTGAAACAAACAACCCTAAGAATTAGAGGCATTGGGGAAAAAAACACTTTATTATGTTCTTGGGTTCTGTGGGCAGGAACTTGGACAGGACAAATTTGGAGATGGCTTGTCTTTGTTCCACAATGCCTGGAAACTTACCTAAGAAGCCTCAAATGACTGACTGTGATCAAACAGAAGGGACCAGAAACATTGGAAGCTTCCTTCATCTTATCTGGACTTGCTCTGGGATGAATCAAAGGATGGTGTCAGCTGAGGCTAGCAATTAGAATACTTTGCAGTCTCTTTATATGGCTTCCTCATATCCTGGAAGTCTAAAGGTAGTTGGATTTTTTTATATTGTGGCTCAGGTCCCAAGAATAAGAAAAAAGGTAGAATCTTCATGTTAAATTCTAACCTAGCCTCAGAAAGCATGCCGCATCACATGTACTTCAAGCAAGTCACCAAAGCCAGCCCAGATACAAGGGAGGTGGAAGAAACCCCACCTCTTGATGGGAGGAGTGTCAAAGAATTTGTGGCTATCTTTAGAACTAAATACAGCTAGTATTACCTCTCTGGAATTTCTGTCCTGCCTGTGTCTATAGGATAAATATGTCCCCACAACCAGAGAAAAATCTCAGGCATAGAGATGCAGGTGTCTGAGGTATGCCATTGTTTGTATGTATAGAAATTGTCCAACCAAGCTGCAAATGACCTCTGGGGTAGGAACAATGGTATGAGCAGGGCTCCAACAACATTACCTTTCATCATGTGTATCATTCAGAGGTCCTTCTGCCCCACTTTAAGTTCACCATGTCCTATCTCTGGTTCTTAAAGGTATTAGCCTTTCACAACCTCAAAAAAAAAAAAAAAAAAAACCTAAAACAGGAATTCAGTGAAACAGAGTAGTCGCTCTTGTTCAGTCAAACTTGAGGATGAAATTAATATTCATATCTCCCCTTCCCTTACCCTCATCCAGGATTTCTACTTTTATAGGTTGCTTGCTCAGTGGAGTGAAACAGATCTTTATCCCCAGAAGGCCTGAACCTCTGCTTAATCATATCTATTTGCTGTTATCAACAAGCATGCAAGATCCAAGAGGTACACGAGAGAACCCTCGGCATTCGAAGCATGTTTCTCTCTGTCCCTAATATAAGGGGACAATCTCAAGCAATCTCAGCTCCTCATTTATATTCACTGGCTGTATTGCTCTAGCCAGTATGGGAACTCTTCTTTGTTTTTGCCTGTTGGTCCACTGGCAAAAGGAGCCCACAATGATCAGATGGTGGTCATTCTTTAGATTCAATTAAATATTTGAAATATTTGAATAGTAGAAATATTACACCCATGGGAACCAGGACCTCTAATCTAGAGGAGCCTAAAGTTGTGAGTATGGAAATTACAAATTTGCCAACTGGATCACATGGACTGATGGTAAGGAAGATTAATCCTATTTATAACCTATGGTTTCTGGACCCATATAATCTAAATATTTGGGACACAGAAAATAAAAAGGCAATTGGTTTATCATATATACCACACTTTAAAGGATAACACTCTAAACTTGCAGAGTGTTATCCCCAAGCTAGTACCTTAACTGAGTATTAAAAGAGCCACTATAAAATTTTATCAGGGTTGCAGCTTCCAGGTGATATGGCATATCATAGATATACCCATCTAACATAGTGGATAGATATAGGATCTTGTGCTAGTATGATTATTCCATCTCCTTTGATATAAAATGGCTCCTTTTTCTGAAACTATCTTGTATAAGATTCCTTATGAATAAATTAGAAACTATGTGAGTCCTCAGATACTGATGGAGCTGCTATGAGCAGGGAATACAAACTCACCCAGAACACATACAAATTCCAATTGGGATAAATTACTGCAATCTCCAGAGTGGAAAGGTTCAGATGTAATCAAGTGGCTAACTTTTTCTCCTCAAAAGATGGCATCATATTGAGAGGTCAACATATGTTTTACTGCTTACAAGTTGGATATTCAATAGTGATAATATCTACGTTAGCCTTGGCGAGAGGGTGTCCATACTGATGAATCCATGTACTACCTTTTATCCTTACCACCTTAACTATTCCATTCATCATCCCATTGTGGGTGGCCAAAGATAGAGGTTGACTGATCTCTACTGGATGGGTCACACTTTTTACCTTATTTTTCAGTGCCTCCTCTGCATTATCTGTCAGCCATTAACCTAAAAAATCCTCACACTCTGTGCTTACTCTTTTTGGAGTATCCACATCCTTCTTTGACATCCTTCTTCCGTAGAATTCCTTGTCTTTGATTTTCTAATCTTGTTCTTTCTAGACCCTGACCATGTAGCTAATCCATTTTTTTTCCTGTCCAAGAGTCCATGTAGCCTCTCTGTCCAAGGACTTTCTGTCCTTGTAGAACTTTCTATCCAAGAGTCCTTAGCTCTTAACACTTATCCCTTCACATAAAGTGAAAATCAACTCCAGTACTTAAGTTTCTGCCCATAATGATTCCCCTACACAACTGTTTTGCCAGCCATGCCCTGAATGAAACTGCAGTATAGCAGATGTCCAGTTTAAACTAGGACTAATATATAGAGCCAACCCATCTATAAGTGATCCAGGTTTTTTTCTTCGTATATCAGCTGGCCATTAGGAAACCCCAATGAGACCATAAGTCTAAGCTGAAGGAAGACACCCATGCAACAGTGGGGTTTGGATTACATCTTTGTGTAACTTATTTTTTCCCTTAGGACTCCAAATGTCCTGTTGTCATCATATACTAGATTGCTTTTGCTCTAAGTCAATCTTAAGACTTAATGGACCTGACAATACTCAGCTTATAATAACTCTGGTGGGTGGACACTCAGTGGTTGCTTGGGGCTACACTCAAAACTGGCAGCATTCTACTTCATTTGGCACGATTTGGAAGATCATTCCCATGTGTGGTATATACTCTCTTAAAATCCAAAGAATTCTACAAAATATACACTCCTTTTAGAGTGGTAGGAAGTACAAGTTGCAATAAATTGTCCTTTAGGTTGAAGAATATGTCCTAGTATGCTCCAGATCTTTGGACCCTGTGTTAGCTCAGGTCCTCCTAGAAGCAAACACTACAACTGGATTAGGTATGCAAGAGATTTACTTGGGGGAGGGAATATTAGTGGAAGGTAAAGGGGAATAAGCTGGAGTGGGCAGTGCAGGCCTTCAGACCATGATGCAAGTCTGACATCTGTGATAAAAGAAGGGAAATGGAGGAGGACTGGGAAGGAAAACTATTAGACTGAAGCACAGTTCTAAGAAAATTGTGGCTGCCAGGCTTATATAAGTCATGAGTCAAAGTTACCCATTAGAGCAGTCAGCCCACATACCATAGGAATGGGTCAGCATTTATACCTCCACAGTTCTCAATTACTGACTAGGAAAAATGTGGGGGAAACATTATATTGGCACAAAAGCAGTGGTGGTTCCCAGTGGTAGCGGCTGAGATTCTCAGGCAATTATGCTTCCTGCAGCCAGTTCTCTTAAAGGAGACCTGAATGGTACATTCATGACTGCCACAAGATCTCTCAACTCTTCAACAGTCTCCCTGAATCTCTTGGGAATTACTTCCCATCTTCTGGCATACATGTATCTTACCAGGCCATCTAGAACACATGCTGCTTTCATGATCACTAGGTCTAATTTTAACATGTCACCAATATAATGGACCAGTGTAATGACCTATAGGGTATTGAGATGATCTAGGTGTCTTTGTATTATATTATGGCAGATAGGAGGAGGGCTAGGAGAACCATATGGCAAGATGGTGCAAATATATTGCCATCTATCCCAGGTAAGTGCAAACTGTTTTTGATTCTCTTTCCTGATGAGTATTGAAATGAACACATTAAAGAAATCAATAGCTACTACAAATCAGAGGCTGAGTTCATCTGCTCTAGCAAAGATACGATCTTCAGCACAGCATCTATGATTGGGGTTACCATTTTCTAAATTTACTGCAGTCTATCACCATCTGCCATGTCCATCTGGTTTTTTGCAGAGCCATACTAGTGAATTAAAGAGAGACACGTTGGGGACTATCATCCCTTATCCTTTAAATCTTCAATTCTCTGAAGTTTCAGCTGGGTTATGATATTACTTACAATTTAATATTTTGGCTAGGGGAGTGCAGTTTCGATTGTTTCAATTTGGCCTTTTCTATTATAAAGGCTCTAACTCCACAGGTTGGAAAATGAAGAGTTTCGTTAGATGCTAAGTATATTTATTCCATGCAGGGACTAGAGAAGTGAACTCAGAGTAGTCTGCAGATCCAATGGACCCTCTGTGAGATACTTATATATACTTGGTCTAGGACTCCATTTATCACTTGATCTCCATGCTGCCCCACCATAATGGGGGCAAGTTTGGCATTTTTGCACCTTGGTATTCCTGTCACCTCAGACACTATATTCAATAGCCCACAAAAGCTCTGAGCACTCCCCTTTCCCCAGTATATAGTTACCTGAGTTAATGGACATAGACCTTTTTGAGGAAGTATTGGGGGAATATTTTGTACATACTTTCAGTAGGAATGTAGGGTCCTCCCTTAGAAGTGTCTGACCTGTCCTTCAGTGGGTGGACCCTGAGTCTGAGAATTGGCTCAAGTCTGGAAATTGGGTGAGGGTTTGTGATTTTACATTGAACCACTGACAGCAGCCTTCTGCTTTCTATCTTGAAATCTTTTTTAAAATTCCATAATAAATAATTTCATCATCTTCCTATATATTTTCCACCTGCAAATACCACGGGCTCTTAGCCACAGTGAAGATCCCAGTGAATCAAGGCCTCTGGTTGCCATTTCATTCATGATGACCATTAGGTAATTATCTCCACTGTTCCTCTGATTATTACGTGTCACCATTTGGACTCTGCTATTATGGAACTCTATCATCCCTATGACACTAGAGAGCCCAGTTCAATAATGATGTCTCCTATCACCCACTACAGCATACAGAGGGCTTGTTAGCTTATTACTGAAGTATAGCTGAATTACTATATTATATTAGTTTTAGGTGTACAGCATAGTGATTCAGTATTTTTGCAGATTATACTCCATTATCAGTTACTATAAGATATTGGCTATAATTTCCTGTGCCATGCAATATGCCCTTGTTGCTTACTTGTCTTATATATAGTTTGCTTGTTTTTTATTTTATTTTATTTTTGGCTGTATTGGGTCTTCATTGCTGCATGAGGGCTTTCTCTAGTTGCAGTGCACAGGCTTCTCATTGCAGTGGCTTCTCTTGTTGCGGAGCACGGACTCTAGGTGCACAGGCTTCATTAGCTGTGGCATGCGGGCTCAGTAGTTGTGGCTCACAGGCTATAGAGCGCAGGCTCAGTAGCTGTGGTGCATGGGCTTTGTTGCTCCGCATCATGTGGGATCCTCCCAGACCAGGGCTTGAATCCGTGTTCCCTGCATTGGCAGGTGTATTCTTAACCACTGCGCCACCAGGGAAGCCCTACCTAATAGTTTATATCTGTTAGTTCCAATCCTTAATTTCTCCCTCTCTTCTACCCTCTCCCCTTTGGTAACCAGAAACTTGTTTTCTACATCTGTGAATCTGGTTCTGTTTTACATACACATTCATTTGTATTATTTTTTGCATTCCACATATAAGTTACATCATATAGTATTTGTCTTTGTCTGACATCCACTGAGCATACTATTCTCTAGGTCTATTAACATTGCTGCCAATGGCAGAATTTTATTCTTTTTTTGTGGCTGAGTAATATTTCATTGTATATCTATACCACACCTTTTTAATTCAATCATCCCTTGATGAGCACTTGGGTTGCTTCCATGCCTTGGCTACTGTAAATAGTGCTGCTATAACGTAGGGGTGCATGTATCTTTTTGAATTAGTGTTTCCATCTTTTCAAGACATACACCTTGGAGCGGAATTGCTGGATCATATGGCAACTCTATTTTTAGTTTTTTGAGGAACCTCCATACTCTTTTCATAGTGGCTGCAACAATTTACATTCCCATGAACAGCATTCAAGGATTTCTTTTTCTCCAGTTTTATGGCTTCAGGTCTTACAGTTAGGTCTTTAAAACATTTTGAGTTTATTCTTTTATATAAGAATATAGGAAATGCATATATAGGAAATGTTCTAATCTCAATGTTTTACATGTGGCTGCCCAATTTTTCCAACACCACGTGTTGAAGGAACTGTCTTTTCTCCATTGTATGTTCTTGTCTCTTTATCAATGGATTATTTGATCATAGGTGTATGAGTTTATTTATGGGCTCTCTATTCTGTTCCATTGCTCTATGTCTGTTTTTGTGCCAGTACCACACTGTTTTGCTTACTGTGTCTTCGTAGTATAGATTGAAGTCAGGGAGGGTGATACCTGCAACTTGGTTCTTTTTTCTCAAGATTTCTTTGGTAATGAGGGGTCTTTTGTGGTTCCATATGAATTTTAGGATTATTTGTTGTAGTTCTGTGAAAAACATGTTTTGATAGGGATTGTATTAAATCTGTAGATTGCTTTGGATAGTATGAACATTTTAATAATATTAATTTTTCAAATCCAAGCCACTAGGTATCTTTCCATTTCTTTGTATCATCTTCACTTTCCTTCACCAGTATTTTACAGTTTTCATAGTATAGGTCTTTCACCTCTGTGGTTAAGTTTATACCTAGGTATTTTATTGTTTTTGATGTGATTTTAAACAGAACTTTTTTTAACTTTCTCTTTCTGGTATTTAATTATTAGTGTATAGAAATGCAACAGATTTCTGTATATTAATCTTGTATCCTGCAATCTTGATGAATTCATATATTAGTTCTAATATTTTGGGGTTGGTGATTTTGTGTTTTTCTAGATAAGGTATCATGTCACCTGCAAATAGTGATAGATTTACCTGTTCCCTTCCAATTTGGATACCTTTGTTTATTTTTCTTGTCTGGTTGCTGTGGCTAGAACTTCCAATACTGTGTTAAATAGAAGTGGTGAGAGTGGGCATTCTTGTTTTGTTCTTGAATTTAGCAGGAAGGCATTTAGCTTTTCACCATTGAGTGTGATGTTGGCTCTTGGTTGTTGTAAATGTCTTTATTATGTTTAGATATGTTCCCTTCAAACCCACTTTGATGTGAGTTTTTTGATGAATGAATGTTGAATTTTGTCAAATGCTTTTTCTGCATCTATAGAGATGACCATGTGATTTTTATCCTTCCTTTTGTTAATGTGGTGTATTACATTGATTGATTTGTGAATGTTGAAGCATCCTTGTGACCCTGGAATAAATCCAACTTTTTCACTGTGTATGATCCTTTTTACATATTCTTGGATTCAGCTTGCTAATATTTTCTTGAAGATTTTTACATCTATATTCATCAAAGATATTAGCCTGTAATTTTCTTTTTTTGTAGTGTCTTTGACTAATTTTTGTATCAGGGTAATTGTGGCCTAGTAGAATAGATTTGGGAATGTTTCATCCTTTTCAGTTTTTTGGAATAGTTTAAGAAGGATAAGTATTAGCTCTTCTTTATATGTTTGGTAGAATTCCCCTGTGAATCTGTCTGGTTCTAGACTTTTGTTTGCTGGGAGTTTTCACACTACAAATTTAATTTCACTTTTACTGATTGGTCTGTTCAAATTGTCTGTTTCCTCTTGATTCATTCTTGGCAGGCTGTATATTTCTAGAAATTTGTCCATTTCTCTAGGTTGTAAAATTTGTTGTCATATAACTTCATAGTATTCTCTTATGATTTTTTAATCTCTGTGGTATCAGTTGTTATTTCTCCTCATTTCTTATTTTATTTAGGTCCTCTCTCTTCCTTCTTGGTGATCTTGGCTAAAGGTTTATCAATTTTGATTATCATTTCAAAAAACCAGCTGTTGGTTTCAGGGACCTTTTTGTTGTTGTTGTTAATCTCTATTTTATTTTTTCCTCTCTGATCTTTATTATTTCCTTCCTTGTGCTGACTTTGGACTTTGTTCTTCTTTTTCTATTTCTTGTAGGTGGTATGTTAAGTTGTTTGAGATTTTTCTTTTTTCTTGAGGAAGGTCTGTACTGATGCAAACTTCGCTCTCAGAACTACTTTTGCTGCATCCCATAGATTTTGGAAAGTTGTTTCCATTTCATTTGTCTTGAGATATTTTGTTTTCCACTTACTGCATTTTTCTGTCTGATTTGTCCACTGATGTTAGTGGGATGTAAAAGTCCCCTACTATTATTGTATTATTGTCAATTTCTCCTTTTATGTTTTTTAGTATTTGCTTTATATATTTAATTGCTCCTGTTTGGGATGTGTATATGTTAACAAGTATGATATCCTCTTCTTGTATTGGTCCTTTTATCATTATATAATGCCCTTGTCTTTTTTTATAGCCTTTGTTTTAAAGTCTATTTTGTCTGATATGAGTATTGCTACCCATATTTTTCTTCTCATTTCTGTTTGTTTGAAATATCTTTTACCATCCCCTCACTTTCAGTCTGTGTGTGTTTTTAGCCCTGAAGTGAGTCTCTTGTAGGCAGCATATTAAAGCGTCTTGTTATTTTGTCCAATCAGCCACCCTATGTGTTTGATTGGAGTATTTAGTCCATTGACATTTAAAGTAATTATTGATAGATACATACTTATTGCCATTTTATTACTTGTTTTCCAGTTGTTTTTGTAGTTTTTCTATGTTTCTTCTTTTTGTTTCTCCCATCTTGGTTTGATGATTTTCTTCAGTAGTATTGGGTTCTTTGCCTTTGGCTTTGATGTATCTTTTGTAGGTTTTTGATTTGTGGTTACCATGGGGTTCATATGTTGACCCACAATTATATATACTTGATTTAAACTGATAGTCATTTAAGTTCAAACACATACTAAAAGATATATTTTTTATTCCCCTCCCCCACATTTTGTTTTTGATTTCCTATTTTACTTCTTCATGCTTATTCCTTAACTGTTTATTATAGTTATAGTTGTTTTTATATTTTTTTGTCTTTTAATCTACTTACTGGATTATTTAAGTGATCTTCAATCCTTAACATATATCTGCCTTTTCTGATGGGATTTTCCCTTTCCTACAGATTCTTATTTTTTTCCATTAAAAAAAGACCCTTCAACATTTATTTTAGGGTAGGTTTAGTATTGATGAATTCTTTTAGTTTTTGCTTGTCTGAGAAGTTCTTTATCTCTCCTATTCTAAATGATAATGTTTCTGGTTAGAGTATCCTAGGTTGCAGGTATTTCCCTTTCAGTGTGTTGAATATATTATGCCACTCCCTTCTGGCCTGCAAAGTTTCTGCAGAGAAATCAGCTAATAGCCTTATGGGGATTCCCTTATATCTGACTCTTTGTTTTTCTCTTGCTGGCTTTAGAATTCTCTATCTTTAACTTTTACCATTTTAATTATTATATGTCTTGGTATGCATGTGTGTGGGCTCATCTTGTTTGGAACTCTCTGTGCTTCCTGTACCTGGCTATCTGTTTACTTCTTTAGGTTTAGGAAGTTTTCAGACATAATTTATTCAAATACATTTTCAATCTCCTTCTCTTTCCTCTTTCTGGAACCTCCATAATGCAAATGTTGGCACATTTAATGTTTTCCAAGAGATCTGGATGTTCCTTAAAAAATTAAAAATCATATATTACTTTTTTAAAAAATTTTTCTGTCTGCTGTTATGATGGGTGATTTCCATAATTCCATTTTCCAGATCACTTACGTGTTCTTCTGTGTCTTAGTCTGCTATTTATTTCTTATAGAGTGTTTTTAAATTCACATACTGATTTATCTATTTTTGATTGGGTATTTTTTTATCTTTTCTAGTTCCTTGTTAAAATGATCTGTGTTTAGATCAATTCTCTTCCCTAATTCAGTTAGCATTTTTATTACCAATGTTTAAAATTGTTTATCTGGTAAATTGTTTGTTTCATTATTTATTTTTTCAGGGGTTTTCTCTTGCTCTTTCAATTGAATTAGTGCCTCTTCATTTTAATTAACTTTTTCTGCTTCTATGAGTTTAGGTGAAACATTTACCTATTACGGTCTTGAAGGCATGTTCTTACATGGGAGTGTCCCTATGCAGACTGTGTGCCCCCAATGCCTTTGGTGGGAGGGCTGGATTTAATGTTGATGCCAGTCACTTCTTTCTGTATGGTATGCTGGCAGCTATCACCTTGGTTGGGGGTGTGGCTGGAGATGGAGGAGCTAGAGCCTGTGCAGGGTGTGAGCTGGGAGTTCCTCTCTGCTCAGTGGCCATTACCACTCCATCAGGGGCAGGATCTGCTCCCGAGTTCCTGGAGCACAAGCCCTGAGGGTCCGGCTCTAAATGGCTCTGTTCCCTTTGAAGTGTTTTTTTCTTCCCTACACTAGGACCTTTACCCCAAAGGAGGGGAGTGATGAAGCACTTTTAAAAAAAAAGTAGTGAGGATAGTGGAATTATTTTTACATCTTTTTGATATCTGACTCAGTAGAAGATAGCTACATTTTATGCTTTGGGGTTCAACCTGTAGTAATATATTGTTTTGGTTGAAGCGTATACAGAAAATCCAGCTTCACAAAATATGTAGTTTGAACAGGGAGGAAGAGTATAATGGCCTTTTTGGATAGTTGTGAATATCCTTTAGTACTACACTAAAACTTGACAAGCAGTAGTTTCTTAAAATATAGTTGTGATGTGGAATTTGAAATAATTTCCAAGAACTTTTCATCCTCTGTTACATTAAAATTCATTGGCTCACTGTGAACTTTTAAATAAATCTTTGTCATACATGATCTTGAAACATCATACATTGACCCATTTAGAAAATATTAGTTCAATGAGTTAAGCAGATCTTCTAAATGTTTACTCATTTAATTATACAATATTAATAAAATCACATTCTTTAATGAAATCCCTGATCTCCTCAAAAAGTCTTGAAGTATTGGGAAGTGTTCAAGATCAAGATGTAATATAACAAGTTTCCCACAATAATAACTTTTGCTTTAAACTTAAAATTTCATAACTGGCAACAAATACAGTCAGTTGTTTTCTTTGAAATGGCAGGCTTACTTAGTTAATTTTTGAGAAAATGACTGCAAAATAACAAAGTCTGAATAACTATCTTTTGCCTGTCAGTTGTTATTTCAAGGAAAAACGCTGTTCCCTTAAAGAGGCTTGTTCAGCTTTCAAGTGAAATAATTGCAGAAGTGCTTTTCCTTGATATAATGATCATACTTTGGTATGCAACAAAAGCTCTATGCATACTATTTTGTCACATAGAGTATTTAAAAGACATGTACTCTAGTATCAAGATTTTTAAGATTAATAATTTTGATTGCTTCATCAAGAGCATCTCTTGGGAAACTGACTTTTAAAGTTGGGAGTGGAGAATTCTAGAACAGTTTGGTGCCACCACCTTGATTTTTGCTAAGACACCAGCAATTTGATACACTATTGCTTTGGAACTATCAGTGGAAATGTCAACAAAACAGAATATTTAAAATTAATCTTAGTATTATTATGAAAATAATTTAACCTTGTTAACTCCCTGAAAGGAATTCTAGGATCTATGGAAGCATCATTTCCAAGCTGCAAGGTATCATTCCAGCAGTGAATCAGGACTGGCTCCAAGAGTCTAAATACAATCAGTGAGGTGAGACATTGATTTTATTGTATTATATTGATTTTATTTAATTGTTTTGTATTAAGGAGAACAAGCTCATCTTGTGAATCACTGCGTTTTCATGGTTTCTAAGCCATTTAAGTCTGATCTACTCTCACAAAGAGGTAGGCGGCTTCTTCTGCTGGCCCATAGGGTTTAGAGCAATCTAGGAGCTCAGGATTTTCAAGTATCTCCACCCCAGAATTCACGGTCCTATCTCCTCTTTATCAGGATACTGTTTTTAGCATAGGAGATTTGTCATGGCTATTAATTCATCTTCTTCTTAACTCTTGCCATCTGTGCAATCTAATATTAATCCCGATTTTCAGTACATTCTGCCCTCGACCTGCAGGACATGAGGGTCTCTTTAAATATTCAACAGAGGCCATCTGCCTCTAACAACAATCCCTAAGTTAATGTTTGAGTGACACGAACTTCTCTTTTTTTTTATGCTTCCAAGATAGTTAACAAAGTCCAGCCAACTTCATTATACTGATCAACATTACCCACATATATTTCAAATGCTGGAACTATATACAAGCCAGCCTTTTCTCCTTCACCTGTGCTTCTTCCCAGTAAGTCATAGTCAAGAGTCTTAGTAAGTATGATGCTGCAGCATACAAATGATCATCGTCACCCTACTTACTACCAGTAACAGAGACCTTCCACCATATGACTAGCAAGTGATCTAGTTTTAGATCTTATCCTGAGGGTATGCTTTGTAGGACAGTTTGGATTATAGCCAAAACCAAACCTGAACCAAGAATTTGGGGGCATTATTTACTTGGGAGGTGATCTCAGGAAATAAGTCAGTGAGTAGGGAAATGCAAAAAGAAAACATTCAACCATTTCTCTTTGTTAAAAGAGACCATTTAGAGAATGAATAAAAATGCTACAAACTTGAAGATATTTGCAATACATATAAACAACACATAATTAGTGTATAGTATGTATAAACACTGTGAATCAAAAAGAAAAAGAAACCCCAGTAGAAAAATGGGGCGCATAGAACCAATAGGAACCTCATAAATGATCTAAAAACATTTGAAAATATTCAATCTCATTATTAACCAGAGGAAAGACAAGTAAAACCACAAAATTAGCAAAAATTAAACTGTCAGAATATATCAAGTATTGGCAAGAATGTAGAACTCTGATTCACTTTTGAAGGGAGTGTAAATTGTATAATTTCTGTGAAATGTGGATTGGCATTTCATAGCAGAGTTGAACATGTATATTTCTTATGCTCTGTCAAAATAACTTATATACCTAAAGGAACTTTTGTTCACCAGGATGTGCATAAGGATACAGCCTTTTAAAAAAATATTACAAAACTGGAAACAAACCAACTGCTGTCAGGAAAACTTTGAGTCCTGGTTCTGTTTCTTACCAGTTGGATGATTTTGGATAGTTATGTAACCTCACTAAATCTCAATTCCCTCATCAGTAAAATTAAAACAATAGTAGCTCCTAACTCATAGGCTTGTTATTAAAATTAAATAATATATGTAATATCCTTTCACATATGCCTTCTTATTACTTGCCCAATAAATGTTAACGAAATGAGTAATTCTTATTTTTATTACAGAATCTCAGAAAGGGCTATATTTTAAAAAGTAGGTTATTGTACCACTTAGTTCCTAAGAGCTTGTTAAATAGCATTGTAATTTTATTCCTTTCTAGTCATATGGCTTTAATAAAAGGGCCTACCCCATGGGGTTGTTGAGAAAATTAAGTAAGATAAGATAGATAATGCACTTAGAAAGCCTTTTGTGCCTGATGGTGGTGGCACACCTATTTTATAAGGTTATTCTCTTTGGTTTTAAATTCTGTCAGATTTGAGGGTTAGCCTAATTTGTGTCTTATTCTTTTGCTTGGCTCTTCTCCTCACATATATAATTTTGAGTATTTTTATCTTAGAACAGACACCTTCTAAACATTTGTATTTTATTTTCTTCTTAGACTTCTTTTCCAATAGTTTCTTTTCATTTTGATTTATCTGGATCTGGTTTAGATTTCCTCAGGTTAATTTATTTTAATCTCATTGAATTCCCCTTTCCTTTATGATCTGGAATATGATCACATTTTGGTCATTTCCTCCCAAGTTTCTATACTGAACAGGACCTTTCCCAAAACGCTGCTATTTTGATTCATCTATATGGTTTGTAAATCTAGAGAGGCCTCCTATGTGACTCAAAAACCTGGCTTGGTACCAAAAAAATTAAGCAATGCGAAATAATATAACATAAAAACAATAAAAATAAGAAAATGAAAATTTCTGAAGTTGTTATGAGAAAAACACTTGCAATATTCAGAACTCAATTTGATCATGAAAAATACTTGATCATTAAACTATGGGTCAACAATATCAGCTGAAATCTACTTAGATATAAACACAAAGTGGTAGAAACTCTCAGGTTAGTTATGTGCACAAAAATAAAATACTTTGACATTAAATTCCCTGCACGCCATTTTACTCTACATGGAGTTGAGGTGCTCTCTATCCTTGCCACACAAAGTGAGGGCCAAGAACCAGTAGCATCAGCATTATTTGGGTATTTGCAAAGTGGTGGGGGTTTTTTAATTGAAGTATTGTTGACTTACGATATTGTTAGTTTCAGGTGTACAACAGAGTGATTCAGTATTTTTACAGAATATATTCCATTTAAAGTTATTTAAAAATAATGGTTATATTTCCTGTGCTGTACAATATATCCCTGTAGCTTACTTTATACATACTAATTTGTGCCTCTCAATCCCCTACCCCTATATTGCCCCTCTCCCTTTCCCTCTCTCCATGGGTAACCACTAATTTGTTCTCTGTATCTGTGAGTCTACTCTTTTGTTATATTTGCTAGTTTTTATTTTATTTTTTAGATTCCACATATAAGTGATCACATACAGTATTTGTCTTTCTCTGTCTTACTTATTTCACTAAGCATAATACCCTCTAGGTCCATCCAATACTAATTCAAAAAGATACATGCACCCCAATATTCATAGTGACATTATTTACAATAGCCAAGATATAGATGTATAATAGTGTTTGAGAAGCTCAGAGCTAGAGTCACATCTCTTTGGACAAGGTACCTTCCTCTCCTTTAAATGTGACTAGATAAGTGGCCAGGTTCTCTAAACCGTAATATAGGTAGGACAAAGACACATTCTGGATGATAGCTACAATTAAGTGAAATGTTACATACATGCAATTACATTGGATAGCACATGTGTCCAAGTCTCTTTCTCGGCAATTTAATTTTTTGTGGCATTTCACTCCACAAATGTTAGTCATGTGTGAGTGTGTGATTTATTTACACCTGCCTCACTTGAATATTTGGTAAAATGTTACTTGTACTATATATAATATTGTTGAACCAATAGAAGAAAACATTTTCATTCACTCATTCATTGAACAAACATTTAATGAGCACCTGTTATGTCCTGTACTAGAGGCTGGAGGCTGAATAAACATAGGGCCTGTTCTTAATGAACTCACCATCTAATGGGGAATTTTTCATAGACACTTATAAGATAGTGGGAGAACTGCTTTGATAGACTACTTACAGGATCATATGGAGGCATCAATGAGGGGCAGCTCATGCAGATAGGAGGAAGGTGGGAAGGTGGGAAGAAGTAATGACTTAGTTTACTTAAAGGACAAATACAAAAACTGGGGAAGATCAAGAGAGAGGAAAAGGACATCCTTGGATATGAGATGGCATAAGCAGAAATTTGGAGAGAAAAAGTGTGATTTCATCACGGACTTTTCAGTAATCAGGTGCTACTGAGGCATAATGTGCAAGACAGAGAGTAGAGGATGATGATGCTGAGAGTCAGCCAAGGCATTTCAAGTCCATGTGAATCTTGTAGTTTATCTTGTGCGGCAGCATTGAAAGGTTTTCAAATAAGGAAGAGCCCAGTCACATTATCATTATTGGTGGAACACTCTGGCTGTAGATTGGTAGACAGAAGAAGGAAGAAGATAAAACCCAAGGCAGAGAGACCAATTAAGAGACTATCACATTCTTGCTGGCAAAAGATGACAAGGGCCAAAAGTTATGTAGCTGTTTGATGGAGAGATGTTAGCTTCACAACAAGCGAGAAGGGCAAAGGTACAAAGAAACCCCAGAGGCTGGGGACACCTACATACTTTCTCTACAACGTTCTTCATGTTATATTCTACTTTTCAGAACAGTATTGTGATCACTGTTTTAAATTAATAAATTCTCAAGATATCATCCTCCTCCATCCATCATCCTTTAAATAATGAAGCAATTCCTTCTTTATACAAGCATCTTGAACAGAGATCAAATGTAATTCACCCCACATGCTGTCAGCTAATTAAATTCTTTGTACCACAGATTCCTCAGCCTTTCACACAGCCTTGGAGGAGTACTGGGGTCTTATTCCAGGAGAAAAACAAATCACTCTCCATTTTCCCCTTATTTAATTTATGCCAGAGTGCCAGTGGTTTCAAGTTTCAAGTTTCATATTTATCCTAGAAGTTAAATGTGCACCTTCGGAAAACTGCCTGCAGGTAAGAAGGAAATTAGATGTTAAAGAAATCTTTAAACCAGGATGAACTGGTTTCTCCTCTCCCCTTCCATCCTGATTTCTGTCTTAAGCATCATTCTCACACTGTTATTCTTTTTTCTCTCTGATCCTAGCCCAGTGGGAACTGAGATACTGGAGGAAGATGTGTACTCTTCCTAGTTTTACAGCATGACAGAAGTTTTAAGTGATAGGTAAATGTGGGAAATATTATACAAGTCCTTAATATGCAGAACTAATATGCCAGGTTCTTGGCATACTGGAAACTCACTAGGTCCTGTGATCCATCTTGATCTGAATAATAGCACATTCTCACCTAGAACTAGTAGGGGGTCAGAGCTCAGCTGAAGAGATTGCCATTGGACAGCTCATTCTGCTGCCAGGCACTGAACATTTGAACCTCATGCAGGCAAATTTAGCATTTTTGACATTTAACAAACACCTACTGTATTTGTATTGGGCACCTACTGTGTGTGGGGTGCTACTAAGTAATTGGAGGGAGGATACAAATTCTTTCAGTGCATTTTCCAGCCTTGTGCTAGACTCATGAGTCTTAAGAATCTTTGGCCAATTCATAAAACCCTCACCTATTCTCCTTGTCACCATTATCACAAAACTTCTGCTTCTGATTGCCTCGGCTCCTTTCTCATTTCTGATCTGTCTTATAGAAGAAAATCCTTCAACTAACTTGTTTGGTTTTCTTGGTATTTTTTTTTCTGAATTGTTTGTAAGCTCTTTCTTGACCTTAATGTTTTTATTATTTGTTATTATATATACTCTTTGGGTTCAAAAGGAATATTTTTATTCACCTAAAACTCACCTAAAAAATAAATTTTCATTTGATTGACAATGGAAAAAAAACTCTCCAAAGTACACAAGTACAAAATGTAGATTAATTTTTTTTAAGTCTTTGGATAGTATACTGAATGTTGGGCAGTTTTTCTTCAAAAAGTTTTATGGGTTTTACTAAGACCTCCAACAAAATTTAGTATGAGAAAGAATCTGCTTCAGTTTCCCTCCTAGAACCTCAGCTCAACATGGTGGTACACCCAGAGTGGAAGGAAATTTGACACTTGTTCATTGACTGATTGACCTCTACTTTATAGATCCACATACAAGGGTTAAGGAGATAATCTCTGTTGTTACCTTTAAAAATTTCACAAGATATTTCAACAGCAATACGCAGTGGTAAGGGGTTTTCTTCTTTCCCCAAAGCACTCTAAGACCTAATTATCCTCCCTCACATACATTCTATTCTTACTTCAGCTGTCCACATGTGAGTCCCTAGGATCAGTCTCCTATCTCCTGCTGAGGATCTCCATTAGCCAAACCCAAATAGATGCTAATGGGAACACAGAAGGAACATGGTGATGTAATTCAAACAGGCATCCCTCTGGGATAGAGAGCATTTTGAAGAAGAGTGGAAATTGGATCAGGAAAGTCAAATGGAAGATATCTAAGATAGTCATCATCTGATTCTTTATTTATTGAGTACACATAAAGAAACATACACTTAAACACATACACACACACATTCAAAAACTTCAGCAAAAACTGAAGTAAAAGTCTAACAATTTCAAACTTGACACAGTAAGATAATTTGGTTAGCAATTAATTCAGCCATGTTCAAAGCACTTGGTAAGCACTGCAAGTAGTACAGATGTGTATAAAGAAAAGTAGCTGTTTTCAAGATGCTTACAGTTGTGTCATAAAATCAGAAAGTATTTTTTCTTGTGAAGAAAAGTGTCAAGAATACGTAAAACTTGGACACTAAGATCCATGCTCAAATGAAAACTGGAGCTCCTAATATCAGTATTCATCATTATTAGCCCTGAGAATGTGCCTGTGCAAACAGATGAAACAAATGAGGAGATGAGCATTCTCCTTTGGGCAAACTATGAAGAACAGCAGACCTGGCAATGTTCCTGAACACCACAAGGTGACCACATGGAGGGCTTGTGACTCCTGTGGAGAAAATTCTACTCATCCTTAATCTGTTTATTTTATCCCTCATTTAGCTCTTCATAAGTTGTAAAAATAAAAAGATAGCTCCTGGGTTGTCAACGTTTCTCCAAATCTGGGTGTTAATTCTTTCATGACACCATATGAAATAAAACTCAAGGGTAAAATGAATCTATGTACTTTGTTTGGAAGTTGCCCTTAAAGTGAAAAACTGCTCGTGTTGTTCTTTGCTTTCAGACTCTCTTTATGCTACTGAGTACTAAGGAAAACAAAAAGTAACAACCTCTTCACAAAAAAAGCACATGTTAATCACATCACTCTATAAAACATATACCCTAGTACATGGTTGCAAAGAATGCATTTACATTCAGTTCATTGCTCCCCAAGCATCTAATTAAAGAGAGACGTTAACTAAATTAAGATCCTCCATCCAAGATCAATGGGTAACTTACTAGAACCAGTTTTTTTTTTTTTATGATGTTGGGGGTAGGAGTTTATTAATTAATTAATTTATTTTTGCTGTGTTGGGTCTTCATTTCTGTGCTAGGACTTTCTCTAGTTGTGGCAAGCAGGGACCACTCTTCATAACAGTGCATGGGCCTCTCACTATCGCGGCCTCTCTTGTTGAGGAGCACAGACTCCAGACATGCAGGCTCAGTAGTTGTGGCTCATGGGCCTAGCTGCTCTGTGGCATATGGGATCCTCCCAGACCAGGGCTCGAACCCGTGTTCCCTGCATTAGCAGGCAGATTCTCAACCACTGCCCCACCAGGGAAGCCCCTAGAACCAGTTTTATGTCTTTAAATATGTCACATATCATTCAGGTGGCTTCCAAGGACTAATAGATTTCTGCTGAAGGTGGTGGAGAAAGAATTCTTACAGAAGAGAGTCTCATGGGCAATCACAGTGTTGAAAGAGAGAGTAGGGAAGTGCTAGGGGTAGAACTTAGCACTGTTTTTAGCTAGTTATTCAAATAAGATAAGGAGGAAATCAAGATGGCAGAGCAGGAGGTTGTTGAGCTCATGTCTCCCCACAACAGCATCACAAATACATCTATATGTGGAGAAATTCTCACTGAAAACAGACTGCAGACTGGCAGAAAGATTTATACAAACAAATCTGTAAAGAAAGGTCCACACAGAGTTGGGTAGGAATGAAACAGAAGGAAGTGATCAGGTTGCATTTGTGCATTTCCCCACTAGGCTAAAGGCTGCTGTTCCTAAAGAGAATGCACAGTCAGTGGGGATGGAGCCAGCTAGGACCTGAAACTGTATCTAAGCAGGGCAAGGATGACCATTCCTGGAATTTGCAGAGGTGGCAGATCAGGAGTGGTCTGGAGCTCTGACTGGTATGCCAGGAATGCCCTAGTATATACCCAGGATCATGCCAAGTTCCCAGTATGGCCCCTCTTGCTCCAGTGCTGCTCCCCTCTGGAGCAAAGGTATCATTGCTGGAACAGTTAGAGGGAACAGAACCAGCTCAGACCTGACCCTCAGGGCCTCTGCTCCAGCATCCTGGGATCCAACCCCATTCACATAGGGAGGTGACAACCACTGAGCACAGGAGAAGTCTCAGCTCACAACTGGTTCTGGCCTCTAGACTCTCGATCTCCAGCCTGACCTCCCACCAAGGTGACAGCCGTTAGCAAACCCTGGGGGAAGACATGATCCATGCTTACTTCAGATACAGCTCTCCCATGAAAGCCACAAGGCACACATAGAATGTTTAGGGATGCTCCCACACAAAGACATCCTTTCAAGACTGGGATAAGTCACTGTTTCACCTAATTTCATAGAGAAGGAGAAAGTTAAGCAAAATGAGAAGACAGAAATTTGCTTAAAATGTAAGAACAAGGAAAAACCATGAAAAAGTACGTAATTAAACAGAAATCAATAACTTACCAGATAAAGATGTCAAAGTATTAGTAACAGAAAGGATAACGGAACTAGAGAAAAGAATATATGAACAGAAGGAAAATTTTACCAAGAAACTAGAAAATATATAAAAGAACCAGAGCTGAAAAGTATAATGGAAATTAAAAACATGCTGGAAGAAATTAACAGCAGACAAGAACACAGAAGAATAGATAAGTGATCTGGGAGACAGAATAATGGAAATCACCTAATCAGAAGAGCAAAAAGAAAATCAAATAAAAAAAAAAACATTTTAAGGACACTGACACAAAATCAATCATATTGAAATTCACAATATAGGGGGGCCAGAAAGAGAAAAGAGAGAGAAAGGTGGTAAAAAATGTATTTCATGAAATTATGGCTGTAAAGAAGGAAACAGATATCCAGGTCCAGGAAGCAAAGAGAGTTCCAAACAAGATGAACCCAAGAGACCCACACCAAGACATATAATTAAAATGGAAAAAGTTAAAGAGAGAATTTGAAAGACAGCAAGAGACCCCAAAGTTAGCAGAAGGAAAGAAATCATAAAGTTCAGATCAGATATAAATGAAAAAGAAACGAAGGAAACAATAGCAAATATCAATAAAACTAAAAGCTGGTTCTTTGAGAAGATAAACAAAATTGATAAACCATTAGCCAGACTCATCAAGAAAAAAGGGAGAAGACTCAAATCAATAGAATTAGAAATGAAAAAGGAGAAGGAACAACTGGCAATGAAGAAATACAAAGGATCATGAGAGATTACTAAAAACAACTATATGCCAATAAAATGGACAACCTGAAGAAATGGACAAATTCTTAGAAAAGCACAACTTTCTGAGAGTGAACCAGGAAGAAACAGAAAATATAAACAGACCAATCACAAGCACTGAAATTGAAACTATGTTAAAAAATCTTCCAACAAACAAAAGCCCAGAACCAGATGGCTTCACAGGTGAATTCTATCAAACATTTAGAGAAGAGCTAACACCTATCCTTCTCAAACTCTTCCATAATATAGCAGAGGGAGGAACACTCCCAAACTCATTCTACGAGGCCACCATCACCCTGATACCAAAACCAGACAAAGGTGTCACAAAGAAAGAAAGCTACAGGCCAATATCACTGATGAACATATATGCAAAAATCTTCAAATAAATACTAGCAAACAAAACTAGAATCCAAGAGCACATTAAAAGGATCATACAGCATGATCAAGTGGGGTTTATCCCAGGAATGCAAGGATTCTTCAATATATGTAAATCAGTCAATGTGATACACTATATTAACAAACTGAAGAATAAAAAGCATATGATCATCTCAATAGATGAAGGAAAAGCTTTTAACAAAATTCAACACCCATTTATGATAAAAACCCTCCAAAAAGTAAGCATAGAGGGAACGTACCTCAACATAATAAAGGCCATATATGACAAGCCCAAAGCCAACATTGTCCTCAATGGTGAAAAATTGAAACCATTTCCCCTAGGATCATGAACAAGACAAAGCTGCCCACTCTCACCACTACTATTCAACATAGTTTTGGAAGTTTTAGCCACAGCAATCAGAGAAAAAAAAGAAACAAAAGGAATCAAAATCAGAAAGAAGAAACAAAACTGTAACTGTTTGCAGATGACATGATACTATACATAGAGAATCCTAAAGTTGTTACCAGAAAACTACTAGAGCAAATCAATGAATTTGGTAAAGTAGCAGGATACAAATTAATGCACAGAAATCTCTCACATTCATATACACTAATGATGAAAAAACTGAAAGTGAAATTAAGTAAACACTCCCATTTACCATTGCAACAAAAAGAATAAAATATCTAGCAATAAACCTACCTAAGGAGACAAAAAAACCTGTATTCAGAAAAATATAAGACACTGATGAAAGAAATTAAAGATGATACAAACAGATGGAGAGATATACCATGTTCTTGGATTGGAAGAATCATCATTGTGAAAATGACTATACTACCTAAAGCAATCTACAGATTCAATGAAATCCCTGTCAAACTACCAATGGCATTCTTCACAGAACTAGAACAAAAATTTCACAATTTGTATGGAAACACAAAAGACCCTGAATAGCCAAAGCAATCTTGAGAAAGAAAAATGGAGCGGGAGGAATCAGGCTCCCTGACTTCAGAGTATACTATAAAGCTATAGTAATCAAGACTGTATGGTACTGGCACAAAAACAGAAATATAGATCAATGGAACAGGATAGAAAGCCCAGATATAAACCCACACACATATGGTCACCTTATTTTTGATAAAGGAGGCAAGAATATACAACGGAGAAAAGACAGCCTTATCAGTAAGTCGTACTGGGAAAACTGGACAGTTGCAGGTAAAAGAATGAAATTAGAACACTCCCTAACACCATACATAAAAATAAACTCAAAATGGATTAAAAACCTAAATGTAAGGCCAGACAGTATAAAGCTCTTAGAGGAAAACATAGGAAGAACTCTGTATGACATACATCACAGCAAGATCCTATTTAACCCACCTCCTAGAGAAATGGAAATAAAAACAAAAATAAACAAATGGGACCTAATGTAACTCAGAAGCTTTTGCACAGCAAAGGAAACTATAAACAAGATGAAAAGACAACCTCAGAATGGGAGAAAATATTTGCAAATGAAGCAACTGACAAAGGATTAATCTCCAAAATTTACAAGCAGATGATGCAACTCAATATCAAAAAAACCCCAAAACAACCCAATCCAAAAATCGGCAGAAGACCTAAATAGACATTTCTCCAAAGATATACAGATTGCCAGCAAACAATGAAAGAATGCTCAACATAATTAATCATTAGAAATATGCAAATCAAAACTACAATGAGATATAATCTCACACCAGTCAGAATGGGCATCATCAAAAAATCTACAAACAATAAATGCTGGAGAGGGTGTGGACAAAAGGGAACCCTCTTGCACTGTTGGTGGGAATGTAAATTGATACAGCCACTATGGAGAAAAGTATGGAGGTTCCTTAAAAAACTAAAAATAGAATTACCATACAACCCAGCAATCCCATTACTGGGCATATACCCTGAGAAAACCATAATTCAAAAAGAGTCATGTACCACAATGTTCATTGGAACTCTATTTACAATAGCCAGGACATGGAAGCAACCTAAGTGTCCATCAACAGATGAATGAATAAAGAAGATGTGGCACACATATACAATGAAATATTACTCAGCCATAAAAAGGAATGAAACTGAGTTATTTGTAGTGAGGTGGATGGACCTAGAGACTGTCATATGGAGTGAAGTTAGAAAGAGAAAAACAAATACAGTATGCTAACACATATATATGGAATCTAAAAAAGAAAAAAAAGGTCATGAAGAACCTAGTGGCAGGATGGAAATAAAGACGCAGACCTAGTAAAGAATGGACTTGAGGATATGGGGAGGGGGAAGGGTAAGCTGGGTCAAAGTGAGAGAGTGGTATGGACATATATACACTACCAAATATAAAACAGATAGCTAGTGGGAAGCAGCCGCATAGCACAGGGAGATCAGCTCGGTGGTTTGTGACCACCTAGAGGGGTGGGATAGGGAGGGTGGATGGGAGGGAGATGCAAGAGGGAAGAGATATGGATGGATATATATATATATATATATATATATATATATGTATAGCTGATTCACTTTGTTATAGAGCAGAAACTAACACACCATTGTAAAGCAATTATACTCTAATAAAGATGTTAAAAAAAAAAAGACTGGAAGAGAAAACAAAAAGACACATATAAGGGAGCCCCTATAAGGTTATCAGCTGATTTTTTTACAAGATTCACAGGCCCGGGGGAGTGGCCTGGTATATTTAAAATACTGAAAGGGGAAAATCTACAAGTTCAGATACTCTACCCAGAAAGATTATCATTCAGTATTTAAGGGGAGATAAAGAACTTGTCAAGCAAGCAAAAACTAAATGAGTTACTCAGTACTAAACCAGTCACAAAAGAAATGTTAATGTCTTCTCTAAGTGGGAAATAAATGTCTATAGCAATCAGTAAAATTTTCAAAGAAAGGAGAAAAATCCCCTAGTAAAGGCAAATATATAGTAAAGGCTGCGGATCAACAACTTAAATAAGCTAGAACAATGTATAAAAGATAAAAATTTAAAAAGCAACTATAAGTACAATAAACAGTTAAGAGATAAAAGTGAAGTTATAAAATATGATCTCAAAACCACAAAATGTGGACAAGGAGAGTAAAAAATGTAGATCTTTTAGAAAGTGCTTGAACTTAAGTGACTATCAGCTTAAAACAAGTAGATATATTTATAGGTCACCATCTATGAACTCCTTAGTAATAGATACACAAAAAGTAGAGAGAAAGGAACACAAGCATACTGCTAAAGAAAATGATCAAATCACAAGGGACAAAACTAAAAGAAGAAGAAAAGAGAATAAATACAAAAACAACCAGAACAAGTAACAAAATGACAATAAATACATACTTATCAATAATCACATTAAATGTCAATGGAATGAATGCTGCAATCAAAGACATAGGGCTGCTGATTGGATTAAAAAAAAAAAAAGACCCATCTATATGCTGCTTACAAGAGACCCACTTCAGCTAAAGACACACTCAGACTGAAAGTGAGTGGATGAAAGAAAATACTTCATGAAAATGGAAATGATAAGAAAGCTGGTTAACAATATTCATATCAGACAAAATAGACTTTAAAACAAAGTCTATAACAAAAGACAACAAAGGGCATCTTGTAATGATAAAGGGATCAACACAAGAAGAGGGTAACATTTGTTAACATATGTGCACCTAATAAAGAAGCACCTAAATATATAAAGCAAATTTTAAGGGACATAAAGGGAGAAATTGATAATAATACAATAATATTATGGGATTTTAAAACACTACATACATCAATGAACAAATCAGACAGGAAAAAAAATGACACAGTAGTTAAATGACACAATAGACCAGTTGGACTTAATAGCTATCTCAGTACATTCCATACAAAACTAGCAGAATACATATTCTTTTCAAGTGCACATGGAATTTTCCCAGGATAGATCACATACAAGGCCCCCAACCAAGTCTCAATATATTTAAGAGAACAGAGATTATATCAAGCATTATTTTCCCCAACCACAGTGCTATGACAGAAAAAACCAGTTACAAGAAGAAGAATGGGAAAAACACAAACACGTGGAGACTAAACAACATGCTACTAAAAAAAGAAAAAAACACAGAAAAACAATGGGTCACTGAAGAAAACAAAAAGAAAATCAGAAAATACCTCAAGACAAATGAAAATAAAAACACAACTTTCCAAAATCAGGACTCAGCAAAAGGAATTCTAAGAGGGAAGTTCATAGCGATACAGGCCTCCCTCAAGTAATAAGAAAAATCTCAGATAAACAACTTAATCTATCATCTAAAGGAATTAGAAAAAGAAAACCATATAAGCCCAAGTCAGCAGAAGAAAGGAAATAATGAAGAGCAGAGAGGAAAGAAATAAGAGATCATAAAAACAATAGAGGGGCTTCCCTGGTGGTGCAGTGGTTAAGAATCCGCCTGCCAATGCAGGAGACACAGGTTTGAGCCCTGGTCTGGGAAGATCCCACATGCTGTGGAGCAACTAAGCCTGTGAGCCACAACTACTGAGCCCGTGTGCCACAACTACTGAAGCCCGTGTGCCTAGAGCCCGTGTTCCGCAAAAAGAGAAGCCACTGCAATGAGAAGCCTGTGCACCGCAACGAAGAGTTGCCCCACTCGCCACAACTAGAGAAAGCCCGCGTGCAGCAACGAAGACCCAATGCAGCCAAAAATAAATTAATTAATTAATTTTTTTAAAAAAACATAGAAAAAGATAAGTGAAACCAAGAGCTGGTTTTTTGAAAAGATCAACAAAGTTGATAAACATTTAGCCAGGCTCACCAAGGAAAGAGAGGACCTAAATAAACAAAATAAGAAATGAAAGAGGAGAAATAACAATTGATATCACATAGATACAAAAATCAATAAGAGAATATGATGAACAGCTGTATGCCAATGAATTGGACAACCTAGAAGAAATAGACAAATTTCTAGAAACACACAGCTTGCTAAGATTGAATCAAGAAGAAGCAGACAATTTGAACAGGCTGATCACTAGAAATGAAATTAAATTTGTAATATAAGGACTCCCAGCAAACAATAGTCCAGTACTAGAAAGCTTGACATGGGAATCCTACCAAACACATAAAGAAGAGCTAATACCTATTCTTTTTAAACTACACCAAAAAACTGAAGAGGGCAGAACACTCCCAAATTCATTCTAATAGGCCACTATTACCCTGATACCAAAACCAGACAAAGACACTACAAATAGAAAATTACAGGTCAATATCTCTGATGAATATAGGTGCAAAGATAATCAACAAAATATTGGCAAATTGAATTCAATATTAGGTAAAACGAATCATACAGCATGACAAAGTGGGATTTATTCACAAGATGCAAGGATAGTTCAATATCTGCAAATCAATCAATGTGTTACACCATATTTAAAAAAGGAAAGAATAAAAATCACATGATCATCTCAGTAAAAACATTTACACAATTCAACATCCATTCATCTTAAAAACTCTCATCAGAAGGCGGAGTCAAGATGGTTGTGTGGGAAGATGTGGAGTTAGCATCTCCCCACAAGTAGGGGGCCTGCCGGCCGCTGGGGGAAGACTCTGATGCCTAAGGAGATGGGAGAAACCCCAAAGTGAACTGGTAGGACATAGGGGAACTGACGGGGGAGGAGAAGTGGAGGCCAGAGAGGAGTGGCACCCCTGAAGTCAGGGAGATCAGGAGAGGCAGATGGGAGGGACTCTCCAGGAAGAGTGGGAGAGGAGCAGAGGGCAATCACCTCGCCCACTCAGGCCAGGAAGCCTGCTGAGTTCCCAAGCTAGTAACACCCCTCCAAAGCCCCATTCAGGCCACCAGGATGCTGAGGGCATAGGAGAGAGGCCAGGGAGATCAGGAGAAGCAGGAGGGAGGGGCCCTCCAGGACGACTGGGAGAGGAGCAGAGGGTGACTGTCCCACCCACTCAGGCCCAGGAGCCTGCTGAGCTCCCAGGCTGGGAACACCCTCCAAAGCCCCCTCCAGGCTGCATGGGAACTGGGGGCATAAGAGGGAGGCCAGGGAAATCAGGAGAGGCAGGTGGGAGGGGCCCTCTGGGAGGAGCAGGAGAGGAGCAGAGGGCGATTGCCCTGACCACTTGGGCCCAGGAAGCCTGCTGGGCTCCCAGGTGAGGTTCCCTGCCCTCTGAGACAAGGGTGGGGGGCACGCCTGGGCCCCTTCTGTTCCTTGAGCCTAAGCCCCACCCCTCACAGTCCCCAGGGCCTTTTCCAGCCCTGTGGTCCTGAGCATTGGCCCTGCCCACTGCCCAAACCTCACCCTTGCTTAGACCCTGCCCTTCACAGCCAAGGCCTTTCCCCCCACACATTTTTTTCTTTTCCCTCCTCCTCTTTTTTTTACTATTGTGATACTTATGCACCTTCTGGCTGTTGATTAATCTATATTTTTATTTTTTTCCTAACATATTTGTTAGTTTCCTAGTCTATTTTTATTTTTTACATTGTTATTCTTTTTTTTTTTTTTTTTTTTTTACCTCCCCAGACAGCTTTCAGGATCTTGGTTCATGAGCCCAGAATGGGGCCAAAGCTCCTGTGGTGGGAGCTCTGAGTCCAAGCCACCGGAGTAATAGAGAACCTCAGACCCCAGGGAATATTCATCAGAGTGAGGTCTCACAGAGTTCCTCATCTCAGTACCAAGACCCAGCTCTATCCAATAGCCTACAAACTCCAGTGTTGGAAGCCTCAGGTCAAACCACCAGTAAGACAGGAACACAATCCCACTCAAAAAAAAAAAAAGAGAGATGACAAAAATCTTTGTCACAGATGAAGTAGCAAGGTAAAAACATACAAGACCAAATAAATGAAGAGGAAATAGGCAATCTACCTGAAAAATAATTCAGAGTAACGATAGTAAAGATGATACAAAATCTCAGAAACAGAATGGAGGCATAGATTGAGAAAATACAAGAAATGTTTAAAAAAGATCTAGAAGAACAAAAGAACAAACAAACAGAGATGAAGAGCACAATATCTGAGATGAAAAATATACTAGAAGGAATAAAGAACAGAATAGCTGAGCAGAAGAACGAATAAGTGAGCTGGAAAACAAAATGGTAGAAATAACTGCCAAAGAGCAGAAAAAAGAACAAAGAATGAAAAGAATTGAGGACCATCTCAGAGACCACTGGGACAACACTAAATGCAACAACATTCGAATTACAGGGGTCCCAGAAGAAGAGAAAAAAAAAGGGTCTGAGAATATATTTAAAGAGATTATAGTGGAAAACTTCTCTAACATGGGAAAAGAAATAGTCACCCATGTCCAGGAAGCACAGAGACTCACATATATCATAAACTCTAGGAAAAACACACCAAGACACATATTAATCAAACTAACAAAAATTTAATTCAGGCATAAGCAAGGAGAGACCTTCAAGATGGTGGAGGAGTAAGACATGGAGATCACCTTCCTCCCCACAAATACATCAAAAACACATCTACATGTGGAACAACTACTACAGAACACATACTCAATGTGGGCAGAAGACCTCGGACTTCCCAAAAGGCAAGAAACTCCCCCACATACCTGGGTAGGGCAAAAGAAAAAAGAAAAAATAGAGACAAAAGAATCAGGACAGTACCTGCACCTCTGAGAGGGTGCTGTGAAGGAGGAAAAGTTTCCACACACTAGGAAGCCCCTTCAATGGTGGAAATGGTGGGTGGGGGGTTAAGCTTTGGAGCCACAGAGGACAGCATAGCAACAGGGGTGCAGAAGGCAAAGCAGAGAGATTCCCGCACAGAGGATCGGTGCCAACCAGCACTTACCAGCCTGAGGGGCTTGTCTGCTCACCTGCCAGGGAGGACTGGGACTGGGAGCTGAGGCTTGGACTTTGGAGTTCAGATCCCAGGGAGAGGACTGCGGTTTCCTGTGTGAACACAGCCTGAGGGGGGCTAGTGTACTACAACTAACTGGGAGGGAATCTCGGAAAAGGTCTGGAACTGCCTAAGAGTCAAGAGACCACTGTTTCAGGGTGCACGAGAAAAGGGGATTCAGAGCACCACCTAAACAAGCTTCAGAGATGGGCACAAGCTGCAGCTATCAGTGCGGACACCAGAGGTGGGCATGAAACGCTAATGCTGCTGCTGCAGCAACCAAGCAACCAAGAAGCCTGTGTGCAAACACAGGTCACTATCCCCACCTCCCCTCCCGGGAGCCTGTGCAGCTCACCACTGCCAGGATCCCATGATCCAGGGACAACTTCCCGGGGAGAACACATGGCACACCTCAGGCTGTTGCAAAGTCATGATGGCTTCTGCTGCCTCAGGCTTGCCCCACATTCTGTACCCCTCCCTCACCCCGGCCTTAGTGAGCCAGAGCTCACCATCAGCCGCTCCTTTAACCCACACCTGTCTGGGTGAAGAACAGGTGCCAGAGGACGACCTACATGCAGAGGTGGGGCCAAATCCAAAGCTGAACCCCAGGAGCTGTGCAGACAAAGAAGAGAAAGGGAAATTACTCCATGCAGCCTCAGGAGCAGTGGACTAAATCTCTACAATCAACTTGATGTACCCTGCATGTGTGGAATATCTGATTAGTCAGTGAATCATCCCAAAATTGGAGCAATGGACTTTGGGAACAACTGTAGACTTGGGGTTTGCTGTATGCAACTGACTAGTTTCTGATTTTTATGTTTATCTTAGTATAGTTTTAGTGCTTCTTAACACTGATGGATTTCTTTATTGGTTTGGTTTCTCTATTTTTTTCTTACTTTTTAAATTTTAATAAAATTTTTTAAAATAATTTTTTATTTTATTTTATTATTACTTCTTTTCTTTATTTTTTTTCCCTTTTCTTCTGAGCCATGTAGCTGACAGGGTCTTGGTGCTCTGGCAGGGGGTTAGGCCTGAGCCTCTAAGGTGGGAGAGAGGAGTTCAAGACATTGGTCCACCAGGGACCTCCTGGCCGCATGTAATATCAGCTGGCAAGAGCTATCCCAGAGATCTCCATCTCAACGCTAAGACCCACCTCCAATCAATGACCAGCAAGCTCCAGTACTGGACACCCATGTCAGACAATTAGCAAGACAGGAACACAACCACACTAATTAGCAGATAGGCTGCCTAAAATCATATTACATTCACAGACACCCCAAAACACACCAACAGACACGGTCCTGCCCACCAGAAAGACAAGATCCAGCCTCATAAACCAGAACACAGGCACCAGTCCCCTCCACCAGGAAGGCTACACAACCCACTGAACCAACCTTACCAACTGGGGGCAGACACCAAAAACAACGAGAACTATGAACCTGCAGCCTGTGAAAAGGAGACCCCAAACACAGTGAGTTAAGCAAAATGGGAAGACAAAGAAACACACAGCAGATGAAGGAGCAAAGTAAAAACCCACCAGACCTAACAAATGAAGAGGAAATAGGCAGTCTACCTGAAAAAGAATTCAGAATAATGATAGTAAAGATGATCCAAAATCTTGAAAACAGAATAGAGAAAATACAAGAAACATTTAACAAGGGCCTAGAAGAACTAAAGAGAAAACAAACAATGATGAACAACACAATAAATGAAATTAAAAATTCTCTAGAAGGGATAAATAGCAGAATAACTGAGGCAGAAGAACGGATAAGTGACCTGGAAGATAAAATAGTGGAAATAAATACAGCAGAGGAGAATAAAGAAAAAAGAATGAAAAGAACTGAGGACAGTCTCAGAGACCTCTGGGACAACATTAAATGCACCAACATTCGAATTACAGGAGTCCCAAAAGAAGAAGAGAAAAAGAAAGGGACTCAAAAATATTTGAAGAGATTACAGTTGAAAACTTCCATAACATAGGAAAGAAATAGTCAATCAAGTCCAGGAAGTGTAGAGAGTCCCATACAGGAAAAATCCAAGGAGAAACACACCAAGACACATATTAGTCAAACTATCAAAAATTAAATACAAAGAAAACATATTGAAACAGCAAGGGAAAAGCAACAAATAACATACAAGAGAATCCCCATAAGGTTAACAGCTGATTTTTCAGCAAAAACTATGCAGGCCACAAGGGAGTGGTAGGATATACTTAAAGTGATGAAAGAGAAATACCAACAACCAAGATAACTCTACCCAGCAAGGATCTCATTCAGATTCAACAGAGAAATCAAAAACTTTACAGACAAGCAAAAGCTAAGAGAAATCAGCACCATCAAACCAGCTTTAATTAAGAAATGGCAATAGGAACACACATAGCGATAATAACTTCACAGGTGAATTCTATCAAAAATTTACAGAAGAGCTAACACCAAGCCTTCTCAAACTCTTCCAAAAAATTTCAGAGGGAGAAACACTCCCAAATTCATTCTACGAAGCCACCATCACCCTGATACCAAAACCAGAAAAAGATATCACAGAAAAAGAAAATTATAGGCCAATATCACTGATGAACATAGATGCAAAAATCCTGAACAGAATATTAGCAAAGAGAATCCAACAGCACATTAAAAGGATCATACACCATGATCAAGTGGGATTTATCCCAGGGAGGCAAGGATTCTTCAATATATGCAAATCAATCAATGTGATACACCACATTAACAAATAAGGAATAAAAACCACATGATGAACTCACTAGGTGCAGAAAAAGCTGTTGACAAAATTCAACACCCATTTATGATAAAAACTCTCCAGAAAGTGGGCATAGAGGGAAACTACCTCAACATAATAAAAGCCATATATGACAAACCCACAGCAAGCATCATACTCAATGGTGAAAAACTGAAAGCATTTCCTCTAAGATCAGGAACAAGACAAGGATGTCCACTCTTGCCACTGTTATTCAACATAGTTTTGGAAGTCCTAGTTACAACAATCAGAGAAGAAAAAGAAATAAACCAACACAAATTGGAAAAGAAGAAGTAAAAGTATCACTGTTTGCTGATGACATGATACTATACATTGAAAATCCTAAAGATGCCACCAGAAAACTACTAGAACTAATCAATGAATTTGGTAAAGTTGCAGGATACAAAATTAATGCACAGAAATATCTGGCATTCCTATACACCAACAATGAAAAATCAGAAAGAGAAATTAAGGAAACACTTATACTTACCACTGCAAAAAAAGAATAAAATACCTAGGAATAAACCTGCCTAAGTAGGTGAAAGACTTTTACTCAGAAAACTATAAAACACTGATGAAAGAAATCAAAGATGACATAAACAGATATAGAAATATACTATGTTCTTTGATTGGAAGAATTGTGAAAATGACTATACTACACAAAGCAATCTACAGATTCAGTGCAATCCCTATCAAACTACCAATGGCATTCTTCACAGAATTAGAACAAAAATTTCACAATTTGTATGGAAACACAAAAGACCCCGAATAGCCAAAGCAATCTTGAGAAAGAAAAAAGGAGTTGGAGGAATCAGGCTCCCCAACTTCAAACTATACCACGAAGCTACAGTAATCAAGACAGTATTGTACTGGCAAAAACATAAATATAGATCAATGGCACAGGATAGAATGCCCAGAGAGAAACCCATGCACATATGGGCACCTAAGTTATGACAAAGGAGGCAAGAACATACAATGGAGAAACCACAGCCTCTTCAATAAATGATGCTGGGAAAACTGGACCGCTACATGTGAAAGAATGAAATTAGAACACTACCTAACACCATACACAAAAATAAACTCCAAATGGATTAAAGACTTAAATTTAAGACCAGACACTATAAAACTCTTAGAGGAAAACACAGGAAAATCTCTTTGACATAAACCACAGCAAGATCTTTTTTGACCCACCGCCTAGAGTAACAGAAATAAAAACAAAAATAAACAAATGGGACTTAATTAAACGTAAAAGCTTTTGCACAGCAAAGGAAATCATAAACAAGACAAAAAGTCAACTCTCAGAATGGGAGAAAATATTTGAAAATGAAATAACAGACAATGGATTAATCTCCAAAATATACAAACAGCTCATGGAGCTCAATATCAAAAAACAAAGAATCCAGTTAAAAAATGGGTAGGAGACCTAAATAGCCATTTCACCAAGGAAGTCATACAGATGGCTAAGAGGCACATGAAAAGTTGCTCAACATCACTAATTATTAGAGAAATGCAAATCAAAACTACAATGAGGTATCACCTCATGCTAGTCAGAATGGCCATTATCAAAAAACCTAGAAACAATGAATGCTGGAAAGGGTGTGGTGAAAGGGGAATCCTTCTGCATTGTTGGTGGGAATGTAAATTGATACAACCACTATGCAGAACAGTATGGAGGTTCCTTAAAAAACTAAAAATAGAACTACAATATGACCCAGAAATCCCACTACTGGGCATTTACCCTGAGAAAACCATAATTCAAAAAGAGTCATGTACCACAATATTCACTGAAGCACTATTTACAACAGCCAGGACATGTAACCAACCTAAATGTCCATCGACAGATGAATGGATAAAGAAGATCTGGCACATATATATAATGGAATATTACTCAGCCATAAAAAGAAATGAAATTGAATTATTTGCAGTGAAGTGAATGGACCTAAGTTATGTCATACAGAATGAATTAAGTCAGAAAGAGAAAAACAAATACCATATGTTAACGTATATATATCTAATCAAAAAAAAAAGCTACTGATGAAACCAGTTGCAGAGCAGGAATAAAAAGGTAGACGTAGAGAACAGACTTGAAGAAATGGGGTGGGAGGGTGAAGCTGGGGCAAAGTGAGAGTAGCATCGATATATATACACTACTGAATGTAAAAGAGTTGGCTGGCGGGAAGCAGCACAATAGCACTGGGAGATTGGCTCAGTGCTTTGCGATGACCTAGAGGGGTGGGATAGGGCGGATGGGGGGGAGGCTTAAGAGGCAGGGGATATGGGGATATGTGTATGCCTATGGCTGATTTGCTTTTTTGTGTATCAGAAACACAGTATTGTGAAGCAATTATACTCCAATAAAGATTTATTTAAAAAAATTTTTAAATAAATTAAAAAAATAAACTCTCATCAAAGTGTGTTTAGAGGGGAAATATCTCAAGACCTATTTATGACAAGTGCATAGCTAACATCAATGGTGAAAAGTTGAAAGCTTTTCCTCTAAGATCAGGAACAGGACAAGCACACCCATTCTCACCACTTCAATTTAACATAATATCGAAAATCCTAGCCACAGCCATCAGACAAGAAAAAGAAATAATAGGCATCCAAATTGGGAGGGAAGAAGTAAAACAGTCACTATTTGCAGATGGCATGATACTATTTATAGAAAACCTTAAAGTCTCCACGAAGAAACTATTAGAACTAATAAATGAATTTAGTAAAGTTGTGGGATACAATTATATACAGAAATCCATTGCTTTTCTTTACACTAATAATGAACTATCAGAAAATGAAAGCAAGAAGACAATCTCATTTAAAATTGCATCAAAAAGAATAGATATAGAAATAAAGTTAACCAAGGAGGTGAAAGACTCTGAAAACTACATGACAATGATGAAGAAAATTGAAGATGATATAAAGTAATGGAAAGATATCCCATGTTCATGGTTTGGAAGAATTAATATTGTTTAAATGTCCATGCCAAGCAAAGCCATCTACAGTAAGTCCCCTACATATGAACCTTCAAGTTGCAAACTTCCAAAGATGCAAACATGCGTTCACATGTCCAATCACGTAAGTTAGTTCATGTGTCTGGCATACACTGTCACATGCATGCATCCTCTACAAGTGGTTGCGCTTTTGTGTACTTTACTGTGCAGTACTGTATAGAGTACAGTAGTGCAGTATCTTTATTTCAAGCCCAGGATGTCTGGAATCAAGCGTAAAAGCAGCAGTGATGTAGCTGGTACTGCTACCAGTCCCTGTATGCCAGCTGTTGTACTGTACTACTGTACTTTTCAAGGTACTGTACTGTAAGATTTAAAATGTTTACTTTTTTTGTTTTTTATGTATTATTTGTGTGAAAAGTATTACAAACCTATTACAGTACAGTACTATATAGCCAATTGTGTTAGTTTGGTACTTAAGCTAACTTTGTTGAATTTATGAAGAAATTGGACTTACGAATGTGCTCTCTGAACAGAACTCATTTGTATTTAGGGGACTTAGTGTATAAATTTAATGCAATCGCTCTATCAAAATACCCATGATATTTTTCACAGAGCTAGAACAAATAATCCTAAAATTCAGATGGAATCAAAAAGACCCTGAATAGCAAAGGAAATCTTGATAAAAAAGAATAAAGCTGGAGGTATCACAATCCCTGATTTCAGAATATACAAAAGTACAGTCATCAAAACAGTGTGGTACTAGCACAAAAACAGACACATAGATCAATGGAACAGAATACAGAGCCCAGAAATAAATCCATGCACTTACAGTTAATTAATCTACGACAAAGAAGGCAAGAATATACAATGGAGAAAAGACACTCTCTTTAATAAGTGGTGCTGGGAAAACTTGACAGCTACATGTAAAACAATGGGATAAGAATATTCCCTCACATTATATACAAAAATGAATTCAAAATTGCTTAAAGACATAAATGTAAGACATGAAACCATAAAAGTCCTAGAAGAAAACATAGGCATAACACTCTTTGACATAAACTGTAGCAATATTTTTTGGATGTCTCCTAGGGCAAAGGAAACAAAAGCATAAATAAACAAATGGGACCTAAGTAAATTCAAAAGCTTTTGGGACTTCCCTGGTGGTCCAGTGGGTAAGACTCTGCGCTCCCAATGCAGGGGGCCTGGGTTCAATCCCTGGCTGGGGAACTACATCCTGCATCCATGCCACAACTAAGAGTCCACATGATGCAACTAAGAAGTCTGCATGCTGCAACTAAAAATATCCTGCATGCCACAACTAAAGATCCCGCATGTCACAATGAAGATCACGTATGCTGAAACTAAGACCTGGCACAGTCAAATAAATAAATATTAAAAAAAAAACTTTTGCACAGCAAAGGAAAACCATTGACAAAATGAAAAGACAACCTACTGACTGGGAGAAAAATATCTGCAACATCCAAAGCATAAAAACAGATCATACAACTCAATATCAAAAAAAAAAAAACCCCAAACAACCCAATTAAAAATGGACAGATAGGGGCTTCCCTGGTGGCGCAGTGGTTGAGCGTCCGCCTGCCGATGCAGAGGACACGGGTTCGTGCCCCGGTCCGGGAGGATCCCATATGCTGCACAGCGGATGGGCCCGTGAGCCATGGCCGCTGAGCCTGCGCGTCCGGAGTCTGTGCTCCGCAACAGGAGAGGCCGCAGCGGTGAGAGGCACGCGTAACGAAAAAAAAAAAAGGACAGATAAATGTCTGTGCAGCTTATTTTTTCAAGGAAGACATACGAATGACCAACAAGCACATGAAAAGATGCTCAACATCACTAATTATCAGAGAAGTTCAAATTAAAACCACAATGACCACCTAGAGAGGTGGGATAGGGAGCGTGGGAGGGAGACACAAGAGGGAGGAGATATGGGGATGTATGTATATGCATAGCTGATTCACTTTGTTATACAGAAGAAACAAACACACCATTGTAAAGCAATTATACTACAATAAAGATGCTTTTTAAAAAAACACAATGAGATGTTACCTCACATCTATAAGAATGTCCATCATCAAAAAGACCACAAATAACATATGTTGGTGAAGATATGGAGAAAAGGGAACCTTTGAACACCATTGGTGGGAATGTATACACTGGTGCAGCCAGTGTGGAAAACAGTATGGAGGTTCCTCAAGAAACTAAAAATAGAACTACTATATGATCCAGCATTTCCACTCTTTGATATATATCTGAAAAATACGAAAACACTGATTTGAAAAGATACATGCACCCCAATGTTCATAGCAGCTTTATTTACAATAGCCAAGACATGGAAGCAACCTAAGCATCCATCAGCAGATGAATGGATAAATACAATGGGTACTCAGCCATAAAAAGAATGAAATTTTGCCATTTGGAACAACATGGGTAGACCTGGAGGGCATTGTGCATAGTGAAATAAGTCAGACAGAGAAAGATAAATACTGTATATTATCATTTATATGTGGAATGTAAAATATAAAACAAACTAGTAAATATAACAAAACAGAAACAGACTCACAGATATAGAGAACAAACTAGTGGATACCAGTGGGGAGAGGGAATTGGTGAGAGTCAAAATAGGGGTAGGGGATTAAGGGGTACAGATTACTATGTGTAAAATAAGCTACAAAGATATATTGTACAGCACAGGGAATACACCTAATATAACAACTTTCAGTTGAGTATAACTATAAAAATATTGAATAACTATGTTGTACACCTGAAACTAATATTGTAAATCAACTGTATTTCAAGAAAAGAAAAAAAGTTAGTGACTTCAAACAATAAAAAATAAGATCAACAATAGATTAATTGTCATATCAAGGAATTGTGGTAGGTGGCTGATGGAGATGAAAGGGGGATGGGAAAATGCCTTCCTAAGCCTGTTCTGTGACTATTACCAGTTCTGTGACTATTACCAGTCTGCAGAACTATCTTGAGATGGGGGAATAAAAAATCTATTTTTACTGTGTTTCTGTCGAATGTTTTCCTCTCAGGAGAAAAAAAGTGAGATGAATAAATTTTATAACAGAGTCAGATGCTCACTTAAGTTTATGCACAAAGAGAAGTGTGCTGAGCCAAAATGGAGTAAAGAGGGACCAGTTTCAGACATTGGACTTTAAGCAGCCCAGGGCAGTGGCCACTGAGAGGAGAAACAAATAATGTATGTCCTAAGATTATTCCTACCTTACTTCCTAGAGTCTCCAGGTGGCACGTCAGGAAAAAAAATACACACACACACATATATATATACATACACAAACACACATATACACACAGAGAGAGAGAGAGAGAGAGAGAGTCCAACAGCCTTCTTGGGTGAGAGGATGGGGCTAGGATTCCCAGGAAATAAAGCAGCTACACTACACTTAAAGAGGGCAGAGTAAGAAAGGGGAGATAGATACATGGAGAGAGTAGATACAAGTATTTCTCCAAAGAAGACATACAGATGGCCAACAGGCACATGAAAAAATGCTCAACATTCCTAATTATTAGAGAAATGCAAATCAAAACTACAATGAGGTATCACCTCACTCCAGTCAGAATGGTCATAATCAAAGAGTCTACAAATAATAAATGCCAGAGAGGGTGTAAAGAAAAAGGAATCCTCTTCACTGTTGGTAGGAATGTAAACTGGTAAAGTCACTATGGAGAACAGTATGGAGGTTCCTTAAAAAACTAAATACAGAGTTACCATATGATCCTACAATCCTGCTCCTGGGCATATATATGGAGAAAACTGTAATTCAAAAAGACACATGCACACCCACGTTCACTGCAGCACTACTTACAATAGCCAAGACATGGAAGCAACCTAAATGTCCATTGACAGGTGAATGGATAAAGAAGGTGTGGTGTATATATACAATGGAATATCACTCAGCCATAAAAAAGAATGAAATAATTCCATTTCCAGCAACATCGATGGACCTAGAGATTATCATACGAAGTGAAGTAAGCCAGACAGAGAAAGACAAATATCAAGTGATATTGCTTATATGTGGAATTTTTTAAAAAAGATACAAATGAACTTATTTACAAAACAGAAACAGACCCAGATAGAAAAAGTCTTATGGTTCCCAAAGGGGAAAGTGGGGGCAAGGGATAAATTAGGAGTTTGAGTTTAACATATACACACTACTATATATAAAATATATAACCAACAAGGACCTACTGTATATAGCACAGGGAACTATACTCAATATTTTATAATAACCTATAAGGGAAAAGAATTAGGAAAAGAATATATAAGAATATATATGTGTATGTGTGTGTGTGTGTGTGTGTATGTGTGTATATATATACATATATATGTAATATGTTTAACTGAATCACTGTGAGTACACCTGAAACTAACACAACATGTAAATCAATTATAGTTCAATAAAAATAAATAAATAAATAAAAGAAAAAGCAAACACAAAACAATAACAACAAAAGTAGCCAGATAAAAAAGGCACAGTAGATATAAACAGAGATATGAATGAAAGCAGGCTTCCTGTCTGAAAAAAAGTTAATCAGGAGACAAAAGAATAGTGTCCTGAAGTATTGGGAAAAGAAAATGACCATATTAAAATTCTATACCTAGCAAAAATGTATTTTAGACAGAAAGGTGAAATAAAAGTTTTTTCCACACACATTTAAAAAAATAATAATACATGCTAAACAGAATTCACCACTAGTCATTATGTACTATAAGATGTGTAAAAGAAGTCCTTCAAGCATAAGGGAAATGATACCAGATAGAAATCTGGATCTCTTTAAACAAATGAAGAGCACTGAAAATGCTAAATGTGTGGGTATACATACATACATATATATATATATATATATATATATATATATATATATATCTCCCATGTTTTTCTTATTTTTAAATCTCTTTATTAGGGAATTGCCTATTTAAAGCAAATCAATAGCTTTGTATTGTGGTGTTTATAACATATGTAGAAATAAAATATATTTCAACAATAGCCCAAATTCTAGGGAGAGGGAAATGAAAGTATATTGCTATAAGTAATATGATACTACTTCACATACAGGTACACCATATGATAAATCTGTATATTATGAAACTTAAAGCAATCAAACAGAAACCAAAATCAGAATTATAGCTTTGAAACTAACAAAAGCAAAAAGACCAAAAGAAGGCAGAAAAAGAGGAAAAAAGAAACAGAACAGATGGAAAACGTAGAAAATAGCTAACAAGATGGTAGATTTAAGCATGACTGTCAAAATAATCATGTTAAATAAATGGTCTAAACTCCCCAAGTGAAAAGTGGGGATTATTATATTGGATAAAAAAGCAAGACTCAATTACATGTTGCAAATGAGAAACTCACTTTGGATATAAAGGCAAAATAGGTTAAAAGTAAAAGATAAAGCTATTCCATGCTAACTCTAATCAAAAGAAAGCTCAAGTGGCTATGTTAATATCAGGCAGAATAGATTTTATAGAAAATAATATTACCAGAGGTAAAGAGTGCTTTTTCAAAATGACAAAAGGACCAACTAATCAAGAATACATAACAATCCTAGATGTGTACGCACCTAATAACAGAGATTGAAAACATGAAAGAAAATCTGGTAGTATTATAAGGAACAATAGGCAAATTCATGATTAGAGTAAAATATTATACACTCTTCTCTCAATAATTTATAGAACAAGTAGGCAGAAAATCATTCAGGATATAGGTTTGAAGAACACTATTAACCAACTACAGCTAATTAAAATTTATAGAACATTCCACTTAAAACATCTGAATAAATATGCTACAAGTCTACTTGGAGCATTTATCTAGACAAACCTTATTCTGAGCCATAAAACAAGTTTCAATAAATTTAAAAGAATTCAATTCATAGAAACTCTGTTCTCTGACTACAAGGGAATTAAATAAGAAGTTAATAACAAAGACATCTAGATAATCTACAACTATTTGGAAATAAAATAAAATACTTCTAAATACCTCCTACTTCAAATAAGAAATCAAAAGAGCAATTAAAAAGTATTTTGAACAGAAGATAAATGACAACATAATATATTAAAATGTATACAAGACATCTAAAGCAGTACAGAAATTTATGACACTAAATATACTCACATAGGAAAGGAAATGTCTCAAAGCAATGACTTTAGCTTCCCCCTTAAGAAAATAAAAAAGAAGAAAAAATTAAGCTCAATGTAAGCAGAAGGAAGGACATAATAAAGGTAGGCGTAGAAATTAATTAAATAAAAATGTAGACAAAATCAATGAAGCCAAAAGCTGGTTCTTTGAGAAATTCAATAAAATGATAAATCTCTAGTCAGACTGATCAGGGAACAAATAGTTATATGCATCCATGTATTTCTACATATATACATGAGAGAGAAAGAGAAGTAAAAAATGACCTTTATCAGGAGAGAGAGGGTAACATCTATAAATATTCTACAGATACTAAAGAGGTAGTAAGAGAATATTATGAACCACTTAATGCCAATAAATTCAATAACTTTAATGAAATGTACAACTTCACTGAAAGACACAAAATACCAAAGGTTATTCATGAAGAAATAGATTACTTCTATGGTCTTACATGTATAAAAGTAATGGAATTTATAGCTAAACACTTCCCACAAAGAAAACTCCATACCCAGATGGCTTTACTGGCGAATTCTACCAAACATTTCAGGAAGAAATAGTACCAACGTTACACAAATTCCTCAGAAAAGTAAAGAGGAGGGCATACTTTCCAACTAATTCTGTGAGACAACATTACCATGATACCAAAAGAACAGAAGGCATTATTAAAAAAGGAAACTAAAAACTAATATCTCTTATGAACATAAATGTAAAAATTGACAAAATTTTAGTAAATCTAATCCTGCAATATGTGAAAATGATAATACATCATAATCAATGAGCTTTATCCATGAAACTCATGGTTACTTTAACATTCAAAAATAAATCAAGGGGACTTACATTTTCAGCTCTGACACATAAAGAGCTTGGAAATCATCATTCTTGTCTTTTCAATAAGAAAAAGCTGAACAAACTGAAAATTAATGACTTTTCTTGGATCATTCAGAGAATCGAGCTCTCAGGGCAAACTGCATCCTGAAATCTGGAGACAGGTGAATACAGAGAATCACAGCTGAGACCAGCCTAAATGGAACAGGAGCTGCTGGTATAATAAACTGGTAAGAACACTTAAATGGTAACTTCGATGAACTGCTGGAGGCTAAGTGTGGTCTAGTATGAGAGTGAGAAATTTCTGGGGGCAGCAGAAGTGCCATACTTTTGTGGATTTTACTTGGACATAATCAGGTACTCATGGTAAAGAACCACAAAAAAACACTCACGTTTCTGTCAGGGAAGGGAAAAAGGACCAGAAAATTCTCTATTAGAAAGGTCTGCTCAATAAAGGAAAACACTACCAGAACCTTATCTGAGGTGTGGAAATAAAAATCACTCAATTCCAGCCACCTATAAGCCTTTCTATCTCACTTAAGAAAAAGAAAAGCTGAGAAAATACTTGTGAATATCACACCCAGTGACACAGGCCCACTTAAAGACTGAGACTTAATTACAGGATTATAGACTGCTTCACCTTACCATCACAACAATAGGCCTCCAGTATAATAATAGTGGATTAGAGTGAAAGAGTTCCAAGGCTCAGACTCTACTTAAGAGAGAATTTTTAGGGAAGCCCAAAGACAGAAGTGCAGCAAATAACAAAAACACCAGAAGAAATAAAGTCTCTGGCATCTCATACAGAACAGACTTGTGGTTGCCAAGGGGGAGGCGGGGTGGGGGAGGGATGAAGTGGGAGTTTGGGGTTAGCAGATGCAAACTATTATATATAGAAAGGATAAACAAGGTCCTACTGGGTAGTACAGGGATCTATATTCAATATCCTGAGATAAACCATAATGGAAAAGAATATTTTAAAAATGTATGTATAACTGAATCACTTTGCTGTACAGAAGAAATTAAAACAACATTGTAAATCAAATATACTTCAATTAAAAACGTCTCTGGCATCTACAGCTATAGCAGACATTAGACAAAACCTATCTCCTATCCAGATTAACTTAAGATATGACACTAAATGCCTATTTATTTCAGATCCTATTATGTGATACATAGTGTATAAATTACAGGCATGCTAAAAGGCAAGCAAAAACATAGCCTGGAGAGACAAATCAAATATATCAGCATCAGATATGGCACAGAGTTTAGAATTATCAGATAATTTAAAATAACTATAATTACTAGGTTAAGAATTCTAATGATAAAGTAGACAACATGCCAGAGCAGATGAGTAATATAAGCAGAGAGATGAAAACACTAGAAAGAATCAAAAGGAAATTCTAGAAATAAAAAAAACTAACAGAAATGAAAAATCTTTTTGATAGGATTATCAGTAGACAGACATGGTCAAAGAAAGAACCAGTGAGTTTGAGGAAAATGTCAGTAGAAACTTTAGCACAGAAAACACAAAGCAGGATAAAAAACGAAAATTCCACACCTAGGCATATCATATTCAAATTGCAGAAAACCAAAGAAAAAGAGAAAATCTTGAAAGCAGCTAGGGGTTTCGCCTTAACTCTAGAAAAACAAAGATGAAAACGATACCAGACTTCTCATCAGTAATCATGCAAGCAAAAAGAGAATAGAGTAAAATACTTAAAATGCTGAAAGAAAAATACACCAACATGAAATTCTATATTAAATCAAAACTGTCCTTCGAAAGTAAAGGAAAAATAAAGACTCTATCAAACACAACTTGAAGGAATTTATTGCCACCAGATCTGCCCTGCAAGAAATACTAAAAGTAGTGCTTCAGGGAGATGGAAAATAATATAGGTTAGAAACTTGGATCTACATAAAGAAAGGAAAGACATCTAGGAAGGAATAAATTAAGGTAAAATAAAATCTTTTCTTTTTCTTATTCCCCAATGATCAAATGTTCAGAGTAATAATAGTAACAATGTATTGGGCCATCATAGTATATAGATAAATGGAATGAATGACAGCAATGTTATAAGTATAGGGAATTCAAGGGACTCCAGGTCTGATCTAGGAAAATAATATGACCATGAAGGGCTATCACTTATATAAGCTTTAATGGGTGACACCTTGACAGGTTTGAATATGAAGAAAGTCTCTTATATCAAGAGACTGTTCAGAGATTGTAACATAGGAGTCATTACTTAGGAGAGGAGGGGACAAAGGAGAACTGGAGAGGGGATTAACTGTTTGGGTGATGTTACTAAGCAGCAAGGAAGGGAGGCTCTAGGTCAGAGAAATCTAAAATGTCTGGCAGCTTTGGGTCTCAAAACAAGTCTCTATTTTATCACTAACCAACAGATGTGGGTGAGGTTTCATGGGATATACAAAGTAGTCAGTCTCTAAATGTCTAAAAATCTGCTTACATAATTGCATATGTAAAAATTTGAGTTTGGCACCTGTGGGCTTTTAAGCTAATGAATCTCAGCATGCAGTGAAAAATAAACAATTTTAGAGGACATTTCACAGAGGCCATCTTTGACTTATTTATATAACAGTGAGAGATGGAAGGCAGGAATTAGGAATGCTCCAGAATAAGGTACCTGTACTACCTGTGAAGTTGTATAGTGTTTTTTGAGAGTGACCTTAAATTATTCGCAAATATATGTAGCAAACTCCAGGACAACCACTAATTTAAAAAATATACAATTGATATGCTAAGAGAAGAGAGAAAATGGATTCATATAATATGCTCAATTAAAGTCAGAAAAGGCAAAAAATGAGGGGAAGAAAAAAAGAAACACAGAGTAAGTACAACAAATAGAAAACAGTTATAAATGCGGTAAATATTAAAACAATGATATCAGTAATCACTAAATATGAATGGTCTATACATGAACTAAAAGACAGAGATTGTCAGAATGGATAAACAAAGCAAGATCTAAATATATGTTGTTTATGAGAAACCTGTTTTGAATCTAAAATCACAGATAAATTAAAAGTAAAGGGATGGAGAAACATATTCTAATACTAATCAAAGAAAGCTGGAGTAGCTATATTAATCTCATACAAAGCGGACTTCAGAACAGGAAAATTATCAGAGATAAAGAAGATAATTATAAAGGAGTCGATTCTCTTAGGAGATATAACAATCCTTAATATTTTGGCACCAAACAATAGTGTGTCAAAATATGGGAAGCAAAAACTGATTTGCAATGAAAAATAAACAAATCCACTATTATACATGGGGACCTCTATAAAGTCTTTAAACAATCAATAGCTCATGTCTAACTTCCACCTTAGGAAACTAGAGAAAGAAGAGAAATTTAAGCCTAAAGCAAGCAGAAGAAAATAATAGAAATTATAGCAGAAATCAGTGAAGTTGAAAACAGGAAATGGATTCACTGGAGTGAATCAACAGAACCAAAATGCCAGCTATTTAGAATGATAAATAAAATTGATTAATTTCTAGCCAGATTAACCAAGAAAAAAATAGAGGACACAATTTACCTATCTTAGAAATGAAAGAGGTATCCTTACTACTGATTCCTTAGATATCAAAAGGATAATATATGAACATTATGAAAAATTTTATGCCTACAGTTTTGATAACAAATGAAATGTATCATTTAAAAGACACAGACTACAAAAAGTCACATGAGGAAAAACAGATAGTCCAAATAGGTCTATATCCATTAAATACGTTGAATCAATAATTAATAATATTTCAAAAAAGAAAACACCAGGTTTAGATGGTTTTAATGGTGAGTTCTACCAAAGATGTAAAGAACTGATACCAATTCTCTTCAATATCAAGAAAAAAGAAGCAGCAGAACACTTCCTAACTCATTTTATACAGTCAACATTACCCTAACAAAACCAGATAAAGACATTACAAGGAAGGAAAACTACAGGGCAATTTCTCTCATGGTCATAGATGGTACAATCCTCAAGAGAATATTAGCAAACCAAATCCAACAACGTATAAAGAATTATGTAACAGTACCAAGTGGGATTTATTCCAGGTAGGCAAAGCTGGTTCAACACTTGAACATCAATGTAATCCTTCACATCAACAGGGATTAATCATGATAATATCAAAATCCTAACAAGATATTTTATGAATATTGAAAGACTGATTCTAAAGTTTTAGGGAAGGCAAAAGACTTAGAATGGTCAAAATACTAAAGAACAAAGTTGGAGGACTGACACTTCAAGTCTTACTATAAAGCCACAGTTATGAAGATAGAGTGGTATTATAAAAAAAAAAAAACCTTATAAATCAGTGAACTAGTCTCTTGAAGATGGCAGCGAAGGAGGACATAGAGTTTGTGTCTCCCCCCAACTAGGGTACCTGCCGGATGCTGGTGGGGGATCTCGACGACCAAGAAGATGGGAGGAACCCCTGAATGACAAGGTAGGATGTGGGGGGGAGTGAGGGGGGAGGAGAAGTAGAGGTCAGACAGGACTGATGCCCTAGGGGTGGCTGGGAGGGGGGAGGGGTTCCCATGCCTGGAGGGACCCTTGGGGCCTTGGAGGATGAGGAGGGAGTGCACATGGTGTTTCCTCTCCCAGTTGGGCCCTAGGAAGACTGCTGGGCTCCCAGGCAGGGTCCACCACCCTCTGAGGCCCACTCTGGGCCATGTTGGTCCTAGGGGCATAGGAGGGAGGTGGGGGGGAGAAGAGGAGAGGTGGACGGGAGGGGCCCTCCAAGACCAGAGGATCAGGGGAGGCACAGTGGGTATTTCCCCCATCCACCTGGGCCCTGGAAAGCCTGCTGGGCTCCCGTGCCTAGTTCACTGTTCTCTGGGGCCCCATCTGGCCTTGTGGGTCCTGGGGATGTGGGAGAGAGTGAGGACGGGGGAAGAGGAGGAAAGGCAGAAGGGGGGGAGCCCTCCAGGACCAATGCATCAGGGGAGGCATGGTGGGTGTTTCCCACACACATTCAGCCCCAGGAAGCCCATTGGGCTTCTGGGTCTGGTCCTCTGCTGTCCAGCGCCCCCTCTGGCCACATGGGTCCTAGGGTCATGGTAGGGGGGAGAAGAAGAGAGGACAATGGGGAGGGGCCCTCCGAGATCAGAGGATCAGGGGGGAACATGCCTAGCATTTCCCCTGCCCACTCGGGCCCAGTAAGCCTGCTGGGGACCTGACCTGGTGCTCTGCCCTCTAAGGCCAGAGGCACTCCTGGGCCCCTCCTGCTGTGTTGAGGATAAGCCTCACCCCTCATGCCCCCAGGGCATTTTCCAGCCCTGTGGGTCCTAAGCATAGGCTCCGCCCACCACCTAAACCCCAACCCTGCCTAAGCCCTGCCCCTCACAGCCAAGAACTTTTCCAGCTTTTTTTTTTTCTCCTCTTTTTTACTACTGTGGGTTTGTTTTACCTTCCAGTTGTGGTTTCATCTATATTTTTACTTATTATTTCCCACATATCTGTTATTTTTCTAATCTTATTTTATTTTTTACTCTTTGTTATTGTTCTGCTCCTTTTTTTCTTTTTTTTTTTTTTCCTGCCTCACACAGCTTGCAGGATCTTGGTTCACAAGCTGGTGGTCAGGAATGAGCTCCTGTGGTGGCAGATCCGAGTCTGAACCACTGGACTAACAGAGAACCTCAGACCCCAGGGAATAATTATTGGAGTGAGGTCTCCCAGAGGTTCTCATCTTGGCACCAAGACCCAGTGCTATGCTGGAAGCCTCAGGTCAAACAACCAGTAATACAGGAACACAAACCCACCCATCAAAAAAAAAGACAACAAAAAAATATGTCACAGATGAAGGACCAAGGTGAAAACCTACAAGGCCAAATAAATGAAGAGGAAATAGGCAACCTACTGAAAAAGAATTCAGAGTAACGATAGTAATGATGATCCAGAATCTCGGAAATAGAATGGAGACATGGATTGAGAAAATACAAAAAATGTTTAACAAGCTCTAGAAGAACTAAAGAACAAAAAAATATAGATGAGCAACACAATAACTGAAATGCGAAACACAACAGAAGGAAACAATAACAGAATAACTGAGGCACAAGGACGAATAAGTGAGCTGGAAGACAGAAGGGTGAAAATAACTGCCAAGGATGAGAATAAAGAAAAGAATGAAAGGAATTGAAGACAATCTCAAAGACCTCTGGGACAACACAAAACGCAACAACATTCGAATTATAGGGGTCCAGGAAGAAGTAGAGAAAAAGAAAGGGTCTGAGAAAATATTCAAAGAGATTATAGTGGAAAACTTCCCTAACATGGGAAAGGAAATAGCCACGCAAGTCCAGGAAGTGCAGAGAGTCCCATACAGGACAAACCCTAGGAGAAACACACCAAGACAATATTAATCAAAATAACAAAAATTAAATTAAAAGAAAAAATATTAAAAGCAACAATGGAAAAGCAAAAAATAATATACAAAGGAATTCTCATAAGGTTACCAGCTGATTTTTCAGCGGAAACTCCTCAGGCCAGAAGGGAGTGGCAGGATATACATAAAGTGAAGAAAAAGAAAAACCTACAAGCAAGATTACTCTACTCAGCAAGGATCTCACTCAGATTCGATGGAGAAATCAAAAGCTTTACAGACCAGCAAAAGCCAAGAGAATTCAGCACCACCAAACCAGCTTTACAACAAATGCTAAAGGAACTTCTCTAGGTGGGAAACACAAGAGAAAAAAGACCCACAAAAACAAACACAAAATATTAAGAAAATGGTAATAGGAATATACATATCAATAATAATCTTGAATGTAATTGGATTAAATGCTCCAACCAAAAGACACAGACTGGTAGAATGGATACAAAAAGAAGACCCATATATATGCTGTCTACAAGAGACCCACTAGACCTAGGGACACATACAGACTGAAAGTGAAGTGATGGAAAAAGGTATTCCATAAAAATTGAAATCAAAAGAAAGCTGGAGTAGCAATACTCATATCAGATAAAATAGACTTTAAAATAAAGACTGCTACAAGATATAAGGAAGGACACTACATAGTGATCAAGGGATCAATCCAAGAAGATGATGTAACAATTATAAATATTTATGTACCCAACATAGGAGCACCTCGATACATAAGGCAAATGATAACATCCATAAAAAGGGAAATTGACAGTAACACAATAATAGTAGACGACTTTAAAACCTCACTTACACCAAGGGACAGATCATCCAAACAGAAAATAAATAAGGAAACACAAGCTTTAAATGACAAAACAGACCAGATAGATCTAACTGATATTTACAGGATATTCTACTCAAAAGTGGCAGCATACACTTTCTTTTCAAGTGCACACGGATATTCTCCAGGATAGATCACATCTGGAGTCACAAATCAAGCCTTGAAAAATTTAAGAAAATTGAAATTGTATCGAGCATCTTTTCTGACCACAACGCTATGAGACTGGAAATCAATTACAGGAAAAAAACAGTAAAAGCACAAACACATGGAGGCTGAACAGTGTGCTACTAAATAACCAAGAGATCAACGAAGAAATCAAAGGACAAATTAAAAAAATCTAGAAACAAATGACAACAAAAACACGATGACCCAAAACCTATGGGACACAGCAAAAGCAGTTGTAAGAGGGAAGTTTATACCAATTCAATCTCACCTCAAGAAACAAGAAAATTCTCAAATAAACAATCTAACCTTACACCGAAAGCAGCAAGTGAAAGAAGAACAAAGAAAACCTGACTTCAGTAGAAGGAAAGAAATCATAAAGATCAAAACAGAAATAAATGAAATAGAAACGAAGAAAACAATAGCAAAGATCAATAAAACTAAAAGTTGGTTCTTTGAAAAGATAAACAAAATTGATAAAGCTTTAGCCAGACTCATCAAGAAAAAAAAGGGAGAGGATGAGAGAAGAATGGTTCAAGATGGCGGAGTAGAAGGACGTGTGCTCACTCCCTCTTGCAAGAGCACCGGAATCACAACTAACTGCTGAACAATCATAGACAGGAAGACACTGGAACTCACCAAAAAGGATACATCACATCCAAAGACAAAAGAGAGGCCGCAATGAGATGGTAGGAGGGGCACAATCACAATAAAATCAAATTCCATAACCTCTGGATGCCTGACTCAAAAACTAGAGAACACATACCACAGAAGCCCACCCACTGGAGTGAAGGTTCTGAGCCCCATATCAGGCTTCCCAAACTGCTGGTGTGGCAACAGGAGGAGGAATTCCTAGAGAAGAAGACTTTGAAGGCTAGTGGGGTGTGATTGCAGGACTTCAACAGGACTGGGGGGAACAGAGACTCCGTTCTTGCAGGGCACACACACAAAGTAGTGTGTGCATCAGGACCCAGGAGAAAAAGCAGTGACCTCATTGGAGACTGAACCAGACCCACCTGCTAGTGTTGCAGGGTCTCCTGCAGAGGCAGGGGGTGGCTGCAGCTCACGGTGGGAACAAGGACACTGGTAACAGAAGTTCTGGGAAGTACTCATTAGTGTGAGCCCTCCTAGAATCAGCCATTAGCCCCACCAAAGAGCCCAGGTAGGCTCCAGTGCTGGGTCTCTTCAGGTCAAAAAACCAACAGGGAAGGAACCCAGCCCCACCTATCAGCAGACAAGCAGATAAAAGTTTTACTGAGCTCTGCCCACCAGATCAACACCCAGCTCTACCCATCACCAGTCTTTCTCTTCAGGAAGCTTGCACAAGTCTCTTAGATAGGCACATCCACGAGAGGGCAGACAGCAGAAGCAAGAAGAAGTATAATTCTGCAGCCTGTGGAATGAAAACCACATTCACAGAAAGATAGACAAAAGGAAAAGGCAGAGGACTATGTACCAGATGAAGGAACAACATAAAACCCCAGAAAAACAACTACATGAAGTGGAGATAGGCAACCTTCCTGAAAAAGAATCCAGAATAATGATAGTGAAGATGATCGAGGACCTCAAAAAGAGAATGGAGGCAAAGATCAAGAAGATGCAAGAAATGTTCAACAAATACCTAGAAGAATTAAAGAACAAACAAACAAAGAACAATACAATAACTGAAATGAAAAACACAATAGAAGGAATCAATAGCAGAATAACTGAGGAAGAACAACGGATAAGTGACCTGGAAGACAGAATGGTGGAAATCACTGCTGTGGAACAGAATAAAGAAAACAGAATGAAAAAAATGAAGACACCCTAAGAGACCTCTGGGACAACATTAAACGCAACAACATTCGCACTATAGGGGTCCCAGAAGGAGAAGAGAGAGAGAAAGGACCAGAGAAAATATTTGAAGAGGTTATAGTTGAAAACTTCCCTAACATGGGAAAGGAAATAGCCACCCAAGTCCAGGAAGCACAGAGAGTCCCATATAGGATAAGCCCAAAGGAGAAACTTGCTGAGACACATAATCAAACTGGCAAAAATTAAAGACAAACAAAAATTACTGAAAGCAGCAAGGGAAAGATGACAAATAACATACAAGGGAACTCCCATAAGGTTAACAGCTGATTTCTCAGCAGAAACTCTCCAAGCCAGAAGGGAGTGGCATGGTATATTTAAAGTAATTAAAGGCAAGAACCTACAACCAAGATTACTCTAACCAGCAAGAATCTCATTCAGATTTGATAGAGAAATTAAAACCTTTATAGACAAGAAAAAGCTAAGAGAATTCAGCACCACCAAACCAGCTTTACAACAACTGCTAAAGGAACTTCTCTAAATGGGAAACACAAAGGAAGAAAAGGACCTACAAAAACAAACACAAAACAATTAAGAAAATGGTAATAGGAACATACATATCAATAATTAACTTAAACGTGAATGGATTAAATGCTCCAACCAAAAGACAGAGGCTCTCTGAAAGGATACAAAAACAAGACCCATATATATGCTGTCTACAAGAGACCTACTTCAGACCTAGGGACACATACAGACTGAAAGTGAGGGGATGGAAAAAGATATTCCATGGAAATGGAAATCAAAAGAAAGCTGGAGTATCAATACTCATATCAGATAAAATAGGCTGTAAAATAAAGAATGTTACAAGAGACAAGGAAGGACACTACATAATGATCAATTGTTATATCAAGAAGATATAACAATTATAAATATATCTATAAATATATATTCACCCAGCAGAGGAGCACCTCAATACGTAAGCAAAGGCTAACAGCTTTAAAAGAGTAAAACAACAGTAACACAGTAATAGTGGGGGAATTTAACACCTCACTTACACCAATGGACAGATTATCCAAACAAACAATTAATAAGGAAACACAAGCTTGAAATGACACAATAGAACAGAGGGATTTAATTGATATTTATAGGACATTCCATCTGAAAACAGCAGATTACACTTTCTTCTCAAGTGCACACAGAATATTCCCCAGGATAGATCACATTTGGGGTCACAAATCAAACCTTGGTAAATTTAAGAAAACTGAAAGCATATCACACACCTTTTTTGACCACAATGTTATGACATAAGAATTTAATTACAAACGTAATTAAAAGAACGTAAAAATCACAAACACATGGAGGCAAAACAACACGTTATTAAATAACTGAGAGATAACTGGAGAAATCAAAGAGGAAATCAAAAAGTACCTAGAGACAAATGACAATGAAAACATGACAATCCAAAACCTATGAGATGCAGCAAAAGCAGTTCTAAAGGGGAAGTTTATAGCAATACAATCGTACCGCAAGAAAGAAGAAAAATCTCAAATAAACAATCTAACCTTACACCTAAACCAATTAGAGAAAGAAGAACAAACAAAGCCCAAAGTTAGCAGAAGGAAAGAAATCATAAAGATCAGAGCAGAAATAAATGAAATATAAACAAAGAAAACAATAGCAAAGATCAATAAAACTAAAAGCTGCTTCTTTGAGAAGATAAACAAAATTGGTAAATCTTTAGCCAGACTCATCAAGAAAAAAATGGAGAGGACTCAAATCAATAAAATTAGAAATGAAAAAGGAGAGGTTACAATGGACACTGCAGAAACACAAAGCACCTTAAGAGACTACCAGAAGGAAATTTATGCCAATAAAATGGACAACCTGGAAGAAATGGACAAATTCATAGAAAGGTGTAACCTTTGAAGACTGAACCAGGAAAATATAGAAAATATGAACAGACCAATCACAAGTAATGAAATTGAAACTATGATTAAATATCTTCCAACAAACAAAAGTCCAGGACCAGATGGCTTCACAGGTGAATTCTATCAAACATTTAGAGAAGAGCTAATGGCCACCCTTCTCAAACTCTTCCAAAGAACTGCAGAGGAAGGAACACTCCCAAACATATTCTACGAGACAAACATCACCCTGATACCAAAACCAGAGAGAGATAATACAAAAAAAGAAAATTACAGTCTGATATCACAAATGAATATAGATGCAAAACACTCAACAAAATACTAGAATCCACCAACACATTAAAAGGATCATACAGCATGATCAAGTGGGATTTATCCCAAGGATGCAAGGATTCGCCAATATACGCACATCAATCAATGTGATACACCATATTAACAAACTGAAGAATAAAAACCATATGATCATCTCAATAGATGCAGAAAAAGTTTTTTACGAAATTCAATACCCATTTATGATACTCTTCAGAACGTGGGAGAGCATAGAGGGATCCTACTTCGACATAATAAAGGCCATATATGACAAAACCACAGCAAACATCATTCTCAATGGGGAAAAACTGAAAGCATTTCCTCTAAGATCAGGAACAAGACAAGGATGTCCACTCTCATCACTATTATTCAACATAGTTTTGGAAGTACAAGCCATGGCAATCAGAGAAGAAAAAGAAATAAAAGGAATACAAATTGGAAAAGAAGAAGTAAAACTGTCACGGTTTGCAAATGACATAATAATATACATACAGAATCCTAAAGATGCCACCAGAACATTACTAGAGCTAATCAATGAATGTGGTAAAGTTGCAAGATATAAAATCAATGCAGAGAAATCTCTTGCCTTCCTATACACTAATGATGAAAAATCTGAAAGAGAAATTAAGGAAACACTCCCATCTACCACTGCCACAAAAAGAATAATATACCTCGGAATAAACCTACCTAAGGAGGTAAAAGACCTGTACTCAGAAAACTATGACACTAATGAATGAAATCAAAGATGACACAAACAGATGGAGAGATATACCATGTTCTGGATTGGAAGAATCAATATTGTGAAAATGACCATACTACTCAAAGCAATCTACAGATTCAATGCAATCCCTATAAAATTACCAGTGGCATTTTTTTCTTTTTTCTTCTTTTTAACAAAACTAGAACAAAAAAATCTTAAAATTTGTAAGGAGACACAAAAGACCCCGAATAGCCATAGCAATCTTGAGGGGAAAAAAATGGAGCTAGAGGATTGAGGCTCCCCAACTTCAAACTATACTACAAAGCTACAGTAATCAAGACAGTATGGTACTGGCACAAACACTGAAATACAGATCAATGGAACAGGATAGAAAGCCCAGAAATTAACCCATGCACCTATGGTCAACTAATCTTTGATGAAGGAGGCAAGGATATACAATGGAGAAAAGTCAGTTGCTTCAGTAAGTACTGCTAGGAAAGCTAGACAGCTACATGTAAAAGAATGAAATTAAAACATTCCCTAACATCATACACAAATATAAACTCAAAATTGATTAAATACCTAAATGTAAGACCAGACACTATATAACTCTTACAGGAAAACATAGGAAGAACACTCTTGGCCATAAGCCACAGCAAGATCTTGTTTGACCCACCTCCTAGAATAATGGAAATAAAAACAAAAATAAACAAATGGGTCCCAATGAAACTTAAAAGCTTTTGCACAGGAAAGGTAACTATAAACAAGACAAAAAGACAACCCTCAGAATGGGAGAAAATACTTGCAAATGGATCAGTGGACAAAGGATTAATCTCAAAAATATATAAACAGTTCATGGAGCTCAATATTAAGAAAAGAAACAACCCAATCCAAAAATGGGCAGAAGACCTAAATAGACAGCTCTCCAAAGAAGACATACAGATGGCCAAGAGGCACATGAAAAGCTGCTCAAATCACTAAATATTAGAGAAGTGCAAATCCAAATTACAATGAGGTGTCACCTTCACTGTTTACAATGGGCATCATCAGAAAATCTACAAACAAATGCTGGAGAGGATATGGAGAAAAGGGAACCCTCTTGCACTGTTGGTGGGAATGTAAATTGATACAGCCACTATGGAGAACAGTATGGAGGTTGCTTAAAAAACTAAAAATAGAATTACCATATGACCCAGCAATCCCACTACTGGGCATATACACAGAGAAAACCATAATTCAAAAGGACACCCCAAAGTTCACTGCAGCACTATTTACAATAGCCAGGTCATGGAAGCAACCTAAATGCCCATCAACAGATGAATGGATAAAGAAGTTGTGGTACATATACACAATGGAATATTACTCAGTCATAGAAACAAATGAAAATTTGTCATTTGTAGAGAAGTGGGTGGACCTAGAGACTGTTAAACAGAGTGAGGTAAGACAGAAAAAGAAAAACAAATACAGTAAATTAACGACTATATGTGGAATAGAATAATGTTACAGATGAACCGGTTTTCAAGGCAGAAATAGAGACACTGATGTAGAGAACAAACATATGGACCCAAGGGGGGAAAGTGAAGGCAGGGGGTGGGATGAACTGGAAGACTGAGATTGACATATATATACACTAATATGTATAAAATATATAACTAATAAAAACCTGATGTATAAAAAAATAAATAAAAAAAGAAAAAGGTAGAGAACAAAAATCAATAAAATTAGAAATGAAAAAGGAGAAATCACAACTGACACTGCAGAAATACAAAGGATTATAAGAGACTACTACAAACAACTATATGCCAATAAAATGGACAACCAGGAAGAAATGGACTAATTCTTGGAAAGGTAGAATTTTCCAAGAATGAACCAGGAACAGTTAGAAAATATAAACAGACCTATCACAAGTAATGAAACTGAAACTGTAGTTAAAAGTCTTCCAACATCAAATGTCCAGAACCAGATGGCTTCACTGGCAAATACTATACAACATTTAGAGAAGCGCTAACACCCATCCTTCTCAAACGCTTCCAAAAAATCGAAGAGGATGAATACTCCCAAATTCATTCTACGAGGTGACCATCACCCTGATAGCAAAACTAGACAAAGATATCACAAAAAAATGAAAATTACAGACCAATAACACTGATGAACATAGGTGCAAAAATCCTGAAAAGAATATTAGCAAACAGAATCCAGAAACACATTAAAAGAATCATACAACATGATTAAGTGGGATTTATCCCAGGGATGCAAGGATTCTTCAATATATACAAATCAATCAATGTGATACACCACATTAACAAACTGAAGGATAAAAATCATATGATCATCCCAATAGATGCAGAAAAAGCTTTTGACAAAATTCAACAACAATTTATGATAAAAATCCTTCAGAAAGTAGGTATAAGAGGGAACCTACCACAACATAATGAAGTCCATATATGATAAACCCACAGCAAATATCATTCTCAATGGTGAAAAATGGAAAGCATTTTCTCTAAGATCAGGAATAAGACAAGGCTGTCCACTCTCACCACTATTATTTAAAATAATTTTGGAAGTCCTAGCCATGGCAATCAGAGAAGAAAGAGAAATAAAAGGAATACAAATTGGAAAAGAAGAAGTAAAACTGTCACTGTTCGCAGATCACATGATACTATACATAAAACATCCTAAAGATGCCACCAGAAAACTACTAGAACTAATCAATGAATTTGGTAAGGTTGCAGGATACAAAATTAATGCACAGAAATCTCTTGCATTCTTATACACTAATGATGAAAAATCTGAAAGAAAAATTAAGGAAACACTCCCATTTACCACTGCAACAAAAAGAATAAAATACCTAGGAATAAACATACCTAAGGAGACAAAAGACCTGTATGCAGAAAACTATAAGACACTGATGAAAGTAATTAAAGATGATACAAACAGATGGAGAGATATACCATGTTCTTGGATTGGAAGAATCACCATTGTGAAAATGACTATACTACCCAACGCAATATACAGATTCAATGCAATCCCTATGAAACTACCACTGGCATTTTTCACAGAACTAGAACAAAAAATTTCACAATTTGTATGGAAACACAAAAGATGCCGAATAGCTAAAAGAATGTTGAGAAAGAAAAATGGAGCTAGAGGAATCAGGCTCCCCAACTTCAAACAATACTACAAAGCTACAGTAATCAAGACAGTATGGTACTGGCACAAAAACAGAAATATAGATCAATGGAACAGGATAGAAAACCCAGAGATAAACCCACACACATATGGTCACCTAATTTATGATAAAGGAGGCAAGAACATACAATGAAGAAAAGACAGCCTCTTCAATAAGTGGTGCTGGGAAAACTAGACAGCTACATGTGAAAGAATGAAATTAGGACACTACCTAACACCATACACAAAAATAAACTCCAAATGGATTAAAAACTTAAATTTAAGACCAGACATTATAAAACTCTTAGCGGAAAACATAGGAAAAACACTCGTTGACATAAACCACAGCAAGATCTTTTTTGACCCACCTCCTAGTGTAATGGAAATAAAAATAAACAAATGGGACTTAATTAAACATAAAAGCTTTTGCACATCAAAGGAAACCATAAACAAGAGAAAAAGTCCACTCTTAGAATGGGAGAAAATATTTGAAAATGAAACAAGAGACAATGGATTAATCTCCAAAATATACAAACAGCTCATGGAGGTCAATATCAAAAAAACAAAGAATCCAGTTAAAAAATGGGTGGAAGACCTAAATAGACATTTCACCAAGGAAGTCATACAGATGGCTAAGAGGCACATGAGGAGATTCCCAGCATCACTGGTTATTAGGGAAATGAGGATCGGGGCTACAGTGAGGTATCACCTCACACTGGCCAGAATGGCCATCAACAAAAAATCTACAAACAATAAATGCTGGAGAGAGTGTGGAGAAAGGGGAGCCCTTTTGCACCATTGGTGGGAATGTAAATTGATACAGCCACTATGGAGAACAGTACGCAGGTTCCTTAAAGAACTGAAAATAGAAGTACCATATGACCCAGCAGTCCCACTAGTGAGCATATACCCTGAGAAAACCATAATTCAAAAGGACACATTTACCTCAATGTTTATTGCAGCACTATTTACAATGACCAGGACATGGAAATAACCTGGGTGTCTAACGATGGATGAATGGATAAAGAAGATATGGTACATATATACAATATAATATTAGCCATAAAAAGGAATGAAATTGGGTCATTTGTAGAGATGTGGACGGACCTAGAGTCTGTCATACAGATTGAAGTAAGCCATAAATAGAAAAACAAATATCATTTACTAACGCATATATGTGGAATCTAGAAAAATGGTACTGATGAATCTACTTGTAGTGCAGGAATTGAGATGTAGACATAGAGAATAGACATGTGGACACTGGGGTGGAAGGGGAGGGTGGGACGAATTGCGAGATTAGGTTTGACATAAATACACTACCATGTGTAAATAGATAGCTAGTGGGAACCTCCTTTATAGAAAAGGGAGCTCAGCTCAGTGCTCTGTGACAACCTAGGTGGGTGGGATGGGGGTGGGGTGGGAGGGAGGTCCAAGAGGGAGGGGATATAGGCATACATATAGCTGATTCACTTCAATGTACAGCAGAAACTAATACAACATTGTAAAACAGTTTTACTCCAATAAATATAAAATAAATAAAAAATAAAATCTAGTCTCTTAAGCAACTTTGAAGTTTATAATACAGTATTGTTGACTATAATCACTATGCTGTGCATTAGCTCTCTAGAACGTATATATGTATAGTTGCAAGTCTGTGCCCTTGAATAATGTCACTCTAATTCCCCCTTTTCCAAGCTGCTGGCAACAACCATTCTAATTTCTGTTTTCATAAACTTGGCTGTATAAGATTCTACATGTATGGGACATCATGCAGTGTTTGTCTACCTCTGGCTGACTTGTCTCACTTAGTATGATGTCCTCAAGGTCTAATCATGTTGTCACAAATGGCAGGATTTTCTTCTTTTCCATGCCATATAATATTCCATTATATAATATATATATATATTTATTTATATATAGTATATATATTGCTTTTTAAAAAAATCCGTTCATCCATTGACAGCCACTTAGTTTGTTTTCATGTCTTGGCTATTTTGATAATGCAATGAACACATGAGTACATTTACTCAATATACTGTTCTAGTTTAGTTCAGATGTACACCCAGAAGTGGGGTTGTAAATCATGATAGTTCTATTTTTAGTTTTGCGGAGGAACCTCTGCTGTTTTTCATAGAGGCTACAATGATTTGAATTCCCACCAACAGTGTACAAGGGGTTCCCTTTTCTCTACATTCTCAATGACACGTTATCTCCTGTATCCTTGATGTTAGTCATTGTATATGATGTGAGGTGGTGTCTGTGGTTTTGATGAATTTCCCTGATGATTGGTGACATTGAGCATCTTTTCAAATATTTGTTGGCCCTCTGGATGACTTCTTTGGAAGTAAGTCTGTTTTGTTCCTCCCTGCATTTTTAATTGGATTACTTGGGGGTTTTTTGTTGTTATTATCGAGTTGTATGAGTTTTTGTGTGTATTTTAATTTAAACTCATTATCTGATGTATGATTTGCAGATATTTTCTCTCATTCCATAGTTGCCTTTTCATTTTGTTGATTGTTTCAGGCCAGTTTCCTTAGATGTAGATGCAAAAATTCCCAGTAAAATACTAACAAACTAAATATACCAACTATAAAACCATCATAAACACAACCAAGCATTATTAATCCCCAAAACACAAAATTGGTTTAATTAAATAATATAGCATATTAATAGATAGACAGCTAAAAACCACACAATTATGTCAATGGAGAAGAAAACGTTTGTTAACATGCAAAAATCCTGCATGGTAAAAATGCTCAATAAACACGCAATAGAAGGGGACTTCACCCTGATAAGGAACATATATGCTTTTTCATTTCACTGATTATTTCCTTTGCTGTGTAGAAGCTTTTGAGTGTGAAGTATATAGTCCCAGTTTTCTATTTTGGTTTTGTCACCTGTGATTTTGGTGTCATATCTATGAAATCATTGCCAAGACCAATGTCAAAAAAGTTTTACCCTGATTTCTCTGAGGTGTTTTACAGATCCAATTCTGTATTTGTCTTGCTTACAAATGGAATATTGTTTGGTCTTAAAGTGGAGGCAGGTCCCGTCATTTGGGACAACATGAATAAGCATACAGACATTGTGATAAGTGAAATAATCCAGTTACAGAAGGACAAATATTGCATGATTCCACTTATATGAGGTTTCTAAAACAGGCTAAGTCATAGAAGCAGAGAGTAGAATGATGGTGGTTGTCAGGGGCTGGGAGGAGGGGGAAGTGCGAAACTGTTCTTCAGTGGGTATAAAGTTTTTTTACACAAGGTGAATAAAGCTATGGCTAACAATATGGAATTGTGAATTTTATAATATGTTAAAGGAATGGAGTTTACATGAAGTGTTCATTTCAAAAAAACTATAAAGCAACCTGTGTTCATCATCGGATGAATGGATAAAGAAGATGTGGCACATATATACAATGGAATATTACTCAGCCATAAAAAGAAACGAAATTGAGTTATTTGTAGTGAGGTGGATGGACCTAGAGTCTGTCATACAGAGTGAAGTCAGAAAGAGAAAAACAAATACTGTATGCTAACACATATATAAGGAATCAAGAAAAAAAAAAAGGTCATGAAGAACCTAGGGGTAAGATGGGAATGGAGACGCAAACCTACTAGAGAATGGACTTGAGGATGTGGGGAGGTGGAAGGGTAGGTTGTGACAAAGTGAAAGAGTGACATGGACATATATACACTACCAAACATAGAAAAGATAGCTAGTGGGAAGCAGCCGCATAGCATAGGGAGATCAGCTCGGTGCTTTGTGACCACCTAGAGGGGTGGGATATGGAGGGTGGGACAGAGGGAGATGCAAGAGGGAAGAGATATGGGAACATGTGTATATGTATAACTGATTCACTTTGTTATAAAGCAGAAACTAACACACCATTGTAAAGCAATTATACTCAAATAAAAATGTTAAAAAAAAAACTATAAAGGAACGTGGGAATTTCTGGAGGTTGTCAATATGGTTAGTGCCTTAATGTAGTGGTAGTATCATATGGGTATGTATATGTACAATCTCAACAAAAGGTATACACTAAATGTGTGCAATTTTTGTGTATCAATTCTATTTCAATAAAGCTAGAAAGGAGCATATATGAAAACAAAAATAAATAAATAAAAACAAACCAGTGGAATACAATAGAGAGCCCAGAAGCAGACCCACACAAAAATAGTTAATTGATATTTGACAAAAGAGCCAAGGCAGTTCACTGGGGAAAGAACAGTCTCTTCAACAAATGCTAAACTGCTAGTTATAAAATTAACAATTTCTGGGGATGAAAAAAATTGCTGCTGAACAATTAGACATCCATACGCAAAAAAAAAAAAAAAAAGGGAAGGAGAAGGAAAAGGAGGAAGAAGAAGCAGCAGAAGCTAACTTATACATTTCACAAAATAATTCAAAATGATCGCGATCTAAATATAAAATGTAATACTATAAAATTTCTAGAAGAAATCACAGGAGACAATCTACACGACCTTGAATTTGGCAATGAGTTTTTAGATACAACAACAAAAGCAGAGGCAATAAAAGAAAAAATTGATGTACTGGACATCATCAAAATTTAAAACTTTTGCCCTTCAAAAGTCAGTGCTAAGAGAATCAAAAGACACAGACCAGAAGAAAATATTTGTAAACCGATACATATGGTAAAGGACTTATATCCAAAGTATACAAAGAACTCTTAAAACTCAACAGTAAGAAAACAACAAACGAACAAAAATTTTAAAATGGGCAAAGGATCTGGACACCCACCAAAAAAATACACAGGTGGCAAATAAGCATATGAAAAGATGTTCAACAATGCTTGTCATAGGGAATTGCAAATTAAAATGAAAATAAGATATCAGTACACATCTATTAGGATGGCTAAAATTCTAAAAGAAAATTGAAACAAAAAAGACAATACCAAATGTTCGTGAGGATGTGGAGCAACAGAACTCTGTTCCCTGATGGGTGTGGATGAAAAATGTTACAGCCACTTTGGTAGACAGGTTGACAGCTCCCTACAAAGGTAAACATACTCTTACAATGCAGTCCAGCAACCACACTGCTATGTATGTGTCCATCTGAATACTTATGTCATACAAAAACCTACACACAGATTTCTATAGCAGGTCTATTCATATTTGCAATAATAAGAAGTGACCAAGACTTCTTTGAATGGGTGAACAAATAAACAAACTGGTATATCTATATAATGGAATATTATTTAGTGATAAAAATGAGCTATAAGCCATGAATGCATTGAAGAACCTTAGGTGTATATTACTGAGTGAAGGAAACCATTCTGAATGACTATATATGGTATGATTCCCATTATATAATATTCTGGAAAAAGCCAAAACTATTTAGACAGTAGAATGATCAGCAGCTAGTAGAGGGTGTGGGGAGGGGAGATGGTGAGGCACAGGAGATTTTTAGGGCAGTCAAACTATTTTGTAAGACATAGTAATAGTGGTTACAAGACATTATACATTTTTCGAAATCCATAAAACTTTACAGCACAAACATTGAATCTTAATGTGTGCAGTTATTAAAAAAAATATTTAGGAGATTGAAGGATCCAAGGAAGGACTGTGAACTGTGAGAAGACAGTCAGTGTCACAAATGTATGAAACAACCTAACTGAAGGAGTTGGGGGCAGGGGAAAGGCACTGACCTATTAACTTTGGAAATGAGTGGAGCCTGTAAGATTAAAAGCAAAAACAACTGTCCATGAGCAACTGTATTGGGGTTTATAAAGTTGTCTCCTACAGCACAGGTTAAAAATTCTGATACTGCAATACATGTATACTGGAATTGGGCAGTAATGTAAATGAATAGTTCATGGTGGGAATCAGGTTTCTTACTGTTAGAGTGAGTTTACAGGTAAGAAAGTGGGGGAAGCTACAATGATCTCTGTGGTAATAATGAATAGAGCTAGAGACATCAGTATAAACTCATGTTTAGCTTAACATAGATACAGGTAGTTAAACATAGTTATGCATATGTCTACATAATACAAAAACATATATAACAGATTAACTTATGCATTAGTATTTCCTTGTTCTGTCAATTGAAATAGAATAGAAGCAATGATTATATGAATCTATTAAGAACAGAAGATCCACCAGAGGGCAGACAGCAGAAGCAAGAAGAACTACAATCCTGCAGCCTGTGGAACAATAACCATGACAAGATGAAAAAGCAGAGGGGTATGTACCAGATGAAGGAACAAGATAAAACCCCAGAAAAATAACTAAATCAAGTGGAGACAGAAAAAATTCCAGAAAAAGAATTCAGAATAATGATAGTGAAGATGATCCAGGCCATCAGAAAAAGAAGGGAGGCAAAGATCGAGAAGATGCAAGAAATGTTCAACAAAGATCTAGAAGAATTAAAGAACAAACAGAAATGAACAATATAATAACTGAAATGAAAAATACACAAGAAGAATACAATAGCAGAATAACTGAGGAGGAAGAACGGATAAGTGACCTGGAAGACAGAATGGTGGAAATCACTGCTGTGGAACAGAATAAAGAAAAAATAATGAAAAGAAATTAAGACAGCCTAAGAGAGTTCTGGGACAACATTAAATGCAAAAACATTCGCTTTATAAGAGTCCCAGAAGGAGAAGAGAGAGAGAAAGAACCTGAGAAAATATTTGAAGAGATTACAGTCGACAACTTCCCTAACAGGGGAAAGGGAATAGCCACCGAAGTCCAGGAAGTGCAGAGAGTCCCATACAGGATAAACCCAAGGAGAAAGATGCCAAGACACATAGTAATCAAACTGGCAAAAATAAAAGACAAAGAAAAATTATTGAAAGCAGCAAGGGAAAAATGACAAATAATATACAACAGAACTCCTATAAGGTTAACAGCTGATTTCTCAGCAGAAACTTTACAAGCCAGAAGGGAGTGGCATGGTATAATTAAAATGATGAAAGGGAAGAACCTACAACCAAGATTACTCTATCCAGCAAGGATCTCATTCAGATTCGATGGAGAAATCAAAAGCTTTGCAGACAAGCAAAAGCTAAGAGAATTCAGCACCACTAAACCAGCTCTACAACAAATGCTAAACGAACTTCTCTAATTGGGAAACAAAAGAGAAGAAAAGGACCTACAAAAACAAACACAAAACAATTAAGAAAATGATAACAGGAACATACATATTGATAATTACCTTAAACATGAATGGATTAAATACTCCAAGCAGAAGACACAGGCTTGCTGAATGGATACAAGAACAAGACCCATCTATATGCTGTCTACAAGAGACCCACTTCAGACCTAGGGACACATATAGACTGAAAGTGAGGGGATGGAAAAAGATATTCCATGCAAAAGGAAATCAAAAGAAAGGAGGCATAGCAATACTCATATCAGATAAAATAGACTTTAAAATAAAGAATGTTACAAGAGACAAGGAAGGACACTATGTAATGATCAAAGGATCAATCCAAGAAGAAGATATAACAATTATAAATCTATATGCACCCAACATAGGAGCACCACAATACATAAAGCAACTGCTAACAGCTCTAAAAGAGGAAATCGACAGTAACACAATAATAGTGGGGGACTTTAACACGTCACTTACACCAATGGACAGATCATTAAACAGAAAATTAATAAGGAAACAGAAGCTTTAAATGACATGATAGACCAGAAAGATTTAATTGATATTTATAGCACATTCCATCTGAAAACAGCACATTACACTTTCATCTCAAGTGCGCATGGAACTTTCTCCAGGATAGATCACATCTTGGGTAAAAAATTAAGCCTTAGTAAATTTATGAAAATTGAAATCATATCCAGAATCGTTTCTGACCACAGTGCTGTGAGATTAGAAATCAATTACAGGGAAAAAATGTAAAAAACAGAAACACGTGGAGGCTAAACACTACATTACTAAATAACCAAGAGAACACTGAAGAAATCAATGAGGAAAGAAAAAAATACCTGGAGACAAATAACGATGAAAACACAACAATCCAAAACCTATTGGATGCAGCAAAAGCAGTTCTAAAAGGGAAGTTTATAGCTATATAAGCCTACCTCAAGAAACAAGAAAACTCTCAAAAAAACACTCTAACCTTACATCTAAAGGAACTAGAGAAAGAAGAACAAACGAAACCAAAAGTTAGGAGAAGGAAAGAAATCATAAAGATCAGAGCAGAAATAAATGAAATAGAAACAAAGGAAACAATAGCAAAGATCAATAAAACTAAAAGCTGCTTCTTTGAGAAGATAAACAAAATTGGTAAACCTTTAGCCAGACTCATCAAGAAAAAGAGGAAGAGGACTCAATTCAATAAAATTAGAAATGAAAAAGGAGAAGTTACAACAGACACCTCAGAAATACAAAGCATCCTAACAGACTACTACCAGCAACTCTATGCCAATAAAACGGACAACCTGGAAGAAATTGACAAATTCTTAGAAAGGTATGACCTTCCAAGACTGAACCAGGAAGAAAGAGAAAATATGAAGAGACCAATCACAAGTAATGAAATTGAAACTGTGATTAAAAATAATCCAACAAACAAAAGGCCAAGACCAGATGGCTTCACAGGTGAATTCTATCAAACATTTCGAGAAGAGCTAACACCCATCCTTCTCAAAGTCTTCCAAAAATTTCAGAGGAAGGAACACTCCCAAACTCATTCTATGAGGCCACCATTACCCTGATACCAAAACCAGACAAAGATATTACAAAAAAAGAAAATTACAGACCAATATCACTGATGAATACACATGCAAAAATCGTCAACAAATACTAGCAACAGAATCCACCAACACATTAAAAGGATCACACACCATGATCAAGTGGGATTTATCCCAGGGATGCAAAGATTCTTCAATATATGCAAATCAATCTATGTGATACACCATATTAACAAATACAAGAAGAAAAACCATATGATCATCTCAATAGAGGCAGTAAAAGCCTTTGACAAAATTCAACACCCATTTATGAGAAAACCTCTCTAGAAAGTGGCATACAGGGAACCTACCTCAACATAATAAAGGCCATATATGATAAATCCACAGCAAACATCATTCTCAATGGTGAAAAAATGAAAGCATTTCCTCTAAGATCAGGAACAAGACAAGGATGTCCACTCTCATCACTATTATTCAACATAGTTTTGGAAGTCCTAGTCATGGCAATCAGAGAAGAAAAAGAAATACAAATTGGAAAAGAAGTAAAACTGTCACTCTTTGCAGATGACATGATACTATACATAGAGAATCCTAAAGATGCCACCAGAAAGCTACTTGAGTTAATCCATGAATTTGGTAAAGTTGCAGGATACAAAATTCATGCACAGAAATCTCTTGCATTCTTATACACTAATGATGAAAAATATGAAATAGAAATTAAGGAAACCCTCCCATTTACCATTGCCACAAAAAGAATAACATACCTAGGAATAAACCTACCTAGGGAGACAAAAGACCTGTATGCAGAAAACTATAAGACACTGATGAAAACAATTAAAGATGATACCAACAGATGGAGAGATATACCACGTTCTTGGATTGGAAGAATCACCATTGTGAAAATGACTATACTACCCAAAGCAATCTACAGATTCAATGCAATCCCTATCAAATTACCGATGGCATTTTTTATGGAACTAGAACAAAAAATCTTAAAATTTGTTTGGAGACACAAAAGACCCTGAATAGCTAAAGCAGTCTTGAGGGGAAAAAAACGGAGCTATAGGAATCAGACTCTTTGACTTCAGACTATACTACAAAGCTACAGTAATCAAGACAATATGGTACTGGCACAAAAACAGAAATATAGATCAATGGAACAAGATAGAAAGCACAGAGATAAACACACTCACCTATGGCCCACTAATCTATGACAAAGGAGGCAAGGATATATAATGGAGAAAAGACAATCTCTTCAATAAGTGGTGCTGTGAAAACTGGACAACTGCAGGTAAAAGAATGAAATTAGAACACTTCCTAACACCATACACAAAAATAAACACAAAATGGATTAGAAACCTAAATGTAAGACTGGACACTATAAAACTCTTAGAGGAAAACATAGGAAGAATACTCTTTGACATAAATCACAGCAAGATCTTTTTGGATCCACTTCCCAGAGTTATAAAAATAAAAACAAAAATAAACAAATGGGATCAAATGAAACTTAAAAGCTTTTGCAAAGCAAAGGAAACTACAAACAAGATGAAAAGAGAACCCTCAGAGTGGGAGAAAATATTTGCAAATGAATCAATGGACAAAGGATTAATCTCCAAAATATATAAGTGGCTCATGCAACTCAATATTAAAAAAACTAACAACCCAATCCAAAAATGGGCAGAAGACCTAAATAGACATTTCTCCAACGAAGACTTACAGATGGCCAAGAAGCACATGAAAAGCTGCTCAACATCACTAATTATTAGAGAAATGCAAATCAAAACTACAATGAGGTATCATCTCACACCAGTTAGAATGGGCATCATCAGAAAATCTACAAACAACAAATGCTGGAGAGAGCGGATAAAAGGGAACCCTCTTGCACTGTTGGTGGGAATAAATTGATACAGCCACTATGGAGAACAGTATGGAAGTTCCTTAAAAACTAAAAGTAGAATTACCAAATGATCAAGCAATCCTGCCACTGGTCATATACCCTGGGAAAACCATAATTCAAAAAGACACATGCACCCCAATGTTCATTGCAACACTATTTACAATAGCCAGGTCATGGAAGCAACCTAAATGCCTACTGACAGACGAATGTACAAAGAAGATGTGGTACATATATACAATGGAATATTACTTGGCCATAAAAAGGAATGAAATTGGGTCATTTTTAGAGACGTGGATGGATCTAGAGACTGTCATACAGAGTGAGGTAAGTCAGAAAGAGAAAAACAAATATCATATATTAACGCATATATGTGGAACCTAGAAAAATGGTACAGATGAACCAGGTTGCTGGGCAGAAATTGAGACAGAGATGTAGAGAACAAACGTATGGACACCAAGCGGGGAAAGCGGCGGGGGGTGGGGGTGGGGGTGTGATGAATTGGGAGATTTGGATTGACATGTATACACTGATGTGTATAAAATGGATGACTAATAAGAACCTGCTGTTTAAAAAAATAAAATTGAAAAAAAAAAAAAAAAGAATGGATGTAACATGCACACCTAACATTCAGATCTTGATATCTAATACCAGTTTCCAATAAAAAGAACCAGGGATCTTTGGAGAAATAGTTTATTCTAGGACTTAGGCAGGAAATATACAAGAAGAGCCTACAGTATCTTGCAGTGCCAGGAAGTAAAGGACACAAACAAAACAAAACAAAACAAAAATACAATGATGGGAGAATGTCAAAGGAGACAGGAGCCAACTGTAAGTGTCCTCAGTAGCCAAAATCATAATAATTTGAGCAAGAAAATAAAATAACATTGGAGTATAACCCAAAGTATAAAATAAATATCCATGAGTCAATACTGATAAAAGTAATGATTGCATAAATAACTAAATGGAGAAGAAAAGACATGTACAGAAGCATGCCAAATAATTTTCTGTAAATATTTTTCCCTCAAGAAGATATGGCATAACTCCCCACTCCTTAAGTGTGGGCTGTGCATAGTGACTTATTTCCAAGAAGTACAATAAGAAAAAGGGGAAATAGGAGTAACTTTACAGTGGAGAAACCTAGCAAATATTTTCTCATCCAGGTGATCAAGGTTAACATCAGGGGGGGTGGCGGTGGGCGAAATTGATGAAGTGGGTCAAAAGGTAAAACTTTAAATGAATAAGTAATAAGAATATAATGTACAGCATGTTGACTATAGTTGATGATATTGGATTGTATATTTGAAAGTTGCTAACAGAGTAGATCTTAAAATTTCTTACCACAAGGAAAAAAGAAAAGTTGTATGTGGTGATAACATTAACCAGACTTATTGTGGTAATCATTTAGCAATATATACAAATATCAAATCATTATGTTATATGCCTGAAACTAATACAATGTTACATGTCAATTACATCTCAATTAAAAAAAGATTTATTAGTGGAAAAAAAGGTTAATATCAACAGTAATAAGTTATGTTGATATTACATACCTTTGATTTGATTAAAAAATGATGAAAAATGTGATAAAAATGGCACTTTACCACTGTGTTCTTCCTCTCTATAACCCATAAATTCAATCTTGTCACAGGAAAAAAACATCATTTTATTCAAATAGGGAGATTCTTACAAAACACCTGACCAGTACTCCTCAAAACTATCGAGGTCATCAACACAAAGAAAGTCCAAGAAACCACCACAAACAGGAGAAGCCTAAAGAGACATGACAACTGCATGTAATATGATAAGCTGGATGGAATCCTGGAACAGAAAAAGGACACTAGGTAAAACTAAGGAAATCTAACTAAACTATGGACTTTAGTTTATAATAGCATAACCGTGTTAGTTTATTAATTTTAACAAATATATCATACTAGTAATATGTTATTAATAACCTCAGAAACTGGATATGGGGCATATTGGGAACTCTACTATATTTTCAATTTTTTCTGTAATTCTAAAACTGTTCTAAAGATAAAGACTAGTAAAAATAAATCAATGTAATTTACCATATTAACAGACTAAACCCAAAAACATACCATTATTTAAATAAGATATAGAAAAACACTTTGACAAAATCAAATACGCTCCCTTGTGAAAGCTCTTAAGAAATTAGAAAGAGAAATGAATTTTCTCAACCTGATAAAGAGCATCAAGGAAAATCCTACTTCTAAAATCATACTTAATGGTGAAAGACAAAATGATATTTTCATAAGATTAGGAATAAGGCAATGATGTCTGCTCTCACCATTTCTGTTCAACCCTGTTCTCAAGGTTCTAGATAGTTCAACAAGACAAGAAAAGAACTGAAGACATCTAGGTTGGAACAAAACATGTAAATTTGTCTTTACTCATAGACTACCTGATCATACATGTAGAAAATCCTAGGGAATCTATAAATATGTTACTAAAACTAATAAATGATTTTAGTATGCTTGCAGGATACAAGATTAATATAGAGAAATTAATGTGTTTCTGTATACTGGTAATGAGAAATTAGAAATTGAAATAAAAAATACAACACTGTTTACAATAGTATATAAGATATGAAATATTTAGGGATAAATTTGTCAAATTATGCACAAGACCTATCTACTGCAAACTATCAAACATTGCTGGGAAAAATTAAAGAAGACCTAAATAAGTGGAGAGATATGCTTTATTCATGGATAGGAATCCTCAGTATTGTTGAGATAACAATATTCTTTAAATTGATCTACCTATTCAATGTAACTCTAAACAAAATTCACTCAGGATTTTTTTGTAGAAATTTCCAAGCAATTTTCTAAACTTTATATCAAAATGAAATGGGCTTAGAATTGCCAAAATAATTTTAAAAGAGAAGAACAAATTTGGGGTCTTGTACAACTTATTTCAAGACTTATTTGAATACATATAAACAATGGAATATTACTCAGCCATAAAAAGGAACAAAATTGGGTTATTTGTAGAGATGTGGCTGGACCTAAAGAGTGTCATACAGAGTGAAGTAAGTCAGAAAAAGGAAAACAAATATCGTATATTAATGCATATATATGGAATCTAGAAAAATGGTATAGATGATCTTATTGCAAAGCAGAAATAGAGACACAGATGTAGAGAATAAATGTACGAATACCAAGAGGGAAATGGGGGGTGGGAGGAACTAGGAGATTGGGATTGACACATATACACTATTGATACTATGTATAAAATAGATAACTAATGAGAACATACTGTATAGCACAGGGAACTCTACTTAATGTACCATGATGACCTAAATGGGGAGGAAATCCAAAAAAGAGGGGATACATGTATATGTATAGCTGATTCATTTTGCTGTAAAGTAGAAACTAACACAACATTGTAAAGCAACTATACTCCAATAAAAATTAATTTAAAAATAAATAAACAGTGATCAAAACATTATGGCACTAGTGTAAAGACAGAAGATGGTTCATTGGAATAGAGTGTTCAGATAAAGACACACATATATGTTCAATTCATTTTTTACAAATTTACCAAAGCAATTCAGTGAGAACAGGATGATCTTTATAATAAATTGTGCTTGAACATATGCAAAAATGTTCTTTATAGGACCACATACAATAATTAACTTGAAATTGATCACAGACCTAAATATAAGAGCTAAAACTTTAAAAGTTTTGAAAAATATCTTAGTTACCTATTTTCTTGGCTAAGATTTCTTAAGTATTATACAAACTTCACTATAAATGGAAAAAGTCAATAAACGACCTTTATAAAAATTAAGAGCTTTTGATCTTCAAATAGCATGGACAAGAAAATGAAAAGCAGGCCACAGACTGCGAAAGTATATTTTTGCAAAACATGTATCCAACCAAGGATCTGTATCTAGAATATATGAAGAACTCTTACAACTTGATAAGAGGGCAATCAAGAAGACAATTTTAAAATGGGCAAGACAGTTGCTCAGACACTTCACCAAATAAGATATACAGTTGGCAAATAAGCACATGGAAAGTTGCTGCCAACATTATTATTCAAAGGCAAATTAAAACTACAAAGAGATACCAGTGTACTGCTACTAGAATGACTAAAATTAGAAACACTGACCAACCAGAGCAACTAGAAGTCTCATACGCTGGGATTGTAAAGTGGTTTCAAACATTTTGGAAAAGAGTTTGGCAGTTTCTTAAAAAGTGATCCATATTACCTGGCCATTCTATTTCTAGGTATTTACCTAAGAGAAATTAAATGGTATTCTTATACACAGACTTGTTCATAACTGTTCATAGCTTTGTTTGTAATAGCCCAAAACTGGAAATAACCCAAAAGTCCATCAATAAGAAGATAATAAAATTGAGATATACTCATATAATGACATATTACTTATCAATAAGAAAATGAACATATGTTACAACATGGCTGAATCCCCATGCTGAGTGGAAGATGTGAATGTACATACTGCATAACTCTATTTATATAAAATTTTGGAAAATGGAAAGTATCCCATAGTGGTAGAAATCAGATCATTGGTTGCTTGTGGGGGTAGGGTGGGGTTTGGAATGGTGGGAGGAAGGACTCACAAAGAGGAAACTTTGGGGCATATGGATGTGTCATCTTGGTTGTAGTGATAGTTTCAAGGGGATATATATTTGTCAAAACTTCTAAAATGATATACTTTAATATTTTCAAAACTTTTATTCAAACATTCCTTGACAAACCTTTCAATAAAAAATTGTTTTGTCTTTTTATAGACTACAGCAATTTGAATTGCTATTACTTATTTGCTCGTGTTTCTCTTTTTTAGACGACAAAATCCTTTAAGTCAGGAACTCATTCTATTTTTGTTACAAGTGTCTAATACTGAGGTTACCGAAAGCAAATATAACAAATAACATGCAGAATAGTATAAATCAATCAATGAGTACATACTACTGAATACATCCAAATACTAGGGTCTTTGGGAAATTTCTTTTTTTTTCTCACACACACACACACACACACTGTATTTTATTTTTACAAGAGATAAATAAACTGACACCAAGCATTGTAAATGGATGACCACAACAAAAGCAACAATGATTGCAATTACCAAACACAAAACACACTCATACTATGTCATAATATTGACATTCAGTCCAGGAATCCTCCACTGTAGCAGGGGGAAATTTCTTTAAACCTTATTTGAGATTATCACATCTTGTGAAATAAGAAAAAAAAAAAAAGAAATAAGAAAAAAAAATCTAGATTTTTAAAATAAAGTTAGAAATGTACACCAGAGTAAAATAAGCAAAACTAACCATGCACTAATCTATAAAACTTGACCATAGCAATATTTAATTTCTAATATGAGCAAGATCGTTTCTCAGCCCAATTGACCTCTGTTTGATATGTATGCACCTTAGATTAAATAAACCAATGTGAAGTAAGACCCCACTTCTGAAGTCACCGCTTCAGGAAAATGGATCACTGAGAGTCAGGTGAATGAGTCTGGGAAAAGTAAGGGGACTCCTAGAAGATTTAATCTGAATAGTGGGAATATTCTCATTTGAGTCTTGAAGTTTTCCTTTCTTCAGTGGCTAAATTACATGTCTTCTCTTTTTTTCTTCGAATGAAGATTTTAATGGTCTCCACTCACAGGAGAAGCAAAGCATACAGGTCCCCAGCCCTCCATGCCTCCCCTTTCTCCCCTGTGCTCTGTATCCAGTGTTGGGTGTTGGGGGACAGGGGTGTGTATGTGGCTTATGTGGTCTAGGCCTAGATGTGGACTCCCCCATCCCCTAGATTCACCTATAGTCCCTTTTCCTATTCCCCCTCAGGGGGCTCCTCCCCCCTCCTCATAAAAGTCACACTGTAACAAGGTTGAGGGAAGAGGGCACAGGGAGGGGCAGGAGGATCTAGGAATCCACATCCCAGCCTGGCCCGGCCTGAGTCAGGGTGGAGAGTGAGTGCATGTGCCTATGTGTGTGTGTCACTGGGCATGACTGTGAGTTTTGGTCCGGTCCTGTGAGCTCCAAGTTCTTCCCCACACCAGTCCTCTTTCAGAGGTAACATCTGGTATCTCCACTGCAGTCAGCACATCTGAGCTGTTCAAACCACTTCTTTGGCAATGGCGGGGCTGTTGTGGGCGAGGCTGAGGCCTGGCGCCTCTCTGTCACCTCTGGCTCAGGGAAGGGAGGTGTGGAAGGCCAGGAGGGGAGGCAGGTCAGCCTCAGGTGCTACTCCCTGGCTCCCCCAGGAGCCAGTAGGCCCGAACTGGGCCTTGCCCTTCATTTCTACATCCCCTCGAAGCTCCAGCTCGAAACCACCAAGCTCCTCCGGGATAGCCTTGGTCTCAGGAGACAAGTGGATCTTCAGGGCTTCCCCATTAGACTCTATTCTTGAGGCCGTGTTGACTGTGGCCCCAAAGAGACAGTAACAGGGCATCTTCAGCCCTACCACACCAGCACGTGCACAGGGGTCGTGCAGGGAGCTGAAGCCTATCAGCGAGGGGGTGGGAGGGGTGTTTAGGGAGGTCAGTGGGAGGAATGGAGGGTGCTCATAGGATGGGGCTAGGGTGCTCCAGGAGAGGTGGCAGGCGGGATCTGTGGCTGGTGGGAACCCAGGTGTGTGTGTGTGTGTGTGTGTGTGTGTGTGTGTGTGTGTGTGTGTGTGTGTGTGTGTGTGTGTGTGTGTGTGTGTGTGTGTGTGTGTGTGTGTGTGTGTGTGTGTGTGTGTGTGTCTGCATGTGCGTCCTGTGGTGCTGGTCCTTTTTTTTTTTTGAAACCCTGTAGTTCAGCACTTGATGTGATTGGTTGATGCCTGATATTATCGGTCGACGTGGTTGCATTAAGAAAGCTTATGATAACCCACCCCTCCCTCCAACTCTCAATCTCTAACTTCTCCACACATTAATTTTTCTAGGTACCTCTCAGAAACACAAGCATTGTGCTTTGTGCCAATGGGGGGGGGTAGGAAGAGGTACCTTTCCTACCCCCTTCCTACAGTATGTGGTACTGTCCTGAAGTACTTTATAGTCTAATGAGACAGAGAAAATATCAAAACATGACAAAATAGCCAAACTACCAGGGAAGACAGAGTTCATAGATGGGATCTGCCTTTTGGCCAGGGAAGCGTCAAAAAAAAAAAAAAAAAAAAAGATGGGATTTTAGCTCAATCAAATAGGATTACAATAGGCTAAGAGGTGGACAGAGGGGACTGAGAGGTGAGGGGACCAGGGTGAGATAAGGAAATAGGATGGAGGAAAAAGTAACTTAACAAAAGTAAGCAAACTAATGCAATAAAGCTGAGTATTGCATTCAGTCAAATATCTAAACAGCATCAAGTAGTTTTAGAAGGGAAAAACAATGAAGAAAAAAAAAACACCACCTGACTTAATTATTTGCAATTCTTCAAACCAGTTTATATAGGTATGTATTATTTCATAAGTTATATCTTGAGTACGGATATCCCAGGTCTCTAAAATTTACCTTGTGATGCATAATCCAGAGGGTACAGATGATGATACTTAAAAACTAAGTTCACTAATTGAATTCTATATGAGACCCTCAGTGAATTTATTTGGAGAATGGCTTATATCAAGTGATGGAAAGTGATTCTTTATATTACTAATGTTATATATGTATGTATATACTAGGGCTGAATTTGTCAACTATGTAGACATAGGACCATTAATAAGATTGACTAGTTGATGGTTGGTCCATGCTATCACTGAATCATACATAATAACCTAATTCAAAGAAGAACACTAGTATAAAATTATTTTAAAAATTGCTGCTTAAGGGCTTCCCTGGTGGCGCAGTGGTTGAGAGTCCGCTTGCCGATGCAGGGGACGCGGGTTCGTACCCCGGTCCGGGAAGATCCCACATGCCGCTGAGCGGCAGGGCTCGTAAGCCATGGCCGCTGAGCCTGCGCGTCCGGAGCCTGTGCTCCGTAACGGGAGAGGCCACAACGGTGAGAGGCCCGCGTACCGCAAAAAAAAAAAAAAAAAATTGCTGCTTAAGATGTCTAAATCAGCTCTTGGTAAACATCCTCTGTGCTAGGTTGAAGAAGTTTAAGCCTATCCAACAATGCACACTCCCAGGAAAACATCCTCAGCTGAAGGTAGCTGACAATGTGGGTAACCTGACTCCCAAGAAAAGATGGACAGCTTCTATAAAACCTTGAAATCAGATTCACATTATCCTTGTGAAATTATTTTAGCTATTACTCCTTGAAATAAAATGCCACTTTCATAATGACAGCAAGATTTGGGGGACATTCTGTCACTTGGGTAACCTTGAAGTTGAAACAAAATGGAACACTGGTAAAGGAAACAGTGTTTGCATTTCACAAGGAATTCTACATTTCCCAAGGGTTCTCTAAGCTCAGGAAACATCTTCAGAGAAAAAAACACTTCTCTTTTTTAGTACAAAGGATGTAAATTATAACAAATCAAATGGAGTGGGGATGACAAGGTCACTTAAAAGTACTTCTGTGATTAACTAGTCTGTATTCAAATTGTATTGTAACAGATTTTAGTAACTGACACCTTGAATGAAAAGTGTTTTATTTCTGTAAAACTTTTCTGAAAAGAAAGCATGCTAAAAGAACATAGTTTTGTGTCTCCACTCTCTGGAGAATACTAGAATAATATGCGTACTTGTACATGAAAAGAATTTATATCATTTTAGAGCAAGAAGTGATCTTAGAGATCATCTAGTTCAAACATCTTGTTCTACAAATGAGGAGACAAGCCTAGAGGTCAAGATAAGATTGATGTTTAAGGAAGATTAGTCTGGCACCGTGGACATGACACTGCAGGTATAGTCTCAGGGACTGGTCTGGGTAGGCCTGGGTCAGGCTGGGGTGTTTTCTCCAGTGGCTGGAAGTGCATGCCATCAGAAGGATAACTGTGAATTGGAGCTCAAGTTAAGATGAAAGGGGCAGAGTCTGGCATCAATTCCTAAGGAGTGATGGAAATATATGCCATAGCTGAGATTAGAACATTCCGGGAAATAGACTCCAAGACTCAACAACATTATAGGGTGAAGACCAAAAGCTGCAAAGAAAGGATAAATTTTTTTAAAATGAATTTCCCTGTGATGTACAAGAAGACTTGACATATAATTTGGAGTCTCAGAGTTGGACTGCAAAGAATTAGTGCAAAAAAGATTGAATAAAATTGAGTGATATTGGGGCCTTAAAAAAGTCTGATAAATGCTCATTGGCCCATTTAACTCCTCTTTTTCTAGATTTATAGAAATTAATCCCTATTGTTGTTACTTTCCTTTTGGGGGCATTTTTGGTTGTAGCTTTCTGAGAGGCCTTGTAAACAATCGGAAAATGGGTATATGGGCTTAGAAACAGACAAATTGAGATTTGCTTCCTGGCTTTGATCCTGACTAGACAAATGGTGTTGGACAAATTACAAATCCTCTTTAAGTTTTTCATCTGCAAACCGGAGATGACAGTACCCTTTACTTCAAAGTTGTTTTGAGAATAAGATAACTAGAATTCCAAGCACAGAATATACCTCCAGTAGCCCCAAGGCATTTTGAAAACAGGAAAATTAAGAAGCAGGTTATTTGTTGATCATCCTAATAGTTCAGTACACCTTTCAAAGGGTTCACAAACTTTCACTTTTGCTGTCTCTTTTTCCCTTAAGTTTCCCGACCTGCAATCTGAATGGATATTGACAATCTAAATGGTAATCAGTGTCTTTGTGAAAATAATTGAATAAGATCATTGGGCTACAAGAGCCCAGAGAGATGGTTTAATACAACAATTTCAATTTATAAAGCGGAAATTTAATCCTGTAAAATTACTCACTATGATGACATGCAATGATTTCATAGGCCCGTACATTTTTTTTTTTTAAATTAGAAGGTGGATGTAAGCTTGTTTTGTTCTTGTTGTTGTTTGTCCTTTGGATTTATCATCTAATATTACCATCTCTTCATCCTAGGTAGCTACTAATTGTTGGTTGAGCATTGCATTTACCGAACAAACTCTGAATTAAGCTTCAGTAACAAAGGGAAGTATATTTAATGCAACTGTACCTCATTGGGACATCTTTAAACTTTGAGTGTTGACCTAAACTGATGGTGTGCTACATTGACTGAGAGGACAGTAATCTGGGATTTAAAAAGTCCTGGATTAGAATCAAGAAAGATAATATGGGCATGGCTCTGTTTATATGGTCATGACTAGAGAATTAAAACCAGCTCTATGGTTTTAATAGATAAGTCTCACTAGCTCTCTGAACCTAATTTTCATTATGTAGAATATAAAAGAAATCCTCCAACAGATAAAAACTACAAATTGTGGAAAATACAAGACCCTGAGGAGTGAACAAAATTTAGGCAGATTCTGAGGAGATGTTGACAGTTGGATAAAGAAAATGACATGGCATGAGTTCCCCACTTTTATTTTTATTTATTTATTTTTTTTACTGATTTTAGCTCAAGGTCAGAATGCAGTCAGCATACATGGGGCAGCTAAAACTCCTATAAAAAACTGCAATCTTTCTGGCATGAAGAACCAATGACAGCCACTAGAAAGTGTGGGGGAAAATCCCAGAAGAAGAGCCAGAGAAGGTAAGCAACATGTTCTGTATATACAGTCTGTATAAATCCCTAACTGACCCCTGCACCACACAAACATAGGGCAGACTGCAAGCAGCCTAGCTACCAATAAATAACTGAGTTGCTGTCCAAAAGAGAGTTTTCAGTTTGAGACAAGTCAAATTACCCACTAAGAATAAAAAATCAGTAATCTTTGCAAGAACATAACATAGTCCAGAATCTCTACAACAGCACTCATAATATCCAGAATTCAATCCAAAATTCAAAAATCTGGAAAATTTGATCTATTCTCAAGGGAAAAGACAATCAGCGGAAACTATGATAACTAATAACTCAGATGTTGGAATTCATAGACAGGGATTTTAAAGCAGTTATTGTAATTATGCTCAATAACATAAAGGAATATATGCTTATAAAGAATGAAGAAATATAAAATAGAGGTATTCATTCACTTCTTCAGACAGATTGTAACTATTCAATGCCTTCTATGAAGAGACAGTTCTTGCCTTCTTAGAGTTTGTAGTCTAATAATAGCATAGTTGGTGGGGTATAATGTCACTTTAGCTGTACTGTTTGTTCTATAAATCTATGATTCTGAGAATAGGGAATGGACGAGGGTCCTTAATAAATACACAGATATCCAGACACCGCTGACTTGTACAGTAGGGATCTAACTGAATTAAGGCCAGAGATATTAATTTGACTTCATAATTTCTAAACAACTGACTAAATCAGGTCCTGACATATATTGACAGATGATTAATAATAATAATAATAACAGCAATTTTAAGAGTAATAGCTCATGTTTGTATATATCTTAAAAGCTTACAAAATAACTTGTACTTTTATTATGAAATTTGAGCCTCCCAACCACCCTGTAAAATAGGGGGGCAAATATTCACATTTTGAAGGTCCATTTGGAAGTAAAAATTGGGGGGAGTATATCCCTATAGAAATTTTCTTTTCAGAAACATGAATGGACTATAAAAATTACAGGCATTCACCCAAATCTTTATTTCTAGTAAGCTCTCAGTGGCAATCTAAATTTTACTGAAGGAAAACAAGTTTTATCTGACATGAAAGCAGCAATGAATATCTGGGATTATCAAAGCATTGTGGCAACTGTCTTTTCCAGAAACCTATCCTAAGAATGAGTTGTTCAGTGATAATTAGAGAGTGAAACGCACACAGCTTCACATTTCAATGCTCCTTTCCAATTAGAATGGCATTAGAGTGAAAGTATAGCCATATAATTGTAAAGAATAGATCTAATTTTCTCAATGTCACTGAAATATCACCTTTGGGGACTAACAGCACTGAATGATTACACATATCATTCGGTAATTGTATTTTTATCCATTCCAGACTGGGAGCTGATTTTTTTAAAGTGGACATGCAATTAGACTATAAATGAACACACATCAACTGGCCCTCAGAAGATAGCAATATGTCAGCATTAACCCAGCTGCTTTTTTAACTACTGTCAGTGGCAGTGTTTGCGGCTTGTCAACGCTCAGCAGTGATGAACATAGGGATTCTGAGCTTGGCCTTTAATAATAAAAAAGAAAGAAAGTGACTGAGAAACTCTGAACTCAGGGAGAGTGGCCTTCACACACTGGCTGGCTATTGGATGTAATTTCTAAACAAGCTGTGATAGAAGATCAAGATTAAATTTCCACCATTGCTGCTAGATGCTAGTCTTTGAGAGCTGCAGAGAGAATGTATATTAACAGAGAGGATCCTACCATTTTATCTCATAGGCTGCAAAACAGATAATCCCTGGGGGGAAAAGAGGAGGTCTGAAGTGCCAATTAATCGTGGCATACATTGCTGGATATATTTCAGATCAGGAGTGGAAATTTATATAGCCATCTGCATTTCAACAGCAGTTTCTAAAAGTAAAATGTATAGAAGAAGGTGAGGTTGAGGCTATAAGTTATGGCTTCAAGACCTCCTGAATACTACTGAGCTCTCTAATGCACAATCATAAATTTAAATAAATATAATTATTTGGTGTGTAGTTGAAGTTTCATTATCATACTAACCAGAAGCAAATCTGCGGACCAGTCTGATCCTTGGACTTGATAGGGAGCAATCTCAGGACATTTAAATGAGGGCATTTTTCACACGGGACAAAGGATGAACAATAATTTTCATTTTCCTGTCCTAACAACACAGCAGTTAACAGCCACACTCCCCCTCATTATGATGGAGTGTTCACACCATGAAATGGAAATGTCAATAACTCCATTCTCATTACCAGAGTTGTTAATGCAAGCCGATGAAATGCACTATTTCTGCATGAGACATCAGCCAGAAATCAAAGCCTGTGGCATTTCTTATAGATTTCTGTGAAGGCCTTCCATACTTTAACATGTGGACGGGCTGCAGCTGTATCTGCACATGCAAAATGAATGTTTTGAGTCATTGTCTTAGAGTGCTTCCCCTCCCCAAGCAACATGACCTGTTGTCCTGGATGCAGTCCTAGGGTGTATAGGAGGGGATCTCTTACTGCCCTGGCTGCAGTGGGTGAGGTCAAGAGAAGCCAACAAAAAGGCAGTATCTGGGGAGAATGACAAATTAACTCCAGAGAGATCATATACCCTAATCACTAGCCTATAAGGTCGCTGACAGAGCAGACATGTGGAAATATGAAATAATCATATACAGATGGGGAAACCAAATGACTATTGGAGAAATATGAAGCAGAAGGTAGGAGGGAGAGCCTGAGAAATTCCCCAGCTGGAAAGAATAAGTTAAGGCTTTCCTTTCCTTTTTAACTTCTCTTCCTCACTGTACACCCACTGTACACTTTAGCGCTCATCCTCTGTATTACAGATACGTAAGACCATCCTTGAGGTAACCGATAGACAATGTATGTCTTGAAAAAAGGATTATGGTTAATGTTTCTCTATCCCTGGGTTAGGCACAGAATATTTGAAAAGCCTTTTTTATGAATTAGACAATAGTTTTCTACTGCATTTAGAATAGAACCCAGACTTCTTACAATGGACCATGATATGAGTCATTCCTACATCTCTAATTTTATCTCAACCTGCCATCTACCTTGTTTAATATGCCCTAGCTAAAAATAGATTTTTACAGTTTCCTGAATGCCCCAAGCTCTTTGTAAACAAATGACTTCTTTTGCCTAGACTTCCCTTTCCTTCCTCTCTTCATGTGGCTGAGCTTCTTTCATGAATGTCTTTTTTCTTATCTTTCAGTTCTCAGCTTAAATGTTACTGCCTCAGCAAGATTTCCAGACTATACATACAGTATAAAGTATATCCTTTTTGTTATTCTCTTTTATAGCACCAGCTTTTACCCCTGTAGGGTGATCAGCCACCCTGATCACCAGGAATCAGAGGATTCCTGGGATGCAGTTCCTTCCGTACCAAAGCTAAGAAAGTTTTAGGCAAACCAGGATGGTTGGTTACCCTACTTGTAGAACTTACTTAATTTGAACTATATTTTTGTTCATTTACTTGTGGAATGTCTATATCCCCAATTAAACATTAAGGTCCAAGGAGGTGGGAACCATGTCTTTTTTGTTCACCATTGTATACACTACACCTCTCACAGACCCAGACAATTAGTAGGCACTCAATAAATATTGAATGAATAATAAAAAATGAATCAAAAAAACAGATACTGGGAGTTCAGAACAAGAAATGTACACAGAAGCATCCAGGAGCCAGTCAGTTAGACCATAGGATGGCAAACTACAGCTTGTAAGACAAATACAGTCCACCATCTGTTTTTCATACAGTCCCTAAGATTGGTTTTTACACTTTTAAAAAAAGAAAGTTTTGTACACGTTATATATTGTGTATGGCTACTTTTGCACTACAATGACAGAACTGAGCAGTGGCAGTGTTGAGTCATTACAACAGTCTGAAAGGTCTGCAAAGCCTATAATGTTTTTTATCTTGCCCTTTACAGAAAAAGCTTGCTGATCTCCTCATGTAGAGAGTCCCAGAAACAGACTTTGTGGATTGGTGATTTAGGATAAGATGGGCCACCCATATCCTCTGCCTATGGAGATTCCGGGAACCAAGACCCCCAGCACAACTGAAGAGAAGATTCTCAGCAGTTTGGCACGATGGGATCTAGAAAGTATAGTTATTTTATTGTACACTAGGGTTTATGACTGAGATTCATAACCGTTAAACATGTTAAGATAATAAAGAATCTGTGAAGTCCTGCTGTCAATAAGCATATATAACTAATGTTTTCCAGAGTTATTTAATCCTGTATTTTTTGTTAGACTTATTAATGTCCTATGAAAGGAAGTTTTCTTTTCTAAAGAACACAGTTTGGAAAATGCTGCTGTAGTCCAACCTCCTTATTTTATAGGGGGAAGGCTGAGAATCAAAGGTGGTAACGTGGACAAGATCACATAATTGGTAAAGAGCAGAACTGGAACTCAAGATTTCAATTTTAAGTCTCTACAAATCTTTTTTATTTTTTATTTTTTTGCGGTATGCGGTCCTCTCACTGTTGTGGTCTCTCCCGTTGCGGAGCACAGGCTATGGATGCATAGACGCAGCGGCCATGGCTCATGGGCCTAGCCGCTCCGTGGCATGTGGGATCTTCCCAGACTGGGGCATGAACCCGTGTCGCCTGCATCGGCAGGCGGACTCTCAACCACTGCACCACCAGGGAAGCCCTCTACAAATCATTTTGATTTAATCATGCAACATTATGAAAACCAGATAGTTGACAGATGCAATAGAGTTTCTGAACTGATTTGAGTTTTTGACTGCATATCAGTTAAAGCTAAGTTGTTTTCATGGGAAGCATCAAAACTCACAAGCAGCAGGGTTTAGAGTGATTCCACATTTTAATAACTTTTTTTAGCCATTTAAAATAAATTGGTCAGTCAATCCAATGTAAAACAACATTCTGTTAAACAATACACCAAATTGGATTTTGATGGAATTGACAGTCTGTTTAAACTGTCAGGCCAATTCAGGTTGTATCTAGAGGACAGTCCAAAATAATTTCTGAGAGTAAACACAAAACTATTTAAAGTTAGGGGGAAATTAAATTTTCTGATCAGGCAGGAAAGGGATAGACTAGTCAATCTCCGCCTTCAAAGCCCTCCTTTTGCTGAAATTGACAAATTGGTTACTTTCATCAGTTTCCGCTTCTGTCAATTTCAGCAGCCTGGAATAGTCACACAAACACATCAATTTCAGCCCTAGAAGCTTGTCTCTTTTGAAATTGACAGGAACTAAAATGAAGGAAAGCCAAAATGTCAGGTTCTCTGGAGGCCTTGGGAAGCAGCTGATATTGACTGATCTCTGCAGCAGGCCTGGCGTTCCAGGACCTTGATCCTGCTGGCTTGGTGCACTGGCTCCACACCAAGTTGCTGTCCCTAGGATCCTGCAGTGGGTGTTCCAAAGGGGCCACACATCCTCAAACTTAGGTCTTAAAAGTCAACTGCAGCTCAGGATAAGATTGGCATAGTACAGAGTGTGACGATTTCAGAATTAGAAATACGAGTTCTGGGGCCACCACTTCACAAGCAATGAAATAATTTAAATTTTTGAGGTTCTTTTATGATCTGTAAATTGTAGTTAGTGATATCTGTGCTACTGAATAATAATAACAATAATAGCATTTATTGAGCAAAGTATTTTCCACTCATTATCCTATTTAATTTTAATCAACCTTTTTGGATGGTTTTAGAAGAGAAAACTAAGGAATAGAGAAGTTAAGTTACTTTATGAATGTTGCACGATTAGTAAATCCTCACTTCCAGATTAATTATCCTGTTAAGGGTTAAATAATAGTATAAACTAATTGTGTTAAGGGTTAAATAATAGTATAAACTAATTGTGTTAAGGATTAAATAATGTAATATTACATCATTAAATAATGTAATATTAAATCATTCTGGACACTCAGGTGCTGTGCACTTCAGGTGTTATTATAACTGGTCGTCATAATTTCCAAAGGATTCACTGTATTCACTGCTTTACTTTCACATTAAAAAAATATGTAGTTATTGCCTTGTATAATCCTGCATAGTCAGTATGCTCATACTTGATTTAAGGAGGGATGTGAATAAAAGAATGATCTGATCCAAGTTAAATGTCCTGTACTACCAAATACAGATCCTTATTCCAAACACTTGGGATAAGAACCACAAGACCTACAAGGGTAATTTTAATCTCTCTGGGTATGGCCTCTGAATAGGCTAAAACTCACTCTATTCTGAGATATTTCCATTTTCATTGTCTCTTTTATGAAATTAATTTCAAGACCAAGGATATGCATACTTGTTTATTCAAATGTCCTTGGACATCGTTCAATGATATCCATCCCATTGCTGTCAACAGACGTACACTCTTCCTCCTCATTTTTATTTAGTATATAATTTGTTTAGGCATCTCAATAAATTTAAAGCTTTCATGGAGGCTACTAAAGAAGACATACAGATATAGAAAGGTGCTGAAGATTACTTCTCATCTTCTGGATCCTCTCCTGACCTCTTCCTCCTTTTCTTCCTGCATTATTTATCTTCTTCCTTCCATCTCTTTTTCTTTCTACAGATACTTACTGAGCTACCATGTGGCTGGTATCTTGCTAAGTGCTGAGGCAAGGTGCATCGTTTTTTTCCCTCATGTCACTTAGAATTTAGTGAGGTTTGACAGACATTAAATGAAAATTATTTATAAATGCCAATGTGATGAGTGTGCAGAAAAAATACAAGATGGTTTGAAATAGAATAACATGTCCCTTACTTAGACTAGGGGATGAGGAAGGCTTGAATTGAATCCTTAGATTAATGCCCCTTTGATATGCACATAGTTTCTAAGGTTTTAACATAAATGCAGCCCACACTCATTTCCTGCCTTTGATGACTATACATAATGAGTGACAGCCAGCTTTGGTTTTCCAATGCAGTCATGAAAATGGACAGAAAAAAAAAATAAGGTTTACTATTTCTTAATCTAATAGTTGTCTTAACAGCCAAGGCCAATAAACAATTGTGCAATTCAATTAGTTTATCGGACAAAGATCTGGAAAAAGCTAATCTTATCAATTGCACAAATTTAATTTAAAACTCTGTTTCTGTTTCACTCTGTTTTTGAGGTTTCACAGGTAAGATTTGGAACATAAACTCAGGCTTGGGAAGGGAAGGGAAGGGAAGGGAAAGAAACCAGCCTGACACATGACAAAGCCCCAGAGCATCAGTGTTTACCATGCCTAATGTGCTATGTCTGTCTACGCTGACCTGCCAGTTCAGGTTGCCCCTTCATAATTTGGCATTTTTTCTCTGAAAGCAGAGAGGTGCTTGTACTCTCAGAGCCTTCCTGAGACTCATTTGTTTGAGAGCTAATTTGTTACCTTGAGAATTCTCTTCATCAGTGTCCCCTTCCATTCCCTGCACTGAGAGCCTGTAGCCCTTTGTCACTTTGATGTATGCACAGCATCTATATTCAAGTAATTTATTCACAGACTGAAATCACTAATCCCAGTTTGGGCTGGAGCGTGTTTACTTGGTCACTCACACTCTGTTAAGCTGAGGCATTGAAAGAGGGTCACTCATAGCTGTCCTTCCCTTTACAACTTTTGGAGCCACGTATTGCAAACCATTTTATCAAAGAGCCATGGGTAGCAGTCTGTGAAGATGTATTGGGAATCAGCTAATGGACAGAAAGTACCTGCTCTGACACGTTAATTCCCTTCCCTGTCAGCCTGCATCACTGTAGAGCATGCATGATGGGAAGCAAGGTCCCATCACACCATGGCACCTGCTGCTTTTCCATCTGCCGAGCGCAGTAGCTCCTTTGATTGCCCATTTTTCAGCCTAATGGCTTATTCCTTTTCTCTTTGTAAAGTTTTTACATTTTATTGTGATTTTAATAGTCAGTTAAAAATTTTTCTCATCTGTTTGGCACACCAAGGATGCTGATAAAAGAATAACATAATATTCTAAACTGTACCCAAATTGAGATTGCTCCAAGAGCTGCATTTCAGTGTTTAGTCTGATAAAGTTGTCATGGCAATAATGTCCCCTGAGAATAAAAGTGCCACGTGCATGGTTGATTAAAGGAAATAGCTCAGATGGTACACAAACTGGTAAATATTGAACCTACGAACTATTATACTAGCCACAGTTTTATTTTGCTTTTTTTCTGCTTGGATTTTTTTTTTTTTTTTTTTTTGGTGTGTGGGGGGAATAGTCCAATGATTCACATCTCTATCTTTTTTTACTTGAGGATTTACGTTGTTAAAATCTCTTGGAATAGATATTGGCAGTGCTCCCAAACCGGCCTTTGGATTCTGTGTAAAGCTGTTGATTTGGCTGGATTAGTCAAAGCAGCAGATCATTATTACATATTGAACATCTGTCAAAAATAGCACTAACAATTATCAGATACATTCTCTATCGTGAAGATTTGGTCTTGAGTAGTTAAGAAGAACTTTCTGTAAATCTAAATCAATAGGACTATTTACTCAACACGAGAAAAAATATAGAACTGTCTTTAATTAATGTGAGGATAAAAGAATAGGTATACTGTATTTGGGTATTTAAAATTAGGGTAGGTTGAAGCTACTATTTTCTGAGGGGTCAGAGCCAACCCATCTTCCTAAGTTTCAAGTAAATGAGAGAGAAAAATGGGTGCTTTAGGGGGGGAATGTGAGCCCTGATGTTACCTGGAATCTAGAATTTTTCTTTACTATCTGTAGGAAGAAATGCTTTATGATTTATATGTTTACATATATCACATTCATTGGTGGAGTGAAACATCAGGATGCTGTAATATATGGTAAGAAGATCTCATAGGCTGTGGGAATGAGAGGATAAATAGCATACAAACTTCTGGGAAAACAAGAGTGGGAAGGCACTTCAGAAAATACTTATTTGTGTAGTCATACATTAAAGTTCGAAAAGCTCTCATCTACTAACCACACCCCAGGGAGCTAATCATATAACTATGAACCTAACTAAACCTATGAAGACCAGTAAGATGCCAGACATTTTCAGTAGGATTTGAAAGGAAGTTGGAATATAGCACCCATACTGATGGACAAAATAAAAACAATCTTCAGCTAAAGGGTACCGTAAAGTTCTAGACCCTGAAACTGGAGAATGAAAAAGGGACATTAAAATGGTGAAAGAAATGGAGGAATCTCAGTACAAGCAAGGGGAGAATTCTTCATTTTGAAAATGTTTATCCTTTAGCAGCTCAGGTTTAGACATTGAGCTAAGTACTGTAAGGAGAAGCAGAAAGAAATACAACTTTATCTTTATCCATCAGGAGATTACAATTAAACAGAGAAAGGAGACTATATCTATATCAAGAGAATACATGAAGGAGGAGGCAAGTAGAAGTGCTCTGTGTGTTGAGCCTGGGGCGAGCTAACTCCGAGCTTCTTGTAGTGGAGAGGCCAATGTTAATGAACTATCTTGCAGGTGTTGTCAATCTAAGCAAAGTCTGCCCTGGACTAGATGTGGGAGGGCAGGATCTATGATTAAGTAAAAACCTTAACAGTGTGGAAAGTCAGAGCCCAAGAAACGATGTGACCAAAATTCATAATGACAAGTGGAACAGGTTGAACACAAATTTCTTTCCCAAAGGGAGAAATAGAGAAGTGCTAGAAACAGGGAAGGTCTCCTTTGAGCAATTCATTAGCATCCTTTCCAGATGAAAAGGGAAGAATGAAGGGAGGGAAGGAAAAAGTAGGGAGGGGGCCAGGAAGGAGAAAAGTTCTGCTTTCCACAGTGAAAAGTAATCTTATGGAACTGGTTGCTCTAAGTTGGTATGGATTGATTATGCTGTATGTTCCAGTAGTATAAAAGTGTTTGCATAAATTCACGGGTGGCAGATTCACGGTCATATTTGAGAGAATCCAAAGTACAGAGAGGCAGGATGCTCTAGTTGAAAAGCACTGGGTCGAGAGTCAGAAAATTTAGGATGGAATCTGCCTGCGTCACGAGCTATTTTGTATGATTTGGGGCAAGTTATTATTACCTTAGTTTTCTCATTTGAAAAAAGAACATATAATACCTGTTTCACAGGATGGTTACAGTAAAGGAGACAATGGATGTGAAAGACTTTTAATAAACTTCTTATTAGCAAACACACACATTCCTTGACACTGATGTTAGAAAGGACAACTTTATCTTCCCATTAAATTATTCTTCCTGACTGGTAAATTCTGCTCAAATTTATAAACAGTGCTTTTGGTGAGAAGTAGAAGCAAGCAAAATGGACAAAAAGGTTGTTATTATATCTAATCCTAGCGTGGTACTGTCCTGCCTCCTTTTGAGTCTGTTATGCTTCAGTGAAAATTCACGCCTTATGCAGTGACTCAGGCACAATGCCTGGCAGAAGTCAGAGCACTCAGGCCCAATCCTTTACATGCAGAAGGCAGGCATGCTTTGTGTGCTACAAGGAGACTTGTATAGATTAGCAAGGCCATGCAAAGTATTTTCCTTCTAGTCAGTCAATCATCATTTGTAAAAGCAACTTGGTTTGTGTATAACAATTTGATAAAGTTATATATTATACCAAAAATAGAAATAAAATAAAATCCTGAACTACAGACAGGGACTAGAATTAACTCTACTGAACAAAGACAGCTGTGACCCTACTGCAGTACTGTGATGGAGAGCTACTGGCTTGACAGCTCCAGGCTGTTTCAGATACAATGACATGAGAGACAGCAAATGACTCTCAGCTCTGCCTTTCTCAGGTCGCAGAACAGTGAAAGGAGGAGGCTGAGGTGCTTTTTAGTGGGTACAGGGTTATCCAAGAATAGCAGATACATTTATGTCATTAATTATTTAAAAGAGAATGGCAAAGGGGCTCCCCCTGTCCTTATGTCTACTCTAACATGCTCTTTGACTAAAGGGTGGGAAGCAGGAATGTATAATTTTCCCCTAAAGATCTATGCATGCTCTGGTGTGCAGCTGTATATGAAGGTGGTGTTGAATTGATCAGGGTGCAGTATCCTGACAACCACTGTTTTTTTATCAGAACAGGTTATTCTACCACCAAATATTTTATTAAGTCATCAATTCAAACATTTTATCTGACTGCCTGAAGAGATTTTATACCAGTTCATTTATTTCCCTTGTTTCAGATGATAGGCACTTTGAATTTTCTTAGCTGGCTATCACTCAAGTCCATCTCTTGGTAAGAGTTAGCTATCAGTAGTTTAAGGTATGACCCAGCCATGGCCAAACCCCTTCAGTCTTCTTGGCTGTAACTGAACTCCAAAGTGAGCTATTAGTATATTTGGGGGAAGTATTTTGTTCCTCTTTAACATAGACAACAATTAATTCAGGCTATTGCCCTAAATCTGTTCTTGCAAGGTCACATGAGCCAATTCCTGCTATTAACAGGACAAAAGGGGCAGCTGCTCAGGGCTAACTCTGATAGGGGAAACTACTGCTTTCTGCCTTCTGCTGAGGAGGGGCAGGTAGCTCAATGAATAGGCACTTTTGCAAGAGCCCAAATAAGGGACTGTTTACGCATCCTGAAATCTAATCGTTTTTATACCACATTTTTTTCTGTCATGCTATCCTTTGGGCTGGTCTCCTACGGTCCTCACTCCCTCGATAAGTCAAGGCTATGTCCTCTATACTTGTCTTCATTCTGTTCCCAGTAATAGAACAAATAGTATGTAAGTGACTTTTAAAGGCTAACCTGGAACTGAACTACATCTTACAGGAAACCTCAGAATCTCAAAAATTCTCCTGATGGTTGTAGAAATGCCATTCTAAAACATGAAAGGCAAAAACCTATAGGTTAGCTGGGCTGAGAATTGTGGATAGACAGATGGAATTGAATGCTTAGAGGTTGATAGCCAAAATTTGGCACAAAAAATTAGGTACTTTAAAAATAGTGTGGAAGAAGACATATAGATGGCAAATAAGCTTGCAAAAAAAAAAGATGTTCCATATCCTGTCACAAGGGAAATGCAATTTAAAACAACAATGAGATACAACTACACACCTATTAGAATGGCTCAAATCCAGAATTATGACAACACCAAATGCTGGTCAGGATGTGGAGCAACAGGACTCCCATGCATTGCTGGTGGGAATGCAAAAATGGTATGGTCACTTTGGAAGATAGTTTGGCAACTTCTTACAAAATTAAGCATACTCCTACCATACGATCCAGCAATCACCCTCCTTGGTGTTTACCCAAAGGAGTTGAAAACTATGTCCACACAAAAACTTGCACATGAATGTTTATAGCAGCTTTATTCATAATTGCCAAAACTTGGAAGCAACCACAATGTCCTTGAGCAGGTGAACAAATAAAGAAACTGTGGCATATCTAGATAATGAAATATTATTTAGCGCTAAAAAGAAATGAGTTATCAAGCCATAAAAAGACATGGAGGAAACTTAAATGCATGGGAAGTGGAAGAAGCCAATCTGAGAAGGCTAAATACTGTATAACTCCAACTATATGACATTCTGGAACAGGCAAAACTATGGAGGCAGCAAAATGATCAGTGGTTGCCAGGGATCACAGGGAGGAAAGGGTGAATAGGTGGAGCACAGAGAATTTTTAGGGCAATGAAATTATTCTATATGATGCTATAATGGTAGATATATATTATTAGACCTTTATTCATACCCATAGAATGTACAAGACCAAGAATTAACTGTAATGTAAACTATGGTCTTTGAATGATAATTATGTGTCAGTATAATCCCATTAATTGTAATAAATGTATCACTATGGTGGATGTTATTGATGGTGGGAGAAGCTATACATGTGTGGGGGAATGGAGTAAATGGAAATCTCTGTACCTTCTGCTCAATTTTGCTGTGAATCTAAAATTGCTATAAAAAGTGAAGTCCAATTTAAATAATAGCTTAGAATAAATATTGGTGCTTTTAATACAAAGCAGCAAAGGATAAAGGCCAAAAATGAAAGTTCTAGGAGAGAGAAACTAGTTGAGTTTGGGTTGGTGTAAGAAGAATTTACAGAAAAGGTGGAGTTTAAACTGGTTCTGGAAGAATAGATATGTGGAGAAGAGCTAGTAGGAAATGCACGGCACAGGGATTGGGGTGGAGGGGCACCATGCATGCTTTTGGAATCATTGAATAACTCAAACTATTTTCACAGTTGGGAAGAATCTGTATAAGGGAACATAGCATACTTTCAAGGAGGTGAATGGAAAGACTAACCTGGTCACTCTGAGTAGAATTATTAAGAACCGAGAGGAAGGATGGATGCAGGAGGTATTATGAAAGATGGACTGTCAGACTTCTCACATGGATTGGTTGTGGGGCATGAGTAGCATGGACTCTTAAGGTCAACATTTTGTGGAAAACTAGTAGAGTCATTTACCCTTCAACGGGGAAGGGGTATGCCTCCATCACTGTTGATGTTCAGAAAGGCTACTCAGAGATGCAACTCATTAGGTAATCTCTTATTCTTGCAAACCTTTTTTCATAGTTTGAAAATAAATACATTTTTATAAATGTTAGATTTAGTGACATCATGGCTATAGAATGAAAGAAAACAATCTTTTACTTGTTAATCATAAAATTAGTGGATTCTTATTGAATAAAATTCATTAAAAAATATATTAAGGAAAAACCTCCTACTCAGCCTTATCCCTTAAATGCATTTTTAAAGAATTTTGTCATATTTAATCTTTTCTCTTTACACATTTTTGGTTATATAATTCTAATCAGATTGCATGTGGAATTCTCTATACAATTATATGCCAACAAACTGGACAACCTAGAAGAAATGGACAAATTTCTACAAACATACAACCTGCCAAGACTAAATCAGAAAGAAACATAATCTGAATGGACTGATCATTACTAGTGAAATTGAATTTGTAAAAAACAAAACAAAAACTCCCAGCAAACAAAAGTACAGGAGGAATGGATGGCTTCACAGGGGGAATTCTACCAAATGTATAGAGAAGAGCTAATACCTATTCTTCTCAACTATTCCAAAAAATTAAAGAGGACCGAACACTTCCAAAGTCATTCTGTGAGGCCTCCATTACCCTGACACTAAAACAAGAGAAAGACACTACAAAAAAAGAAAATTACAGGCCAATATTTTTGCTGAACATAGACATAAAAATCCTCAACAAAATATTTGCAAACTGAATCCAGTAGTAAATAAAAAGGATTATACATCAGGATCAAGTGGGATTTATTCCCAGGATGAACGGATGATTCAGTATTCACAAATCAATTGATGTGATACACCACATTAAGAAAGGAAGAATAAAAATCACATGATCATCTCAATAGATGCAGAAAAAGCATTTGATAAAATCCAACATCCACTCATCAAAAAACTCTCTTCAAAGTGGGTATAGAGGGAACATATCACAACATAATAAAGGCTGTTTATGATAAACCCACAGTTAACACCATATTCATCATATTCAATGGTGAAAAGCTGAAAGCTTTCACCATTTTCATGAAAATCTGGAAAAAGACAAGGATGCCCACTCTCACCACTTCTATGTAACATAGTATTGGAAGTCCTAGCTAGAGCAATCATACAAGAAAAATAAATAAAAGGCATCCAAATTGGAAGGGAAGAAATAAAACTGTCACTATTTGCAGATGATACAATACTATATATGCAAAACCCTAAAGTCTTCACTAAAAAGCTACTAGAATAAATGAATTCAGTAACATTGCAGGATACATGACCAATATAAAGAAATCTGTTGCTTTTCTATACACTAATAGTGAAGTACCAGAAAGACAAAACAACAAGACAATCCTATTTACAATTGCATCATAAAGAATAAAATGCCTAGGAATAAACTTAACCAAGGAGGTGAACGACCTGTACTCTGAAAACTATATGACATTGATGAAGGAAACTGAAGATGATACAAAGAAATGGAAAGATATCTTGTGTTCTTGGATTGAAAGCATATTGTTGAAATGTCCATATTACCCAAAGCAATCTATGGATTTAATACAATCCTTATCAAAATACCCATGACATTTTTCACAGAATTAGAACAAACAATTCTAAAATCATATGGAAGCATAAAGAACTCCAAATTGCCAATGCAATCTTGAGAAAAAAGAACAAAGCTGAAGTTGTCACCCTCCAAGACTTCAGACTATACTACAAAGCTATGGTAATCAAAATAGCATGGTACTGGCACAAAAACAGACACAAAGACCAATAGAACAGAATAGAGAGCTCAGTAATAAACCCACACACCTAACAGTCAATTTATCTATGACAAAATAGGCAAGACTATATAATGGAGAAAAGACAGTCTCTTCAGTAAGTGGTGCTGAGAAAATTGAGCAGTTACATGTAGAACAATGAGATTAGAACGTTTCCTCACAACATATGTGAAAATAAACTCAAAATGGATTAAAAAACTAAATTTAAGACTAGAAACCATAAAACTCCTAGAAGAGAACATAGGCAGAACACTCTTTGGCATAAATCGTAGCAAATATTTTTGGATCTGTATCCTAAGGCAAAGGAAACAAAAGAAAAAATATACAAATGGGACCTAGTTAAACTTAAAAGCTTTTGCACAGTAAAGGGAACCACTGACAAAACAAAAAGACAATCTACCGAAAGGGAGAAAATATTTGTAAATGATATGACCAATACGGGTTAATATCCAAAATATACAAACAGCTCATACAACTCAATATTTAAAAATATCCTATTAAAGAATAGGCAGAAGACATGAAAAGATATTTTTCCAAAGAATACATACAGATGGCTAAACAGGCATATGACAAGGTGCTCAATATCACTAATTATTAGAGACTTGTAAATCAAAACCACAATAGGATATCACCTCCCATCTGTCAAAATGGCTATCATCAAAAAGACCACAAATAACAAATGTTGGAGAGGATGTGGAGAAAAGGGAACCCTTGTACACTGTTGGTGGGAATGTAAATTGGTGCAGCCACTATGGAAAATAGTATGAGCTTCCTTAGAAAATAGGATGCATGTATTTTTTCAAATTAGAGTTTTCGTCTTTTTTGGATATATGCCCAGGAGTGGGATTGCTGGATCATATGGTAACTCTATTTTTATTTTTTAAGGGACCTCCATACTGTTCTCCATAGATACATACATCCCAATGTTCATAGCAGCACTATTTACAATAGCCAAGACATGGAAGCAACCTAAATGTCCATCCACAGATGAATGCATAAATAAGTGTATACACACATACACACACACACACACACACACACACACACACACAATGGAATATTACTTGGTCATAAAAATGAATGAAATTTTGCCATTTGCAACAATATGGATGAATCTAGAGAGTATTATGGTTTGTGAAATAAGTCAGACAAAAACAAATAAGGTATGTTATCACTTATGTGTGATATCTAAAAAATAAAACAAACGAATATTTATATAAAATAGAAACAGACTCACAGATATAGAAAACAAACCAGTGGATACCAGTGGGGAAAGGGAAGGGGGGCGGAGCAAGATTGGTGTATGGGATTAAGAGATACAACTACTATGTATAAAATAAATAAGCATAACGATATATTATACAGCACCGGGAAATATAGCCATTATTTTGTAATAATCTTAAATGGAATCTATAAAATTTTTGAATCACTATGCTGTACACCTGAAACTAATAGGATATTGGGAATCAACTATACTTCAATAAAAAATAAAATAAATAAAAATATATATTTCAGAAGCCAAAATAAAAGAAGATATGGGGTGTGTGTGTGTGTGTGTGTGTGTGTGTGTGTAATACAATGGAATACCATTCAGCCCTGAGAAAAGTGGAAATACTGCAATTTGTGAGAACATGAACCTTGAGGACAATATGCTAAGTGAGATATGTCAGACAGAAAATGACAAATACTGTATGATATCCCATACGTGGTAACTAAAAAACAAACTCAAAAAACAGAGTGGAATGGTGGTTCCCAAGGGCTGGGAATGAGGGAATAAGAGAAATGTTGCTTAAGGATACATACTTGCATTTAGTAGATAAATATATCCCGGAGATCTAATACACAGTTTAGTGATTATAGATAATACAACTGTATTATAAATATTAAACTTGCCAAGAGACTAGTTCTGAATTGTTCCCACCACTACAAGAAATGATAATTATGTGATGTAGTAGAGGTGTTAGCTACTGCTATAATGGCAACCGCACTGCAATACTAAACATATAAAATCAATGTTGATTTACTTAAACTTACACTGTTGTTATATGCCAATTATATCTCTATAAAATACCCTACAATAGTTTTATCACACACACACACACAGTCCTCCCTTGGTATCTGCAAGGGATTGTTTCCAGGACTCCTGCAAGGATACCAAAATCTGAGGATACTCAAGTCCCTTATACAAAGTAGTGCATTTGCATATAACCTACGCACATCTTCCCATATACTTTGAACCACCTCTAGATTATTTATATTACCTACTGTAATGTAAATGCTATGTAAATAGTTGACAGCACATGGCAAAATCAAGTTTTGCTCTTTGGAACTTTCTGAAACGTTTTCCAAATATTTTTGAGCCATGATTGATTGAATCTATGCATGTGGAACCTATGGATATGAAAGACCGACTGTACATGTATACATATATTGTGTATAAATGTATGTATATTCCTAATTATAATAGGTTAAGTTTTGCATGGTGATTAGATTCATTTTCTTTTCATTTTGCCTTCTATGAGTTTGGAGGTTGTATTTTCCATATCCATTCTTTTAGTAATTACCACAGATACTTTAACATGGATACTTCAAAAGTCTGATGTTAATCACTATTTTTATCCTCTTCTCAAATGAAAAGACATCAGAATGCTTCAGATCAAATCAATCTTCTCTCAGAGTATATGGTTTTTTTCTTTTCATTTGACAAAATATATATTATTATTTTATATAGCCAATATTTGTTTAGATTTGCCTACATAAGTCTTTGCTCACCATTTCTTTCTGCATCTGTGTCTTTCCATTTGGTATTACTGCTACTTGAAGCTCGCTGTTGAGAATCACCTTTAGTAAGAATCTGTTGGTGGTAAATTCTGGTATCTTTTAGCCTGGATGTGTTATTTTTTTCCCCTCCTATTGTTGAAAGGTAATTTCGCCACGTATTCCATGTAAGTTGATAGTTATTTTTTCTTAGCATTTTAAAATATCATTCATTGTCTTCTGGTTTTCATTATTGTTGTGGGGAAAAAAAATCAATCAAGCTATTTACAATGCCCTTGTAGAAACATCTTTACTTTCTAGATGCTTTACAGATCTTTCTGCCTTTATTGTTTTACAGTTCACTGTAGTTTATATCTAGATGAGAATTTCCTTTTATTGATATTGCCTGGAATTTTTTTGACTTCTCAAATCTGAGGATCAGTTGTTTTTTAAACTTTAGTGTATCTCTTGAACTATTGCTTCTGATACATTCTCTTTATTATTTTCTTATGAAACATTCTCCTTATTATTTCCCTATGAAACTCTAATTAGACATCTTTTAGAACTTCTCATTCTATCTTTAGTGTCTCTTAATCCTGCTTCATATTCTGTCCTTTAAACACTGTACTGCATTATGCATAATTCATTCAGATCTGTATTCCATTTTACTGATTTTTTTTTCCTCAGTCATGTTCAATCAGTTAAGCCATCCATTGAATTTTTTATTTCAATGATTATATTTTTATTTCAGGAAATTCTATTTGGCCTTTTCATATCTGTTTTGTTGCTTTTTATTATTTTGTGTTCCTTTTTCATATTTTTAAGCCTCTCTTATTTCTTTAGATATGTTAAACATGCCTTTTGTATACTCTTTGATAATATCTGAATTCTCTGCAACACTGATTCTGCTGTTGTTTCTGGTTGGCAATTCCTCATGATACATTGTGATACTTGACTGTAAGTACATGTTCCTTGCAACTTTATTTGTAGGAATTATCTGAAAAGTGGTTTAAAGTTGGGTCTCTTCAGATAAGAGTTGTCTTTGCTTCTGATGTTGGCTGGGATACTACCAACCTGCAAATTACTTCTATTTCTCACCTTGAGTTTTTCTGACCATAAACCTGTGTGAAAACTGGCTTGTGGTTATATATTCTCAAGGGAGATTGATTTACCCTCTACCTTGCTATGCTTTTTTCTGCATAGTAAGTTTGTTTCTCATGTACCCTTACAATGAGAATGTCAACCTTTGGGCTCCCAGCTTAATTCTGGAATCTTCCATTAGATTTTCCTCCTTAGGTGTGTCTTAGGCTTTATTTCCTGTATCTCATGCAGGGTGACCCTGAGCAGCTATTAAATCAGAAGCTCAAAGTTACCAGGATTTGGCAAATGCTGTTAGAGCAAATTCTGGGCTACCCATAGGCTTACCTAAGAATGATTGTCTCTTTTACTTGTTTTGGGTATTGGAAGATTCATCAAAACAATACATAGCATTTTTATTGTTTTCAGTGGGAGGGTTATGGAGAAAATCTCAGTACACCATATTGCCAGAATCAGAAGTCAAATCAGAAGTCAGGTTTTTTTAAAATCACTCAATATTATATCAAAAGTATTCCACATAATATTTGTAATCATTATTGTAATAGCAAATGGAGTTTCTTTGCCATTCCCTAATTTTTTACTACTATTTTTTAAAGAGCAATGCTATAAATACATTTAAAAATAACATTTTCTGTATATTTGAAGTTATTTTCGTAGGCTATATTACCAGTGTAGTATTGCTGGACTAAAGGGATGCATATTTTAAGGTTGTTGATATACTTCACAAAAGTGCTTTTCAAAAGCATTGTAACAATTTACATTTTCATTAATTAAAATGAGAGGGCTCTATATCCTCATCATTATTTGGTTTTATTGTTAATACTTTATATTTTCCAATTTGATAAGGGAATTTTCTTTAAAAGCAAAAACATGTTTGTCTTAAAATCTATTTGTGATTAAAAATTTTAAAGTTTAAGAAGTTCCATTTGTTCTGTGTTTACATATTTATACATATGTTTATTATTGGAAGTAAATACAGAACGGCTAACCTCTGAGATGGGTGGTAAAAATAAACATTTGTCAGCTCTAGAATATTTTGGTTCTTATCTCTCTCTTTACTCTTCCTCCACTCCCTTCCTTCTGACATTTAGGGAAATGTTTTTTAAACATATAATATACCCTATCTCTAGAATGCCTTCTTCTGGAGGTGCCCAGAGGCCACCCAGTGTACTCATATAAATCCTGATAAACTCCTTCCTTTTTAATCCACTCTATCCTCAGAATAAACCAGTTCATTTATGGTCACTAGTTTTCCAGCTTAACAATGACAGCAAACAGTAAGAAAACACAAACCTTAGAAACACAAAAACTACATTTTTCCCTTGGGACTTTTTTTTTAATATATAAGGTCAAATAGTTTGTGAATACACAAAATACTTTGTACATGTGGAGGACAGTCAGGGAAGACAGAGCAATCAATATTCCAGATTTTTTTTCCCAGAAAATAAACATATTTTTTCCTACTTAGAATAATTTTTATGTGCAGACAGTGCAAAACATCCCCCTTGAAGGCAAGTCTTCTGTAGCAGTAGCCAAAGGAGGGGGTTGCCTCTGTGCCACCAGCATTTATAGGCTCAGCTTCCTGAGGACCTGCTCCCTCTCAGCATCACCTGAACCTGTCTCCCCACAGCCTCAAAACTTTGTTTCCAATATGGTGCCTCTTGCCTCCCAACTCCCCCCAGGTGACTGGTCACCTCTCTCAAGCAAAGCCCCTGGAGTCCTGATGGGTGCTTCTCTCTGAGAGCTCTCCAGGAAACCTGGCTGCTGATAGCTTTTCAGCTTTCTTTGTTTCCCTGGCGAGACTTGTTTCAAATCAGCAGCTGCCTGCCTGGGCTTGCATTCTTTGTGCCCTAATTGGGACAACCAGGATCTTGAATGATTCTCATGCAAGGTTGCAACACATGCAGAAAGGGTCACCAATTCTCCTAGTGTTGCTCTTTGAAGTAATTATTTTCTATTTAAATTCTTTTTTTTTTTTTTTTTTTACAATATCCTGAAGGTTGTTCAGATTCTGTCTGACAGATTGACTTTAAATAATGGAGAACAATTAGCCAATCATTCTGTTTTTAAAGGTCAGGTTTGACTGATTTTACCCAGAAGGATATCTGCACATCTTCAGAGGGAAATGGTTTGTAGTTTGAGTTGTTTGTAAATGTTCGATTTATTTTCTGACGGCCTGTAGCTCCCTATCCACAGCAACTGGCTGTCTTTTGGTTTTCCTAATTTGTTTCACTTCAGAAGGAAGGAGGTTATTTCAATTCACTCCTTCTGAGACTATGTGAATCATTTAACAACTCCCAGGCATCAGTCATAGGCTTCCCAGTTTAATTCCCAATCCCATATGCTTCAGCCTTTCTATTCCCAACTCCTTTCCCCATGGTTACAGCCAACCAAACATCCTATTTTTTCTTTTTTTTAAGAGAGGAATAGAAGTTTGTTTTCTAAGAAAGTATAGAGCATGGAATAAGGTAATTCAGATTTCTGACATGTTTTAAAACATGCTTCCTATGGGATATGCCACAGAATACTCAGTGTAGTCAGAAAACATTAGTAAAGGGCTTTTACGTGGACAGAGCGGAGTTGAAGTTCGAACTCTGCTACCTCTTAGCTTTGTGACTTTGGGCCTGTTTCTCCATCTGTAAAATGAGATGTGCCTACTGGGTTCTCTGTCACTTTCGTATCCACAAATGTATGGCCACTACTATATGTGTTAGACGATTAAGGTCTTTGGAATGTCTAATGGCAAGAACACTTTAAGATACTTTGTCTTGTAAAGGTAGTTAGAATATTAACTAGCATTCTCAAAGTGCTTCTTATGCATTCGGAGAAACTTTTAGTTAAAACTAACAATTTTTTTTTTTTTTGCATTAAAAAAAGCCTTGAAGTTATGAGCGCTTTCCATTTTTTAAGAGCAATAAAAAGTCCAACTAGAATATTCTGATAAGAAGTGATCTAGGGACTTCCCTGGTGGTGCAGTGGTTAAGAATCCACCTGCCAATACAGGGCACATGGGTTCGATCCCTGGTTCGGGAAGGTCCCACATGCTGCGGAGCAACTAAACCTGTGCGCCACAGCTACCGAGCTTGTGCTTTAGTGAGCACACCATGGAAGCCCCCAAATCCTGTTTTTATCTCTATCTCCCTAGAGTCTAGTCTCAACATTAGAGCTAGCATCTTTCAAAATACTGTCAGTTCATGTCACACCCTTGATTACAATCCTCCAAGAATTTCTAACCCACTCCAAATAAAAGTCAATGTCTTTACAACGACCTTCAAAACCCTATGTGACCTGGGCCCCTGTTAAAAAGATAAAAGACAATTATCTTTTACTGTTCCCAATGTTTAGATCACTTCCCAGCCTCCCAGCCCCCAGGGACCTGCATAGCACCTTCCTCCTCTTCCTTCCTTTGTTGCTTTTTTTTTTTTTTTTGCGGTACGCGGGCCTCTCGCTGCTGCGGCTCGTTGTGGAGCACAGGCTCCGGACGCGCAGGCTCAGGGGCCATGGCTCACGGGCCCAGCCGCTTCGCGGCATGTGGGATCTTCCCGGACCGGGGCACAGACCCGTGTCCCCTGCATCGGCAGGCGGACTCTCAACCACTGCGCCACCAGGGAAGCCCTCCTTTGTTACCTTTATAGTGAGACTGTCTTTTATCATACCAGTTGAAGTGAAGCCCATCCCCCTCCTTCCAGGTTTCATTTGTCCATGTAACTTTGATCACCTTCTGATACACTACATAATTTAATAATTTATCTGTTTTGTTATTTGCCCTTGCCTAGAAGTTTCCTGAAGGCAGAGATTTGGTTAATTTTGTTAATGGATGACTCCACAGCTCCTTGAATCATGCCTGGAGTGCAGTAGGCACTTAATAAATATTTGTTGAATTAATAAAGGAGAAAATTTAAAAGCATACGATGGACTTTAGAAGGTGAACTTATTTCAAACTTTTCAGATAAAATAATTCCTTTGGTAAAACTTCAAAGGGGATTTTACTTAAACTCAAAGGAAAAAGGAAAAAGGAAAAGATGTGGATTAACAGAGAAAATACAAGCAACGCACGAACGGATGAGTTAGTAAGCGAAAGGTTTCTGAAATGATGGAGGCCTAAGATCAGGCATGCTTTTCAATTCAGTTTTCACCATATTTGGAAATATGGTGCCTTCTCAGATTGTAAGTGATGCTCCCTTTGGCTTTTGCCCTCTCTTTTATAGTGAGGGGTTGGGGCAGAAATTGCCGGTAGAAATGCTGGTTCCTTTAAAAATACAACAAAGCCTTCCACATCCTGTGAGTACTATACAATTTCCAACAACCTGAGTTTACAGCTAATATCACATAGAAAATAAGGACCACACACTCTAGGCTTTGCCAACCCCGAGTTTCTGGTTTGAAAGCAGTTCAGTCTGCATGTTTTCTCTTTCTCCCTTTCAACTGCCACTTATAAGACCCACATTTCCTACCTCACAACGTCCCAGTTCCCAGGAGAGAACAGGTGCTCAACTTGCGGAGGCTGCTTCCAAGTCTATGTCACTGTTTTCTAGGAAATGCTGTAAAAGACGCTGCTACTCCTGATCCTGGGAGACTGTTTCTCCTCTTTTAAAAAGTGATCTCAGCTCACAAAATAATTAGCTCCTTACTGCTAATCCATGTGCGTTTGCAAAAGTGCTTTCAGGTTAGGAGAAATAAAGACTTGATTAGGTCTTCATCACTGAGATGTAACACCAGGGAGCTCTCACCTGCTAGTTGCATTGGCATAAGGAGACCCAAGGCTCCTCAGGTTTTCTCACTAACCTGCTCTCTCTCCTTCCCTGCATTTTAAAAATATGAAAAACATGTGGAGCTTGCAGAAAACTCTGGAGCCATGGGTTGATTTCGTCTAGAATGTTATTTACATTACTTTGATTGGGCTTTTGGCATTTCTCCCTTTGTTCTTAGCAGTCCTTTGGGGTACAATCTAACAGCCTCACAATCCCTCTGTATACATTGTGACCAAGACATTTTACTTTGTAATCTAGGCTGCTTCTTTCCAACTCTTCAAATCAAAGAGATTTGGTATGATTCCCAGGCTCTAAGATATTAAAAGAGGAACTGAGAAAGCAGAAATGAAGACAAGAGAGGACAAATTTATGTCAATGAAATCCCGTGACAACTTACTTGCATTTAGAGATCATGCACATTTTTTTCCTTGATGAAAGGTTTCTTTTTTAAAAAAAAAAAAAAACTGTTCTAAAAATGCTAATGAGACAAGTTTCAAGAAATTGACAGTAATGGAAAACTTGAATGTTACAATGATATCTTAAAAGAAAGAAATTATTTCACTCATCTTAATCTTGCTGGAGAGGAGAAAAAAATGTGAGCAGAGAAATGAGACAGCTGGCAACTGAAGCCTCGGGATTCCTAAACCTTCTCTTTTGTGCTCCCAAATGAACAAGGTTTAAGCAGCCTTCAAGAGAAAGTCAGTCGAAAGTCCATGATGACTTTTCAAAATGAAACCTTGGGGGGTTTTTAAAACTACAAGCTTCAGCTCACCAAGGTCACTTTCTAAAGTGAAAATTCTTTTTAGGATAATGATTGTGGGGTTAGAAAAGGAAGGGGATGGGGTGGCCTGGCGAAGTTTGAGTTACAAGCCATGTCAGGAATCTTCACCTGTAGAAACACTGTACTGTCTCCCTCAACAGATCATAGGGAGGGATACTGCCCAGCGGGGTGCTAAGCCCCCTGTGGGCTTCTTTTGCATACCACCTGCTAAGAGCATACACACCTGTTCATTGGTAGTTAATTGGTTAATCTCTATTAGAAGTTAAAACTCTGGTCATTGGGGAGACTGCATTGCTCTGGGACACCAGCAGCCCGAGGAATGCTCAGCTGTCACCAGAATTCCTAGAAAATAACCCAGATTTATGTTTTTTGTTTTTTTTGTTTTTGTTTCTTTACATCTTTATTGGAGTATAATTGCTTTACAATGGTGTGTTAGTTTCTGCTTTATAACAAAGTGAATCAGTTATAAATATTCGTAGTTTCCCATATCTCCTCCCTCTTGCGTCTCCCTCACTTCCACCCTCCCTATCCCACCCCTCTAGGTGGTCACAAAGCACCCAGCTGATCTCCCTGTGCTATGCGGCTGCTTCCCACTAGCTATCTATTTTACGTTTGGTAGTGTATACATATATGTTGAATTCCTTTACACTCTCTGCTGCTTTTTTTTTCAGTCTTTACACCCACTCTGCTTACAGGCTGTCTTGCTGTTGTTATCTATTGTTTCACAAATGTGTGTTTTGAATTCCTGGTTACACTGTGGCATTCTTAGGGCAAGGGAACAACTTTCAGACCCCACATTCTCTGCCCTGCCCTGGAATAGGGAAGGGAGTGTGAGGGAGGAGCAGTGGCCTAGGGCTGGACTGGAGCCTGAGTGAGTGGGCAGCATCAGCATGGCTATCTGGAACCCAGAAAAGTGAGTGGAGGCCACAAACTGAGCTAGCCCTTCTGAGGACTGGGATGGCAGGGAAGGTGGGGGGAAGCTAGGCAGCCCAAGCAAGTCCAAGTTCATAATCAAAGTTAAACTTACAATAAGAACAAGAGAATGCAACAGAGGACTGTATGGAATCCTGCCAGATGTTTGCCACAGCTGCCTGTACCTCAGCCCTCTCCCAGAAGGATGTCCACCTGCTATTCAAAAAAAAAAAAAAAAAAAAAGAGGGAGGCATCAAGAGGCTCCTTCTCTTGTGTTTCTGTTGGTATCAATATCCCAGATGGTGCCTAGATGCTGACTCCATTACTTCCTAACAGAGTCATCTTGGGCACATCCCTTAATTTCTGCCTTTCTATTTCTACAAATAAAACAATGAAACAGCAATCAAAATAAGGATAAACTATGTCATTAAATTTAAGTTAATATTGTAGGTATGCAAAAAGGATTTGTTTCTTTTCTCTTCCATTTCACATGCCCAGAGTAAGTAATGAATACATATTTGTCAAGAAACCGTAAGGTGATCTTGAGAGTACTGTGTAGTAGTAGCTGTAGAACCAGAATATCTGGGCTCAAACTCTTAAAAACTAGCGACGTGACTTTGGACGAGCTATTTAGACTCTGTGATTCAGTTTTCTCAGGATGCAACACTAATAGTGACAATTTGATAAGGTTATGGTGAGAATGAAATGACATAATGTACACAAGATGTTAAAAAGACGATGATGTTGGTGATGATGGTAGCTTTCCCCACCCTCAGGCTTGCTGAGTACAGCTACCATCTCTCCCTCACATACTTGTATTGCTCAAGGCCAGATATGACACATCCCTCCCCCAAACAATTAAATGTACTCTATTTTTCATGGAAAAAAGTCAGAACAGGAAAGAACATTTAAAACAAATGTCATTCGATTTTATAAATGACATAGTTTTAACGTTACCTGGGGAGATGTTGTCAAGGTAAAAAGCTGACACTCTGGAGTGTGGAATTTCTTCCATAATAGCTTTATGGGGAATAGAAAGAGAAGTGTTGAGTTGTGTGCTGCTGAAACCCTCCTTTTTTTGCATCCATAAAATCTACATAAGAACGAGCCACATGCAACCCAAAAACTTCTGGAAGGAAAGTTAAGATCTCAGAATCCCTACTCTGGCTAGGACCCCATTTGGCACCATCCAGCAGCCTCATGCCTCCTCCAGGGCACTGTCCTCGGGCACGCAGTCACGTCCCTGCAGATGTGCCTTCCAAAGCATCCTTTCTGTGGAGGGAACATTCCAAGGAGTGCTCACGGACTGAAAATTGCTGTCTATGATGGCCGTTTTGAGCAACGCTTTACATTTACCCCATGTGTAGCTCTTTCAGCAGCAGGTTTCCCTGTGGGTTATGGAAGCGGTTTAAATTTCCTTTCTAAGAGCTCTGAGCTGCCAGCTCTGGAGGAGGCTCTTTGATTTCTGAAGTTGGATGACATTCACCAAACCAGACTCACTTTTAAGAATGAAGCAGCAGTACATTCTGAACGTTCATGCTGTTCTCAGCAAGGAGTAACCTGGCCAGGGTGATGGAAGGGAAGCCTCACGGGCTGGTGGGAGAGTGGAGAGTGCTGATCTCCAGGCTTAACATTTTCAAACACAGCCGGTCACAGGTCACATAGAAATAGGGTAAAAAGGGGGGTGCGTAAAAGCGAGGAATAGGAAATTCCATTTGGGGTTTCTGTATGTGTGCCTCTTGAAATATAGCTACAGTGTTAGGAAAAAAATGTATAATTGAGTCATACATTCTAAAGAATGCTAAACGTGGACCATTGTTTTCTCCAAAGTGGGAGTTTTAAATTTGTAATCCACAGACCTTTAGGGACAATATGAAATTTTGTGTTTACTTAGGGAAGAAGGTGTGGTTTAGAGCGTGGACTTTAGAACCAGACTGCCTGGGTTGGAATCCCAGCTCTTCTTCTTATTGGACAAATTGCCCAACTTCTCTGAGCCTCATTTTTCCCATCGGTAAAGGAGATGATAACAGTACTTACCATAGAGTTGTGAGGATTAATGATATAACACATGTGAAACCTATATAACAGTGCCTTTCATACAGTTAGCACTAACAGGCAGTCATTATCCTTATTGTTGTTTTCCTTATTATTATTTTCACCTATATCTGTGGGTTGGCCAAAAAGTTCGTTCGGGTTTTTCCACATGATGTCACGGAAAATCGCGAACGAAATTTTTGGCCAACCCAATATAACCGAATGAAGTTCAGATTCACTGCACTAGAGTGTGATGAAACAAAATGTCAACGACGAATTTCTGTAACATCACCAATTAGCAGTTGAACAAACTAGCCTGGTAGTGACGAGGCAAAAACTATCGTACCCTACACTTACACGGTGGTTGAGCGTTTACAAAATGTTTCTGTCTGTATTTTATAGATGAGATTTTCTGGCTCAGGGAGAGTACGTGACTTGCCCAAGGTCGTGCGGACAGTTAGCTGCACGATCCAAGTCTAGTCCATCCCTACACTGATGTGCTTCCCTTCACAGTATACAAGAGGTAAACATCCTCATAATCAGACTATTGGCTGCATATTATGTATAGTGTAACAGCTCATCGAGGAAAAGCTGAAGGATTTAAGAACACCACCGCAGGTCCCGGAAGCAGCATCAGCAAACCTGTACATGACTAACAGTCAATCATTGTTCAGCTTTGCTCTCCAGTCACTCATTAGCTGTAGATTCCACAGAATGCTCCATGCTGAGCCAGACGAACACGAATTGCTGTCTGGAGAGCTTTTAGAAATATATGCTCAGAGACCGCATTCGAAAAATTCATCAAAAATGGGGGATGAGATGACAAACTGCAAATTCAAAGGATTTATTTATGTCTTTATAACCTAAGTATATGGCAATATTGGGCCTTGAACAAATTGCTTTGGCCCAGCCCCCAACTTGACCTTCAGGGTAGTTTTGGAACCCTGCTTGTCTGGAATAAATCCTGTCTAAAGGATTTATTCACTGCTCCCTTAAACCCCACCAATTACCCTTTTTGCCACTTTGCCTATGTTTCGTTGTCCAGGATATATTCTCCAGGCCATTGACTAAATGCTACTCATCTTTCAGACCCTTCTCAAAATTTTACGTCCCCAGATAGAACCCATGTTTGTAATATAATACTTGCTTTTGAACTCCTGGGGAAATGTTTTTCTAAATTACTTAATTTGCCTTTAGCTTTAACTGCTGCACATTTTCTTTTCATATACATGTACCCTGTCTTTCCCACAGAACCATTTTTTCTTGAGGGCCAGGAACACATCCTTTATTTCTTCATATGCCACATAGAACCTCAAATTATGCCCTGTAACTACTAGAAGCACAGCAGACACTCAATTATCAATTGATTACATTAAAAGATCAATTTATACATATCAGCTATGTACCTGATTAAACTTGGACAAAAACAAGAAGATGCATAAATCAGCCCAAAAAACCAATTTTTTTTAAAATTTAAAAGCTCCTATAATGGATAGCATTTTTTCTCCCAAAGTTTCACTGCTTCTGCTGTCACCCAAAATCTGAATCTTGGCTCTTTTCTGAGGATCATACCCAGGATATGAAAGGGGTATGTGAGATATCAGTTAGTTGATGCTGTTATCTAATGGAATAACACCAAAAAGAATGATAAATTTATCTGTAACCCCCACCTCCAAGGGCTATCATTCAAAAAGAAAGCTAAAGGAAAAAGCCAAAAAGGAAATATGATTGTCACTCACAACTTTTTCAAATGCCTCTCCTGGAAAGTAAGTTCTGAGGGGCGGGTTAAGGTGAGAAAGGAGATTAGGAAAGTTGCTAACTAGAAGGAGTGAGAGTCCCATCAGAGGTTCATGTAGTTGGTAGGGGAAGGAGGCATCCCGTGGAGACCCCAGTGTCCTCATAAAGAGGAACTGATAGAGGAGGAGCTAGGGTGGAAGGGAGGTGAGGTGGATTCTCAATAATGAAGGAAAAGTGGGCCTGAGCAATGACTGTCCTTTGTGCGGGGTGGAGGGAAGCTTTGCCAACCTGGGGCACTAGAACACTGACAGGAAGCCTCTGACATCAGCACAAAACACATCCCCAGAACTGTATCTGGGGTTTCAGCCTATCTGAAATTGGTTTATCCTTTTTCTTCCATTAGATGGTACCCACTTCATAGATAGGAATTCTATTTCCTAAGCCTCTGTTTCTGCTTAGCCTGGACCATTGTGTGTGTGTGTGTGTGTGTGTGTGTGTGTGTGTGTGTGTGTATAAATACAATGCCATAATTTTAATTGGCATATGTGTATACCCCTCAAAATTCATTGCTAAAAGACATTTCTGTCAATGAGAATGCATGTGTAGGTGGTTGTGCAGTGGTAGTGGAGATAGCAGAGATTGGTATGTAAAATATAAAATCTCTGGCAGCAAGAAGAAAATACTACTTCAGAGTTGTCTGCTTACAGCAAAGTTGGAAAGCCAAAAAATGTTGGCAGCAGGACTTGCACACCTCACCAGTCCTCCTGGTACTCTACATGAGTGTTTTACACACTGTGGGTAGCAAGCCGTTAGTGACTCATGAAATCAATTAGAGGGCTACATCTAGATTTAAAGAAATAAATTTAATAGTATATTCATTTAAAATATACATTTAAAATGAAATAGAACAGAAAATGTCAGAATATGTTACACACTGTAAGAGTATTATTTAGTGAACTTTTTGTTATATAAAAGTACGTTCTGATTCATGATTTAAAAAAATGTATTACTTAATGAGGGTCATGGTCAAAAAAGTTTAAAACTCACTGCCCTAAAGTATTGCAAGGCTTTCCTTGATTTAATTGGGCAGTCTAGGATGAAGGATATGCTTTAATGGGTTGTGAATGCCACTTTTATCTAGTAGGAAAAGATTTTTAAAAGACATAAAAACTACTAAGCAAGTGAGAAAGAGCTTCCCTCACGGAAAAAAGAAGTGTGCGCAAAGGCAACATCCTGGAGAAGCCATAGGCCATTGGGGGAGACAGTCAAATAATAAGCAATTGCCCTATGAGGTCTATCAATTATAACGTTGCTTATAATAGCTAATGGAAACAGCTTCAATGGCCCACAAACAAAGGCTTGATTAATATATGAGTACATATTTACAATCAAATATATCCAACCATTACACATGAAGGTAAGGATCTGCATTTACTGGCTTAAAAAGATGGGTGTGAAATATTGTTGAGTAAACAATAAAAGCAGGTTATAAAAATAGTACAGTAGGCTCATTAGGAAGGACCTTCAAGATGGCGGAGGAGGAGTAAGACATAGAGATCACCTTCCTCCCCACAGATACATCAGAAATACATCTACATGTGTAACAACTCCTACAGAGCACCTACTGAATGGTGGCAGAAGACCTCAGACCTCCCAAAAGGCAAGAAACTCCCCACGTACCTGGGTAGGGCAAAAGAAAAAAGAAAAAACAGAGACAAAGAATAGGGATGGGACCTGTACCAGTGGGAGGGAGCTGTGAAGGAGGAAAGGTTTCCACACACTAGAAGCCCCTTCGCGGACGGAGACTGTGGGTGGTGGAGGGGGGAGCTTCGGCGACACGGAGGAGAGCGCAGCCACAGGGGTGCGGAGGGTAAAGCGGAGAGGTTCCCACACAGAGGATCGGTGCCGACTGGCACTCACCAGCCTGAGAGGCTTGTCTGCTCACCTGCCAGGGCAGGCGGGGGCTGGGAGCTGAGGCTTGGGCTTCGGTCGGAGCGCAGGGAGAGGACTGGGGTTGGCTGAACACAGCCTGAAGGGGGCTAGTGCACCACAGCTAACCAGGAGGGAGTCCAGGAAAAACCTGGACCTGCTGAAGAGGCAAGAGACCATTGTTTCAGGGTATGTGAGGAGAGGAGATTCCTTGCCTGTCTGCCCACAGAAGGCAGAGAACCGACTGAACAAGCTCCAGAGATGGGCACGAGCCACAGCTATCACCTCGGACACCAGAGACGGGCATGAAATGCTAATGCTGCTTCTGCAGCCACCAAGAAGCCTGTGTGCAAACACAGGTCACTATCCACACCACCCTCCCGGGAGCCTGTGCAGCCCGCCACTGCCAGGGTCCTGTGATCCAGGGACAACTTCCCCAGGAGAAAACACAGCACACCTAAGGCTGGTGCAACGTCACGCCGGCCTGTGCCACCATAGGCTTTCCCCGCATTCTGTACCTATCCCTCCCCACGGCCTGAGTGAGCCAAGCCCCCTAATCAGCTGCTACTTAAACCCCGTCCACTCTGAGTGAAGAACAGATGCTCTCAGACGACTTACGTGCAGAGGCAGGGCCAAATCCAAAGCTGAACCCCAGGAGCTGTGCAGACAAAGAAGAGAAAGGGAAATCTCTCCCAGCAGCCTCAGAAGCAGCAGATTAAATCTCCACAATCAACCTGATGTACCCTGCACCTGTGCAATACCTGAACAGACAATGAATCATCTCAAAATTGAGGCGGTGGACTTTGGGAGCAACTGTAGACTTGAGGTTTGCTTTCTGCATCTAATTTGTTTCTGGTTTTACATTTATTTTAGTTTAGTATTTAGAGCTTATTATCACTGGTAGATTTGTTTATTGAATTCGTTGCTCTCTTCCTTTTTGTAATATATATATATATATATATTTTTCCTTATTCTTTTTTGTGAGTGTGTATGTGTATTCTTCTTTGTGTGACTTTCTCTGTATAGCTTTGCTTTTATCATTTATCCTAGGGTTCTGTCTGTCCAGTCTTTTTTTTTTTTAAGTATAGTTTTTAGCACTTGATATCATTGGTGGATTTGTTTTTTGGTTTGGTTGCTCTCTTCTTTCTTTCTTTTTCTTATTACCTTTCAATTTTTTTATTTTTAATAATTTTTTATTTTAATACCTTTATTTTATTTATTTTTTTCTTTCTTTCTTTCCATTTTTCTCCCATTTCTTCTGAGCTGTGTGGCTGACAGGGACTTGGTGCTCTGGCCGGGCATCAGGCCTGTGACTCTGAGGTGGAGAGCCAAGTTAAGGACATTGGTCCCCAAGAGACCTCCTGGGCCCATGTAATATCAAATGGTGAAAGCACTCCAAGAGATCTCAACTCAATGCTAAGATCCACCCCCACTCAACGAGCAGCAAGCTACAGTGCTAGACACCCTATGCCAAACAACTAACAAGACAGGAACACAACCCCACCCATTAGCAGTGAGGCTGCCTAAAGTCATAACAAGGTCACAAACACCCCAAAACACAACATCAGACGTGGTTTTGCCAACCAGAGAGACATGATCCAGCCTCACCCACCAGAGCACAGGTACCAGTCCCCTCCACCAGGAGGCCTACATAACCCACTGAACCAACTTTAGCCACTGGGGGAAGACACTAAAAATAACGGGAACTACAAACCTGCAGCCTGTGAAAAGGAGACCCCAAACACAGTAAGTTAAGAAAAATGAGAAGACAGAAACACACAGCAGATAAAGGAGCAAGGTAAAAACACACAAGACCAAACAAATGAAGAGGAAATAGGCAGTCTACATGAAAAAGAACTCACAGTAATGATAGTAAAGATGATCCAAAACCTTGGAAATAGAATGGAGAAAATACAGGAAACATTTAACAAGGACCTAGAACTAAAGAGCAAACAAATAATGATGAACAACACAATAAATGAAATTAAAAATTCTCTAGAAGGGATAAATAGCAGAATAACTGAGGCAGAAGAATGGATAAGTGACCTGGAAGATAAAATAGTGGAAATAACTACCAGAGAGCAGAATAAAGAAAAAAGAATGAAAAGAATAGAGGACAGTCCTAGAGACCTCTGGGACAACATTAAATGCACCAACGTTCGAATTATAGGGGTCCTAGAGGAAGAAAATAAAAAGAAAGGGACTGAGAAAATATTTGAAGAGATTATAGGTGAACACTTCCCTAATACGGGAAAGGAAATAGTCAATCAGGTCAAGGAAGCCCAGAGAGACCCATACAGGATAAATCCAAGGAAAAACACGCCAAGACACATATTAATCAAACCATCAAAAATTAAATAAAAACAAAAAATATTAAAAGCAGCAAGGGAAAAACAACAAATAACATACAAGGGAATCCCCATGAGGTCAACAGCTGGTCTTGCAGCAGAATCTCTGCAAGCCAGAAGGGAGTGACAGGACATATGTAAAGCGATGAAAGGGAAAAACATACAACAAAGGTTATTCTACCCAGCAAAGATCTCATTCAGATTTGATGGAGAAATTAAAACCTTTACAGACAAGCAAAAGATAAGAGAATTCAACACCACAAAACCAGCTTTACAATAAATGCTAAAGGAACTTCTCTGGGCAGGTAACACAAGAGAAGGAAAAGACGTACAATAACAAACCCAAAACAATTAAGAAAATGGTAATAGGAACATACATATCTACAATTACCTTAAATGTAAATGGATTAAATGCTCCAACCAAAAGACAAAGACTTGCTGAATGGATACAAAAACAAGACCTGTATACATGCTGTCTACAAGAGACCCACTTCAGACCTAGGAACACATACAGACTGAAAGTGAGGGGATGGAAAAAGATATTCCATGCAAATGGAAATCAAAAGAAAGATGGAGTAGCAACTCTCATATCAGACAAAATAGACATTAAAATAAAGACTATTACAAGAGACAAAGAAGGAGACTACATAATGAACAAGGGATCAATGCAAGAAGAAGATAAAACAATTGTAAATATTTATGCACCCAACATAGGAGCACCTCAATATATAAGGGAAATGCTCACAGCCATAAAAGGGGAAATCAACAGTAACACAATCATAATACGGGACTTTAACACTCCACATTCACCAATGGACAGGTCATCCAAAATGAAAATATATGAGGAAACACCAGCTTTAAGTGATACACTGAACAAGATGGACTTAATTGATAATTATAGCACATTCGTCCAAAAACAACAGAACACACTTTCCCCTCAAGGGCTCATGGAACATTCTCCAGCATAGACCATATCTTGGATCACAAAACAAGACTTAGTAAATTTATGAAAATTGATATCATATCAAGTAATTTTTCGACCACAACACTAGGAGACTAAATATCAATTACAGGAAAGAATCTGTAAAAAATACAAACACATGGAGGCTAAACAATACACTACTAAATAACCAAGAGAGCACTGAAAAAATTAAAGAGGAAATAAAAAAATATATACAAACAAATGACAATGAAACACGACGATACAAAACCTATGGGATGCAGCAAAAGCAATTCTAAGAGGGAAGGTTATAGCAATACAGTCCTTCTTCAAGAAACAAGAAACATCTCAAATAAAAAAAGTAGCCTTAAAGCTAAAGCAATTAGAAAAAGAGGAACAAAAAACCCCCAAACTTAGCAGAAGGAAAGAAATAAAAAAGATCACATCAGAAATGAATGAAGAAGAAATGAAAGAAACGATAGCAAACATCAATAAAACTTAAAGCTGATTCTTTGAGAAGATAACCAATATTGACAAACCATTAGCCAGACTCATCAAGAAAAATGGGAGAAGACTCCAATCAATAGAATTAGAAATGAAAAAGGAGAAGTAACAACTGACTCTGCAGAAATACAAAGGATCATGAGAGATTACTACAAGCAACTCTATGCCAATAAAATGAACAACCTGGAAGAAAGTGACGAATTCTTAGAAAAGCACAACCTTCTGAGACTGAACCAGGAAGAAATAGAAAATATAAACAGACCAATCACAAGCATTGAAATTGAAACTCTGATTAAAAATATTCCAACCAACAAAAGCCCAGGACCGGATGGCTTCACAGGCGAATTCTATCAAACACTTAGAGAAGAGCTAACACCTATCCTTCTCAAACTCTTCCAAGATATAGTAGAGGGAGGAACACTCCCACACTCATTCTACGAGGCCACCATCACCCTGATACCAAAATCAGACAAAGATGTCACACAAAAAAGAAAACTACAGGCCAATATCACTGATGAATATAGATGCAAAAATCCTCAACAAAATACTAGCAAACAGAATCCAACAGCACATTAAAAGGATCATACACCATGATCAAGTGGGGTTTATCCCAGGAATGCAAGGATTCTTCAATATAGGCAAATCAGTCAATGTGATAAAGCATATTAACAAAATGAAAGAGAAAAACCATATGATCATCTCAATAGATGCAGAGAAAGCTTTTGACAAAATTCAACACCCATTTATGATAAAATCCCTCCATAGAGTAGGCATAGAGGGAACTTACCTCAACATAATAAAGGCCATATATGATAAACCCACAGCCAACATCATCCTCAATGGTGAAAAATTGAAACCACTGCCACTAAGATCAGGAACAAGACAAGGTTGCCCACTCTCATCACTATTATTCAACATAGTTTTGGAAGTTTTATCCACAGCAATCAGAGAAAAAGGAATAAAAGGAATCCAAATCAGAAAAAAAGAAAACTGTCACTGTTTGCAGATGACATGATACTATACATACAGTATCCTAAAGATGCTACCAGAAAACTACTAGAGCTAATCAATGAATTTGGTAAAGTAGCAGGATACAAAATTAATGCACAGGAACCTCTTGCATTCCTATACACTAATGATGAAAAATCTGAGAGAACAACTAAGGAAACACTTCCATTTACAATAAAATTTACCCTTCCATTGCAACAAAAAGAATAAAATACCTAGGAATAAACCTACCTAAGGAGACAAAAGACCTGTATGCAGAAAACTATAAGACACTGATGAAAGAAATTAAAAATGATACAAACAGATGGAGAGATATACCATGTTCTTGGATTGGAAGAATCAACATTGTGAAAATGACTATACTACACAAAGCAATCTACAGATTCAATGCAATCCCTGTCAAACTACCACTGGCATTTTTCACAGAAGTAGAACAAAATATTTCACAATTTGTATGGAAACATGAAAGATCCCGATTAGCCAACGCAATCTTGAGAAAGAAAAACTGGGCTGGTGGAATCAGGCTCCTGGACTTCAGACTACACTACAAAGTACAGTAATCAAGACAGTATGGTACTGGCACAAAAACCGAAGTGGGGAAACACTCTGACACTCATTTTACGAGGCCACCATCACCCTGATACCAAAGCCAGAAAAAGATGACAGAAAGACAAAAACAGAGGTGTTCTCTTCTTGTTTTCTCCTCCTCATCATCACTTGCTTGATCTATTTGAACACAGGCTTGGTCTCTCTTGGTTCACATTAGGTGGGTAATTCCAAGAGCAAAACAAAGCATTTTAATAGAACTTCCAGGCCACCATTTTAAAATAAATTTTTTCTTATTTCTGAAAAATAGTCATAAAAAGTATCTTTGAACTTCATATCATCTTTATTTTTTTTTTACCATCTTTATTGGAGTATAATTGCTTTACAATAGTTTATTGGTTTCTGCTGTATAACAACGTAAATCAGTTATACATATACATATATCTCCATATCCCCTCCATCTTGCGTCTTCATCACACCCTCCCTCTCCCACCCCTCTGGGGGGACACAAAGCACCGAGCTGATCTCCCTGTGCTATGTGGCTGCTTCCCACTAGCTATCTATTTTACATTTGGTAGTGTATATATGTCCATGCTACCCTCTCACTTCTTTCCAGTTCACACTTCCCCCTCCCCGTGTCCTCAGGTCCCTTCTCTACGTTTGCTTTTTTATCCCTCTCCTGCCCCTAGGTCATTCAGAAACTTTTAATTTTTTTTAGATTCCATATATATGTGTTAGCATGCGGTATTTGGTTTTCCCTTTCTGACTTATTTCACTCTGTATGATATTCTCTAGTTCCATCCACCTCACTACAAATAACTCAATTGAGTTTCTCTTTATGGCTGACTAATATTCCATTGTATATATGTGCCACATCTTCTTTATCCATTCATCACTTGACGGACACTTAGGGTGCTTCCACGTCTTGGCTATTATAAATAGAGCTGCAATGAACATATTGGTACATGACTCTTTGAATTATGGTTTCCTCCGGGTATATGCCCAGTAGTGGGATTGCTGAGTCATATGGTAGTTCTGTTTTTACTTTTCTAAGGAACCTCCATACTGTTCTCCATAGTGGCTGTATCAGTTTACATTCCACCAACAGTGCAAGAGGGTTCCCTTTTCTCCACACCCTCTCCAGCATTTACTGTTTGTAGATTTTTGGATGATGGCCATTCTGACCGGTGTGAGGTGATACCTCATTGTAGTTTTGATTTGCATTTCTCTAATGATTAGTGATGTTGAGCATCCTTTCATGTGTTTGTCGGCAATCTGTATATCTTCTTTGGAGAAATGTATATTTAGGTCTGCTGCCCATTTTTGGATTGGGTTGTTTGTTTTTTGGTATTGAGCTGCATGAGCTACTTGTATATTTTGGAGGTTAATCCTTTGTCAGTTGCTTCGTTTGTAAATACTTTCTCCCATTCTGAGGGTTCTTTTTCATCTTGTTCATGGTTTCCTTTGCTGTGCAAAAGCTTTTAAATTTCATTAGGTCCCATTTATTTATTTTATTTCTATTTCTCTAGGTGGTGGGTCAAAAAGGATCTTGCTGTGATGTGTGTCATAGAGTGTTCTATTTCCCTCTAAGAATTTTATAGTGTCAGGCCTTACATTTAGGTCTTTAATGCATTTTGAGTTTATTTTTGTGTATGGCGTTTGGGAGTGTTCTAATTTCATTCTTTTATATGTAGCTGTCCAGTTTTCCCAACACCATTTATTGAAGATGCTGTCTTTTCTCCTTTGTATATTCTTGCCTCCTTTATCAAAGATAAGGTGACCATATGTGCATGGGTTTATCTCTGGGCTTTCTATCCTGTTCCATTGATCTGTATTTCTGTTTTTGTGCCAGTACCATACTGTCTTTTTCGTTTTTTCATACTTTCCTGATTACTGTAGCTTTGTAGTATAGTCTGAAATCAGGGAGCCTGATTCCTCCAGCTCCGTTTTTCTTTCTCAATATTGCTTTGGCTAATCGGGATCTTTCATGTTTCCATGCAAATTGTGACATTTTTTGTTCTACTTCTGTGAAAAATGCCAGTGGTAGTTTGATAGGGATTGCATTGAATCTGTAGATTACTTTGGGTAGAATAGTCATTTTCACAATGTTGATTCTTCCAATCCAAGAACATGGTATATCTCTCCATCTGTTTGTATCATTTTTAATTTCTTTCATCAGTGTCTTATAGTTTTCTGCATACAGGTCTTTTGTCTCCTTAGGTAGGTTTATTCCTAGGTATTTTATTCTTTTTGTTGCAATGGAAGGGTAAATTTTATTGTAAATGGAAGTGTTTCCTTAGTTGTTCTCTCAGACTTTTCATCATTAGTGTATAGGAATGCAAGAGGTTCCTGTGCATTAATTTTGTATCCTGCTACTTTACCAAATTCATTGATTAGCTCTAGTAGTTTTCTGGTAGCATCTTTAGAATACTGTATGTATAGTATCATGTCATCTGCAAACAGTGACTATTTTATTTCTTCTTTTCTGATTTGGATTCCTTTCATTTCTTGTTTTTTCTCTGATCGCTGTGACTAAAACTTCCAAAACTATGTTGAATAGTAGTGGTGGGAGTGGGCGGCCGTGTCTTGTTCATGATCGTAGGGGAAATGGTTTCAGTTTTTCACCATTGAGAACAATGCTGGCTGTGGGTTTATCATATATGGCCTTTATTATGTTGAGGTAAGTTCCCTCTATGCCTACTCTATGGAGGGATTTTATCATAAATGGGTGTTGAATTTTGTCAAAAGCTTTCTCTGCATCTATTGAGATGATCATATGGTTTTTCTCTTTCATTTTGTTAATATGCTTTATCACATTGACTGATTTGCCTATATTGAAGAATCCTTGCATTCCTGGGATAAACCCCACTTGATCATGGTGTATGATCCTTTTAATGTGCTGTTGGATTCTGTTTGCTAGTATTTTGTTGAGGATTTTTGCATCTATATTCATCAGTGATATTGGCCTGTAGTTTTCTTTTTTGTGTGACATCTTTGTCTGATTTTGGTATCAGGGTGATGGTGGCCTCGTAGAATGAGTATGGGAGTGTTCCTCCCTCTACTATATCTTGGAAGAGTTTGAGAAGGATAGGTGTTAGCTCTTCTCTAAGTGTTTGATAGAATTCGCCTGTGAAGCCATCCGGTCCTGGGCTTTTGTTGGTTGGAATATTTTTAATCAGAGTTTCAATTTCAATGCTTGTGATTGGTCTGTTTATATTTTCTATTTCTTCCTGGTTCAGTCTCAGAAGGTTGTGCTTTTCTAAGAATTCGTCACTTTCTTCCAGGTTGTTCATTTTATTGGCATAGAGTTGCTTGTAGTAATCTCTCATGATCCTTTGTATTTCTGCAGAGTCAGTTGTTACTTCTCCTTTTTCATTTCTAATTCTATTGTTTTTTTATTTTTTAGGGAGTAATATGTATAATTTATTGAATGGCCGATATGCCTTAATAAAGATGTTTCTGAAACAGCAAATAATTTTGGCCCTTAGGAGCGAACATTTTATTTGTATATTATATTTTTTCATTAATTCATTTATTTATTTATTTTAACACCTTTATTAGAGTATATTTCCTTTACAATGGTGTGTTAGTTTCTGCCTTGTAACAAAGTGAATCAGCTATACATATACATATATCCCCATATCTCCTCCCTCTTGCATCCCCCTCCCACCCTCCCGATCCCACCCCTCTAGGTGACCACAAAGCACTGAACTGATCTCCCTGTGCTATGCAGCTGGTTCCCACTATCTATTTTTTTTTCTTATTAGTTATCCGTTTTATACACAGCAGTGTATACATGTCAATCCCAATCTCCCAATTAATCACACCGCAATCCCCACTCCTTTCCACTTTCCCCACTTTGTGCCCATACGTTTTTTCCCCTACTTCTGTGTCTCAATTTCTGCTTGGCAAACTGGTTCATCTGTGCCATTTTCTAGGTTCCACATATATACGTTAATATACAATATTTGCTTTTCTCTTTCTGACTTACTTCACTCTGTATGACACGCTCTAGATGCATCCACGTCTCCACAAATGACCCAATTTCAATCCTTTTTATGGCCGAGTAATATTCCATTGTATATATGTACCACATCTTCTTTATCCATTCGTCTGTCGATAGGCATTTAGGTTTCTTTCATGTGCCAGCTATTGTAAATAGTGCTGCAATGAACATTGGGGTGCATGTGTCTTTTTGAATTATGGTTTTCCCAGGGTATATGACCAGTAGTGGGATTGCTGGGTCATGTGGTAATTCTATTTTTAGTTCTTTAAGGAACCTCCATACTGCTCTCCATAGTGGCTGTATCAATTCACATTCCCACCAGCAGTGCAAGAGTGTTCCCTTTTCTCCACACCCTCTCCAGCATTTATTTTTTGTAGATTTATGATGATGGCCATTCTGACTGGTGTTAGGTGATACCTCATTGTAGTTTTGATTTGCATTTCTCCAATAATTAGTGATGTTGAACAGCTTTTCATGTGTTTCTTGGCCATCTGTATGTCTTCTTTGTAGAAATGTCTATTTAGGTCTTCTACCCATTTTTGGATTGGGTTGTTTACTTTTTTAATATTGAGCTGCATAAGCTGTTTATATATTTTGGATATTAATCCTTTGTTCAATAGTTTTTTGCAAATATTTTCTCCCATTCTGAGGGTTGTCTTCTCATCTTGTTTATTGTTTCCTTTGCTGTACAAAAGATTTGAAGATTCATTAGGTCCCGTTTGTTTTTGTTTTTATTTCCATTATTCTAGGAGGTGGATCAAAAAAGATCTTGCTGTGATTTATGTCAAAGAGTGTTCTTCCTATGTTTTCTTCTAAGAGTTTTATAGTGTCCAGTCTTACATTTAGGTCTCTAATCCATTTTGAGTTTAATTTTGTGTATGGTGTTAGTGAGTGTTCTAATTTCATCCGTTTATATGTAGCTGTCCAGTTTTCCCAGCACCACTAATTGAAGAGACTGTCTTTTCTCCATTGTATATCCTTGCCTCCTTTGTCATAGATTAGTTTACCATTGGTGCATGGGTTTATCTCTGGGCTGTGTATCCCGTTCCATTGATGTATATTTCTGTTTTTGTGCCAGTACCATATTGTCCTGATTATTGTAGCTTAGTAGCATAGTCTGAAGTCAGGGAGTCTGATTCCTCCAGCTCCATTTTTTTCCCTCAAGACTGCTTTGGATATTCAGGGTTTTATTTGTCTCCTACAAACTTTAAGATTTTTTTGTCCTAGATCTTTAAAAAAATGCCATTGGTAATTTGATAGGGATTGCATTGAATCTGTAGATTGCTTTGGGTAGTACAGTCATTTTCACAATATTGATTCTTCCAATCCAAGAACATGGTATATCTCTCCATCTGTTGGTATCATCTTTAATTTCTTTCATCAGTGTCTTATAGTTTTCTGCATACAGGTCTTTAGTCTCCCTAGGTAGGTTTATTCCTAGGTATGTTATTCTTTTTGTGGCAATGGTAGATGGGAGTGTTTCCTTAATTTCTCTTTCAGATTTTTCATCATTATTGTATAGGAATGCAAGTGATTTCTGTGTATTAATTTTGTATCCTCCAACCTTACCACATTCATTGATTAGCTCTAGTAATTTTCTGGTGGCATCTTTAGGATTCTGTATCTATACTATTATGTCATCTGCAAACCGTGACAGTTTTACTTCTTCTTTTCCAATTTGTATTCCTTTTATTTCTTTTTCTTCTCTGATTGCTGTGGCTAGGACTTCCAAAACTATGTTGAATAATAGTGGTGAGAGTGGACATCCTTGTCTTGTTCCTGATCTTAGAGGAAATGCTTTCAGTTTTCCACCATTGAGAATGATGTTTGCTGTGAATTTCTCGTATATGGCCTTTATTATGTTGAAGTAGGCTCCCTCTATGCCCACTTTCTGTAGAGTTTTTATCATAAATCGGTGTGGAATTTTGTCAAAAGCATTTTCTGCATCTACTGATATGATCATATGTTTTTTATTCTTTAATTTGTTAATATGGTGTATCACATTGATTGATTTGCGTATATTGAAGAATCTTTACATCTCTGGGATAAATCCCACTTGATCATGGTGTACGAACCTTTTAATGTGTTGTTGGATTCTGTTTGCTAGTATTTTGTTGAGGTTTTTGCCTCTATATTCATCAGTGATATTGGTCTGTAATTTTCTTTTTTTGTAGTATCTTTGTCTGGTTTTGGTATCAGGGTGATGGTGGCCTCATAGAATTTGTTTGGTAGTTTTCCTTCCTCTGCAATTTTTTGGAAGAGTTTGAGAAGGATGGGCATTAGCTCTTCCCTAAATGTTTGAGAGAATTCACCTGTGAAGCCACCTGGTCCTGGACTTTTGTTGGAAGATTTTTATCACAGTTTCAATTTCATTACTTGTTACTGGTGTGTTCATATTTTCTGTTTCTTCCTGGTTCAGTCTTAGAAGGTCATACATTTCTAAGAATTTGTCCATTTCTTCCAGGTTGTCTATTTTATTGGCATAGAGTTGCTTGTAGCAGTCTCTCAGGATGATTTGTATTTCTGTGGTGTCTGTTGTAACTTCTCCTTTTTCATTTCTAATTTTATTGATTTGAGTCCTCTCCCTCCTTTTTTTTATGAGTCTGGCTAAAAAACCGCGGTGCGGTGGGGATGGTAGTTGCTGAATTGGGCGATTGGGATTGACATGTATACGCTGATGTGTATAAAATTGATGACTAGTAAGAACCTGCAGTATAAAACACACAAACAAACAACTAATACTAAACTTTCTTTGGGTTATTTGTATGTAAATATGTTAATATAAATGTTTCAGACATTACATGAAATTTCTAAAAATCTTATATGTTCTGGTATAATGTTATAAGTCATAATTCTAGTTATTACTTTAAAATGTATATCTCAGAAATAACTAAATTTCCTTGTCAACTGCATTATTATGAACATTCATCAAATCTTTATCTGTGGTCATTTTTAAGTCTTTTGTTATTTACAGACAGTTCTGGGTGTACTCTGATGCTTTTGCAAATATGTTCCTATAAAAGGGTTTCATCTTCAAGGAATTCATGGAAAAGACTCTGACAAGTACAGGTTTCTGGTAACTGACTATACTGCTAAACTGAATAAATAAGCATTTTCAGAACTCTAATGGAAAACTGATGAATTCATAAAAGTGCTAACAAAAGATCAAGATGAAAAAAATAATTAATTATATGGGACTGAGTGAACTGATGAGGATGATTATAATTCTTGTGATTTTCTGTTTGAATAAAAAAAAAAAAATCCCACAAGGACTCAGAGGCAAAAAATATGCAAATCAATTTTCACTGCAAAGTAAAGGAGTTGTTACAGTGGAGGATTCCTGGACTGAATGTGAATATTATGACATAGTATGGGTGTGTTTCGTGTTTGGTAATTGCAATCATTGTTGCTTTTGTTGTGGTCATCCATTTACAATGCTTGGTGTCAGTTTATCTCTTGTAAAAATAAAATACAGTGTTTGTGTGTGGGGAAAAAAAAAAAAAAGAATAAAGGCAGTCTCTGGGCCTCTGGGAGGAAAGTCAGAGAGGCAAAGATCTGGCTCAGGGCTCGCCCCGTACATGAAGTAGACAATTGCTCTTAATATTTAAGACATTACTATTCCTGGAGGTATATGTTTAGTCCAACATAGTTTAAAAACTACAAAGCCAGAGGAAACAGTTTTGAATTAACATAACTTGAGTGACTTTACAAAATGATTTACTCAGAACACTCAGAAAAATCAATCATTTGAAAAATTGTAAGGGATTGGGGTTTTCTAAATTTGAAGTTACTGCTAATGATTTAACTTAGCTGGAGGGAAAATGAAGTCTTTCTGTCAACTACAGGTTGTTCAGCCAGGGAAGGTCAAAAAAGAGCACACACAAAGAACAAACTCTGATATTCATGAGAAGTGATGGTCTTTTCTAAAATGAAGTTCTAACTGAAATGTAAGAAGTCAGCTAGAGGCAATGATTCCAAGGGTTTTTGAAGAAGGCATCAGAGAAGAGTGATAGAGATGCAAATTTCAAGCTTTCTGTATAGCTTCAGCCCAGCAGAGATCTGGAGTGAAGAGAAACTATTTCCTCAAGACTTCAGTGCCTGTCCATCTGGAAGTTGAAAAAAAAAAAGGAGGCAGGAAAAATAGAGACAGCCCAATCTGGTGTATGGTTTGGTTTATGGCCACAGAAAGTTCAGCTAACTCCATCTTCCCTGTTCACATACAGAGAAGTTTCTCCCTTGTCCCTTACACCCACCTTTGCTTTCTTCCTCAGGTAAGTTAAGTCCTCAGACAGGGCCACCAACACTCTTTGGTTCGTGACACTAGATGTTTTCTAAGGAATTCCGTTTTGGAGCAGACAGTGTGTAAAGTAGATTTAAAAATGTACCACTCTCCTCGCTCTTCCTTTATATGATGCAATAAACATACTATTCCTTTTCTTTTTAAGGAGTTTTTTGTGAAACACTATGAAAAACAGCTAGGGAGTAACAAAAATAACCAAAGTTAATCTTCAAGATATCTTCAAATTGTTATAGTGTCTGTCCCTGTTCTGAAGTAAAAAGCAGGGGGAGGGCTTCCCTGGTGGCGCAGTGGTTGAGAATCTGCCTGCTAATGCAGGGGACACGGGTTCGAGCCCTGGTCTGGGAAGATCCCACATGCCGCGGAGCAACTAGGCCCGTGAGCCACAACTACTGAGCCTGCGTGTCTGGAGCCTGTGCTCCACAACAAGAGAGGCCGCGATAGTGAGAGGCCCGCACACCGCGATGAAGAGGGGCCCCCGCTTGCCACAATTAGAGAAAGCCCTCACACAGAAACGAAGATCCAACACAGCCAAAAATAAATTAAAAAAAAAAAAAAAAAAAGCAGGGGGAGCTAGCCAGCTCTGGGCCATAAGATGCATGCTAAATTTTGCTTTAAGAATCAGTCCCATTAAACCCTACCTGCTAGACAGATGGTTCCCATCCAGTGCTATGCACTGTTGCAACTGCTGATTCACTCTCGTGTTCACCAGTAAGGTGGCCTTACCTGTTGTTTATTAGCTGTTTGATACCTTAGGCAGGTTCTGAGTTACAGTCAAAGGTTAGAGCACTGTCTAGCATGTGAAGAGAGCCCAAAGGAGGAGGTGGGAAGCAAATCTGTTGAGTTGTAGGAGAAAGTCTATGCCATCGTGCGTGTGTGTGTGTGTGTGTGTGTGTGTGTGTGTGTGTGTGTGAAAAGGACAGAAAAGAAAGGAAACTGCAGTTTTCCCCTTTTCTTTCCTTTGGACTTTCCTTTTGTCCAAGGTCACCCGTGGGGCCACCTGCAAGTGTCTATGAATATGTCATCCTACACCCCCGGAACTCTGACCTGCGCTTCTCTCGGACTATTTCCTTTGGTTTCTTAAAAATGTCATCCCAGTGTTATCTACATGTTAAATGATTTGCTGGTGCTGTGACATTTGATCTTCCTTGCTGAGAGAAAACCTGTGTAGATTCACAAGTGGTTAAGTCATTAATATAGCTGGCACGTATTGAGCACTGACTGTATACCAGGCATTCTGCTAAGTGTTTTATCTATAATAATCCATCGAGGTAGGCTTTGTTACTGTCTTCATTTTATAAAGGTTAAGTGCCCGAGGCAGCTCATAATTGGCCAAAACCAGACCGAAATATAGGAAGCCTGAGCCTACAGCTGTGTCTTCAGCACTACATCCGTGCCCTTCCCTCCAAGACTCCCACAGCTTCCTCTCCTGAGCTTCAGTTTGCCCCAACTGTCCAGCACTTTCCTCCCCACACCCCTCAGGACCTTCTGGCTCCAGTCCTGGCCCTGTTTGCTGTGTTCTTTTTATTTTTCCTGTAACATATTCAACACGTGGTTATTTTCCTTGGCTTCAGTTTCTATTATTCTAAGTCAATATCTCAGTCAAGTACAGCACACTGCAATATTTTTAAAAGTGCCCCCATAGCCATCAAATCAATTTTTCCATCTGTAAACCTGGGCTAGGATAGTGTCTATCTCCTGTGGGTATTAAGAGGATTAAAAGGTGAAATATATGTGACATTCAGCACAGCGCCTGGCACAATATGAGTGCTAATTATTTTTGTTACGTGCTTACTAAAATAGTCTAGAGGTATAATTATGCTTACTTTGTGGATGTGAAAAACGGAGACTTGGTGTCTAAATAACCTGGCATACGGAAATAACACGAGTTGCTGGCAGAGCTGGTGGAGCCTGTGCCTTAGAATTCATCTCCCAGCTCAGCTGCCCTGCAGAGGCACGTCCTGCGGACCTTTATCCACTTCTCACATTGTTGGGTATCCCATTGCCTTTATGTTTATGGTTTGGGGTCACTTTACATTTTCAGTTAATTTGAGGAGAAGAGATAATTTGTATTCCATTTCAGATGATCAAATTCTCAGGTTCATTTTAAGATTATTCAGGGGCTGTCAGACTTGGGAGTGGGAAAGCAGAGAGGGGAGAGATGAAGGCTCACTTCTAGTGTTCCTGGTGTGATGTTCCTGTCAGAGAACATGGGAAGAGGGCAACAAAGAGCCTAAATCAGGGGACGGTTAAGGATGTTCACTTGGTTGTGCGGTTCACTTGGATGATAGGGGAAGCCTGACCCTTGGGATGGGGGAACCCTGATGCATAGGAAGTGTAAGGCCAACTGGCCCGAAGCAGGGGAACGCAATCAGACTCACAGGTTGCATCAGACCGAAACCTTCCGGACCACCCAGTTCCAGAAACTGACCTGGAGACTTTCCGGACCACTCAGTTCCAGGAACTGACCTGGGGACTTTCCACCCGGCCCAGCCTTCCCGCCTTTCGAGGGGTGGGACTAACGGTCCCAAGCCTGATGCGACCAGCACCAGATATTGCCACGATACCCGAACAGACCACCAAATAAGGAATACCCTGCGCCCTCCCGGATATGCCACACCCCTTTCCCCTCTTCCCCTATAAATTCTGCCCAAACCCCCGCCCGGGCGCGACTTCTCTGGCCCCTTTCTCTCGGACCAATGAACCTCGCCCCAGAGCGTTCCCAGATAAAGTTTGTTTAAGCTCTCCTCCGTTTCTTGGTGCTGTTCCTTACAGGAAGTAAGATTGTAACAGAAAGCTGGAAGGCATATCAGCTCCATGTAACCATCACAGAGCTCGGGTCTTCCCAGAGTTGGGCAGCTTAGCCAAGATCAGATTTATCCACGTAGAGAGAAAGTAGACACCCTATTCCAGGGTCAAGGACATATTATGATGGACAAGAATTACAGGGGAAGAGCATCACGGAGCTGAGAGGAACAGAGCAAATTAAGTGCACAGCTTCCCTTCCCTCTGGAAGTGTACACTGGGCAAAAGCTGTAACTGAATTTAAATGATGCTTGTTTCTAGAAGGGGCTTAGAATAAGGAGGGTTTTACCCTAGGAGAGCCTTTATTTTCACCTTAAAAATAAATGGTAACGTTTCCATGTAAGGAAGAAAAAGCAATATTGCTTCGTATAAGATTCTCTAAGGCTTAGGGATTTTTTTTTTTTTTTTTTTTTTTTTTTTTTGAGGTACGCAGGCCTCTCACTGTTGTGGCCTCTCCCGTTGCGGAGCACGGGCTCCGGACGCGCAGGCTCAGCGGCCATGGCTCACGGGCCCAGCCGCTCTGCGGCATGTGGGATCTTCCCGGACCGGGGCACAAACCCGCATCCCCCGAATCGGCAGGCGGACTCTCAACCACTGCACCACCAGGGAAGCCCAGGGATGTTTTTTAAAGGTGAAGAAAAGCAAATTACCTTCTTATTTACATTTACGCTGTCACCATACACCAAGTAGTAGCTTAAATGTAAGAGGAACTCTAATAATAGAGTAAAAATCCAATGCAATGCTGATTAAAAATGCAAATTTGAATTTGTCAGTGATCTTCTAGCTAAGCAGAGTAAATACAGGGAAGGAGAAAAGGTAGACTGAGGTTGGTCAGATAATTGAAATGATTGTGTGTGCTGAAGGAGGTAAGAAACGTGGAGTCTGGCTTCTGAAGAGTAAAGGGAGACTGAATAAGCCCTGGTAAATCAGGAGGGGAAATCAAGTCCCCCAGAATGATGCTTAGCAGGGTTTAGATTTTATGTCCATGGACTGAGCCAGTGATGCTTGGAGGAAATACAATCAGCAAATTACAACTGAACATCCACTATGTGCAAGGCAGCCTGCTATGCATTCCCAGTGTAATAAAGAAGTGTAAAGATGAGATAACCTGGGCTTCCCTGGTGGCGCAGTGGTTGAGAGTCCGCCTGCTGATGCAGGGGACACGGGTTTGTGCCCCGGTCTGGGAAGATCCCACATGCCACGGAGCGGCTGGGCCCGGGAGCCATGGCCGCTGGGCCTGCGTGTCCGGAGCCTGTGCTCCGCAATGGGAGAGGCCACAGCAGTGAGAGGCTTGTGTACAGCAAAAAAAAAAAAAAAAAAGATGAGATAACCTTGCAATATAACAGCTAAACATACAAAATGGTAAGTAAGATAGAGAACGTACGCACCTTGAAGAAAAGAAAATTATAGCACGTTAAATGCAAAATAATGGTACATGATAGCAGCACTAGGGGACTTTGAGCAAGAGGTGGGGTGGTCAGGAAAGTCTTTTGGGAAAGTGTGATGATTATATTGCATAAGATAGAAAGGAAAGATGGGAAAGATCATGGCAGAGGTGAGAGACAATCGCTTTTATGGAATCATAACATTACGGGGACAACATTAGTGGTGACAATAGTTCACAGAGCCCCGTTGTGTTGCTCGTTAGTTTAACTCCACTTGTCTCTCTCACCCCAACCTTTCACCCTCTGAGTCTGCCCACAGAGCAGGGCACACTGGCTGAGGGGAGAGGCGTGCTACTTGTATAACATGAAGCTGGACGGGTCTGAGACCGAGTTGGTCTGAGACTGCACTGCTGAGATGGAGGGGCAGCCCCAAAAGGGATGTTTATCCTCCTTGTGGGTCACATAATGTGGTGGAAGGTTGAGCAAGTACAGAGATACAGGGTCAGGCTTGAGAACAACGTCCAGTTGGAAGGTTCAGGAACTAGTCTGGAAACTGAAGGTATATACTCCTGCATGGGCTCTGCTGGGGACAGCTCCTTAAAAGAGATTCAATAATTCTCTACAAATTACAAATATCTCATTTAATATTTTCCACAGTAAGACCCTGGTTTTAGTCCACAACTCTCTTACACTTTACAGTCTAACCAAGGCACTTTTAATATTCATTGAAATCACCAGGGAAGGAAGTATAAGTAATCAGAACCACCTTCAGAGATTCTTATTTAGTTGGATTGCAGTGGCACCCAGAAAACAATATGTCTTGATATCCTTCCAGCTAGCACTGGGAGCCACAGGTACAGCCAAACTGGGGTTGTCTTTCTTCTTTAAATATGCTCCAAAGTTTCCCACCACCCCCCTTTTTTTTCCTCTTCAACTAACTTTATTTTTTTTAACATCTTTATTGGAGTATAATTGCTTTTACAATGGTGTGTTAGTTTCTGCAGTATAACAAAGTGAATCAGCTATACATATACATATATCCCCATATCTCCTCCCTCTTGTGTCTCCCTCTCACTTTCCCTACCCCACCCCTCTAGGTAGTCACAAAGCACCGAGCTGATCTCCCTGTGCTATGCGGCTGCTTCCCACTAGCTACCTATTTTACCTTTGTTAGTGTATATATGTCCATGCCACTCTCTCACTTCATCCCAGCTTACCCTTCCCCTCCCCGTATCCTCAAGTCCCTTCTCTACGTCTGCATCTGAATCCCTAGGTTCTTCAGAACCATTTTCTTTTTAGATTCCATATATATGTGTTAGCAAATGGTATTTGATTTTTTCTTTCTGACTTACTTCACTCTGTATGACAGTCTCTAGGTCCATCCACCTCACTACAAATAACTCAATTTTGTTCTTTTTATGGCTGAGTAATATTCCATTGTATATATGTGCCACATCTTCTTTATCCATTCATCACTCGATGGACATGTAGGTTGCTTCCATGTCCTGGCTATTGTAATTAGAGCTGCAATGAACATTGTGGTACATGAATCTTTTTGAAATATGGTTTTCTTCAGGTATATGCCCAGTAGTGGGATTGCTGGGTCGTACAGTAGTTCTATTTTTAGTTTTCTAAGGGACCTCCATACTGTTCTCCATAGTGGCTGTATCAATTTACATTCCCACCAACAGTGCAAGAGGGTTCCCTTTTCTCCACAACCTCTCCAGCATTTACAGTTTGTAGATTTTTTGATGACGGCCATTCTGACGGGTGTGAGGTGATACCTCATTGTAGTTTTGATTTGCATTTCTCTAATGATTAGTGATGTTGAGAATCCTTTCATGTGTTTGTTGGCAATCTATGTATCTTCTTTGGAGAAATGTCTATTTAGGTCTTCTGCCCATTTTTGGACTGGGTTCTTTGTTCTTTAGATATTGAGCTGCATGTGCTGCCTGTATACTTTGGAGATTAATCCTTTGTCAGTTGCTTCATTTGCAAATATTTTCTCCCATTCTGAGGGCTGTCTTTTCATCTTGTTTATGGTTTCCTTTGCTGTGCAAAAGCTTTTAAGTTTCATTATGTCCCACTTGTTTATTTTTGTTTTTATTTCCATTTCTCTAGGAGGTGTCTCAAAAAGGAGCTTGCTGTGATGTATGTCATAGAGTGTTCTGCCTATGTTTTCCTCTAAGAGTTTTATAGTGTCTGGCCTTACATTTAGGTCTTTAATCCATTTTGAGTTTATTTTTGTGTATGGTGTTAAGGAATGTTCTAATATCATTCTTTTACATGTAGCTGTCCAGTCTTCCCAGCACCACTTATTGAAGAGGCTGTCCTTTCTCCACTGTACATTTCTGCCTCCTTTATCAAAGATAAGGTGACCATATGTGTGTGGGTTTATCTCTGGGATTTCTATCCTGTTCCACTGATCTATATTTCTGTTTTTGTGCCAGTACCATACTGTCTTGATTACTGAAGCTTTGTAGTATAGTCTGAAGTCAGGGACCCTGATTCCTCCAGCTCTGTTTTTCTTTCTCAAGATTGCTTTGGCTATTCAGGGTCTTTTGTGTTTCCATACAAATTGCGAAGTTTTTTGTTCTAGTTCTGTAAAAAAATGCCAGTGGTAGTTTGATAGGGATTTCATTAAATCTGTAGATTGCTTTGGGTAGTAGAGTCATTTTCACAATGTTGATTCTCTCAATCCAAGGACATGGTATATCTCTCCATCTGTTTGTATCATCTTTTTTTTTTTTTTTTTTTGCGGTATGCGGGCCTCTCACTGTTGTGGCCTCTCCTGTTGCGGAGCACAGGTTCCGGACGCGCAGGCTCATCAGCCATGGCTCACGGGCCTAACCGCTCCGCGGCATGTGGGATCTTCCTGGACCGGGGCGCGAACCCGTGTCCCCTGCTTCGGCAGGTGGACTCTCAACCACTGCACCACCAGGGAAGCCACTGTAACATCTTTAATTTCTTTCATCAGTGTCTTATAGTTTTCTGCATACAGGTCTTTTGTCTCATTAGGTAGGTTTATTCCTAGGTATTTTATTCTTTTTGTTGCAATGGTAAATGGGTGTGTTTCCTTAATTTCTCTTTCAGATTTTTCATCATTAGTGCATAGGAATGCAAAGAGATTTCTGTGCATTAATTTTATATCCTGCTACTTTACCAAATTCATTGATTAGCTCTAGTAGTTTTCTGGTAGCATCTTTAGCACACTGTATGTATAGTATCATGTCATCTGCAAACAGTGACAGCTTTATTTCTTCTTTTCCGATTTGGATTCCCTTTATTTCTTTTTCTTCTCTGATTGCTGTGGCTAAAACTTCCAAAACTATGTTGAATAGTAGTGGAGAGAGTGGGCAGCCTTGTCTTGTTCCTGATCTTAGCGGAAATGGTTTCAGTTTTTCACCATTGACAATGATGTTGGCTGTGGGTTTGTCATATATGGCCTTTATTATGTTGAGGTAAGTTCCCTCTATGCCTACTTTCTGGAGGGTTTTTATCATAAATGGGTGTTGAATTTTGATGAAAGCTTTTTCTGCATCTATTGAGACGATCATATGGTTTTTCTTCTTCAGTTTGTTAATATGATGTATCACGTTGATTGATTTGCATATATTGAAGAATCCTTGCATTCCTGGGATAAACCCCATTTGATCATGGTGTATGATCCTTTTAATGTGCTGTTGGATTCTGTTTGCTAGTATTTGTGGAGGCAAAGTTTCCCCTTTCTATGCTTCTTGTTCTTTTGATTTTCATTCTGTTAGCTATGAATATTAGGGTTGTTCTCTTTCCATATCTCTGTTGAAATCCTTATTTAAAAAAATACTGATAAAGGTAGTATATGTCCAGTTCATCTTACTAGTTTGATCCACTTTCTAGGGCTCTTAGATCATTCAGGGTCTGTGTGTAACGCTGTGGAATTATTTTTGGTGCTCAACTGATGTCAGCATAGTGCCATAGGAGACCAGGAGAGGGCAGCAGAGAGCTGAGAAGCCCTCTAATAGAGGACAGAGGAAGCAGGAGGAGCGGAAGAACCTGTAGCAGGTGGAGGAGGAAATATTGGATCCTTCATGAAGCACAGGGTATGCCAGAGTTTGTGCTCCTTAAATCAACCAAAGCCAGAGTCATTACTCAGACAAGAAACTGGAATCAATAGGCGATGCCATAGGGAGTAGCAATTTTAAAACAGGAAGAGATGAAAATAGGCTCAGATATTGCGGGAAGCCTGCAAAGGAGAGCCAGCTTGTGGGGTGATGGTGGACCCATGACTGCTTGTGAGAGCCATGACCCTAGTGAGTCTAGGCCTAGATATAAACCCAAATCAAGAGAAACATGCTTTATCTAAGGGCTGAGCAAGTCTTAACTTAGGGATGCATGTGAACAGGATAGAGCAGAACATTTTAGGTAAGATTCCAGGGAACTGGAGAAGTCCTGACTTTTAGGAAGGGCAGAAGAGATGCCTGCAAGGTTAGTGCCTACTCCACAAGGAAAGACTCTTTAGAAGGCCAGGACGGGGCCAAGGGGTGTTATGCAGATGGAGGGCATACAGGAACTACCAAAGGCATAGGCCAGGACCGGGAGAGTGTGCTAGAGCACCCCATCTAGAGAAGGTATTTCAAAACCAATTCTGCAAGGTTTTGAAAATTCCACAAGACTTTGTTATTGATAGTGCCAGTTTGAATCTACCTTAGGCCCAAACTGTCAGAATGTGGTTTAGCACCTCACTACTTAAAGTGTGGTCTGCAGACCAGCAACACTTGCATCACTTGGGAGCTTATTAGAATTTTGAATTTGGGTCCTACCTCAGACCTATTGAATCACAATTTGTATTTTAACAAGATCCCCAGGTGATTCCTATGCATATTATGCATATTAAAGTTTGAGAAATACCAGTCTAGCAGGCAGTCCAGAAAGGGCTGGGTGGCACTGATGCCTATAGAAGATTTAAGGGCATCGGTAATGAGGAAGTGAGGGAGAACAGCTGCATCTGAATGAGAGTAGGTGCACCTCTTACCAATATGTAAACTTGGTACTTTCTTTTGCCTTATTTTTGTTAATCCCTATTAGATTCCTTATAGTTACATGCAAAATCAACCAACCAATGTCTATTTCAGAGGCCCCATAGTGGGGAAAACGATATCCTTTTGCAGTCTGAATGGTGGTGGGAATCAAAGTGGAAGGTGCTGCCTGAGATGAACAGGGTTTCTTAGAAGGTTTTTGCTATGTGTGGTCCAGGGTCTGCATATCCAGAAACTAGATTTTTGGGTTTTATTTTTTAGGCTAGCTAAAAGCAGTTAGACTATAAGACCAGGGACCATTAGTACTAACATTACAAGGTGGTGTATATTAGTTTCTTATTGCTGCTGTAACAAATTACCACAAATGTAGTGGATTAAAACAACACAAATGTATTCTCTTACAGTTCTAGAAGCCCTAAATCAGTTTCACTGGGTCAAAGTCAAGGTTTAATCAAGACTGGTTCTGTCTGGGGGATCCAGGGGGAGAATCCATTCTCTGTCTCTTCCAGCTTCCAGAGGCTGATGCTGGCATTCATGGTCCTCTATGGCTCATGGTCCTTTTCCTCTGTCTTCGAAGCCAGCAGCATAGCATCTTGTTTCTGTCATCACATTGCCTTATTCTTTTGTGTCAAATCTCTCCCCATTTCCCTCTTGTAACTACATTTGTAATTACATTTAGGTTCCACCTGGGTAATGAAGGATAATATCCCCATCTCACTATCCTTAGCTTAGTCACATCTTCAAGCTACTTCTTCCATATAAGGTAACATTCATAGGTTCTGGGGATCAGGGCCTGGATATCCTTGGGGGCCATAATTCAGCCTACCACAGGGTTTAAATCAGAATCCTAATTAATTAACAGATAACATAAAATATGCTTTTCCATTGATTAGAGCAACCTACCCTGTTTCTTGGTATTGGGAAGTCACATAAATGTCATAAGAACTGGACATTGGAAAAATAGAGAATGAGTGCCCAAGGAAGTGGCTATTTTGTGTAAGCCAGAGAGAGCCTTGAGAAAGCACCCTGACCCACAGCAATCCCTCATGACTGCATTGCTCCCGTGAACCAGAGCTTCTCTCCTCCACTCTGGCCTAGTTCATAGTGTCATAATTGCTCTCACGCTTCCTTGTCCTGCACTGCTCCCCTCCTTCAGTTGGCAAATGCTTTCTTTGGACGCATAATATTATAGTTGAAGTCCCAGGTTTGGGGGTTCATGAACCCTCCTAGGTACCTAAGGGTACCCTCCTAGCTGGTCCAGGAAAGAGCAGCTCAGACAGAAAACCAGGTCATTCAGGTAAAATGCTGCTGGCATAACCTTAGGAGATTCTGGAACTTGAAGGCAACTTAAAAATGATCTAGTCCAACCCCTCATTTACTGATGGGGAAAAAAGTCTCAGAGAGACAGCTGCGTGTTCAGGGCCACACTTTGATTTATTATGTAGTCAATGCAAATTCATAAAGCAGCTGCCACGTACAAGGGTTACAAAGAAATGGAATGTGAAAGAAGGACATAAATGATGGTGACCATGGATCTAACTGGCAGGAGGCCCCAACATGTGCACCAGAAACCAGGCTTTGGGCATTTCTGAGTTCAGACTCTAATGCTCTGTATGGGCAAGTTGGAAAACCTGATGCTATTACTCCATCATTGATAGAATAGAAATAGTAGTATTTATTTCCCAGTACATATCAAAAAAATAAAATCTGGTTCTCGCTTTTCAAACTAGAGCATAAGTGTGTTTACCTCCCCAGAGGCAAGCTCTCTCATGCTTAGGTAGCAACCCGTTGCCAGCCCAGCCCTCTGGGAAGCAGCAGAGTAGCAATATGACAGTCCCCTCCACTCCCATGGGCATCCTGCAGGGACACATATTGGAGATGATGGATGTGACTGCCACAGCAATGTGGATGAGGATGGAGGAAGCTCTTTTTTCCTCACATGGAGCACCAATGTGCCTGAGCTTGAAGGAGAACTGACTGCTCCCAAGAGGTTTGGAGCTGAACAAATGATGCCATTGATTCTCTCCATATGTACCCATACATATCTTTTACTATATGTCTGCCAGCCCAGTGTTTGTTATCATATGTCAAACATGTTCAAATTCTTTTTTGCAGCTCTCAGAATAATATGCTGAGCAGAATATGATCATGGTGGCAAAAAGCTGTGAAATTCTGAGTCATCTTTCTCGTGTTAATTAAAGTCATAATCCAGTGATCTTAGGTTTAAATAAGGAATATACATACATTTCAAAATACCTCAGCTAGAAAGAGACTATTTAGGATTTATTTTTCTTAGGAACTCAAAGGAGATTAAAGCCTTTTCACAGGAACAACAAAGACATCTAGGTAGCCGAACAAAATCCACAACCAAATATGAAAATGAAAGTTATGCACCCTGTCTTGGGGTTGACAATGCAGGCTTTCCATTTACTTTTGGGGATACTGTTGGCTAGCTAGTCTGCTCTCTGGTATGATTGAAAGACCTGCTCTCTCAATAATTTCAAAACTGGCTAACAGGTCTCATCAGCACAGAGGTCAAAAACAATGACTTGATGGCTCAGGAGGTCTGCAGACATTGGCTCAGCTTCTCAGAGGTGCTGGGACAGGATGGTTCCCAGTAGTCCCTTGATCCTCACATGACTGCCCTGCACATGGTCCCTCCAATCCAGTCATCTGCTCACCATCCCATCCCACCCATGACTTGTCCCAATTCATGTCTGCCCCACTCTCGAGTGACCGAGTCTCCCAAGGGGTGGGTAACTCAGACCTATTCTCTCCTCAGTCTATCATCTTGTCATAAACTCTATGCCTGGCTCCCCTCAGGTCTTCTGCTTTCATTCTAACTGCATGTTTTATAGGTCAAGCAGACTAAAGTTTGCTAGTTGACTGTGTCTTTCCCTTCCTGCTGTAAGAACCCCAATTCTAATGGAGGCTATGTGGATTTCTCTAATTAAGGGAAGGCTGAAAAATAAGAAAGCACAGGAAAGGAAAGCTCAAATTATTATCAATCTACATAAAGGCCAAGAAAAAAGAAGGCCAGATATCAAAGTATTAACAGTAGTTTTGCTGAGTGTTGTTGTTTTTTCTATTGTTCAAGCTTATTTTTATCACAGTGAATCAGAAAGAAAATGATACATGTTGTCAGTCAGAATAATTGTGCTTCTCTTTGTAACTATAAGGTAGAGTGCAGAAAGGCAAACCACAGGGATCTCTTTGGTCATTGCAATGGGCCAGGATCAGGTTAGGTAAGTAAAGGAAAGACATTGCTCATATGCCTTTTTGAACTAAGCATAAGATCAACTAAATTTGACTTGGTAAATAAGATGCCCCAAGGTCAACCCTACTTAGGCTTACTTTATATTACTTCACATAGGCATGGCTAAATGGGTCCTCCATCACCCTCCAGACGAATTACATTTGATTAAAGGGCTTCCTTAAAAGCTCTTCTTTCACATTGAATTAAAAATGACTACTAACCTTCATTGACGGATGCCAGGGGCGTCACCTATGAATTGATTAGGTAGTGCTGCATTATGCCTTTGGGATACTAGTTCTATGTGGCCCCTGGAACCCTGACACCATAAATCAATGTATGGGATGGTAATTACAATATTCTGTTGCTATTTCTGTGCTACAGTCCATCTGTGTAATGTAGTCACCATTATCTAATTCCAAATTGGCATATTCTCTGCTTATCCAGTTTTTCTTTACATTTCTTAAAGGTATCTTGCTGATAGCTCTTTGCTCAACCTGAAGCCATTATCTCCCCTGTGTTTTGTACCAGAGAGTTTTACTTTATAGTTTTATGCCTACAGAATGGGATGGCAGGAGAGGCTAAGGATGGCTGAAAAGCAAATGGGTTCAACTATTCAAAATGTCAAAAAGAGAAGAAAGGAATCTCAAGTTCAGTCTGTGGCTGACCACTCAGAATTTGTTTTTGAACAATATTGATAACATAATATGTATTCTAAATGGAATGGTGTTGATTTCTGGGAATAGTAATTTTCTGGGAATAGTAATAAATCCCTATCATCTATCTATCTATCATCTATCTATCCATTACATGCAATTACATTTCAAATATAAATACATTTCAAAGGTAAACGAAAGCTTCAACCTAACAGGCTTTGAAATAAAGATGGTCACTTTTTTGGTATGTAGATCTTAATCCAGGTTTAGCCTTCTCTCTCCCTTAGGTACTCACTGCAACTGTGACTGGCATGCAGCCCAAGAAGAGAGAGTGCAAGAATGGGAGAGGAAGAAAGAAACCAAGGGTCCCATCAGTAAAGCTCATGGAAACAGAGTTTCAACTAATGAAGCCCAAAGGAAAACAGGTTATAGGAAAGACTATCTCCCCAATAAGTGTGGTCTTCTGGGATGAGGAGAAATTTACATTTTACTTCGTTAGAAGACCATAATTCTCCAAGAGGGTTTAGTTTTTAAACAAGCAGCCTCCGCCACTTCATGCCTATGCTTTTGATCCTGGCTCCCCTACAAATTAGCTGTATAAGCAAGTGACTTAACCACTCTACTTTTCATCAGAAAACTGGGTTGGTTATAGTAGTACCTACCTCATAATATTATTATTAGGAGTCAATAATCTCATAAATGTAAAATGCTTAGAACAGTTGTCTGGCTCAGAGTAAGTATGCGATAAATGCTAGCTCATTATTTTTGTGCCCTTCATCTTTAACTGAAATTTTGTTAAAACTTTCTTAAGATTGGTTATGTGTTGGTATTAGAAATGTCATCTTAAGATTGAGATTTTTTTTATAATGTGTCCTAGGTTCACAGTTGTTACCCAGATGCTGTGCTGCATTTCAAAGTTTCTTTTAAGAATTCAAGATACTCTGCCTATCATCTTTTCCAAACATCAAGCCATTGCTATTGGAATATTAGTAAAAGCAAATATTTACTGAGCACATTTTATGTGCTAGGTAGGGTGCTAAGTTTTTTACATGGATTAATGCATTTGTTCTTCATAATAATCCTATGGCATTATCCCCATATGACAGATAAAGAACTTGAGGTACATGAAGGCTGAAGTATCTTGCCGGAGATTGTCCAGCTAGGAAATGGCAGAGCAGCAGCAAGTCCAGCTCGCTGCTCAAAAGGCACACCTCACATTCTTGGCTATAACCCAAACTAACTACCATATCATTGACTGCCTTTGGTTTTCCTTTGGCCCATATAAAAGGTACAGACTTACTGGAAGATTGATAACTAACCAGAATTTTTGAGTCATTGGCTCATCAATGACTCTAAGAGATGTATTAGTAATATTGGTCGAAAGTGTGATTCTTTCCAATAATCAAATTAACTAGAGACACAAATGTTTCTCTAATAGTGGTTCTTGCTCATTTGTCTCCGCCTGATTTATCTGTGAGCTGCTCTCTTACAGTATTGATGGCTTCACAAATAAGAAGCCATTAATATCTCACATTTTAAAATGACTTTTGGTGCCTACTAGAGCCTTGGATGAAAAGTTGTAACGTTGGAACCTTCTTTGTTTCTCTCATTCCTTTGTTTCCCCACATTCAATTAGCTGCTGAATATTCTGAATTCATCTCCTTATTTTGTGTAGGAGAGACTTTGCTAACCTGTAGAACCTAGGTAGAAAAATTGGCTGGAATTGTGCCACTGGAACTGTTTGTCAAATATGTAAAGAAGCCCAGGTGTTGGAAATGAAAGCCTTCTTCCTAAAGGACAAATCTCTCAGGGTTTCCTCATCCGAGTACATTAGCCTGGGGCCATGTACTCACTGGTGACCCTCCGGAGTGAAGCCCAGCCTCAGGAAGGAAGATGTGTAGCAGGTGACTGCTGGAAATCGATACAGCTCGATTTGCCCCAAGGGTTAACTCTGAGTTCTGCAGGACTTTTTCATTTTTCTACCCTTTTGAAAAGGGTGTTCTTTTAGTTGAATTCTTCAACTTAAAAGTCTACCTTCTTAGTATACTCTTTTAGTCAATATTTACCTATTTACTTTAAACTTCTTTAATCTTTTTGCTTTATTGTCCTATCTTTTTACTGTATCTAGTCTGAATTTTTAGCTTGCTGTTTCATCTTCTTCATTTTATACTATGCTATCTCCTTTTATCTAAATTGTATGTATTTGCTTTATATGTGTTGTTTCAATTTTATTTACACCTCATTTTATCTTTAATGGCATGAGGTGACCAGCTGGCAGACAGCCCCTAAACTAACCAAGAGCAATTGGATTCCTTGTCCTTCTAAATATCTCACTAAACAGCTTTTTAAGTTTTCCACTGTATGTTCTTCTTTCTTCCAATAATGAAATTTCAACATAAAATATATCAAACTAATTATGTAGATTCACCTGTTAACTTCATTTTCTCACCTCATCTTTCCAGGACAATAATAATTATTTTTAGTGCCAGTGGTTTTGAGTTAGAATGGTACCATCTCTTCACAGTATTGGCCCAAACTTTCCAAATGCTTCCTGACCCAAATTTATAGTTTCTATTTTTTCCAACTGCTGTATATTGACTAGGTCTTACACACAAATCATGAGCTATTGAAGAAAACACAGGTGAGAAGATCTTCAGAATAACCTCCTGGTCCATGTTTAATCTTCCTCCAGCCTTACTGCTGTTTCCTCCCTTCTTTCCCATGGTTTCAGTCCCGTTAAAAGCCTTCGTTACCACTCCTGGATGATTGGTCTCCCTATCTCAAGTCTCCTTCCCTCTGTTTCCTCCTTGTGACCACTTCCACATTGCTTTTCTTGAAATACATCTCTCTTTTCAAATGCCTCCTCTAGTTCCCCATGGCCCACACATGAAGTCCAAACTCCTCAACCCACATTTGAGTCCTCCAGGTTATCCCTAGCCTCCTTTTCCAAACATATTTCTACTTCCCTCCCTCACATTAGACAAAATAACCAAACTTAATGGTTTGCTACTCTTCATTTATGGCTCAAGCATTTCCACAGCTGTTTCTTCACCCATACTGTGTTTTTTCATGTATTTTTCTACATCTGTGAATGTCAATATTATCTCCTCTTTAAAGCCCCTTTCCTATTTTTTGACTTCTCTAGATGAAAATAATCAACCTTTGTATGACATTCCCTGGAGAAATAGTATTTTAGAGAATTAGTGTGGGTTTTGGCTCTAGATAGCCCTCAGTTCAAATCCTGACTGTGCTAGATATTATTTGACCTGAGATAAGTTATTTAACTTTCTGAGCCTTGTTTCTACACCTCTAAAAATGAAGCTAATAGAATCCATCTCACAGTGCTGTTAAAAAGAATAAATGAGATGAAGCATGAAGTTCTGAGGTCTTTTTGTATTAAAAAGCTTGAGACTCTGATTTGGTATTTGAGGAGAAGGGGAAGGAGAGGGAACCTCTGTTATGTTAAGAGTTATAGAGTCATGGATTATGGGGGGTGTGAGAGATGTGCGCACGTGTGTGTGTGCCCGCGCACGCGCGCGCACACACACACACACACACACACACACACTCTCAAGAAGTTTCAACTCCTGAACCTGAAATTCTCATTTGGTATAGTCAGGTTTTCTACTTTTTCTCATTCTATCTGGATTTAAGGGGCTTTAAAAAAATTATTTATTTACTTATTTTTATTTTTGGCTGTGTTGGGTCTTTGTTGCTGTGCACGGGCTTCCTCTAGTTGCGGTGAGTGGGGCTACTCTTCGTTGCAGTGCATGGGCTTCTCATTGTCGTGGCTTCTCTTGTTGTGGCTCACGGGATCTAGAGCGCAGGCTCAGTAGTTGTGGTGCACAGGCTTAGTTGCTCCGCGGCATGTGGGGTCTTCCCGGACCAGGGATTGAACCCACGTGCCCTGCATTGGCAGGCGGATTCTTAACTGCTGCGCCACCAGGGAAGCCCTTTTATTTACTTATTTTTAAAATTTATTTATTTACCTGTTTTTATTTTTGGCTGTGTTGGGTCTTAAGGGGCTTTATGTGTATGGAAATACAACTCCTTTTGTCAGAGAAATGCCAAAGCGATCCTAGATAGATCATCTTGAAAATAAGTCAATTTGCATAAACACTTTATTATTGTGGTCTATTTGTATCTGCAGTAATTTCAAACTGTGCAAATATACTGATACCCAGTATATTAAGTATCTAAAATGAGTTAAAAATATTAAAGTATTCAACTAAAAAAGGCTTGGAAGTGATGTTAGTTGAGCAGGAAATTCCAACATGCACAGGGAAATTGAGGGGACAAGGGTCCTCTTGTGGAAGATGTAGAGAGGATAACAGTTAATAGGCTTGTGAAATAAACATATCCATCAGTGCAAGGAAAGCAAGGATAACTCTTACCTGATTTTTCCAATTTTATAATGGGGTTATGTCCTTCAAGGAATTCAGATGATGGGCATGAACTGATATGAGCACAGTTGTCCCTGGGGCAGCACAATCTGCCTAAACCTATAAAGACAGAGTGAAGTTTGAAACACTGCTAGAAAGAAAGAGACAGTAGTATTTCAAGTGAGGGTTAGTCAGGGGTGAAAGATGGTTTTAAGTGAAAAGATACCTCTCTCTGATCTTTCTAAGTTAACATCACTTTAGGTTCAATAAAAACAGCCTGGAAGGAACATGACATATTCTGAAACATAATTATTCTTCACATACACGCACACACACTTAACAGGATGTATTAAAGAGGGTGGAGATTTCCTTATTTCCCTCTCTTCCTTCACAGGAATTGAGGAACCAGATAGGCTTTCAGCTTCCTTAACAAAGGGAACATAGAGGAACTTATTATGAGCTGAGAGGAGAAGGAGGACATAAAGCAAAGTGCCAGAATGCCAGACATTGTGTCTTTGTGGGGGAAATCCACTGTTATATTTGAAACCTTACTTTAATACCACCAATTATAGTACTTGTATACTGTATAAGTACTATATACTTATATATACACATATATACTATTTATAAATATATTTATATATATACATATACTATATACACACATATACAGTATGTATATACACATATATATGTATATATAGATATAATCAGAGTGATTATAAGAATGTTACATACATGAATACTTACATATATAGTATGCTGCAGTAATTTTAGATTTATCATAGTATATATATTACTAAGTGCCTAGGGTATACTAGTGTATTAATGTTATTTTAAATACTTAAAGTGACTCTGCAGCATAGATATTATTTCAGTTTCAGTGATGTGGAAATTGAAGCTCAGGGTGTTTAAGTGACTTAATCAAGAAGGCTCTCAGTGGCAGAGTCCTAAGGCAGATTCATTATTCTGCCATCTCTCTGATTTAAACAAACAAATCAACCAAGCTAAACAACAAAACCATGCACTTTGCACAACACCAAATTATCCAGAAAAGTTTAAATAGTGTAAACTTTATAAATATTCTGTGTGCCTGGCAATTTTGTGATTCCTCTTACTCAAAATTTTAGGTTTAATTGTCATCATGTGCATTAAATATTATTGGTTTGTAAATTGTCTAACTTTTGTTTGTTGACTGAAACTATTCTCTCTTTAACTTGTGTTTTCCTTGTGAATCTAGTTCATGCAAATGCTGAAGCCACCAGGCTGCTCTATTTCTGCTACTGAAGCACCTGGCTCCTGCTAGCACTTGGTGATGGCAACACCCAAGTGGTCAGGAATTGTTTTCAGTCTGGCTTCTGAAACTTTAGATAGCAATAAGCACAAAAATGTTCAAAATAATAATAAATGATGCAGTAGTTGGCCCTTGCAGTAAGCAGTGCTGAATCTTAACGACTGAGATTAAAGGTCAGAGAGTCTTGCTAGCTCAGCAGTTTCAAGCTGGCACTGGAAGAAAACATCCATAAATCTGGAGCCAGATAGGTGGTGAAAAGGGCCAAAAAGGAGAGGACCAGCATCAGGGAAAGAAATCTGAGTGAAGTGAAGAAGCTAAAGGAAAGCAAAGACTCAGGAGAATAACAAACTGTGTGCAGGTCCCAAGAGGATAAAATCGCTGTCTGCAAACTGTCATGGACATACCACAGCTTCTTTGTGATCTCAAATTGTCAGGGCAGTGACATGAAACTCTGAATGAGTTGAATGCTTTCCTGGCTTGATTTTCTTCATCTTAGTCAAATTATTCTATGAGTAGAGACACACCCTTTGTGTACATCCCTGTGACATGAATATATGCTATATACTCTAAAATTGACTAATTCATCCCTTTTAGGATTGGTGTCATTTATTTTGTCTTTGATACAACCGACATCCTTCATCTTCATTACACTGAAATGCAGTTCTCCCAACCTCTCTCAAAAACATGTATCCATTTATGTTTTCAATTTACTTTGTGCTATTTTTCAAAAAGTCAGGTCACGACCTAATTTCTAAAGCAATCTTAACAGTGCTTTATTGTTCAGCAGTGACTTATACGATTAGAGAATCCATCAGGATTCTGTGGTTGTTTTTGTTCTTTCTATAGCATCTCCTTTGCCAATATCTCATTCTTTGTGGTTTGCAGTTCAGCATCTTGAATACAAATTCACACAAGGAATGGGTGTTAGACTTTGGAAAATCGCAGCTCCATTTCAACAGCCACATCATTTCTTAGAATTTGTGCTCTCTTATTGTGAACTTCAACCATATAAATATAAAAAGGCATTCAAATACTTAAATACAACATGTACCTGAGATTAACAATGCACCATGGTTTTCTTTCAGCCATGACAATGGTATCATCATTCCTAAAAAAAAAAAAAAAATTCAAATAACTCATTAAAAAGCAAGTGGACTGAAAGGTTGATACTCAAATGATTAGATTAATGAATAAGCCACTTTTCTGGGAACATTATGGACATTACTAAGATGTGAGGAAAGAAGCCTAAGAGTGTGACACAGCCATAGATCCCATCTACACCTGGAATCCCAATAAAGAGCAATTCAGTTCCAGAAATATGAAGTAAAAATCTTTTTAAATCCTCAGTTTACTTGTTGCCCACATGCCTTGCAGCAGGTTTAGGAAGGAAAATAGGCACTGAAAGGGGCAGTAAAGGGACAGAGAAAATGAACTTCTTATTAACTTAAATGGCATTCATTTAGCGTGAATGTTAATGGCACCAGGACGCGGGGGATCAGAAATGGCTGTGCTAGGTCTCTTGTTAGATCTTAAGTGCTGAAGTAACACTGATGTGGAAAATGAGAATATTTTCACACTGGAACAGACAATGACCTTGATATGTGAATTGAAATGAACTGACAATAAGACCAAACTATATATTAATATTTTTCTCAATTTCAGACATTGTCTTAAACCATATCATGTAATATTCCAAAGCTGAGTAATACCTAAAAATTAAAATAAATTTGCTGTAGATGAGGTAAAGGCTATGGTGTCATAAATTGTCAGTGCCTAGAATTTACCTTCATATAGATAATCTATTAGTTGAAATAATTATTTTATGATTCTATGGGAAAGAAACATAGACTGTTGATATAGGAAAAGGTTGAGTGTTAAATATATATTTACTATCAAATATAATTTTATCATGCCTTTTAGAATACTTTGTTCTAAGTGAAAAAGATTAGATAAGATGGTCTCAAGGGATTAAGATTCTTTACTAATAATACATTTAGTGAGCAGATATATATATTTAGTATTAGTAACAGTATAAATCAAGTCATTTATATTGGAATACTCATTGGGAAAATGTCTATTAAATTTGCTTGCTTTTCATTCATTCATATATCAATTTCTTTCTTTTTCAATTTTTAAAATAAATATTTCTGGTAGCTTATATCATAGTTTGGAAAAATATAATTCATTGCTATAAAAAGACCAGGAAAATATAAAACAGGGAGAAAAATGTTTTCTAAAATTAATTTTAAAAAGTGACTTAGTGCTTCAAAGTGGCCAGAGCAAAAGAAATGGAGATATGTTTCATTACATAATTTTTGTTTTTAAGGAAAAAATTGATGTAAGTTTCTGAAAATAAACATTTTTCCCTTTGGACTTTGGTCTGAATTCTATTTCTTGAGTGCATCTTCTCAAATAGTCATAGACTCATGTATTGGAAAATACCATTAGCTATATAAACATGGCAAATGCAATACCAATTTTTATAGCATGTAGTGATTTGATTTCTAGATGTTTCACCATAGTCGTGGCCCTGTGGTCACTCTTCCCTAGTGACACTTATCACTTGTCCTATGTCTCCCATCTTCAGAGCAGAATATCAAGTATTCTCCCACATTTGCTCTCTCCTTTTCTAACTATTTTTAAACTATCTTTTATCCAAAGATTATATTGCAACACATTAAATGCATGCTAATTTTTCAAATGATAAAATGACATCAGAGAGTTGTGAAATCTCTTCCTGGCTGTAAAAAAGGGTTTTTACTATATAATTAAATTAATAAAATTGTTACATTATTAACAGCAGGTCCCTAGATTAAAAATATATATATTGATGGTAGAGGGACATTTTAGGTCAGCTGGGTTGGCAGTTAGGAGGGAAAGCTGGATGTGAAATGAAGGGAGTGAAGAGAAGCAGGAAACCATGAGGGCAAACTGGAACCCACATCTGTCTCTCTTCACTTCCAGCCTCATGATGCTGGTGACCTATGGGAGAAGCTAGTGTCTTATGATACAATGTTACATGTGCATCTGGACCAGGGCTTGGAGAAGCTAAGGAAAAAGATCTGGGGGGAGACTGAGGAGTTGTAGGTTTGGGTACTACCCATAAAGTAAGCCAGTAGATAATGAAAATGTGCATGAATGGCCTTACTGCCTAGAGTTCTGCATGAGCCTTCAGAACATAACAATTACTGCTTCTTCACATCTGCTTTCCTAATCCTGTATAGATTATTTATATAAGGTAAATGGCTAAACCTTATGTAAGTTTTTACGCAAGATTTTTACATGAGGTAAGTGTCCAATCCTGACCCAGAATTATACAAGGAAGAAAATTCTGGGGCATTTGATTCTAATTTATTTACATTGACACAGCATAAGGATATCAGAGACGACTCTTCGTCAATTTGGTATCCATGTGCACCTCTTTTATTCATACTTAACTTCTTCACTAGCCTTCTCCCAAAAAATAAGATATAACTATCAATATTTGGGGGATGTTTTTTCCTCTTCTAACTGAGCATACTTGTATTTAACTACTGAGATATAAGGTTAACTACTTTTAATCTATCTTAATGGACATGGAAAAAAAGAAGAAAAATGATGACTATATCCACACATTTGTTCATATCAAAATAAGGCCAACATTAATAAAAATGACAGTTCTTGTTTCTATCTCTGGTCATATGGTCTTAGCTGGTGTTTGAAACTATCTTCTACTATGCATTCTGTTCTCAGAAAGCACCTCAGCTGATAGTGGTCCCTTGCCTGGTGGGGTGACCCAAGACTTAATTCTAGAACGGTATAAACCAGTAGAAGTTCAGCTTTTACTAGATTGTTGTAGTTTTACATTAACTTTTATCATAGGCCATGGAATTATTAAGATGCTCCTCTGGGTATTACCTGTATTCCAAACATACTCATTCACATTCCCTTTGTGGAATAGCAGCCCATTTACCCCTTGAAAGTCAAGAAGATAAGTCCCTTCTTTGCCTGTCAATTCATTGGAATCAACATGAAGAGCCCAAACTGGCCTGGTGGCAGTATCAACTTCCAGTTTTAATAGAACCATGGCTGTGTCCTCTGGTGGAAGCATCCTTCTCTTGGGAACTAAGCCCTCTGGACCAGCAGACACAAAGTTGTGGGTTTGGGGTGAAAACACTTTGCCAGTTCATCATTAGAAATGAGAGAAACTACTTCATTTTTATCCTCAATTCTCAGGTATATAATATGATATAATTCAATCTATCTCTAAGATGTATTTTTATTTATTTAACTTTATAGAGGTACAATTTGTGTATAAAAATGCATAGATTTTAATTGTATATTTTGATGAGATTTCACAAATTTATGCAGTGTGTATCGACTCCTAAAATCAAGAAATAGAACATTTTCCATCACTTTTCATTTCCTAAAAGTTCCCTTATGTCCTTTCGCTGCCAATTCCCGTTCCCTAGCCCTAGGCAACCACTTATCTATTTTATATAAATATAGATTATTTTTGTATTTTCTACACTTTCATAAACATGGATCGTAGGGTAGTTATTCTTTGGCATCAGGATTTCTCAACTCAGGAAATTTTGTTTTTTCTTTTTCAGGGTTCATCCATCTTGTTTTATGTATCAGAAGTTCATTCTTCTTTTGAGTATTATTCTGCTGTATATCACAACTTCTTTATCCATCTCTCCATTTATTGACATTTATGTAATTTCCAGGTTTTGGTTATTATAAAAATGTTGCTAAGAATATTCTTGTACTTGTCTTTGTATAGACATGCTTTCATTTTTCTTCAGTAAATACCTAGGAGTAGACTTTCTAGGTCATATAGTAAGTATACATTTAGCTTTATAAGAAATTGCCAAACTTTAAAAAAAGCGATTTATTATTTTACATTCCTACCAAAATTGTATGAGCATCTTAGTTGCTCTATATCTTTGCAAGCACTTGGTATTATTGCCTTTTTAGTATTACCCATTTTAATACGTTGACGGTAGTCTTTCATTGTGGTTTTAATTTGCATTTCCTTAACACTAATGATGTTGAGCATTTTCCTGCACTCATTGGCCACTTGAATATCTTGTGAAGTGTCTGTCCAAATATTTTTACCCATTAAATTTTTTTCCTTTTTATTGAAAGAATTCTTTATATATTCTGGATATCAGTCCATTATCATATATAAGTTTCCAGGTTTTATATATATAAATATATTATATATATTATATATGTATAACCTATACACACATATATGTATGATATACACATATATTCCATTCTTTGGCTTGCCTTTTGATTTCTTAACCATAATATTTATAAAGCAAAAGTTTTTAATTTTGATGAAGTTGAATTTATCAAATTCACGGCTCATGATTTTTTGGGTTTTACCTAAATAATCTGTCTATTCTGAACTCACAAATTTTCCTCTATAATTTCTTCTAGAAGTGGTAGAGTTTTAGTTCCACATTTAGTTCTATTTTTAGATAATTTTGTTTATAATGTGAGTTAAGGATTGATGTTCATTTTTTCCCATAAAGAACATTAAGATTCTCCTTTTCTTATTGTGTGAAATATCAATATTGCCACCTCAATATTATTATCTGGACTGTACACACTTGTTTTATTTTATTTTCAACTAGTGTCTGTATTTAAAGTGTACTTCTTATAGACAGAATATACTTGATCTTGCTTTTTGATCTAGTCTGACAAAATCTGCCTTTTGATTGGAATACTTAGTCTAACAATAGAAAATTTAAAATAACATTTACAATCACATTAAAAATAGAAAATATTTGGGAATAAATTTAATACAATATGTGTAAAATCTGTGCAATAAGAACTATAAAACTATGCTGAGAAAAAATGGAAATACTGAAATAAATGGAAAGATGTACCACATACATGTACATGTTCAACTAAAATCATGCATTTTTTGTGTATGTGCATGTGTGTGTAAAGGAAACAATTCCCAAAAAGAAAAATTCTTATCTCATATAAGCAATTTTTTCACTGTGCCACACAGCAATTAAGTGGTAGATTTGAATCCCGAATCCAGGTTCATCAGAATCGCAAACCCATATTATTTCCAATACATGAAATTACCTTTCTGTGTCTACTTATAATGCTGAAATATTGCCTAATTGCCAATAACTTCTGTCTCGTTGAGCTGAAAGAGAATGATGCATTGGTCATATTACCTGGATCAGGGTTGGTGCCCAGTGCATTGACCTTTGCTTGGTTTCTTCCTAATACCATGTGCTCCCAGCTAGGTAGGAGATGAGTAAGTATCATCTCAAATCTACCTTGAATTTATTTCTGGCCTTTCTATCCTGCTCCATTGATCTATATTTCTGTTTTTGTGTCAGTACCATACTGTTTTGATTATTGTAGCCTTGTGGTATATCTGAAGTCACGGAGCCTGATTCCTCCAGCCCCATTCTTCTTTCTCAAGATTTCTTTAGCTATTCAGGGTCTTTCATATTTCCATACAAATTACAATTTTTTTTGTTCTAATTCTGTGAAAAATGCCATTGGTAATTTGACAGAGATTGTACTGAATATGTACATTGCTTTGGGTAGTATAGTCATTTTGACAATATTGATTTTTCAAATCCAAGAACACAGAATATCTTTCCATTTGTTTGTGTCATCTCCAATTTTCATCAGCATCTTATAGAACCACACATCTATAGTCAATTAGTCTATGACAAAGGAGGCAAGAATATACAATGGAGAAAAGATAGTTTCTTCAGTAAGTGGTGCTGGGAAAACTGGACAGCCACATGTAAAAGAATGAGATTAGAACATTCTCTAACACCATACCCAATAACTCAAAATGGATTAAAGACCTAAATGTAAAACCAGATACTATAAAAACTCCTAGAGGAAAACATAGGCAAAACACTCTTTGACATAAATCGCAGCAATATCTTTTTGGAGCCACCTCCTAGAGTCATGGAAATAAAAACAAAAATAAACAAATGGGACCTAATTAAACTTAAAAGCTTTTGCACAGCAAAGGAAACCATAAACAAAACACAAAGACAACTTACAGAATGGGAGAAAATATCTGCAAATGATGTGACTGACAAAGGATTCATCTCCAAGATAATAAACAGCTTATATAGCTCCATATCAAAAAACAAACAACTCAATCAAAAAATGGGCAGAAGACCTAAATAGACATTTCTCCAAAGAAGACATACAGTTGGCTAAAAGGCACATGAAAAGATGCTCAACATGGCTAATTATTAGAGAAATGAAAATCATAACTACAATGAGGTATCACTTCACACCAGTCAAAATGGCCACCATGAAAAAGTCTACAAATAATAAATGCTGGAGAGGGTGTGGAGAAAAAGGAACCCTCCTACACTGCTGATGGGAATGTAAACTGGTATAGCCACTATGGAGAACAGTATGGAGGTTCCTTAAAAATCTAAAAACAGAGCTACCATATGATACTACAATCCCACTCCTGGGCATATATCTGGAGAAAAACATAATTGGAAAAGATACATGCACCCCAATGTTCATAGCAGCACTATTTACAATAGCCAGACATGGAAGCAACCTAAATTTCCATCAACAAATGAATGGATAAAGAAAAAAAATATATATATATATGTGTGTGATGGAACATTACTCAGCCATAAAAATAATGCCATTTGCAGCAACAATGGATGGACCTAGAGATTATCATACTAAGTGAAGTAGCCAGACAGAGAAAGACAAGTATCATATGATATTGCTTACATGTGGAATGTAAAAAAAAAAAAAAAGATACAAATGAACTTATATACAGAACAGAAATAAACCTGCAGACATAGAAAACAAACTTATGGTCACCAAAGGGGAAAAGTCGGGAGGGATAACTTAGGAGGTTGGGATTAACATATACACACTACTATATAAAAATAGATAACTAACAAAGACCTAATTTATAGCACAGGGCACTATACTCAATATTTTGTAATAACCTATAAGGGAAAAGAATCTGAAAAAGAATATACACACACACACACACACACACACACACGAATCACTTTATTATACATCTGAAACTAACACAACATTGTAAATCAACTATACTTTAATTCAAAAATATGTAAATAAGTAGATAAATAAATATATAAAAGAACTTGGATGGGGGAAGAAAATCTACCTTGGATTACACTTTAAACTGCTTTTTATCAGATTTCAGAAGGATCCCAGGAAGTCTTCCTTGAATCACTTAATAAGAAAACTAAGAATTATAAACTAGGAGACCTGAGAGCTTTGGAAACTTCAAGGATATCTGTAGCTTCACCACAGTAGTTACATCTGTCACTCCCAGTCTATTTCCATAAGAGTTAGTGGGAAGCATTTCCCATGAGATAGTCCAGAAGGCTTTTTTAATGGATTAAGGCAGCAGAGGAACTGAGAAAACGGTCTCCTATTGTGGTGGTAGACTTGGAGGGAAATAACCTAAACAATAGCACAAACAATAACTTTAAAAAGCAGAAGAAAAAATAGCTTCAGAAAAAGAAGAAAGGGGTCCAAAGTAAGCCAAGACGGGACTGTGCAGACTTTAGGTTTGAGGAGAATTCTTACCCAAGGCCAATTTATGATTACTTAGCAGCTGGAAGAAACTTCAGACTGACAAAATTGTAATAGGACTGAATATTTCTCAGGCTAAACTTAATTCTAAAAGATAGGAGTAAAAAAAATGGTCAAGTGAAGAATATTATCATACTTTTTATGGAAATTAAGATTATTTACTTTTTATTTATTTATTCTATAAATACTATTTGACAGCCTACTAAAAACTGTCTTGGCAAGATACTATAGGTAAATAAATGATTCAGATATGACCTCTGCCATTAAGGAATGCACTGTTTAAGGAAAGAAATACATAATAAGATGTTTATAAAGTAAGTACTATATCAGGTTATGCTAAGTTATGTAGTAATAAAACAACAACCCTCAAACCTATGAGGCTGTGCACAACACATTTTTATTTGTTTCTCATGCATTGCCTGCTGTGGGGCAGAGTGCCTCTAGAAGGTAGGCATCCTCCACATGTTGGTTCAATGTTCTAGCTACTTTAATCTTATGACAATCCCACAACAACAGGTGATTTCAAGATGAATCATAACAGAGGAAGAGGGAGCTAGAGAGTACAGCATCAGAGTTAAATATCACACCAGGAAGTGATAATTGTCACTTCCACTCATTTCATCATTCAAATAAGTTGTATGGCCTTGCTTCATTTCCTGACAGGGATATATGCCCCATGTGCCTGTAAGTAGGGGAGAACCGGGTATTGGTGAATACCTACAGTGTATAGGTATTCACCAATACCCAGTGTGAATACCTACAGTGTTTTATATGATAGAGGTTTAGTTAAAGGATTATGGTCACTAGTCAGTTAATAACAGAGGGTAAATTGGCCACTGTTTGCCTTTTCTTCTAGTTGCGGGAGTAGGTAAGACCTGAACAATATAGGAAAGGGAAAAGATAGGAAATCATTCAAATGAAAGTCTCCCTGTGCACTCTAATCTCTAATCTAACGGTAACAAATATGAATTTTGCACCCATTTGTGTAAAGTCTGTGTGAAATGCAAAATAAATAGAAGGTACGATTTTGGCTCTTAAAGATCTTAGAACATAATGGGGAGGTAAGGCAAACCTAAAGAAATGCAGTAAAAGCTGATCAATCTGATAACATATAACTGGAAATAACTGGAAATCTTTCTTCTTTCCCTACATATATAGGATGATGATAATGGTAACCTTGAGACTCTGCAAAACCCTAAAGTGCTTTCAGAATCATTAAAGGAAGATTAAAATATTTTCAGTATCGTTTAGGTTTGAGGCTATTACTGAATTTTAATACTACACAATGGGCCATTCATGCAGTGTATACTACATATCTCTATTAACTTGAACCTGTGACGAACTAGAGTAGCCCATTCTCTGATCATTTATAAACAAAATTAGAGAAACAGATAAACATTTGCTTCTAGCAACATCTGCACAGAATTGCCTATGCATATTGAGCAATCATGGTGATTTATAATGGGAGTGAGATGGAAGTGGGTTAAGTAGGAGTTTATATAAAAAGGCTATCTGAAGAAGATGAGTACGTTTTTACTGGAGAGGTGGGAGATATTTTGGAGCACAGTGAGCTAAAGGTGGGTAGAAGCATTTTAGAAAAAAATGAGATTTGGAAACAGATGTCACATTAATTTTGTTTGTGTGGCTGGAGAAGAGTATATAATGGAAAGTAGCAGGGGCAAGAAAGGTCTAATAATGGGTAGAATCTTCACGCTTATGACCAGGAGTTTTTATGTGGTCAAAGTGCAAATTAAAGTCCATTCACGTTCTCAGAAGGCAGGCTTGGAACTTCAGTTCCTGGATTTGTTTTAAGATAGGTTGGATAAGGAGAAGCTGCTAAAATGGTTGATGCTGGAATACAGACATGGATTCCCAGGAACTGCCAGAATAGAAGGTGAATCCTAAAGACTACAGGGAAGAATCAGTATATTTGGTATTCCTTAGGTTTCTGTCTTAGGTACTCTTCCTCCACTATTTAAGTGATCATATCCATTGGAATGATGTCATCAACAGGCTTATAACTCTTATCCAGAAACAGGAAAAGCATCATATAGTAGTAAAGTGTGTACTCAACAAATGTTAGCTATTAGTATATGTCTATCAAAATCTATTTATTTGAACCAAAATTTGTATATCCATCTGCAGTTTGGTTATCTCCACTTGAATACCTAAAAGAAAACTCAAGCTCAACCGGTCTAAAAGTATCCTCTCCCCATCCTGACCCACTCTTGTGCTGTGTTCCCTTTTCATTCAGCCAACTGAATATATCTCCAACGTGTATATCATTGTATCTTCACATTGTTTGCCTCACAGTACATGTCCAAATATATGAGTATGTGAATATTTCATATGAAAAAAGACTAGATAAGAGCAACAAAGAGGCTTAAGTTTTTAATGTGACTCCAAGCTTGTAAACTTAGGCAGAAATGAGACTGGGAATTGTAGGGGAAAGAGTATGGGCATGAGAATCAGGTTTCAATTGTTGACATTACTTGAAAGTTACTTAACTTAGCAGATACCTTGTATTAACAAAGCACAAATCATCAATAAGGCCTCAGAAAAGGCAATTTTTTCTACAAGCAGTCCTTCATGGCTTTCAAACATTTCCACACCTCACCAATTTTGCCCTCCTCTCCTCTAAAAGACAGCACATCATTGTGGCAAAGAAAGATAAAACTCTCTGCCATCATAGAAACCCAGGGTCTTCTTGGCTTAAAAATAAGAGGTGACATCCTCTAGAGAGGTTCCTGAAGGACACAAGTTGGCATCATTTCATAGAAGAAAAAAGGGCATGCTTTGATAGATGGATAATAAAAGCATGGGGGAAGAAGATATTTCAGATGAAAGAAATAACCGACAAAGAGGGTTAGTGAAGGGTCAAAACAATATATGAAGATATCAACATTTCTTGCACAAACATTCAATAAAAGTGTCAACAAACAAAAGCCTGGCTGGCAATAATACAGCCAAAATGGGTAATTAAGTGAAGAAAGTAGTCTAACTGAGCTCAACATGGCTATTAACACTTATTTACTGGTCTCAGAAAAATAAAATACTGAAAGACAAGAGTTTGAAGTGAATCAAACGTATCCAATTTACAATCAAATGGAAAAATAGTGGGCTCAGAGCCAAAAAATATTCCTCAATTAAGCTTCTTTCAATGGCTTTAATTTAACTAGCTGGATTTTTATTTAAAGCTGTAAAAAACTACTATTTTATTCAACCTTTTGAAAAGCAGGATTCTCCTTTTAAAGGGTAATCTATTTCTTTTTATAAAATGAAAGTCAGCAATAACTGGTTTTCTGCACACACGGAAACATAATAAAATTGACACAGAGAAATAGAAGGCACAGTCCCTATTCTCAGAGTGAAGACATTCTATGAAGAAGAAATACATGGCAAATGGGATATATAGCTCATGGGAATGCAGCTTACTGGACTTGCCTCAGTTTTCAATTCAGAGATGCTAGTCAACTTAGGTGTAAGGTGATAATTGAGGTTCTTTGTTTAATATAACATTATAATTTTGAGGATGACTCCTCAATAAACTGTAGCTTAAGGTCAAAATGTTCCAATTAAGTAGTCCTCTTGTCATATACTAATATACGCAGTATAATATAGTAAAATTTTCATTCCTAAATACATAAAAATTATTTAAAATTCTGGAACTTGAAAAGGTAAGCCTTTATCATCTGGAAAATTCTCTTTCATAAGAATAAAATCGGATGTTACTATACCAGGAAATATATTTCATCTTTCATCTTTTAAATTTTAAGATAAAAATCACAGTATAAATATATAAATATATATGATGTTCCTTTTTGGGGGGGGGCATGAGTTTGTTTTTTTTAACATCTGTATTGTAGTATAATTGCTTTACAATGGTGTGTTAGTTTCTGCTGTATAACAAAGTGAATCAGCTATACATATACATATATCCCCATATCTCCTCCCTCTTGCATCTGCCTCCCACCCTCCCTATCCCACCCCTCTAGGTGGTTACAAAGCACCAAGCTGATCTCCCCGTGCTGTGCAGCTGCTTCCCATGACAGAACATTCAACATGAAGGGATAGTTTAATAGGTTAAAGTTCTGATTTTTTAAATGTTGAGTAATAATGTAATGTTTTATCTCTATACATGCATATGAAGTTGAAAAACTGTGCACTTGACAGATAATTCAATCCAATCAGCAAATATTTGAATCCCTACCACTGGCAAGTTTGAATGCTGTAAATGTCATAGAGTGGAGTTATGTACAGTCTCTGCTGTCACTCACTCAGTGGATGGCCACTGCGATGGCCCTAGATGGAAAGAAGACAATATAAACTTATAGATAACTAATACAAAGCAGAGTCAACTGCAAAGCAAAGCAGGGGGTGGGGGGAAGTACATTTAATTGGAGAAAATCAGCATTGGCTCCACAGAGAAGACCGCATTTTATAAGAGCTTTGAAAGATAGGTAGAATCAACCTATAAACAGATAAGGTAGTAGGGCATTTTAGGGACTGTAAAAGGACAAGAAGGAGGTAAAGAATCAGATGGATTTGGGTGAAATGCTGAGTAATACAGTTCTAAACAAAGGATATTAAATAGAGAAACTGGTAGATAAACTTGGGTTAGCTTGAAGGCCCAAGAACAGGGAGTACTTATGTCAAAAGGCAGAAGATAGATGTCCAGCTCAAGAAGAGAGGGAATTCACCCTTCCTTCACCTTTTGGTTCCATTAGAACCCCCAATGTATTGGATCATGCCCACCCACATGGGTGAGGGTGGATCTCTTCACTCAGTCTACTGAATTAAATGCTAGTCTCTTCAGAAACACCCCACAGATATACCCAGAAAGTGTTTTACCAGCTGTTGGGGTATCCCTTAGGCCAGTAAAGTTGACACAGAAAATTAACCATCACAGTGGCCTTTTGTGTCTGCCTTCTTTCACTTAACATACTGTTGTCAAGGTTTAACAGTACTTCATTTCTTTTCGTGGTCAAATAATATTTCACTGACTGGATACACCACATTTTGCTTATCCATTCATCAGTTGATGGACATTGGGTTGCTTTCACTTTTTGCCTATTATGAATGATGCTGTTGAGAATATTCATGAACACATTTTTTTTGGCCATATGTTTTATTCCTCTTGGGTATAGAACTAGGAGTGGAATTGTTGGGTCATGTTAACTCTTTAATATTTTGAGGAACTTTCCACCGTTTTCCAAAGTGGCTGTACTATTATATAATCCCACCAACAATGTACGATATTTGAGGGTTTGATTTTCTTCACATCTGTACTGAAACTTGTAACTGTTGGTTGCTTTTTATTTTAGCCATGATAGTGTGTTAGAGTGGTACATTGTAGTTTTGATTTGCATTTCTCTCGTGACTAATGATTCTGAGTATCTTTTCATGTGCTTATTTTTGCCATTGGTATATTCTTTCAATAAATGTCTTCAAATTACTTGCTTATTTTAAAAATTGGGTTATTTGTCTTATTTTTGAATTGTATGAGTTCTTTATAGGTTCTGGATATAAGTCCCTTATCAGATAAATAATTTGCAAATATTTTCCCCAATTCTGTGGATTATATTTTCACTTTCTCTATAGTGTCGTTTGAAACACAAGTTTTACATTTTGATGAAGTCCAATTTATCCACTTCTTAAAAATCATTTGTGCATTTAGTATCATATCTAAGAAGCCATTACCTAACCGAAGGTAACAAAGATTTACTCTTATATTTTCTTTTGAGAGTTTTATAGTTTTAGCTTTTATGTTTAGACCTATGATCTATTTTCACTTAATTTTTGTACGTGGGATGAGGTAGGGTCCAGCTTCACACTTTTACATGTTGACATCTAGTTTTCCCAGCACCGTTTGTTGAATAGATTATTCTTTTCCCATTGAATTATCTTGGCCCCACAGACACAAATGTGTTTTAATGGTCACCATACAGGTTTGAGCACATACTTACCCTTTACTAAATTCTTCCAAAAAGCTTTAAATATACTATTTAATTTCTAGGTGAATGTTTATGGGAACATGGATGGATTAATTTCTTGTGTGTAAGTTTGGTGGTCTTAGAAATTGACATAAAAATTTGGCCTTGTTTCCAAATTAGGAAAGAGGACCCCATTCAAATCTAGAAGGCAAATCTCTATTTCAGAGTCTGCTTCTCGGAGAATTATTTAAGACATCTCCAATAAGGGGACAGGGTCTCTCAGTAGAGAGGCTTATGCATGGTAAAACATAATTAGGAGCCCATGATCTCCGTAGACAGACTGACTCAAAAAACAGAGAAGAGGAAGGCTCCAACTATACCTGCCAGTTTCTCCTTCCAAACTCACTAGTGAGGGTAGAGCGAATGAGGGGATGTAGGAAGACCAGGATTGCACTGCTAACACATTACATTGTCATAGTCATCCATATGAAAAGAAACAGAAGAGGTGGAACATAAGCATTTCCCCCCAAAACTTGTACCACATACCTCCGGTAAGGTGCCAGGCTCTGGTGTAGGTCTTCAGTTCTTTCCTACTCACCTTCCTACCTCACCTTCCCAAAGTATTCTGTGAGGAGAATCTGATACTTAACTTGTTTACTTATAGCTTTAGATGAGGGCTTACCACACAAATAGTATAATTGCTTCTTTACTTTGAGGTCTTTTATATGAATAGTTGGTCATCACAGGTGATGAATGTTTCATTTCCTTTCACCCAAAGACCAACTGACTTATGAACCAGCTCAAAGCAAAGGATAGACTTGTTGAGAAACTTTTTTTCTTTTCTTTTTTAACCACTGTGGAAAAAAAGGCCATTATTGCTGGATTTTTTGTCTAAATACACTCTAAATTTTGGATGAAAATTGATGGCAACCCTATTTTGGGCCAAGAATTCATTTCTGGGTCCTACAAAGTGACATTTTGTCTCTACTTTATACGGAGCCAAAGGAAAATTGTTCATTAACATTTACAAGCTGTTTCTTTATATCTGTGGTCTGATGAAAATGAGCTGGGAGGCAGAAAGTGCAAATTGAATTTCCATTTCTATCACTGGCTCCATGTGTGACCTTGGACAGAACTCTTAACTTCCCTGAACCTATTTTCTCCGTCTGTAAAATAGGGACAACAACAATAGTGGATATTTGCTTCATGGCTTAGTTTCCTATACATAATTTTTAAAAAGTCTCACTAATGAGAAGGATACATTTAAATGGTTCGTATGAATAAAAGTTGGAAAATACAAAGTTTCATATAAATGTGAGTTCCAAAGGTGTGATTCACTTTAAGGAACACACACATTTCTGAAAATCTGGCATAAGGTACAGCACATTATATTCTTTTCCACTTTCAAAATGATGGTGTATCCACATTAAGAACTGTTGACTTTAGCATGTAAGAGTAATCATTAAACTATGTTTTTAGTAACATGGTTTTTTCATAAAGCAGATATGTCCTTTTTTCCCCAAATTTTGGTACAACCAGTTTTCTAGTAATTTCTAGCTAGGTTACAGCAGACTTTTGTCATATGTGGTTTCGTGTTTCAGAGTTTAGCATAATACCCAAGCCTACGTAATAAGAAGTTAGTTATTATACAGTTCTACAGTATAAAACAAACACATTCAGGGGTTGTTTTTAAAACTCTAAATACTTTGTAACACAAAAAAAAATTCATTTCACATTTTCTTTAAATAGGGAGCTCATAATTTCAACTACTTAAAAAATTTCAAGTTTGCACAACTTATAAGGAACACATCTATCTCAAGAACAGGCAAATTCTGCTCTCACATCAGGAAAATGAAAACAGTATTTCAGATTACTGTTGGGTCTTTGGGAGCAGAAGGGTCTCTTTAGATGCAGCATGTGGCTTTACTTCTCCCGCATAAACTTTCATTATAAAAATGTCTAGTAAAAGAAAAACTCTTGTCTATTTCCTAGATCATACTGTATCATTTACCTGTTGAATCCAAAGAGGTTTATTTTAGCTTCACTTTCATTTTGTGATATTCAGGGATTGAGCACATGATCTAGTTCTATCGTTCCGCATATTACTTCAGTTGTCTTAGTAGGTAATGTTTAGGTTAACCGTGGTTTTGTTGAAATAATGGCTACTTCAAGCGCCTTCATTCCTCTCACAGAGTGGCTCACAGAATAGATGAAAGTCAAGGGGAGGCTAAGCTGCCCATTCAGTAGCTGTTATCAAAAATAAAGACTGATTCATGGGTGCTCTTCCCAGATATTTTTATTTTTCTGTTTTGGGAGGTGACCTGGGAATTTGGACTGAAAAGGAAAACAAACAAACACAACTTTCCAGGTGATTCTAACACCCAGCCATGCATGAGAATTCTGTCTGAATTCTGTCTTACAGTTTTTTGAAGCGCTCCATGAATTCACAGTAAATGTTACTTATGTGATTGTCACCCTGAAGTTCCAGCACCAACATTTTGAATCTCCAGTCCAGACTTTTTTTGGCCCCTTTCCTACTCATTGTATTTGAATGAAGCTGGTGCTTGGCCTCTTGACTTTCATATGTACTATAAACACCATGTTTATTTCCCTTATGTGTGTCTTAACCTGGAATAATTTGAGAATTAGGCCTGTATCCAAGTTCTTAGGCCATTTATTAATTTATTCTTTCGAAATGTATATAAACATTTTGAATATATAATATGTACCAAACAGGTACATTTTATTACAGACATTCGAGCACAAAGGATCGGGACCCCCAACTACAATAAATCTCTCTGAAGAAGAAAGCATTAAATGGAGACATAAAAGCAGGTGAGGTGGAAAGGGCAAAAAGAAAACAAAAAATGCAGGATATAAAAAAGGTGAAGTTTTATTGACTATCCCCTTAACCTGTCACATACTTTTGCACTTTAGGTAGTGCAAATTTAGTAGTTAGTATTGTTTCTTTTTTTTTTAATTAAAGACTATTACCCTGATTATTGGAGATTAATTCAAATTCCTAATTCAAAGCTCATAGGAAATACTAATATCAAGCAGAAATTTGAAAGGCAATCCTTGCAAACCCTACCAGATTGAATAGCTCTGACTCTGTTTTGCTCTGCTGCAGCCTGTGTATAATAATAATATAGGACATTAACTGAAGATTATTTTCAATCTGGAACATCCTGTTATGTCTTCAAAATGGCATGCTCATATAATAATCTTATTCTATAATGTTGTTTCTGCCATAATAGGCCACTCTTCCTATTAACCATGTCACAGACTATAATATCAATGGCAGTGATTGAGATCCAAGTGAAACGTGAATCGGGTGACGTCTGAATTGGAACTGGATCCTTGTTAGGTGAAATTAGCTAATACATTGACAAAGCTACCCACAATCCAGACTTCTTGGTAGCTTTTTCAACATCAGCCTGAGAGCTGAAGGTGGTCTGGTCAGCAGGTGGATCTGAGGAAGGTCTTAGATTCTTGCGCTACTAGCTGTGCCCTTGCTGAATTGAATGACATTTCTGTTATTCCATAGATAATGAGGCGAGATGTGCCTATTATAGCAATGTATTAAAAATAAAAAAGCCACATTTTAGCAAACTAAAATTATAATTAAAAGAAAAAAGAAGGAAAGCTTCTGCATAAATAGTACCCAAATTTCAAGGGGCCAATCCTTAGAGGACAGAGACATCAGGATTCAAATTTGTTGAGTAATTTTCCTAGGCCACACGGCACCAAACATATCATCTGAGACAGATTTTCCTTTGATTTCCACTTAGGTTTAATGGTTGAATAATCATGGCTCATAAGTTTATCTTTAATAACAGTCACAGCAGACAGTTTATTAGCAGATTCTGCAGGCTGCGGGGTTGTCATTTGCTGTTATAGTGATTGTCTGTTTTAAATATCACAGCTGCTGGTGTTTTTATTTATTTATTCATGATTTGATTCCTGCCTCTCCCACATCTCTGATGCTCAAAGGCAAGCTATTTTCCCTTTCTCTTTGAATTGTGAAAGGCTGCTGTGACAGCCCCTAGCCCAGGCCGTGGAGTGTCACACAGGGTCCTATGGTGCTGAACAAAAAGCCACGTCTTCCTGAATCTGGCAGAGCTCTTTATGAGAGCCCAGCCTTCTTGTGGGGGGCTTTCTCTGTCAGTGAGTGGCGGGCATGAACGGAATCCTATCAGGGGCTCTGGGCCAGTGAAGACCCTTCTTCATGTGTTTCTTGGCCAGGAGAGTGGAACCACTGGGAGAAATGCAAATGCCCGGGCCTCCACTTTCCTGTGCAAAATGAGATACCACTGTGAATAAACATAGGAAGCACTGTAAGCTGCAGTTTCTAAATTCAGCTGAAGAGAAAGCTTGGTCATAATACATAGCATCTTTCATTGAGTTGTGAGGGGACAGGCTTGTATTGAACAGATGACATTATTTCATTCGTCTTCAGAAAAGCCCTGTGAGGCAAAGTGTATACAGAGTGATAGAATTTTGTAAAGAGAAAGATTGGGGCCTCACATTCTCAGCATGACCTGGAATTAAGCATGGAATTAAACGGGCTGCTGCTGGGTAGCTGGTTTAGGGAGCTGAACATGCCTCAAATACCAATATCTTTCCTCTCTACCCTGAGGAAATATGCCATGCTCCCTATACCACCTGCATAAATAGAACAATGTCCCCACCTGATGGATAGGAGGTGGGCAAACTCTCATATTCTACAACTTAATGTGTATCCCCTGGACAGAGGGCAAATGAAACGTACATAACAAATTTCAGTTAATTTCCTATGAGCAGGCTTGGATCCCTGGGGGGCCAATGAAAGCAGAGAGAAGAAAGACCTAAGAAAGGAACAGTGAGGAAGGAAAACAGGAGACACATCCCACCCACGTATTGATCTTTGGAGGGACACGTTCTGCCCCCCCACCCCCACACACACTCTAGAAGGTATCTACCAGTTTCTTGCCTAGTTCAGCAAAAAGGAGACTCAGATCTCTGTGCCCCTTGCTGCTTTGGGAAAGGGGAAGGTGCAATCTGCAAAGAGACAATCATCCTCCCCTTTACTGCCAGCAGCAGATTTTTTTTTTTTTCTCTTTTTGGCTTCTCTGCCTTTCAGTAAGTGCTTTTGTAAAGTAACAGTAAAAGCTAAGGTGCAATAATATTTCAGAAGTTAATGGTGGGTGCTGAGGATTATGGAGCACTTTAATTTTTACTGTTGCTTTGCTAATATCTTTATCAAAACAATGAGCACCAGAAAGTGGTATCGATTGGTAAGCAGAGCCAGAACTAGGACTCAGTACTGTGAGCCTTTCTACCTGCCTGGCTTCAGATGCACTCCCCAATGTCAGGCTGAAATCAGAAAATGATGTTCCTTTTAACAGGTGAGGTGCCCCTCCTAATGCCTGGGAAAAAGCAGTTTCAATGTCAGCAACATCATTCCTCAAATTTGGACAGCTTAGTGGTTCTCAAACTCTGTCCCTAAAAAACCCTGGGAGCCTGCAAGCTGCGTGCCAATGTTCTAAGGCTGAAGTCCAATAATTAGTCATTCTTGACAAAATAGAAATGTAATAGACATAACATTAATGTAGCAGATATGGTCTTTGTTTTATTTTAAGTTTCTTTGCCCATAAATGTTTATAAAGCCTTTGGCACTTGATGACGTTTACTAAGGAATGTTGGCCAATCTTTATTTAAATTATTTGTTGACTCTATGATAAACTGTTGATTCTACTTTAAGATATTGAGCATTCAACTAATTTTCATCATGGACACACTACTTTGGTCTGAACCACCAAAGATTATGGCAATCACCTCCTAACAGATCTTTTTGCTTCTGCCTTTGCTACTACATAGTCTATTCTCCACACAGCAGCCAGAGTGAGCCTTTGAAAATGTAGGTCCAATGATGACACTTGCTCAAAACTCGGCAATCATTCCCCATCTCATTGCAGAGGAAAGCACAAGTCTTTATAATATGCTACAAGGCCTTACATGGCCTGGCCATCCTGACTTTGCCTGCCCCTCTCCCTTTCCTTCAACCTGCTCCAGGCACTTTGGCCTCCCAGCTGCTCTCTGAACATGCCACGTAAACTCACACCTTAGAGCCAGTACCCTATTTTTCTGCCTGAAATGCTTTGCCCCTAAGATACCTGCTTGCCTGAAATCATTATTTCTTTCAAGCTTTTGCTCAAATGCCACCTTCTCAATGCAACTACCCTGCTTAATAGTGCAACTTGTTTACCCTTCCAACTCCCATTCCCTCTTAACCTGTTCTACCTTTCTTCCATTACACCTATTGCCTTCCAGCATTTTAACCCATTAGAATTAGAATGTCAATACCATGAGAACAGAAATCTTGGACTTTTTCTGTACTTCACATCTTCTAGTAAATGCTCCAGAAATATTTGTTGAATAAATAACTTCTATTATGTGCTAAACTCTAATATTCTGAGGATACAAGCATTAACAAGTTATACATGCTTACTTACAGTTCAGTGAAAACATATAATTTACAAGTAGATGCAGGAAATAGAACAGTGCAAAGTAACATATGAATAATAATGGAAGAAATCATCAAGAAACACTGAGCTGAGCTTAATAGTTTTGTGTGTGTTGCATGTACTTACAGTTGTAATCTTATTCTATACTACATTGTACTTTTCTACTATTAAAACGGTTCCTCTGGGCTTCCCTGGTGGCACAGTGGTTGAGAGTCCGCCTGCCGATGCAGGGGACACGGGTTCGTGCCCCAGTCTGGGAAGATCCTACATGCGCGGAGCAGCTAGGCCCGTAAGCCATGGCCGCTGAGCCTGCGCGTCCGGAGCCTGTGCTCCACAGCAGGAGAGGCCACAGCAGTGAGAGGCCCGCATACTGCAAAAAAAAAAAAAAAAAAAGAAAAAAGAAAAAAGAAATAAAAAAAACGGTTCCCCTGATGAAATTCAACACATCAGTGTTCACTGTGATCTCCAAGGAACACTGACTTTCAGATGCTGCACACCTGAGGAAATTTAAGCACTGCTATTTGATTGTATGGTGATTTTAAAAGGCGTTCACATATATTTTTCTTATCTAATCCTCAGAACAACCTTCAAAATGCAGGTCTTATGTGTTATCTTCTTTAATGTGTTCTCCCTGTTTTGACTTTCAAGCTTTAAGCAATGAAGTTTTAGGTAATTTTCTAAATTAACATGCCTACAGGTTCTATGAGATTCATATGTGTGGACGTTGAGTGTGACGGCTGCTACCTGTGTTCATTTTTTTTTTTCTTTTTTTCAACTTCAGTCCACCATTATAGGTCCTTCTCTCAAAGTAAGAATAAATTCTGCAATAATTGCTGGGAATGGGAAAAGTACATCTTAACTTCGTGGAGTCAGCTGGGCCCCAGGCTTTGCATTCTCTTCTCTTTCAGTTCCAAGGAAATTTATCCCGTAATGATTGTGTAAAAGGCATGGTTTAAGTAGTTACAGAAAATACAAGGATCAATAAAACAGTATCCTTGTTTCAAGAGCTTGTACTCAAGGAGGGGTGTCAATGGTGTCAGCAGTGGTGAAAAACACTGTTTTTGCAAGGTGTGTGTATAATTTTTAAATCAACTTTTCATTTTAGGGTAGATTTAGATTTACATAAAAGTTATGAAAGATGGTATAGGGACTTCTGGTATATTCCACACCTAGTTCTCCCTATTCTTAGCATCTTAGTTTATTATGGTAAATATTATAGCTAATGAAACAATATTGATACATTAATTATATTTTTAACTAAAATCTATACTATATTCAAATTTCCTTTTTTTTTTAACTTAATATCCTTTCTCTGTTCCAGGATCCCATCCAGGATACCATGTTGCATTTAGCCATCATGTGTCCTCAGGCTCCTCTTGTCTTGTTATGACAGTTTCTCAGGCTTTACTTGTTTTCAATGATTTTAACAGTTTTGAGGAGTACTAGTCAGGTAGTTTGAAGAATGTCCCTCAACTGGGATTTGTATGATGTTTTCCTCATGATTAGCCTGAGGCTATTGGTTTTGGGAAGAAGACGACTGAAGTGCCACTTTCATCACATTATATTAAGAGTGGATGCCATCGACATGACTTACCCCTGTTGATGTTTATCTTGATCACCTGACTGAGGCCGTGTTTTTCAGGTTTCTTCACTGTAATCCCTGTGATTTTTATGTACCCTTTACCTTGACCAAATCAGGATTATGTAGACGCTTCCTTGGACTTTCTAAGTTTAGCCTCTCCAAACCCTGAATCAGCTCACTTTCCTCACATTTCCAAGATTTCCTACGTATCTTTTTGTCTTTTTGCATGCCAGATATTTGTCTGATGTCATCCACGAAGAAACTGCAATTTTAAGAGTAGAGGGTGTTTTGTTTATTGCTTTTTTTTTTTTTTCTTTCCGGTACGTGGGCCTCTCACCGCTGTGGCCTCTCCCGTTGCGGAGCCGGACGCGCAGGCTCAGGGGCCACGGCTCATGGGCCCAGCCGCTCCGCGGCACGTGGGATCCTCCCGGACCGGGACATAAACCCGCGCCCCTGCACCGGCAGGCTTACTCTCAACCACTGTGCCACCAGGGAAGCCCTGTTTATTGCTTTTAACTAGTGACTCGGGTTATCTATGAAATCAAATACTTTATTTTGAAAGCAATCAGGCTAAGGAATCAAAAAATAAGACTAATGATTAATTTTACAGATTCACAAAATTCTAAAAAGTAGCTTAATTTCAAGTTAGAGATGTAATGCACATGCATTGTTCAAAAAGTTGGAAAACAGAGAATTCAGTCATTTTTCTTTTTTCTTTTGTTTTGCTGTACGCGGGCCTCTCACTGTTGTGGCCTCTCCCGTTGCGGAGCACAGGCTCCGGACACGCAGGCCCAGCGGCCATGGCTCACGGGCCCAGCCGCTCTGCGGCATGTGGGATCCTCCCAGACCGGGGCACGAACCCATGTCCCCTGCATCGGCAGGCGGACTCTCAACCACTGTGCCACCAGAGAAGCCCTTCAGTCATTTTTCTACATTTCTAAATGTATATATATTTATCCATGTATCTACATATCTTCATTTTCTTTTGATTTTGGGAGATGATCTTATAGGTATAGTTTTGTATTTTGTTTTTTACCCTGAATTTTCTCATTAAACTTTGTTTTAAAGGGTCTCAAAATTCAAGAGTTTTGGTCAAGTTTTTTCCATTAAAAAGTACGGATTTTAAAAACTAACAACTTAAAATTGCCACAGAAAAAAGCCAAATGATCCACAAAACATCCTCTTTTCCCTCTGAAGGTTTTGAATTGCATTGTTATCATTAACCAAATTTTGCTATTCAGTGGCCAGTTGAGAGAAACAGTTCTGAGACCTTCTACCACGAGTCTGATTAAGACTAGGATGGCAGGTATTAGGGATAATATTATTGTAGCCTACTAAGTTTTATGAGCAGACTTAGTGAACTTACCCGCTCCAGCAGCTTTCTTGTCCACTGATTTGATGACACGCACGGCAATGGTGTATCTCACGTCACAAACAGCCAAATGACCCAGAGGAGGATAGCCAGAGTTCAACACGTGGGCTTCCAAGAAGCACATCAACGTGTCAGCAACCAGATTTCAAGAATTCGAGGCCATCTTTTAGCTTCTTGCCAGAGTAGTGATCAATCTTCCCCTTCACCTCAGCAAACCTGCAAGCAATGTGAGCTGCCTGACAATTCAGCACAGGTTCATAGCCAGCACTGATTTGGCCTGGGTGGTTTAGGGTAATCACCTGAGCACTGAAGCCAGCTGCTTCCAATAGTGGGTCATTTTCTCTATCACCAGCCACAATGCCAGGATGAATATTTCTGACAGGCAAATTCTTGACACTGAAGCCTACAATGTCCCCCAGAAGAGCTTCACTCAAAGCTTCATGGTGCATTTCAACAGACTTTACTTCAGTTGTAATGTTGACTAGAGCAAAGGTGGCCACCATGCCAGGTTTAAGAATACCAGTTTCCGCCTGCCGCAACTAAGATCTGCCACAACCTAATTGATTAATTTAAAAAAGAGTCTCTTTCCAATATGGTAACAATTCACAAGTACTGGGGTTTAGAACTTAAACATATCTTTAAAAAGAAAAAAAGACCACCAGTCTCCACTCAACCCACAGGGACAGTACCAGTACCACCAATTTTGTAGATGTCCTGGAAGAACAAACCTAAAGGCCTGCCAATTAGAAGAATTGGTGCGCAGGCCACCATCTGGAGATTTGAGCACTGTGGTTCCACTGGCACTGCCATCTTTATGGGTGACTTTTGTTCCCTTGAACCAAGGCATATTTGTACCTGGCTCCAGCATGTTTTCTCCATTCCAACCAGAAACCAGCACAAAAGCTACTGTGTCTGGATTATAGCCAATTTTCTTAATGTAGGTGTTGACTTCCTTAACGATTTCCTCATTATCCCTCTGGCTGAGGAGTAGCTCAGTGGAATCCATTTTATTAACGCCAATAATTAGTTGTTTCACAACCAGTATGTAAGCCAGAAGGGCATGTTCATGGGTCTGCCCATTCTTGGAGATACCTGCTTCCAATTCACCAATACTAGCAGCAACGATCAGTATAGGAGAGTTAGTATGAGATGTGCCTATAATCATGTTTTTGTTAAAGTCTCTGAGTCCTAGGGCATCAGTGACTGTCATGTACTACTGGTCTCATATTTTCACATGGAATTATCAAGGGTGATAGCAAGCTCATTAAGCATTCCGTTTACCCAAGACCCAGGCATACTTGAAGGAGGTCTCTCCCATCTCAGCAGCCTCCTCCTCAAACTTTTCATTGGTTCTTTTGTCAATCCTACCACATTTGTAGATCACATGGATAGTAGTGTTGGACTTGCCTGAATCTATGTGTGCAATGATGCTGATGTTAATATGAGTCTTTTCTTTCCCCATCTTGGCTTAGATTTAGTGGTGGTTTCCATGGCACCTGTGTTCTGGAAGCAAACATGTTGCCAAAAAGCTGCACTAAAATTAAATATGGAGGATTTCCCTCAATTAAGTTAAAAAAAAATGGCCAACTCCAGTATAAGCATTTAATCATATGTTTAGTGTTTGGAATTTTAGTTAGGGAATTTATAATTATTTCCTCTCTCATCAATTCTGTGATGAATATATTTGATGTATCTTTTGAATAATCTTTGAATGCATTTTTTATTATTTCCTTATTATAGTATCTATGTCACTAGAATTCACATTCCTGGAGGTGGGCTGGATTGTAAATTCAAAGATTACCATCTTCCTTTTGTTGACCTAGAAATAGGACCATTGCTGTAAGACAAGGAAAAACACCTCACTTATTTGGGGGTGTTAGGAATAGCAATTCAGAAGACACAGATTTGGGTAGAAACCCAAATGTGCTTCAAGAAGAGTTAAAAACCAAAGAGTTTTAACAGGAAAAAGGAGGAAGCTTACATAAATTGTTTTGCAAGAATTATCATTGATGTTGGCAGACTGGAGACATTCTTATCTGTACATGGTTGGTTGCTAAGGCTGTCACTCTGAGAGAGTTCGATGTGCAAGCATTCTTTAAAGATGTTGTGGCCCAGTTCAAATTCATGTTCCATCTGGGTGGAGATGTGCATAGGCCCTGCTTTCCCAGTGGCCTCCTGGCTTCATTTTACTGTTCTGTTGGCATTAATGACTCCATTTTATTCATTTCTTCACACTTTTTTTGAAAATCAAGGTAACTAAGCTGGTGCCTCTGAAGGAATAGAATCTGACATAATGCACTTTCACCTCTAAGATTCCATGGTACTATGATCATTGGCTATTTTTTCAAGTTTTTTTAATGGATTTAATATTTTATACATATATGTGTATGTACCTATAAAATAAGGAATATATATAAAGTGTATATGTGCTTTAATGTGGATATTACAATTTAGACCATGATCCTACAGAAATTAAAATACAGATTTCCCCAGAAACTGCATAAATTATTGAGTTAGATATTTCAAATTACATGTTCCATATAATTCACTCAGGAAGGAATAAGAAAAAACCTGAACACTGTTTTGGGGAAAGAAGGTAGAACTTGAATATTAGCTGATGTGATTCTTTCAGTCAGATTCTATAAACATAGTTGAAAACAGCCTAGGTTACAAGGTAACAAGTCAATAACACGTGCTCACCACTTCAAATCAAGCTCTCAAATGCAGGCATTGTAACTATGAAGTGATTCTCCCAGTATAGTTCATGCGGTTCTAGTCTTAATTGCTACTGTAGTGAGATTCATTTTAATCCTATTATTGATCTAAGAAACAGAGAGTCTGGATAGGGTCCAGAGGAAATGAGAATTAATAAAAAACCAAAACCGATTAATGTGTTGACTAGGAAACATTGAACTCATTGGGGTTATTGAGTTTGGAGCAGGCTAATGAGAGAATTAATATCAGTTTCTGACTATATAGGTGAGACTATGGTATGATTAACTGTGTGTAACTGATTTCATTTTCCACCAAGGAAAAGGCACATTTACACGAGCATGGATTTGCCTTGGTCTTTGAGAAGATAGAATAGGCTAGGAGACAGCTACAATTTGTCATCAACCCTAGGATGCATTGTAGCCAGGAGAAAGAAGGCTCATAGCTTACCAGGAGAGGCCCCATGAAATGAACGGAATTGCAGTACAGAACAGCATGCAGACAGGAAGTGATATCTGCTCCCCAATCACACAAGTTTTAGATGGTATTACAAATAATGATGAGGAAAACTTCTGTCCATGAAGAGCAAACCTCCCAACACCAAGCCCCACTCCTCCTGTTCAGTCTTTTATAATTGGTTTGGGGGCTGATGAATATGGGCCATTGTCTTCTCTGTTATTCTGTGCTTATGGTACATTAGCAGGAATGGACTGGTATCGATTCCCTTTGTTTATGTAGACAGCACCTGTGAACTGCAGCATGATCTTTCAGCTCATGTAATATACATGCAAAATATGTATGTCTGTGAGTCACACTGATTTAGAAAAAAGTTCTTCTACTTTCCTCCAGTATAACAAGTTACTCTTTTGGAGTATATTAAGCACTTTGGGGAACTTCTTTTGGTCATTGAATGAATAACTCATTATTTGCAAAATTAATGCCTTAAGTTATATTATGTAATAAGTTCAAGTTGGTGGGTTACACAAATCTGAAACTTGAGGTAGCAGTATTATACATTCTTCCTGAAGAATCAAGAATAGAGTGTTACATGGATAAAAGAATGGTGATGAAAATGCTGATTTTAATAGACAGGGGACCACTTTGTCAGATATTTAACTCAGGTTAGGTGCAGTCCCTTGCGTGATCTCTTTGTTTTCTTGTTGCTCTTTGACTCCATAACCATAACCCCTCTACTCAGACCCTGTTCTTGGACTCTGTTTCTTTTCCTTTCCTCCTTCAAATTTTCACTGTCTACTAAATTCGTCTTTTGAAACAACATAGTGTAGTGCAAAGGCCTTCTGCTTAGACTTTGTGCTTTTGAGTTACCTGAGTATGGGTTTGAAAGCAGCTCCATCTCTTTCCTTGTTCAGAATTTTCATCAAGTTTTTTGAGACTCAGTTTCCTCACCTGTGAAATTAACATAATACGATCTATAATGTAGTGTATAGGGAGGATTAAATGCAGTAATATTTGTAACAGATCTACCCCAACTGGAACATATTAAAAGTAAACATTTCTAGGAAAAAAAATAGCTGTTTTTAAAAATATGATCACTTACTTCAATTCTAAGATACTACTGATCATTCAATCAATACTGCGCACTTATAATGTCACAGCTTTGTGCACAACAGTGCACAATAGATTGTGCTGGATAAATAGTTACTAAAAATCATAATAATGATAAAATATAGATATGTTTCTCTTACATTCATGGAGCTTACAATAGGTTATGATTCACCATTGGTTTAATAATAGCTTTTCAGGGAAAATAAGAAATGATACACATTAAACTATATATTAATTTTAAGGTACATCATGATTTCAGAAATATGTTGTGTGAAAAATGCATACCTTATAATAAAAAATATTGTATAATTATTGTCCCACTCAAATTTAAAATGGATTCATTTCTGAATACTGGTCATCATCATCTTGAATTTTTCTTGCTTATATTTGTTCTATTCTCCAGCCAACCTATGTCTCTTCAGTTGTCCTCATAAGCTCCTCCCAAACCTGAAGTTCAGGCCTTGCTCCTGCCTTTGTTGCCCATTGTTCTGCTAACGCTGTGGGCTATGCCTGAAAACTCCAGTCTTGGTGAGGTGTCACATTCAAAAAGAAGCACAGTCAAGTGACCAAAAGTATTTAATACAACTCCAATAATCACTTTTTGCTGCTTCTCTTGTAGAACATGAAAGAACGTTTAATCTCCAATGCAGCACATCTCTGCGCCCCATTCCTTCCCTCCCTCTACATCTCTCAACTTGCTCAGCTTCTCCAAAGCCTCTCTTTCTATCTCTCACATTTTAATATTCTTCTCAGTATTTTTTCACCTCTGATTAAAATCAGAAAAGAATGAAATGCCAATTAGGCATTAAGAAGGAAGCAGAGGCTGTTAATGTTTATTCAGACATAAATAATTTTGTTCCTGTCATGCAGTTGTTGCCTTTTGCTACGCTCACCTAAGGATTGGGCACAATGAGACAAATCAGGATAAGGAGTGAGGATGGGATCAGCTGAAATTTTGGGGAGAACTGACAGAGTTGGTCCTTGCAAATGCCAAACTCCACTTGAGCACATCTCTGTAACCTTGGCAATTGGGTCTCCGTTACTATCCCAAGCAGACCTTAAGGACAATCCTAGGCTTGGGCAGGAGCAACAAACATCTGCGGAAGCTGCTCATCGGTTCAACATGAACTTAGTTTTACCGCTGGTTCCCCTGACACTTAAGCTCCATTTCTGTGGTAACACTATGTTTGTCTGATACCCTAGTATCAACCCTGATTGAGTTCTAAGTACCAATTATTTAAGAATCTTCAGGACATTTAGGGTTAACATAATAGCCGTGTAACAATCATTCAATAATGTACAAGGCTAGCAAAACACAAGAGTGAGTATTGATATTAGAAGTACTCATAATTTATTATAATAATTTGGCCTTGGCATTAATACTTTGCTATCTTGTAATTTATCATGTGCTTATTGATGTTTTGTTACACAATTTTTTAAATGGAGGATGTTAGCATATTGGATTCACTTTATTAAAATAAGTACTGAATTTTGGGGGAATTTGGCTCTACTGGGACAATATGCTTTAGAGAAAACTGCTTCTTCAGATTCGTCTCATGTACCTTAGATCTTCCATATAGACAGGAAAACTGCACAATCTATAGTAAATTAGGACAGTGATATTATTGGGTTAAACCATAGCTTAATTATTCAGTTACTTGAGGCTACATAATCATCCAGCCATATCTTTTGATAATGTTCCTTTAAACTCACTGGGAGTAACCAAATTTAGAATAATGTGCTGTCATGTCACTTCTAAGAAACATTTTGTGTGCTGTCCTTGGTGACTGGTTAGCGATGCCTGAGAGAATATTGTTTGTGTAAATTTCATTAATTATTTTACTTCAAAATGATGAAAGTGTTTTTTAAAAATTCAGATGAGATCTAAAACAAAACCAGACATAATTTGGGATTCAGAGCCACTAAGGATTTGTTTCAGGAGCAAAACTGTTTCCATGGAGTTACAAAGTGTATCTGAAGCTCATAATTTAGTTTAAATTATCAAGTATTTGTAAAGTTACTATGTTCAAAATATGTTAAACATTTTCATAGAGACTCTCAGACATTTGAGATCAGAAGAAGTTGGTTTTAAGACAGCCAAATGTTGAAAATGGAAGTGATTGTTATTCCATAGCTGCCACTCCAAGTCTCACTGCATAATTAAGCTAGAGTTGTTAAATGTTCCCTAGAGGATCCAATTCAGCAACATATATCTCACCTCTAGATTTATCTCTCATAGTCCTATGAGTCACAGGGGCCTTGGGTGATCACCTATTTACTTATATTATTATGCTGGACATCCAGCCGTAGCATTTGTGTTTTATTAAGGACAACTGATATTTCCTCAGAGTTTGGGGTTTTCCAAGTAAATAAATATAATTACTTTTCTCTCTTTCCATGAACTATCTGCAACATAGGTAAATTATCACTATGTACATAGTGATATCTGTATAGTAACTTCACGGGCCAAAGTATGGAAACAGGTATAGCCGTGGTTAACTGACACTGGTGTTAGAACTCACACTTTCATTTAAAATTTTTATAAATACAACAAAAAATTGCACTTTAAAACAACAAAATATTACTGTGAACCAATCTATAATGAAGAGTGATAGTATTTTAAGTGCAAGGCTAGAAAAAATAAAGACACCTAAGTACAATTGTATACTTTTTTATTAATTGTTAACATTAATAATCACTGCTTAAAATAATTATAGTTTGACCTCTGAGGTTGGGTAAGATAATTAACCCTCAAAACTTTATTAGAGTAAAAAGCCATTTTATGGAGACATAGCTCTGATACTTCAGGGCTTCTGCATGGATATTTTTACTCTTTTAATCATTTCACTATGCGGATTGGTACTCAGTCCTCTTATCTTCTTGCTCTCAGATTTCCCAACTTGCATCCTCTACTTGTGGCAAAGTATAAAGTGAGAGGAAACTTTAAGAAGGTCTGTTTTCCAAATGGGATATCTTCAGTTCCATGTCATTCATCTTATCCCAGGTCCTCATTCATAGAAACTAATATTGTTGTGAGATAAGTGTCCAAATTCAGATCTTGATTATTAGTGTTACATGTCATTTTCCACTTCTAGCCAAAGATTATATGAAGGTGTATTTCCTTCTCTTCTTCATAGTATATTTTCATCAAAAATTGAAACATGTTTTCCAGTCATATTTCAGTACCTAGTTGAGATTCCACCTATCTCTTAAAGATTTCCCTGATAATTCTAACATAAAACTTCCCTTTTCTGAAGTTTTATAATTTTTTATTGTTTTCATTATGCACTCTGTATTCTGACTACTAGCAGTACTCTGTTTTCTTTATGAATCTTTGAATATGCACATAGAAGTTGAGTGACTTTTATGCTGAAAAGATGACATGTGTTCTTTTTCCCCAGGGTGCTAAATACATTATAAAGTCTCATTACAAACCTTATGTTTTAGAGATAATTTCCAATAATATATACCGAGACTTTCTTGTCTTTTAAAATTTTATTCTTTTTGGGTCCAATTGACCAGTTGATAAGCTGAGGCCCAATAAGCATCTGATTGGGCATTTATGCCTATTGCCTTTCATATTTTCTCAATTGTATTAAAATTAGGAAATGGCTGGTAACAGCATTTTCACTTCTGTTGACTAATTTTATGTCATTTTAGCAGATAGCCAAGATGCCAAGATGTAATAATTCATTCTTGACTTACTAAAATCTAATACAAATTATTACTTTTATCCCAAACATGATTCTGCTTGAACCTCAGGACCTTGAAGCTCTATTTATCCCCTCTTGCCTTTTGAGTAATTTTTGTTTAGTATTTTAGTACTACATGTATTTTAACTGCAAAAGACATTATAATTATAATTTTGTATAGTAAATATTCCTTACAAATGACGCAAAATATTTTTCTTTCTCTTTTTCCTTGTCAAGGTTTCAACTGGGATGAATTTCCATTTGCTTGAAGAACTCCCTTTAGATGTTCTTTTAGTATAGATCTAGCAAAAAAAATTCTCTTAGACTTTCATCTGAAAATGGCTTTATTTTACCTTCATTTTTGAAAGAAATTTTTATTGCATGTAGAATTTTTAAGTTGGAGTTATTTTCTTTCAGTGATTAGAGATGTTACTCTATTGTTTCTGGCTTGTGACAGTTCTGTTGAGAATTCAGCTGCCAGCCTTACAGTTACTATTTTAAAAGTAATATATATTTTTAAAATTCCTGTCACTTTTTAGATTTCCTTTTTGTCCTTGATATTCTGCAGTGTTACTATGATATGCCTAGATGTTGTTGTCTTTGTGTTTTTCCTCCTGTGAATTGAGTTTTTCTTCACTGGAATTTTTTGGGTTGATGTCTTTTATCAGTTTTCGAAAATATTCAGTCACTGTCTCTTCAAATATTGTTCCTGCTTCATTCTTTCCCTTCTCTCCTTCTGGAACTCCAACTGTAAATGCCTTTGAGATGTTCCCATTTGTCCCATGTTTTTATTTCACTTGCACATTGTTTTCCATTTTACTAATCCTGCTGTCTTCAATCTCTGATAAACCCATCTAATATAGTTCTTACTTACTTTTGTATGTATATATTTTTAATTTTTAAGTTCCAGAATATCCATCTGATTATTTTGTAGGTGTCAATTTTATGTTGAAACTCTCAACCTTTTTATTTATTTTGTGCATCTTGTCTCTTTTTTTGAATATATAAATCATAGCTATTTTAGAGTTCTTGTGTGTTAACACCATTATCTTGATCATTTGTGAGTCTGTTTATATTGTTGTTGTTTTTCCTCTTTTTCTATGATATTTTCTTGTCTCTTCTTATTTCTAATTTTTAAAAATTGTACACTGGACATTGTATACTAGAGAGCCTTAGGGAATCCCAGTGATGTTATATTACCAGTGAGAGTTTCCCCTTTCTATGTTAAGAAGATAGGATGAGGGGCAGATCATCTGAACTCAACAAGAAAGTGAGCTGAGTCAATGCAAGGTTGAAGATTTAGAAAGACTCAGTCTAACCCTTGTTCACCCTCATCTTTAGTTATGTCTCTCGTGGAATATGTATTAAGAGATTTCACATATTTCTTCTCAGTCCTGAAGGCTGTCAAGAATGTAGGTCTGCTCTTCAGAGATTCTCAGCCAAGCTTTTTAGCTTCCTGCCCAGCGAGCCTTCAAATACGGCAAATGTTTTTAAAGATGGACTTAAACACAGGTTTTTCAGGAAGGCAAAGCACAAAGCAATTGCAGCAGATTTTACTCTCCCTTTTTGTAGAAAATTTGGCCCAGCTAACCAGAGTCTCACCCAGCACTGGAACTCAGCAAATATCTTTGTCATCAAACCAGATGCCTTTCAAGATTCTAGTTTGTTCTTCAACTCACAGAAACATTTGGAATAATGCTTGACCAAATATCTGGTCACCTTGTGGCCTAGTCAAGCTGACACATACAATTAACCATTATACTATTATTAAATTTATAACACTATAGATTATGATTAATGATTTTTTATAATATATAAATGTGTATGTGACATAATTTATTAAACATTGTATCATATATTATTATGAGAACTGTTTAAACTGGCATCCAAGGCCACCCAATATATGTGCTCAATTCATATTTGTTAATTATTAAAAATGTCTAATTGAAATACCAACTATTTTATGTAGAAATATAGTTAAGCACTCACATTTTGGAACTCTTCTGCCTGTGTTAAAATCCTAGCCCTATCACTACTAGCTGTGTTTGGGTATCTATTGCCTTGTGTATAAAATAATGAAAATAATAATTATGTCAGTAGGTTGCTGTGAAGGTTAAATAAGATAACGATGAACCAGTGACTGGAACCTGATAGACACTCAATAGTTTGCGTAAAACATTGTCATCATCATTGTTGTTTAAATTATTTTTAATTCTGAGCCCTATTTCCTTTTCCAATCCATGTGCTCTGCTACTTTCAAACTTTCTTAACCCTATACATGCACTGCTCTAATGACTTTAACATAGCCTAAAATTGTAATTCTTTGGATATATTCATTGCTGAATATTTAGTTTTAGATTTTTAATTTTCTTGACTAGGAATTGTGTGGTTTTAATCGTCATCCTCATCCTCATTATCATCATCGTTTTCATCATTCTCATCATTCATCATCATCATCATTTGCAGTAAATACATAGCAAACAGTATTTGTTGAATGAATGAATGCATAAACGAATGAGGAGTGAAACTATTTCCTATATCTGCTGAGAGCACAAAATAATAAAACATACTACACAGCATATTCAGCATCTATGTTTATGTTTGTTTTAGTTTTTTTCAGATCTATATTACTACATTAATTATCCAGAACCAATAAGAGAGAAGAAAAGGTTGACTTAATACTTAAATGATGTAGTAATGGAAATGCAAGCCAAATCTCTTCATGGCGTATAATAGGAAGGTCAGTGTTGCTTTAATTCAAATAAAGAGGAGTGACAGAGAATTGAACGAACACAAGGCACTCAGTAGTTTAGGCATGGCAAACTCAATAGAATCTGTGTCATAGTAGTAACAGCATATCTGGGTTTGGAGTGCAGATTCATTTTCAGCAAAACAGTATCATCCATCACATTAAATTTTGTTAATTTGAATTTTATTGATTCATTGTTTATATTTATTTTATAAACTACTTTGGTTTTTAAATTATATAAGAATTGATAAGCATAAGAATATATATTTAAGTTCATAGATTTCACATGTATTAACATTGAAGTAACATAATAATAAAGTAATTTTGGACTTGGAGTTCATGAGACATTTTCCTTTGAAAGGAGACCATGCCTTACTCAGATTTGTGTAAGCACCATATGACTCAAGTACTTATTCAGTAGCACTTCATCTGAGCACAGCTTGTTAGCCTTTAGATTTGGATATATGTGCCCTCAGAAACAACACAGAAACATACCAAAGCCCAATATATCAGAGTTAATCTGTGATGCAGGCATCAGTCCAGCTGGTACGTTCTACTGCTGTGAGTACTTCACTCTATTTTCAGTGGTAATTTATTTGGCATTCAGATGGAGATCTTGTGTGGGAGTAACAAAATAGACTCAAGTCCTGAGCTGCCCAGTTCTCTTCCTGAGAGCCACCATGTGAAGATGAACAGTTTTGCACCTGAGATGGTTGGTAATTGCCTGCTCCTCTCCCCTCTTCTACATTTGTATGAACTCTCTTGAATAAACGATAAATAACTTCTTTTTTCCCCCTACTCCAACAACTAAGTCTCAGAATTTGCTACTTCTTTTAATACATTCAATTATCTGCTGATTCAAGCATCTTCAGGTCAAATGCGTTAGAAACAGCTAATTATGCTCTTTCCCATGGGTTAAATTCAATTAAAAGACCTTAACTCAATTCCTTCACATAAGGGTCTACTTCCCAATGGATTTTCTACAGGGTGACTTAAAGAACCAAACTCAGTATTCAAATTAGCAGCAATTACTTGTTATTTCTTCCTCTTTATTTTTTTTTTTTATTTAGTTATTTTTTTTGCGGTACGCGGGCCTCTCACTGTTGTGGCCTCTCCCATTGCAGAGCACAGGCTCCGGACGCGCAGGCTCAGCGGCTATGGCTCACGGGCGCAGCCGCTCCGCGGTACGTGGGATCTTCCCGGACCGGGGCATGAACCCGTGTCCCCTGCATCGGCAGGCGGACTTTCAACCACTGCACCACCAGGGAAGGCCTGTTTCTTCCTCTTTATAACAAAATTGTTTTTGGTCAAAGGATACTTTGATCGTTAATATGCTTCTCTCAGTTATGCCTCTGCATTCACTCTTAAAAGCATAGATTAATTGAGAAAGCTTACTTACTGGTTTTAAAATTGTTTACTTTCTATATCTTGTGCCAATAGAGCATCTTAAACACAGACTACCATTTCTCAATCTCAATATTCTCTTTGACATACTAATCAACACATAAGCAAAGGTGGTAGAAAAAAATCTTAAAAGAAGAGAAAAAAAATATTAAGCACCACATCTGAGCCATGTAGGGTTCAAATATACAGGATGTTCTGGCTTTTATGAGAGAAAGCCACAAAAATACTTTTCCACTTCCCCCATCTAAATTGGAAAATTGGAATAGAGAGAGCTATCTCAGATTAATATCTCCCAGAAAAGCATAAAAATCAAGGCAAATCATGTGTTTTTTCTTTAGTCTCATGAGTTTTACTGTTGTTTTTTTTTTTTTTGGCTTAGAACAAACTTGTTTTTCATTAAAAATTGGCCATACACAGAAAGAGAAATCCAGATGTTGAAAGGAAGAAAGCAGTCTGGAAAAAAAGCAATTATGTATTATCTGTAGGTGAGTTTCTCCCTCTCATCCAAATTCTGTCCCTCCTTTCTTATTCCCATCCCCCTTCTGTCCCTTTTCTTCTCTTCCCTCCTTCTCTTCTTTCTCCCTTCCATATACCTTTCTCCTTTTTCTTCTTGTTTGACCAAGTACTTCTAGAAGACAGTTAGTATGTGAGCAACATGTGATACCTCCAGGTTCCTGTAATGGGCCAAACCCACTTCTAACTCCCATTCCTTTGTTTGAATCAGAGTCACTGGAGAGTAATTAATGATGCTAACTGTTCTTACTAATGTAACAAGTAGGCACTGGGGAGCCACTGGAGATTTTTGAACAGAGAAATGTCATTAAGAAAGTGATCTTTTCAGAAGATTCATCTGTCAGCAATGGGCAGGAAGAATTGGAACTGGAGGGTGGTAGACATGTTAGTAGGGTTTATACTTCTCAGGTAGAAGGTGTTGAGGGTTTTAAATAGCCCAGCATACTGAAAATGGAAAGGATTTCATATTGAGAGACATTTAGGAAGAATTAACCTGTGATAGATTGGGTATAGAAAATAAAAAATAGAGATGAGCCAAAGATTGTTTTCCGCTTCCAAGCTTGAATGACCAAGGAAAACGGAAATGTTATAAATGGGAACTGATTAGCAGAGCAAATTGGGTGAAGAGGGTAAATTCAGTTTTAGGCAATTTGACATTCAATGTTATAAAGCTAATTCTAGATGGAAATGACCAAATCAATTGGGGAAATTTGGAGAAAGCTGGAGAAATTGGGGGAAAAAACCCACCTCAGTCACTTGCTGACAACTCCCTGAACCTCTGGATACCTTACTCATTAGTTTATCTGCATGTGTACTAAAATCTCAGTCAGCTGCCTTTGTGTGGCAGGAAAAAAATAATTTCAATACAAAAAATGTACCATTTATAGTTTCTTATCTGTTTTCTAAGGCAGGTGCATCCTAGTGACTGGAGGATCTTTTGCAAACTTAAAAATTTTATTAAAAGAGGGCTTGGGAATGCATGTTTGGAGGAGGGAAATACATGAGGAAGAAATGGTAAGTGCTGTAGCGAGGTCAGGAAGGAAGAAAGGTGCAAAGGACTGTGGTCAGGGGAGCTTTGGAAGCTCTCATAAGGAGACAGATTAAGTAGTGGTAGTGAGTGGCAGGTGAGGGAACTTGTGGATAAATATAGAAATACCTAATGATTAATTTGTGGGTGAAATGTTGCAAATGTGTTATAAGACAACTATTCCATATATATCCCATAACCCCTATGGATTTTAAATTTGTATTTCTCATCAATCCAAGTATAGAGTTTTTGTGTGTGTAAATAAAAAAACATTGTGAATCTTGCTCTATGGTCGTGACAGAATGGGAAAAATACGCTCTCCGTGGAGGGGTCATTCACACGTGTTTGATATTTGTGTTTATATGAGTGTGTGTGGCGAGGCAGTGGGGAGACAGAGAGGTGGGGGGGAGACAGAGAGGTGGGGGGGAGGGAGAGAGGTGGGGGGGAGGGAGAGAGGTGGGGGGAGGGAGGGGGGAGGAAGGGGGGGGAGGGAGAGAGAGAGAATATTAGGAAATGAGTATCCAGAGGAGTGATTTACTGAGGAGGGCGGGTCACTGTCCATGTTGCTCAAGGAGAAGTTGGAAATCCCAGATGGGGAGTCTAGGAGGTGGAGCTGGCCTTTGCAGCAATGATGACTGCAGGCCCTGAGGTGCAGGATGGGCTTGCTGAGGAAGAGGTGAAGCAATTGAGGACATGGAGCTCCATGGTCACAGGGGAATTCTATGACCAGAAGTAGGTGAAAGCACTCTAGTGTGTGGCTGGGCCTTAACAGAAAACAATTTTTACATAAAATAAAGGAGAGCCTTGGGAACCAGAATAATACTTTTGTTTTCTCAACAGCCAAGAGCCTTGGCCTTAAATTGATGGAAAGTACATGAAAAGAAGAAGAGAGGAACATAAAAGTTTAGGCTATGCTAAAGCTTCTTTCCTAATGTGGAAGACTCTGAGAAATAGATAAGCCTTCTGGGAAAACCTGGGGCCCCTGTTAGTCACTTGATCAGAATGGTTGAATCAAGAGATTTCCTCACATTTAAAAATTCCTGGCTATGCTGTGTAATATTCATCTCTGTAGATAATAAAAATTAAAAATAGAAGAGATGAGATTCCATGTCCTAAGAGTACAGTCTTTTGAAAAGAAATACATATGATCCTATGGTGATTACAAATGCCTAGATGTTACATAGGTCACAAAAGGACCCGGCATGTTGTTGCTGCCTAGGGCAATCAGATCTTACCGCCAGGTCTCTGCAGCCGAGTAGAGGAGGAGTTGAAAACCAGTCAGTGATTTGAGGCTATTCTGATAGCTAAGTCAGGCCCAGAAAGCCCATAATATTTCCAGGAGACATTGAGGCCTGAGCCATTCAGACCTAGGTTAGCTACTGCTTCAGTCTATGCGAAGGGATGTAAGGGTAGGAGCAGAAAAGTGAGTCATGAGACTCACTGTGTGAACATACCACGTGCTTTTATGCCTCCATATGGCTGGTCCCTCAATCTGGAATTCCCATCTCCTAGAGGAATAACAATGCTAGTACGTTTTCAATGGGGCATCCTGGGAAAATCCTTCCTGAAAAAAAGGAGAAATAATTGTTAGAGAAAGCCTCAATAATACTGACATTTATAACACCTAATATTTGAGGCAGAGTACTATTCTTTACAACTGTATGAGGTCAGTGCTTTATCCTTATTTCACTAATGAAAAATAACTTGCCCAAAGTGTTATACAGTTGTAACTGCCGATGTCAGTATTTCCATCTAAATCTCTCAGATTTAAACTCCTTGTTCTTAACCACCATACTTTTAGGAATCCTCTTATATTCTCAATTCTGTTGTTGAATATATGAAATAAGAAATGCTTAAACTAGTCACAATTGTGTTGACCAGTTTGGGTATCCTCTCTTCCTGGCTGCTGGAAACACACAGCAGGATCTAGAGGCTGCAGGCATGGAGCAAATAGTGATGGTTTTATTATCTCACACATTTTTTCATTAAACCAAAAAAATCTAATCAAATAATTTCTTAATCAAAGAATTCTAAATGTTCCACTCTATATTTAGGCTACAGTTCAAGTTAGGTTACCATCCAAGAGGTCTTACAATTTGGTTCTACCTTATCCACTCAAATTTATTCAATTCATTTCCAAGTCTGCAGACAATTATGGAGATCTAGGAGTGTGCCAGTCACTAAAATGGGAAGAAGAAACAAAAATGGAATACACACATTTCTCCAGGATCCTATAGACTTGTTTGCATTTAAAGGTAATATTCTAAGTGCTATAGTGAAGGTATATTCCAAGTATGGTCAACACAGACACAAAAATGATAAACTGCCTAAAAAGGCAGGATAAGGTAACAGAGAATGTGAAATTTGAGCTAGGTATTGAAATATGAACAATAGTTTATCAGGCAGAGAAGAGGTAGAAGGGCATCTCAAGGAGCAGCAGAGCAAAGCATGAGAATGTGAAATAGTATAGTGTGCTCAAATAATGGCAAGGAGCTCAGTGAAGGACCAAGCAATTACATGAATGAAGGAAAACAGCAGAAGAGAAGGCTTGAAATGCAGCATGGGGCCAGACTGTGAAAGCCCTTGCATGCCATGCTAAGGATTAAACAACAATTATGGGTTTTAATTAAAAAAAATTAACATTGATTTTTTTTTAGCATTCAATATCAGGTATGTGCATAACAAAATCTAGAGAGTTTTAATTTGCTTATGTCCCCTTGTCTGAAGAACAATCTCTTGTCCGTAGAACAATCTCTTGTCCACACTACAGTAAGGGCCAGGGAGAAATTCTTTCCTCTCAGTCTCCTAATATAATTAATTTTGCACATATTTAAACCTGAGATGAGTACTTGTGATTTTATCTCCCAGGTTTTCTGGGAAGAAAAAAACAAATCAAATCATGAGTATTAGGAAGGGAAATTTTGTTTTTAAAAAGTGTATTCTTGCAGGTAGTGAAAAATGAATTGAGGCGAAGGAACATTTCTCCATCTTCCCTTATATAACTTTTTAATTCAGCCATAATTTTCTCTTCATTGCACTCCAATATATCATGCCAATTCCAAACTCCAGCCTGGTCTTTTTCTTGTGTTCATTCTGCATTCTTAGGGATAGAATGCTTCTCCCTCTTCACTTCCAAATCCAATACTATCTCCCCTTCAGGCAAAAGCAAGTCCTGACTCCTCAATAAGGTGTATTAGGTCAGATTCTTCAGAAGCAAGCCCTGTGACAAGGATTCCTGAGCAAGTAATTTATCAAGAAGTATACTCAGGAAAAACTAGCAAGAGAGCTGGGAGAAGAAGGACAGGGGAGAGGAAAAGCCAAACAAGGGTTCAAGCCCTAGCTCAATCCTATGGGGAGTTCTGGAGTGCTAATTTTACCTCAGGTTTGTGCTGCCTCCATGCAAGGGAGGTGGACTTTCATTCTCCCACACCAATCAATCATTGGCTGTTGGCTCTTCCCAGGAGGGAGGTGTGGATGGTGCAAAACTACTAGGCACTTCTGATTTTCTGCACCAGCAGGCAAAGCCACTCCAGTGGCCCATGGCCAATCCTCTGAAGACAGTTTCAGGTAGAAACCATTAAATGCAAAGCACACAGAACCTGAGGTTTGGATGCACAGAATGATGGGTATTCTAGGGGATCTGGATGGAACAATGACAGGTTCTAGTAGAACCTGCTCCAGCCGGACTGGTGTGTTTTCTAGAATTCTCTGTGAGTTATTTTGTCTGCCATTCACAGTGAACCTGTGCTTCTTTTAAGTGTTCCTTGGTGCTTAGCCTACTTTCTGGCACACAGAAAGGAAACACTTTTTCCCCCAAGTAATGTTGTATCTCTAGGAAGAATTTCAAACCAGTTTACCTCCTTGAGATTCCTTTATATCTGAGGAACCTACCAAAGTCCAGGGAAGATCCTTACCATATGAGTATCTGCTTAAGTGCAGCCTGGGGCCCAATGCACTCCCAATATGAACCCTATGCTATTTCTTAGAGTCTACAACAACTCCTGTAGTTCAAGAGTATGAGGTAGTGCATCTGTCAATCCAAGTGTAAAACCATAGAAATGGAGACTAATTTAGTCAGCCGATGGTAAAGCATCAAGGGATCCTTGGTGACTCCAAAATGCAGTTTGCCAGCATGGAACCTGTTCAAATGTAATAGGTCTCCCAAGTTAATGCACTAGAAACTGGCTCAATAAAACCTTTTTAAAATGAAAAGTGTAGTAGAAAATTGACTGTCGGCCATGTGAGGAGACTCCTTTTACTTCTTTCATTTTTCTATTTTTTCATAGATGGATAGCAATCTAAGACATTTACATGTAGAAGGAGCCCTGGGAAATTGCTTAACTAAAGCACCTTTCAGTCTAGGCTGGGAGGAACAAAGTGACGTCCGTTGATTTTTCTGAATCCAAATTCAAAATGAATGCATTGTATTTATACATGTATCTCCTCCTTTATATCACTGTACCATTTCTGAGGGAAAAGAAGAAATCTTGGAGAAAAGTATGTTGCTAATATATATGATCTGCCCTTTTGTCTGCTGTCAAGATTACAACAGTAACAACAACTTCCTTTTTGTGAAACAAAGAGCTAATCAAGGGGCATCTGGGCATCTGCTGTTGGCTAATGCAAAAGAGCAGGTCAGCATATATCTTTATAGCCAGACTCCATTCATAGTTCTTTCTAACTCTGTCTTCTTACCTTGACCTTTTCTGGTCTAGAGATCTGAAAGGCTGGCTTTTTAAAGCTTGTCCAAACTCTTCTGGTTGGAATACTGAGGAAGGGCTGCTGGAGCCATTAGATATCTTGAATTAAATTTGCTTAATCAGGGCTTCCCTGGTGGTGCAGTGGTTGAGAGTCCGCCTGCCGATGCAGGGGTCACGGGTTCGTGTCCCGGTCTGGGAAGATCCCACGTGCCGCGGAGCGGCTGGGCCCGTGAGCCATGGCCGCTGAGCCTGCGTGTCCGGAGCCTGTGCTCCACAACGGGAGAGGCCACAACAGTGAGAGGCCTGCGTACCAAAAAAAAAAAATAATAATAATTTGCTTAATCAGGCATTAAACTTAAAAGACAAGGAAATCTTGCATGTAAATATCAACTCTCAATAACCTATAATTTCTTTACTTCCTTCTTCTTCTGTAATTATTATGAATTCCCTTACTTTTTTAAGTTGTTTTACCTTTCTGAAAATATCAGATGTAAGGTTGAAGTATTAAGGATATTTAGATTTTAGTTTGCACAGAACACTGTACAATTCAGAGTGAATCACTGTTCTTTATTTGATGGGGTTTATAGTCTGAATAGTTAGAAAAATTCCCAAGGGAATGCTGGGAAGCTGAGAGCATAGTGAAGGTAACTATGATAAACATCTTAGCATCATGCAGGAAAAACAAAAAGATACCAAGTTTTCTTTTCTTACTACAGAGCTAATATGAAATGTTATCTAAGGTAAAATGGCAGTAATCCCTGTCATTTGTGCAAGGGATTACTATTATGTAGAAATATTAGAAAATGCGTTTATTGTAATAATTAAGATCATATTAGTATCTTAATGTTATTCCAGTTTTAATATATTAGTTATTTTAATTACTTGGATCTCATTGCTTTTAGGGCAAATCTATTTCTCACACTCACATCATCTCTTCATTTATTCATACAACAAGCACTTATTGAGCACTTCCTGCCTTCCAGGCCCAAAGTTACACACTCTGGATTCAGTGGTTAAGAGGCACAGTCCTTCCTCTCAAGTTGTTCACAGTCTAGTCGGCTGTGACAGTCAAGGCTCCTCTCAGTTGCAAGCTACAAAAGCTTTGCTCTCTGAGTTAAGCAGGGAAATAATTTCATTAAAGGACACAAAGTAGTTCAAAGAATCATCCAGAAAGAAAGAGAATCCAATTCAAGTCAATAGACGCCATAAACAATGTCCAAAATGACACCACTATAGAAGCAGCAAGGGCGTCTGTGCTGCAGGCACAAATACTAGACCCTGCAGCTTGCCCTGGAAACACATCTGGTACCAGGCACTATAGGCTGGCACTTTCACCTCTACTCCTGCTGCCTGCCCTAGGTGACCTGACATTGCTTCAACTGCTGTCATAATCACCTGAAAGAGTTCCTCCCAGTCTCTGCTTCTTTCTTTGCATTATTAATCTTGGTTTAAAAGGTCCTGTGGGTCTGTGTGCCTGGGCCTATGAAAAAGAGAAGTCAGCAAAGTGAGTATCTGACATGTTCAGCTTCTGTAGTGGAATTTTCCAAATTTAAGAATGATACTGGCACGCAGGACAACCACAGTGATGTCCATTCCAGTCCCCGATTTTGGTTACCCAAAATCAATTTGTACTTTTCTTTCCTTATTTACACAGCCTGCTCTGGAATGTTTATAAAGAAATGAGCTTACAGGATTTACTGATAAGAGAATGATGTCAACATAACACAGAAGTTGCTTATGATTTTTCTCAGAGTACAAATGTTTTGTGTCATCAGCTGATAACTAGCGACTGTTTACACAGCTGAACACAGTAGGCTGTGGAGGAGCACCGAACTGTACATGGTGCCCATTCACATGCTCCCTCCTGTGTATTCTGGGCATGCACTCTGTTCAACAAGTGCTCATTGTGTGATTTCTGCCCAATCTTTGTACATTTGCCCTTGTCTCCAGATATCAGCAGCCTCAACCCTCTTCTTACATACAATCCATTAAAAAAAATAAAGTCCAAGATATTCTGTGGTATTTACTAGGAATTACAACATCTTAAAAAAACTGGGCTAGAATAGCTGTTGTACTTGTTATTGCTCTGGTTACAAAACTGCACAGATTTTACATGCTTGCTCCAATCTATTTTTTCTGATAAGCCCTGTAACTATTTGTAAAAGACTTTTCAGGACATGAGGTTTCTAGGAACATGTAGATATGCTACAGTAGAAACACAAACTTTAGAAAGTGCTTTCATTAACATGATGCAAAAAATCTCATACAGCCATACACACTCTTACCCTCTCCCCAAGAGGAGTAAAATTCACAATTTTTGGTGCCAGCAACAAGTCATGTGTGACTGTGTGATGTCCCATTCTCCCTTAGTTCTGTCACGAGTCTATCTACAATGTATGGACTAGACTGGAAGGTTCACCGCTGACTAGCACATCTATACAAGATAGTGGGGAGAGGAAGAGGAAAGAAGAAAATAAGTTCAAATTTATAATTACAGGGCTTCCCTGGTGGCGCAGTGGTTGAGAGTCCGCCTGCTGATGCAGGGGACACGGGTTCGTGCCCTGGTCCGGGAAGATCCCACATGCCATGGAGCGGCTGGGCCTGTGAGCCATGGACGCGGAGCCTGTGCTCCACAACGGGAGAGGCCACAACAGTGAGAGGCCCGCGTACCGCAAAAAAAAATTATAATTACATACAACACAGAACAAATAAATAAATATGGGTAAGAGCCATAGTTGTTACCTCTGAAGTTGGTTTGGAGGCAATAATTTGTGTGATTTCCCTCTTTATTAATATTTCTGCGTGGCATTTGCTATCAGCCACCACCTCTCTCGGGTAGGGTTCTCTGACTAAGCTGTCATCACTGAAGGATCTGAGTGCTTTGTCGTACTCTTGTACAGATCTGCATTAAATTTTGCCACTGGAAAAATAATTATGTGGAATTCTACAGTTCCTGTCCATTCTCCCCCCTTTCCCATTTTGCAGCAGCAAACTTAGTGATAGCCAAGATAAGCGCTCCATGTGCTGACGGAAACATTCCTTCATTAGGGATTGAGATAAACCAAAGCTTCAGGGCAAGGAAAGCAAAAATTTTCAAGTGGATCATTAGATGACTAGGTCTAACACTAACAGAAGACTCTCCCACTTTTAACCTTTGTTTCCAAGACCCATATATTCTGGTGATGGAAGAACTAGTGTTATACATTGAGATACAATTCAGAGAATTTGCTTCCGCAGCAGTGCCTGAGTCTTTAATAGGCCATACCATAATTTTACATGTCCAACTGCTTTTAGTGAATGCAGTCCTAAGTCCATTGCCTTTGCCTCTTTTCTATAAAGTGACTATTCATTAGTTGGGAGCGCTGTAATGTTTAATAAAGTATTCTTTGATTCCTCAGATTGTAATTCTGATATGAGCAGGGAAAGCAAACCTATCACCAATATCCAACTGACATTCCTTCCATGATGGTAAGGATCCAGCATAATTGGACTTCAACTGGTTGGCTGGCTCCCCTGAGATATTATCCCATATTAGGATGGGGAAGAGTTGGTCACCCAACATTGGTTCCTGCTGCTAACATATTGCTCACTCCTCACTGGAAGTAAATAGGCCAGCCTTGGGGAGGTGTGGTCCATAATGAGCTCCTGAATGACTTTATTCTTGACACCAAGGACACTTTGTTTTTCAGCCTATTGAGCAGAGGCTGGAGTGACTGTGGAAAGAGGCTGACCAACATTCACAAAGAGAGTCATTTTGTCCACCTGATTATTGAAAGCCTTCCCCATCAAGGAGGCCTTTTTATTAACATTTGCATTGGAACCAAAGTTCTTCCATTTTGAGCCAATCCCAAAATGTCCACCCATGCTTCATCCAAGCTCCTTGACAACAATCTTCCAATTTTGTTATCCCAGTATGAAGAGTCTTCTTTACAAGGTCATATTTCCTTCAAGGAAAGGTGAACAATCAGATATACCACTTAAAGTTCAGCCTTACAAGGAGGATTATTTTAACCTTGTAAGGAAAGACTAGTTGCCTCATCCATCACCAGATAGGCCCCAGATGTTGGCTCCTTGAGGGTTTGCCTCAGTTGCAAAAGCCACCCTCCCTGAGGGCACAACTTTCCCAGGGCAGCACATACCCAGTGATTGATTGAGATGGAAGTATAGAGTCCTGGCCATTAGCCTAATGCAGTGCAATGCTGTTCACTATGATGTAGAGATCCCCATGGGGCTGACCAAGTTTTGTTATTCCTCCATCACCATTTGACTTCTTCCTCTGCTCAATCCTGCTTTTCCTCCCTTTCTTAGGTGTTGATTCTTAATAAATGGTCTGCATTACAAACTCCATCTAGTTATTTCTGGAGAACCTAAGCTGTGAGACCATCTATAAATGAAGCTCAAGTGTTTTCCTTCTCAATCAACTAGTCTAGGAACTGACTCATAGGTAGCGGTTGAAGGAAGTTTGGCTATGTTGTAGGATTAGCTGCACTGGAGTGAAAGTTTCATGTTCATGTAAAATAGCTGTGCTTTCAGGACTTGCTTAAAGCTAGAACTTTTATGTACACTTCCACCTGATGATAGAGTGATTAAGGGTCTGCCTAATTTTATGGGCTAGTGTATTAGATAAAACCCAGTTTACAATGAATTGCTCAGATCATATGGTCACCAATTAATCCATGGTCAGATTTTTAGTTACAAAAATAAACGCTGACTATACAAGAGTCTAACCACTTTCCCAAATATGTGTGGCTTCATTCCCCTAACCTGCAGAACTTCCCTGAGATTCTCTTTTGAGGGAGAATTGATCCAGGCATATCCAAATCTTCCAAAGACACTGCGGGCACAGCTGGTCTACTGCATGACAGAGAAATGAGCTCTTATTCCACCAAGTCTTATATGATGAAGCATTTCCTAAACATTGAAAGAGAGCTTAGATGCAGGTGACAAATGACCACTACTAGACCTTCTTACTATTACATTTCAGAAAAGTATGATAAGCTTTGTAATAGAGCAAAACGTATCAGGTTAAAGTAAAACTTTAATCCTGCTTGACTGCTGATGCATGGTGCTGGGTTCCCTCCCTCTTTGTTGTTTGGCCTGAGGCAAGCCAACACTGGAGACTACTGGGCTCTTCGGTGGGGCTAATGACAGACTCTGGGAGGGCTCACGCCAAGGAGTACTTCCCAGAACTTCTGCTGCCTGTGTCCTTGTCCCCATGGTGAGCCACAGCCACACCCCGCCTCTGCAGGAGACCCTCCAACACTAGCAGGTAGGTCTGGTTCAGTCTCCCCTGGGGTCACTGCTCCTTCCCCTGGGTCCTGATGCACACACTACTTTGTGTGTGCCCTCCAAGAGTAGAGTCTCTGTTTCCCCCACTCCTGTCAAAGTCCTGCAATCAAATCCCACTAGCCTTCAAAGTCTGATTCTCTAGGAATTCCTCCTCCCGTTGCCAGAAACCCAGGTTAGGAAGCCTGATGTTGGGCTCAGAACCTTCACTCCAGTGGGTGGACTTCTGTGGTATAAGTGTTCTCCAGTCTGTGAGTCACCCACCCAGCGGTTATGGGATTTGATTTTGCTGTGATTGCACCCCTCCTACTGTCTCATTGTGGCTTCTCCTTTGTCTTTGGATGTGGGGTATCTTTTTTGGTGAGTTCCAGTGTCTTCCTGTCAATGATTGTCCAGCAGCTAGTTGTGATTCTGGTGTTCTCACATGAGGGAGTGAGAGCACGTCCTTCTACTCTGCCATCTTGGTTCCAATCAAGGGGTTAATTTCAAATGTAGAGGTCAAGCTGCTGCCTGCTGACCTCTCTTCTGGCTCTGTAACTCCTGATTCCCTTTAAATTTAGTCATTTTTTTCCAATCAAAAGGAATCCTAGGAAAAAAAGTACTCACCTCTTAGAATTCCTTATATATTCTAAGTCACTCCCAGACATTTTAGGTGAAATCCAATAGATGAGAGTTGCTGGAAAGAGATGCTGAGTTTTTCATCCCAAACAAGGTTTGGCTTGAAGCCATAAGGATTTCTTTCTTTCATCTTGAAGGATCATAGCCCCAGTTGTTTCCCCCTACCCTACAGTACCTCAGTGACTGCCTTGACATTAAATTGTATTTTCTGGCCTAAATGAGTTCATTGTTTACCTTCCCAAACACCTAGATTACTCACAGGCTTTTTAGGGCCAAAGAGGATGTATGCTAAAAGACTGTAATAGGTTTAAGCACTGTATACATTTCCATCCAAACAGGGATTACAAGATTACCTTATTCAGGGACCAGACTAGAGTGTTTCTCTGTTGAAAGAGGCTGATTTGGCGAGGCAAAAGAAAACAAAATCCTTTTCACAACTTTGCTCAGGGGGACTTGAATTTAAAACCTAAGGAAGAGAGGAAGGAGGGGCAAGGTGAGGAAAGATGTAATTTGTATAACTGAAGTTCTATTGATGGGAACACCAATACCGCCAGATTTAATTATTCCTTTCATCTTGCCTTATTTCACTCTTGAAGATCAATACACTTGTCCTCTTCTGAAGAAGCAATGATTTCTACAATCTAAACATAAATTTAATCATGTGCTGCCATTTCAGTGATTATAGACTCTGTCAAAGACATAGCCCATTATAATTATTTTCTCTGTCATTCGCCATAAGAGAAACACTTCAGGCAACACTAAAACTTAATCACTAAACACAATATCAGTTCCACAAATCGGTCTTATTAGATGGCCATTTTACAAAAGGAGTAAAGCTCATTTCCTAATACTTTAATTTTCTGCTAAATTTCAAACTGTGTTTACATACAGAAATTGAACTACTGCCATATTTTGTATGAAACATAAATGGAATGTTATCATGAGAATATTGTTATTAAAACTGATTCTTAATGCAGCATATGCAAATTTCTAAGGTCATTAATCATTGTGGGTAGTTTATTTACTTCCTCTCTAAAAAGGAACTGTATGTTAATGCTAAAAATGAGTAGTAAGTATAGATTATAGAAATGCTTAAAAAGAAATAAATTGAACTGTAATATTAGAAGACAAAACACTTATCAGAAAAGTGGCAGCCCAGATGACCTCCAAAACTCATTCAAATCCAAGAGATTTCAGGTTAAATATGAATTACACGAACAAATGTAAAATTGTGAAAGATGCCAATGGTGTTTTAACTGTAAGCAGATGTTCCAGTAATGCCAGAGACATACCTTATGGTACTTTTGTCTTACAACATGATTCTATAGCATAAATATGAAGAAACTCAAATATGTATATATCAATTAAAAAATAAAAGCATGACAATTATTCAATCTTATTACAATCAAATACAGTAATACCACATACTATGGGAAATTAGAAGTATGTGTGTATCTGTGAATGAACATGTGTATGAGCATGTGTATGTACATATGTGTGTATGTATGTCTGTTTTGTTTACATAGATGTAAGACTGTTATGTATATGTGTTTTCAAGTGTGCTCTTGATCTGTACAAATAAAATTGATAAATATATTTCTTTGGAGGAAAAAGCAACTTGCTTAAAGTCCTTTTAAGGACAAAAGTAGGATCTGTTATAACATCAAACATTTTGTTTTAAAAACAGGAATTTAACAATATGTAGAAATTCATGACAAAATCAACTAAAATTATCCCAGTTTTTTTCAAAGCAGTGAGGAGTAACTGCTGATTAAAATGATTTTAGGAGACGCTCTAAAGAGTGCATTTTATTATTCTGTTAAATTTTTTTATTATGAGCTATTTAAAACTCACAAAATGTCCACAGAAAAAATAAAACAAATGTCCTGCAGCTATTATTAGATTTAGTTAAATGTACCATTTAACCATATTAACTTAAAAAAATTATATTTTTAGTAGGAGGTCCTGTATGCTCTTTCAGAAACTCATTTCTGTCCTTATCTCTCCACAAGTAGTCAGTCCCGAAGCCTTGTATCCTTTCTATGATTTTGCACTTTTTAATCATGTTAAACATATAATGCTTTATCTGCATGTTTTTATACTTTATGGAAATAACAATCCTATTGTAAATGTCATTCCATACTTATCTTTCTTTGCTTAAAATTATGTCTTTGAGATTTACTTACATTGATACATATTTATATTGATAGCTCTAGTGAATTAATTAATTGCTATATAAGATTTACTGTAAAAGTATAACACTTTATCTTTGTCCATTCTCAAACTGATAGACACTTATTTCCACATCTGTTGTTCTTTTAATCTATCAAGCAAGGATTATTCTTGTACATGTCCCCTTGTGCACATATGCAAAAAATATGCTATGGAACTTGACTAGAGGAAGAATTGTTGAGTTGCTGAGAAGGGCATCTTTGACTTTATTAGATCAAAAACTTGCTTCCATTGTGTTTGTACAATTTATATAGTGGTGTATGAACTTTTGTATTATCCCACATCCTTACCCAAACGTGTTATTATCAGGACTTTAAAATTTTGTCAACGTGAAAGATATAAAATGGTAACTCAACATTTTGTTTCAATTTGCACTTTGCTAATTGCAAATAAGCCCATCATGACATGAGTTCCAAATATTTTTCCAGTTTTCATTTGCTTTTATAGTTTAGTGATGGTATCTTTCCAACTTTCTTTCCATTAATTTTTCTTTTTCTATTTGTATTTTCTTTTTACTGTTTTCTTTGTGTTTATCTTTTGTCCTTTTTTCTCCAGATTCTTAAGGTGAATTCTTAACTTATTTTCTCCAGTCTTCATTTTTTTCTTTATTTAGATATGCATTTAAAGCTTTCCTTTTATTCTTAAGACTTTCCTCTGGAGACAATGGTTCATCCAATGCAGTAATTTAAACAGTGGGAATTTTTTTTTTTTTGCGGTACGCGGGCCTCTCACTGTTGTGGCCTCTCCCGTTGCGGAGCACAGGGTCTGGACGCGCAGGCTCAGCGGCCATGGCTCACAGGCCCAGCCACTCTGCGGCATGTGGGATCCTCCTCCCAGACCGGGGCACGAACCTGTGTCCCCTGCATCGGCAGGCGGACTCTCAACCACTGCGCCACCAGGGAAGCCCCCAACAGTGGGAATTTTAAGAACAACAGGCTGAAGTATGTAACAATTGTTTAAAGGAATTCTTTTGTGTTCCTTGCTATCACATAATGCAGGTGACTACCAAGCTGCCTAGCTGGTTGGGGCTGGTTTTGCATACATAATACAAATTTAATTGTGCTTAAGCTGGCATGCCCGGTAATCATGAACAAGTGCTTTTTCCGACTGAGAAGCTTCAGCTCTGCTCCCTTTAGGTCGTCTTACAAAGAAAGAAGTTAGAATTCTGTTTAATAAGATCAGTGAACCCTAGTCAGCAGAACAACTTCTAGAAACGTAACTGATTGACTAGGGAGTTATCCTTAGATACTATCAGCTTAATCCAGTGTCTTCTAACTATGCCTCTCAATACATATTATTGTTCTCGGAGAGCAATCAAATACTTCAACTGGAAACTTCCTTTTTGTGTGTGCAAAAGGCCAAGATGGTTTAAAATATATATAAGTATATGTAACAGTGCCCTCTTAAAACAAATGACTTACGGGCAGGGAGTTGCAAGCTGATTCTATGGAGGAGAAACCAGGTCCCTCCATTGGTCAAACTTAGTTTTTTCTCTAAAAATAATGTGGAAACCTGAGGTGTATCAATAAAACCATTTACTTTATGTATTTATGACTTACTGATTTTTCTAGCAAGTTTATAGAAAACAAATTTATGGTTACCGGGGGAAACGGGGAGGGGAGAGATAAATTGGGAGATTGGGATTGACATATACATACTACTATATATAAAATAGATAACTAATAAGTACTTACTGTATAGCACAGGGAACTGTACTCAATACTCTGTAACGACCTATATGGGAAAAATAAAAAAATAAAAAAGAGTGGATATATATATATCAATAGCTGATTCACTTTGCTGTACACCTGAAACTAACACAACATTGTAAATCAACTATACTCCAATACAAATTATTAAAAAAATTTTAATATCCAAAATCTTTAACAAATAGATGATTAGAAATCATCCCCACATACCCTGCAGATATGATAGCCATGCATTACAGCATCTTATAGATCACTGTCTTTGAAGATTCATCATTCAATTTAAATTGGCTTCCATTATTATTGTTTCCTGGGTTTCAAAATCATTTCAATTATTGGTGTCTTTGTCTATCATTGTGTTTCAGAAAATATGAAAAGAAACTGCCTTTATGAGTAGAAAAACATTTTCTTTTTTTAAGACCTATAAACATGAATAAGATAGAGAATAGGTCCATTTATAGGCCCTCAATTCTATGGACCCATACACAATTTCTAAAGAAGAGATTATGAATCTAGAACCACAATTCCTACTGAAAGAAGGAAATATTTTGACTTTTACTTTTTTCTTTTTGATTTCTTTTCTTTTAAAGGAACTTAGAAGGGTACATTTGATAAATGATAGTTGGTAATAGTTTCTAGGATCAACCATGAGAATGACTGGCCAAATCTCATCACTAGATGTTTTAATAGTCATCTTTTACTGCAAAAGTCATGAGGTTATTTTTTCCTCCTAAAAGGCTATAAATAGCAAACTTTATACATTTATGCCAATAATGGGAGTGGAATTTATTGATGTGTTCATAATTGTTTAAAAATTGATTTTATGTAAAAGAAAAAGCCCCAGTTGTTAGCCTTTGCTAAGCTATAGTGTAAATACTCCCACCAAGGTTGATTTCAAACTACCAATGTGATGTCATGAAACATGGAGTTGGGATGAGAGTCGTAGCGGCACACCATAATATATATTTCCACCATATAGATGAGTAACCTCAATATTTTTATAGGAAATATTAAATTAAGTAGGAATTAATGAGTTTTGAATGTATATTACCTTTATTTTCTTTATAGTTCATATAATTAATTTTAAATTAACAGCTGTCTTTAATAATTGATTATCAAAGTTCCTAAAAATTTAGCTCTTGTAAGACTGTATCAGTGTCTACAGCATATCACTGGTTGGGTCTCTCTGTGCCGCTTTGGTTTTATGACTTGTCTTTATAAAAAGTTTCTAAGTGAGACATAAGAGTTGAGGTTTTCAGGGAAATTATTCTTTTACCCAGTAAATAAATTTCCTATTTCTTTTGGGGAAAAATGATAAAGAAATATATATATATATATATATATATATATATATATAGAGAGAGAGAGAGAGAGAGAGAGAGAGAGAGAGAGGGAGAGAGAGAGCTATCATTCCATTTGTTTCCCATATTTTCTAGTCAATTTATGTTATATTTTCATTAGAAATTAATTAATTATAATTTTACTAGTACTTAAAGAGAAACGTTTTCCTGTGACTGAATTTGTATTTATACTAAATTTTGTTTGAAGCAAGTAGATTTTATCATAATTAAATTTAAAAGTTACAATTGCATTTCTCTGTTAAAACTTAGCTCATTTTTGTAAGGTTACTGAATAGTTTCATTAGTCTATTTTGGATTTTGAAAGCAAAATGATATAGAGTAAAAAATCAGGGTTTAGAAATCAAACTGTCTTAGATTGAAATCCTGGCTCTGCTATTCACTAGCTGTGTGCACTTGAGCAATTTAGTTAATTCTCAGTCTCAGTTCCTTATCCTTAAAATGGAAATAATAACACCCCCACTTCTAAGTAAATCTTATTTACTTCTGTGTAAATATGATTAATAAATATATGTATTTGAAATATCTGATCTCTAAACAAGTTTTGAGAGGGCTGATCAGCTTCTCTCACTCCTTCTCTGTCTGAATTCTGCACTTAATTTTGTATTTATTTATTTTCAAATTGAAAAAATTATAAGCACCCAGTTAAACAAGAGTGTAAAAAAAAATAAGTCTACCTCCTACCCCAGACCTCCAAAGGTATATCTTCCCATTAAATTCTTCCAATTTCTTATTCTCTTTATAGAAATAATCAGCACACACTCATAATCTATGTATGTATGACTGTTCAGCATCTTGTTTTTTTACCTAACAATACATCCCATTAAGTGCACATACAGCTGCCTCATTCTTTTGCCTGGTTGCATAGGACTCTGTTCTAGGGATGTGCCAACATTTATTTGACTGGTCCCTTGTTGATGAAAATTTAGGTTGTCAGTGTTTTTTTTAAAAAAAATTATTACAGTGAACAACTTTGTACATACATCATAGTACACATGTATAATAATACTAGAATAGCAATTTTATGGAAAGGAAATTATTGAGTCAATAATTTCTTCATTTATATCATGCAGAGTTACTGTGAGAATTTAATGGAATAATTCAGATACACTGCTTAATGTAAGGTCCCACATATAGTAAACAATCAGTAAACATTCTGTATTATTAGTAGGGCACCTATGGGTCTCAACGCCTGCAGGCAAAGCAGTATCCAGGAGCATCAAGGAAGCTCTCCAACAGAGAGGCAGGTGCTGGCTGTTGGGAGCATGAGCACTCTGGTAGCAGGCGTATATGAGAAGAGCAGAGGGATCGGAGGGGATGTGGGCAGAACACTGAAGGTGCCTGCTCCAAAAGCACTCATTGCATTATTTTATTTTTCTTAAAGAGTGACATAGATGTCATTGGAAATGGTCTTACTGGACCCAATAATTACTGGACCCAATGGGCTTAAATGATAGATCATTGAGTAAAATGATCATTTTTGTTCTGCGTGATATAAAACAACCAGTATGACAATTTTTCATGTTTTAGTTGAACACTTTGGCAAGTTTTAGTCATTTTATGTAGGCATTTAAGGCAAAAGAAGTTTAAGCTTTATTTCTTAAGTTTATTCCGTAATATTTAGTACTGATATCAGAACATTCAACCACCTTCTACGATGAGAAAGCCAATAAACTGGAAACTGGTTTGTAATCTCCAGTATCAGGCATTCGTGTCTTTGGCATTAGAGCTGATGTATCGACTCTGCTTTGTGGTTCATGCCAAAGCAGGGGCCTCACAAATCCCACTTTTTAATTGGATTTTTTCCCTTTTTGTAACAAACAACTCTCTATTTCTATATTAGGAAATATTCTTCTTCCCTGCTGAGTGCTTAAAGGTTAAGCATTCAAGAAAGGAGGCAGATTTATTCTGGCTTTTTATTTTCACATATTGGATTGCTTTCTTAGTATTTACTGAGAATTCAAAATGTGAGAGCTTCTGAAAACTAAGATGCCTTGCTTCTTGTCCCTGAAGCTAATAATGAGAAGAAAGAAACCATTAGAACTAATAAGATATTTCTTTATATTTAAATGAAGGACAACTGTATGCATTTTTTTTTTCAGCAAAAAAATCTACGTATTTAACCTCCTTACCAACCACCATACTATCCACAGGGAAGTTCTGTATCCTGTGAGCCTGTGAGCCTAACTTGGAACTATGCACCTTTATGGTTGCTCTGCCATGACGCGCATAAAGCATGTCTACTTTATGTCCTGTCTACTTTCAGGGAGGTTATCTAAATCTCAGAACCCAGAGTCTATTTATGGTCCTGGATGCCAAGCTACTTCTGCTACTAGGCTATTTAAAACATTTTGTGAACAGTTATTATTTCTAATGACCGAGGTGCTTATCAGTAAATGACAATGAAAATCAACACCAGAAGGTGGTAGGAGCTTGAGGAGGCTGGTGGGTGCTGGTTGGCAGGACTGGCCCCTGGAACGACTGCAGGGCTCATCTGCGGTGGCTGCCATCTGCTGGTGGAAGGGGTTATTGCCCAGGTGGCTGTGAAATCTAGCGGAGATGTCTGGGTGGGTGGGGGTCTAAGCTGCCCACTTGCACTAACGGGTTAGATGGAGATTTCCAAAATGGCGCCTGCCAAAGCTGATATTAGCAAGGTGGCCTGAAATTGCACAAATGGCTCTCCCCAGTGTCTCAAACTCCAGGGAGAATTCCAGCTGGTTCCTGCGTCTTGGGCAGATGCTTCAAGATTAGTAAGTAGGTCTCCTTCACCGCAAAGGACCATGGACCCATGGACCATATCTGCGCACTTTTCAATCTGGTGTTTTGGCACTGTTTTTTGGGTTGAATGAGTCTGTGCACAAGTCCTTTAATAGCAGGTTTTCCATTCCTTGTAGTTCTATAATTTTCCTGGACATATTCCCCATTGGTTTTCAAAGATAGATGTTTTGGGATTTGGTTTCTCCTGTGCAGATCTAAGGGTTTGGGTGCCTGATGTGAAGCTCAAATCCCTCGCTCCTCAGGGAAAATAACTGTATCTTTGTGAATCTTCCTGACTGTGGATGACCGCAGCTAGGGTGTGGTGTTTCTCCTTGGTGTAATCGTGTATCTGTTTCTCCTACCCTCTAACACTGTCCTTGTACCCTTTGCTGTAGACACTGTGTTCATCCAGTTCTCAGGTCCCTTGAAGAGAAAATTATTCTATATATAGAGTAGATTTGTTGTGTCCTTGGGAGTTCAGGGTCTTCCTATGCCGCTATCTTGAACCCTCCTCTCTTTTATTCGAATACACAGATCTCTTTTGCTTTTCCTCCGCCTCTTTGGCAACAGTTTCTAAGCAGGACTTTCATACTTCATGGAAATGTTCATCCTAATTCCCTGCCCCCAGTCTTGTGCCTGTTATAAGTCACATTCTTCTAGGATCCTTTCCTGACTCTCGAAGTCTAGGTGAGGTATTTTGGAACTTTTCCTGTTGCATCACACCCTGTGCTTCCCTCCTTTCCCTCACAGAAGTTATCACTTTTCAGGGGACTGTGGATTTACCTGTCTTTATTCCTGACTGGACTATAAACTCTGTGACACCAGAAGTCATTGGCCTTATTTATCTCAGTAACCCCAGTACCCTAACACAGTGCCTGGCACAGAGTAGGTTCTCCCCAACAATTTGCTAAATCAATGACTCCTAATTCTATGTCTTAGCCCTGGCCTGTTTGCTATAATATAGCTGCCTGCTAAGCATTTCTAACTGTTTCTAGCTAGTACCTTTGCTTCGATATACCCCAAACTGAAATCCACTTCCTCCAAAACTCCAGATTATCTTTTCTCTCCATGGCAACACTGTTATTCCAATCCCTTGGACTCCAAACCCTGGCATCATCTCTGGCTCTTCTCTCTCCCTTGCCAGCCACATCAATGAGTTGACAAGCCTGTAGAATCTACTTTTTCAAAGTCTCTCCAATCTCTCTCTTTCACTATTCCTGCTTCCACAGTTCTAATATAAAAGATTTGGTACATTTTGACTAGATTACTAAAATAGACAGTCTTGTGGGTTTCAAACTCCAATCTTTTTCTAATATATCCCATTATTAGATTAATTTCTGAATAGTTCCAATTATATCACTTCCTTGTTCAAAATCTTCAAATAGTCCCTATTCTTTATCTAGTTAAACAAACAAATAGCCTAACATTTTAAGGCCTTCAATAATATGACACTGATCTGGCTGTTTATTTTTATTTCTTACTATTTCCTGCTCACAATAAGAATGTGATGCTGCAGTAAAACCACACCATTCTACCAGGAAATCCTACACTTTCTTACCCATTAGTGAAATACCCTCCTTTCTACCCACCACATGTTGGAGGCCTCCTCGTGCATCAAGTTTCATGTTGGAGGCTGCGTCCTACATAAAGCCTTCCCTGATTTCACTCGATGAAATATGATATCTCTCATTTTTAAACCCCCAGAGTTCTTTGTTTCTCTCATATGGTACGCATCAGTACCATATTGTACCTGCCCTTTATTTTAATCATAAGACTCTAATACCCTTTTTTTTCTTCCTGTAAATTCAGTGAAGATAAGGATGATGGCTTATTTTTATTATCAACCTACCCAAGCACCTTATACATGGACATATATATATATATATATATATATACACACACACACACACCACACACACAACATAATGTGCAAGGTCTCATGAACTCACTGCTGAAACATCCATCCCCCTGCTCTCTTCTTTGCATATATTCATTAGGAAACATACACTAATCATGGCTATATTTTTATATTCCTATGGTATCTAAGATGTCTCACTCCTTCAGCTCATAACCCTTTTGCAAACTAAGACTAGAGACACTGTAGGATCAGCTCTGTGTTCTCCTGCATATCAGGGAAACTCCCTTTATGGACCTGTACACCAACTAAAGGGGGACTCTCCCTGGAATCACGCACATTTCTGTATCTCCTGGGGCTTCAGACAGACACCAATTCCTAGACAATTTCAGAGAGTGCAGCCCTTTCCCTTTCCAGGTAGTATTCATGTTCATATTTCCAGATTAAGTCACCAGCCCCTCTGAGACTTGGAAATAAGAGAAGGTTGTTCTTAGCGTGAACAAAAGGGACTTCATGCCTGACTTGTTCCCCAGGGAGAACAAACATGGCCATGTTTGCCCTCACCAAAGCACATTTGCAAGCTGAAAAGGACAGGGCATATTCATCCCTTTCCTGTTTAGAGTAATGGGGAGCCCAGCTGGGGCAGTTACTGGGTTTACAAAGAAAGAGGCAAAATTTTGGCAAGTCTTAGGGAGACCTAGCAACAAAACCCATTTCTCCTACCCCCTTTCCCATCCATTTGAAATGCAGGTTGTTTCAAAGCAGCATGAAATCCCTGGGAATTTCTTGTGCCCTTTCAACAAATCAGCTCTATGAAGGAAGATGACTCAGTCTCCTTTGCCCCCAAAAGCCAGAGCCAACTCTGGCTACCAGCAGTCTTCGCTTCACAATAGAACATTTTACCCCAGGTCTCCTCCCCCACCCCACCCCGACTCCAATCAGTCTCCTTGCTGCTTCAAATGGCATCAAAGAGGGCATGTGTACTTTAATTATTACTGCTGTTCTGGAAATACCTTTTTGATGGCCTGTATGTGCAAATGTACCCATTTACAAATGGACACCTCTCCTTATCAAATAGAAGAGGCCAATGCAAATGAAGGAACTCTTCTTCCTTTACACTGAGTTAACTTTTTTTGCAAAGGGGGCAGATCAGCTCTGGCCAATTATGAACTGGTTCTGCTGACTCTCAGCAATTTAAGTGTGTTAATTAAACTGGGAACTGCTTGCCTTCTGTGGTTCAGTAGAAAGGATTTATAAGTGGAATATATATTTTAAATAAAATGTGTCTGCTGATTCTTTGTATTGGTCTGTAAACCGGTCCTGAGTTGGCCTGAAGCAAGAGTGCTGATGGAAAATTGAGACCCAGACACATTTCATTGCCTGATGGATGGGGAGAAGCCACCCAGCCATGTTGCCTCATTTTTCTCGGAAGGAGGAGGGGTTGCACCTCTGCTCAGAGAAAATAAATCACAGGGTCAGAGGTCAGAGGTCATGAGTCCATAAAGCTTTATGATCTGTAGCCGACAGTTATTTCTCTTGGATAGAGAAGCAGGAGAGCGAAAACTAAGCTTATTCTCTTTTTTCATGTCCTATCTCTCTGAATTTAATTTCCTTGTTGTTATGTTCAATCCCAAAACATTGCTTTCTCAGTGTTTCTATTATTTATTCTTCCCTATCTCATTCTTTTTTACTACTGTTTGCTCCAGCATCCTATTTACCTTTTCTCAGTAGTGTTATTACTGTTTTATTTGTTTCAGCCAGCTCTTCAACCTTCCCCAGGAACTTACTGTTAGTGACAACTTGCTTATTGACAAATTCCTGCCTCCTTGAAGAAATGCTGAATTAAATTATAGAGATAAACTCTTTGTGCTCTTGTAATTTTTTCTATTAAGTTTATTTCCTTAATTCAATATTTTTTTAATTTCTACATTTTAATTTGGCTTGGTATAGACAGAAGGAGAACAATACTTACACTATCTTTCTTATATTTATTTCTAATTCTTGCTTTCTAGTTTATTTAAAAATATAAAAGGTTTAGATAAAAATTAGGCTTAAAATCCGTTATAGATTTCTCAGCAAATTTAACAATAAAATGAACCTGAGTACATGCAACTATGTGATTTATTTGGAAGGATATATTTCTGAATATTAATGGAGATGTCCATTTTGGTTATTTAAACAACAAAAGGAGTAAGAACAAAATAAAAAGTACAGCAGGAGAACTTAACAAATCTCACAAAAAAACAAAAATTTTTAAAAATGAGTCTGGAAGAGAAGAAATGGAGATCAGAGGCAGAAAGAATGTTACAGAATGAATCTGGAATGAGTCACGTGCTCCTCCACAGCCATCACAACCCTCATAAACTGCCAGTCCAGTGCTATAACATCTCAGCTAGATTGAAAGCTCCTTTGAGGCAGGTCTGGGTCTTGTGCGGAATTCTGTGTCTAGTCTCTAGCACAACTCCTGACGCACAATGAGTACTCATTAAGTGTGTGCCCAGTGAGTCAATGATTAAATGAAATTATCAAAGACTTATGATAATGGGGCTACTACTGCAGGGCTGTTCTGTCACTCGTATGTTCTCTATCAAGCTGTAGCTCATGTCATATTTCTTGTGGTCCTCCAAGTGTGCTGTGTTTTCTCACTTCAAGTTTCACATACTGTTCTTTCTGACTGAAGCAGACCCCAGTCTCCACCCACCTTTACCTACTTGTTCTGTTTAGTGTTCAGTTTAGATGAACTTCCTCAGAGAGCTGGGTGAGGTGTTGCAACCAAGAGCATGCATCAAACTCTACTGGAGTCGCATGTTTGACTTATCTGTACCTCTCTCTAGACTAAAAGTTTCTTAAGTGTAAAAAGAGTCTTACATATGTCTGTATTTCCAGGGTCTGGCCCAGAGCGTGAGGGTGAGTAGAAGCTCAGTAACATGCTTGTTGAATTAATAATGAACAAATGAGCACCAAGAACAAGAAAATGAAATGGAAAGGAGAAGTAAATAATGATGAGAAGGGATGTACTATTGCAAAGAGCTCGTCTGCGCTTACCTTGAGAATACAAGGTAAGATAAAGCACAATCTTATCAGAAAACTACATTGATTTTGATGCTAGTGTCATCCTACGTGGACCATGTGATTGGATATGTGTGCTGTTCTGGGAGAATACAGGTTAGTAATGAGGTTGATGAGAATAGAATGTTCAGTTGGACTACAAATGACTAGAAGGCACATGACAAATAGGGTGTGTGGGCATTACCTGGCCATGAATGGAAGACAGTTTGTTGGGTTGTCCCACTCTACATGCTGGAACTTTCTCCCCACTACCTTCTAACACATTCCTTTTCCTCTTATTAGGTTTATATTTTTATTCACTCCATGAAAATACCTTATTAATTTCTACTTCACTGTCTTTTCTCACAATACCCTTTTTTGTTTGTTTTTTCTTTTCCCTTTTCTTGTTCACCTATAAAATATGATTCTTCAGAAATCAGCTCAGTTGGGTATGGGGTCTGGGTTTTTCCAAACTTGTGTTGGCCTGCTAGTGGATGGAGCAAGGGCCCAGCTTGTCCCTGGATAGGGTCTGGGAGGCTGGAATTGCAGGCTGCAGGATCATGGTTTTCTTGCATCTGGTATCTGCCCCCTGGTGGGTGAAGCTGGTTCAGAGGCTAGGGCTAGCTTTCTGGAGAGCAGGGCTGGAGCCTGCCTACCGATGGGTGGAGCTGGGTCTTGGTCTTCTGGTGGGCAGGGCTGTGTCTAGAGGTGGCTGTGGGCTCAGAAAGTCTTTAGGCAGCCTGGCTGCTGATGGGTGAGGCTGTCACTGTCCAGTTAGTTGTTTGACCTGAGGTGTCCAGCACTGGCACCTACAGGCTGTTGGGTGGGGCCAGGTCTTGGCACTAATGAGCTAGAGTGGATCCCAAGATGGCAACTGCCACCAGCAGTGTTCATGCAGTAGAATGTTCCCAAATATAGCTGCCACCAGTGTCCCCAGAGTGAGCTGCAGCCACACCCTGCCTCTCCTGAGACTCTCTAAGACTACTAGGTAGGCTTGCCCCGGCTCCTATCAAATTAGTCCTTTTGCCTTGCATCCTGGTGCACATGAGATTTTGTGTGTGCCCATTATGAGTGAAGTCTCTATTTCCTCCAGTTTTGTGGGTTTCCCAAAATAAAGGCACGCTGGACTTCAAAGCCAAATGCTCTGGGAGGTCATCTTCCCAGGGCAGGACCCCTGCCTGAGAGCCTGATGTGGGGCTCAGAACTCTTACTCCTGTGGGAGAGCCTCTTCAATATTATTCTCCAGTTTGTGGTTCACCCACTCAGGGGAATGGGACATAATTATATCGTGAGTCTGCCCCTCCTACCTGTCTCGTTGTTGTTCCTTCTTTATGTCTTTAGTTGTAGAAGATCTTTCCTGATAGGTTCTAGTCTTTTTCATCAATGGTTGTTCTGCAGACAGCTGTGATTTTGATGTGCTCGTGAGAGGAGGTGAGCTCAGGGTTTTTCTACTCCACCATCTTGGCCAATCTGTGGGCATAGAGGGAACATAATTCAACATAATAAAGGCCACATATGACAAACCCACAGCTAATACCATTCTCAATGGTGAAAAGCTGAAAACATATCCTCTGAGATCAGGAAGAAGACAAGGATGCCCACTCTCACCACTTTTACCAACATAGTTTTGGAAGTCCTAGCCATAGCAATCAGAGAAGAAAAAGAAATAAAAGAAATCCAAATTGGAAAGGGAGAAGTAAAACTGTCAGTGTTTGCAGATGACAGGATACCATACATAGAAAATCCTAAAGATGCCACCAGAAAACTACTAGAGCTCATAGAGGAATTCGGTAAAGTTGCAGGATACAAAATTAATATACAGAAATCTGTTGCATTTCTATACACTACAAATGAAATATCAGAAAGAGAAATCAAGGAAACAATCCCATTTACCATTGCATCAAAAAGAATAAAATACCTACGAATAAACCTACCTAAGGAGGCAAAAGACCTGTACTCTGAAGACTGTAATATACTGATGAAAGAAAATGAAGATGATACAAACAGATGGAAAGATATACTGTGTTCTTGGATTGGAAGAATCAGTATTGCTAAAATGACCATACTACCCAAGGCAATCTACAGAATCAATGCAATCCCTATCAAACTACCGATGGCATTTTTCACAGAACCAGAACAAAAAATTTTTAATTTGTATGGAAACACAAAAGACCCCAAGTAGCCAAAACAATCTTGAGAAAGAACAGAGCTGGAGGAATCATGCTTCCTGGCTTCAGGCTATAATACAAAGCCACAGTAATCAAAAGAGTATGGTACAGGCACAAAAATAGACATATAGATCAATGGAACAGGATAGAGAGTCCAGAAATAAACCCATGCACTTAAGGTCAGTTAATCTATGACAAAAGAGGCAATACACTATGGAGAAAAGATAGTCTCTTCAATAAATGATGCTGGGAAAACTGGACAGCTACATGTAAAAGAATGAAATTAGAACACTCTCTAACACAATACACAAAAATAAACTCAAAATAGATTAAAGACCTAAATGTAAGACCGGACACTATAAACTCATAGAGGAAAACATAGGCAGAACACTCTGACATAAACTGCAGCATTATGTTTTTGGATCCATCTCCTTGAGTAAAGGAAATAAAAGCAAAAATACGCAAATAGGACCTAATTAAATTTAAAAGCTTTTGCACAGCAAAGGAAACCATAAACAAGACGAAAAGATAGCCCTCAGAATGGGAGAAAATATTTGCAAATGCTGTGACTGATAAGGGGTTAATATCTAACATATATAAACAGCTCATACAACTCAATATCAAAAAAACAAAAGACCCCGTTAAAAATGGGCAGAGGAACTGAATAGACATTTTTCTAAAGAGGACATGCAGATGACCAAGAGGCACATGAAATGATACTCAACATCCCTAATCATCAGGGAAACGCAAATCAAAACCACAATGAGATATCAACTCACACCTGTCAGAATGGATATCATCAAAAAGAAGACAGGACGAGGGGAAGATGGCGGAAGAGTAAGACGCGGAGATCACCTTCCTCTCCACAGATACACCAGAAATACATCTACACGTGGAACAACTCCTACAGAACACCTACTGAACGCTGGCAGAAGACCTCAGACCTCCCAAAAGGCAAGTAAGTCCCCAGGGACCTGGGTAGGGCAAAATAAAAAAAGAATAAACAGAGACAAAAGGATAGGAACGGGACCTGCACCAGTGGGAGGGAGCTGTGAAGGAGGAAAGGTTTCCACACACTAGGAAGCCCCTTTGCGGGCAGAGGGGGAAGATTCGGGTGGTGGAAGGGGAAGCTTCGGAGCCGTGGAGAAGAGCACAGCAACAGGGGTGCGGAAGGCAAAGCAGAGAGATTCCCGCACAGAGGATCGGGGCCGACCGGCACTCAACAGCCCGAGAGGCTTGTCTGCTCACCCGCCAGGACAGGCAGGGCTGGGAGCTGAGGCTCAGGCTTTGGTAGGAGCACAGGGAGAGGACTGGGGTTGGCGGCGTGAACACAGCCTGCAGGGGGTTAGTGCACCACGGCTAGCCGGGAGGGAGTCCGGGGAAAAGTCTGGACCTGCCGAAGAGGCAAGAGACTTTTTCTTCCCTCTTTGTTTCCTGGTGCGCGAGGAGAGGGGATTAAGAGCGCTGCTTAAAGGAGTTCCTGAGACGGGAGTGAGCCGTGGCTAAAAGCGCGGACCCCAGAGACAGACATGAGACACTAAGGCTGCTGCTGCTGCCACAGGTCACTATCCACATCTCCCTTCTGGGGAGCCTGTGCAGCCCGCCACTGCCAGCGTCCCGGGATCCAGGGACAACTTCCCAGAGAGAATGCACGGCGTGCCTCAGGCTGGTGCAACGTCATGCCGGCCTCTGCCGCTGCAGGATTGCCCCACACTCCGTACCCCTCCCACCGCCCCTGGCCTCAGTGAGCCAGAGCCCCCGAAGCAGCTGCTCCTTTAACCCCATCCTGTCTGAGCAAAGAACAGACGCCCTCCAGCGACCTACACGTAGAGGCGGGTCCAAATCCAAAGCTGAGCCCCGAGAGCTGTGCGAACAAAGAAGAGAAAGGGAAATCTCTCCCAGCAGCCTCAGAAGCAGTGGATTAAAGCTCCACAATCAACTTGATGTACGCTGCATCTGTGGAATACATGAATAGACAATGAATCATCCCAAATTAAGGAGGTGGACTTTGAGAGGAAGATTTATGATTTTTTTCCCCTTTTCGTTTTTTTGTGAGTGTGTATGTGTATGCTTCTGTGTGAGATTTTGTCTGTATAGCTTTACTTTCACCATTTGTCCTAGGGTTCTATCCATCCGGGTTTTTTTTCCTTAAAAAAATTTTTTTTTTCTTAATAATTATTTTTTATTTTAATAACTATTTTATCTTACTGTATTTTATCTTCTTTCTTTCTTTCCTTCTTTCTTTCTTTCTTTCTTTTTTTTCTTTCTTTCTTTCTTTCCCTCCTTCCTTCCTTACTCCCTCCTTTCTTTTTCTTCCTTCCTTTCCTTTCCTCCCCCCTCCCTCCCTCCCTCTTTCCTTCCTTTCTTTCTTTCTTTCTTTCTTTTCTCTCTCTCTCTCTCTCTCTCTCTCCACCCCCTCCCTCTCTCCCTCTCTCTCCCTCTCTCCCTCTCTCTCTCTCTCTCTTTCTCTCTTTCTTTCCTCTCCCTTTCATTCTGAGCCGTGTGGATGAAAGTCTCTTGGTGCTGCAGCCAGGAGTCAGTGCTGGGCCTCTGAGGTGGGAGAGCCAACTTCAGGACACTGGTCCACAAGAGACCTCCCGGCTCCACATAATATCAAACGGCGAAAATCTCCGAAAGATCTCCATCTCAACACCAGCACCCAGCTGCACTCAACGACCAGCAAGCTACAGTGCTGGACACCCTATGACAAACAACTAGCAAGACAGGAACACAACCCCATCCATTAGCAGAGAGGCTGCTTAAAATCATAATAAGTCCACAGACACCCGAAAACACACCACCAGATGTGGACCTGCCCACCAGAAAGACAAGATCCAGTCTCATCCACCAGAACACAGGCACTACTTCTCTCTACCAGGAAGCCTACACAACCCACTGAACCAACTTTAGCCACTGGGGACAGACACCAAAAACAACAGGAACTACGAACCTGCAGCCTGCAAAAAGGAGACCCCAAACACAGTAAGATAAGCAAAATGAGAAGACAGAAAAACACACAGCAGATGAAGGAGCAAGATAAAAACCCACCAGACCTAACAAACGAAGAGGAAATAGGCAGTCTACCTGAAAAAGAATTCAGAATAATGATAGTAAAGATGATCCAAAATCTCGGAAATAGAATAGACAAAATGCAAGAAACATTTAACAAGGACCTAGAAGAACTAAAGATGAAACAAGCAATGATGAACAACACAATAAATGAAATTAAAAATACTCTAGATGGGATCAATAGCAGAATAACTGAGGCAGAACGGATAAGTGACCTGGAAGATAAAATAGTGGAAATAACTACTGCAGAGCAGAATAAAGAAAAAAGAATGAAAAGAACTGAGGACAGTCTCAGAGACCTCTGGGACAACATTAAATGCACCAACATTCGAATTATAGGGGTTCCAGAAGAAGAAGAGAAAAAGAAAGGGACTGAGAAAATATTTGAAGAGATTATAGTTGAAAACTTCCCTAATATGGGAAAGGAAATAGTTAATCAAGTCCAGGAAGCACAGAGAGTCCCATACAGGATAAATCCAAGGAGAAATACGCCAAGATATTATCAAATTGTCAAAAATTAAATACAAAGAAAACATATTAAAAGCAGCAAGGGAAAATCAACAAATAACACACAAGGGAATCCCCATAAGATTAACAGCTGATCTTTCAGCAGAAACTCTGCAAGGCAGAAGGGACTGGCAGGACATATTTAAAGTGATGAAGGAGAAAAACCTACAACCAAGATTACTCTACCCAGCAAGCATCTCATTCAGATTTGATGGAGAAATTAAAACCTTTACAGACAAGCAAAATGTGAGAGTTCAGCACCACCAAACCAACTCTACAACAACTGCTAAAGGAACTTTTCTAGGCAAGAAACACAAGAGAAGGAAAAGACCTACAATAACGAACCCAAAATAATGAAGAAAATGGGAATAGGAACATACATATCGATAATTACCTTAAATGTAAATGGACTAGATGCTCCCACCAAAAGACACAGATTGGCTGAATGGATACAAAAACAAGACCCATATATATGCTGTCTACAAGGTACCCAGTTCAGACCTAGAGACACATACAGACTGAAAGTAAGGGGATGGAAAAATATATTTCATGCAAATGGAAACCAAAAGAAAGCTGGAGTAGCAATTCTCATACCAGACAAAATAGACTTTAAAATAAAGACTATTAGAAGAGACAAAGAAGGACACTACATAATGATAAAGAGATCGATCCAAGAAGAAGACATAACAATTGTAAATATTTATGCACCCAACATAGAAGCACCTCAATATATAAGGCAAATACTAACAGCCATAAAAGGGGAAATTGAGAGTAACACATTCACAATAGGGGACTTTAACACCCCACTTTCACCCATGGACAGATCATCCAAAATGAAAATAAATAAGGAAACACAAGCTTTAAATGATACATTAAACAAGATGGACTTAATTGATATTTATAGGACATTCCATCCAAAAACAACAGAATACACATTTTTCACAAGTGCTCATGGAACATTCTCCAGGATAGATCGTATCTTGGGTCACAAATCAAACCTTGGTAAATTTAAGAAAATTGAAATTGTATCAAATATCTTTTCTGACAACAACGCTATGAGACTAGATAGCAATTACAGGAAAGGATCTGTAAAAAATACCAACACATGGAGACTAAACAATACACTACTTAATAATGAAGTGATCACTGAAGAAATCAAAGAGGAAATCAAAAAATACCTAGAAACAAATGACAATGGAGACACAACGACCCAAAACCAATGGGATGCAGCAAAAGCAGTTCTAAGAGGGAAGTTTATAGCAATACAGTCCTACCTTAAGAAACAGGAAACGTCTCGAATAAACAACCTAACCTTGCACCTAAAGCAATTAGAGAAAGAAGAACAAAAAAACCCCAAAGTTAGCAGAAGGAAAGAAATATAAAAATCAGATCAGAAATAAATGAAAAAGAAATGAAGGAAATGATAGCGAAGTTCAATAAAACTAAAACCTGGTTCTTTCAGAAGATAAACAAAATTGATAAACCATTAGCCAGACTCATCAAGAAAAAAAAGGAGAAGACACAAATCAATAGAATTAGAAATGAAAAAGGTGAAGTAACAAGTGACACTGCAGAAATACAAAAGATCATGAGAGATTACTACAAGCAACTCTATGCCAATAAAATGGACAACCTGGAAGAAATGAACAAATTCTTAGAAATGCACAACCTGCCAAGACTGAATTAGGAAGAAATAGAAAATATGAACAGACCAATCACAAGCACTGAAATTGAAACTGTGATTAAAAATCTTCCAACAAACAAAAGCCCAGGAGCAGATGGCTTCATAGGCGAATTCTATCAAACATTTAGAGAAGAGCTAACACGTATCCTTCTCAAACTCTTCCAAAATATAGCAGAGGGAGGAACACTCCCAAACTCATTCTACGAGGCCACCATCACCCTGATACCAAAACTTGACAAGGATGTCACAAAGAAAGAAAACTACAGGCCAAGATCACTGATGAACATAGATGCAAAAATCCTCAACAAAATACTAGCAAACAGAATCCAACAGCACATTAAAAGGATCATCCACCATGATCAAGTGGGGTTTATTCCAGGAATGCAAGGATTCTTCAATATACGCAAATCAATCAATGTGATACACCATATTAACAAATTGAAGGAGAAAAACCATATGAGCATCTCAATAGATGCAGAGAAAGCTTTTGACAAAATTCAACACCCATTTACGATAAAAACCCTCCAGAAAGTAGGCATAGAGGGAATTTTCCTCAACATAATAAAGGCCATATATTACAAACCCACAGCCAACATCGTCCTCAATGGTGAAAAACTGAAAGCATTTCCACTGACATCAGGAACAAGACAAGGTTGCCCACTCTCACCACTCTTATTCAACACAGTTTTGGAAGCTTTAGCCATAGCAATCAGAGAAGAAAAGGAAATAAAAGAAATCCAAATCGGAAAAGAAGAAGTAAAGCTGTCACTGTTTACAGATGACATGATACTATACATAGAGAATCCTAAAGAAGCTACCAGAAAACTATTAGAGCTAATCAATGAATTTGGTAAAGTAGCAGAATAAAAAATTAATGCACAGAAATCTCTGGCATTCCTACACACTAATGATGAAAAATCAAGAAAATCAAGAAAAGAGTCCCTTTTACCATTGCAACAAAAAGAATAAAATATCTAGCAATAAATCTCCCTAAGGAAACAAAAGACCTGTATGCAGAAAATTATAAGACACTGATGAAAGAAATTAAAGATGATACAAACAGATGGAGAGATATACCATGCTCTTGTATTGGAAGAATCAACATTGTGAAAATTACTACCCAAAGCAATCTACAGATTCAATGCAATCCCTATCAAACTACCACTGGCATTTTTCACAGAACTAGAACAAAAAATTTCACAATTTGTATGGAAACATTAAAGACCCCGAATAGGCAAAGCAATCTTGAGATCGAAAAACGGAGCTGGAGGAATCAGGCTCCCTGACTTCAGACTATACTACAAAGCTTCAGTAATCAAGACAGTATGGTACTGGCACAGAAACAGAAATATAGATCAATGGAATAGGATAGAAAGTCCAGAGATAAACTCACGCACATATGGTCACCTTATCTTTGATATGGAGGCAGGAATGTACAGTGGAGAAAGGACAGCCTCTTCAATAAGTGGTGCTGGGAAAACTGGACAGTTACATGTAAAAGTATGAGATTAGCTAACTCCCTAACACCATACACAAAAATAAGCTCAAAATGGATTACAGACCTAAATTTAAGGCCAGAAACCATCAAACTCTTAGAGGAAAACATAGGCAGAACACTCTATGACATACATCACAGCAAGCTCCTTTTTGAGACACCTCCTAGAGAAATGGAAATAAAAACAAAAATAAACAAGTGGGACCTAATGAAACTTAAAAGCTTTTGCACAGCAAAGGAAACCATAAACAAGATGAAAAGACAGCCCTCAGAATGGGAGAAAATATTTGCAAATGAAGCAACTGACAAAGGATTAATCTCCAAAATTTACAAGCAGCTCATGCAGCTCAATAACAAAAAAACAAACAATCCAATCCAAAAATGGCAGAAGCCCTAAATAGACGTTTCTCCAAAGAAGATATACAGACTGCCAACAAACACATGAAAGAATGCTCAACATCATTACTCATTAGAGAAATGCAAATCAAAACCAAAATGAGATATCAACTCACACCAGTCAGAATGGCCATCATCAAAAAATCTCGAAACAATAAATGCTGGAGAGGGTGTGGAGAAAAGGGAACACTCTTGCACTGCTGGTGGGAATGTGAATTGGTACAGCCACTATGGAGAACAGTATGGAGGTTCCTTAAAAAACTACAAATAGAACTACCATATGACCCAGCAACCCCACTACTGGGCATATACCCTGAGAAAACCATAATTCAAAAAGAGTCATGTACCAAAATGTTCATTGCAGCTCTATTTACAATAGCCCGGAGATGGAAACAACCTAAGTGTCCATCATCGGATGAATGGATAAAGAACATGTGGCACATATATACAATGGAATATAACTCAGCCATAAAAAGAAACGAAATTGAGCTATTTGTAATGAGGTGGATGGACCTGGAGTCTGTCATATAGAGTGAAGTAAGTCAGAAAGAGAGAGACAGGTACCATATGCTAACACATATATATGGAATTTAAGAAAAAAAATGTCGTGAAGAACCTAGGGTTAAGACAGGAATAAAGACACAGACCTAGTAGAGAATGGACTTGAGCATATGGAGAGGGGGAAGGGTAAGCTGTGACGAGGCGAGAGAGTGGCATGGACATACATACACTACCAAGCGTAAGATAGATAGCTAGTGGGAGGCAGCCATATAGCACAGGGAGATCAGCTCGGTGCTTTGTGACTACCTGGAGAGGTGGGATAGGGAGGGTGGGAGGGAGGGAGATGCTGGAGGGAGGATATATGGGAACATATGTATATGTATAACTGATTCACTTTGTTATAAAGCAGAAACTAGCACACCAATGTAAAGCAATTATACTCCAATAAAGATGTAAAAAAAAAAGAACACAAATAACATGCTGGCAAGGATGTGGAGAAAAGGGAACCTTTATACACTGTTGGTGGGAATATAAATTGGTGCAGCCACTGGGGAAGCAGTAAGAAGGTTTCTCAAAACACTACAAATATAACTACCATATGACACAGCAATTCCGCTCCTGGGTATATATCTGAAAAAAATAACACCACCAACTTGAAAAGATACACACGCCCCAATGTTAATAGCAGCATTATTTACAATTGCCAAGATAGGAAAGCAACCTAAGTGTCCATCAACAGATCAATAAAGAAGAGATGGTATATATATATGTATACACACACACACACACAAACACACACACACACACACACAATGCGATACTAGACAGCCAGAGAAAGTAATGAAATTTTCCCATCTGTAGCAACATGAATGGACTTGGAGTGCATTATGCTAAGTGAAATAAATCAGAGAAAGACAAGTACTGTATGATATCATTTACATGTGGAATCTAAAAAGAACAAAAACAAATTAGTGGGACTTCCCTGGTGGTGCAGGTGGTTTAGAATCCGCCTGCCAATGCAGGGGACACAGGTTCGATCTCTGGTCTGGGAAGATCCCACATGCCACAGAGCAACTAAGCCTGTGCACCACGACTACTGAGCCTGCACTCTAGAGCCCACGAGCCACATCTACTGAAACCCGCATGCCTAAAGCCCGTGCTCTGCAACAAAAGAAGCCACTGCAATGAGAAGTCCACGCACCCCAATGAAGACCCAATGCAGCCAAAAATAAATATAAATAAATAAATTTATAAAAACAAAGATGTGCCAAGACTGCCGCAATATAATGTTAAAAAAAAGAAAAGAAAGAAACAAAGTAGTAAATATAACAAAAATGAAGCAGACCCACTGATACAGAGAACAAACTAGTGGTTACCAGTAGGGAGATGGGGAGGGGTGATATAGGGGTGAGGGAGTGGGAGGTATAAACTATTGGTTGTAAGATAGGCTACAAGGACATATTGTACAACATGAGGAATATAACTAATATTTTATAATAACTGTAAATGAAGTGTAACCTTAAAATTTGTATAAAAAATTTAAAACTTTTAAAAACTATATCAATTCAAGTTTCCCTGCCTCCACGCTAATATAAGACTTCCAAATCTAAGCCTGTCATCTTCAGAACACGTGCAATATTGCCATCTACATTACACAACCAATACAGGATATAATCATGAATAACATTATATTTTCTACTGCTTTATCTACTCACTTTGTCTCCCAACCAGACTATAAACTCCTTCAGTGTAGGGATTACAATTTAGATTTTTTGTAATCCTTCAAAATATTTGGTCTGATAACATTTTATTTACTCAATGAGTACTTGCTGATTGAGGAAAACAGGTTTGTAGATAACTTTTAAAAATATATATTTATGAAGTAACATGGTTCTCAAACAGCCTTCTGGTTGTCCTCCCCCAATTTTTGCCTTTGATATAAAATTTGGGACATCCTGGTTCTATAATTCTGTATGTATATAGGTATACATGTATAAATATAATTATAGATAAGTAGAAGTAACTATTCCACTGTTTCATTTTAAACTTTATATTCAAGAAGTTGAATTATACTTATACGTGCAAGCTTCTTTTCTCTTATTCATTCCTTAGAGGGTATGATAAATAGTTGTTTACTGCCCTTTGAATAATAGACTGTCACAAATGTTACTTCTGGTTTTCTCCTTTCTCGGCTAAACAACCTTAGCTCCTTTAGACATTTAAATGCCATGAACAGATGCTCAATATTACTTGGTGGCTGGGCATGATTTATAGTGCTTATTTCTGGAAGGAGATCAAAATAGAAGCATTATGTATTTTTAAAGCTTTTCTTTCACATATGGCATGCTTTACAGGGAGTGAGGATTTGGATGAATGGATAGATTAATGCAGCTAATATTCTCACTTCAGTCTCATCTAAAAAGAGGAGAAACACAGGAAACATCATAATGGAAGCTAAAATGCACAAAATGCTATTTTACTATTAACTCAGACCTTTCTTATGCCAGATGGTGTTGGAGGAAAGCTTTTGTTTTCTTGATGATGGGCATCTCCTTTGAATTTTGCTAACCAGACATGTTTCCTCTCTTCTCGGCATTCACAGACACTGTGGTCTTCTTTTACGTACCTCTTGCATGCAGTAGTTGGTTTGCGTTTCCAGGCATTGAATATCCTTCTGATTGGTTTCTGGGAGAGGAATTTATGCTTCTTGATGTATTGATTTTAATCTTCAAGGATTCGGATAACCATGCATACTACCATAACACCCTGTAATAGCACTCACCATATTAAAATGTCATTTACCTATTTTCCTGTCTCTCTGAAACCCATACTACACACTCCCAGTTATCAGGAACTCTTTCTGATTTATCTTTCTATTCTAGTCTGGCATATGGCAGATTCTCTCTAAACATTTCTCGAGTACATGAACAAATGAAGACCAGAAATTCAAGTCTACTTTGATATTTAAAGGAAGTCTTTATACTTCCTGGAATTACATGGGACAAAGGGAACATTTATTATAAATAGATGCCTATGCTGTGTCTGTAGCACAGCACATGTTACCTCATTTAATCTTTTCAAGAAATTCATGAGCTATTCCCTTATTTGCTGCCATTTGTTAGTTATTTACCTATTTGATATATATACTATGTCCTGTCTTTTAAAACACTTTATCATTTAATATTTTTAATGATCCTTTGAAGCAGGTATTACTGTTCTCATTTTTAAAATAAGGAAGTTGAGCCTCAAAGAAGACATGAAGTGTTTGAATCCAAATCTACCTAACTCTAAACCCCAAATATTTCCTACTTGACCATCATGACTTGGAGACAAAATGTTTGGGACAAATAGGTTATTTATGTGACTTTTCTGCTTTCTTTATTTTTACTCTAATGCTGGTATCTACCACTTCTCCTTGTGTATCTTGCATTAACTCTCTTCTAGACAGAAGACCTTATTATTCACTATAAAATATAGAGAAACCTTATTGGTCATCTTAAAGGCTGCTAGTCCAATGTTAAGTCAATAAATATATTCCTGTGATGAACAATCCTTGGTTCAGTCAGTTGTGACCAGATTCTTAAAGTCACATTCCAAAAAGCTTAGCTACCTTTGCAATAAGGACCTGCGCTGGCAGCTTTTCCCAGAAGAGGCCTGTAGGTCTGCCAGTTGCTCAGAGTTTCATGAGTGGTCCAGTCACAAATAGAAGATGCTCCCAAAGGTAAGTATGAGACCTTCATCAGTAGAGTAATTTTAAGCACAGCTTTACTAAAGCAGCACCAAATTCTAATTGGATCTACTAGACTTAATTTAAGGAGCCACAGTGGACTAATTCTAATATACTGTTACATCCAATATATCAGCACAATATTATATGTAAGCAAGGGTGTGTGTGTATAATGTGTAAAATGGGAGAAGGGATGGGGATGTGAGAGCAGGGTGGTGGACTGAAAACATTATTTTAACCTTGTTTATTGTACCATAACAGGTCTTGGTATTGCCCCTCAAGAAGGACATAAGAGTAGAGAAGGAAAGGTAACTAAATAAGCAAAGGAGAAAGAGGTTGCCATGCTGGCAAAACTAGATCCTAAGATGAAAGGAAACAGAGGTCAGCTAATATAACTCCCTAAACCAAGGGGAATGCCATTTCCATTGTCATCTGTGAGTATCAACTATCCTCAAAAGGATAGTTCAGAAGATTATCATTCCTCATTTTGCAAAGATGAAGACAGAGAGGAGAGAAGTCAAAAGTATTAATGCAGGAAGGGTATGGGTAGGCTATATCAGATGCAGTCACCCAACAGCAGAATATCAGACTTAAAAGCACCTCTTGAACCTGGGACATGGGCATGTATTTGGGGCATTTAGCATGGCACAGATGGAATGTGAAATAGACTTCTTGTCCTGAGACCTAGATTCTAGGCCACTCTCCATCATTATTAACTAGCTATGTATCACTGAACTGTACACATGATTTCTTATCTGTGAAATGAAAGGGTAGGATTAAAAGATTCCTATATTATTTTCCAGCAATAAATTACTCAATCCTAAAGAAAATATTTACTTCTGACAATGGATGAACTGTAGAACAAATTACTCTAAGGTTGTATTGGTTAAAAATAAAAATACCTTTGGGGGATGTTGATCACTACTTCTGCAAAGAACTAAATTCAAAATCTTCATTACACCATTGGAACCTTAACTTTGATACAATCAACAGGCTCACTCATACATAATTTAGCCCCCTAAGGCCTATCTCTTGCTCATCTCTCTGTCAAAAGTGCTTATTTGTGTGCCTGTGCAGTGACCAACCTAGACTTGGTACATGTGCTGGGTGGAACTGGCTGAGTTGAAAACCATGGCATAGGTGCCAGTGGAGTCTGCAGTGGAAGACTTGATGCCTCAGATGTTGCCAGTGGAGCCCTGCAACTTGGCAGAAAAGTTAGCTCCCTCTCTATCCCCAAGGATGCCTCAGGAATCCCTGAGGCCAGTCTAGATTGAAGTAGCTCAATGTCCAGATGTGGTAGCTCACATCGACCCAAAGAATTTGAAAAGGAAGCAAAGTGTGAATGTTTCTCTTTCAGAATAAAAACCTGTTCCTAAAGGATATTCCTCCAAACTTCAGAGGCAAGAGCAACAAGTAGCACCGTTTTCAACTGTTCAACAGAGCGTGAACAGACACTGAAGTCACTGGAAATCTCAGCAGTTGGGTAGTAACAGGATCATGCCTTTCAACTATGTAAAATATGTAATTATTTCTCCTTTCCCGGGATAAATATCCTTCATTCTTCCAAAATCTGAAGATGAAGAAAGCTGTAAAAACTTTTGTCTGGGTGAAATGTTATATGCAGAAGGGGCTGTTGGATCAGCTACAAATTAAAGTCCTGGGATGGATTATACCCAGATTGGTTTTCCTCCCTTGCTTCTTATTGTTAGCAGAATAAATGAGTCAACAGTAACTAGTGTCTTGGAATTTATGAGTAACTGGCTTAGAGAAAGAGAATTATTACAGAATTGGGATGATGACTTTATGCTTTATTGGCTTGTCTTGGAAAACCTTTATTACCTGAGGATCATTCACTAATTTGGCAGCTTGCAAGAAGGTGCTCTGAAGTGAGGCTCTTAGTGGACAGCAAAGATGAATTTGAATTTATTAATCTGCTTGGTTAGCAGGTATTTTCACCAATGTGATTGAGATGATAAGCCATCTTGATGTAGCTGATCTCAGGGATAGAAGATACTTGTGATGATGGCAGCCTAAGTCTGAGGCAGTGCAATGCCAATTCAAGTGCAAATTGCATCATATCTTCAACACTATGTGAAGGGTCCTCAGCTTAGCCTGTGTAACTCAAGCTGATATTCAGAAGACAGATCGTATTGATTTGAATACCTGAGTGTCTTTGGAAAATCCCACCCAGTTTCTGATGGACAGTTTAAAGAGTTTTCTGAAATCAAATGTTTTTAAACCACATTAAGTGCCATTTATTGATGAAGCATCCTGCATAGAAACTGTATGATGAAATTTTACAGAGGTCCTTGGTGCTGTTATATTGTTTATTTACATATACACATATAAAAATTGAATTGAAAATGTGAAAAAAATAGCTTTCAGGGATGTGGAGCTCAAGCTTTCTATTACATTCTCCTCCACTAAAAATTATGTCGTTATTGTGGCTTCCCCATAGACCTGTTCCACATCTTCTTCTCTGGGCTCTATATTTTTCTTTATAAGATCAGCTTGCTTGTTCTGGGTCCCTCCCACAGACTCGTTGCTGGGTTACAGAGGTGCTAACATTCACAAGGATGATATCAAAGCTATTATGTAGCTGTACCTTGTACAGGTTGTGCACTGCACCGGAGCACCCAACTGAAGGAGCAAGTAGGGGCTGCAGTGTGCCTTTGTGTGGGTGCATCCACCTTAAGGCAGGCATGCCTTTTTTCCAATTCACTCTAGGGTGTAGTATGGGCGTGAGGTGTTCTGGGAAGCAGGATTTACCCATTTGCTGCATGATCTGAAAAGGTCTGACCTATACCAACATTGTGAATATCCATTCCTCAATGCCAAACATCACAAAACTAATTACAAGGGGCTCTTTTTGGGGGGCTGAAAAATAAATAATACAAAGCAGTTCCACTTAAGGGGTAAAACATTCTAGGCAGCTCAGATTAAACTTCTGTATCAGCCTATTTTGTTGAATAACAGTACATTATCATGGGAGGACACATTTTTTAAACAAAATTTATTGGTCAAAATTTCCTCAGGGCTAACTTGCACTGAATCCCTGCTGAATGATCTCAAAGGAATAAAGCAAATTACATACACTGCATTAGGCCTTAGAATGCATGGTGCAGTAAAAAGCAGATTCAGACACTCTCTGTAGGTGCCATGCTTGACAGAGAATGGAAAATCTCATTGAAACACTTGTTGATATTCTTTGTCTCTCATGAAGAATTCGATACACTTCTCTGCAGATCTACTTGTGGTTTGGAATGAAAATGTGTTGTGTAAGGCTGCCCTAGAATTTCATGGAAAATGTAAATTGTCCAAGCTCCCTTCCAAATACAATCAGACTTAAAGTGGTTCCCATAGCTCTCCCTTCAACCATAAGATGTTCCCATTAGTGCCAATTAATGCTGAGACCCTGGCAGCCTGTGTGCATGATTCATTAATGAGAAGCCTCATTTACAGCTGAGAAAGCAACGCAATGTAGCAGCTGTAATAATTTCTCACCTCCTCTGCAAACTGCTGACCTCTCACCATGGATAAGCTGCCCTCCCTTTGGCCTATGGCAATGTGTGCTCAGGGGACAGTGGACAATGGCAACAATGATGGTGAAATTCTACCTAACATTCCAGCTTCCATGCTTACTTCAGACCAAATGTGAGACTGAGACTCTAACCTTCCTTTCTCAAACGAAATTTCTAATTCAATTAAAGATGGGACAGAGAAGCCGAAACCTCTATTACTCTACAATACATTGCTTTCCTACAAGATACCCACTTCATCAACAGCCTCTAAATCTGTAGGCTATATTGCTAGTCTCATTACTAACATGACTCCAGTAATCAAACTGGCTCAACCAATTTATAACCAGGCTGCGTAAAAGATGCTGGTTTATACAATCTACATATATATATATATATATATATTTAATTATGCCCAGATATGTCATTGCTATGACTCCAGATACCATAGTTATTTATTAAATGGTAACAACCAAGTTACCATTTTTTTCCTATCCAGATGCTATCTTATTCTGCAACCTAAACAGGGGTACAAACAAGAAGTGATTGGACACTGAGTGCCACCCACAGTCTCCCAGATCTGCCATAGTCAGAAGACTAGGGAGAAGGTACCCCTGAGTCCAACAAGCCCGGTCGCAGTCATGCTATTCAAAATGAGAAAGGGACTCTCTGCTTCTGAGAGAAAAACATTCAAGGCCCAGAAATCCCTTTTATCCATGAACTTGGCAGGCATCTTTCTCCCCATTCCTATCCTTCTTGCTCCTAGAAGTGAGCGTGAGACACTCATCAGTAGAGTTGTTGTAAGCCCTGCTTTACTTGAAGCAGCATCAAATTCTAATCAAAAATCTTTTGGCTTTAGTATTAATTTTCATTTATCTCAAGAGGGAGCTGGGCTGAAATACAATTTTGTACTTTCTACAAACAATAGTGCAAGTAACATTGAAGGGGAAGCATTTATGTTACTTAGGATAATCAATTGCTTTTCAAGCACCATTAAGCCTTTTAGAAATGGTACATTTGATCAATAGCCCAGCTGTGCTATTAACAAGTATGCGACCTCAGACAAGTCCCTAACCCTCTATAGGCCTCAGTCTGTTCATCTGTAAAATGAAAGCACTAGATGGGATTTTCCCTATGGATCCTTGTAGCTCTAAGAGGCTATGATTCTATACATCAGTTGCAAATAACTCTTACCTCGGTGATAAAAATCAGTGGTCTGAAACACTCTTGGAATCAAAGCTGTTTCCAGCTTTTTTTCTCCTGGATGAAGATGGAAATAGCAATCATTACCTGGGGCCTTGGGGGCTACTTGCTTGTACTCAGGCTTTCTGAAAAGTTGAGATGCATTAATTGGCTATCTTCTGGGTCTAAATCTATTTCTAAATTGATTGGGGATTTTATATTTTTCCCTATGAGATCCAGTGACAGCTAGGTACTCAAAAAAATTAGAGTTAAACAAGGAGACATAGTTCTGCCCCCTGGAGGGCTCCACCTACAACAAACCTCAACCCCGCTCAAGCCTCTGGTAATTTTCTGGAGAATGCAGGGACCAAAAATTACCCAGGAAAGTTATACATTTCTGATATGTTTAAATAAATTGAGGCAGAATTTTATGTATCTCATAGAGTCAAGATGATGGCAAGTAAACTGTATTAAACTAAGGTTTATTATTAACCAGCCATACCCAACGTGGCGAAAGTTATCCACGAGGCTATATATCTTTTTATGTTTGTGACCTGTCATTTTTAAAAGCTATATATGTTAATACCTGAAGGATTCAGAGGCTATAAAGCTATGTAGTCAGATTAAGCACAGGTTAATAATACCAGTTCTTTTCAGAGCAAAGCAAAAGCCTGTGGACTTATGGACAGAAGTTTCACAAGGCTAACTGTCCTTACAAACCTCTACTACAAAGAATGATAGGACTTTGGCTTCGTTTCCTCGATGGCTATATCAGTGGGGTAAGTTCTATAATTTCATTTCTTGAGCGAACTATTCAGATAATCCTTCACACAGAATTATAGCTTCTATTAAAAATGTGTATTCTTTCCCAAAGCCTTTTTCCTCTCTTGTTTTAATATGAAACAATATCAGAGCATTGGGAAAGAATTATTATCCTTGTCAACATCCTTAGGGGGCCTGACTAATATAAGAACCACTTCTTCCTGACTAATGATATTACAGGCTGCAGGAGCCTTCCCCAAACAACCCTGTAATTCAAGTCCTTTGTATCTAGTGTGTTTTTGACAGACTGGTTAATAATGTCTGCTAAAGAAAAGTATTCCTCTCAATTTCAATCACAAAGCAACCTCTAAGGAAATTCTCAAGTCTGTTAAGTAGGCTAGACTTAAAACATCATACTCACCTGTGACACTCTTGCCTCAATAGAGATGTTGCTTATGAAAGCAGAGTCTATACAAGGAAATGTGGAGCATGAATGACAACTAAAGGCCGTGTACTGTAGTACAGAGGAAGACAAACAGATGAACAGTAAAAATCTTAAATTCTTCTTCTACATGATAATACAAGTAATAATAAAAAGCTATAACAAAAGTTATATATTGAATACTTACCTAATGCTATAAAATCTTCTAAGTGTTTTACATATAACTAATTTAATCCTCATCTGAACCTTAGAAGGTTGTTAGTAGGACTATAATATGTAGATAGTTTTGTCTGGTATTTATTTTACTTAATATTTTGTTTGCATTTTTCTACATCATTTTTTAAAATTTGATTTTTAAAAGCTATTGACATTCCATTATTTGGGTAATATATAACTTCATTCATTTCAATATTGCAAACTTGGCTTGGAAATTTCCCCTGTGGCAAGAAAGAGCAGAGAAGATTCAAAAGATATAGCAGAGGACAGATAAGCGAAAAGTATATTGTATTGTGTAGTTTCTCAATAGTTTCAATTGTGTAAGTGTCTTTCTTTGATGGGTCTTTTGTTATGTTTGTGAATGTGCCAAAATGGCTGGTGATAGATTTGGCACCTATTATGAGCCCTACTGTGTGTCCTCCCCCCTTCACCCCCATTCATATGTTGGAGTCCTAGCCCTCAGAACTTCAGATGTGACTCTATTTGAAGATACAGACTTAAAAGAGGTAATTAAGGTTAAATGAGGTCATTGGGATGGGCCCTAACCCATGTGTCTGTATTTGGAAATAGGACCTTCAAAGATGTGATTAAGTTAAAGTACCTGAGGGTGGGTCATAATCTAATCTGACTGACATCCTTATAAGAAGACGATATTTGAACATGGAGACAGATCCCAGAGGTACACGCACCTGCACAGAGGGACAACCATGTGAAGAGGCAGCAAGTAAGTGGCCATCTTCAAACCAGAAAGAGTGACCTCGGAAGAAACCAACCCTGCTGGCATTTTGATCTTAGATATCTAGCCTCTACTACTGTGAGAAAATAAGTTTCAGTTGTTTAAACCACCCCATCTGTGGTATTATACTATGGCAGCCCAAGCAGACTAATACAGTGCCACAGAGCACAAGTACAGGTGTTAGCTATCTTTAATTTAGCTATTTCCCCTTTAATTGTCTCAGACAAATTTGCATTGAGGAAAAACAGGTCTTAATAAGCTCTTAGAGCATATGTCTGGAAAGCAGTCAAAGCCATAGACCCAAGCTCTATTTCCATAAGTAATTCAGCCCTAGTTATTTAGTAACAAGACTGAAAGCCTATGGGGAGTATCTAGCAGAAGAAGGGTGACTTTCACAGAGCTGCCTGAGCAGCATTCAGTGTTCTTCAATCCTAGGAACTACTGGACATTGTGGTACCCATGGCCATGGACACCCTTAGACCCATTCACAGTGAGACTCTCAGATCAGTAACAACACAGAGAATAAACTTTCAATAGCCCTGCCTTTCTTTGGCAGAGCTGGGTCTTGAAACAAGCTCTCCTGATACCACTGTTTACTTTTTCACTGCACTGGCTTAAATATTCTGGCATTTGAGTATGTATTAAGTACTAATTATGTGACTGGTAAGTACAGTGCTTGAGGTAGTACGAGAAGGATCTGAAATAATATTGGCACTTAGTTGAACTTATCCTTTTTCTGAAGGAATCCAAAGTTCCAATTAACTGAGATGTCTGACCTTGCCACATTATTATACTGGGTGGTCTTACACATCCTGGAAATAAGGCCAATTTTTAAATGGTATCTTTTAGGTATTTAAAACAACCCTTTTATGACAGAGCTTTGATTACAAACTCATATAAGATAAAGCATATACTATCATTTTTAGATACAGAAGAGATACAGTCAATCACATGTCCACACACACACACACACATATACACTCACATAAACATTCCTTCAGACACTGTTATTGGTTACCGATTGAAGAGTTTAATCACTTTCAACACTGAGAAATATTTTCTTATATAGTCGATCTTAATCTCTAATGCAGCAGTTTATTTCTTCCTTTTAGGTCCTCGGTACAAAGAGGGGACAGCTGGCCCCAATTCTTTTTCCACACACTGGGGGACTTAATGTGGTGAAATAGGTCATGCCTGTCGATTACAATAGCAGACTTGAATTTTATATAACTTTGATTCTTTTAACTCCCTGCACCTGGGAAATAGAGGGTAGGGAATAACTGGTGTTTGGCAGGATTTCATACATTGCCCATAAACTTTTCTTTCAACAAAAATTTGTCCTCATCAGATTTGTCGTAATCATTTAGCAAAATGTCTAGGGAAAAACACACAAAATAATCAGTAAAATTTCTTCTGTTTGTGATTGAAGAAAACTAGTGAAAAAGAGACAACCAAGTCCCTCAGACTCCTCCTGTGTTGTTCACGTTTTGTTAAAAATGTGGTATACGCTTTTTGTTAAATGCTGTTGACCCTTGTGATTCTTGAATCGTTAGGCTTTAGAGTGACAATAAAAGCTTTGGGGGTTGGTTTCTATGCGATAGATTAGTTAGACCAACCCTCCCATTGGTAACAGTTATCAAACCTAAAATTTAAAAAACAAATAACCAACTCTTTGAAGGCACTGAAGAGTGACTAAAAATGGGAGAAACTGGAGCAGAGAATACTTTTGAAAGATGACCTGAAGAGGTGAAACTTGCCATTTTGTGGTTGACTAAAAAATGTCAAGTATAGCAGAAAGACACAACTTTACACACTTGAGGTATGAGATACTACAGTTTGGTATTGTCAGAGTTGGGACATTTGGGAGGAAATCTTGAAAGGGAAGGAACTACAGAGAGGATAAGCCCCAAATTAAATCTGTAATTTGGCTGACCACTAACTGGAGGGGAAACAGAGAGGTCCAGAAAAACAAAAACAAAATGAAACAAAAAAAATGGTGGAAGCTGAAATTACTCAGTTGAGAGTTCAGCAACTGCCAATGTAGAGAAGAGAGTTTGACTATCAAATTAAGTGCCTGCTAGAATTTAAAAAAAAAAATCACGCTGCTGGATATGTCTATTAACTGACTGTGGTGACAGTATCACAGGTGTTTGCATTTGTGGAGTTACACACAATAAATATGTACAGTTCTTTGTATATCAAATATACCTTAATAAATCTGTTTAAAAAACACTCCACAGATAAACATAACAGAATTTAGGGTCTTTACAATGTATCACTCATAATGTCCAGTATCCAAATAAAAATCAGTAGATATGTAAAAATAAAAGGAAATGTGACCCTAGCTCATGAAAAATCAATGGAAAACAAAACCCTAAGGTGAGGCAGATGTTGCAATGAGCAGATAAAGACTTTAAAATAACATATAAATATGTTTAACTTCTTAAAGATAAATATGTGCACAATGGAGGAACAGATGGAGAATCTCAGCACAGAAATAGAAACTAGTAGAAAAAAAAAAGAGAAAAATGGGAATTATAGACATGAAAAGTACAATAATGGAAATAAAATTGTCATTGGAGGAGCTTCAAAACAGGTTTGAGATAGTATAAGAGTCAGTGGAATTGAAGAAAGATTAATAGAAGTTATTAAATCTAAGAAACAAAGAGAAGTGAGATAGAAGAAACTTGAACAAAGCCACAGCTGTCTGTGAGATGATAGCAATAAGTCTAACATACATGTAATTTGAGTCCCAGGAGGCAAGATAAGAGAGAATAGGATAGAACAACAAAAACAAAACAAATTGAAAAAATAATGGCTGAAAACTTCTCAAATTTGCTGAAAAACATCAATTTATAGGTCGAAGAAGCTCATGGACAGAAAGCAGTATAAATACAAAGAAAATCCCACATAGGTACATCTTTGTCAAACTGTTGTAATCCAAAACTAAAGAGAAAATCTTGAAAGTAGCCAGAGACAAAAACACACAATACCTATAAGGTAAAGCAATAGAAATGAAGGTAACTTTTCAAAATGTAGGGAAGACAGACTGATGATATCTTCAAAGTACTAAAGGAAAAGTAAAAAAAAACCCTGCTAAATCAGAATTATATATAAGAAAAGTACACTTTACAAATGAAAGTGAAATAAACGTATTTTAGAATTAAAGGGCTTCCCTGGTGGCGCAGTGGTTGAGAGTCCGCCTGCCGATGCAGGGGACATGGGTTCGTGCCCCAGTCTGGGAAGATCCCACATGCTGTGGAGCGGCTGGGCCCGTGAGCCATGGCCGCTGAGCCTGCGCGTCCGGAGCCTGTGCTCGGCAACGGGAGAGGCCACAACAGTGAGACGCCCACATACAGCAAAAAAAAAAAAAAAAAAAAAAAAAAAGAATTTAAAAAGTAAAAGAGAATTTATTGCCAAAAGACCCATACTACTAGAAATGCTAAATGAAGATGTTGAGGCTGAAGGAAAATGACACCAAGTAGTAAGTAGGATCTGTGAGAAAGACTGAATACCTCTTTAAAGTATAAATATGTGTATAAATATACATAAATATATATATATATAAATATAAAATCTAGAGCTATCTATATAGTTCTATCTATCTATCTATAGTCTTATAAATATAGACTATAGATAGTCTTTCCTTAAAAGACTTAGGATGGTTTAATGTGAAAATTACCACACTCTTTCATGTAGTTTATAATGTTTGTACATATATATGCAAAGCATAATTTCACATAATAGCAGTAACAGCACAAAATATTGAGGTGGGGCAATAAATGCAACAAGACTGTTGCAAGATTCTAATATTTTATTTGAGTTAGTACAGGGGTAGCTCTAAGTAAATTATGATAAGTAAATATATTATAATACTCAGAGCAATTATAGAAATAATGCAAAGAGCTATGGCTAAAAAGCCAATGGAATATTAAATTTTTGGATAAACCCCCCCAAAAGCAAAAAAAGGATAAATAGAAGAACAAAAATTGATGATATAAATGGAAAAAAAAACTCCCTAACTGTTGACTTAAATCCAATCATATTATTAATTACATTAAATGTAAATCTAATAAACACTACAATTAAAAGGCAGAGACTATCAGACTGGATACAATAGTAAGACCCAACCACATGTTATCTACAAGAGACACTCTTTAAATACAAAGAAACAAATACATTGAATGTAAAAGGATGGAAGAAGATAGCCCATGAAAAAATGGCTCTATTTAGACTAAGCACATTAATAAAGATAAATCTGAGCAGTTCATAATGATAAAAGGGTCAATACATCAGGAAGATATGGCATTTATGAATTACACTGCACCTGATGACAACAACTTCAAAGTAGAAGAAGGGACCTGAGAGAACTGAGAAACAGCAAAGGAAAGAAATCAATTAAAGTAAAATCATTATTGGATATTTTAGTAGTTTTCTCTCAATAACTGATATAGCAGTTAAGTCAAAAATTATTAAGAACATATAAAAGATACGGAAAATCTAAGTGGCATTATCAACCATCTTGACCTAAGTGATAATAGTAAAAAACTACATCCTACAACTTTAGAATATGCACTCTTTTCAAATGCACATGGACTGTTCGTCAAGAAAGGCATATGTTGGCTATAAAACATGTATAATTAAATTTCAAAGACTGAAATCATAGAACAATTATTCTTTTAGTATAATAGAGTTGAATTATGAATCACTAAATATTTGAAAGTTAAACAGTACACTTTAACCCATGAGGTAAAGAAGGAATTGTAGGAGAAGATATAAAATATTCTGAGCTAAATTTCAATAAACTAAATATAACAAAATATGTTTGATTCAGCTAAGAAAAATATTTAAAATGATTTTTTTGTTGTTGCTGTTTTGCTTCAAATACTTACACTGGAGATATTTAAAGGTTTAAGATAAACTATCAGTTTCCACTTTAAGAAAGCAAGTAAATTGAATTTAAAATAAGTAGCAGGAAAAAATAGAGAACAGATATCAATAAAGATAGATAATATAGAAACAGAAAATTAACAAAAAACAAAACTGATTCTTTGAATTTATTAATTGAAATTGATAAACACCTGGCAAAACTGATTGCATAAACCAAGAATAAAACCTGAATTATCTGAGCAAGAATAAAAGAGGAATTATCAGGGCATATATTAAGATATTACAAAAGTAATGAGGGAATATTATGAACAATTTTATGCCAATAAATTTGACAACTTATATGATGGAGAAATTCTTTGCAAAGCACAACTCTCTAGAAAAAGGAAACAAGAATATAAATCTGAGTATACTTATACCTGTGAAAGAAAATAATTTTGCTATTAAAAAAAAATCCTCCAGGGCTTCCCTGGTGGGGCAGTGGTTGAGAGTCCGCCTGCCGATGCAGGGGACACGGGTTCGTGCCCCGGCCCGGGAATATCCCACATGCCGCGGAGCGGCTGGGCCCGTGAGCCATGGCCGCTGAGCCTGCGCGTCCGGAACCTGTTCTCCGCAACGGGAGAGGCCACAACAGTGAGAGGCCCACGTACCGCAAAAAAAAAAAAAAAATCTTCCAAAGAAAACTCCAGGCTTAAATAATTTCACTAGTGAATTCTATCAAATATTTGGTGAAAAATAATAACAATCTGAAACAAATCATTTCAGGTAATGGAAGAGAAGAAAATATTTTCAAACTCATTTGATGAGGCCAACACAATCCCGACAGGTAAACCTTACAAAAACATTACAAGAAAATTATAGAGCAACAGCCCTCATAAACACAGTGCAAAAATCCTTAACAAAACATTAACAAATCAAATACAATAACGTCTAAAAGTGATAACACATTGTGGCTGTATTATTCAGGGTTCTCCAGAGAAATGGAACCAAAAGGATGTACATATATTTATAATAAGGAATTGGCTCATGCTATTATGGAAGCTGGCAAATCCCAAGATCTGCAGGGTGAGCGGTCAAGCTGAAAACAATAGAGCTAATGGTTTAGTTCCAGTCCAAGTCAAAGTCCTGAGAACCAGGAGAGCTGATGTTGTGGTTCCTTTCTGAAGGGAAACAGCCTCAAGACTCAGGAATAGCTGGGATTTCAGTTAAAGTCCAAAGGCAGGAAAAAAGCTACTGTCCCAGTGTGATGGCAGTCAGCCAGGAGGAATTCTCTCTTTCTCAGGGGATGGTTAGCCTTTTTATTCTATTCAAGCCTTCAGCTGACTGGAAGCCCACTCACATTAGGGAGCGCAATCTGCTTTACTCAGTCTAAAGATCTCAATATTAATCTCATCCAAAAACTCTCACAGAAACATCCAGAATAATGTTTAGCCAAATATCTAGGCACCCTATGGCTCAGTCAAATTGGCACATAAAACTGACCATCACAAGTCCACCCTTTGTCAACTTGGCATCCTTATGCATCCACTTAAACCATACTTAATCTCCTAATAAAGATAATAACAAGGTTATAATTCTGCTTAATGTGATAAAAATGCCTTGCATACAACTTAAAATGCATTAGCCATTTCCCCAGAAGAGGAGATAAAAGTCTTTGAGTGATGTTTACCCTCCTCCTTGATATCCTGTAACTTAAATACTAAGATGTAAAGATAATGATACTTAAATACTATGATATGAAGTCAATGCATCTTATATTACTTGATAAGGGGATAAGAGAGCAAAGAAAACAAAGATGCTACACACACACACACACACACACACACACACAAACACATCCATAACAAAATAAGGAAAAATACTCATAACAATTACAGGCTTCTATAACTGGTCATGTGGTTGTACTTGGTATTTACTCCATTACCCATTCTGTATTCCCTATGCCTTCAGCAAGTACCTCAGCTGACTGTAGTTCTTTACTTGGTGGAGTACTCAAACACTCACTCCTAAAGAGCTGTGGCCATTAGTAATCCTACCTGGATTGAGTTGTTATAGTTTCCACTGACCTTAATTCCAGGGTTTGGTAATACTAAGAGACATCCTAAGGATCTCCTGTATTCCAGATATACTCTTCCTTTCCTCCACATGGATCAGTAGTCCAACTTCCCCTTGGAAGTTATCCACTATCATGCTATTACTATGGACGCTAGCTTTGGCAGAAGCACTGCATGCAGGAAAGGAAAATCCATATCCAGAGTGAGTGTTTATTTCAGTAAGAACAAATTGCTGCCACTTTCATGACAGATGCCATCTGTTGTAATCAACCTGCCACCAGGGAGCTGGATGATCACCCCGGGGAATGGTGCCACACTGGAGGCTCAGTGTTGGTCTCTGCTGTTGATGGATTGGGTACTCAGCAGTGGCCATAGCCAGATCACCCTTGGTAAATAGAAATCTATGTTGCTGAACCCATGCATAATCTCCCTTCCTGCCACCATGGCCATTGTGTTCATGAGCCCATTGGGCAATGACAGTGGGACTGCGGAACGAGGCTGACTGGTATCTACAGAATGAGCTACCCTATCCATTTGCTTATTAAAATTCTCCTTTTATGAAGTCACCCTTTGATAATTATTCACTTGGGACACAAATATCTTCAGGATTTATACTCATTCAGAAAGGTCTATCTCATATCTCGTTCCCAAATTTCCTTGTCATCAGTTTTCCAATCATGTTCCTTCCATGTTTCTGACCATCCAACCAAACAATTGGCCATGGCCCATAAATCAGTGTAAAATTGTACATCTAGCCATTTCTTCTTCTAATAAAAGTTACCAACCAGGCGCACTGCTCAGAGTTCTGGCCACTGGATTTGCCTTCACCATTGTCCTTCAGAGATATCTCAGAATGGGGCTGTAATGCTGCAACTGTCCACTTTGGAGCAGTGCCTGCATATGGTGCAGAATCATCTGAAAACCAGGCCCAAGTCTTCTCTTCATCTGCTAATTGATCACAGGGAACCCCCCATAAGCCATAGTTGCAGGCTGAGAGAGAGAAAATAGTGTAGCAGGAGTGGCATGGGCATTTTGGCCACTTCTTCATGTCACTTACTGGTGCTTTCAGAGCTTGCTTGGTCCTGATGATGTATATACCACTTCCATTTGATGATGGAGTACCCTAAGCATGACCAATTTTATGGCTTGGTGGGTCAAATAATACCCAGTTCATGGTGAGCAGTTCAGGTTGCATGATAAGTTAGTGGCCTATGGGTAAGAGTTCAAGCTCTACTAAGGCCTAGTAGCAGGCCAACAGCTGTTTATCAAAAGGGGAGTAGTTGATGCCAGAGGATTGAAGGGCTTTGCTCTAAAACCCCAAGAGCCTGCAGTGCGATTCACCTAGAGGGGACTGTCAAAGGCTCCAAACATCATCTGCCAATGACACTTCAAGTCCCATTGGATCTGCTGAATCATATGGCCCAAGTGGCAGAGCAGCTTGCACAGCAGTCTGGACCTGATGCAGAGCCTTCTCTTGATCTGGGTCCCACTTAAAACCTGAAGCTTTCCAGGTCACTCAGTAAATGTGCTGGAGTAACACTACAATGAGAAATATATTGCTTCCAAAATCCAAAGGGGCCCACTAGGCACTGTGTTTCTTTTTTTTTTTTTTAAGTTGTAGGAGGGACGAGAACAACAGCTTCTCCTTCACCTTCGAAGGGGTGTCTCAATGTGCTCCACACTCAGAAATTTCACTGAGTAAGGCCCCTGAAACTTTGCTGGGTTCATGTCCTACCATCTGACATGCAGATATCTTACCAGTAAGTCTAGAGTCATTGCTCCTTCTTGCTCACTAAGTCAAATCAACATTATGTAATCCACTGCAGCATGGAAGGGAAAGGCAATCAAGATCCTTGCGAACTAAATTATGACACAGAGCTGGAGAGTTGATAGGTAGGACAGTGAATGTATATTGCTGGCCTTGCCAGCTGAAAGTAAACTGCTTCTGGTCGTTCTAACTAACAGGTATGGGGGAAAACCATTTGCCAGATCATTAGCTGCACATCAGGTACTAGGGGATGTGTTAATTTGTTCAAGAAATAAAACCACATCTGGGGATCTAGGAAGATGGCAGAAGAGTAAGACGCGGAGATCAACTTCCTCCCCACAGCTACATCAGAAATATGTCTACACGTGGAACAACTCCTACAGAACACTTACTGAACGCTGGCAGAAGACCTCAGACGTCCCAAAAGGCAAGAAACCCCCCACGTACATGGGTAGGGCAAAAGAAAAAAAGAAAAACCAGAGACAAAAGAACAGGGATGGGACCTGCACCAGTGGGAGGGAGCCGTGAAGAAGGAAAGGTTTCCACACACTAGAAGCCCCTTCGCGGGTGGAGACTGCGGGTGGCGGAGGAGAGCGCAGCAACAGGGATGCAGAGGGCAAAGCGGAGAGATTTCCGCACAGAGGATCGGGACCGACCAGCACTCACCACTCCAAGAGGCTTGTCTGCTCACCCACCAGGGCGGGCGGGGCTGGGAGCTGAGGCTCGGGCTTCAGTCGGAGCGCAGGGAGAGGACTGGCGGCTTGAACACAGCCTGAAGGGGCTAGTGCACCATGGCTAGTCGGGAGGGAGTCCGGGACCTGCTGAAGAGGCAAGAGACTTTTTCTTCCCTCTTTGTTTCCTGGTGCGCGAGGAGAGGGGATTAAGAGCACTGCTTAAAGGAGCTCCAGAGATGGGCATGAGCCGCGGCTAAAAGCGCGGACCCCAGAGACGGGCAGGAGACACTAAGGCTGCTGCTGCCGCCACCAAGGAGCCTGTGTGCGAGCACAGGTCACTATCCACACCTCCCTTCTGGGGAGCCTGTGCAGCCTGCCACTGCCAGGGTCCCGGGATCCAGGGACAACTTCCCCGGGAGAACGCACGGCACGCCTCAGGCTGCTGCAACGTCAGGCCGGCCTCTGCCGCCGCAGGTTTGCCCCGCACTCCGTACCCCTCCCTCCCCCCGGCCTGAGTGTGCCAGAGTCCCCAGTCAGCGGCTCCTTTAACCCCATCCTGTCTGAGCGAAGCACAGACGCCCTCCGGCGACCTACAAGCAGAGGCGGGGCCAAATGCAAAGCTGAACCCCGGGAACTGTGCGAACAAAGAAGAGAAAAGGAAATCTCTCCCAGCAGCCTCAGGAGCAGTGGATTAAATCTGCACAATCAACTTGATGTACCCTGCATCTGTGGAATACATGAATAGACAATGAATCATCCCAAAATGGAGGAGGTGGACTTTTAGAGCAAGATTTATGATTTTTTCCCCTTTTCGTCTTTTTGTGAGTGTGTATGTGTATGCTTCTGTGTGAGATTTTGTCTGTATAGCTTTGCTTTCAACATTTGTCCTAGGGTTCTATCCGTCCGTTTTTTGTTTAAAATTTCTTCTTTATAATTATTTTTTTATTTTAATAACTTTATTTTCTTTTCTTTTATCCTTCTTTCTTTCTCTCTCTGTCTCCTCTCTCTCTCTCCATCTCTCTGTCTCTCTCTCTCTTTGTCTCTCTCTCTCTTTGTCTCTCTCTCTCTCCCTTTTTATTCTGAGCTGTGTGGATGAAAGGCTCTTGGTGCTACAGCCAGGAGTCAGTGCTTTGCCTCTGAGATGGGAGAGCCAACTTCAGGACACTGGTCCACAAGAGACCTCCCAGCTCCACGTAATGTCAAACGGCAAAAATTCTCCCAGAGATCTCCATCCCAACACCAACACCCAGCTTCACTCAACGACCAGCAAGCTACAGTGCAGGACACCCTATGCCAAAAAACTCGCAAGACAGGAACACAACCCCACCCATTAGCAGAGAGGTGGCCTAAAATCATAATAAGTCCACAGACACCCCAAAACACACCACCAGACGTGGACCTGCCCACCAGAAAGACAAGATCCAGCCTCATCCACCAGAACACATGCACTAGTCCCCTCCACCAGGAAGCCTACACAACACTGAACCAACTTTAGCCACTGGGGACAGACACCAAACACAACAGGAACTACGAACCTGCAGCCTGCAAAAAGGAGACCCCAAACACAGTAAGATAAGCAAAATGAGAAGACAGAAAAACACACAGCAGATGAAGGAGCAAGATAAAAACCCACCAGACCTAACAAACGAAGAGGAAATAGGCAGTCTACCTGAAAAAGAATTCAGAATAATGATAGTAAAGATGACCCAAAATCTTGGAAATAGAATAGACAAAATGCAAGAAACATTTAACAAGGACCTAGAAGAACTAAAGATGAAACAAGCAATGATGAACAACACAATAAATGAAATTAAAAATACTCTAGAAGGAATCAATAGCAGAAAAACTGAGGCAGAAGAACGGATAAGTGACCTGTTAGATTAAATAGTGGAAATAACTACTGTAGAGCAGAATAAAGGAAAAAGAATGAAAAGAACTGAGGACAGTTTCAGACACCTCTGGGACAACAACAAACACACCAACATTTGAATTATAGGGGTTCCAGAAGAAGAAGAGAAAAAGAAAGGGACTGAGAAAATATTTGAAGAGATTATAGTTGAAAACTTCCCTAATATGGGAAAGGAAATAGTTAATCAGGTCCAGGAAGCACAGAGAGTCCCATACAGGATAAATACAAGGAGAAACATGCCAAGACACATATTAATCAAACTGTCAAAAATTAAATACAAAGAAAACATATTAAAAGCAGCAAGGGGAACACAACAAATAACACACAAGGGAATCCCCATAAGGTTAACAGCTGATCTTTCAGCAGAAATTCTGCAAGCCAGAAGGGACTGGCAGGACATATTTAAAGTGATGAAAGGGAAAAACCTACAACCAAGATTACTCTACCCAGCAAGGATCTCATTCAGATTTGATGGAGAACTTAAAACCTTTACAGACAGGCAAAAGCTGAGAGAGTTCAGCACCACCAAACCAGCTTTACAACAAATGCTAAAGGATCTTCTCTAGGCAAGAAACACAAGAGAAGGAAAAGACCTATAATAACAAACCCAAAACAATTAAGAAAATGGGAATAGAAACATACATATCGATAATTACCTTAAATATAAGTAGATTAAATGCTCCCACCAAAAGACACAGGCTTTCTGAATGGATACAAAAACAAGACCCATATATATGCTGTCTCCAAGAGACCCACTTCAGACTTAGGGACACATACAGCCTGAAAGTGAGGGTATGGAAAAAGATATTCCATGCAAATGAAAACCAAAAGAAAGCTGGAGTAGCAATCTCATATCAGACAAAATAGACTTTAAAATAAAGACTATTAGAAGAGACAAAGAAGGACACTACATAATGATCAAGGGATCGATCCAAGAAGAAGATATAACAATTGTAAATATTTATGCACCCAACATAGAAGCACCTCAATACATAAGACAAATACTAACAGCCATAAAAGGGGAAATCGACAGTAACACATTCATAGTAGGGCACTTTAACACCTCACTTTCACCAATGGACAGATCATCCAAAAAGAAAATAAATAAGGAAACACAAGCTTTAAATGATACATTAAACAAGATGGACTTAATTGATATTTATAGGACATTCCATCCAAAAACAACAGAATACACATTTTTCTCAAGTGCTCATGGAACATTCTCCAGGATAGATCATGCCTTGGGTCACAAATCAAGCCTTGGTAAATTTAAGAAAATTGAAATTGTATCAAGTATCTTTTCTGACCACAACGCTAAGAGACTAGATATCAATTACAGGAAAAGATCTGTAAGAAACACAAATACAAGGAGGCTAAACAATACAATACTTAAAAACGAACTGATCACTGAAGAAATCAAAGAGGCAATCAAAAAATATCTAGAAACAAATGACAATGGAGACACGATGACCCAAAACCTATGGGATGCAGCAAAAGCAGTTCTAAGAGGGAAGTTTATAGCAATACAATCCTACCTTAAGAAACAGGAAACATCTCAAATAAACAACCTAACCTTGCACCTAAAGCAATTAGACTAAGAAGAACAAAAAAACCCCAAAGTTAGAAAAAGGAAAGAAATCATAAAGATCAGATCAGAAATAAATGAAAAAGAAATGAAGGAAACGATTGCAAAGTTCAATAAAACTAAAAGCTGGTTTTTGAGAAGATAAACAAAATAGATAAACCATTAGCCAGACTCATCAAGAAAAAAAGGGAGAAGACTCAAATCAATAGAATTAGAAATGAAAAAGGAGAAGTAACAACTGACACTGCAGAAATACAAAAGATCATGAGAGATTACTACAAGCAACTCTATGCCAATAAAATGGACAACCTGGAAGAAATGGACAAATTCTTAGAAGTGCACAACCTTTTGAGACTGAACGAGGAAGAAATAGAAAATATGAACAGACCAATCACAAGCACTGAACTTGAAACTGTGATTAAAAATCTTCCAACAAAGAAAAGCCCAGGAGCAGATGGCTTCACAGGCGAATTCTATCAAACATTTAGAGAAGAGCTAACACCTATCCTTCTCAAACTCTTCCAAAATATAGCAGAGGGAGGAGCGCTCCTAAACTCATTCTACGAGGCCACCATCACCCTGATACCAAAACCAGACAAGGATGTCACAAAGAAAGAAAACTACAGGCCAATATCACTGATGAACACAGATGCAAAAATCCTCAACAAAATACTAGAAAACAGAATCCAACAGCACATTAAAAGGATTATACACCATGATCAAGTGGGGTTTATTCCAGGAATGCAAGGATTCTTCAATATACGCAAATCTATCAACGTGATACACCATATTAACAAATTGAAGGAGAAAAACCATATGGTCATCTTAATAGATGCAGAGAAAGCTTCTGACAAAATTCAACACCCATTTATGATAAAAACCCTCCAGCAAGTAAGCATAGAGGGAACTTACCTCAACATAATAAAGGTCATATATGACAAACCCACAGCCAACATCATCCTCAATGGTGAAAAACTGAAAGCATTTCCACTAAGGTCAGGAACAAGACAAGGTTGCCCACTCTCACCACTTTTATTCAACATAGTTTTAGAAGTTTTAGCCACAGCAATCAGAGAAGAAAAGGAAATAAAAGAAATCCAAATCGGAAAAGAATAAGTAAAGCTGTCACTGTTTGCAGATGACATGATACTATACATAGAGCATCCTAAAGAAGCTACCAGAAAACTATTAGAGCTAATCAATGAATTTGGTAAAGTAGCAGGATACAAAATTAATGCACAGAAATCTCTGGCATTCCTATACACTAATGATGAAAAATCTGAAAGTGAAATCAAGAAAACAGTCCCATTTACCACTGCAACAAAAAAAATAAAATATCTAGGAATAAACCTACCTAAGGAGACAAAAGACCTGTATGCAGAAAATTATAAGACACTGATGAAAGAAATTAAAGATGATACCAATAGATGGCGAGATATACCATGCTCTTGGGTTGGAAGAATCAACATTGTGAAAATGACACTACTACTACCCAAAGCAATCTACAGATTCAATGCAATCCCTATCAAACTACCACTGGCATTTTTCACAGAACTAGAACAAAAAATTTCACAATTTGTATGGAAACACTAAAGACCCCGAATAGCCAAAGCAATCTTGAGAACAAAAAACGGAGCTGGAGGAATCAGGCACCCTGACTTCAGACTATACTACAAAGCTTCAGTAATCAAGACAGTATGGTACTGGCACAGAAACAGAAATATAGATCAATGGAACAGGATAGAAAGCCCAGCGATAAACCCACGCACATATGGTCACCTTATCTTTGATATGGAGGCAGAAATGTACAGTGGAGAAAGGACAGCCTCTTCAATAAGTGGTGCTGGGAAAACTGGACAGCTACATGTAAAAGTATGAAATTAGATCACTCCCTAACACCATACACAAAATAAGCACAAAATGGATTAAAGACCTAAATGTAAGGCCAGAAACTATCAAACTCTTAGATGAAAACATAGGCAGAACACTCTATGACATAAATCACAGCAAGATCCTTTTTGACCCACCTCCTAGAGAAATGGAAATAAAAACAAAAATAAACGAATGGGACCTAATGAAACTTCAAAGCTTTTGCACAGCAAAGGAAACCATAAACAAGACCAAAAGACAACCCTCAGAATGGGAGAAAATATTTGCAAATGAAGCAACTGACAAAGGATTAATCTCCAAAATTTACAAGCAGCTCATGCAGCTCAATAACAAAGAAACAAACAACCCAATCCAAAAATGGGCAGAAGACCTGAATACACATTTCTCCAAAGAAGATATACAGACTGCCAACAAATACATGAAAGAATGCTCAACATCATTAAGCATTAGAGAAATGCAAATCAAAACTACAATGAGATATCATCTCACACCAGTCATAATGGCCTTCATCAAAAAATCTCGAAACAATAAATGCTGGAGAGGGTGTGGAGAAAAGGGAACACTCTTGCACTGCTGGTGGGAATGTGAATTGGTACAGCCACTATGGAAAACAGTATGTAGGTTCCTTAAAAAACTACAAATAGAACTACCATATGACCCAGCAATCCCACTACTGGGCATATACCCTGAGAAAACCATAATTCAAAAAAGGTCATGTACTATAAAATGTTCATTGCAGCTCTATTTACAATAGCCCGGAGATGGAAACAACCTAAGTGTCCATCATCGGATGAATGGATAAAGAAGATGTGGAACATATATACAATGGAATATTACTCAGCCATAGAAATAAACGAAATTGAGCTATTTGTCATGAGGTGGATGGACCTAGAGTCTGTCATACAGAGTGAAGTAAGTCAGAAAGAGAAAGACAAATACCGTTTGCTAACACATATATATGGAATTTAAGAAAAAAAAATGTCATGAAGAACCTAGGGGTAAGACTGGAATAAAGACACAGACCTACTAGAGAATGGACTTGAGGATATGGGAAGGGGGAAGGGTAAGCTGTGACAAAGTGAGAGAGTGGCATGGACATATATACACTACCAAACATAAAATAGAGAGCTAGTGGAAGCAGCCGCATAGAACAGGGAGATAGCTTGGTGCTTTGTGACCACCTAGAGGGATGGGATAGGGAGGGTGGGAGGGAGGGAGATGCAAGAGGGAAGAGATATGGGAACATATGTATATGTATAACTGATTCACTTTGTTATAAAGCAGAAACTAACACACCATTGTAGAGCAATTATACTCCAATAAAGGTGTAAAAAATAAATAAATAAAAACATAAGGGGGAAATGGCATTTACTTTATTGAGCAGTAGATATATTCTTTTCTGTGTGTATCATTCAATATTTTTATAGATTATACTCCATTTAAAGTTATTATAGAACATTGGCTATATTCCCTGTGTTGTAAAAAAAAAAAAAAAAACACATCTGGTGCTGCAGCTGCAGTTGGAGTCATGATCTGATTAGGTTTATGATAATCTACAGTTATGCTGCAAAATGTGTCTGTCTTCTGCATCAGCTGAATAGGCAAGTTGAATGAGGATGTGGTAGGAATCGCTACCGGTGTATTAATCGTGGTGCTTGTCTCTGCAATCCTTCTAGCAACAGAGTACTGCTTTTGGCTTACCATTTTCCTAGGTAGAGGCAGTTTCAGTGGTTTCCACTTGGCTTTTCCCATCAGGGTAGTGCTCACTCCACAGATGAGAGAACCAATGTGGGGGTGTTGCCATCTGATGAGTATATCTTTTCAAATTATGCATTTTGGAACTGGGAAAATAACTGCAGGATGGGTTCAGGGTCACGCTATGCCTGCCCACTGTGCAGTAGACCTGACCTCCATAATCCTTACTCTGACTAGCAGACCACAGTGGTATTTTGGGTCTCCTGGAATTAATATCAGCTCAGAGCTAGTGTCTGTTTAAGTTAGAAAACTCAAGCAGTTCTTTTGGAGTGTGTTGTACCTCTTCACAGGTCACAATTTGTACCTCACCTTTAGGGGCCTGCTGGGACTTAAGTCTAGTTAGGTTTAGAAGAAAAGAAAGGTGGCAGGGGTGTATTGAGGAGAATCAGCATTGTTTTGCATGGCGACTGCCTCAGGGGAGGCCATTATGGTCTCCTCAGGCAATCTGGAGTTAATCCTTTCAGGCTGGGTAGAGAGGCCACTTCCACCATGGCTGGAAAGACTGTTTCCACTGGCAGAGAAGATTCATCAGAATTTAGGGCTCAATGTTTCCACTTCATCAGGGTCTCCCAATATAGCCTATTCCAACTTTCACAATACCATTCCATTCCAATCAAAGTCCTCACTTTAATTGTAGACACCCTTGTATTGTAATTCAGTCAGTTGCAGGATGAGATTTTTGGGTTTGATTTTTCAGAAATTTTAGCCCTCAGCTATAGGAGATAAGGGTCTCCTTTAGGGAACAGGTAGAAGCTTTCAGGTCATCTGTGAACACTTGAGCTGGGAATTTGAATCCCTGATCTCATCCTTTTCTTTTTAGGAGTATTCAACAGTGATACCTATACAACCAGATCACACCATGAACTATCAACACTCACTTCAATAGTGGAAATAGAGTTATTAATGTCTTTAAATCTAATCAGACTAGAGAGCCAATTCCAGGAACTCCAGAACAAATTTAGAAAATTCATCCTTAAAATTTTATTCTGATAGAACCACTCTCTGTATCAATATTTCACTAATGAATTCTGTGAAACATTCAGTGAAAAATAATACTAATCTTAAATTATTCCAGATAATAGAGGAGGAGAAAATGTTTCCAAACTAATTTCATGAAACTATTACAATCCTGATAGGAAAACCTTACGAAGACATTACAAAACAACTATAGAGCATTAGCCCTTATAAACATAGTGCAAAAATCTTTAACAAAATATTAGTAAAGAGAATGCAATATTTTCTGAAAAATGATAATGTATCATGGCCAAGTGGTATTTATCCAAGTAATTCAAGATTGTTTTAACACTTAAAAGCAATCAATGAAATCCACTATAGTACCAAATAAAAGAAGAAAATCCTGTGATGTGTTGAATATCATTATTTTGATACATAAAGCCAAAACATGTGACCAAATATAAAACCCATTCATGACACAGAAAAAGAAAATCTGCTAGGATGCTTGGAATAAACCACAATTTCTTCATTCTTAGAAATGACATCTATGAAAAATCTGCAACTCAAATCATACCTAATATTCTCCCTAAGATTGGGATTTATGCATGATGGCTCTTAGCATTTCTATTCAACATTTTTTGGAGGACCTGGCCATCACAATAAGTGAAGAAAAAGGGGAAAAAATCCATATGGATTGGAATGGAAAAAAGTTCAACCATCCTATTCAGAGAAAATCTGATAGCTTTTTGTAAAAACAACAACAACAAAAAAAAACCTAAGGAATTAATAGCAATAAAAAAAGGTTCTCAAACTAATAAGTGAGGTTCACAAGACCTGAGGTTACCAAGACAATATACAAACAATTATATTTCTATACACTAGAAGCAAACAACTGGAAAAGAAAAAAAAAACAATTAAATTCCTTTTACAATTATATAAAACTATTTATAAAGTGCATAGGAATATATTTTTAAAAGTCACACAAAACCTTTATTTTTATTTATTTATTTTTGGCTCCGTTGGGTCTTTGTTGCTGTGTGCAGGTTTTCTCTAGTTGCGGCAAGAGGGGGCTACTCTTCTTTGCGGTGCATGAGCTTCTCCTTGCCATGGCTTCTCTTGTTGCGGAGCATGGGCTCTAGGCGTGCGGGCTTCGTTAGTTGTGGCACGTGGTCTCAGTAGTTGTGGCTCATGGGTTCTAGAAGACAGGCTCAGTAGTTGTGGCACATGGGCTTAGTTGCTCTGTGGCATGTGGGATCTTCCCGGACCAGGGCTCAAACCTGTGTCCCCTACATTGGCAGGCGGATTCTTAACCACTGCACCACCAGGGAAGCCCAAAAACCTTTATTTTTAAAACCATGGAACACTGCTGAAAGAAATGAAGAGACGTATCTATATCTTGAAAGATGCAATATTTTAAAGAGGTCCATTTCTCCAAAATTAATCTATAGATTGCATATAATCTCAGTCAGAATCCCAACAGATGTTTTTATATAAATTGATAAACTTGTACAAAAATGTATATGAATATGCAAAGAATCTAGAATTTTCAAAACAATCTTGGGAAAAAGAAAAGCAAAAAAGCTAGAAGCCTTGTACTCATGACTTCAAGACTTACTATAAGTTATATTGATCAAGATAGCATGGCACTGTCATAAAGACAGACAATAGATCAATGGAATAAAATAGAGGGTCCAAGTGAACCCATATTACATAGAAAATTGACTTTCAATATAGGTGCCAACTCAATTCAATGAGGAAAGGACAGTCTTCTCAACAAATGGTGCTGGGACAATTGAATATTCACAAGAAACAAATAAACAAAAATCCACCCCCCCTTTCTCACACCACACATAAGACCTAATCTGTTACGGATCATAGACCTAAACATAAAAACTGAATCTAGGGGGCTTCCCTGGTGGTGCAGTGATTGAGAATCTGCCTGCCAATGCAGGGGACACGGGTTTGAGCCCTGGTCTGGGAAGATCCCACATGCCGTGGAGCAACTAGGCCCGTGCACCACAACTACTGAGCCTGCGCGTCTGGAGCCTGTGCTCTGCAACAAGAGAGGCCGCGATAGTGAGAGGCCCGCACGCCGCGATGAAGAGTGACCCCTGCTCACTGCAACTAGAGAAAGCCCTCGCACAGAAACGAAGACCCAACACAGCCAAAAATAAATAAATAAATAAATAAACTGAATCTACATAGCTTTTAGAAGACTACATACAAGAATATTATCATTACTGTTAGAAACGTAAAGACCATGAATAGACAAGCCACATATAGGAGAAAAGTATTCAAAAACGTATATTCACAAAACATATCTGACAAAGGACTTGTATCCAGCATATATTCAGAATTCCACAACTCAATAATAAAGCAAAATTAACCCAATAAAAATATGGGCAAAAGATTTGAACAGGCACATCACAAATTAAGTTACCAAATGGTCAATAAAGACATGAAAAAGTATTCGGCATGGAAAATGATCAGGGCAATGTAAATTAAAACGATATCACTAAATACCCAGCAAAATGCCTAAAATATAAAAGACTAACAACACAGATTGCAAGGACCTGGAGCAACTGGAACTCTCATACATTGCTGGCAGAAATGTAAAATGGTATAACCATTTTGAAAAAAGGTTTGGCCGTTTCTTTTAAACTGCCTGCTCTTTGACCCAGCATTCCACTCCTAGGTATTTACCTAAGAAAAATGAACACATATGTCCACATAAAGACTTAGATGAAAATGTTCACGGCTGCTTTAATCACATTAGCCAAAAACTGTAAGTCCAAATGTACATCTGCAGAAAAATAAACAAACTATTGTATAGCCATAAAACAGAGCACTACTCAACAATAATGAATGACTTGTTGATTCACTCAGTAACATGGATGACTCTCCCAAATAATGTGCGGAGAGAAAGAAGGACATATACAAACAGTACATGCTGAATGACTGCACTTATGTTAAGTTTTAGAACAGGCAAAACTTACGTAAAGTGAGAAGAAAATCAGAATACTATTTGCCTGGGTTGGGATGAAGGGAATGTGACTGGACTGGGACACAACAAAAATTTCTAGGGAGACAGGAATACCCCACATTATGATAGAGCTGTGGATTGTGGATTACTCAGTTTTATCCATTTTTCAGAACGGTATATCTAATATTTATATATTTTAGTATATGAATTTACCTCAACGAAAAAGAAATTAAAATACTACCACTACTACTGCTGCTGCTACTACTACTACTGATAAAGTGGTGGACAGATAATGAATGACAGCATAGAGAAAATAAGAATGGCGGGTGTTGATAACTGTAGCTAATGGGTCCAAGAGATTTCACTATACTATTATACTATTCTGTTTACTTCTTATAAGTTTTAAATTTCCTACAATAAATACTAAAAATAATTTGATATGCAATACAAATAAGTAACATGACAGTGATTGAAAAACGGGGTTATCCAGTAATCATTTAAGACTCAAATTCTTGTATTTTATCTAAAAAAGTAAATCTAATTGCACATGTATACATACATGTTTTTAACTTAAAAAATCAATTGGGGCCCCGTTGCTCGCCGGCCGGCGGCCTCGCTCGGCCCTCAGCTCCGCGGCGGCGTTGGAAGGCGGCCCGGGCCCTTGCAGGCCCACGGCGGCGGCTGCGGCGCTGCCGGGCGCGGGCGGGCCTTCCGCGGGCGGCGGGTCCCCGCCGGGCGGCTGGGCAGTGGCGCGCCTCGAGGGCCGCGAGTTCGAGTACCTGGTGAAGAAGCGCTCGCTGACCATCGGGCGAAACTCGTCGCAGGGCTCGGCGGACGTGAGCATGGGCCACTCGAACTTCATCTCGCGGCGCCACCTCGAGATTTTCACGCCCCCGGGCGGCGGCGGCGGCCATGGCGGGGCGGCGCCGGGTCGGCGCAGCCCGGGCCCGACGCGGGCGACGACTTCTACCTGCGCTGCTTCGGCAAGAATGGCGTGTGCGTGGACGGCGTGTTCCAAAGCTGCTGGGCGCCGCCGCCGCTGCGGCTGCGGCGCGTCTGAGTGGGGCCGGGGGGCGGGGGTGCGGCCTGGCCGTCGCGACCCGGACCCCGACCACGGCCCCTACCAAGACCCGGACCACCGACTCGCGATCCACCGTGACCCACGACCCCCTACCCCCACCTACGACCAGGAGGACCCAGATCCGGGCCCTGCCAGCCCCTCCACGTACGGCCCGTGGCAAGGACCCAGCCCCCGGCCAACGATCTCCACCTGGTCCTAGCCACGAGCAGGACACAGGACCCAGACCCGGAGGCCCATTCGACCCCAAGCACTTGGCCATCCTCCCCACAACCAGGATCTATATCCCCGACATCTGGCCTTGTTCTTCCTCCATGTGGGCTGAGGTTTTCTGGGGTTCTGGGAGTTCGCATATATTTTTCATAGCTAGCATGTAGGTAGTATGGAATAGAAATGTAAAACTCTGGTTGGTGGAACTGCCCAAAACAAAAAGCTGTATCTTCTTAACTGATAATGGGTCATCTGTTACTTTCTTTTTGTTCTACATGTTTTCAGTAGTGTATTATTTCAAGCGTGTGTTTTTTAGGCTGCAAGGACTTCTTTTTCTCATTGTTTTCTGTAGTCTAAAAATTGAAAGAAGAGCTTTCAATTTTTTTAGCTTCAAGAGGAAGCATGATGAATTTTTAAATCTGTTCTCTGAACGTTGAAATTTTGGGAAAACTAGATACTTTCAACATAACTTTTTTTAAAAAAAGTCACTTTATTATTTAGAAATTACTATAAGGTGTTACAGAGTATAATTAAGTGAGCTTCATGAGGAACTGTCAATCCTGCTACAAAGCAGTTCAGCTTGGTTCTGTGGTTTTGTGAAGTTATCATTTAGTCTGCTTGAAAAACAAACTTGCTCTCTAGGAAATGCTAATTATTCCTTAGGGGCTTTCTAGATTATTCCAAGTAGAACCTTTCTCCACAAACTGGAATTTTTGACTGCTTTCAGTTGTTGAAGATGGTGCTTTTCTTGATTCCTTCACTCTTGTAGGTGGCTGCTGTGTTACTGCTTAGCCTGGAAAGCTGCACCAGCTAGTTCCTTAAACCTTGATGGGAGCATTTCAAGGACAGTTATTTTTCAAACCAGAAAAAAAAAAAATCAATTGGAACAAATCAATAAGAAAACAACCCAATTAAACAGTGGCAAAAAATTTGAACAGACACTTCACTAAAATATACAGATGGCCAATAGGCATATGAAAAGATGCTCAACATTATTAGTCATTAGGGAGATACAAATTAAAACCACAATGAGATGTCACTACATGCCCATTAAAATAACTAAAATGAAAAAGCTTAACAATACCAAGTGCTGACAAGGATTTGGAACTAGTGGGAATGCAAAGTTAAACGTACTTTTCAAACTACCTAGCAATTTCACTCCTAGATATTGACACATGGAAAATAAAAATATATGCCCACACAAAGACTTGTAAGGGAATGTTCATGGTTTTTATTCATAATAATCAAAAACTGGAGACAACCCAAATATTTATCAACTCAAGAATGGACACACAATTTTGGAATATCCATAAAATGAAATGCAATTCAGCAATAAAAAGGGAGAAACTACTGATATTTATACCATGCCTGAACCTCGATAGCATCTTGTTAAGTAAAGGAAGACAAACAATTACACGTCCTATACTTCCATTCATATGAAATTCTAGGAAAGGGAAAAAGTACAGCGATGGAAAGCCGATCAGTGGCTGCCAGGGTTCAGTGGGTGGGAGGAGACAATTGACTTCAAAGGTACATATGAGAACTTGTTGGGATGAAGGAAATATTTTGTATCCTGACTGTAGTAGCAATACCATAGCTATATTTTTGACAAAAGTCATGAACTCAGACACTTTAAAAGGGCAGATTTTGCAAATTTTAAAAACAGTGTATTGAGAATGTGTTTTTACACGCTCAGAATCTATTTTCTGGGGGAAGTATAATTTTCTTCCTAGTACTGTTTCTGGCAAAGTGGCAAGTATGATTACAGAAACTGCAGTAGTATAAAATCCATTAAACATGAAGACACAGAATGGAAACTAGGCTAATACTTTGGCACAGGCACTAAAAAGCTCAAGAAACACTAAGATCTGCTTAGACTCAGTCTTATGACTCAATTAGAGTAAAACGTCTTCCCACTGAAATTATTAATGGGCTGTGGGGCTTCAAATAACACAGTTCCCAGATCAGTTCTAAGTAGAGGCCAGCTTCTTATGTGATATCCTACTTGCTGAATGTACCTTACATGGTTACAAAGTGCTTCTGCAAGAAGTTGTTTCAGAGTGTTATTTTAGTCTTCTGTCCTCCTTCTGAGTCAGAATGGGAGAAAGAACTCAGTTGTTGATATTTGAATGGGTGAACATGAGACACAGAAAATAACTTGTCTATATTAAGAGACAAATAGAGCTCAAAAGGCAATCATTTGACTAGTGGTATTATCAACCTATTCTCAAAGCTTTTTTTTTTTTGACAATTGTTTTAAGAATGAGAAATTCAAAGTGTATCTTAATAGCACCTCTGGGAATTCAAAGTGTGAATAATCTTCCTGATATCTTCTTTAAACTCCTAGTTGCCATTTTTGGTTCCAGAGGTCCTAGAATGCAAAGGGGACAATGGGCATTCCTTGTTTTCAGTACAGTCTCACTTATGGAAAGCTGGCAATTCCAGGTTGCTGACAGTTTCCTAACAATGTTTACAGCCGATTAGGATGGTCTGGCAGCAGCATAGGGAAGAAATGACAGAGAGGATCTAGGTTACTCCTGCTGCTAAACCCAATGCCAAAAGTCGCTGTTCTTGGGCTCTTTCTCAAAGCTGTGTCCTGGCAACAAGCATTTCTAGAAAGAAGAATATGTGTATGTGTGGAGGGGAGCAGGGTAAGCTGTTGAAGGGAGGGAAAGAGATATCAGGGAGACAGTGTCTTCCTGTTTCCTATATGGTACTCGGCTGGGTACATCAATCATATTTAAATATTAAGTTGGTCCCTAAACCATATATCAGAATTTTGGTGGCAAATCTTTCACTCTACACTTTTGAATCCCAGTGTTCTCCCCACTGCACCATTCTGCTCCAGCTGAGGCGGGTGCTATGTGGAGAGTGGATTGGCGAGGGAAAGGATAAATGAAGGGCAAGAAGACCTCCTGGCTGCTGCAATAAACCAGGGTAAACCAAGCAAGTAGTGATGATGGAGATGTAAAAAATTTGAAGATACAAAAAAAAAAAAAAAGGTCTTGGTGACCTAATCAGGTGTGGGAATTAAGCAGAGAATTCTTGCTTGAGCAACTGGGTAGACAGCAGCAGCGTCCATAGAGCCAGAAAAACATAAAAAATTGCTAGCTGGGTTGAGGTTAGTTGGGGGAGCATAGCCACATAAGAAATGCATATGAAATTCAATAGGAATCTTAAACTGTGGTGCAAATCTTGTGACCCCATTATTTTTTGTTTGCTTGTTTACTATTATTCTATGTGAGTCTCTCTCCAGCCTCACTTCTTTCTATACATTTTCATGCCCACTTGCTTTGCTTCCTTAATCCCCTAACAGACTTACACTTAACTTCTTTTAGTTCCTTGAATGTTCCTTTCCCTATCTCACCTCTGCGACTAGACATATGCTTTGCTTTCTGGAGTGCTTTTCTCCTTCCCTCTAGCCCTCTTTCTTTGGGTCACTGCTATTCACCTTTCAGTCTTCCACTTAGCCATCACTTTCTCCAGAAGCCTTCCCTGCACCATCCGCAACCTTCCCAACCCCATGTTAGGTAACTCTTTAATGTACTTCTACTTCCTCTATCATAGTGCTTATCACTAGTATTGAAACTGTCTGTCTTCATCTCTACACTAGAAGCTCAACTAAAACAGAAGAAATGTTTGCCTTGCCGATAATTAAGCCCAAAGAATCAGAATAAAACTTAAATACACATTAATAGAATTGAATATTTCTAAAATTATCTAGCAAACATAAAATAAAAACAAATGTACAAAGAGACCCAAATTCTCAACCTTTGTAGTCATTATGACCTTTCTTCATTTATATCAATTGATATGTCAATTATAATTTATAAGAATAAATAAGTATATATGTATGACATATATAATATGGGGAGGGAGAGAGGGGTAATGAACTAAGAACTAGAAAATAGCGTTCTATATGACATCCTGTGCTTAAAAAGCAAAGTATGGCTTTATATATGGCATTTAAATACTCTGGGTTTAAATTTTATCATCTGTACAAATGAAAGGTAGGATGAAGAAAGTTTTATGTTTCTTCAGATTTAACATTATGTGAATCTATGAAAATAAACAACAAGGAGGAATCTAAGTCTTATCAATTGTAAATGTTGTAAACAGAGATTTTCAAAAATAAGATAAGAATTGGGGTGATGTACAATAATATGGGAGTAGAAATAAATTTCAAATTTCTGTCAAAAAATAGAAGTACCATGCGTTTTTTTTTTTTTTAAAGAAGAACTTTATTCCTGGATTCTTCAAGTTTGACTTTGTATATTATAAATATTTTGTAAGCCTAGCTGTAGACTTGCTCGTCAAGATGGTTAAAGCTCACTATAATACATGATAAATCAAGTGCAGCTAGTAAGCACTGGTAAAAAGACCTTCTACTAACATGTAACATTAATGAGGGGCAAGATGGAGGGAGACTGTAAACACAAACAAAGCACTTGGATACATGCAAAAATAAATTACTGATATAATATTACAGCATTTCCAAATAAAGGTAAGATATTAAACCAATACCAAGGAAAGTGGAAATCCTTTCAAGTGTTCCAGAACCAAATAAGTACTGGTTGGGAGAGACCCTCAGAGATCATTTGATCCAGCCTCACTAGGGTCTTTGATCTTGAAATAACCCCAGTAAGTGCTGTCCCACTTATTCTTGAATGTCTTTGAGGAGACAATCTCACTGGAAGCAACTCATTCCATCTTTGGGCATCTCTATCTATTCCAGAATGTTTTCTTTTATCATGCTCCCTGAAGCTTCCATTCATTGGTCTTAGTTCTGCCACTGGGATCAAGCAAAACACATCAAATATCTCTTTCACATGAGAGCTTCAAATTGCTGTTGCAAATCTGGAATGAATTAGCAATTTTGTATTTCTATGCAACATAAAAATATACTGTGACAATCAAGACCTTTCTGAACTAGATGTGATAGAAGTTTAATTTCTTTTTTATTCACCAAATTATAGAAATTACAGTTTTGCTTAAATCTGATTCATGTTGTTTTTAAACTAAAGCTATCCTTTTTCAAAAGTATCGCACCACCTCTTGCCTCTTTTCTGTAGTTTTACATCAGTCATCAGAGTGTAATTGCTCTTGTTCTTGCTTCTTGGTATGTGAGAGGTGGGTGGTCAGTTTGTATGACATCTGACATTAAATGCTTGCTGAGTTCCCTCTTTTATAGAAATAGCTTATGTATCACACTGTAATATGCTGCCAGCTAAGGTACACTGGGGAGTAGAGTGGCTGTGAGGATGGTGTGAACAGAAGCCACTTCTTCTCTCAGACAAAAGTATGTTGCAAAACGGTTAAGAAAATGACAACTATAAAACAATGAAGGGCTTCCCTGGTGGCGCAGTGGTTGAGAGTCAGCCTGCCATGCAGGGGACACGGGTTCGTGCCCCGGTCCGGGAAGATCCCACATGCCGCAGAGCGGCTGGGCCCGTGAGCCATGGCCGCTGAGCCTGAGCGTCCGGAGCCTCTGCTCCGCAACGGGAGAGGCCACAACAGTGAGAGGCCCGTGTACCAAAAAAAAAACAATGAATTCTTTGAAATAAGACCAGAACTAATTTTGTAACTTGGCCTAGAAAGTTACCATCTATATAACCTTCATTAAATGAGTTAACTTCACTCAGCCCTAGGGTCTTCATCTATGAAATGGGAATAATATTGACTTTGCAGGCCTCTTGTGATAATTAAATGAGGCACTTTCGCACACTTCATCTAGTAAAATGCCTGGCTTGCTTCTCCTGTTTCAAAGCTAGTGTACTTAGAAACTTTCTCTCTTAGCTCTTGATAGCTTCTCCAGGCCTCCACACCCTCCCACACGACAGTGCTGCTCAGGACACCCTCCAGCCCTATATTCAGGCCAGGTAGCATTTTCTGCTCTGAGCTCTTGCCTCCTGCAACTGGATGATTCCAGAATGAGAGCTCCTCAGCAGTGGTGAAAGCATCAGGACTGAACTGAGCCGTCTTATTCTCATTCCTCAGAGTAATAAAGATGCCGGCAATGCACAGACTGATGAGGAATTGAATGTCTCCATGACCCAGTTTGGTAGGTCCCTGAGTAACTGAGGCTGCTTGGCTTCTGAAGGTCCTCTTGGTGGTCTTCCTTGGATAGCTTTGGTTGAGAGAACCCTGCTGCTATTGCCCAGGGAACCAAGGGGAAGGAAACATGTACAGAATACTGATCATGTGTCAAGAACTCTGCCGGGTCTGTGCCTCAGAAACACTCGTTGAGATATCCATGCATTCTTCATTTATTCATCAAAATCTATTGCAAGCCACCTCTGGGCCAAGTTGTGTGTGACAGTCTCAGAGAAGAAGTCCAGTGAAATGTGTAAAACAGAGAAATTACACAGAGAAAGGAACTCTTAGTCTCTGGGGTTGTAAGATCCTGGAAGAAATGACATAGGAACTGAGGTTTGAAAGAGGACAGGCTTTAGAGGGAAGAATAGTTCAGGCATGGGAAACACACATATGAAAATACAGGAGGCCTGACCAAACATAGCTTGTTGTGGAAATATCCATATGTTGACATTATAGAAGCTTGACATGCAAAAGAGGATTGTGAAAATAGCTTAAGCTAGAAAGAGGGTGTTGTGTAAAATAAGACCAAAGACATAGAATTTAAAGCTATGTTGCTTACCAAGGTAGGAAGGAGGGAAATCTCACCAGCTCATGGCTGGGATGCAATCACTTTTCAATTCCTTTGCACATCAAAATCACAGACATTCTGGTCAAAAGGTACAAACTTCCAGTTATAAGCTAAATAAGTACTGGGGATGTGATGTACAGCATGGTGACTATAGTTAACACTGTTCTACGGTACATATGAAAGTTGTTAGGAGAGTAAACCTTAAGAGCTCTCATCACAAGGAGAAAAAAACCTTTTTGTTCTTTTATGTGCTTTTCCTTTTTATTGTATCTATATGAAATGATGGATATTAACTAAATCTAATGTGGTAATCATTTCACAATATATATAAGTCAAAACATTATGCTGTATGCCTTAACTTATACAGTGCTGTATGTCAATTATATCTCAATAAGACTGTAGAAAATTAATCACAGAGTTTCTTTTATATAAGGATACAACATAAGATCCTTTGAGAATTGAATTTTGTCAGCAGTGGAGTAGAAATTTGAGGATACATTGGTGATGCAAGTGTAACATGATGCGGGGGTAGGGAGATTCTTGGGAAAAGTTGTGGAGAGAAATCTTAATGAAAGCCCACCTCAGAAGGTTATCTGTGAAGGGTAGTGACAATTTAGACGTGGAAGAGGCACAGGACTTGTGTGGTAAACATTAAGGTATTTTTATTTTGCTGAGACCAGATACTCTTCTAACTAACAGGAAGTTATATAAGATGAAGTTCTGTTTAATATAGGAGAGTTGACTTTTTTCATCAGGAACCCAGACTTGTGTGTTCTATATATTTTGCAGGGTTAATGAATAATTTAAGCATGTAGAGTCATGATCAGATTTACACTTCATAAATATTACCTTGATCACAATGCAGAATATAAATTTGTGGGGGATGAGGCTGGAGGCAGATAAATTAGTTAGGAGGCTACTGCAATATACTGCGGGGAGATAATGAGGGATTAAACTAAGAAGAGCCACTGGGAATAGAAAGGAGATGAGGTTATCTAATAAAAACCTGCAGAAAATAGCAAATATAATGGAGAAAATTTAGATGCATTCTGTTTAAAGTTGGGGTAAGCCATGGGTACCTGCTATCACTGCTACTTTTCAACATAGCACAGAGATTCTGGTCAATTCAGTGATTTTAGAAAAAGAAGGTGCAGTAGATTGAAAGCATGACACAGTGTGTGATTATTTACTGATGATGTAATGACACACACACACAAACACACACACACACACACACACAAATCCACAAACTATTAAAACAAAAAATAGAGTCCATCCGTATGCTGGATACAAGATCACTTTAAAAATCAACACACATTAAGATCTTTAATCCATTTTGAGTTTATTTTTGTGTATGGTGTTAGGTAGAGTTCTAATTTCATTCTTTTCATGTAGCTGTCCAGTTTTCCCAGCACCATTTATTGAAGAGTCTGTCTTTTCTCCATTGTATATTCTTGCCTCCTTTGTCATAGATTAGGTGACCGTAGGTGCATGGGTTTATCTCTGGGCTTTCTATCCTGTACCATTGATCTATATTTCTGTTTTCTTTGACATAAATCACAGCAAGATCTTTTATGACCCACCTCCTAGAGTAATGAAAATAAAAACAAAAATAAGCAAATGGAACCTAATTAAACTTCAAAGCTTTTGCACAGCAAAGGAAACCATAAACAAGACGAAAAGACAATCCACAGAATGGGAGAAAATGTTTGCAAACGAAGCAACAGACAAAGGATTAATCTCCAAAATATACAAACAGCTCATGGAGCTCAATATCAAAAAAACAAACAACCCAATCCAAAAATGGGAAGAAGATCTAAATAGACATTTCACCAAAAAGACATACAGATGTCCAAGAGGCACATGAAAAGATGCTCAGTATCACTAATTATTAGAGAAATGCAAATCAAAACTACAATGAGGTATCACCTCATACCGGTCAGAATGGCCATCATCAAAAAATCTACAAACACTAAATGCTGGAGAGGGTGCAGAGAAAAGGGAACCCTCTTGCACTGTTGGTGGGAATGTAAATTGATACAGCTACTATGGAGAACAGTATGGAGGTTCCTTAAAAAGCTAAATAAAGAACTACCATATGACCCAGCAATCCCACTACGGGGCAGATACCCTAAGAAAACCATAATTCAAAAAAACACACGTACCCCAATGTTCATTGCAGCACTATTTATGATAGCCAGGACATGGAAACAACCTAGATGTCCATCGACAGATGAATGGATAAAGAAGATGTGGTACACATATATAATGGAATATTACTCAGCCATAAAAAGAAATGAAATTGGGTCACTTGTAGAGATGTAAATGGACCTAGAGTCTGTCATACAGAGTGAAGTAAGTCAGAAAGAGAAAAACAAATATATATTAATGCATATATGTGGAATCTAGAAAAATGGTACAGATGAGCCTATTTGCAGGGCAGGAATAGAAACGCAGATGTAGAGAATCGATGTGTGGACGTGGCAGGGAAGGGGAGGGTGGGGTGAACTCGGAGATTAGGTTTGACATAAATACACTACCATGTGTAAAATGGATAGCTAGTGGGAACCTGCTGTATAGCACAAGGAGCTCAGCTCGGTGCTCCGTGATGACCTAGATGGGTGGGATGGGGAGGTCCAAGAGGGAGGGGACATATGTATACATACAGCTGATTCACTTCACTGTACAGCAGGAAGTAACACAACATTGTAAAGCAATTATACGCCAATAAAAAAAATCAACACACAAAATATCAACAAATTGCATCAAAAACAATTGTGCCAAAGACTACATATCTACTCAGGGATTCCACCCCACTCCTCCCCAGCTCTCTTCCTTTTTCCCACTCACATCTAAGTATGGCAAACCTTCCTGCCTCCTTCATGGGAAACCCAGGGAACTATAGTATTCCTTGTGGTTACCCTACATCTTAGCCACATTTAAGCAAAATGTCCTTTATTAATCTCTCCTGCTAGGACCCTGACAAATCATAATACTAATCATCCCTTCTCAAGATGATTAGTATTAGCCACCACAGAAATTCCATGTTTCTTTTCCGTCATTGATCCAACAAATATTTCTTGACATGTGACCCAATTTTGGCCGATTAAATGGGATAGGAAATCTAATTAGCTTCCAGGGAAAAGTTTATACACTCATTAAAAAGCATCACAGCCTGGTGTATAGCACGGGGAACTCCACTCAATACTCCGTAATGGCCTATATGAGAAAAGAATCTAAAAAAAAAGGAGTGTATAGGGACTTCCCTGGTGGCGCAGTGGTTAAAAATCCGCCTGCCAATGCAGGGGACACAGGTTTGAGCCCTGGTCCAGGAAGATCCCACATGCTGTGGAGCAACTAAGCCCATGCACCACAACTACTGAGGCTGCACTCTACAGCCCACGAGCCACAACTACTGAGCCTGCGTGAAGCCCGTGAGCCTAGAGCCTGTGCTCCGCAACAAGAGAAGCCACCGCGATGAGAATCCCATGCACCGCAATGAAGAGCAGCCCCCGCTCGCTGCAACTGAGAAAGCCCGCTCGCAGCAACGAAGACCCAACGCAGCCAAAAATAAAATAAACAAATTTATTAATAAAAAAGAGTAGATATATGTATATGTATAACAGATTCACTTTGTTGTACACCTGAAAGTAACACAAAGTTGTAAATCAACTATACTTCAATAAAAATTAAAAAAAAAAAAGCATCGCAGGAAAAGATGGTTCTCTCTTTCCTCTGAAAATTGTCCTAACTGAATGTGGAACTTGAAATTTCTGAATCATCTTTCTATCACAATGTGGATGAAGTTACCTCAAAGAATTTGTTCAGCACTGAGGGAATGAAGTGAGAGAAGAAAGCAAAGAACCAGACTCTAGAGAACTTCAACACTGACAGGTGGTGTGAAAGAGGAGTTCTAGAAGTGACTGAGAAATGTCAATCAAAGAGACAGGACATGAGTCAGAAGAAAGGACAAGTATGGAAAGTAAGAAAGAAAAAGCTTCAAGAAAAAAGGGCATGGTCAATATCATCATGCTGTTGAAGGGGTTGGTCAACTGAGGTCTGCAAAGAGACTATACAATCTGAAGCAAAAGCAGTTGCAGTGGAATGATGGTGCTGAAACCCAATTGTTAAGGCTTGAGAAGTTAAAAAGGAGTTAGAACATGGATGTAGAACATGAGGAGAAACTGGATACATTTTCGGAGAGTTTTCCAGGGAAGCAGGGCATTAAAAGGAGGAAAGGAAAGTTGTTAACCCTTTTCTTCCCTTTTTATATAGGAGATAATCCAGGATGGAATAAACCTGAGGGTAGAGAGTGAGAAATTAAAACTGCAGAGGAAGACAGATTGATCACCATAGAACTTTCATCAGTTTGAACAATTACACTATTTTTAACAGCAGATTGATTTTAATCAAGTCTACCTCATGTATTTGAACACTTATACCTATGGTCTGAAGGTGTAGGATCTGAGTTTCTCCTCCTGCACCCCCCTCACTCTCTCCCTGCACCTTCCTTTAGGGCTTTAACACTCCAACTTAACCTGATAACTGTCAGTGGCCCTGCCTGCAGCTTGAGTTTTAGGTATGTGACCCTCTAGTGAAAGTAAGAACTATGGAAAAAAAGCAGGAGAGCTGACCAGAACCAGAGCACTTGGGCAGATATTCTGACTTCTGATGACATTTCTGGCCACAGAGTCATTTCACTAATGCCTGAAATCTAGATGGTGAGGCAGGGCAAGGGGCCTGGGGCTTGGAGAGAAGCAGGTTAGAAAAGGGATTTCCTTGGGGAAATTGCTCAGAGGTAGGTCTAGAAAATGTACTGTTCAAAGGGAAAACAGTAGCTACTTTCCTTTTCCTCCCTCCCTTTCTCCCTCCCTCCCTTCCTTTTAAAATTCCTAATGCCTTTATAATAGTTACAGTTATGCAGAAAAGAATCTAAGCTTTTCTAATTTATTTTGCACTTCCTGGGATTCATTTCCTCCTCCACACTCTGCCCTCCTGTATTTTCTTCCTATTTAATATTAATGTGATTCCCATCTTGTTTCTCCTCCACTCAGCCTACTTTCTTTTTCAGCTTCAGTGATGAGTCTCTGGCACTCAGGTTAATTTTCCCTTTATTTTAATCATTTCTACTTTCTCACTTTGACCTTTCCTTCATTTCTAATCGACACCCCCAGACTGCTGTGAGAAAATTAAGTCACCTCCATCCATTTCAGAGGACCAAAGTGTGCACTGCTCAGTCACAAATTCTCCATCTCATTTCCTTCCATAACAGAGGCCCATCGAGATTAGTCGAAAGGAGCAAGAAATGGGTGAACTATCTGTCCGTGGCAGCTAAAAATTTAGCATACAACAACAGAACATTTGCCTCATTTCCTAAGAGTATGAGGTGTTCCACAAAAGTGATTTTTAAAGATAACAGAAATTTACTGTTTCTCAAGCTCCATTTTTTTTTTTTTTTTTTGCGTTACGCGGGCCTCTCACTGTTGTGGCCTCTCCCATTGCGGAGCACAGGCTCCGGACGCGCAGGCTCAGCGGCCATGGCTCACGGGCCCAGCTGCTCCGCGGCATGTGGGATCTTCCCGGACCGGGGCACGAACCCGTGTCCCCTGCATCGGCAGGCGGACTCTCAACCACTGCGCCACCAGGGAAGCCCTCAAGCTCCAATATTTAAAAGAAAAAACTTTTTGTTGGAATCTTCATGAAGACTGATTATTCTATAAATGCACTTGCTAAATACCAGCCTCAGTGCATGAAGTCACTAGGAAAGAGAAGCAGTGTGGTGAACACACCGGCTATCGGAGTTATTTTCTTAGCTCTGACAACCTCTTCAGGTGAAGCTGTGCAGCTTTGGGCAGTTACTTAACTTCTCTGACACTAAGTGGTTTCATCGGAAGTAAATTAGGTCTCTGCTCCCATGAAGTCAGCAGTGCTAGAGCGATCTTACTGTTCTTTAATGTTCATAGTGTCATAATGTGATTATTATGAGTGTGGAGGCTTTGTTTTATTCAACTTACCTAGCATCAAAGAAACAGGTTTTAGGGCTTGTGTGTCTTCAGTTTTTGTTCTGGATTTGCCCTTTATTTGAGTGTTACAGTACACAGAGTGTGGTGCTATATGTCCAGACTGCAGGGAATTAGGATTCCCTTCTCATTTACCAGTATCTTTCTCAGCAGACAAATGTTTTATTTTCCTATTAGTCTATCCCAACATTTTACTGCATCTAGAGATTTATACAGGGTGCAAGTTTGGGGGTCTATAAAGGCTAGAAATGGAGGCCCACTCTTCACTTCTGCAACACTGCTGCAGTCACAGACTTGTACAGTCAGTATTTTTGTGCCCTGGAAAACCAGGTTGGATGACAGCACCCGGAGAACACTAATGTCTTTCATTTTAGTTTCATTTCCTGGTGTCAGGGCAGAGGAGGGCATGCTCCCTTTGCTGCTGGCAGGTGTTGTTAGCCACGTTCAACTGTATTTTCCTTGTAATTTACTTCTGTTCTTCTTGAAGTAAATGTCACTCATGGTTTCTTGTAGCTCCCATTGGTCTGAAGTGTATAAAATCCAAGCCTGAGTCTTGAGTTGCTGACCTATCTGAGGTTATTGCAGCAACAGTTCAAGAAGACTAGGACATAGAACTGGGGACAAAACTTGGGAATAACCTTGAACAAGTCCATTAACCTATTTTGGCCTCAGCTTCTTTATTGGTACAATGCACATGTTAACCAATATCATCCCTTCATCTGTGACATTCGAAGACTCTAGTTCTTGATGTTGCCAGTAGTGGTTAGTTTCTGCATTTCTCTGTGAGTTGTTTAGAGATTTTCTTTACATATATACTTAATTATTGGCCTGGGTCATTGATTACCATTTCATGTATATATCTAGATATTGGATTTAAAAATATGAATGGATCATTATAAGCCCATGTAATTCAATATCAGATGGTGTTGCATTAAGGAAAACAGTCTAGCTTCCAAATTTAGAAGTAACTCAAATATTTTCTTGAAAGCCTAAAGACTAAGAGATTCTCCAAACAAATAGTTCATGAAATATTTCTTAACATCCCTTGTCCTCTCTTCAATTCTTTATCTTCATAAAACTCTTTGGAGACTCTCCCTCCCCAAAATGCAGAAGACCTTATAATTCCTCACTTTCTTCTTCCTCCCATCATTTCCCCTTACTTATTTCCTGTTTTACACAGGTTTCTCCTGACTTTTTTTAATCGTTGTTCTCATGCTCTGTCCTCATCCAGTTCTTGAGCAAAGGGTAAAAGGCAGGGAGGCCAACAGTGAATGTTCACTTTATTGCCACATTCATCTCTAACTGATGATCTTTTGCAAATAACTGAAAAAGCAGGAAGTCATGGTGAGAAATGTGACAAAAGTACAGCTTAGTTCCTCACCTGTAGTCTGGGAGAGACAAAGGGGTAACAAAAGAATTAACTTCCCAGTAGGAACCCCTTCTTTTCTCCCATATTGAGTTCATCAAAATGCAGGGGGTCATACATCTTTGGAATAACAAGCTAGGCACACTGCTCATTACTTCTCCTCACAAATCCTAGAAAACTCTGGGACCTTCATGGGCTAATTCTAAAATAATGGAATATTTTAAGTGCCTAATTCAGGTAATAATTGCCCTAAAGAGCCCATTCTAAGACAAATTATTTATGAGATAGATAACTCTAGATAGGCAAACCAATCTTTCATTTATTTAAATTCCAACTTTCTTGAGAGGGTCTTGAGTTGCTCTGTTTCTGATCACGTTTATCCCTATCCAGTCTGGGTGTTCACTAATGGGTGTATATTATTATCTGTTTAATCCTTTACATAGAAGCCATCCTGTATCATTCAGGAACCATTTGGCTACTAACACTAAATAATGAAGGCTGTTTCTACATGCAAAATGTCTCCAGGGATGCTGCCGATTGCATTGTTTTGGGGACTAGACTTACGACATCAGAGCTGGCTGGCATCTCTGTGATTAATCTAGCCATCTCTTATTGTTTCACATCATGAACTCAAGATGGCTCTTGTAGTGTTAGTTTAATGTCCACATTCAAGTAGAAAGAAGGGGAAGGGGAAAAGGGTTTTAAGTCAGGCATTTTGTCCCTTTAGTTAGGAAAGCATAAGCAAAAGTTTTCCCCAAACACTGCCCCACCTCTAGTTCAGCAGACATGTCACTGAATAGAACTGGATCCCATGGCCATCCCTCACTGTAATGGAGGCTCAAAAGGATGAGAGGAGGATTGATTCATGAGCCACTGCCTGAGGCTGTGAATATTATTTCTCTGAACAGATTAGGTTGCTTTTCTCAAGGATAATACGGGAATGGCTCTGGAGAAGCCAATCCCCTCTGAATCTGCTACACCTTTCAAGGAAGTAGAGAATCATCTTTGAAACAAATTTTCTTAAACAGATAAGGGCTATTAAGTTTTCGTAGAGATTTACCAGTACGTGTTGATCAAATAGTCTCTTCGATGTATGGGAACAGGAAGGAAAAAGAGGAAGGGAATAAGAAAGCAAGAGTATCTGTGGAGAAAGCAATGGAACTGAGACTTTTTCTGGTGGATCCAGAGTTCAAGTTTATATCTCTCTGTAGAATTTATCATCCACGCTACTCTGTATTTTACTGCTGTGGAATTTTTCATCCATTCTACTTTGCTGCTTCTATTAGTAAGTATTATATTTTAATTTAAATTCCTTAGCTTCAACACCACTGAGAGGGTTACAGAGTGACTGCTGGTATATCCCTTTCCTTCACTTGTATAAAGATAAGTGAAAAACTGAATGTATAATTCTCTGAGAACTCAGAGGTCACAGCTGTGAGTATTTTGATGAGGAACAAAAAACTATGGTCACCATTTGGATGTGGGAAAAATTTTCTCTCTTGGGGGAAGTAGATGTTCTAGAATTCTGAGAAATTAGACGTAGAGGTATATTCAGAAACACTTGGACACTGAATCTGCTTTTGCACCTTAGCTGTCATGTGGCCTCACTGCTTCTGCGTTTATTTGGAGAACTGCAAGAGCCTAATGCTTTAAAACATTCCTTTAAATTGTAGTGAATAAATTAAGTGTAATTTCTTCTAGATGGAGATGTAAGCCTCAAATATAAAAGACATTGGTGTAGCAAGAATAGAGTGTTTCACCTTTGGTAAGACCCTAACTTTGTGTGAGCAATGCCACTGAAGCTTCATGCCCACACTGGGGACTCTGAAACTGAGGAAAGCTCTGCTAAAATATGTCATTTTTGTTCCAACCCCATGTGTCATTTCACTTCCATTAAAATATTTTACCTGTGAAGAATTAAATGAAGTAAGTCTAATCTTAGGGTTATCTGTGTGTGTGGTTCTTTCTCACTTTCCAGTCCCCAAGAATGCAGGTTCCACAAGTAAGTCAATGACATGGAAGACTGTAGTCCTGTTCTCTCTTCCCAGCGCTAGTTTCCAAGTCACACTATCACAAGGTTGTTTGGGGAAGGACTACTCTAATAACGAGCAAGTCGTACCACTGGAAGGACGCCAGAAGGCCTCCTCATTGACTAAAATGATCTATTATGCCAGTCTCAGTGGGTATATGAAATGAGTCCCAAGGAAAGACAAAAAGTGAGAAAATTTAGGAGGTACCTGCTATAGAACTGATGGCATATTTACTCATAATCACCCACCAAAATTCTAATAAGAATTTATATGCCTGCTTTCCGTGTTGGCATCTGTTTGGAAAACACTGAATCAAGTACTTGTCTGCAAAGATATAGTCCTGAAGCCCAAAAGGCTGGCCTGCATAGACAAGCTGCAGAAGTGATTGCTGGGATCCTAGGCTGCAGTGTGAGTGGGTGATATATGAAGAGAATGGTTACTGAATCCCAGCATAGAAACCCTGTCTATCCAGCGTGGTTTCCTACAGCTAAGCAAAGGAGCAGCCTCTCTCTATATAAATGGCTTTAGCACCAACATAGCTGTGAATCTGGAGCAGAAATAACTAGGAAGAATCTAAAAAATGTGGGCTTTAACCAAGAGATGCCAAAAGCCTGCAGGAATAACACAAGAACAGGAGCCTAACCAAGCAGAAAGCAACAATCTTTATTACAAAGCAAAGAGCAACAGCGAATTGAAAGGCATGAGCTATATCAACCAGTTATAGATACAGCAGGAAGGGAAGCCACACAGAAGGATGCCATGTGGAAAATGTTCTGTGAGCTTCTTAAAGAAACACAGAGCAGAGAGCATGGTGCAGAACTAACATCCCACAGGCTAATTCTTACTGTCACGTTATGATGCCTTGATTTGCTGTGATTGTCAAAGACGTGAGAGTTGCTGGAGTTCATCCCCACCCCCACACTTCAAATACAGCTATCCTAGTAACTTCACTGACAGCAAATACAGCTGAGGTGATTACTGCCATGCCCTGAGTTCATCACACTAGGAGAAAGCTCTGCCACCCAGCTATTGGGTTCTGAAGCTTTGCCATTGAATATCGTGGCTTCAGATGTCCTTTGATTCTTCTTCTGCAAAAGAATATGCTTAAGCACAAGCAAGCACAGGGTATCTGGGAAAGGACAGGGGCACCAAATAAAACCTCTATTACCTCATAATTTTGCATGTGGCCAGTGTTATAGTTATGGAGAAGAGCAAAACAGGCTATTTGGGTACAGCTAAACATTTTATCTCAGTATCAAGAACAAAACAAAAACTTGAGACATCAGGCTAGTGAGTAGCTGTGCTTTCCTAAAAAATGGTGTATGTTATAGACTGAATGTTTGTGTCCCCTTCAAATTCATCTGTTGAAAGCCAATGCCCTCCTCCCCCCACCTCCAGGGATGATATTAGAAGGTGGGGCCTTTGGGAGTGATTAAAATTAGATGATGTCATAGTTCTCATGAACGGAATTAGTGAGTTACCAGAGAGCTTGCTTTCTCTCTCTGCTCTTCATATTACGAGGTTACAAGGAGAAGTCGGCAGTCTGCAAGCAAGAAGAGGTTTCTCACCAGAACCTGGCCATGTTGGCACCCTGATCTAGGACTTCTAGCCTCTGGAACTGTGAGAAATACATTTCTGTTGTTTATAAATACCTGGGTGCTTTTATCTTGGGCTTTTACAAAACATTAAAAAAAATTGTTGACAGAAGAGAGAGAGGCTTGCAAAACAGCAGAGCAGGAGGATGTGGAGCTCATCTCCCTCCCCATGAGCACATCAAAAATACATCTACATGTGCAGCAATTCTCACTGAAAACAGACTTGAGACTGGCAGAAAGACTTATACAACAAGGGTATGAGATAGAGCTACACAAAATCAGGCAGAAAGGGTGGAGATGTGATTAGGTTGGGGCCAGTGCCCCTGGGAGGTGACACAAAAGTGGAGGGAAATATCACGGCTTTGAGATCCTCCCTGGGTAGTAAGTGGCATGAACCATATATTGGGCACCTGAGCCATGGGGTCCAACACTGTGAGAATGAGTCCCCTTAGCTGGTTGAAAACCAGTGGGACTGAAAGCAGGGCTGTAAGAAATCTAGACTCCGCTTGTGAAGAGCACACACATGCTTGCTTACTACTGAAACAAGGCAGAGGAAGCAGACTGAAACTGTCCAGGTCTCAGGCCAGTTTCTCGGACCGTCCCAGTGCATGCCCCAGCCTGAGCAGAGTGCCCCTTCTTCTCCTCTTGCTCTGCCACACAGCTCCACATTGGGGTGAGGGGTGCTGCAGTCAACGGGAGTACATAGATGTGAGGGATGGAGCCAGCATTTGAACATGTCTAGGGCAGCCATTGCTGGCACTGAAGGAGGCAGTGAATCAGAAGCAGTCCAGGACTTTAACTGGTGTGACTTCACCACACTAGGGTGAAGGCTGGTGATGCCAAGGGAATGCCCAGTTGTGGAGGATGGAGCCATATTGGACCTGGCACAACATCCAAACGGGACAAAAGTGGCCATTACTGGTGTTCATGGAGGTCACAGATGGGGAAAGTTCTGGAGCTCTGACTGGTGTGACAAGACTGCATAGTATGCATCCTGACCCATACAAAGTGCCCACTCCAGCCCATCTTGCTCCAGCACTGCTCCCTTCTAGGACAAAGATGCCATTGCTAGTAGGGGGAGAGAGTGCACATCTAGAGGGAACAGAACCACTTTGGACCCAACCCTCAGGGATTCTGGTCCAGCAACTTGGGACCTGCCCTTGACCCCAATAAGATAATGCCAGCCACTGAGGATAGGAGAAACCTTAGCTCATACCTGGTTCTGGCTCTTATCCCTTCATCTCCAGCCCTAACTCACACCAAGGAAGAGCCAGCACACCCTGGGGGAAGACATGATCCATGCTCACTTCAGATTCTACTTTCTCACCAAAGACACCAAGCACATGTTGACTGTATAGGGATGCACCCACACAAGGACACACCATTAAGACTGGGATAGGCAACTGTTTCACCTAGTTTCGTAGAGTCAGAGAAAGTTAATAAGCAAAATGAGAAGAGAAAGAAATTTATTTCAAATAAAAAAACTAGAGAAAACACCTGAAAAAAATAACTAATGAAAGAGAAATAAGTGATATATCAGATAAAGAGCTCAAAGCATTGGTAATGAGAATGCTAACTGAATTAGGGAAAAGAATAGATGAACACAGTGAAATTTTACCAAGAAACTGGAAAATATAAAAAAGAACTAGTCAGAATAACTACAATAAGTGAAATAAAAAACACACTAGATGGAATTAACCACAAACTTGGTGATACAGAAAAATGCATAAGTGATCTGGAAAATAGAAAAATGAAAATCACTCAATCAGAACATCAAAAAGAAAAAAAATATTTGAAATGAGAATAGTTTAAGGGACCTCTCTGACAACATCAAAACTACCAACATTCACATTATAGGGGACTCAGAAGGAGAAGAGAGAGAAGAGGGTTGAAAATTTATTTGATGAAATTATGGTTGAAAACTCCCCAAACCTGAAGAACGAAACAGATATCCAGGTACAGGAAGCACAGAAGGTCCCAAACAAGATGAAACTAACAGACTCACACCAAGACATATCATAATTAAAATGGCAAAAGTTAAAGATAAAGAGAATTCTAAAGGCAGCAAGAGACAGAGTCATATACAAGGGAACACCCATAAGGCTATCAGCTGATTTTTCTGCAGAAACTTTGCAGGTCAGAAGGAAATGGCATGATATATTTAAAGTGCTGAAAGGGAAAAATCTGCAACTTATGATACTCTACCCAGCAAGATTATCATTTAGAATTGAAAGACAGAAAAATAACTTTTCAGAGGAGCAAAAACTGAAAGAGTTGATCAATACTAAACCTACCCTAAAAGAAATGGTAAGAGGTCTTCTCTAAGTGGAAAAGAAAAGACTACGACAAGAGGTAAGAATCTATAAGAAAGGAAAAATCCCACTATTAAAAGTGAATATAGAGTGAAGGCTATGGATCAACCACTGAAATAGGGTAATACAAAGATTAAAGACAAAAAAAATGTGTAAGATCAACTATAACTGAAATAAACAGTGAAGAGATAAACATGAAGATGCAAACTATGACATCAAAAACATGGGGGAGGGGAGTAAAAAAATGTAGCTCTCTTAGAATGTGTTTGAATTTAAATGAGTACCAGTTTAAAATAAGTAGATATAGGTCAACATATATGAATCCCATGGTAACCACAAATCAAAAACCTACAATAGATACACAAAAACTAAAGAGAAAGGAACACAAGCATATCACTAAAAAAAAAAAAATCATCAAACTGCAAGGGAAGAAACTAACAGAAGAAGAAAAGAACAGAGAACTACAAAAACAACCAGAAAACAAGTAACAAAGTGGCAATAAATATATAACTATCAATAATCACTTTAAATGTCAGTAAAATAATTGTTCTAATCAAAAGACATAGGGTGGCTGAATGGATAAAAAAAAAAAGACCCATCTATATGCTATAAGAGACAAGAGACTCACATCAGAGCTAAAGACACACACAGACTGAAAGTGAGAGAATAGAAAAAGATTATTTCATGCAAATGGAAATGACAAGAAAGCTGGGGTAGCAAAACTCCTATCAGACAAAGTAGACTTTAAAACAAAGTATATAACAAAAGACAATATATCATTATATAATGATAATGGGATCAATACAAGAAGGGAACATAACACTGGTTAATATATATGCACCTAATATAGGAGCACATAAATATATAAGGCAAATATTAACAGACATAAAGGAAGAAATTGACAATAATACAATAATATTAGGGGACTGTAACACTCCACTTACATCAATGAACAGATCATTCAGACAGAAAATCCATAAGGAAATGGTAATCTTAAATGACACAGGAGACCAAGTGGACTTAATAGACATCTATAGGACATTCCATCCAGAAGTAACAGAATACACATTCTTTTCAAGGGCACATGGAATTTTCTCCAGGAATAGTTCACACTCTAGGCCCCAAAAGAAGTCCCAACAAATTTAAGAGGATGTAAATTATACCAAGCATTTTTTTCTGACTACAACTGTATGAAACTAGAAATCAATTACAGAAAGAAATGTGAAAAATACAAACAACAAACATGTGAAGAATAAACAATATGCTACTAATGAAGAAATCTAATAGGAAATCAGAAAATACCTTAAGAAAAATGAAAATAAAAACACAACTTTCTAAAATCTATGGGATGCAACAAAAGCAGTTTTAAGCATGATGTTTATAGCAATACAGGCCTACCTCAATAAACCAGAAAAATGTCAGATAAAAAACCTACCACCTAAAGGAATTAGCAATGGAAGAACAAAGTCCAAAGTCAGCAAAAGGAAGGAAATAATAAAAATTAGAGAGAAAATAAACAAAAGAGAGAACAACAACAAAAAAAATAGATAAGCTCAATGAAACCAATAACTGCTTTTTTGAAAAGATACACAAAATTGATAAGCCCTTAGCTAGGCCCATCAAGCAAAAAAGAGAAAGGACCCAAATAAACAAAGTCAGAAATGAAAGAGAAGAAATAACAACCAATATAACAGAAATTTTTTTAAAAAAGCAAATACTATGAACAGTTATATGCCAACAAATTAGGCAACCTAGAAGAAATGGATAAATTTCTAGAAACATGAAATCTTCCAAGCCTGAAACACAAATAAATAGACAATCTGAACAAACCAATCACAATAGTGAAATTAAATTCATAATAAAAAAATCTCCCAGGAAACAAAAATCCAGAATTGGACTGAGAATGAGAAATGAGAATACACAATACAATACTGTGTATGTTGTAGGTATACAGAATCATTTTCAGTTACACATATACATATATCTATGCATGTTCAGCTTCTTTTCCCATATTGGTTATTAGAGAGTGTTGACAGCCCTTCTTGGTATACATAAATCCTTGTTGAATACCTGTTTTATATGAAATACTTTGTATTTGTTAATCCCATTATCCTAATTTATCTGTTGACCCCTTCAGTCCTGTCTGGTAACCATATGTTTGTTTTCTAAGTCCCTTAGTCTGTTTATGTGTTCTCCATTTGTTCAATAGTGTGTATTTTTAGATTCCAACTATAAGTGATATCATATCATATTAGTCTTTCTGACTCTGACTTACTTTATTTAGTATGATTATCTCTAGGTTTATCTGTGCTCCTGCAAATGGCATTATTTCCTTCATTTACATGACTGAATCACATTCTATTCCTTACAGGTGTCACTTCTTTATCTGTTCATCTGGTCATGGACATTTGGTTGGCCTCTATGTCTTGGCTCTTGTAAATGGTGCTGCAGTGCATACTTGGGTGCATGTGTCTTTTTGAATTCTGGTTTTCTCCACATATACTCTTGGGGTAGTAATGCCAGATCATATGGTAGCTCTATTTTTAGCTTTTAAAGCCACTTCCATAATGTACTCTATAGTGGCTGTTACCATTTATATCCCACCATCACCATAAAAGGGTTTCCATTTTTCCATACCCTCTACACCATTTATTCATTGTCAAGTTTTGATGATGGTTATTCACACCAGTGCCAGGTGATCCCTCATTGTAGTTTTGATTTGCATTGCAAAGAAAAAGAAAACAAAACAAAAAAATCCTGTTTAAAATTGCATCAAAAAGAAAAAAAATACCTAGGAATAAACTTAACCAAGGAGGTAAAAGACCTATACTCTGAAAACTATAAAATATTGATGAAAGTATTGAAGTCGATACAAATAAATGGAAAGATATCCTGTGTTCTTACATTGGAAGAATTGATATCATTAAAATGTCCATACTACCCAAAACAATCTACAGATTTAATGCAATCCCTATCAAAACACCCATCACATTTTCACAGAGCCAGAAAACCAGAAAAAATAATGCTTAAATTTATATAGAACCACAAAAACAAACAAACCCCAGAATTGTCAAAGCAAACTTGAAAAAACAAAAACAAAGCTGACTTCAGACTATATGCCAAAGCTATAGTATCAAAACAATATAGTACTTGAACAAAAAACAGATACGAAGATCAATGGAACAGAATAGGGAGCCCAGAAATAAATTCAGGCACCTATGGTCAATTAATCTATGACAAAAGAGGCAAGAATATACAATGGAGAAAAGACAGCTTCTTCAGTAAGTGATGCATGGAAAACTGGACAGCTACATATAAAAGAATGAAATTAAAACATTTTCTTACAGCATATACAAAACTAAACTCCAAATGGATTAAAGACCTAAATATAAGACCACAAACCTAGAAAAAACTTAGGCAGAATACTCTTTGACATAAATCGTAGCAATATATTTTGTACCTGTCCCCTACAGCAAAGGAAACAGAAGCAAAAACAAATGGAACCTAATTAAAGTTAAAAACTTTTGCACAGCAAAGGAAACTACTCACAAAACGAAAAGACAACCTACTAAATGGGAGAAGATATTTACAAATGAGATGACCAATAAGTGGTTAATATCCAAAATATATAAATAGCTTATACAACTCAATATCAAAAAAATAAACAACCTAATTAAAAATTGGGCAGACGACCTGAAGAGACAAAGAATATATACAGATGATCAACAGACACATGAAAAGATACTCAACATCTCTATTCATCAGAGAAATGTAAATCAAAACCAAAATAAGGTATCACCTCATACGTCACAATGTCTATCATCAAAAAGTCTACAAATGGGCTTCCCTGGTGGCGCAGTGGTTGAGAGTCCACCTGCCAATGCAGGAGACACGGGTTCGTGCCCCAGTCCGGGAAGATCCCACATGCCGCGGAGCGGCTGGGCCCGTGAGCCATGGCCGCTGGGCCTGTGTGTCCGGAGCCTGTGCTCCGCAATGGGAGAGGCCACAACAGTGAGAGGCCCGCGTAACGCAAAAAAAAAAAAAAAAAAAATGCAGAGGATGTTGGGAAAAGGAACCCTAGTATTGGGTTGGCCAAAAGGTTCATTCGGTTTTTTCCATAAGATGGCTCTAGTATCGCTCAGTTGTCTTTAACTTCATTCAAAACAATTTTTGTTAGACTGTACTGTGACAGCTGTCGCTATCAGTGTGCATTAAAAAAGAAAACTTATCAAAACTGGTGAATTTTTGTGTAGCCATTTTAATATTGAAGATGGAAGAAAAAAAGCAAAATTTTTGGCATATTATACTTTATTATTTCAAGAAAGGTAAAAATGCAACTGAAATGCAAAAAAAGATTTGTGCAGTGTATGGAGAAGGTGCTGTGACTGATCGAACTTGTCAAAAGTGGTTTGCGAAGTTTAGTGCTGGAGATTTCTCACTGGACGATGCACCACAGTCATGGTAGACCCCTTGAAGTCGATAGCAATCAAACTGAGACACTAATTGAGAACAATCAATGTTATACCATGCGGGAGATAGCCAACATATCCAAATCAAGTGTTAAAAATCATTTGCACCAGCTTGGTTATGTTAATTGCTTTGATGTTTGAAAATGAAACCTGTATATATATATATATAACCTGAAATGAAATTCTGCCAATTGCAAAAACATGGATAGACCTAGAGTGTAACATGCTCAGTGAAATAGATCTGACAGAGAAAGACAAATACCAAATGTTATCACTTTTATGTGTAATCTAAAAAATAAAACAAACAAAAATATAACAAAACAGAAACAGACTCACATATGTAGAGAACAAACTAGTGGTTGCCAGTGGTAAAAGGGAAAGGGGGAGGGGCAAGATAAGGTAGGGTATAAAGAGGCACAATCTACTCTGTATAAAATAAACTACACAGACATATTGTACAGCACAAGGACTACAGCCAATATTTTACAGTATCTTTAAATGGAGTATAATCTATCAAATATTGAATCAATATGTTGTACACTTGAAGCTAATGTAGTACTGTAAATCACTTATACTTCAGTAATAAATGAACAAATAAATAAAACAAAACATTGTTAACATGCATTAACCCTTCACACTAGAGTGTATATTTAGTATACATAATTTTTACATAAAGTCAACTTAAGCATAAATATATTCAGTAAGCTACAGGGACCACACAGATAGCTCTACTGTTTGAAACAGAACCTTAAAATAATAATAATAAACATTCTTTAGATGTTTTCTTTGTGCCACATGTTGTCACATTTAGTCTTTCTAGCCTCCAAGCTTCAAGGTAGGTATTATAAGTTTTCTTTACCAAGTGAGGAAATTGAGGCTTTAAGAGATTATTGTGCTATATCACAAGGCTAATAAATGGAGGATCCAAGATTTGAACTTAAATTGAATTTAAAAAATCAATGCTTTTAATTGCTATTTAATGATTCCTCATAGGACATTGGGGAACCCCTTATTCTGGAGGGGCTACACAATCTCCCTGAGGTCCACAAAGCTTCCTGCTCATCAGGGGACATCTGGGTGTACAATCTGTCAAAATAATCACAGATGTTCTTAAGTTCTTTTTTGCAAAATCTGTTTAAAGTCACACTTTAATTTCAGAGTCTTCTCCTTCAACTATCACTAACTCAGTTATGTTTCTTACTCAGCTTCTAAATGCTACTATATATAACAAAGGAAAAAATGGATTTTTAGAAACAATATGATTCCTTTCATATTTCATTTCAGTTGGAATGCTCCCTGCAAATATTGTTGTGGTATCACAGAAAGATATTTTACTTTTGTTCTCAGGTCCTATCATAGAGCTCCTAAAACCCTTGGGATTTCCTGAATGACACGGGTAATAGATTCATCTTTGTTCTAGTGAGGTGATTCTTGGCAGCACCCAGATACCTTCAGGCTGGTCACCATCAAGACCAAACCTTGATTAGAAGTTTGGAACTTTCAACCCCATCCCCCAACTCTGGGGAAGAGAGAGGACTGGAGATTGAGTTAATCACCAATGGGCAATGACTTAATCAATCATGCCTACGTATTGAAACCTCCATAAAAACGTCTACACAATGGGGTTTAGAGAGTTTCTGGGTTGGTGAACACATGGGGGTGCCTGGAGAAAGCATGGAATCTCTTCTCCCCTTCCCCCATACCTTACCCTATGTAGCTCTTCTATTTGGCTATTTCTGAGTTGTATTCTTCAAACATGTTGTATCCTTTAAACAATAAACCAGTAAACACAAGCAAAGTGTTTTTCTGAGTTCTGTGAGTTGTTCTAGGAAATTATCAAACCTGAGGGAGAACTGGAAGAACCCCAAATTTGTAGTAAACTGAGCAGAAATGTGGATAGCCTGGGCAGCCCATTGCGGCTGGCATTTGAGGTGAGGGCAGTCTTGTGGGACTGAGGCATTAACTTGTAGGGTCTGGGTACTTAGTGACAGAATTGAATTGAGTTGTAGGACACCTAGCTGGTGTCAGAGAATTGGAGAAGTGGTGTTGGAAAAGACATCATGTACTTGGTGTCAGAAAAGGAAAAAATACACATTTGGTGTCAGAAGTTTTGTGAGTAGAGAGTCCACCTGTTCACCCAGGAATATTTTTTGTTTTCAGCTTTGTGGGACTCATCATATTCCTGGTTGAGGTACTACAGTCATAAACTAGGTGAAAGGGAAAACACAGCCCTTGTACTAAGATGTGCTCTCCTTCCTGGTATTTCCAATAGTCTCGCTACTGCAGCTTACGGTAAGAGGTGGGTGTTTTACTCTTTCTTGCCCATCCTCTGTTATATAAGGGGGGTACTCAGGTTTTCTGGAGCCTGAAGCTCATACAATTTGATGAGCCCTCTTTAGGAAATGTAATACAAAAACATGTTACAGTTGCACAACAAGAACACACTGGGAAGTCTCCTCCCAGGTCTTAGGAAAAGGCCCGTGTGGAGGAGGAACCAAGAAGCTTAAACTTCAATAGCTTCATGGTGCAGGCAACCTCAACTTCCCTTGGATAATGTTGATCTTCTGCAGTGATAGAGCAAAGAGAACATGGCACAGGCATAACATCTGTTTCAGGACCGGAGAAAACTTGCGAATTCTCCAGAGTACTGGAGGGAGGGGTCGAAGGGAAGGGCATAGGAAACACCTGGGGAAGGCAACACCCAGACTCTAGCAATGGCCCTGTCATCTAGCAGGTGATTTGATAAATGTTTATTGACTGAATAAATGAGCACAGACAGATTTCCTTGACAGGTCTCACTGGTAGATTCATTTGATCTAATGAATCAATTAATTCATTCTGCATTGGCAAATTATGCAGATTTTAAATTAAATCCTTTTTAAAAACTCCTTATTTCTCTATTTTAAACATAAGGCTAGGACTTTGACTCTGTGATCATTCTCTATACCTAGACTGTCAGATTGGTTGTCCTTGCCATTCCAGAACAATAGAGATCATGACAGAGATGTGCAAATCGATACCCACATATGATCAGAGCATCATGGCGCACATAAGGACATGGAGAGCTATGAAGTGCATCTGGCCCAGGAAAAATGCACTCCCAGAAAAAGAGGATTTTGTCTGAGCTTTAAGATGCTGTGGTGTCCAATTTACTCATAATAGTTTTCAAGGCAAAAATCCAGGGATGCGTAAGTATAAAAAAGAGGAGGAATAAAAATAACACTTGCAACTCAACAAGCTCCAGATCATTTTAATCAAAATTATTTCCAGTTACTGTCACGCCTCCCGAGCGGCCAATTCTGCCACAAGGCATCAGGCCAATACAGTCAGGTTCCTGCAAGTTTTCTTCATCAATCCAGGAAATATATAGCGGGCCATTTGTACCATCTGCCACCCAGGTGTCAGTCATTGGAAAGCAGATAGGAACCCGGGAAAGTGTGTTGGAATGCCATTTGGAAAAAAAATGAAACGTGCTCTGGGAAAGAGACTGGGAGTGTATTGAGCAAGAGGAAGAAAGGGACTCCACAAAAAGAGCACATAAAAAGCAAAGATATATGTTAAAGCTCTGACAAATCAAAAGAAATTCTTCTATCACCTCTCAGCCAATTTGATCTCATTCTTGCTTTTGGCAATCATAAAAAATATAATATTTCACAGGCATTTTGTTGTGGTTGATATTACATTCTTTATGCATATACATATCTCCTTGTAACAATATTTGTGCAGCCCTCTTTTTTATAGTGGGGAATACAGGGGAAGTAATCTTGTTACAGGGCATCCTAATCCTGACCTTATCTCAAGCTGTAATAAAAAAAAAATCTTCATTGTAGTTAATCTTCTGAAATAATTATGCTCTTTATTTAGAGACTGATTAAAGTCACATAAGTGCAACCTTTACACTGCTGGTATTAGAAATGCTGGCAGCTTTGGTCTTCAGTAATGTAGCCATTGCATCTGCCACAAAATTATACTGTCTTACTTTTCAGTTAGAAATCCTTAATACAGACAATTGAGAAGTTTCCAGGCAAGGCAGACCTGTGATAGAATGGCATCTGGTTACATAGAACGGTCATGGTTTTGTCTGTCTTTGTGTGCTGTTCAGGTATCCATATAACTGACACAGTCATAGGAGTCAGTAATAGTCATTGTATCTCCAGCAATGGAACAGACAAAAGTGTGTGGTTGGTAAAATTTTCCCTTAGTATCAGTGTCACCTTTTTAGTGCTGCTTCTGCTTTTGTGGGACTCCTCTCCTTCCTTTCCCTACCTGTCTCTTTGCTCCCACACAAATTGCTTATCCATTGATTTATTTCATGGAAACCTCACTTGGAGTTTGGGAGAGTTGAAAAGGACCTAGGCCATGAGTAATGTGTGGCTTCCTTTAAAGAATTTTTTTTAAGTCTCCTGGATTTTGAGTATTAACTTAAGTGATTTTTACAATAATGTTACTTAAGTATTTATAAACTTAAAGCTAGGTATAAGCTCCATCTGCTTGTATTCTTGTATACAAGAATACAATCAAGACAAATTACATATTAAATACAAGGGAAACTACAAAACAAAACAACATGAATTTAATATGACAGATAAACCTGTTTTGCTAAAATCAAATTGACTCTCATATTGTAAATACTGTCCTCAGTGCTATGGCTCAAGTCCTCTTGAGTGTGGCATGTATATAACTATTATAAGCTCTGAGGTGACTATACAGGAATACAGTGGGGGATGTAGGACAGTCATCATTTTGACTTGTGCACACGGGCAGCATCAGGGCAGTCAGATAGGTTTGCCAGCACATCAGAAGGATTCCAAAGATTCTCCTATATTTAAAACACTTTTTTTAATTTTAAAAATAATCCTGGAATTAAAAAAAACTTTCAATTCAAAGCAACAATTCCATTGGTGGTTACTTTCAACAGGTTTTCCCACCATGATCTCTGATTACCATTAAAGAAAAAATTGTTGGTGAGAATTTATCTCCCTTAGTTCACGTTTCTTTGTTACCTAAAAAAAAGAGCTCTACATGAATTAATTATTGAAACAAAATATAACAAATACCAAAACTAAGGCTTGCTATTAAACATCTGCATTTTTTGCAACGCTGTAGTAAATCCTGCTCACTGCATTATTTATTCCAATTTCTTTTCCGTCAAACCTTCAGCAATATTTTCTATGAGTCTTTCTGATATTTTGCTGATAGAAGAACACATTTTAGTTTATTCCCAAGTTTTTTTTTTTTTTTTTGGCGTTACGCGGGCCTCTCACTGTCGTGGCCTCTCCCGTTGCGGAGCACAGGCTCCGGACGCTCAGGCTCCGGAGCAGCCATGGCTCACGGGCCCAGCCGCTCCGCGGCATGTGGGATCTTGCCAGACCGGGGCACGAACCCGTGTCCCCTGCATCGGCAGGCGGACTCTCAACCACTGCGCCACCAGGGAAGCCCTCCAAGTTGTTTTTTTATGTATTATTTCATCCATTTTTAGTGTATCAGGAAGAACAGGGATTTACCCAATGGTTACATAGCGTTTTGTTTGTTTTTTGTTATTAAGGAGGAAACCTAAAATCAACTTACAAATATTTATAATTAAATCTAAGATTTTTTAACCTTGAAATAATTATAGACACAGGAATTTTCAAAAATAGTCAAGAGAGGTCCCAGGTACCCTTCACTCAGCTTCCTTCAAATGTTCAAACATCTTGTCTAACGCTAATATAACATCAAACATGAAAACCGGGTCATTGGCATTGGTACAATCTACAGGCCTTATTTATTATTAAATTTTAGTGAAACTTTGTAAATACTGGCTTGAGCATAAAATAGCCTCAGGTATTACTGAACAAATAATTAAGGTATGTATCATGATCTAGCTGCTTAGTTTGTGAATGTTTCGGGGCTCATCATGATGCCTTCACAGTATCCATTACCTAATCAACTGAGGGAAAATCTGTGCTTGGGGCAAGGCTCTTTATTTATAATAATGGATATAAATCATGTTGCAAATATTGTTCTTGATGATTTATGTTTCTAGGCTGACACTATGTGTAATTTGATTAGGCTGCTTTTTTAAAAGTTTGATATGTGGCTGACAGTTTTCCTAGAATTAGAAAATGTATCTGTTCTTTCCCTTTATTGATTTATATTAGTGCATATAGTAATGTATTATCTTTAACCTAGTTTCTTTTTTTGGTCACTTTTGATTTGAGGATTTAATTGAAACTAGATATTTATGCAGTAAATCTACTTGACTAGCAACATGTAAGCTACATAAATTGCTTAATATAAAAGGGCGATTCAGAGTCCTATTTCTCTCTCCTCTCCCTTTATGTTAAGGAACTCTCTTCACTCAAGATTACCTCATGTATTTCATATGACACCTGACCCATGACCTTCTTGTAAATAGATTAAAAAATAATAGGACTTGAAGTTTAAACACTCAATGGATCATCTTATGTCCCTATTGGAGGTTATGAACTCCACTTAAAAGCACTGACCCACAAGATAACAAAGCCCTCACTGTTTCCTTCTTCCTTTCTAGTGTCATTACTTTGTGTTTATAGCTCATAATAGCAGATTACTGTTAACTGATGAGAAACATCTTCTTATCCCTTTGTAAAATACTTTTCACTTCATCTGGAGTTCTCTTCCTTCCTTTACTGATCTGGAAAACTATTCTTTCTTTGAAAGTCCAGCTCAGATGTCCCTTCTTCCAAAAAGCTTTCCCTTTTCCTTTCTCTGTATTACATGTTTGTTCCATGTAAATCCACTGGCATACTTATCTCCCCAGGCTGTACTTTGTTTCATTACGTCCCTACTCAGTAGAGGGTAGAAGCTATGTCTTATTCTTCTCCCTCAGTGTTTGGCATCTTGGATCCAATTGATTTTAGACTTATCTTTTCCCAAAATGCAATGGGCTGCCTTTATAGAATCTTGACCACTTGGACCACATGGAACCCACCAGAAAAAGCACAATGATGGTGTGGAATAGAGTATTTGCCATTAAAATTTTTAACCATGAGGATTTTCAAAACTAATACAACTGGAGAAAAGAATTAACCTGTAAAAGAAACAACAAATTTCTCTTTGATAGCTTCAGTTGTATTACTATTATGAAAGAATTCTGAGGATAATAAGTATAATTTTCCCATAACATTCAGGATTATTGTCTCCATTGTGCATTAAATGGCCTATTATTTTCTTACTCATAAAGGTACAATGAATATCTCTGAGGCATTTCATGATCCTGCCTCCACAAGCCCCCAGAGACCTTAAGCTGCATTGTAGCCTCCAGGACTGCAGAGTACGTTATATGGCGGAGGGTAAGGGAGGTGTCTAATATTAGACTTTAAAAACTAGGCTTTATGCTGTCATATCCTTTGGGAAATGAACCACAGGGTATACACTTCTCATTTCTTTTCTCTCAGGAGGGTGCCAAACTCTTGCTTAGGCACAAGGGAGAGAAGGTGCTTTGGGCTATGTTTTCTTTTCCTCTGACATTTGTTTTATAAAGGAACTATTACTGGACTCCAGCTAAAATTCCCCCATTGCATATACCTGAGCGTGTAATATCCATTTGTTTTAACCTTCCTCAAATGCCAAATCATCTGTCAAGTTTTATGCTTAATTGTGATGTTTTCACTGCTTCTGATTTACAGTGTTTGTCTCTGGTGCTCACAGTAAAGATATCTCAGACGTCTCAGTGACCAAAAGAGTATAGTCAGAGGCAGTAGGGAGTTAGGGGAAGAGGGAAAGGCATAACCTAGCTCACTAGATACTTGGGGAGTTAGGTAGATGAAGCCTTGATTTATTTGTCCTCAGGTACATAATCTGTCCCAGACTGGCAGGAAAAAAACGGGGAGATAAAACAGGGAAGACAGTAGTTTTTTTCTTAAGAGCTGGTTGTTGAAAATTTTCCAGCTTACCATTGGGAATAGATTTAATATGACAAAAATGTATCCAGCATCCAAGCAGTCTATAAGAAAGATTGTCTCCAATGCTATTGTACCTACTGTATATACTATTACTTATTACCAGCAAAAAGGTTGTGCCTTTTCCACACCTAGTTCCAGCATCCACCAGGGTCCTGGCAGGGGAAAATAACTCATTCAAAAAGGGTATTTTGATCATGGTTTAGGGCAAGATGAAGAGAACCTAAAAAGTGTTGAGAGTCCTTACTATGTTTTAGCCTGAAGAAGACAGGGAAGGGAGTCATTATCAGAAGTTGGAGATAAAGCAGCTGTGTAAAAGGGGGGCACTTAACAGGACCTGTGACCTGTGGAGGAGGGATGCAATCAGGAGCTAGGAGAATACTTTGATGTCACTTTTCTCCCTTTGTCAATCTGCTCATTCTTCCCGTTATCCAAACCCAACTGTTAAGTCAGGGGGCAATGGAGCCCATTGGTGTAGTTCCTACAGATCAGACTCATTGGGCATAAAGCAGGGTGGAGTGACTTAGCGGGCATAAATGGAGGATATCCAACACAGAACCCACAGGTGTTGGTTTTCTGTGTCTTTTTCTGGTGCGCATGTGTGTGTGTGTAAGATATCAGGCCTTAGAGATTAATTCCAAAGAGGCAACTAGCAGTAAGCTGTAGGTTGCCCCAGCAAGGCCTTAACCAAACAATGGTACTAGGGTTGCTCTGGGTCCAAGATCTCAAGTCACCATTTTGGCTGTTTCTTGTGACTCAGCAGGATAAGTGGCTAACTGGGTAAAGTGAACACTAGATATGAATGTTTTCTTCCTCAAGGAACCTTCCTTCGTAAGTGGTTGATGGAAGAACTGGTGCATTTTCCCAAGTGGGCTCTTCTGTGCCTACTGTCCATTTCATAGAGGCCTCTGCCAGTGGTGTGCTGGAGCCAGGTCGTACCGACTCACAAGAGCCAATTGCATCACTTCCCAATTTCAGTTCAGTGACATCACATTTGCAGCCTGAAATTGGCCCTGGCGTGAAAATTTATACCACGGAAATCAGAAAGAAACTCTATAAATCATTTTATTTGCTTCCCCCAGAGAGTTTGTTTTTAAACATTGAGCAGCACACTGCTTATGCATATGGAAATTCCCTGAATAAATTACTAAGGAGAGTTCTAGGAAACAGAGCTTTCTGCTAGGTCTTAGATGTGAGAACCTACCCTTCTTGTTTTATTATTTTTCTCCTAAAATATTGACTGTTTACTTAAAATTTCCCAATGTTTGAATTCTCCTTTCTCTAACCACAGAAATGCTAGTCCATCAAGGTGTCAGGGAATTTATAGCTTGCATATATTAGCTTGTAAAAAGTCCTGAATCAGTCTACATATGCCCTTTTTTGTATCACTTTGGCTTGGTTACATCTTCATGATTGTTTACCTATTTTATTGCGTATGTATCAACCCAGATGAGTTACTCCCTGTCAATCAGGATGGGGATTTTTTGGTTTGTTATTGCTATATCCTCCTGTGAATGTGTCAGCTGTTTCCATTCAGTCAAAATGAGGGACTGTGATATATAGGACACCACTGGATTCTGAGGGGCACTGAGAGAGAACTGGGGGGTGGCAGGGTTTAGGAAGACATTTGTATTGAAAACCTTCCTTCTTGAATAATTGTTGTTTTTAGGTAGGGGAGTTATCTCTATTGTGTCATGGATATTCGTATTATTTTCAGATGTGGAATCAGTGATGGAAGGGCATTAGAGCTGAGACTTGCTTCAGAGAGCTTATTAACACTGATCAAATCCAAAATTTATTTCTCCTGTTTGCCCTTCCAGATCCCTTCTCCTCTCTTTTCTGCACTGCTCTGAGCCCTGGGAGACAGACCACTATGGATTGTATACTGAGACTCCCTTGCCTTCTACTTTCCTGCTGGGTTTACTCAACGGGAGGCACCAACAGATCAGAGGAAGAAGAGATAAATCAGTTTAGCCATGACTGATTCTCTGCCAATATCTATGGTTCTCCCAAATTCTTATAATACCCTCTCTTCCCCACCATCCCTGTCTTTTCATGTTGGAAGTGGTAACAGCTCCACTCTGTTAGAAGTGTAACAGACCCTGGGTGCATCACCAAACCCTGTTGGCTCCCTTAACCTATACTCACCCTCTTGTTAAAACAAAAAAACAAAAAAAACCCCTTTACTTAACACTTTTCAGTTACCTCATTTCATTGGACCATCTATCTCCTATCAAGGTCCTAATACGTTGTTATAATTGTTTTAAATATAGCTTTTAAAGTGGAGAGAAAATGGGGAGAGACGTTTTCATTGCTGGTGCAGCTTTTTTGCACACCCAGCCCCAAGCCAAATTGCTGCACTCTGTCGACTTCCAGATTCCCCTGGGTCGTGTCAGTCTTCCAAGGAGTGATGCCACTCCTTTTGGCCTCACCGAGTTATTCTAATTTCTCATTTTCCAGTTGTTTTTTTTTTTTTTTTTTTTTTTTATGGAGCAAAAGACATTTGGCTCATGGCTTTCTTTCTCTTCCTATTGCATCCTAACGTCATGCCCATCCACTTCTCTGTTGCCCTTAAATACAACAGCTACTCCTCATGCCCCATTAAGGGTAGCAATTTCTTCTAGTTCAGGGGTGTTTCTAGAGTTACACGTAATCATATGAGTGTACTAGATTTATTAAAGCATTTGGAAATATCACTAGGGCTGTAAATGTCTCTAGTATTTCCAGAGTATGGAAAGTCTACCAGCAAATCTGGCAGAGAAGAGTCTATTACCAATCCAAACACTAGCGCTTCACATCTGTTATGCTTAAAAATTTTAAACTAATGTATTCATTCCAGAAACAGCAGAACAAAAAGATACCCAGCTAGGACATCTATTTTCATATCAATATTTAAAATGTTTTCAATATTCACCATTTCATACTCATTAACTCTCCTGTGACTTTTTGCTTTCAGGAGATCCATCAATTTCAAACCAAAGCGAACAACTAAAAGGACATGTAAAAATGCAATACACATTGTCAGGCAGGGAGTCCAAAGCTATCCAGAGAATGCAATTAGCAAATTGTCTCCAAATTCATGCAAATGAAAAAATTGTATCACCACCTTCAAAATCCATATTTATTATTACTCCAAAGAGAGTAAATCAGGATCTAATTTTACAGTCTAGCCCTCAAAAGAAAGTATTTTATAAAGTGATAATCATGAATAGAAAATTCACACTAAAAAACAAAATGTATAAAACAAATAAACGTATTAGAAATGAACTTTACTAATGAAATTACAGAAAATAAAACAATGAGTTTTCTTGTCTTTTAAATTGAGAAAATATTTTTTAAAATAATATTGATGAGTGTTATGGGAAAATAATAATGTATTTTTGAAGACATACTATCTGGGTTTAAGTCCCTATTTCATTTCTAACTGAGTAACTTTGGACATTTGACTTAATCTGTTTGTGCCACAGTTTTTTAATCTCTAAAATGGGGTTCATTATAACATACGTTACAGAACTACTGAGAAGATTTTCAAATATAGCATCTGTAAAATAGAACAGGTCCTGCCGCATGGTAAGGGCTTAGTAATTACCAGCAATCATTATTACAGCTATGATGAATGATGACGGCCTCTAGTGAGAAGGGCAGTGAATTGGGTGTTGAACACTTGTTTATACTATAATGAGAGTGTAAACTGGCATAAACTTTCTGGAGGGAAGTTTACCTGTATGCATATACAGTTTTGAAAATATCAGTTTTCTTTAATACAGTAAAAACCATTTCTAAGCATTTATCCTAAGCATCACAGAGACAATGATTTCCTTCCAAGGATGTTCATTTTAGCATTATTTATAGATAATCATTAGAAACAACATCTAAAAATGGCAATATAAAAATAATTCAATGGAATATTATATAATAAATAATATTTCTGAATATTATTTAATGTCTTAGAAAATATATAATACGTGAAAAAGCAGAATATTAAATGTTCATGTGGTTGGACTCTAATACTTGTTTTAAAATGTAAAGTTTATAAATTGTATATATGCACAAAATTATATATATTGAAAATTTCATATATATATGAAAACCTGAAAAGAAATTAATCAATGTCTTGATTTCACAGGGCATTATTGTAGGTGATTTTTGTTGACCTCTTTATATATTTGCGTTTTCTGAGATTTTTATTATTTTTATTTTATTTTAATTAGTTTCAGAATTAGAACAAAAATCTGATAAAAGTCTCCTTAAGAGGCTTTATATATAATTAACAGACGTTCAAGCTAGAGCAGTCCTGTAGTCTCTTACTCATCTTTCTTTTCCTGACAATTGCTTGTTCAATTAGATGCATTTACAACTTCATGCACAACTGATAACCTTTTGTCATAAATGTGACGACAATTACCTGGTCAGCAACCTTGACACCAGTTTAGTGGCCAAACGTAAGTGTAACTCATCTCCACTTCAAAATACATAATAACTAACATTTACTTATAATTTATTGAGAATATACTATACGCCAGACAGCGTTAAATACCTTGCATACCTTATTGACTTCCATTTTTACAATCATCCTGTGAATTAGGTATAATATTCTCTATTTTATAGAAGAGGGATTTGAGGCCTCTGGAGATTAACTTGTCCACAGGTACCCAAATTCCAGTACTGGAATTTGATGTCAAACTAATCTGACTCAGAGACTAAGCTTTAACCCCTGTGTATGTTACCTCTCAACAAATGCCTTGTGCATACCTGGCTTCTTTTCTTTGCTCTCATTATTGGGAAGAAAAAAAAAAACTATTCCAAAGTATAATCTAAGATTTATTGATGTCTGAAAGTTAGTATAAAATAACCTGGAATTTAACAACTGTGGCTAATACATAAACTAGACAACCATGCTAAACTGGAGATTAGTTGTAGACATTTTGCTAAAGACCGTACATTTACCAAAAAGTAAAACTAAAAGAATAATCAAATATAGGAACTGTATGGCAAACCTTAGTAGTATTTTTTATAAGAAAAAAAAACTTAAACAACAACAAAAAACTGTGTTTCATATGAGGATTCATTTCTTAACAATGGAAATGTTTCTTAGTTTTGGTTTTTGTCTTTACAGTGATAATCTGCTGCAACTGGCCATCCAGAGGGAGTAAGGGTTAGACACCATTTCCTCATTTGTATAATGAAAGGGTATTTTATAATCTCAAACAGGACTTAATTTTATCAGTCTATGATTCTGGTAGTACTAGAAGACCACAGCTATACAGTAAATATTTAAAGAGTGAATACATATCTTTCAGTTATTTCTTAATCCTATGTATTCTTCAAGGCCTAGCTGAAGCGTCACCTCCATGAAGTCTCCTTTGATTACTCAAACTGCCTGAACTCATAAATAGTACAGTAATTACATGTTATCTTTAAACATTTCTTAATAATTTCACATATGGAAGTCATTTTAAAATAAGTTGTAAGTCAATTTGACAGAGACAGGTTTTCAGCCCATAATTTCATATATTCCTTGGGTTCTGCCACAGTGTTGGTCTCGCAGTTGATGCTTAGCCAATTCTTGCTGAATGCAGAGTAAATTTGAATCTGCAACTAGATTCAGAATTTCTTATGTCAGGATATTTCTTTTATCAAAGTGAGGTTCCTCAGATTGCAGTCCAGGTCTTCTCCATACCTGCTGTTACTTGATCATCATCATCATCACAGTCATCATCATCTTCATAATCAAGAACATTTATTTGGTCCTTCTGGAATGAATGGCAGCAGCCCATGTTCCATCTTCAGGTGAGATGGGAAACAGCTGGTTATTATTCTCTATATAATAACCTTTTATATGTTTAAGGACTGTTTCCAGAGTCTAAGATCATTAACTTTAAAGCGCTTTGAGGGCTTCCCTGGTGGCGCAGTGGTTAAAAATCTGCCTGCCGATGCAGGGGACACCAGTTCGAGCCCAGCCCTGGTCCGGGAAGATCCCACATGCTGTGGAGCAACTAAGCCCATGTGCCACAACTACTGAGCCCACGTGCCACAACTACTGAAGCCCACGTGCCTAGAGCCCGTGCTCTGCAACAAGAGAAGCCACCGCAATGAGAAGCCCGCCCACTGCAAAGAAGAGTAGCCCCCGCTCACCGCAACTAAAGAAAGCCCGCGCACAGCAATGAAGACCCAATGCAGCCAAAAATAAATAAATAAATAAATTTATTTTTTAAAAAAAGAGCCTTGAATGTTGGACAAGGTCAATTGATGCAAAAGAGGGAATGAGAGGAATGACTGAGAACATGTTATGGGGGGAGGAGGGATCGTGTGTTACCAACATGCTACACATCTCTCCACCAAGTGTAATGCAGCAAGCAAGGGCAGGAGAAGATGAGCTGTCAGTCTCTTGGTGCACATCATTTGTCATGGGTCCTCTTCTGTCTGCAGAGGCAGGGACACCCCTGTCAGAATGCAGAGCTTGTCCCTGGACCAACAGTATCTATGCACACTGAGTGCACTTTTGTTCTTGCCAGTTAATGTAGCTAAGAATGGTTGTACTTCAGGACTGCGATTTCGCCAATGCTTTTGGCAGTTGAAATTAAAATCAAATTCCTGAATATATATTTAAAGAAAATAGATGATTTTCCTCATTCTCCAAAGGGGTAGGGGATAGATTTAGAGCAGTCTTTTGGCAGTCATTGTTTACATTTAAAAATACCTAAAATTGATAGCATAACCCGGGCACAGGACCAAGTTTTGACAAATTAGATAAAGAATTCAAGACCACCTTGAAAAATAGGCATGGGATTTCCACACTGAGCTGCATACTTCTAGGAGTAATCATTTTGTGTCACCACTCACATATCTATTCACAAAGAGGTAGCTGTTTCTGGAAGATGGCATCAAAAAGCAAAGGCCAGCTTGAATAAAAATCCAAATTTGGTCACCATCCTCCTCTAAATAGAAAGGAAACCACATAACTTCAGCTTTGAAAATTGCCTCTCCTTTCTTAGTTTCTTTGGCCAAAGTCTGAGCTACATATTTCTTAACTGTATTTCATGTTTACTTCTTTCTACGTCTCCTTTTCATTTGATTCAAGAACATCTATCTCTCTATGTATGAAGTCTTACTTGTTTTTTGGTTTTTAGCCAAGGAAATTTAATTAAATTAATCTGGAAGATGGAAAGCTGAGGCCCATAAGGGCAGTAATAAATACTAAAAATATTGATAATAAGAAGGATGTAAAAATATTCTGATTTGGAGGTAGAGGGATTTAATTATACTTGGAGGGTCTTATTAATTAATTAATAAATTCTTGGTAGTCATTCCTCTTTTTTTTTTCTAATTCCCTTTGCTCAGGTACTGAAAAATATTCTTTGGCCAGAATGCTGAAGCTGAAGCAGACAGACAGATTTTTCCATCTCCTATACTTTCTTTAGTCATTGCTCCTTCAGTAGGAATTGGTGTCAGCAGGCAGTGTTCATGAGCAGCAGATTTCCTGGGACAGTTCCAGTTTCAAAGAGGTTCTGTTGTCTTCCATAAACATATAAATGCAATTTACAGCATGTAATCTGATTCAGGGATTGGAAAAATAAGGTCCCTCTTCATGGTGAATATTAGTCAATTGTTTAATCAATATGTATATTTGTATATATGTATGTTATATGTTGGTGTTTAAAAACTATATATTGTATGTATGTATATATACATGTATATGTGTATATATACACAGGTATACATACATACAGCTGATTCTCATTCTTATTAGTTTTGTTCTGTGAAGTTGTTGCAAACACTGAATTAGCAAACACTGAATTAGCAAACAGTGAATCATTGCTCCTAGGGGAAATACACAGGTTTCTGAAAGCCTCCAATCACAACATTCTTGTCAATTGATCAATACAAGCCTTGTTTCATGCATATTTCTGTTTAAAGATGCCTTTTTAATATATATTGCTGAATCATTAACATTGAACTCAAGACCCACAGCACTGTAATTCATGCTTGAATGAAGCTTATCTAACATATTTTCTTTGAAAGTCACATCACAGCCTTCTTGCACTTAGAACACTAGACAGCTCTTGAGCACTACCCTTGGGGGTTATTTTAAACTGTGAAATCAACAAAAAGCACAAAAATTCGAAAAAGGTAGCACTTAATGGACCATGAAACAGACACTGGTTTACAGTACCGGGAGCTGAAACAAGAAGGAAGAGTATCGTCTTCTTTGACTTTAGCTGGGATTGTGCGTCAGGTAATTCAAATTTTTCTTCACTCTGTGCATGTCTGCAAATAACCATGAAACTGCTCAAGTGTTGACTTTATGGTTAAAAATAAATTTTAGCAATTAGCCAAAATTTACAATACAGAATCCACAAATATGAGGCTCATTTGTATACGTGTGTGTGTGTGGTGTGCGAATGTGTGTGTACATGTATGCTTGTCTCATCTAAATTAATTGCAGAGGAGCAATTTGCAAAAATACTTTAACAAATTTACAAATCTAAAAGCCTAAATTGGCAATACTAGTAATTTCTTGGGCCATCCTAAGATAAGGGGAGATTCAGCCTGACCATTCACCTTCTATGTCTCTATTTACCACTGCTGAGTAAAGACACTGATCCTCAGAAACATGGCACTGAGACCTTTAGTTCTTAACAAGATGGAGTTGTAATCCTTCCACATGATTTCTTTGCCCACTCATTAACATTGTGTTCTAGCCTTGATATTCCCACAAAAAGAGAGATTTGGTATTCTCCACATACCCCACCTGTCTCTCTTCTGTGTTTTCTTCACATTTAATACAATTGTCTCCACCATATTACAAGCTGGAGAAGCACCACTGTTATATACACAGCATCGCTTATTACTTGTGAACTTTCATTTTAAAAAAGGAAAGTACATTGAAGCTAAAGGCCAGTCAAGTATGACTACCACCAACAGATGGTGTTAATGTTTACTTATATAGCACTTTGTTCTAACCAAGAAGTTGAATCTGAGGAGAGATTTTCAGAACCTAATATGTATGCCAGTAGAGCAGCTTCTATATTTGTGTGTGTCCATCTCCTCCACTTGGCGGTTACTTTGAGGGCAACAGTGGCATTTCACTAATTTTTGTAGCCTTCATGTGTATCACTGTATCTGATACTGTATAGATAGCTCTCAATAAGATATAATTTGTATTAACTAGAGTAAGTATTATCATTGATTGCAAGAAACTTACATTTCAGTAATGTGAAGAAAAAAGAGAATATATTGAAATATTAAGAGTTATAATGGAGAGGAAGAATTATTGGTGAGTTTTATTTTCTTCTTTATGTTTGTATATCGTCTAATTTTCTTACAATAAACATGGTATTATGTTTCAATAAGATGGTAAAAAATTTTCTGAATTGAAAAACAGAAAGCAGAAATATTTATTTTTGCAAAATTCACAGTAATGTCCTCTCTTTCATCAGATATGAGCATGTAGAGCAAGAGCATTATGGACAGAAGATGCAGCGTTTGCAAAATCTTTGCTTGTGTAAGGAACTGGAAGGAAGAAAATGTGGCAAGAATATGAGGATGAGAAGGGGAGAGACAATCTAGTGCCTACCATATCACGTTGTGTCTACCACTCTGTTGGCTGCTAAGTGGACTGGATATGAGAGTAAGGATTGGCAAGAGAAGAGAGGGTCAAGAGTGTCTCTTTAGCTTTGGCTTGTAAACTTGGATGAATGGGGGTGCTGCACTAGGCGCTCCTGAAATGTTTGTTTAGGAATGTCTTACATTCAGTCCTGATATGTTGAGTTTAATCTGTCTTCAAATAGAAATGTAAAATAAGCAACTGCATGTTAATAATAATGGTAATAATAAAATAATAAAAATAATAAATGACAAGTAACACTTATGTAGCCCTTATTTTTTGCTGGTCATTATTGTAAGAGCTACGTATTCATTTAATTCTTCCAACAAACCCAGGAGATTTATTATTAGCTTCTTTTTACAGATGAGGCACAAAGAAGTGTGTGTGTGTGTGTGTGTGTGTGTGTGTGTGCGTGTGTGTGTGCATGTGCATTTACATGGCGTTCAGTGGCAAGATGGTGGGGAATTGAGCGAGCAGAGGATCAGAGTATTGAGCAGGATTGCTAAACAGCTTTGATGGCTCCCTTGAGGCTAGTGAGCTCAAATTTATAATACCAATAGGCGATTTATAATAATACCAATAATACCACTTGGCTACTGGAGTGAAGACAGAGAAAAAGCAGAGAGTAGGCAGCATAAGGCTTGAGGTTTTGCTCACGAGATGTGATGAAAAGACAGAAGAGCAAAGGAGTTTAAGAATGTTACGGAAATACAGTATGATAAGAAAATGGAAAAAAGATGGAGCTGATGATTGGCAGAAACTGAGGAGTCAGTGGATTTCCTTTTAGCCAATCTGGAGCCCCCACAGAATCCTTAAAGATCCGGAAATATGATCTCTTTATGTGATGTAAGCTTATGATCTGCCTTAGCTTAACCTCATAAAAATACTATCAACTTGCTTGAACTCCAGAAAATCTTGCTTGTTCTCAACCACTAAATCCTGACCCATACATTTGAACAAAATTTCTCTTTAGGTGTCAAGGATCTCAATGATGTCTAATCCCCAGAGGTTTGTGCTTTGTAAGCCCAATAAATCTTAACCCAATAAATCTATTCACAATTAAGATATGTTCTAATATTTATTAGCCTTTCACTTTAATTGAAGGTTTATTCCTCTCTGTGTATTTTTAGAAAAGTGGAAGTCAAAACTATAAATCTAAACATTAAATAACGAGCCTTTTCTTCAGGCTCATATGTTGGCAACATTATTGCTGAGGTAGCTTAAATAATTAATGATTACTATTAACAAATAGCTCTGGGCAACACAATCTTAGAGAACACCTCTGTATTTTCAGGATCAATGGTCCATCACTAGTGAGATATCTAGAAAAATGTTTGGGTTTAGGTGGGGAAAGAGATAAACTGGAACCCTCAAGCTGAATGGCACTGAAAAGAAAAATGTATCACAATTTTATGATGGTCCTATTCTTTGGATTTTCCTAGGCTCACCCAATCAGTGTGAGGAAGAACGTCCCTAGCTTGCACTACTGTGTAATCAAAATTATTTGCTTGCACGTTTTTGAAACCGTAAATGATTCTGACCTTTGCTAAAGTATGATGAGTAGAAAGGAAAACTGTCCCTTTAAAACTTGCCTCTTGATGTTAATAAATTAGAGACTTCTCACAGCTCCATGCCAGACTCCATTTGTTGTAATGTTGAATTGAAGTTTCCAGGTGAAATGAACAGCTTGCCAAGCTAGCCTTTCAAGAGCTGCCTTTGGGAACATGATACTTTATTATCCATGTTGTGCCATTCTGTGCTGAGTAGTAGTTAAAATGATGAGAGGTCTGACTAAGTGATCTGTTTCAAGGTTATTTTCTCCTTCGCCAGTAGAGTAACTTCAGGCTGTTCAGCCATTTGTTCTTCCTCAGGGCACAAGAAGCCAGCCAGTTGACTGAAACTAAAGTCTCTCACCTGTTTTTTTCTTTTTCCTTTTTTTTTTAGTAAATTTGTAAACTGAATTCAGTCTCTAATAGATTTATCTAAAACCAAGCTTTTGGCTTTCCGGGAAACATGTCTTCTTTCACTAGTTGAGAATCTTTTCCACTTGTTTTTGAGTTCAAAAGTTTGTCAGTTTCCTGTAGCCAGCTATCAAGGCAGTTAGTATGTTTTTATTTTGTTTGGTTTTGTTTTAACCCCTCCAGACTCCAGATCTGATTGATTACAGAACAAATTTTACCATTATTCAGAAGTCCAGTTCTATTTCTTTCTGGCAGAACATAATTACCTCTTAAAAGCTTAAGGAAAGATGTGATAATCTTCAAAATTTGGCTTTTATTAAGCAACAATTTGAGTTGAGTACAAATGAATCAAAAACATTTTAAATAATAATGGAAAACGCCTTTGGAAAACCATATATTGGGCCTTTCCAAAAGCAAAACAATTGAAAATTTGGCAAAATTAAGGACATGTATGAGTTTTGGGGAAGAAATGGAAAGAAGCCAGTTTTCTGGGAAGAAGACTTTGAATTATCTCTTGTAAAGACATAGGATAACTGTAAATAGCTTTCTTATCTCCAGGACTAGTGACAGAGAAGGTTATGGAAACTCTCCTCCCTACATATAGAAGAACTCTATTAGTTAACTTGAGGTGCAATTGGTTTTTTAAAATAAGTTTCCTACAATGTAATGCAAGACTGGAGGGAATGGAATAATACTAGTATTCTAGAGACTATGACAGGCACTGAAAGGGGCTAATTTGTGTCGGGGCCTCATTCAATACTCCCAGACACTATTTAATGTATCCTATATTCATCCATGTAGTTAGAAGTGGGTATTCCCCTTGCCTTCTCATAGCTTGTAGACTGTACACTGGAAGAGCCCTTATATGTCCTCTATTGTGATTGTAATTTGATCTCAGAGTATAGGTCAGTTTCTCAAAAGGGTCTTTTTCTGACTTTCTCCATCAAAATTATGTCTCCCTCTCCACTAGTTGCTTTCTCATAGAACCTGTTTATTTTCATTTCTAATCTTTATTACGACTGGTAATTTAACACTTATTTATAATACCTGTCTAATGTCTACCATCGCGTTAAACTCTTAGCTGTGACTGTGTTGTACCCCTCGTATGCCTAGACTAATACCCTCACAGCCTCACCTCTGATTTCAGCCACTTATCTCATGATGATGAGTTTCTTGCCTCTGGAGGTCTTTCATTTTACCCCTTGACCTTCTCTTATGCTGCAGTCTTTATGGGACCCACTCATCAAGCAGGTGTTTGCAATCTGGAATGCAGGGAGCAAATGTCCTCAGGGACAACTTTCATCCAACAAGGTCCAGAGCTGATGGAGAAATGCTTTGGTATATTCTCAGGCTGGCAATGCTGAACTATTGGACTCACTCACGTATAGAGTGCCAGACTTACAACTGGCTCTACTAAATGCTATATAATTGTGAATGTAGACCATTTGCCCATGTGTGTTGACCAAAGTGTTCACATGCACACTGGAAAGGTCTGATTTTCTTCTTAAATGTAATTAATATAGGTCCCTGTTTTTGTAGAAATTGTTGTATTGTTGAATTTTGAGTCCTCAGAGTGTGTCAAAATGGTTTCGTTTGCACTGCACCTAGCGTTCTTTGGCCCTTTCTCAATTGATCAGCTGATCTCACCCTCATATTGCCTTTTACTGGACTCTGTTTCCAGATTCATGCTCAGAATTCTCCTTTTCTGACAATATCTGAGCTAGTTCTTGCTCCTCAGTCCCTGGTGGAGTCATGGAGACCCAGGAATATCCCCCTTGTTCTGGAGCTTGGTTCATTCACCACCTCTTCCCACTGGGTTCTGACAAAAACATCCATCTTCAGCGCTCCTCTGTTTCATAATCTTCTTTCAAAGAATCTTTATTTTTTTCTCAAAATTTCACAGGAAGCCAGCATCTAGGTTTACACATACCCCCCCTAATAAACTGTTGTCTCCAGAGCTTGAGAATTCAATCCAGCTGACTTGAAATTAGTATTTCTATCCCAGGACCAAAATTGTTTAGAGATTTTCAAAACCAATTCTAACTTTGAATTATGACCTGAAGCAGAAGAGTAATCAATGTGCCTGGCTTTAGAACCTAAGGGTCACTTGCTGCAGACAGGCAGCTCAGAGTTCTAAGGAAAACAAATGCCCCTCTCGTGGTCCCAGGAGGAGAGCTCAGCACAGTAGACCTAATGGGAAGCTGTTTGAATTTGAAATTCAAATCCAAAGCTTCCATGTCAAGCTTAGAAGAAAAAAACTATTCACCAGGTCAGGTACGTTATAATAAGCCTTGAAGATTACAAGTTAGTTTTTCAGGAAGTTGAATACTTTTTCCCTGTCAGGCATGAAATGATTGGTAAACTATCCAATCCCTATTTGAAATATAGGAGGTTGGGAAATTCCATGTAAAATGTAATGAAGTGGGTACCATCCCTATTTTATTGATGAGGAATCTGAGGCACTAAAGGATTAAATACCTTGCTCAAAGTCAGAAAGTTAAAAGCTGGTAGAGATGGGATTCAACCCAAGGATTATTTAATTTCAAACGCCTCACTTTTGCTATAATAGCACGCAGCATCCGAGCCAAAATAAGCTAAAAACAAAAAAGATTTTGTTCAAATGTATAACTACTTGAAAAGTAATATTTTACTTATAAGGAATATCACATATCTTCCTGGCTGTCAAGTTAATGTCATATAAGAAAGCAAAAAATATTACCCGCGTTGGAACGGCTTATATTTTTCTTTACATCACACACCTAAAAAGTATAGCACAGACATCTAAAAGTGGAAGATGGGGAACAAAGTATCATTTACTATAATTTTTATTTCTTTAGTTGTGATTCTTCTCTATCATCTCGGTGGCAAAGTTTTACATTCAATTCCTAAACCCCAGAAGTGTAATGTGGGATTGTGCTGAGGTGAGTAGATGTGGTCCCTGAGAGGTGTTAAGTCCTGTTCTCTGGTTTTGAAACCGAGTGGAGCCCTGTGGGGCTCCCGGGCACGGAGGCCTTTTTTTTGTCCCCTGTTTCTTGCAGGCAAGACTCCAGCCTCCATGACCTTCCCTGAGTTCCAAAGGGCAGATTTGAACAGTTGCTAATCAAGGGAGGAGTAGCCAAAATACCACCTGAGGCCAGATTAAAGGGAGCAGAGAAGCTCATCAAGATTAGGAGACCACCTGAGATGAGATTAAGGGCGTGCACTGGCCTCCCCCAACACCACCCTTGATCTATTGCTATAAAACCCCTTATATAATCCTCCCGGGTTGGGACACACAATTTTAGAGGGCAAGAGCCCACTGTGTTCCCCTTTGCTGGGCAAAGCAATAGAGCTATTCGTTTCTACTTCACCCAAAACTGTCTCCGAGGTTCAACTCGGCAGCCGTGTACAGAGGCTGAGATTTTGACATCAATTTCCTCACATAAGAGAAGCAATTTCTACTGCTAATGAAAAAGCATGGAATGTAGATGGTAACCAGAGGCATTTTTATTTCTATTTCCCATTCTCCCTTTAAAATTTTATTTAAAGGGTTATATTCCTCCCCTGCCCCTCAATGAAAACTTGGGCAGGCTCATTACTTTTCTGTTCCCGTTCAGATTGAAAATGAACAAACAAGATAGTCATTTTGTCATAAAAATTCATAATTCAGAAATTCAATAAAATTCATATCCATTTCCACGTAAGAGTTAAAACTCTAAATTTGACTTAGTGGTAAATCTCTGATTTAATCTACTTCGGTCAGGGGGTGGATGGTTGGGGAAATGGATGAAGGTGATCAAAAGGTACAAACTTCCAGTTATAAGATAAATAAGTTCTGGGGATGAAATGTTTAGCATGGTGACTGTAGTTAACAAAACTGTATTATATATTTGAAAGTTGCTAAGATAGATTTAAAAAATTCTCATCACAAGAAAAAAAGTTACAACTATGTGAAGTGATGGATGTTAACTAAGCTTAGTGTGGTAATCATTTTGCAATATATACATGTATCGAATCATGTTGTATACTTTAAACTAATACAATGTCATATGTCAGTTTTATCTAAAAAACCTGGGGAAAAACTCAATACGGTTTAGTGAAAAAAAATCACAGCATTATGGGTGGGGTATGTGTTGTGGAAATAGGGACCATCCCCTCCCACCCCCCCCCCCCCCCCCCCCCCGCCCAAATCTCTGATTTAATCTACTTCACGCAGAAAGCCTACATGGGGAGGGGTGTGAGGTACTTCTATTCTCTGCTTCCTTCATGTTCTCATTCTCAATTTTCCTGCTAGGGTGAGGGTTGAGGTAGGTGAGTCTAGCGGTCTATAGGCCAGTTATTACTTGTTTTAGTTGTTAGCAATATGGGCCTGGCAGGTAGCTAAAGTTAGTGATCCTGAGTGGGCCTAGCTAATGATGAAAGCTAGATCTATCTCTTTTCACAGATTTTTTTTTTTTCCTTTGAGGTACACGGGCCTCTCATTGCCGTGGCCTCTCCCGTTGCGGAGCACGGATGCGCAGGCTCAGCGGCCATGGCTCACGGGCCCAGCCGCTCCGCGGCATGTGGGATCTTCCCAGACCGGGGCACGAACCCGTGTCCCCTGCATCGGCAGGCGGACTCTCAACCACTGCGCCACCAAGGAAGCCCTAGATCTCTTATGGGTGCTTTTGTTGGTACTTCAAAGGTCGTCTGCTTGGCATCTCTTTCCTGCAGTTTTCATTAATTAGCAAAACATATCTATCTCCCAGATGGTCTCTTGTAACCTCTAACTCAGCCCCTGGGCATCCAGCCTATCTCTTGAGGTCCCTGTACCCCTCTGGAAGGCCATACTGGTCAGAACCAAGAGGACTCTACTTACCACACCTCTACTGACCACACCTGGTCAGTGGAAAACACTCCTACAACACTTGGGGTTTCAGGATGATCTTACTGCTTTAGCACTAAACTGACTCTACCGCCAAGGATGTTAGTCTGCCTGACCATTGCCTTCTACATTTCCAGGGATCTGATTAGACTCCCGCTGTAGTCCACTTCAGCTTCTTCAGACAAGTCAGGCACTGCTCTCTATCTTTGGACTGCAGGGAATATATCTCAAAACACTCTGAGTCATCTCCTTATCAAGGATGTTATCCAAAACTTATAAAAAAGGCAAAAAGATTACCATGTGCCCTTTCAAATTCATATGAGCATGGTCTGACTAGCCTGTCCAAAGGTCATCTGTCACTCCAGAATAAGCTAACATTTGTGACTTACTATTTACTAATAATTAGGTCTTAGATTCTGAAAAGTTAGGTATAAACTTACAGAATATTGATCAGCTACAAATTTGTTTTGATCAATAGAGATGCAAATGATATTTTTTTAGAGAAGACTGGTGATTTCTACGGTTATAATTTTTTTTTTTTTGGTCCTATGGGACATTACACAATTTTCTATCTAACTTTGAAATAGTATCTGGCATTTATTTATATATAAAAATATATAAATATATATATATTATTGTTTTGTTATCAGGCAGTTTTACTCATTAAGGAGTTAAATAAGCTATTGACATAGATTCACTGTTTATTCATGTGAGAGTTAACTTTTTGAAAATTACATTTTGATGCCCTGGAAGCCCATGTTCTAAGTTCGCAGTTAGAAGGTGGTGCCTCACTTCTCATCTCTTGAAAAGAGGGTGGTGAGAGTTCAGCAAAGTAACAACTCTTTCTAAAGAACTGTGTTCACCAATCTGTTTCACAATATCCTCCCCTCACACTCTGGTTCCTTATTATATTCATGAAGTAAATGTAAAGATTCACGATTCTGGGAACAAGTTTTGGATCATTTCCTTTGAAAATTGGAATATGGAAGGTTAGTTTCTCACTTACATTTGACTCCCTAATAAACTATTATATTGATACCTCAGTCAGTCAGTTGTGGAGCACAGGCTCTAGGCACGAGGGCTGCAGTAGTTGTGGCACGTGGGCTCAGTAGTGTGGCTCGCGGGCTTAGTTGCTCCGCAGCATGGGGGATCTTCCCGGACCAGGGCTTGAACCCGTGTCCCCTGCATTGGCAGGCAGATTCTTAACCCCTGCAAGACCAGGGAAGTCCTGGCAGTATTCTTTGAACATCACATTTTCACAATATTTATGTCTAGAAACTTCTAAAAGAGGTCAGTATGAATTGGCCTAGCTTTCATTACCTGTGAAGCTGAGAATTGTTTGCTATTTATATTGAGCAGGTACAAGGTAGGTGCTGAAGAAGTGCATAGATTAGAGACAGTGACCTAATCTCAAATGTTGTCTTCTTATATATGCAACAACACCATTTTGTTTAAAGTTAATTTGTAAAACATTAGATTTCCTACATAAAACCTTTATCAAAAATGCCTTCTGAGATCATTTATAAATGATCAACTAGGGAATCACTTATCTGATTGAGGTTATGTGAATTCCTGTACAGTTCACAACCCCTCACCTTGTTTTAATGTCAGTTATGGAGATGGACTCCAGTAACATGAAAAGTTCTATGACATGTATCTGCGTATGACTTGAAAACTTGAAGACAAAACAAATGCAAGACATTTCATTTAACACAGGCTCTGAACAAAGTGGAAGTATTTGCAATTACTGACTAAAAGGAACTGACAAGAATTTCCAGGTTGGGATTATCCTTGCTCACTGTATTTCACTTTCAGATGATTAAAATTTTGGAAAGTGATGAGGTCAGCATAGGCAAGCCCAAACTGGTTGAGATCTTTACTAATCTTTGGGAGCATAAGATGATGCCAACTCAACAATTTGATTTCTACAAAGTTTCAAACTTTCTTTTTTAATATTTGAATTTTATTTTTTTATACAGCAGGTTATTAGTTATCTATTTTATACATATTAGCGTATACATGTTAATCCTAATCTCCCAATTCATCACACCACCACCACCCCACCACCACTTTCCCCACTTGGTATCCATACGTTTGTTCTCTACATCTGTTTCTCTATTTCTGCCCTGCAAACCGGTTCATCTGTACCATTTTTCTAGGTCCCACATATATGCGTTAATATACGATATTTTTCTCTTTCTTACTTCACTCTGTATGATAGTCTCTAGATCCATCCACGTCTCTACAAATGACCCAATTTTGTTCCTTTTTATGGCTGAGTAATATTCCATTGTATATATGTACCACATCTGCTTTATCCATTCATGTGTCGATGGACATGTAGGTTGCTTCCATGCCCTGGCTATTGTAATTAGAGCTGCAATGAACATTGTGGTACATGATTCTTTTTGAATTATGGTTTTCTCTGGGTATATGCCCAGTAGTGGGAATGCTGGGTTGTATGGTAGTTCTATTTTTAGTTTTTTAAGGAACCTCCATACTGTTCTCCATAGTGGCTGTTTCAATTTACATTCCCACCAACAGTGCAAGAGGGTTCCCTTTTCTCCACACCCTCTCCAGCATTCGTTGTTTGTAGATTTTCTGACTGGTGTGAGGTGACACCTCATTGTAGTTTTTTTTTTTTTTTTTTTTTTTTTTTTTTGCGGTACGCGGGGCTTTCACTTTTGTGGCCTCACCCGTTGCGGAGCACAGGGTCCGGACGTGCAGGCTCAGCGGCCATGGCTCACGGGCCCAGCCGCTCCGCAGCGTGTGGGATCTTCCTGGACCGGGGCACAAACCCGTGTCCCCTGCATCAGCAGGCGGACTCTCAACCACTGCACCACCAGGGAAGCCCCCTCATTGTAGTTTTGATTTGCATTTCTCTAATAATTAGTGAAGTTGAGCAGCTTTTCATGTGCTTCTTGCCATCTGTATGTCTTCTTTGGAGAAATGTCTATTTAGGTCTTCTGCCCATTTTTGGATTGGGTTGTTTTTCTAATACTGAGCTGTTTATATATTTTGGAGATTGATCCTTTGTCCGTTGATTCGTTTGCAAATATTTTCTCCCATTCTGAGGGCTGTCTTTTCGTCTTGTTTATGGTTTCCTTTGCTGTGCAAAAGCTTTGAAGTTTCATTAGGTCCCATTTGTTTAGTTTTGTTTTTATTTCCATTACTCTAGAAGATGGATCAAAAAAGATCTTGCTGTGATTTATCTCAAAGAGTGTTCTTCCTATGGTTTCCTCTTAGAGTTTTATACTGTCTGGTCTTACATTTAGGTCTCTAATCCATATTGAGTTTATTTTTTTGTAGGGTGTTAGGGAGTGTTCTAATTTCATTCTTTTACATGTAGCTGTTCAGTTTTCCCAGCACCACTTACTGAAGAGACTGTCTTTTCTCCATTGTATATCCTTGCCTCCTTACAAAGTTTCAAACTTTTTTAAAAGTAAAAATATTTGTTAATTGCAAACACCAGGATCCCAAGTTGACTGATTATCATTATAGTGCTATATTTTCTGGTTTTCTGGGAAAATACTAAATACAAAATGGTCCCCCACTCTACTGTTTTATGTTCAGGCCCTGCAATCTTTGAAACGCTTAAAATGCAAGTTGTAAAATGCAAGTCTGAAGAGAATTCATTGTGCCAGAAGTGACAGAGGGCAGTAGGAAACTTACAAGCTGTCCTCTAGTAGATTCAAAAAGTAATTAATTGCAGCTGCTGTTTTGCAGCAAGCTGGGGAAATGTCACCAAATACAGAAAACTCCAAAAAGAATGACAAGGCCTTCCTGTAATTTTCCCAGCCTAAACAGAAATGAGATGAATGCATTGTGACTGCTGTAGGTAATGAGACTTTGTAAGATTATTATAAATAGGGTGCGTAATTAGTGTTCTGCAGTGCAGTAAGCATTTTGTGTTTTTTTGTGAATGTGGAGTAGGCCTCAATGGCTTGACAAAACATTCACTCTCCCTAAACCAGGCAAACATCTTGGCTTCAGACACTGCCTTCAAATACACTGACTGTCAATTACTTGCGAAGATGAATTTAGAAAAGAATCAAAGCATTAACTATGAGAAGAATTAACAGTGAGTGAGTGACTACCACGTATCAGCAATGAGTTATTCATTTTGCAAACTACGCATTACAGGTATTATCTCATTTTATCTGCATTAGGCAACTATTGCTATTCTCTTTCATAGATGAGAAACTGAGGTCTGGAGAGGTAAAGTTGACCAATATTTATAGATAACAAATGATACTGGAACCCAGGCTGTATAATTTAAAATCCTTGATTCTCTAAGTTATAACATCTTACTTTCCACAGATGCCTTCAATGTATGGAAATTTTGTGTATTTTTTCCTTTGAGCTGTTCTTTAGAGTGATGTTTGCTATGCATTTTAGTGAAAAATATTCCAGAAGAGCAAATGCATTTACTATAGAGAGGCCAGTGATGGCAGCCACTACAAAGGAAAAAAAAAAAAAAAAAAAAAAAAAAAAAGCCGTGTTGAAATTGTTAATTGATGAGAGTCAGGCACCATCCATCACTCTGTACTTGTATTTGCAAAGGTGAACTCATAAATATCCAAAAGTTTTCATTTATTTTTGGTAAGAAGTAAAAATAGAAAATAGGAGGACTAAAAAGAATTTTACTATCTGATTTTAAAAATGAAAGGAAGCCATCATCAGCTTTGAAGAATGTCAGTAAAGAGGAAGAAATACATAACTTTTTGTAGGGATAAAATGGTACTTTAGTTCACAAGTATATCATAAGCAAAGACATCTTGAGAACTGTGGTGTGAACTAGGGTCTGTATAGTTGGGGACTTGCGGGAAAGGGAATACAGGGAAAGAGAGTAGGCCAGATTTCTGAGGAACCCCTTCCCCTGGATTAATTTGGGTATAATCTAAACTGATATAACAAAAAGACCCAAGGCACAATGCCTTAAGCATTATAGAAGCTTGCTTTTCTTTCCCATACTAGTTAAGAAGTCCATGGCTGCTAGGGAAGCTCTACCATCCTCATGATACACTTTCATCTCTGGATCCCTGGCATCTGCATCTGCCATCATACCTATATGCCAGCCAATGGTAAAGAGGAGAGGGACAAGGAGAGAGCAGACTCATTCCCGTTTAAGAGCGAGATCCAGAAGTGGCACACGTACCACTGTAGCTTAAAACTTAGTCATCTGACCACAAGGGGGCCTGGGAGATGGAATCTTGTTGACTGGCTGTGTGCTCTGCTGATTCTAGAAGGAGAGTTTGAATCTCTGTGGACAACTATCAATATTTGCCGTACTCAGCCAGGGAAGTAAGGAACCTAGGTGGCTGAGCCCTAGGAGATATCATGGTCCAATTGTTGAGTTAGGGATTTCCCAATGTCTCCTCAAATTCCCTCTCCTGTTTCTCGATACCTCTCCCCTTTGCCCTAACGATCTCTGGAGGATTGCAAAGTGGAGGAAAGAAGTACATAGTTGTTAAGTATGCAAGGTGGTGTTCTGGTAGTGAAATCCCATCATTCATCATTTCACCTTTCTGGGATTGATGACATTCAAAAAAAGAAAAACAAAAAACCAATAGCTAAATGGGAGATAAAGAGCCAATATTATTTATTGCCAGCCAAGGAGATTACACAAACAAGTGTAGGGCTCTTCTGGATTTATTTTGTATTTTCTTTTCCTTCATGAAACATCAACCTGCAAGCCCAAGTATACTGTCCTAATCCTTCCCATTTGGGGGATCTGTGGAATTGACTCTGAATCTTTTTATTCTACAAGTCAGACAGACAAGAACGAAAACTATGCTTCACACACATCCCTTCTACCCCAGTCTGAGATGGAACTGAAAGTGTGAAGAGGCTGGTGGGCTCTGCCCAGTGTGTGCCTACCTCATGAATTCCAGACACAGAAGACAGAATGCTGCATTTGGGTGAAAGCACTGGAAGCAAAAGGCCACTGTTGGTTGGGGGCCTTTTATGTTACATTCAGTACTTAGCTCTGACTAATCACTTCAGTTTTTCCTCTTTTGGGGGAGGTAACTAATGGATAGAAAGAGAAAGAAGTAGTAAAGGCAGAATTTTCTTTCTCTCCAGGTTGAAAGTATAAAAAAAGGATGAAAAAATAACACACTAGTTACTGTGGAAGAAAGTACAACAACAAGCCATGTATTCACTGGTTAATTTGTCCCCTTCCACCAAAGTGGTAATTCAAAGAGAAATGTTTAAAACAAAAGGATTTCAGGATGACATAAAATAGACAGGCCCAGCTATGGTTCTATATATGGTAGCAACCTAGAGGAAACAAGGCACAAAGATGGAAACAAATCCATACCTTCTCTTCTTGGACGTAGGAGGAAACAAGTTAGATAAAACCTGGATAATAAGAACTTGTGGTCTGGATGTGTTGCTTTCTAAATGGGATGAAGAACCCTCTGCCACGAGCTACCACCGTGGTCATGCTCCTAAGTTCAAGAGAAGCTGTCACTCCAGCCAAGCATATATTACTTGAGCTGCTCGTGTGCACCGCACCCTGAACTTTGGTTCTGGGGACCCACACAGGAGCCGAGACTTTCCTTTATTTATATCTCAGTAGTTAGATGCGGCTGCTGGAACTGAAGAAAAGCTAAACTGTGCCTCTTAACTAGGAAGGGGCTTCTGGTTATTGATCAATCCCTGAATGCAGAGCCTAAATTTAGTGTTTGTGGAATTGGAAGCCTCAGTTTCCCCATTAGTAAAATGGAAATAAGAAGAAGTATTGAAATCACTGGGTTATTATAAAGATAAACTAGCATTATGAATGCCAAGAATTTAACACCATGCCTAACGTGATGTTAAGTGTTGAATACATTATTAAAATTGTTGTTGTTTTACAGATTTGATTTACCACATAGTATGCAAGGTTCTGGGGATCAAACAACAATTAGCAGACGTTTTTGCTTCAAAAGGTATACAACCCAAGATTGGGACATAAATATGACAAATATGGGAACAACAAAGTAATACTTGTTCTGTAATAGACGTATTTACGGAGTGTGTTACTCATCAGGAGAGATTTTATAGCAGAGGCCGCACGTTTTGCCTAATTTAATTCAATAGGAAAAAGGAAAATTTAGAAACTGTGTTTTACTCTCTAAATCTCTATGCTAAGGAGAGTCCCACCTCCAAATTCACCATCTCAGGAAGTTGGATATTACCAATTTATGCTATATTCCATTTCTGCCCCCCATGACCCCCCTCACAGTGGCAAACTATATCTCCTCCTTCACATACTTATGTTTAAAACCTATCTCCACCCCTGCTTTGCTTTTGAAGTGTGAATGACATTTCCATGTGTAGTGTTTATAAACACCTAGAAATTATGTACATAAAATGTTCAGTACCATCTATGACACACTGAAAGGGACTTAGGCAAATTAATAGGATCTCTGAATGACAAAAAAAAGCATTTCTGCCTGGAGAGACTTTTTTCATTAGAAATGCCTCTGCCCCAACAAATGTCCTTTCTGCCTTTCAGTTAAAAAGACAGAGGGGCCAGCTGGGGACTATGAAAACAGAGTTGAGTGAGAGCTAGGTTAGGGGCATTAGAAAAAGAATCTGGAGAATCTGGAAACTTTCCGTTCACCAGTTTAAAAGAACAATCATTTAGGACAATCATTGAAAAGAATGCAGTTGACATGCTGAGAATCCTTCCCTTTTTAATAAATATCTGATGAAACCTCTTGACTAGAAGTTTTAACTTGCTGGAGAGACTAATAGGAGACAAAACTTGTGGAGATAGGGCACAGAATGACATGACAATTGCATTGAATTAATACTTGCATACAATGAACAGGAGTTCATTCATCATAGGAGTCAGTGTGGCTAAGTATAAGACTTGGCACATAATAATTTGCCAAATGCATGAAAGCAAGGATGAGAAATTTGATTAGCCTCCTGGCAATTCCTAGGAAATGAACATTTTCCATAGCTTAGAATTTCATGCCTTATTGTCTATACTTAGTAGGTATTTAAGTTCTTCCCTGGGAAATAGAGGCTTTTCTGATTTCCGATCACTCCTGAAACTGGCTTCCCAAACCAGATCACTGTTCTTGCTCTAAGAAATGTGTGCTGAGGTTCACAGGCACTATTACTTCCTCTGACATTTATGTTTCCTCTAGTGTCCCTTTCCCACATCTCCTGATATAGGACATGTTCAGTGATATGAAATGTGTTGTCTGACAATGTAATCAATAGAGCAGAAACCTGCCTCGAGATGCCCTGGGACCTATGTCTCATATTCATAAAAGGTGTTATTACATTGGGTACTGCTGGGCTGTCGAATCTCTCCATTTTTATTAATTGCATCTCTTAGCTACACTGGATAGAAAAGAGCTGCTGCTTTATGAGTTTTTTCATTTCCTGAATCTGGTAATGTTTTGGACTCTGAATGGAGAAAAAAAAAAATTCAAAAAAGCAACAGTTGTTGTTTGTCTCATACAATTAAATTCCAGAATCAACTCTAGAGGTGATGTTTTAAGGGGAAGCAGGATATATTGGTCATAAATGTCTTTGCCATTTGTTGAAATTGCAGTTCGATTTGGAGATGAAATCTGATAAAGTAAACAGAGAGCTAGACTGGAGTCAGGATACTAGTTTATTGCCTGAGTACTCCTGCTGACTTCCTGGGATGTTTTAGCTAAACACATCATGCTTTTCTGTGCTATAGTTTCTTTGTGCGCAAATGTTGATAGCTGTGCCTATTTTAGAAGACAAAAGATTTTTATTTGTAATTATACATATATAGCAAGGTACTTGATATAAAAACTCTAAATTATAGCCAGGGTATACAGTCTGTGCAGTTAAACAGTATCCTATGCTTGGTTTAATGGTTGACGGTCCCTGCCTTGAAAGTTTGAATTCTTTTAAACAAGGGATGCTAATTTTTCCTTTTGTACTAGACTCTGCAAATCAGGCTTGATTACTGCACATTCAATTGTAATGAAGAAAACTGGTAGATATAGATCTCCATACTGTAAATTCTTTTTTTCAATGATGTAAATTGACAATTCATCCAATGTTTTCAAGGAGAATTTGGTTTAGTTCTTACCTCATAAAAGTACTCAATATTAACTAGTTTATTATAATACCGGCAGGAGTAATTTCTGCTTGATTTTATAAGATACAGACATCATTGTCTTATGGAAAAACTAGCAAAATCCTCTGGAGAAATAAACTTTTACACTTTTGGAAAATACTCCTGGGCCAAGGCAATATTTTTTGGTCTTAGATACTCTTGAAAAGACTAATTTTTAGGTAGAAACTGTCTTCTATCACCTAAAGTTCTTATGTGGTCAACAGCCGTCAGGCAGAATCCTGACACAAGTCAACTCAACAACACCTAGCAGAGTGACAGCCACTGCTGTGTTTGCCATTGTAAGCTGTAATTAATCAAGTTTTTTTTTTCTGAAAATACCTTATTGAGTATGATGAATCAATGACATTAACGACATATATGGGGGTAAGGGGCATACTATGACTATCCAGTTTACTTGTTAAGATAGTTTTCCAATAGAGCCATTGCATTACTTTTGTCATTATTCTTTTTTAACCCCTGTCATGTAGAATTAACAAGTTGAAAGTTGTTTCTCAGGAGTTGAGACGTTTTGTTGTTTATTTTTTTTGTGTGGGGAAGGAGTGTGGGGTTGTTATTTGTTCAAGTCCATATACGTGCAATCTACATATGAACTACTCACAAATGGTACCCTGTTTCATTCCTAGTTTTGGGCAATCACCCTTTTACTTGTTTAGTTGGCCAATCACAAGATTCACGATTTTAAGATAATGTATGGAAGAAAACCCTCCTTTAATATATGTGTATTGTCATTATATTCCTTCTGTCATACACAGAAACATGTTTGCCTCAGGTAGTATATTATAGTTTATTTGGAATACAAGCATTGTAAAAAGATGGCGTAAAAACTGTTTTAAGTGCTATGACAAAATATAGATTAAGTGTATATTTTTAATTTAAAATATCGAAGGGATACCTAATTTAGACTGGAAGAGCAAGGAAGGAAACCACATTTAAGCTAATAACTGAATGATATTAGCAGCTAGCTTGAACCCACAGTTTAACCTTAAAGATAGCTTGGAAGCAAAAGGTGCAAACCAGAGAATAGATAAGTGGAGTGAATATGATGAAAACCATAGTCTGGTCACATATGAGGAAAATGTAGTAATTGAGGTTAAGGTGAGACCTAGCCTTTAAGGAAAACATTACAAACAGTAGTTAATGGAAGATAACCTGGATTCAAGATTAGTAAATGATGGGTGTAGAATCTTAAGAATTCAACTTCAGAGCATCAAGTGCTTTTGGAGAAATGTTTTCTTCAAGAAATACTACATACAAACTCCATGAAAACATAGATTCTGTCTTGTTCACGGCCATATCACAAGGTATATAAAAAATCTTCTCAATAATAAGCTCCCATGTCATGTACTGAGTAACTGAATAATCTGTCTAGTTAAGTATGTAAGTAAAGTTAAAAATGAGAAGCCATGTTTGTCTAGGTGAGATCAAGCTGAAATCGGTAACAAAGCTGTATAACTATAAATTGTCTTCCTGGACAGATTCCTTCTACTTTAGCAAGACACTTTTTATACTTTTTGCAAATGAGGGTTATGCTTGTTCTATAGGGACAGAGAGAAAGAAAAGGGGTACATATCAGTTTATGAATGCAGTAAAAATGTTCTTTGAACTTTAGAACTCTTACTCTACTTTTTAAAGTTTTAAAAGAAGTTTCAGCATCTAAAATATCATTTTTTAACTCTTTCCTATGTATGTCATTGTTCAAATATATTAACTGCTCAGTTGGCAGAGTCTGTGGGGTACTAAGGAACAAGGACTTCTTCCTAATGGCAATCGAGAAATATGTGTCCCTTGAATAATGAAAGCAATAAAGATGAGTAGTGAAGAGATAGCTTCCACAACTTTTGTCCAGGTCACTTGAAGGACGTATAATTAAGTTCAGGAAATAACCAGCGCTCTTATAATGTATTTTTTTGTAAAATTCTGTTCTGTTGATAAATATCTCATAAATTTCCATTTGCTCTTCTTATATGTGAGTGTTAAAAAAGGTCTAATTCTAAACTCTGCAAAAGGTGCCCTTATGGATGTGATTTTAACTACAGAGAAACTAACTATACCAAGGAGACGTTTTTTATTTAGCTGATGAAAGAATGCTAATATAAACCAGTTACATGCATCATGTGAGAAACCATTAAAATTAGATCAATTAAAGCTAATGACTTGAAGGAATAATGGGATTCAAATGAAAATATTTTTTAATAAAAACATTATAAAAGAAGCCCAATGTAACTAATTTAAAAATATTTTGAGTATTGATTTTGTTTTACATTTTAAGGTATTTATTTACCATGGGGAAAAATAGTAATTAGTGGTTCATTCTTCAGGCAGAGTAAAATCTATTGTTACAAGAATATTTTTAAAAACCTAATGAAGAAGTGTGAGCTGAAATCCCTTACATTAAGGTGATTAAATGAATCATTTTTCATGTATTTGATCAAACAATACCATCAGTAGAGTAAAGGCATTATTTTGATTCCTGGGCATCTAGTGCTTATTCATGGAGTATAATATTCTATGGCCTCAGATTCTTCTGCCAACTGCAGTCTCACAAAGGTTTGGTTTCTCACAGTGGGGCTCAAGAGAGAGCACGTGGGTCATTTTCAGAACCACTCAGGAAAACAAGTTTCTCAGATGGTGGGCCAATATTTTATTTTTCTTATGTATACAGTGTATTTAGCAGGAATAAAGAAAGACAGTGAAAAACTAACAAATAAAAGGCAAGTTTACTGTTATATATTTTTTTCCAATTTTAATTATGTCTCTCCTCTCCAAAAGAAATCTGAGATACTATCAAGGGGTGACTAACACAGTGTGAGAGATCTATTTAATCAGAGTTCTTTGGGCAGAAAAAATTACAAAAGTTTCAAAGTGTGTTTTGTGCTGTAATGTCTGTGAACTTTGGTAGGAGAACAACCAGGTCCTGTGTTTGGTCATCAGAGCTGGGGTGTCTCAGTACAAGCAGGGTTCATGCTTATGGATGAGGGCTCCATGGTCCCTGCTGAGCACAGTGTGATAAACTCAAGAGCTCCTATTCAGAGATTTGGGGAATCTCTAATGGATCTCATTATTCTTAGTTTGGATAAGACTTCCTTATGTTTAAGATTCCTAAAGAACATGAGTCTCTGTTAGATATTTAAAAGCCTGTCCCTCCCCTCCCTGGTCCACACTGCCTCAACAGTAACATCTGCTGGGAGTTTAAATTCTTGTTTTGTTCTCCTTTTTATAATTATACCTCTTTCACCTTTGGTTGAAATTTGACTTATTTCACCTTTCTCTAATTGATTTTTATATCAATCTATTGTATGTAGATTCTTTTCACCCCTTTAAGGATTTCTGAAAATAAGAAAACCTATAATAGATTAAAGATGGCTGCACAATCTTTGCTGTTCCTCCAGTTAAGGTATAAAGTCTAAGATGGCTGCACAATCTTTGCTATTCCTCCAGTTAAGGTGTAAAGTCTAATCCTTCTCCTCTTGAATCTTCACTGGCTTTATGTACTATTAACCAATGGAATAGAATAGAAGTTAACTTCTGAAATTACGAGACTAGATCATAATAAATCTTGCAGCTTCTGCCTGGACCTCTTGGAACCTTCCCTTTGGACCTTTGAGCCTCCATGTAAGAAGTCTGACTACTCACCTAGAAATACTATGTGCAGAGACCCTGAGACTACTAAATGAAGAGGGAGAGGTCCCAGATGAGCTCAACCTTCCAGTCCTCCCACGGAGGCACCAACCATATGAGTAACCATCTGGGACCATTAGTCTAAGATGGATACTGAATCTCCCAGGCTGAAAGAAAGAAGAGAAGAAAAGCAATATGGTGGTTCTACAAAAGATTGGAGACTCGGCTGGAGGCTGTGAAAAAAACAGGAGTTCAGCAAATAGCCTAACCATGGCAAAACAATATAATTCAGCAATAGAAAGACAGTTACACCATGAGTAGGGAAACTGTGATAGGGAAAGCAGATTTAAAAACGGATGAATCAGAGTACTAGTTAGCAAAGAGTCAAAAGGAGGAGAACTGAAGGTAGCCACAAATAAGGAGAAGTCTTAAGAGCACCATATAAATGCTCCCCCAATTCTTGACTGACCCCTGAACTCTGAATCCAATAATCATAGGGTAAACAGTATCTGGAAGGCTGACATATAAGTCAGTTATTTTTAAAAAAAGCTTTCTTAATAAGCCTACCCAGTGACTAACTGAGATATCTTATTCGCCACCTTGAGGTGTAATGAGGTGGAAAATAAGTAGTCTTCCTTTTTTTCCATTGAACTTTATTGTCAGCAGAAACAAAACAGAATTTCTGTCTATAAAGTAGGAGGGAACCCCAGGGAATCAGGTAGGTAACGATAATTATTTGCATAAAAAAGCTAAACATTTTCCAAGGGTAGGAATGCTGGAATAGATTTATGGGTTGTGATCATGACCTAATCCTTACCCTTTCACTTTTTTTTCTGCAGAAGACTGAGATAATATTCTCTTCACCAAGATGTTGAAATATATTTGGGAAAAGGGGCAAGAGCATCCTTGGGAAGAAATGTAGTGTCTCTCATCTGTGCTGAGAGAGGATGGTAAGAGATGATGAAATTGGAGTAGACTCCTGAATTTCTGACTCCTGCATTTCGTGATTATAACAATGATCTCACCATGGGGATCTTTGGCCATGACTAATTGGTTATAAGTTCTCTTAGACTGGAATATGTGGACAGGCCATTAATAAATTACTTAACATATATTTCTGAATAGCCCCAGAACTGGTGAATAGAGGCCTGATTATTGCCACTGTGATAGAAAATCTCCATTTGAGTCAGTTCAAAGAAACTTCTCCAAAGGTATAACTTTTGTCAGTTCTACTTATTTGCCCCTTAGTCATACTGCCCCTTAAACTTTTGTATTATTAACTCATATTAGTACTTATCTCTGTATGAATGTCTTATCTCCAAAACTAATCTGTAATTTTCTTCAGGGAGGAGCCAAGTTTTATGCTTCTTCTCATTTCCTGAAGCACCTAGCTCAACAATGAACATGTGTTATCCATCTATAATTACTTTACTAAATTGACTGGACACAATATCTAGACAGGAAGTGACTATTCATTTTGCCAGCACTTCCTTCAATCAGATATCCTTTCCCTATCCCTGGACAATATCTTGGGAAGATAAGGGTTTCTGTTTTTTTCTGTTCACTTTTAGACATTCAAATGTTTTCTGAATGTAATTCTATGTTTATGCAGCATAAAAACAATCATATATGTTTTAATCTCTCCACAATCCTCCAATAACACATGCTAATCAATAAGGAAAGGATACAAAACCTTCTATTGCTCATGCCTAGAGAATAACAAGGAGACGGCAAACACTATAAACTTCAATTTATATGAAAATGGGGAAATAAATATCTGAAATCAATACAGCCATCCACAAACTCCACAAAAGGTTGGGTATTCAAATTGCAGATTGAAAAAAACAGAAGCTCAGAAAGCAGTGTAACCATGATAAGAAAAGATAATTCAGCAATAGAAAGAGAACATTACACTCTGAGTAGGAAAACAGGGAACAGAAATAACAGATCTGAAAACTGATCAATAAAAGTGCTGGGTACTAAAGAGTCAAAAAAGAAATGAATGGAAGGCAGCCCAAAATAGAGGACAGTTCCAAACCAGCATATAAATTCTCCCTAGATTGTTGGATGATGATCTGAACTCTTCATGCACTAGAAGAGACTCCAATTATCCCAAAGTAAACTATAGCTGGAAGATGAAAATACCTGATGTGAGATTTCAGCAGCTGCTTAATGAAAAAAGACAGAGTGTGAGGTTCAAGTTTTGTAGTTAGGAGAGTTGGTAAACAGCTTGAATTTTTATGACTTAGAAGTAAATATTCTATCTAGAGACTAAAAGATTTATCCTAGGTTTAAGGGTGAAAAATAATAAGACACATCCTGACAAAGACTAAAATGAAGATTCCATAAAGTTGAGATACTCTGCCAGCTATTTATCTGACTGGTAAACAAACTCAACACACTTTGGGGAGGGGGGGAGGAAAAGCCACATAATCCAGGGTCCCTACAAAAGCATCCCTCATGCACAGGATAAAATTAAAAGAAGTACTAAATAGATGAAAAAACAGAAAATTCGATTTATAGTTAAGAGAAAAATCCATCAACAGAAACAGACCCACAGACAACATAGATGTTGAAATTATAGACAATCCTAAATCCTAGTATTTAGGATACATTTGTTACAACATCTGCAGGAAAATATATATAATTAGTGGAGTCATATGGAAATTTTAATTAAGATGCAATTAGGAATATGAAAATTAAAAAATATGAAATTAAAATAAAATTATTGGCAAGGGGAGATTTATCAAGATGGTAGAGTAGGAGGACATGGAACTCACCTCCCCCCACAAATATATCAAAAATACACCTACATGTATAACATTTCTCACTGAAAACTAACTGTAAACTGGCAGAAAGTTTCCTGTACATGAAGGCTGTAAGAAAGATACACATGGGATTGTGTAGAAAGGGAAGAGAAGCGGTCAGGTCAGGACCTGTGTCCCTGGGAAGAGACTCAGAGGAAAAGGGAGATTATGCACAGACAGTGATCTGCCCTGGGGAGTGAGTGGTTTGAGCCACATATTGAGCAAAAACAATAGAAAAGATCAATAAATCCAAGAGCTGGTTTTATTAAAAGATAAACAAAATTGACAAACCTTTAGCCAGGCTCATCATGAAAAAAAGAGAGAACTCAGATAAATAAAACAAGAAACAGAGTGGAGAAATAACAACTGATCTTACAGAGACACAAAAAATCAAAAGAGAATACTATGAACAGTTATATGCGAAAAAATTGGACCTAGAAGAAATGGACAAATTTCTAGTAACATACAACCTGCTGAGACTGAATCAGGAAGAAATAGAAATTCTGAACAGACTTATCACTAGTACTGAAATTGAATTTTTAATAAAAAGCAAACTCCCAGGAAACAAAAGTCCAGGACCAGAGAGCTTCACAGGGGAATTTTCCCAAACATATAAAGAGGAGCTATAGCTCTCCTCAAACTATTACAAAAAAATTGAAGAGGAGGGAACTTTCCCATATCCAATCTATGAGGCCACCATTACCCCCATACCAAAACCAGACAATGCCACTACTAAAAAAAGAAAATTATACACAATATCTCAGATAAATATAGATACAAAAGCCCTCAACAAAATATTAGCAAACCAAATTCAATGATATATAAAAAGGATAATGTACCAGGAACAAGTGGAATTTATTCCAGGGATGAAAGGATGGTTCAATATCTGCAAATCAACCAATGTGATACACCACATCAACAAAAGGAAGGATAAAAAATTCCATGAGTATCTCAATAGATGCAGAAAAAGCATCTGACAAAATTCGCCATACATTCATGATAAAAACTCTCATCAAAGTGGGTACAGAGGGAACATATCTCAACATAATGAAGGCCATTTATGACAAATCTACAGTTAACATCATACTCAATAGTGAAAAGCTGAAAGTCTTTTCTCTAAAATCAGGAAAAAGCACTCTCACCATTTCTATCTAACATAGTATTGGCAGTCCTAGCCACAGCAATCAGAGAAGAAAAATACATAAAAGAACTCCACATTGGAAATGAAGTGGTAAAACTGTCACTATTTGTAGATAACATGATACTTTACATAGAAAACCCTAAAGTCTCCACCAAAAAGCATTAGAATAAATAAATGAATTGAATAAAGTTGCAGCACACAAGATTACTATACAGAAATCCGTTGCTTTTCTATACACTAATAATGAACTATCAGAAAGAGAAATTAAGAAAACAATCCCATTTAAAATTGCATCAAAAAGAATACCTAGGAATAAACTTAACCAAGGAGTAGAAAGGCCTGCACTCTGAAAACTATAAACCTACAATAATAAACCCAAAACATTTAAGAAAATGGTAATAGGAACATACATATTGATAATTACCTTAAATGTAAATGGATTAAATGCTCCAACCAAAAGACATAGACTGGCTGAATGGATACAAAAACTAGACCTGTACATATGCTGTCTACAAGAGACCCACCACAGACCTAGGGACACATACAGACTGAAAGTGAGGAGATGGAAAAAGATATTCCATGCAAATGGAAATAAAAAAAAAGCTGGAGTACCAATTCTCATATCATACAAAATAGACTTTAAAACAAAGATTATTACAGAGACAAAGAAGGACACTACATAATGATCAAGGGATCGATCCAAGAAGAAGATATAACAATTGTAAATATTTAGGCACCCAACACAGGAGCACCTCAATACATAAGGCACATACTAACAGCCATAAAAGGGGAAATCGACAGTAACACAATCATAGTAGGGGACTTTAACACCCCACTTTCACCAATGGACAGATCTTCCAAAATGAAAATAAATAAGGAAACACAAACTTTAAATGATACATTAAACAAGATGGACTTAATTGATATTTATAGGACATTCCATCCAAAAACAACAGAATACACCTTCTTCTCAAGTGTTCATGGAACATTCTCCAGGATAGATCATATTTTGGGTCACAAATCAAGCCTTGGTAAATTTAAGGAAAGTGAAATCGTATCAAGTATCTTTTCTGACCACAACACTATGAGACTGGATATCAATTACAGGAAAAAATTCTGTAAAAAGTACAAACACATGGAGGCTAAACAACACACTACTTAATAACCAAGAGATCACTGAAGAAATCAAAGAGGAAATCAAAAAATACCTAGAAACAAACGACAGTGAAAACACGACAACCCAAAACCTATGGGATGCAGCAAAAGTAGTTCTAAGAGGGAAGTTTACAGCTATATAAGCCTACCTTATGAAACAAGAAACATCTCAAATAAACAACCTAACCTTACACCTAAAGCAATTAGAGAAAGAAAAACAAACAAACAAAAAAACCCAAAGTTAGCAGAAGGAAAGAAAACATAAAGATCAGATCAGAAATAAATGAAACAGAAATGAAGGAAACAATAGCAAACATCAATAAAAGTAAAAGCTGGTTCTTTGAGAAGATAAACAAAATTGATAAACCATTAGCCAGACTCATCAAGAAAAAAAGGGAGAAGACTCAAATCAATAGAATTAGAAATGAAAAAGGAGAAGTAACAACTGACACTGCAGAAATACAAAGGATCATAAGAGATTACTACAAGCAACTATATATCAATAAAATGGACAACCTGGAAAAAATGGACAAATTCTTAGAAATGCACAACCTTCCAAGACAAAACCAGGAAGAAATAGAAAATATGAAGAGACCAAACACAAGCACTGAAATTGAAACTGTGATTAAAAATCTTCCAACAAACAAAAGCCCAGGACCAGATGGCTTCACAGGTGAATTCTATCAAACATTTAGAGAAGAGCTAACACCTATCCTTCTCAAACTCTTACAAAACATAGCAGAGGGAGGAACACTCCCAAACTCATTTTACGAAGCCACCATCACTCTGATACCCAAACCAGACAACGTTGTCACAAAGAAAGAAAACCACAGGCCAATATCACGGATGAACATAAATGCAAAAATCCTCAACAAAGTACTAGCAAACAGAATCCAACAGCACATTAAAAGGATCATACACCATGATCAAGTGGGGTTTATCCCAGGAATGCAAGGATTCCTCAATATATGCAAATCAATCAACGTGATACACCATTTTAACAAATTGATGGAGAAAAACCATATGATCATCTGAATAGATGCAAAGAAAGCTTTTGACAAAATTCAATATCCATTTATGATAAAAACCCTCCAGAAAGTAGGCATAGAGGGAACTTTCCTCAAAATAATAAAGACCATATATGACAAACCCAAAGCCAACATCGTCCTCAATGGTGAAAAATTGAAAGCATTTCCACTAAGATCAGGAAGAAGACAAGGTTGCCCACTCTCTCCACTACTATTCAACATAGTTTTGGAAGTTTTAGCCACAGCAATCAGAGAAGAAAAAGAAATAAAAGGAATCCAAATTGCAAAAGAAGAAGTAAAGCTGTCACTGTTTGCAGATGACATGATTCTATACATAAAGAATCCTAAAGATGCCACCAGAAAACTACTAGAGCTAATCAATGAATTTGGTAAAGTAGCAGGATACAAAATTAATGCACAGAAATCTCTGGCATTCCTATACACTAATGATGAAAAATCTGAAAGTGAAATTAGGAAAACACTCCCATTTACCATTGCAACAAAAAGAATAAAATATCTAGGAATAAACCTACCTAAGGAGACAAAAGACCTGTATGCAGAAAATTATAAGACACTGATGAAGGAAATTAAAGATGATACCAATAGATGGCGAGATATACCATGCTCTTGGATTGGAAGAATCAACATTGTGAAAATGACTCTACTACCCAAAGCAGTCTACAGATTCAATGCAATGCATATCAAACTACCACTGGTATTTTTCACAGAACTAGAACAAAAAATTTCACCATTTGTATGGAGACACAAAAGACCCCGAATAGCCAAAGCAATCTTGAGAAAGAAAAACGGAGCTGGAGGAATTAGGCTTCCTAAAATCAGACTATACTACAAAGCTACAGTAATCAAGACAGTATGGTACTGGCAGAAAAACAGAAATATAGATCAATGGAACAGGATAGAAAGTCCAGAGATAAACCCACGCACATATGGTCACCTTATCTTTGATGAAAAAGGCAAGAATATATAGTGGAGAAAAGACAGCCTCTTCAATAAGTGGTGCTGGGAAAACTGGACAGCTACATGTAAATGAATGAAATTAGAACACTCCCTAACACCATACACAAAAATAAACTCAACATGGATTAAATATCTAAATGTAAGGCCTGACACTATAAAACTCTTAGAGGAAAACATAGGTAGAACACTCTATGACATAAATCACAGCAAGATTCTTTTTGACCCACCTCCTAGAGAGATGGAAATAAAAACAAAAGTAAACAAATGGGACCTAATGAAACTTAAAAGCTTTTGCACAGAAAATGAAACCATAAACAAGACCAAAAGACAACCCTCAGAATGGGAGAAAATATTTGCAAATGAAGCAACTGACAAAGGATTAATCTCCAAAACATTTAAGGAACTCGTAGAGCTCAATATCAAAAAAACAAAGAACCCAATCCAAAAATGGGCAAAAGACCTAAATAGACATTTCTCCAAAGAAAATATATAGATTGCCAACAAACACATGAAAGAATGCTCAACATCATTAAGCATTAGAGAAATGCAAATCAAAACTCCAGTGAGATATCATCTCACACCGGTCAGAATGGGCATCATCAAAAAATCTACAAACAATAAATGCTGGAGAGGATGTGGAGAAAGGGAACCCTCTTGCACTGTTGGTGGGAATGTAAATTGATACAGCCACTATGGAGAGTAGTATGGAGGTTCCTTAAGAAACTAAAAATAGAACTACCATACGACCCAGCAATCCCACTACTGGGCATATACCCAGGGAAAACCATAATTCAAAAAGAGTCATGTTAAAATGTTCACTGAAGCTCTATTTACAATAGCAAGGACATGGAAGCAACCTAAGGGTCCATCAACAGATGAATGGATAAAGAAGATGTGGCACATATATACAATGGAATATTACTCAGCCATAAAAAGGAACAAAACTGAGTTATTTGTACTGAGGTGCATGGACCTAGAGACTGTCATACAGAATTAAGTAAGTGAGAAAGAGAAAAACAAATACCATATGCTATATGGAATCTAAAAAAAAAAAAAGAAAAATGGTCAAAAGAACATAGGGTCAAGATGTGAATAAAGATGCAGACCTACTAAAGAATGGACTTGAGGATATGGGGAAGGGGAAGGGCAAGCTGGGACAAAGTGAGACAGTGGCATGGAGATATATACACTACAAAATGTAAAACAGATAGCTAGTGGGAAGCAGCCACATAGCACAGCGAGATCAGCTCAGTGCTTTGCCACCACCTAGAGGGGTGGGATAGGAAGGGTGGGAGGGAGGGAGATGCTAGAGGGAAGAGCTATGGGGACATATGTATATGTATAACTGATTCACTTTGTTATAAAGCAGAAACTAACACACCATTGTAAAGCAATTATACTCCAATAAAGATGTTAAAACAAACAAACAAACATTATGTGTTGGCAGAATGAGTGAAGAGAAGAAGACAGAAGATACCAAGAGTTGAAGTTGGACAAGAACTGAAACTCTCATAATACTGCTGGTGGGAGTACAAGTTGGTATAAATAAATTTGAAAACTGTTTTTCAGCATTTACTAAAGCTGAAGATATACCCTTTGCCCAGTAATTTTACTTCTAGGTATCCCCCAACAGAAATTTAATTCCTATTTCACCAAAATATTTTTACCAGAATTGTCAAACTACCACTGTTCAAAATAGTCCAACATTCACCTACATTAGAAGGGATAAATACATTGTGAAGTACTGGCATCATAGAAAAGTATATACACTTTTAGAAAAAAAGAAACATGAGAATCAGAAGAATATATATTATGGGATTACACTGTTATGAAGTTAAAATATCCAAATACACTTTTTAGTATTAGATGTCAATCCAGTGGTTATATTTGGGTGTTAGGTAAAACTGGAAGAGGGTTTGAGGGGCTCCTGATGTGTTTCAAAATGTTCTTCTTCTTTAGCTAGATGGGTATGTATGAACATATCTGTCTACCCAGGTATGCTCAGTAGGTAAAATTAATCAATATGTACATTTATAATTTGTATACTTTCCCATGTGTATGATGTACAATTAAAAGTTTATAAAAATAAAAATGGGAAAAGTGCAGTCTTAACAAAATCAACATTCATTGTCTTCTGCTTTGCCAACTCACTCAAATTCTGAAATAATAGAAAAAGTTCCTGCAACACACTCTATAAATATACTCTGAATTCTTAATCATGTATTCTTATATGCATAAAGGCAACAAATTCTGGCACAGCACCAAGTTAGAATTTAAGCTACGTACTTAAAATTAGAACAACTTATTGCATTATTTTCCATGAAACTACTTGAATGTTCTTGGTCTGAGACTGATTGGAAGAAAATGTTATTTACCATCCCATGTGAGAAATGAGGACACTAGGTAAAATTAACTCTTCTGAAACTAATATTTTAGTTTCATTAAGATTTCATAGGGTCAAGACTAGAAAAAGGGCAGTAGAACTTTAAGATATTGACTGTGTTAGATTGCTAGAGCTGCCGTAACAAAGTATCAGAGACTGGGTCGTTTAAACAACAGAAATTTATTTTCTCACAATTCTGGAGAATAGGAGTCTAAGATCAAGGTGTTGGCAGGGCTGATTTCTTCTGAGGCCTCTCTCCTTAGCTTGTAGATGACTGTCTTCTCCCTGTGTCTTCATGTGTCTTTCCTCTGTGTCTGTGCCCTAATTTCCTTTTCCTATAAGGATGCTAGTCATATTGGATTAGGGCTCAACCCAATGTTCTCATTTAACTGTAATGACCTCTTTAAAGGCCCTGTCTCTAAATATTGTCACATTCTGAGGGACTAGAGTCTAGGACTTCAACATATGAATTTTGGGAGGACATAATTCAGCCCATAACAGCAACTAATTTGAGGATTGTGGCAGAATCCTTTTTTCATACCCAAGAAGTATTATAAGAACACCTCCCACTTCTATACCACCAGCACCCAATTTTGCTAGATATGTTTTTCCTAGGCTTCCTGGCCCCTTCTAAGACCTACAGCCTGAATGATACAGGCCAACCGTGAACATTCCACTTCTCTTTCCAATCATATGCCTAGGCTTAGGCAAGTGATATAACCCTGGCCTATGCAATAGAAGGGGAAATGCATATGGGAAGCTTCTTGGGAAGTTTTCCTATTTCTTAAATAGAGACACGATGGAAGAACCAGCCTAGTTCCTGACTTTAGATTCTGCTTCATGTGGGTTTGAAGCTTGCAGCTAAAGGGAATATCTTGCAGCCCTGAGTGTAACCACTTCATAGACCCTAAGAAAGATAGAGAATAGAGAAGGAGGATAGAAAGTCAAGGAAATCACAGTGAAAAACCTTACCCATAGCTCTGACACAGTGAGTTGAATTAACCTTGGAATTGCCCTACCCCAGACTTCTTGGATATATTTTTTTCTTTAAGCCAATTTCAATTTGATAGTCTATTTCTTGAAGCCAAAGACATCTTAATTGATACAAGGATGACGTAATTTGTACTCTAAGTATTTTTGTTGCCCATTTCACAAATACTCTGTGGGAAATGAAAAAAAAAGAATTTTTACCCCCTTTTTACATAGTACTGAGAAAGCCCGGTACATTTTCATCTTACTGTAGATGAAAATGAGGCATCATAGTCAAATGGTTTTGCAGCAATATAATTTTACATGAAAGAAAAAAAATCATGCTTAGGCAATAAAAATTGCCTATAATTTGCATTATGTTCTTTGTTCCAGTTTCCCTCCTGAGAGCCCTGTATGTCAATTTTAGACTTACCAGCACTGACAAGGTGACTTGGGAAAATTGCTGACCCCTGGTCTTGTCCAATGGTATGAAAACAATAAAATGCTTCTAGATTTTTGTTTTACACACTGATGTCAACAGATCTCATTCAAATAGACATCTCTTCCAAGAGAATAACCTCCAGGTTCAGTCCAATATATTTGTGCCCCCTTCAGGTTTAAAAACTGTTCTCAAAAACCCTATCTGACATGAATTCAATGAGTTAAGAATCCTTTTGTACCATAATTGTAATCCATTACATCTGGTGAAAAGATATGCATGAAGTGCCCTTCATTTCTCTGTCAAGTCTTTCTTATAATTTATGTGAAATCACCTCACACATTAGGTGCTAAATAAAGGTCACTTTGTTAGATAAGACATATCCCTAACAACTTTCTTTTTAGATCCACAGAGGGTCTTTCACAGATTCTATGGAAATCTGGATTCTCTCTTGCTAGGCAGAGAGTTCTACTTCTTCATTGTCTCCAAATTTCTTTCCAGTGCTTTGCTCATATTCAGTTAACACTGAAACTTGGCATCAAAGCAAGTATTTCAAACTTTATTTGGCTTCAATCTGTATTCAATCTGATACACATTGACTGGATGACAGTTTACATTTCCTGGGGCCTACAAAAATTTTTCCTATTATTCAATCTACCAGTTACTCCATCTGATTTTGGAATGAAGGCAGACAGATTTTCACAGATGGAGGCCACTCTCTCGTTGAACTTTAAATAAAGCAGCCAGTACTGTATACTATTTCTACTTTCAAAATTGCACCTAAAAATGCAAAGAAAAATAACACCTAAATAAATCTAAGGTAAAGTTGTCAGGTTGTTTATTCTGAGTCATTGATCCTGACAGATTTCAGATTGTTGGTATCAGATGGTATTAGGCAAGATCAAAATTGCCCTTGCCCATTTTGACAACCTCTCAGTTATCATCTGCATCTTTATTGCTTCCTGTGAACTTCTTCACTGCCATATTGATTTGATTAGGTGGCACATCAAAGCCAAGTTTTTATGTAGATTAATGATTAAACATGTAATCTGTAATTAAGCCTGTAATTTTAGAATGTGTTCCTAGAGCAGACTTTGAGATAGAGAAGAACTGAGTAAAGGTTTAGGGATGAATTCTCATAGGATATACACCTATACCCAAGCCAGAATTGGGAATGAGGAGGAGCTGACCTGCAATGTGGTTGCACCTAAGACCTCAGTAGAGCCTACAGATTGGTGGCAGGGAGGTCACTCTGAAAGGCTAAAATAGCCCTTTGGAGTTCTCTTAAGCTGAGGGTAGGACTCAGGCCTTTGTATCAACACACAAACCAACCACTGGCTGCCAGCCACCAACAAGAGGGAATGTAACCTTAGGATATCAGTTCCTTGATGCTGAGAGCAATTCCTGGTGAGTGAAGCAGATGATAGTCACACTAGCTGAGGAGATGAGTGCCTCGCACTGAAGAGGGAATGTGGACAGAGCACCACTTGCTTCTTAAGGTAATTCCCTCCATCCAGGAACAACTACTCTAGTATCTGGCTTGTTCTTATTTCATGGGTTAATGTTAAATACTATAGCCCCTATTGATCTTGGAGGGACAGCTAATGCTACCACTTATCTCCTCTTCTATACTATTTAGATTGCCCTCACACTCAGCTGGTGCCTCTCCTGGTTTAAATGACTTGTCTGGTGTGTGTACCGAGATTCTTATCCCTGAGGGATGGGACCCATATGTTACCATGCCCTTCTCAGGCTATGATTTCTGCACTTATTCATTTATTATTGAATCTAAGCATGGAAGCAACACGAGGTACCCCCAAATCACTTGTGTGCCAAACATATTCTTACCTACCAAACTCCTAACGATAAAGGACATTTACCCCTGCCAGCATGGCGATTCCTTAACTTGCCTCCTGGTCTTTGTACAGATTACTGAGTGGTAGTCAGAGCTTAAATTTCAGTGGGACTTTATCAAATGACCTGGCGGAAGTGACCACCATCTGGAACCAGGTTCTCTAGATGCACAAAGCCTAAAATCTTATAGGGATAGAAAGTATACCTTAAGTAGAACAATGAGGGTGAGATTGAGTGGGGCCACTCCTACTTGTACGTGTTGGTTTCCAGACCCATGCATTCTGCCTACTGAGGACACAGCACTTAATTTATGGTAATTACCACACCCTGGAGGATGGTGCCCCATAGTCATAGATTATTATCTAAACTGATGCCTGAGCAGGGTTTTTAAGAGGCTATCTCAGTGGCCTTTCAGGCTGGAAGTTTGTGGGTGGTTGCAGTATGTGAAGACTCACTGGACAACCCATAACCATTTTGCCACTTCCAGGTCTTCTTAGTCTGAGAGGATACTGTGAAGAATCCTGTGTCTTTGTATCCCATATTCTGTTAGCCCTTGAAAGTGGTGCTGGCCAAGGTCCTGAGGGCAGAAAAGGCAAACCCATACCCTTAACCTAGTCAGTCCCAGTCAAGATGAATCTGCGTATTTCAGGGTAGAAAGTGCTCAACCTAGTCAATTTGTCATCAAATGGTTGATTAGTCTCCTCAAAGAATTATGCCGTACCAGAAGGCTTATTCTCTCTTGCTGGCAGTTTGAGGCATTCAGCAGTGGCAGGAAATACATCAGCCTCAGTGACTTGAAGCCTAAGCTATTAAGCCCAGGCATAGGCTTAATAACTGGTAAAATTATGAACAGATAAGGCAGGAACTGGGAGAAAATATTTACAAATCACATGTTTCACAATGGATTTGTCTTACAGAGAGCGGGAGCCCTCCATTTTGATGCAGTCCAATGCAGCAAGCTCTTCTTTTACGGGTTTTGCCTTTGTTATAATTTCTAAAAAATCTTTTCCTATCCCAAGGTATCAGATATTTTCTCCAAGATGCTCTCTTAGACTTCTGCATTTCTAGACTTTATATTTGCACCTATGATCTAGCCTTTAGCATGTCTTCAAAACGTAACTAATTTCCTTTTACCTGCTTGTATGGCACCAAGCCCTTCTTTCTCCCTTCTTCTGCCACAGGTTAAGTCAGTGCCCACATCTCATCCACCACTGAAGAAAACCTTTCTTTCTTTGGATTTCAAACTACCTGGTTGCTTGGTGATATCAGGTCTATTACAAAAACAATAAAAATTATGATTTTGTAGTTGAACCATCTTTTACTTTTTGTTGAGTGCAGGATATCTTCCAGCTTTCTAAGTTCTAGATATTAGGTGGAACTCTATTGATTATTATTGTTATTTTAAACAGCTTTATTGAAATATGATTCAACCATCATAAAATTCATCCATTTAAAATATAAAGTTTAGTTATTTTTAGTATATTCAGAGTTGTGCAATCAACACCACTATATACATTGTAATTTTTAGAACATTTTCATCACCCTCAAAAAAAAATTCAATATACATTAGCAGTCACTTCCCACATTTCTCTCCCAGCCCTGAATAACCACTAATCTACTTTATGTCTCTCTAATTTTGCCCATCCTGGACATTTTATATACACGAAATAATACAGCATGTGGTATTTTTTGACTGGCTTCTTTCACTTACAAGTTTTTAAGGTTCATCCATGTTCTACCAAGTATCAGAATTCGTTTCTTTATATGGATGAATAATATTCCCTTGTATGGATATATCACATTCATCAGTTGATAGATATTTGGATTTTTTTACTTTTTGGTTATTATAAATGACGCTACTATTAAAATTGGTACATATGTTTTTGTGTGTATACAATAATTTTTCATTTCCCTTGGGTATATACCTAGGAGTGGAATTACTGAGTACATGGTCACTTATTTCTAACATTTTAAGGAACTACCAAACTGCTTTCAAAAGTGGTTTTATTTTAAAATTATTTTTCAATGTGCCTAAAACATCATGATTACAGTCATTATGTTCTTTGGACTCATGCCCTATAATCATCATTATTCCACTGATGTATTAGTCTACTGGTGGACTGCTGTAGGTAAAGCCTTTTTTTGGACAATCATGTAATAATCCAGGCAAGTGATCATGAAACCCTGAACTAAAGCAATAAAGTGAAAATTTTATTAAAAAATAAGTAAATAAAAATCTGGAATTATTTAAGAAGAAGTACTGACAAAATCACAATCCCATTATAGGTGGGAATGAAAGAGAAAAAGGAATCAAGGGTGCTTTTTACATAAAGCCCACTCATGCAGACTTATTGAGGCAAGTTAGGCTATTGCTACAATTTGCACAAGCTATTAGATACTTTTGATTTGCATAATAATTTTATTTGCTTAAACATTTCTTTACTGTTTTTGCTATTTGTAAATAAGGGTGGCAATGAAATATTGCCTAAGAATTTAAATTATAGTTTTAATAAATATATAGAGATATTCATTTGTATTTAAGTAACTCGATTATCAGTTACCTCTGAACAAAGTTACATTTTGTTTCTGATTTAACAAAAACTGTTGATATTATTTGCTCATTTTTGATGCTGCCCGTAATAAAAACAAACAAAAACACAGAAAACAAACACTGTTCTTGTACTGCTTCACAACGTCCTAGGAATTTTCTGTCCGGCTGTTTTTTTACTTCGAGTCTGTACTAGCTGCTTTGGTCCTTGCAGAAGGTCAGCATGGATTCTGGTGTCTTAACTCTATCATTTAGCAGAGATAATGTGCTAATATGCTTCTTGCTCCTAACTCTAAAAGTAACCCAGTGCTTCTTCTCGTTGACTTACGTCCCAAATCATTACTTGATTTCTAGATTGACCTCTTCTAGGTAACTAAGATAGTAACACCAGTCTGTTGAATGACTTTCTGATTTCCTGCTCCATGAAGCTCATAATATTCTTCTACCAATAAGGAGAGCTGGCCTTCGCATTCACACTCTGTTATCACTCAGCTACACTTGCTTCCCCAAAAGTCTAGCACTAAGATATAATAGAGTTACTTTGCTAACCTCGTTGATCTTGATACTTTGCAAATTGCCATAGGCCTTTTACATAATTTTCATTTTTCTTAAATATAACAGTGCAGTTAAAAAGTTACGCAATTTTTTTCTTTGTAACACCTGTTTCAGAAATCATTATAGCTCAAGTTTCTTCATGGCATAAATTGCCTTATTTTGATTTCATCACTTTTTATGTCATTTCTTTTCCACGTCAATATGATTAAGGCTATATTTAGAAACAGTATTTTCAGACAACCTTTGCTTATGTAGCTGCAGTTTTTGTGAACATGCTTTAAGGTTTCAATTTCCACGCAAATATACCCTTTCTCTTTACAGCTTGCCTTCCTCATTTTCGACACCCCCCCCCCCACACACACCTGCACACAGAATCCAGATAGATTTAATTCTTCTTAGTGTGGTTAAGTCAAAATGGTGGAACACTCTTATTTTTCATTGATATTTGCTTTCCTACTCTTCAGAAGCTTGATTATGAATCATACAACCAATCTCAAAATATAGTTTAAATAAGATTCCTTTATTCTTTCTTTAGATGGCTGACTTAAAGAATAGCACAATTATTGGCATCCAGAAGGATCAGAGAACTAGGGAGCCTCCCACTGAGGTCCTGAAGGCCAGTGGTAATGAACCAAGCCACAGGGGCCACTGTGCTGGGGTATATCTCCTAGCCAGTGCAGCCCAACAAAATCGGTTTAGACATGTATATATCCATTACACTGACAATGATACAGTAGACTCATAACTATATGATATTTTACATCCTATTGTCCTGGCTGCAGTCCTAAAAATGTGGTCAGAAGAAAGGAAAAAGAAAATAGAAAATGACATATATACTAAATAGTATTTTCTTTTTCACCGAAACAAAACAAAAAAAAGTTAATTTTAACTCTATCTGCATTTTATTCATTTTTTTTGTTTTTTGGTGGTTGGCTGAGGATATTTTTGAAAAGTTTATGTGTCTACTTATCTCTTTTCAGATAGTGATGAAAAGGGAAACTACTTTTATGAGTTCCATTAGCTTCTGTTGTAAAGAATTAAAAAAAAATTAGAATATCAGGGACTTTCTTACAGAAAAATCTAGTAAAAACATTCTTAATGACATACTTCATTCGTTATTGGCTCTTTGAAAGTTCCCCTCCCATTTGAAGCTTTGCAGTTAGCTCAAAAAGGGAGCATCTGGCATCAAATTATGAGTAAAAATGCTTAATAAAAGAGCCACTGTCAGAGCCTGCCTTATGGGCTGGTGGAATAACAGAGCTGCTTTACAAGATGAAATAGGAGAGGCCAAAAGGCAGACATTTCCCTTATCCCCTCCCCAAATGCAGGCTTTATTACACCATTACAGTATCTCAGTTCCCCAGAGTTCTTTCTTTCTTTTTGGTTGGTGACTAAAGGGCTCTTTTGAAATGTTAATTTTACCATCAAGAGGCAGTATGGTCTAATCTTTAAGAATGTGGGCCTTAGAATCAGATCTCCAGTGTTCTAAGCTTTGCTCTGACACTTACTATGAGTTACTTAATGTTATCTCTAAGATTAGTGTTAATCTAAAAGAGGTCACCTGATCTCTTAAAATTTCTGTAAGAATGAAATGACATATCCATATTCAGTTCCTAAAATAACTCTCGACACTTAGCAAGTACTCATTAAATATTAGCTATTAATATCATTATGTAAGAGGGGAAATACATTCATCACCATGAATTAACTCCTTTGATACAATGTGCTTCTCATTCTAGCAGGATTCTGCATTGATAGAACAGGGAACAGTGGAGGGGAAGGTCAGGATATGTCTTGAGTACTAAAGACGGTGAAGAGAATGTAGGTTTGGTGTATGTTATAATTTCTCATTATTCTTAAAGATAGTTTCCAAAGTTGTATAAATTTCAGGCCCCACAAGACACGGATCCTCTCCTGTCAACATGAGTAGTGCCTCTCAAAATTTAATGCACACATGCACCACTTAGGCATTTCATTAAGAGATTTCAATTTAGAGAAAATATTTGCAAATGATATGACTGGTGAGGGGTTAATAACCAAAACATATAAACCGCTCCTACAGCTCAACATCAAAAAACAAACCAATTAAAAAATGAACAGAAGACCCGAATAGACATTTTTCCAAAGAGGACATGAAGATGGCCAACGGGCCATCTTTAAAACCACAATGAGATATCACCTCACACCTATCAGATCAGTTATCATCTAAAAGAACACAAATAACAAGCGTTGGTGAGGATGTGGAGAAAAAGGAACCTTCGAACACTGTGGGTGGGAATGTAAATTGGTACAGCCACTATAGAAAACAGTATGGAGGTTTCTCAAAAAACTAAAAACAGAACTACCATATGACCTAGCAATTCCACTCCTGGGCATATATCCAAAGAAAATGAAAACACTAATTTGAAAAGACACATGTACCCCAATGTTCATAGCATTATCTACAATTGCCAAGATATGGAAGCAACAGATCAACAGATAAAGAAGAAAAAAAACACCCCACACACAATGGATTGCTACTCAGCCATAAAAAAATAACAATATTTTGCCATTTGCAACAACGTGGATGGACTTGGAGGGTATTATGCTAAGTGAAATAAGTTAGACAGAGAAATACAAATAATGTATGATATCATGTATCTGTGCAGTCTAAAAAATAAACAAACTACTGAAAATAACAAAAAAGAAACAGACTCACAGATAGTTACCAGTGGGAAGATGGAAGTGGGGAGGGGCAAGATAGGGGTAGGGGACTATTATGTACAAAATAAATAAGCTACAAGAATGTATTGTACAACACAGGGAATATAGCCAATGTTTTGTAATAACTATAGAGTATAACCTTTAAAAATTGTGAATCACTGTGTCGTATAGCTGTAACTTATATAATATCGTACATCAACTATAATTTAAAAAGTTTAAAAAATCTGGGATGGGGCCCAAGATTCTAGATTTCTAATAGGCTGACACCAATGCTGGTGGTTTCTCTGGGAGCACATTATGAGTAACAAGAACAGAGAATATTTTGAGTAAAGAGACAATCAAACATGGCATTAGACCTTCCCATTCTCCACTGTGTCATACCAGCACTGCCACTGCAGTGACCGTGGCCAAAAATCCCTTAGTGCACATTTGGCCACACATCATGATCCTGCATTTTTACTGGGTCATGCATTGTGATGTCAGGACTCAACACAGTTCGAGAGTAGAAATGTGATCAAATTATCATTTGGCTAATTGAGAGGACTGGTTCTATTGCCTTTGATTGAAGATACATCAAAGTTAGACCCTCTGGGAACATAAAAGGAAAAGCAACTCAGTGAAGGCTCTCTAGTGCCTCTATGGGAAGCACTCCATTGCCTGACCTTCTGATAATAAGCCCTTGTGAGGTAAGAATCACATTATCAAATACTTTTAGAACGTTTACTTTTGACACTGGATAGACCAAAATTTCATGAATTTTTGTGCTAAGAGAAACCTTGGAGACTCTTTAATCCAACTCTCTCTCTACTCATAGATTAGAAATTTGAGGTCCAGAGGTATTGTGACTTGTGCAAGACAACACAGTTAGGAGCAGAATTGTCTCCTAAGCCTAGTTTTCCTCTGACCATGTTGTCCCTAGAAGGATAGAGAACAAGCTTTATGCAGGAAAAGAATGCTACCAACCCATGGTAACCTCTAACATGCAGGATAGGTGAGCTTATACTGAGGTATTTGAATGGGAGGTATAATAAGGACAGAGGTGGCCAAGGAAGGTTTTAGAGGATATCTGGGACTGAAGCTGGACTTCAAAGGAAGAATGAACCAGATGCAAATTCAGTTTTCCAATAAAAGAGTCCCACTGAAAAGGACTATGCTCTGTGGTTATCATGGAACCCAGGGAATAGCAATCAACCGTAATGGAACTTATTTTCTGGAGAGACGGCTGAGCAAGAGACATCTGGGACCTGGAAAACTGAAGTACTGATTAATATAGCAGATGTATTGTAGGAGCAGAAGGTCCAGGCAGGTCCAGGGAGGTCCTGAAGGTTAAACTATTCCTGGAGACTGTGTTTTAGGGAATGGGAATTAAGTTCCCATGAAGATTTTTGGAGTAAATAGTCTTTGGAAAACAAGAAAGGGTACCAGACATAAAAAACAAAGGCAGGGATTCAGGCATAAGGAAATAAGACATGTCAGAACTGCAATATGAAGAGGGGAATTAATTTCAAGGGATAAAACAATGTCAGAGGTATTGGTATTCAGGTACACAGTCAGAGCAGGCCAACAGCATGGCTGATGTGGCACTATCTGCTAGCCCAAGGATCTGAGAATTCCCCTTGACCAAGAACAGAATTATCTACAGGTAGAGACAGATGAATTAACTGACCACAATTTGGATTATGAGGGCAATGGAATCTAGGACTGAGACGTCTCACCATCAACGGAGACAAGGCCCTCTTCTCTGAGGGTCAGCTATGTTAGGATGCAATAGTGTGCCATACAGCCTAAGGTACCACAACAGAAAAACTAGGGAGATAGAGCTGTAGACTCTGGAGCCAAGTCATTTTGCAGCTCCCTCTATTTAGGGATGATGTGTTTGGCTTGTGAAAAGATCACTGGGATTGGAGGTGAGTCTGGATTAAAGTTTTCAGTCTGACACTGATCTTTTGTGTGGACGTAGTCAAGGCACTTATTTACTTTCCTTGAGCCAAATTTGCTCACCTGTAAAATGGGGCACGGAAACTGCCTTGTTCATTTCACATGTTTTAGGGTATAGTTTTAAAAGTATTTAAAAGTAATTTCAGACTTAGAAAAAAATTACAAAAATAGTACAAAAAATGACCATAGACACACACTGTATACCATTCTGCCAGATTCCGCAAATATTAACTTTTTCTAAATCACATTTGCTTTATCATTCTGTGTGTGCATATGTGACCTTTTTCTGAACCATGTGAGCGTAGGTTACAGATATGATGCCCCTTTACCCCCAGACACTTCCATGTGTGTGTTTCCTTCAAACAAGAACATTCTATCACATATACATGACAATTCTAAAAATAAGGAAATTAATTATCTAACCAGGAAAAATTCATATTTTTCCAATTATCCTAAAACATCCTTTAGAGGAAAATTTTTGTGGTGTGTATGTGTGCTCTGGTATAGGATCCAGTCCAGGATCTTAGATTGTATTTAACTATCAAATCTTGTAAGTCTCTTTTAATCTTCCCCAGTCTTTGTCTTTCATGACCTTATTGTTTTTGAAGAATATTTTGTAAAATGTCCCTCAATAGGATTTTTGATGTTTTCTCATAAGTTAACTCAGCTTGTTCATTTTTGACTGACAAGAATAATACTGACTTCATATTTTATTGTCAGAATCAAAAGCAATAATCTGTATGAAACTGCTTTAGTAAAATGTAAAGTTCTATCCCAAACCTAGGGTTGAGAATTAAAAGGATTATTACTCCTTTCAATCCCAATCCTCATCTCTGCTCTTATCCTCTAGCATATGTGGTATTTCTACTGAAAAGTAGCACTAGGATACACTGCCTTACTTAGGTACAGCAGTGAAGCTGGAGGATAATCGAATCCTATGTCATGTTCACTAAGAGAGAAACTTTAAAACACTAGTGTTATAATAACCTAGGGCGCTCCTAACCTCCTCTTGCTGTCTCCCTATTTCTTTTCACCTAGGAATCTCCCCTTGTAAAATCCTTGCACATTTAATTGCATCTTGGTGTCTACTTCCCAGAGGACCTGGACTAATAGAGGGAACTACTGCTCTCCTGGACACTGTGGGAAGAATAAGAAAAAAAATATATTATCTCTCCCTGAAAAGCAGGGCACTGTACTGAAATAGGCAAGTTGTCTGGCAAAATAACATCTTATGAATTCTTCTCCCTGAATCAGTCCAAATCATCAAGCTTTGAAACCACAGTCAAATGTCACCAACCATTTGCATTCTAGAGACAGCAGAGAATGTCAACTCCATCCCAGAGTGAAAAACCAATTGGGTCAGGAAGAGGGTGGTTGAACAGAAGCCTCAGGGAAGGAAAGAAGAATGGAAGATACATAATGTGGAACTAGTAATTTACCATAATAACAAGTGTCCCCTTAAGCAAGAAGAGTGAAGTTAATTGATTTTATATTAGTTGATGCTAAGAACAATGATTAAGAATGAGAGGAAGATCCTATGTTGGCACTGTGTTTTCTTGCAGCAGTTGCTGCTTGCAGAGGACATCAGCCCACTGCGGCTCTCTGCAGTCTCTGGCCCACTCCTGCAGGACTGGTCACTGCGGCCATTGCTACTCTCTGCACCCCAGCCCGGCCACTGCTGCCTCTGTCCAGTTCTCACAGCCTCAGCACCACCTTCATCCCGGCAGCAGCCTCGACCGTCACTCCCGGCTCCTGCATCACAGTCCGACCGCTACTGCACGTTCCACCTCTGCCCCAGTCACCGCCACTTCTGATATTCCGGTGGTTGTGATGTGATCCCACAGAATTATAAAATGAAAGTGGAACAAAAGTGCCTCTGCTCGTGACTTATTCTTCCACTATTGAACATACCTCTTCCTTCGGATTTTGGGTCAAAGAGAGAGTTGCTATGCTGTGCCAGATTTGGAGGAGGCAAAGGAGGCCTTCAAGACGGTGGAGGAGTGAGACGTTTGAGATCACCTTGCTCCCCACAGATACTTCAGAAATACACCTACATGTGGAACAACTCCTACAGAACACCTACTGAATGCTGGCAGAAGACCTCAGACTTCCCAAAAGGCAAGAAACTCCCCACGTACCTGGGTATATAAATATTTTTCCTCTTTCTCTTTCTGTGTGTATGTATATGCTTCTTTGTGTGATTTTGTCTGTATAGCTCTGCTTTTACAATTTGTCCTAGGGTTCTGTTTGCCCATTTATTTATTTCAAGTATAGTTTATAGTGCTTGTTATCATTGGTGGATTTCTTTTTTGGTTTGGTTGCTCTCTTCTTTCTTTCTTTCATTTTTTCTTTTTTTATTACTCTTTAATTTTTAATAATTAAAAAAATTTTTCATTTTAATAACTTCATTTTATTTTACTTTATTCGTTCTTTCTTTCTTTTTTCCTCCCTTTTATTCTGAGCTGTGTGGATGACAGGCTTTCGATGCTCCAGCCAGGCATCGGGGCTGTGCCTCTGAGGTGGGAGAGCCAAGTTCAGGACACTGGTCCACAAGAGACCTCCAAGCTCCAAGTAATATCAAATGGAGAAAATCTCCCAGAGATCTCCATCTCAACGCAAAGACCCAGCTCCACTCAACGACCAGCAAGCTACAGTGCTGGACACCCTATGCCAAACAACTAGCAAGACAGGAACACAACCCTATCCATTAGCACACAGGCTGCCTAAAATCATAATAAGGTCACAGACACGCCAAAACACACCACCAGACGTGGACCTGACCACCAGAAAGACAAGATCCAGCATCATCCACCAGAACACACGCACTAGTCCCCTCCACCAGGAAGCCCACACAACCCACTGAACCAAGCTTAGGCACTGGGGGCTGACACCAAAAACAATGGGAACTATGAACCTGCAGCCTGTAAAAAGGAGACCCCAAACAGAGTAAGTTAAGCAAAATGAGAAGACAAAGAAACACACAGCAGATGAAGGAGCAAGGTAAAAACCCACCAGACCTAACAAATGAAGAGGAAATAGGCAGTCTACCTAAAAAAGAATTCAGAATAATGATAGTAAAGATGCTTCAAAATCTTGTAAACAGAATGGAGAAAACACAAGAAACATCTAACAAGGACCTAGAAGAACTAAAGACCAAACAAGCAATCATGAAAAACACAAAATATGAAATTAAAAATTCTCAAGAGGGGAACAATAGCAGAATAACTGAAGCAGAAGAACAGATAAGTGACCTGGAAGATAAAATAGAGGAGTAACTACTGAAGAGCAGATAAAGAGAAAAGAATAGAGGACAGTCTCAGAGACCTCTGGGACAATATTAAATGCACAAACATTCGAATTATAGGGGTCCCAAAAGAAAAAGAGAAAAAGAAAGGGTCTGAGAAAATATTTGAAGAGATTATAGTTGAAAACTTCCTTAATATGGGAAAGGAAATAGTTAATCAAGTCCAGTAAGCACAGAGAGTCCCATACAGGATAAATCCAAGGAGAAACACACCAAGACACATATTAATCAAACTATCAGAAATTAAATACAAATAAAAAATATTAAAAGCAGCAAGGGAAAATCAAAAAATAACATACAAGGGAATCACCATAAGGTTAAAAGCTGATCTTTCAGCAGAAACTCTGCAAGCCAGAAGGGAGTGGCAGGACATATTTAAACTGCTGAAAGGGAAAAACCTACAACCAAGATTACACTGCCCAGCAAGGATCTCATTCAGATTTGATGGAGAAATTAAAATCTTTACAGACAAACAAAAGCTAAGAGAATTCAGCACAAGCAAACCACCTTTACAACAAATGTTAAAGGAACTTCTCTAGTCAGGAAAGATAAGAGAACGAAAGACCTACAGTAACAAACCCAAAACAATTAAGAAAATGGCAATAGGAACATACATAATGATAAGTAGCTTAAATGTAAATGGATTAAATGCTCCAACCAAAAGACATCGACTGACTGAATGGGTACAAAAGCTAGACCCATATATATGCAATCTACAAGAGACCCACTTCAGAGCTAGGGACACATACAGAGTGAAAGTGACGGGATGGAAAAAGATATTCCATGCAAATGGAAATCAAAAGAAAGCTGCAGTAGCAATTCTCATATCAGATAAAATAGACTTTAAAACAAAGACTATTACAGAGACAAAGTAGGACACTACATAATGATCCAGGGATCAATCCAAGAAGAAGATATAACAATTGTAAATATTTATGCACCCAACATAAGAGCACCTCAATACATAAGGCACATACTAACAGCCATAAACGGGGAAATTGACAGTAACACAATCATAGTAGGGGACTTTAACACCCCACTTTCACATGGACAGATCTTCCAAAAAGCAAATATATAAAGAAACACAAACTTTAAATGATACATTAAACAAGATGGACATAATTGATATTTATAGGACATTCCATCCAAAAACAACAGAATAAACCCTCTTCTCAAGTGTTCATGGAACATTCTCCAGGATACATCATATCTTGGGTCACAAATCAAGCCTTGGTAAATATAAGAAAATTGAAATCGTATCAAGTATCTTTTCTGACCACAACGCTTTGAGAGTAGATATCAATTACAGGGAAAAATCTGTAAAGAATACAAACACATGGAGGCTAAACAATACACTACTTAATAACCAAGAGATTACTGAAGAAATCAAAGAGGAAATCAAAAAATACCTAGAAACAAATGACAATGAAAACACGACAATCCAAAAACTATGCGATGCAGCAAAAGCAGTTCTAAGAGGGAAGTTTATAGTAATACAATCCTACCTTAAGAAACAAACATCTCAAATAAACAACCTAACCTTACACCTAAAGCAATTAGAGAAAGAAGAACAAAAAACCCCCTAAAGTTAGCAGAAGGAAAGAAATCATAAATATCACATCAGAAATAAATGAAAAAGAAATGAAGGAAACAATAGCAAACATCAATAAAACTAAAAGCTGGTTCTTTGAGAAGATAAACAAAATTGATAAACCATTAGCCAGACTCATCAAGAAAAAAAGGGAGAAGACTCAAATCAATAGAATTAGAAATGAAAAAGGTGAAGTAACAACTGACTCTGCAGAAATACAAAGGATCATGAATGATTACTACAAGCGACTCTATGACAATAAAATGGACAACCTGGAAAAAATGGACAAATTCTTAGAAATGCACAACCTTCTGAGACTGAACCAGGAAGAAATAGAAAATATAAACAGACCAGTCACAAGCACTGAAATTGAAACTGAAATTAAAAATCTTCCAACAAACAAAAGCCCAGGACCAGATGGCTTCACAGGTGAATTATATCAAAGATTTGGAGAAGAGCTAACACCTATCCTTCTCAAACTCTTCCAAAATATAGCAGAGGGAGGAACACTCCCAAACTCATTTTACGAGGCCAACATCACCCTGATACCAAAACCAGACAAAGATGTCACAAAAAAAGAAAACTACAGACCAATATCACTGATGAACATAGATGCAAAAATCCTCAACAAAATACTAGAAAACAGAATCTAACCACACATTAAAAGGACCATACAGCATGATCAAGTGGGGTTTATTCCAGGAACGCAAGGATTCTTCAATGTATGCAAATCAATCAATGTGATACACCATATTAACATATTGAAGGAGAAAAACCATATGATCATCTCAATAGATGCAGAAAAAGCTTTTGACAAAATTCAGCACCCATTTATGATAAAAACCCTCTAGAAAATAGGCATACAGGGAACTTACCTATATATAATAAAGGTCATATATGACAAACCCACAGCCAACATCATCTTCAATGGTGAAAAACTGAAACTGTTTCCACTAAGATCAGGAACGATACAAGGTTGCCTACTCTCACCACTATTATTCAACATAATTTTGGAAGTTTTAGCCATAGTAATCAGAGAAGAAAAAGAAATAAAAGAAATCCAAATCGGAAAAGAAGAAGTAAAGCTGTCACTATTTGCAGATGACATGATACTATACATAGAGAATCCTAAAGATGCCACCAGAAAACTACTAGAGCTAATCAGTGAATCCGGTAAAGTAGCAGGATACAAAATTAATGCACAGAAATCTCTTGCATTCCTATACACTAATGATGAAAAATCTGAAAGTGAAATTAAGAAAACACTCCCATTTACCATTGCAAGAAAAAGAATAAAATACTGAGGAATAAACCTACCTAAGGAGACAAAAGACCTGTATGTAGAAAATTATAAGACACTGGTGAAAGTAATTAAAGATGATACAAAAAGATGGAGAGATATACCATGATCTTGGATTGGAAGAATCAGCATTGTGAAAATGACTATACTTACTACCCAAAGCAGTCTACAGATTCAATGCAATCCGTACCAAACTACCACTGGCATTTTTCACATAAGCAGAACAAAAATTTTCACAAATTTTATGGAAACACAAAAGACACCGAATAGCCAAAGCAATCTTGAGAAAGAAAAACGGAGCTGGAAGAATCAGGCTCCCAGACTTCAGACTACACTACAAACCTCTAGTAATCAAGACAGGATCGTACTGGCACAGAAACAGTAATACAGATCAATGGAACAGGATAGAAAAACCAAACGATAAAGCCACACACATATAGTCACCTTATCTTTGATAAAGGAGGTAGGAATATACAATGGAGAAAAGACAGCCTCTTCAATAAGTGGTGCTGGGAAAACTGGACAGCTACATGTAAAAGAATGAAATTAGAACACTCCATAACACCGTATTTAAAAATAAACTCAAATTGGATTAAAGACCTAAATGTAAGGCCAGACACTTTAAAACTCTTAGAGGAATACATAGGCAGAACACTCTATGACATAAATCACAGCAAGGTCCTTTTTGACACAGCTCCTAGAGAATCAGAAATAAAAACAAAAATAAACAAATGGGACCAAAGAAAACTTCAAAGCTTTTGCACAGCAAAGGAAACCATAAACAAGACCAAAAGACAACCCTCAGAATGGGAGAAAATATTCCCAAATGAAGCAACTGACAAAGGATTAATCTCCAAAATTTACAAGCAGCTCATGCAGCTTAATATCAAAAAAACAAAGAACCCAATCCAAAAATGGGCAGAAGACCTAAATAGACATTTCTCCAAAGAAGATATACAGATTGCCAACAAACACATGAAAGAATGCTCAACATCATTAATCATTAGAGAAATGCAAATCAAAACTACAATGCGATATCCTCTCACACCAGTCAGAATGGGCATAATCAAAAAATCTAAAAACAATAAATGTTGGAGAGGGTGTGGAGAAAAGGGAACCCTCACACACTGTTGGTGGGAATGTAAATTGATACAGCCACTATGGAGAACAGTATGGAGGTTCCTTAAAAAACGAAAAATACAACTACCATACAACTCAGCAATCCCACTACTGGGCATATACCTTGACAAAACCATAATTCAAAAAGAGCCATGTACCACAATGTTCACTGAAGCTCTATTTACAATAGCCAAGTCGTGGAAGCACCCTAACTGTCCATCGACAGATGAATGGATAAAGAAGATGTGGCACACATACACAATGGAATATTACTCAGCCATAAAAAGAAATGAAATTGAGTTATTTGTAGTGAGGTGGATGGACCTAGAGTCTGTCAAACAGCGTGAAGTAAGTCAGAAAGAGAAAAACAAATACCGTATGCTATCACATATATATGGAATCTTAAAAGATAAAAAAAAAGGTTCTGAAGAACTTAGGGGCAGGACAGGAATAAAGACTCATATGTAGAAAATGGACTTGGGGACACGGGGAGGGGAAGGGTAAGCTGGGATGAAGTGAAAGAGTGGCACGGACTTACATATACTACCAAATGTAAAACAGATAGCTAGTGGGAAGCAGTGGCAAGCACATCAGCTCGGTGCTTTGTGACCACCTAGCGGGGTGGGATAGAAGGATGGGAGGGAGACACAAGAGGGAGGAGATATGGGGATATATGTATATGTATAGATGATTCACTTCGTTATAAAGCAGAAATAACACACCACTGTAAAGCAATTATATTCCAATAAAGATGGTTAAAAAAAAAAAAAAAAGAATGAGAGGAAAACATCCGCTCCCCTGAAGGAGATTCTAATAGGACTTCTAACATTTCCAGCTCTTAAATGAGGATGGGTAATGATCCTGCATATCTCATTTTCACAGTGTCATGTAAACAAGTCGACCAGCCTGCCTGGAGTCACAGCCAATTGCAGCAGTGTTCTGTAGCAAAGATTTTATCTGATGTGTGAAAGGCATATCAGCCTTTCAGAGGTGGAAGGCCAACCTTCCCCAGGGCTTCCTGTTGGCTTGAATCTTTGGTGATGCTTGGAAGGCAGGTGCTGGTCCTAAAATGGCTCACAGCCTGATTTGCACAGCCTCAAGGGACAGCCCTGGGAGCCTTTGTGAGTAGTCAAAGTGCCTCCAGGAATCCCCAAAGTGCTGAATGATCTTGGCAGGGACCAGGGGGTGGAAAAGAGAAAACATTTGACTTACGTCTGCATTTACTGCAGACAAAAGGACGGCGTGTTTGGTTATGAAGACCTCAAGAAAATATCCTCATCTGTCTAATTTAAAACCATACCAGTTGGGCAGATAAATCACTATGTAAATCATATCACTGCTATCAGAATATTTTAAGGAAATGAGGAAAGACTAGGTATGTTTCTATTCATGAATTCTTTTCTTGTTACACACACATACACATGCACATGCTAAATTTGCTATAATTAGTTCTGTTCTCTACAGAAAGCCTCATTTATTGGGGATGCCATTAAACAAGTGAAATACAAATTCCAAGTGACATTGATATGATCATAATCACTTTCCTGGCTGCCAGAGATATTTTCTGAAAGGAACCTGCATTTCTACAGATGGCATGAAAAAAAAATTAGGCCTGCAGAACACACCCATTATTCCTGCAAGGCCCTCAGTTCATTAGTTGAAGCAGCCAAGTCTTCACGAGCTGCGACTGATCAACAAATGGGAAATGAGCAAGAGTATAAATTCCCAGCAAACCAAATTATTAACATTTGCTGCCTGCAACTTGGAACACAGTAAATCAAATGTGTCATCATTTATCAAGACAAAATATCATTACTAATTGGGATTAATTTGCTGCTGTGGGATTGCTGACCTTTGCTGAAAGAAAATAAATCTGCTCGTTAGTTGTCTTCATTTAATTTTCCTTGAAGGAGGGAGAGGGGAAAAGGCAGCCTGTTTGGGGGGACATTCTTATATTCTAAACAGCTATACATTCTAAAGTCCCAAAGCAATGAGAGAACCTGCTGATGTACTATTGTCAATTGACGATTCAGGATTTTTGATATGTGCTCAGAGACCACAGTGCCTCCAGCTGCCACTGTCTGTGATTTAATACTGTCTTGGGACCGAATACTTAGAAAAATTTCCAGGGTGAAGTTCTATATGGTTTCATTTACAAATAAGAAAAGGCAAGCACAATTGCAAGGGAGCAGCCTAGGATTTATCTGTATGCACTAATTGTAAAGGGGGTTCAAAAGAAATACATATGTTTGAGCATCCCCAGTGATTCCACATGTGGCTAAGTTCTACACTGAACCACTGACTTAATAACTGTGGGGGTGATCTTTTACTTTTAGTAGTTACCAGCGCTACCAGGACTGATGAATGTATATGCTTTGCAAGGTGGCTGTAAATGCCTGAGTCAGGGTTACTATCTTTTAGACCCTGAAAAAACTGTGGATCCTGAGAATTCAACTGTGGACTCAAATCAACAAGTTAACCAATCACTACTGACCTTCTGAGTTTTTAAAACATTAAACTGTTATTTTTCTTGATTACTGAGGTTTTTGGTGCCCCCTTAAATTTTGTACCCCATGCAAGTATCATGGTCACTTTAGCCTAATACTGTCAGGCATTGTTTAAGGTTAAAAGATTTACTCATCACAAGTAATGAGAAAACTAAAGGTGAATAACCTCTGAAGTTTACAAACCTAGCAAGCAGTGGAGTCAAGATTCAAACCCAGAGCACTGATGCCTGGACACAGCATCATGGCTATTACAACACTGCCATTGCCTTTTGCTACTGCAGGGGAATTGGGGCGGGTTAAGGAGTGGACCACGACACCAAGCACTGTATGATGTCATGGGAAGCTTAGACACACAAACAAAGACACACAAACACAGACACACAAACACACACACACAACTGAAAGAATAAGATGCCACATTATAACAAGTTAAATGGAAAAATGTATGAATGAGCCAATCTGTAATACAAGAAAACTGAAGATTAAAAAACTGAAACCCTAAATGCTTTATTTAAAAGTTATATAGAGATTGGTTCAAGATGGCAGAGTAGAAGGACATGCTCTCACTCCCTCTTTTGACAACACCAGAATCACAACTAACTGAACAATCATCAACAAGAAGACACTGGAACTCACCAAAAAAGATACACCACATGCAAAGACAAAGGAGAAGCCACAATGAGATGGTAGGAGGGGTGCTATCACAATAAAATCAAATCCCATAACTGTTGGGTGGGTGACTCTCAGACTGGAGAACACTTATACCACAGAAGTCCACCCACTGGAGTGAAGGTTCTGAGCAACACATCAGGCTTCCCAACCTGGGGGTCTGGCAATGGGAGGAGGAATTCCTAGAGAATCAGACTTTGAAGGCCAGTGGGATTTGATTGAAGGACTTTGGCAGGACTGGAGGAAACAGAGACTCCACTCTTGGAGGGCACACACAAAGTACTGTGTGCATCAGGACCCAGGGGAAGGAGCAGTGACCCCAGGGGAGACTGAACCAGACCTACCTGCTAGTTGGAGGGTCTCCTGCAGAGGTGGGGGGCTGCTGTGGGTCACTAAGGGACAAGGACACTGGCAGCAGAAGTTCTGGGAAGTACTCCTTGGCGTGAGCCCTCCCAGAGTCCGCCATTAGCCCCAACAAACAGCTTGGGTAGGCTCCAGTGTTGGGTCGTCTCAGGCCAAACAACCAACAGGGAGGGAACCCAGCCCCACCCATCAGCAGACAAGGGGATTAAAGTTTTACTGAGCTCTGCTCAACAGAGCAACAGACAGCTCTATTCACCACCAGTCCCTCCCATCAGAAACTTCCACAAACCTCTTAGATAGCCTAATCCACCAGAGGGGAGACAGCAGAAGCAAGAAGAACTACAATCCTGCAGCCTGTGGAACAAAAACCACATTCACAGAAAGATAGACAAGATGAAAAGGCAAAGGGCTATGTACCAGATGAAGGAACAATATAAAACCCCAGAAAAACAACTAAATGTAATGGAGATAGGCAATCTTCCAGAAAAAGAATTCAGAATGATGATAGTGAAAATGATCCAGGACCTCAGAAAAAGAATGGAGGCAAAGATCGAGAAGATGCAAGAAATGATTGACAAAGATCTGGAAGAATTAAAGAACAAACAAACAGAGATGAACAATACAATAAGTGAAATGAAAAATACACTACAAGGAACCAATAGCAGAATAACTGAGGCAGAAGAACAGATAAGCGACCTGGAAGACAGAATGGTGGAATTCACTGCTGTGGAACAGATTAAAGAAAAAAGAATTAAAACAAAAGAAGACAGCCTAAGAGACCTCTGGGACAACATTAAACACAACAACATTCGCATTATAAGGGTCCCAGAAGGAGAAGAGAGAGAGAAAGGACTCGAGAAAATCTTTGAAGAGATTATAGTCGAAAACTTCCCTAACATGGGAAAGGAAATAGCCACCCAAGTCCAGGAAGTGCAGAGAGTCCCATACAGGATAAACCCAAGGAGAAACATGCCGAGACACATAGTAATCAAATTGGGAAAAACTAAAGACAAAGAAAAATTATTGAAAGCAGCAAGGGAAAAATGACAAATAATATACAAGGGAAATCCCATAAGGTTAACAGCTAATTTCTCAGCAAAAACTCTCCAAGCCAGAAGGGAGTGGCATGATACACTTAAAGTGATGAAAGGGAAAAACCTACAACCAAGATTACTCTACCCAGCAAGGATCTCATTCAGATGCCATGGAGAAATCAAAAGCTTTACAGACAAGCAAAAGCTAAGAGAATTCAGCACCACCAAACCAGCTCTACAACAAATGCTAAAGGAACTTCTCTAAGTGGGAAACACAGAGAAGAAAAGGTCCTACAAAACCAAACTCAAAACAGTTAAGAAAATGATAATAGGAACATACATATTGATAATTACCTTAAACGTGAATGGATTAAATGCTCCCACCAAAAGACACAGGTTAGCTGAATGGATACAAAAACAAGACCCATATATATGCTGTCTACAAGAGACCCACTTCAGACCTAGGGACACATACAGACTGAAAGTGAGGGGATGGAAAAAGATATTCCATGCAAATGGAAATCAAAAGAAAGTTGGAGTAGCAATGCTCATATCAGACAAAATAGACTTTAAAATATAGACTATTACAAGAGACAAAGTAGGCCACTACATAATGATCAAGGGATCGATCCAAGAAGAAGATATAACAATTGTAAATATTTATACACCCAACATAGGAGCACCTCAATACATAAGGCAACTGCTAACAGCTCTGAAAGAGGAAATTGACAGTAACACAATAATAGTGGGGGACTTTAACACATCACTTACACCAATGGACAGATCATCCAAACAGAAAATTAATAAGGAAACACAAGCTTTAAATGATACAATAGACCACATAGATGTAATTGATATTTATAGGACATTCCCTCCCAAAACAGCAGATTACACTTTCTTCAAGTGCACACGGAACATTCTCCAGGATAGATCACATATTGGGTCACAAATCAAACCTCTGTAAATTTAAGAAAATTGAAATCATATCAAGGATCTTTTCTGACCACAACGCTATGAGATTAGAAATAAATTACAGGGAAAAAAGTGTAAAAAACACAAACACATGGAGGCTAACAATACATTACTAAATAACCAAGAGATCACTGAAGAAATCAAAAAATATCTAGAGAAAAACGACAATGAAAACACGACGATCAAAAACTTATGGGATACAGCAAAAGCAGTTCTAAGAGGGAAGTTTATAGCAAAACAAGCCTATCTCAAGAAACAAGAAAAATCTCAAATAAACAATCTAACCTTACACCTAAAGTAACCAGAGAAAGAAGAACAAACAAAACCCAATGTTAGCAGAAGGAAATAAATCATAAAGATCAGAGCAGAAATAAATGAAATAGAAACAAAGGAAACAATAGCTAAGATCAATAAAACTAAAAGCTGGTTCTTTGAGAAAATAAACAAAATTGATAAACCATTAGTCAGCCTCATCAAGAAAAAGAGGGAGAGGACTCAAATCAATAAAATTAGAAATGAAAAAGGAGAAATTACAACAGACACAGCAGAAATACAAAGCATCCTAAGAGACGACTACAAGCAACTCTATGCCAATATAATGGACAACCTGGAAGAAATGGACAAATCCTTAGAAAGGTATAACCTTTCAAGACTGAACCAGGAAGGAATAGAAAATATGAACAGACCAATCACAAGTAATGAAATTGAAACTGTGATTAAAAATCTTCCAACCAACAAAAGTCCGGGATCAGACGGCTTCATAGGTGATTTCTATCAAACATTTAGAGAAGAGTTAACACCCATCCTTCTCAAACTCTTCCAAAAAATTACAGAGGAAGGAAAACTCCCAAACTCATTCTATGAGGCCACCATCACCCTGATACCAAAACCAGACAATGATACTAAAAAAAAAAAAGAAAATTACAGATCAATATCACTGATGAATATAGATGCAAAAAATCCTCAACAAAATACTAGCAAACAGAATCCAACAAAACATTAAAAGGATCATATACCATGTTCAAGTGGGATTTATCCCAGAGATGCAATGATTCTTCAATATACTCAAATCAATTAATGTGATACACCATATTAACAAACTGAAGAATAAAAACCATATGAGCATCTCAATAGATGCAGAAACAGCTTTTGACAAAGTTCCACACCCATTTATGATAAAAACTCTCTGGAAAGTGGGCATAGAGGGAGCCTATCTCAACATAATAAAGGCCATATATGACAAACCCACAGGAATACAAATTGGAAAAGAAGAAGTAAAACTGTCTCTCTTTGCAGATGACATGATACTATACATAGGGAATCCTAAAGATGTTAACAGAAAACTACTAGAGCTAATCAGTGAATTTGGTAAAGTAGCAGGATACAAAATTAATGCACAGAAATCTCTTGCATTCCTATACACTAATGATGAAAAATCTGAAAGAGGAATTAAGGAAACACTCCAATTACCATTGCAACAAAAAGAGTAAAATACCTTGGAATAAACCTACCTAGGGAGACAAAAGACCTGTATTCAGAAAACTATAAGATACTGGTGAAAGAAATTAAAGATGATACCAACAGATGGAGAGATATACCATGTTCTTGGATTGGAAGAATCAATATTGTGAAAATGACTCTACTACCCAAAGCAATCTACAGATTCAATGCAATCCCTATCAAAGTACCAATGGCATTTTTTTACAGAACTAGAACAAATCATCTTAAAATTTGTATGGAGACACAAAAGACCCCGAATAGCCAAAGCAGTCTTGAGGGAAAGAATCGGAGCTGGAGGAATCAGACTCCCTGACTTCAGACTATACTACAAAGCTACAGTAATCAGGACAATATGGTACCGGCACAAAAACAGAAATAAACAGGACAGAAAGCCCAGAGATAAACCCACACACCTATGGTCAACTAATGTATGACAAAAGAGGCAAGGATATACAATGGAGAAAAGACAGTGTCTTCATTAAGTAGTGCTGGGAAAACTGGACAGCTACATGTAAAAGAATGAAATTAGAACACTCCCTTAAACCATACACAAAAGTAAATTCAAAATGGATTAGAGACCTAAGTGTAAGTCTGGGCACTATAAAACTCTTAGAGGATAACATAGGAAGAACACTCTTTGACATAAATCACAGCAAGATCTTTTTTGATCCACCTCCTAGAGTAATGGAAATAAAAGCAAAAATATACAAATGGGACCTAAGGAAACTTAAAAGCTTTTGCAAAGCAAAAAACCATAAGCAAGATGAAAAGACAACCCTCAGAATGGGAGAAAATATTTGCAAACAAATCAATGGACAAAGGAGAATCTCCAAAATATATAAACAGCTCATGTAGCTCAATATTAAAAAAACAAACAACCCAGTCCAAAAATGGGCAGAAGACCTAAATAGACATTTCTCCAAAGAAGACATACAGATGGACAAGAAGCACATGAAAAGCTACCCAACATCACTAATTATTAGAGAAATGCAAATCAAAAGTACAATGAGCTATCACCTCACACCAGTGAGAATGGGCATCATCAGAAAATCTACCAATAACAAATGCCTGAGAGGGTGTAGAGAAAAGGGAACCCTCTTGCACTGCTGGTGGGAATGTAAATTGATACAGCCACTATGAAGAACAGTATGGAGGTTCCTTAAAAAACTAAAAATAGGGCTTCCCTGGTGGCGCAGTGGTTGAGAGTCCGCCTGCCGATGCAGGGGACACAGGTTTGTGCCCTGGTCTGGGAGGATCCCACATGCCACGGAGTGGCTGGGCCTGTGAGCCATGGCTGCTGAGCCTGTGCGTCCGGAGCCTGTGTTCTACAACGGGAGAGGCCACAACAGTGAGAGGCCTGCGTACCGCAAAAAAACAAAAAAACAAAGAAACAAAAAAAACTAAAAATAGAATTAGCATATGACCCAGCAATCCCACTACTGGGCATATACCCAGAGAAAACCATAATTCAAAAAGACACATGTACCCCAATGTTCATTGCAGCACTATTTACAATAGCCAGGTAATGGAAGTAACCTAAATGCCCATTGACAGACGAATGGATAAAGAAGATGTAGTGCATATATACACTGGAATATTACTCAGCCATAAAGAGGAACGATATTGGGTCATTTGTACAGACGTGGATGCATCTGGAGAGTGTCATACAGAGTGAAGTAAGTCAGAAAGAGAAAAACAAATATCGTATATTAACACATATATGTGGAACCTAGAAAATGGTACAGATGAATCGGTTTGCAGAGCAGAAGCTGAGACAAATGAGTAGAGAACAAACGTATGGACACCAAGTGGGGAAAGTGGCAGGGGGTGTAGGTGGTGGTGTAAATGAATTGGGAGATTGGGATTGACATGTATACACTGATGGGTATAAAATGGATGACTAATAAGAAAATAAATAAATAAAAAATAAACATTAATAAATAAATAAATAAATAAAAGTTGTGTAGAGCACTGAATTAAGACATCTGCAGGTTAGTGCCAGCACCTGGCTAAGAGACCTCAAACACCGAGTTCTGGAACAAGGGAGGAAAGGGGGTTGGGCCACGTAGTTGCCCAGGGCCCTCGATGAATGCCATCTGTGATCAATTTATTTTGGGAGTTTACCAATCTCCAATTCAAAAGTGCCTCTGCTTATTTTCCTTTCAACATGATTTAATATTAGCAGTGGTAGGAAGCATATTAATGTTTGTGTTAATGTGTTTTAAAACAATTTTCTCTTCTAAATTAGAGACATTATTCCTTAATATTTTGACACTACGCTTGTACTTAGCAAACTTTTTGCGTGACTTTTTAAAAGTTATGTGAGATGGCACATACAGGCTAGCTGTGAAGAGGGAGGCAGAGGTGCCAAATTGCCCTAAATGATAACTTAAAAGAATTTTAATTTTAGTAAAATGTATGATATTTCATAATTCAGTGTAATGAAGAGACCTAGATGCATGAGTTGTAAGAGGTTCCTCTGAAGAAGGGCCATGAGTAAGTGCACTTGTGTACTATGCAGAAATCTGCAAAGAAGTAGGGAGAATAAAAGAGGGCTAGGAGACCCACAGTCCTCACCAAAAATAACGCTCCTGTGGGTCATGTCCAAGGGCAGCTCCAGGAAACTGAGCTGATGGCTCTGCAATGCTTATTAAAAAATAAGTTTCTGTACCTGGACTTCCTTTCACTTCCAGTTGGTCTCATTACTGAATTCTCTTCTTCATACCCAACTGAACCCAAGATTGAATTTCATTGATGTTGAAATCCTTTAGCATCTAACCTTAGTCCAAGTGGGTCACCTGGTTTCAACTGCATTACTCTGGTCTTGTCACTGACTACTCTTGACGTTTTTACCCTGTTCTAAACCTGCTCTGGGGCAGCCAATGATTTCAGGATTTTGACTTATTAGTAACCAGATTTAATTGCCCAGAATACCGTTGTAAGAGTTAATTAATTCATATTCATATGAAGACATTAAAAAAATCTCCCTACCCCACCCCAGCTATTCATCTCCTCTACCTGGTAAATAGAGGTAGTTTTAATCAAAGATAGTATCTATAGAGACATCAATTTTATAACCTGTCCATTCTAGGACTCAGAAGGTTTTGGTTAACGACATTATAATGACTGAATTATATGGTGACTCCTCATGAGTTCCTCTAGTACTACCCTAAATATTACACAAAAGTGTTTCTTATTTGGGAGTTGAGAAATAAAGACATCATTTAAAAATAACCAGAGCAGCCTATGAAGTAAAAGTGTATACAGTTTTACTAAACTCACCAACATTCCAGGTAATTATAGCTGTAGCTCCAAAATTTTATTTGCCAGCATCTTTCTAGTGGGGATTGGCTAGGGATCCTGTAGCAAAGAACTACACTGATCAATACCCTGGTGTTTTCAGTCCTTCTAGGGGACCAACTGGATGCAATGTATGGAAAAAAGAGGCTGATTTTGCTTTTGGAATTTTACCAAAATTTATTGATCTCATGGTATGTGGCTCAAAGGAGGAAGCTTTGACAAAAGTTGATGCAGGTTCAGCCTCTCCATATCGCAATATCATCCACAGTCCTCTGCAAGTTAAGGCGCCCACCATGTCCACACTACTCCTATCCCAATAGAGGAAGTAAAGATCTGTAAGCTCTGCTCTATGTCTAGGGGGTATTTTATGTAGTGATCTTCTGGGCCTTTGACAAGCGTGAGGTTTATAATTCCCCACACTTAGAATCTGAACAGGTTTCCTGGCATAAGGATACTACCCAGAGGCACATGCTGTTTTTGTTTTGTTTTTTTTTCCTTTCTGCAATACAATGCAAATGAATAAGGCAATACCAGATTACACAGGCAATCTACGCAAATACTGTGAAGGTCAATTCCAACTCTAAATATACCCAATTCCCAAAGGACTCTACAAACCCTTCAAGAGAAAAAGAAATGCAGGATGTTAGAAGATAGTAATATGCATCACAAAGAAACTGAGGAAGAGATATGGGAAAGGGGTAGGGCCAGACTAGAGAGTCAGGTCTTCTGTAGTCTGTCCTCTTTCACTTTCTCAGCTTGCTGTTGTATTCAGCCCGGCCCCCCTCTTTCACTGTAGCAGTCTCCCATGCCTTGGTCTGTCTACTTCAGTGTGCCTGTTCCTCTCCATTCATACTGCAAGTATTATAGCATGCCTCTGACTCTACTCCATTCTAGCCATTTTATGCCAAGGGTTTTCCATTCTAATGAGAAACACCTCTTTTGATCCTTAGCTCTGCTGTCATTGCTGTTTTACTTTTTCCCACGTTTGGGTCATGTTCATTGTATTTCTGATTTCTCTTTTCCATATTTTTGCTTCCTGATATCCATTTACAGTAAAGATGTGTGATAGTTCATTTTTCCTCTTCATTTGTTCCCATGTCAGGTTCTGTAACTACTAGCCCAGCAGTTTGTTTTCTGTCCCTATCTGCCCCCTAATGACAGAGCTCAAGTCATCTTACATGCTCTCTCCTGGTCGCACAATCACAAGGTCACCATCATCCAGATCACAGCATCTCCCACTTCTCTCACTGACAACCTTGGTCACCCTGGACCATCATGTGTTCCTGTTTTTGTGACTGAACTGTTTAGACACAATTGGTCTACCTTCTCTCTCTGGCTTGCTCCATGCTTTTGCAAGACTTAATGTTCATCCACTTCCGTTGTTTTGGAATGAAAGGACTGACCTGAGAGACTTCAACTCTGTCAGACCAAAACCAACAACAGACCTAAAAATTTCCTTCTCTGTGATCTTTGCAATTTTCCTAATTTAAATGTCCCCCTTCCCAAATACCACCACCACCACCACCACTGCCCCCCTCCTCCAAACACACATACATCTACGTGTCACTATAGCTAACAAGATTTCTAAACACAGTAATGCTGACTAAGGATAAAAGCCATAGCTGACTATCCCTCTCTCACACATGTGATTTACACTAACTCCCTTGCACCTTATCAGTAAGAGATAATTACATACAAGTAGCTTGCAAACCCCTTGGAGAGAGAGACTATACCCCATATTTTTTGTTTGCTTGTTTATTTTGTTTGTTTCATTTTTAACATTGAGTGCCAGGCATTGTGCTGGGAACCTATAAGGCCTCAAGAAATTCTTGTTGATAACTTGAACAATTAAAGAATTTAACTTTTCCTGGCTAAGGCTGGTTCCTTCAGAGCCCAGGAGGAGAAGACCACAGATTCCAATATGAGCCTACTTACTCACATCCTTCTCCCACCTCTGAGATGGATGGTTTTACAACCCTGCAGATGGGTGGGGCAGATTTTTGACTGAACAGTTTGTCAGTGCCTTAGTGTAAACAACCTCACCTTTTCCTTTCCTCAACTCTTTCTTCCTCCCTTTCCCCACTTAAGGGTAATGATTCCTGAATTCATAACACCTCCCGCCTCAAGGTAATGATCCCTGAGTTCCTATCTCCATCTGACTTTACTCATTTTTCTACTACATGATTTAAAGGACCTTGTACTTTTTTGTTCCCTTGTGTTATTTGTATCTTGTATTCTCTTTAATTTAGCATAGTTGACAATTAAAATTAAAAATATTATTGATGATTGTGCAAGTAACTGCATACTCCGAAAACCCCTAGTTAAATTTTGAGATCTACTTCTTCTCCAAAACCATTCTGCTTTACTACTGAGATAACCCACAGGAAACTAATAAACTGATGAGAAGAGACTGAGCTGTCACCCAAGCACACCCAGCACCACACCCCCTTCTTCCATCTCAAGGATGAAATGACATGAGTTATGCCATTCTGTAATAATAGTCCAGATTTAGCTCGAGAGGGTTGAACTTTAAACAAGTTCTTTTGTCCCATGTTTATGGTGGTATAAACAAAGTTGCAAAAGCAACAAGAAAGGCAGCAAATAATATCTTTGAAATATCATAGGGAATCTTGGCAGCAGTAAAGTGTACTCAGTCTTCCAAGAAGAAGTAAAGCCATTCCTCAAAGAAACAGATTTATAGGGTTAGTAGACGTTGATTAGGCTTAAAAAGGGGGCTATTTAAATAGAATCACAGAATGCTTTCCTGAGCAAAGCCTTCTTTATCTTTACTTATTTTCCCCTTGTTTAAGTGCTTCAGAACTTTATAAGAAGCTATACGCTATTGGAGGTTGCTAACTAGTGATCTAAGAACTCAAGTCGGTCTGAAGAGGGGTTTTGTTGTAAAAATAATTATAGTTCATATCAAACTCCGTATTTGCCATTTTTCTTATTTTCTTGGTAAAAGGAAGCTTTGGCAACAACAGGTCCACGTTCCCACAGGGCAACAATGGCTTTTGCTGGCAACGACTTCCTCATTGAACGGTTCCTGTCTGGTTCACCATATAACTTACTGTCTCTTAATGTATTTTACTTCATTCACTTAAGTTAACTTGGTTAAACTCTGGAGATAATTTGCCATTTCTGCTTGAAGGCTTTTGAGATGTAAGGGTTAATTTATTCAGGATGGATACCTTGCAAGCTGGCCCCCTCAAGTTGCACAGAAACAAGATACAGCCCAGTGCTTGTGGAAATCAGTGATGGTCTAGACCTTAGTACACCTCTAATAATACTGAAAAATCAAGCTGGTGTTTCCTCAACCACGGATACTGTTGTGATGAATTCTGTTACTAGCTTGTCATGTCATACAACTGCAACTGCAAGGCTTGAGACTGGTATCTTGATCACGTCAGAGGAGGGGCTGGTTCTCACCCACAACCATGAAATTTGAGCTGGCAGGATATGGTCAAAGACGTGATTTTACTAAGCTATGTAATTATGACATCCTGGCCCCTCATCACACCAGAATGCACTTGTGCTTTTTTTTTTTTTTTTTTTTCATACAACTTAATAGTTCCACAGATCAAGGGTTAGGGTCTCCTGCCCAGAGTCTGACGCTCAGTCTTGTTTGATCTCTGTGCTCAGCCTGAGGATGTAATAGGTAATAGGGGTTCACATACCTGCTACTTCTCTTGACTCCTTGGATTTTACCCAACGACACTGCTATAGTAGGTTTTGTAAGAGTGCACCTTGGCTATTTGCCCTTGTTTCCATGACAACTGGTACTAAGCATCTGACTAAAGACCCAACATGGACTTCTAGTGTAACTAAAAGGATTAGAGATCAAAGTCCCACCTCACAGATAGGATAAGTCTTAAAGGTGTCTACTTTGGGCAGCATGGCTGGATATTGGGATGACAGGTCACTGTTCATGAAAACTAGTCTATGAAGTCCTGAGAAATGGGAGAGCTTCAGGGAATAAGAAAACCTATATTGAATTCCTAGATTGTTAATAAGGGTCTTAGAGAGAGAGAGTCACTCAGAAAGGAGTGAGCTCCATTAAGGGGGATATTGAACCATGCCCCCTGATGAACTGCATACATTTGCACATGTATATATACACAAGCAGACAATGATGAACACACACAATGGAGATAACCCACCAGTTGTTCACTGAAGGACTGACTAGTTGGTATAAGATAGAATAGGTATTAGGAAACTATAAAGACCATCTATAAGACAGGGAGGGATAAAGAGGGCTCCCAAATAGAGTCCTTGTGGGGGTGAGAATAGCTGACCACTTCCTTGACACTCCGGAGTCATCAAGAGACTCAGAGGTTGATGCAGAGACACAGTGTGTCCAACTGCAGATGCCTCCACATACAATTCATATACTGGATGGACAACACTGTTACCTGTTCAGTTTGGTGATGGAACACCAAAAAAACACAAGATTGTGCTTCCACTACACGATGAGCTTCCTCAGCTAGCATGACATGAAGATGGACATGCCATCCAGTACCAAAGTAATAGGGGGAGAGATGGCAGCCAATTTAGTGTCTGTTAATGGAACTACCCGTAATCCAGTCCTCTTGCCCTCTCGCCTGACTCTGACAAGATGCTCTGCCAGTACAGACCAATGAAAATAACAACCAGTAATGAGTCCTCAAGAGGCTAAAAAGGATAAAGTACAGCTATTCCTCCCTTCAAGATAACATAGGCTCCTCAGTCAGGGAAAAGGCCTTGGAAACCCTGGTTGACCTTTGCTTAATCTCTGCCTGAGCCAAGGATATGGTCTTCTTACTTTTTCTGGACTTGACAATGTATTCCTATAGGCTATTCTTACAAATGGCAGTACCCTGTCTGCTTTGAGTAAATATGATCTGCACCCTGGGATTAGTCACCTGGTCAATACTGACCTACTTTCAGAGTCTCCCACAATGACATCAATGATTGCACTGTCTCTTATTGAAAATGAGCACAAGTTAAAGTGGTACTACTTGTTAACATAATGAAGTATGCCATATGGTGAGAGGCCATCTTTGGGAGGTAAACTTAGTATTAAGAAATAACTTGTCTAAGACTGTCTGCAGGATGGTCTTTCAGAAAATGAACTGAATTCCTTCAAAGTTCAATGGAAACTAGGTATAGCCCAAGTTTCCTGGTCAACAAATATACTTGAAATCAAGTCCCCTAGACTACCTTTCACATTGCCAGGGCATGGCTGGTGCTAACATGGTGACACGTAGCTACTAGATTGCCAGTCTTATGGCAAAGCCATTTTCTAAAATCTTGGCAAAGTCATATTGCCAAGTCATACAGCTACAATTTCAAGGCTTATACCTCTACCATGGGTCACACCAGAAGACAGACTGTTGCTTCCTAAACATACAATTTAGAAGCCTTGCAACCAAAGAGTGGGGATCCAATTCCCAGAATCTGATATTCAGTCATGCAAGATTTCTGGGCACTACTGTAGAAGGCAATGAGCAATTCAAGACCTACACAGCTACCACTGCTTATGTCACGGTGAGTTTTCCCTCCTGAAATAAACCAGGCCTCATGTGAGTGCTGCTTGGGTGTGTATCTTCATTTGTAGGACACTGCCTGAGGAGCTTGCTTTTGAGACTTTTTTTTTCCCCAGAAAACTTCTGTAACATCCTATATTTTCTTATTTATAAATTATACTGAATCCTTCAATGTTTTCCTATTTCTATGCAGAAAACTCCTAGGCAGGATACTAATTTATACTGGTGGTTTTTTTTTTGTTTTTAACGTATATATGATAAATGTTGGGGGAATAACGGATAGATTGAAATGCCATTTTGATGCCAAATGCTGGATGCCCCTATATGTGGGGATATTTATAGTGCTAATGAGAAGGTTGTGTTTAACACAAAATGCCAACAGACCACAGGAAATCCAAGAGGAGCACTGAAAGTTTCATTCCTTCTTTTGTCTGAAAATAGTTTCACTGGGGCTCATCCAGCTCTTCCTCTCTGCACAGGCAGCTGACAGCTAGCCATGTGAAGGCTTGATTTTCAGGCCTGTATAAATACATTGAGGGTCTAGTAAGGACCCCAGAAAAAAGGGTCTGGGGCTCAGAGTCATCCTAATTTGAATATAAAAGGATTTTTTTCAAATTATTCCTCAAACTGATGAGGCAGAAAATATCAATAATATATTTCAAATGTTTAATTAATTTGCATAGCTGATTCAATTGACCTAGCAAATATTAACTAATCAAAATTAAATAATTTATAAGCCAGAAAAATGTAGGTAATAAATTCTGAGAAACTTAAAAGAGACTATGCAATAATATTGAAACTGTTATATAACTATATTCCCTTTGGCATCCAAAAATTGCTTTTTTAATAACTCTGTCAGTCACCGTCATTTTCTTATTGGTTCTTAAACTGTAGTTTCGTCCTCTTAATTGTTTTCATAATAGATTAGGGGAAGCTTAGAACAGGGTCACTCAGTCCTTTCTTTTGCTTGTCTCCTCTCAGTTTAAAATACATGTGTCTCTTAACAGCCCCACATTCATGAGTTTACAGGTAGGCTCAACATTGGGAAGTGGAACCACACGTTGATTTTAGAAAATTCTTAGAATGCCCACCTTCTCTCTGACCCCCCCCCAAAAAAAGGGGGAGGGAAGGAAGGAATAAAAGAAGAAAAGAAGGAAGGAAACAAGGAAGGAAGGAAAGAAAAAAAAAGAAGGAAAGAAGGGGAGGAAAAAAACATTACCTGCTTTCACATAAACCTCTTTTTCGGGCACACATGTGTCCCTTTACCTTCTTGTCTTTACCTAACATTAGAACTGGAATTATCACACCTATTCGTCAGTGCTAGAAAATCAAGCAGTAAAGAGTAGAAGGGGGAATGATGGTAAAATTGCTTTGGTGGTCTTAATCATGTCCAAAAAAGCAAAGTCCATGGTTTCAGTTAAGGTAAAAATAAATGTATTCTGAAAGCCACCACCATTTTACTTTGCCATCATCTTCTTTTTATTTCCAAGGTATCTGAGGATTCGTTTAAATAGTACAGATATTACTAAATGGGAAAACAAAGGGAGAAATCTAACAAATGTGCCATTATATTTTAGCCCTGCTAGAATTCCCAAATCCCTCTGATCTTGTTTTTTTTGTTTTGCAGACAGCCTCAGTGAATTAGATCACAGCCAGTCTCTTGAGACTGAATTAATCATTCATATGTTTTTTTGAAATCTTTTGAATAAATACGAGAGAGAGAGAGAGAAAGCAACCAAAATGCCTGCTCAGGTCTCAGTATTTGGCCATGTGCCAAATTTATTATCTGAGGTCATCTTTCATGGACCCATAAGCACTTTGGAGAGCTTTCAGTCGCCGTGCTAGCTCTTAAGTACCTCTGTTTAATTGTCTATAGATTAGTGTTCTACGTTGTTCTCTGCTCCTTTGTGTTTCCTGGGCCATCTATCCGATGTAACCATACAGGTTACACAAAAGGGCTGAGGGCCTGAAAGAAACTGTGAGACGCTTGTAAAGAAATCAGGTTGTGGGTATGAGAAAATCATAAAGAAAATAGCAAAACAGAAGCGGACCTTTTCCCAAAATTAACAGTGATTTGAAAGAAGGTTCTAGAGAAGATGGTGGTAGATGAAAAGAACATAAGGCTATTGTTTTGTTTTAATGCTGCGGGATTAGAAAACAAATGGATACTCTTCGACATGAGAAGGTACCCAGGATACCGGACTGACATCAGTGTTGCTTGAGCAAGCTGAGGTGGTTCGGCAAGAATAACAAAGGAATACGAGCTTTTAGAGGTCCTCTGGCTTCAGAGCTGACCAAGAGTGGAGCAGTTTGGAGCAGAATTCTGATGGTAATATATCTTAAGCCAGTACACAAGAGTAGAAGAGAAAGAAAGAGAGTTGGCAGATGCGAGATTTCCATCTGGACTGGATCAGGGCTCCCAAGGCCCTCTTTCCTCCTGTCTATCACCCATTTCCTACTGTCAGCAGGCCTTGTGTGTTTGGAAACAGATTCTCTACATTTGTATGTTCTTTTTCTTCCATCCATACCTTGCCACCTGATTTCCTAAATCCTAGCTTTTCCCGGATGACAGTGCCTTCTATGTTCCTGCAGCCATACCCCTGAAACGTGGAGGGAGGAGATGGAGCTGGAGGCATCAGTGTTCTTGTCCTTTGCTGCCTCTACCAGCCCATTCAAATAAATAAGTTTTACCATAAAGGCAAGTGGAGTGAAACCTATCCTATCTTTAAAACACACTCTCCATTCTAGTCATCTGTGCCTGCAGCCTTAGGGCATTCTAGCAGGCAGTTATGCTTGCTTGAATTTATGTAGAAGTTTTGCCACTTCCCTGTCTTTTGACTTTAGGCAAATTCCAGGAACCATGTGGCCACTTTACATGTCCATAACATGAAGATAATGACACCTATTTTAAGAAAATGTTAAGAGAAACAATGATCTAATATGAAAGAAATTTAACTGTAACTTCCTAGAAATGAAATACCTGGTGGCGATTGATAAGATTGTCAATATTATCAAATTTCTCAAGATTTCAGCATCTGTTTCAAGTTTTCTTTTCCAGCCTATCCTTTAGATCATCTTCCTGGACTTCAATATCATGCGATGGTGGCCATTATTCCTTTCTAGCTATAATACTCTACTATATCTCTGTACACCTTATTTCTTCCATTTTCACACATACATTTTTCAAACATTTCAGTTTCAGTTGGGTGCATTTTATAACTGATTTAAAAAACTTCCAACCATTTTACCCCTTAAAATCTTGCTATTTTTGTTGGTGGGAATGTGAACTGGTGCAACCACTATGGAAAACAGTATGGAGGTTCCTCAGAAAACTAAAAATAGAACTACCTTATGATTTAGCAATTCCAGCAATACTCCTGTGTATATATGCAAAGAAAATGAAAACACTAATTTGAAAAGATACATGCACCCCAGTGTTCAGAGCAGCCCTATTTACAATAGCCAAGATGTGGAAGCAACCCAACTGTCCATCAACAGATGAATGGATAAAGAAGATGATACACACATACACACACACACACACACACAATGGAGTATCACTCAACCACAAAAAAGAATGAAATTTTGCCATCTGCAACAACGTGATGGATCTAGAGAGTATTATGCTTAGTGAAATAAGTCAGATCGAGAAAGATAATACTCTATGTTATCACTTATATGTGAATCTAAAATATAAAACGAATATATATAGCAAAACAGAAACAGACTCACAGATATAGAAAGTAAACTGGTATAGTGGGGAGAGGGAAGTGGGGAAGGACAAGATAGGGGTATCAAATTAAGAGATTAAGAGATAAATAGTTAAGGAGCAAGCATATATTGTACAGTACAGGGAAATACAGCCATTATTTTATAATAACTTTAAATGGAATATCTATGAAAATATAGAATCCCTGTGCTGTATACTTGAAACTAACATAATATTGTAAATCAACTATGCTTCAATAAAAATTTTTTAACTAAAAATAAAAAAATAAATACGCTTCCTATAATTGATGACATTAGAACTGAATAAATGTGATAATTCACCTTAGTCTCAACTGATATTTTTACCACCTCCCACCCCCTCCTTGTTTTCATAATTTCCCTCGAAGCAAACTATCAGGACAGGCACAAGAGTCTCTTTTGCTTTCAGTAGCTATGGATCTCTTTGCTTGAAACTCAAACTTCATTCCTCTATGCCGTACTCTGCTGCTCTAGGCAAAGCACGCGTAGCCAGGCTTCTAAGCCCTGGTCTACTTTCCCAGCAAGACAGAGACCAATCCCTAGAGAAGAGGTCAGAAAATCTTTTCCTATAAAGCATCAAATAGTAAATCTTTAAGTCTTTGTGAACCATATGGTATCTATCACAACTATTCAATTCTATCTTTGTAGTATGAAAGCAACTCTAGACATAGATGTAAACAAATGGGTGCAGCTGTGTCCCAATAAAACTTCATTTACAAAAATAAATGGTAGAGCATCACTCATACATTACTGGTAAAAATGTAAAATGGTACAGCTACTCTGAATACAATTTGGTATTTTCTCATAAAATTAAACATGCAAGTACCATGTGACCTAGCAACTGCACCCTGGGGTATTTATCTCAGAGAAATGAAAACTTACTTTCACTCAAAAACCTGTACCCAAATGTTCATAACTCAATTTATAATGATCAAAAGATCAATATAACACAGATGTTCTTCAGCAGGTGAATGGGTAAACAATGTGGTAGTTCCATACCATATAATGTTACTAACCAATAAAAAGACATGAACTTTTGATACACACAACTTGGACAAACCTCCAGGGACTAATGTTGAGTGAAAAAAAAATAAATCTCAAAAGGTTACATACTGTATAACTTCATTTATGTAACATTCTTGAAACTACAAAATTATAGAAATGGAGAATAGATTAGTGGTTGACAGGAGTTGAGGTGGGGGAGGAGGGAGGTGAGTATGGTTATAAAAGGGCAATGCAAAAGACCTTTGTAGTGGTGGACTATTCTGTATCTTGACTGAGGTGGTGAATACATGAACCTAAACATGTGATAAAATTGCATAGAATTACGCACACACAAATAAACACCCCCCCCCACACACACACATGAATGCAAGGAAAACTGGGGAAATCTGAATAAGATTTGCAGACTATTATTGTGTCAATATCTTGGTTAAAATATTGTACTAGAGTTCTATAAGATATTACTATTGTGGGAAACTGAGTAAATGTTATATGGGATCTCTTTATGAATTTTTACAACTTCATGTGAATCTACAATTATCTGAAAATAAAACGTTTAGTAATGGTAATAGGTGGCCGGCCAAATTTGGCCCACATGCAGTAGTTTGCTGACTTCTGTTCTAGAGCTGTACTTCCTTCACTTTGTTTTTAAAATTTAGCTGCCCTGCCTATGGTTCCAAATTTTCTATTTCTGGCCCTTACCTCTCTTGATCCATATACTCATTTTCAATTGCCTGCTACATGGGTAACCTTCCTATACTTCAGCCTCAAAAAGTCCACAATTATGCTATCATCATTCCTAATCCTCCTCCCCCAACCCAAACTACCCATTGCTTCCTGCCTTTGCAAGTTCTTGCCCTGTGAATGCCAGCAGGACCTCCTGTAAGTCAACCTTGGTCCAAACCCAGGGGTCACCTCTGATTCTTCCTATACCCTCCATAACTAATTATGTGATGAGATCTTTAGTTCCATCCCCCAAGATGCTTCTTCTATTGATTCTTACTGCTATGACTCTGAGTCAAGCTTTTCTTATTTGTTGTTTAAACTATTGTCAGAGTCTTCTGTGTGGTTCCTTCTTCCTTGATTCTCTCCACTAAGCCATTTTACTCTGTCTCACAGCTCTGCAGAGGGCATTTCTTTGCTCAAACCCACTCTCTGACTGACTCTTCTTTATTTTCGGAGGGAAGTCCAGGCTCCTCAGCCTGCCGTCTGGGGCTCTCTACATCTTTTCCTCAGCCAGTCTTTCTACACTTGCCACTTACCTATTCATCCACTATGCACCAGCCAAAACAGAAGTCTTTCTATTTCTTACACATTTATCTCTTGATGGTTTTGCCCTTCTCTCTGGCTGCAGGCCTACAGTCCCATCTCTGATAGTCAAAATTCTTTCAGATGATGATCAAGATAAGTCAGTCTGTCAATAAACAATATGTCTCCATGGACATAATGAATACGGATATTGGGGAGAATCTCCTTTCTGAGAGGCAATGGCAACAGTATTGATTTATAACACAACACTGCCCAGAGAAACCTCAAGCCTGGCAGGAAGGATGCTTGTGTGTGCAGGTATGTAAGGCATACACTGTGTTTAACTAAACAGAGTTGATTTATATGTATGGTGGGGTGCCGATAGCCGAAGAAAAGACAAGTCAGAACTGGTAAAAACTAATCAGATTCTGCTTTCATCAGATTAATTTTGTTTGAGATCACATTGACATCCCTCTTTAGTATGCCTTTCTTCTGCACCATATCATCACAGGACATCCCTCTCATGGCCCTTCGGCTCTCCAAATAACACTAAATCAAGACTGGCACGTGTAGTAGATTTTTACTGACAGTGGGTTGATCTAGATTCAGGGATGGTTGAAGCCAGTTGTGCAAATCACGTCTGTAGAAATCTCTCTCTCTCCCTCTCTCTCTCTCTCTTCTCTTTGACACTGCTTCCCTTTATTTTGACTTTGCTTTCAAATGGGTTTCTTTCTTCGGTGATAAAAATAACCACTAGAAGCTTGAGGCTCCCATATTTCATCTTCATGATTTTCTCAACTGAATATCATCATTCTTGTCTTTAATTCCCTGTGTCAATCAGTATGGACAGTTTTTATGGTACCTATGTTCTTCCTTTAATTATAGCTTGTGCAAATTTGTAATTTTACAAGCTTTATCTTATTTAATTCTTATAATTACTCTGATTTAAACACTATTATTTTCCACATTTTACCAGTGAGAAAACTGAGTTTTAGAGATTCTCAATTAACTTGCTCGATTCCTTAGTTATTAAATGGTGAATAACAATTTGAACTTAGGTGGTCTAGTTCCAAAGCCCATGTGCTTAACAAGTGCTCTACTGCCTACCTGAGACTTGGTTTATCCATTCTGAAAGTCAAGATAATTATAACTACCCTACTTTCCTCACACAACTCTTGTGCTTATCAAAATTTAACAAAAGGTATATAGTCATGCCAGAAAAGTACTGTTGAATGTATGGGATTATTTTTCCATAATTCATTTTAAACTTCATCTAATATTCAACTACCTCTTTGTGAAAAATGAAAGGTAAATGTTTTTACTAGTACCCAAAATATGAAAAAAATTCCTACATCTCAATAAGATGACAACTTAATTTTTTAAATGGGAAAACAATTTGAAAAGACACTTCAGAAAATAATATGTATGAAAGGCCAATAAAGACATAGTTAAATCATCAACATCACTAATCATCAGGTAAATACAAATTAGAACCACCAGGAGATACTATTATCTACTCATCAGTACAGCTAAAATTAAAAAGAGAGACTACTGCTAGTAATCTAAATGGTATGACCACTTTGGAAACTTTTGGCAATTTTGTAAAAAAGCTTAAAATACACTTTCTAGCCATTATACTCCTACATATTTACCTAATAGATATAAAAACATAGTTCTCCTCAAAGATTTATATGTTATTGTTCATAACAGCTTTATTTCCAATAGCTAAAAACAAGAAACAATTCAACTGTGTGTGTACCTACAAGCGAATGGAAAAACAAACTGTAGTATATATCCATACAATGAAATACCATTCAGCAATATTAACTACTGATACATACTACAACATGGATACTTACTGTATAATTCCATTTATATAAAATGAAACTAATCTGTAGGGATAAAAAGCACATCAGTGGTTGCCAGGAATGGAGTGAGGGGTTCCCTACACTGAAGCACAATGGAAGTGATGTATCTTTAGTGTAGTTGGTGGTTTCAGGGGTCTATACAGCTATCAAAAATCAATGAATTGTACACTTTAAATGGATGCAGTTTATTGTATGTAAATTATTCCTCAATAAAGTTCATAAGAGAAAAATTTAAAAATGATGGATGACAGCCAAGTTTGTGACTAGTTTAAACAAGATGTTCTAGAGGGGAAAGTAATCAATGAGGGCTGATGGCAGCTCACACCAGCCTATGACAGCTGATTGTGCACATCTTTTCCCAACTCCACAAACACTGGACAGTCAAAGACATCTTGATGTGGCTTCGGATCAACTATGGTAGTAGTATTTACACCATGGAAATAGATAAATGTTACAAAGTAGCATCCCCCTTCCCCCCAAGAACCTATTGTTAAACACTTACTAGAAAATCACTGACTGGTATCACCTATAATATATATACTTTACACCCAATATTTCTGTTTATAGCTGGGTACTTACCTCAATTTTTTAAAAATAAATTTATTTATTTATTTTTGGCTGCATTGGGTCTTCGCTGCTGCACGGGCTTTCTCTAGTTGCAGTGAGCAGGGGCTATGCTTCATTGTGGTGCGCTGACTTCTCATTGTGGTGGCTTCTCTTGTTGTGGAGCATGGGCTCTAGGCACGTGGGCTCAGTAGCTGTGGTTCACGGGCTCTAGAGCGCAAGCTCAGTAGTTGTGGCACACAGGCTTAGTTGCTCCGTGGCATGTGGGGTCTTCCCAGACCAGGGCTTGAACCCGTGTCCCCTGCATTGGCAGGCGGATTCTTAACAATTGCTTCACCAGGGAAGTCCCACCTTAACTTTTAAGAATTTAATAATAAATATGGGAAATTGGTAAGAAATTTAAATGCAGTATAGTATACTGACTGAAGGAAAATAATAACTTTCTAGTTAGACTCTCTAAATTTGGAAATGAGGGATGGGACAGAGATCATGTTAGATGTAAAGTAGAAAGAACACCAGGTGAGGAGTTAGCACACGAGGCTGACACAAGTTCTATCCACTTATATGCTGTGTGACCTTGAGCATGTCCCCTTTCTTCTTTTAGCCACAAACTCCTCATTTGCAAAATGAAGATGATAATACCATATGGGCTTGAATCACGTGGTTGCGGTGAGATTAAATAAAATCATATCTGTGAGGGTGCTTGTTATTATTAAGTTCTAATCTGATGTTTCTAGAAGGTTTAAATGTCTTCCCAAATATATTGCAAACATCTTGAAAGCAGAGAACATAATAGTAATTCAGTCATTACTTATGAATTATACAAAGCATTTCCAAATATAAATACCAAGAGTCTTACTTCTATTTTGAGTGAGACTAGGAAGTTTATATATTTACCTCTCTTTTGAATATGTATATTTAGATTATGTCATTATGTGTGTGATAAAATCAGCTACAATCTTTTCTTTTACTGTTAACACTTCAGCTAACTTAAAACTTCCCCATCTTAAAACAGTTTGAAATAGAACCTCTCAAGCATAGCTATAAAACTGCATCTAGCCTTCTATGCTGAAATTTAAGTAGCCTACAAAAAAAGAAATTGTAGAAACTTCTTTCAAAGAATCAAGTAATCAGAAATCAAAAACAATCAGTTTCAGCAGCACTTAGGAATAGAAATGTCAGGGTTACGTAATGCTTTTTGTGGCACAAGAAAATCAGAAGTGTGGTGAAGGAAGGAGGTTTATGGAAGAACCCATTTGTCACTTCCTGAAACCAAAAAGTCAAATGTGGAGGGTAGACTCTACTGGAACTTCTTTCCGAGGATTTTTAGGGCCAAATTCAAGATTGGTTGCATGGAGACAAATAGGGTCATGAAAACTTGCACTGGAAACCATGGAGAGTGATGATGGAGTTTCTTCAGGAAGTGAAAGAATGAAAGCAACCTTTTAGGAACATTTGCCTGGTGGCTCTAATGTCAATACAAATGTCCAGGTATAAACAGAGTCTGGTACCTGGAGTCCCCAAAAGATTGGGAGGAGGGGAAACTGTGTAGCTTATGACACAAGAAAAACACTCACTAGAAACGTCTATGCGTTTCAATCAACGGTAAGCTCATTGTGAACCAGGCTGTAGCAAAAGCTAACGCAACTTTTGGATGTATTGGTAGAGGAATTCATCTAGGGTGAGGATGTTAATACCCCTGTTTGTTCAGCTAGTCAGACCATTTCTAAAGGGTTGTATACAGCGTTACTTAACATACTCTAAGAAAGACTGAAAAACAGTAGCATATGAAGAATGAAGAAAAGGGGATATTCAAACAGGAGAGGTGAAGATTGTTCAGATGTATAATGGAGGCTGAAGATAATAGCTGTTTTCAAAGCTGAGGAATTTTATGTGGAAGTCAAAGAAGTTCCTTTTTCCTTCTGAGGTTTAAATGGTAGTAGGGCAACCACTTAGAAGTTATCCCATAACTCACTTTCTATACAAGTAGAACGGAGGTTAAGATCCATAAATATAGGATACTTCCAACTTGAGGATGTATGAATTCAAGATACAGAATCAAAGTTAATGGAATGAACATATAATATTCTTGCCCTTCCTATACAAGCTGCTACTGATGCTGATTTGAATTGCTCATTGTAATAATGATAAGTTTGCACTGATAGACCTCCCATTTAATTCTCCTACTTGCAGCTGCATGGAGTTTGTCTTGGAATAGAATATAGCAGGAGGCCATGGGACTCATGAAGGACTCAAGTCTCAGAGGCCAGCCTCATTAGCACTGATCTAACAGGACTTAGACATGCTCATTTTCACTGGGATTAGAACATGGCAAGTTTGCTTGAGTGATTGACTTTATTATTGAGAAAGGACAATAATTGGATCATTATTAAAATAGCCTTCCAAGAAGATGAATATTCAGTTATCTTTCACTTATCAATGGCTAAATGAAAAGCAGTTCTCGTTGTGGATTGATGTATTATTCCAGCTTCAGACTTATTGGCTCATGCATTTAATATACTATAAATATAGGATGACTTTCAAGTTATGAAAAGCTGGCTTACAAACCAAGCCCAGGCTGGCTACAATATTGACAACATCATTAAAAGCAGAAGCAATATATTATAAATTTAAAAGATGGGTGACACTGTTATAATTAAATGGTATAGTTTAGTTCAAAACTACACATTTTTCTCCAATTTTCCATTTCTAGTTGGTAACATATAAACATTTTAATCTGTTTTGCACTATAGTTTCAGATCATTGGATTTTATACTTTTCCAAACAATTGGTCATATTTTCAAGTCATTAAAAAAATGACATACTTATTCATGTTGGGATGTCATTGGTGAACCTGTTTTAGGCCTATACAGGGATATCTTTATTCATTCTCTCACCACCATCTGCCTACCATCTGGCAGGTATTTGGAAATATTATAATATAGAAAAAGTCACCGTCCTCACTGAGCCTACACTGAGCTCCAAAATGCACCTATAAAATGATTTACTCAAAGCTATAGTGAGAAAAAATATCAATCAAATATCAGGGCAGAAGATGGGCAGTTTTAAATGTCCATGTGTCCAAAAAAAATTAACTCTGATATACTCTTTCGCAGGAAGCTTCTTGATACCACCAAAGCTAAGAGGTGAACTGTGAAAGAGGAAGACTTAGAATCTGGAACCACATTTCTCAAACCGTACCAACCTGCCTTGGAAGCCACAGAAAAATCACAGGGTACCATGGAGTATTTTGGTAATCAAGGAGGATACGGTGACATTGTTCGACACCACATGAACTCCCAATATAAATTTGTTGGGACCTAAATTCTCAATAAACAGTAATGTTAGGTATTTCTTTTGGCCTAGGAATGTTGTAAGAAAAATGAATGTGACACAAATGGTATTATGAAGTGAGAACATTTAAAAATATTTAAGAAATGGAGTATCTAACAGAAGACAAAGGCAAAGGGAATCCTTAGGAGGATGGTGAAAGGAGAGTCATAATGACTAATATTCAGCAGGTCTAGAGATCTACCAGGTAACACTGAAGCAGGTCAGAAGAGTCTGGGAGATACTTCAAAGATTTTTTTTAAGTGGCAGACTGTCCAATGGGTTAAACAAACTGAGAGAGGAGATTTGTATCACTTTGAAGGTTGTGGTATGATTTATAACAAATACATAGAAAAAAAGCAACTAAACTAAGACAATTGCCAATATATGATACGAAAAAAAAAAGGAGAAAGAAAATAACCATAGTAATATTCATGGCTCATTTAGTAGTAGCTTTTATAATGTAAAATAATGCAAACACTGAATATCTTTTAAATTTTGGTCTATTTTGAGAGAATATGGGAAATAGGAAGTGTCTAATTTTTTTCTGTATGTGTGTGTGTGTGTGTGTGTATGTGTGTGTGTGTGTGTGTGTGTGTGTGTGTGTGCGCGCACCAGAGACTAAACCATCATATTGCATTTGGAAAAACTAGGAGATACTTCTTACCACCGAAAATAACTTTTAAAAGTAGCAATAAAATCTTACTATATTAAGTACCAAAAGAATAAGCTAAAAATGTGGAAGGTGGCTGCCTTTGGGGAACTGATAATTGGGAGTAGTCAGAATAATTAATTAATTAATTAGTCTCATAGAAGTATCTGACTCAAAATTCAGACTATAATGTTAATAAAAAATTTTAAAACTTAATTATTTAAACACATTTTATGAAACACTGTAGCCCACGTGCACTTCCTTGGGGCTTCTGTTATGATCTCTGTTTCTTCAGTGACTACTTTATCTGAGTCTGACCTCAGTGAAAGCAGGAGAGCAAGGATTTGAAGGATGAGGTCCCTCTTTCAGAAGATGTTGAGGTAAAAATAAATGAAATAGAATGTGGCAGCTTTTGAAGGAGAAGAACCCAGAGATAAATTACTTTACCCTGATTATTTCCTTCTTTTTATTCAAGTATTTATTTTCTTTTGAATTTTACTTTTAAAATTAATCTACAGTAAAACTGTCTTTTTAAAATTATAATTCTACCAATTTTAGCACATGTGTAAATTCATGTTCTAAAGTTCAACACTTTAAAAATGTAGTACCACTTGCTTTTGGCCTCCAAAACTTCTGATTTGAAATCTTTAGCCATTCAAACTCTTATTCCCTTAGGAGTAATGTGCCATTTTCCTCTGGCTACTTTCCTGATTTTTTTTTTTCTTAATTTTCAGCAGTTTGATTATGATATATCCTAGCATGGATTTCTTTGGGTTTCTAGTTTTGAAAGTTAACTGAACTTTTTGAATCTTTAAGTTTGTGTCTTTTACCAAACTTGGGAAGTTTTTAACCGTTATTAAAAATATATATTTTTGGCAATCTAAGGAAACCAATGTTAGACATTTTGGTATTGCCACCCTGGTCCCTGAGTCTCTGTTATTTTTGTTCAATCTATTATTTCTCTGTTTTTAGATTAGGTATTTTTAATTGATATATCTTCAAGTTCAAGGACTATTTCCTCTGTAATTTCCGTTCTGCTATTGAGCCTTTTAAGTATTTTATTTTGATAAATGTAGTTTTTAATTTTAGAATTTTCATTTGGTTCTTCTTTAAGTCTGTTATTTCATTGCTTATATTCTCTATCTTTCCATTTGTTTCAAGAGTGCTTGCCCTTGTTTCTTGGAGTATTAGCTACTTTAAAATCTTTATTAGAGGGCTTCCCTGGTGGCGCAGTGGTTAAGAATCCACCTGCCAATGCAGGGCACACGGGTTTGAGCCCTGGTCCAGGAAGATCCTATATGCCATGGAGCAACTAAGCCCGTGCGCCACAACTACTGAGCCTGCGCTCTAGAGCCCATGAGCCACAACTACTGAGCCCATACACCACAAGTACTGAAGCCCATGCACCTAGAACCCGTGCTCCACAACAAGAGAAGCCACCATGATGAGAAGCCCGCACGCAGCAACCAAGACCCAACGCAGCCAAAAATAATAAATAAATAAAATAAAACAAAAATCTTTATTAGATAAATGCAACATCTGTGTTATCTCTGCATGGGTGTCTTTTTTTCCCCCATGTAAATTGAGAGTTTTCTGTTTTTTCATATGTTGAACAAATTTGTATTGCATTTTGACATTTGAATACTGTGTTACAAGGGTCTTGTTTAAATCCTGTTATGAACGTTGATATTTTGGTTTTATCAGGCAATATCTAGTTAAGTTTAGGTCACAAGTTCTGACCAGCAGTCTTCTGTAGGATGTGGTATCAACGTCATTTCTGTTTTCAAAGCTTTTGCAATTCTATTTGGATCTTTCCTGGGTGTGCATCACCCCATGGCCAGTCTGGGACCTGAGTGGTGGTCTATCTTTTGATTCAGTTCTCAGTGTCTTTAATATGGTGTATAGGAGTACCACATGTACATCTTTGAGGGTAAACCTAGGCATTCATAAACATCTGCATGTATTATAGTAACCTTCTTCACTATCTCCCTGGTACTCTGTGATTCCTGGGCCTTTCTGTTGGTTCTGAGAGCAGAAAGTTGGGGCATTATTTATTATAGTCTATCATGCCCTCCTACCACTATGCCCCTGTCTGAGATAACACAGCAGGAGAAGAGACAGAGAGAAAGAGAGACAGAGAGAGAGAGACAAAGAGCAGAAGGAATGTATATTTCCCAAACTCTTTTGTGACCCCAGCTATTCTGATAGGAAATGAAAGTTCCCCTGCCATCTTCACAGTTTTAGGTGCATGTGGGTCTCAGATGCTGCCACCGTTGCTTAAAGTTTCCCACTCTTTGAGCCTGAACTAGGATGTTCCTCTGGAGCTTCTCTCTGTTCACGCCCAAGATCACTTCTCAGTTTCTGGCAGCCTTGAGACTGTGACCAGGCTGGGGGATATGAGAGAGAAAAAAATTATTAACTCAGTACCCCTGGCTCGGTATTCTTCTTCAAACTGCCTGTTTCGATTGCCTTTTCTGAGTCCTCAAAAAGATTCTCCATGTTTCTGCCTAGGTTTTCTAAGTGCATTCCTTGAAAGAGATAGGGTGGTGTATTCTGATTCCATTTTACCCATAACCGAAACCCACAGTCATTTCATTCTTATTTACGTACTTATGCATTTAGTTCTGTACTTCCACAATTACGAATGTGTGTATTTCCATGTTTCTAGTTTCTTTCTTTTAACGGTAAACCCTCTGGAACAGGGAACATTTTTTCTTATGACTTACAGGGCATTATGCTCCAATATATTTTCAGAAATGGCACTGCTAAAAGAAGTTAAAAATCTCACATTCACCCCATCCTTTTCTTTTGCCTTGCTAATTGAACAGTATTCATTCTAACCCTGGCCATCCAATAGCCTTGTTAAGATGGGGTGGCTTTTTATATACAGAACACACGCTATTTCAGTTAGTAGATTAGTAGTTGGTGTTTGAAATGATGTGAGACTCAAGGAAGGGGCAAAGATAAACAGGGTGAACAAAAATGAAATGAATATGAGAGACGTGGTGACTATATACACATCATCTAATCACTGCAGGCAGATTTTCTAAGTAGACACCATTGACCTATTTTGTGGATAAGAAAAATAAAATTAGTGAGAACTCTGCCACCTACTTATACAATTACTCTGAAATCAGGGAGGAAAAACAAGGCCCATTCACAGAGCTCTGCCGCCTTACTGAACGTATATATGGGAGGTGGAAACCGAAAACTTGAGAAAACCATTATCAGTGCAATAACTTCCTACTGTTCCCTTGCCTTGCCTTTGCTACAAACCTTTCAGAGCTGCAGTTAACTATGATGAAACTGTCATTCTCTTTATCGTCAGTGTTTTTGCTCCATTCTCCAAGTGGCCTAATGAATCTTGGACTTTCTATTCACATTTGCATGCTTCAGGAGTGTGAAGATTGAGGGGCTGGGGTTTGCCTTGACTTAGTGAATTCTGGCTATAGAGTTAAGCATGAGATGATTTGGTGCTGTCCAGGGCTGAGCACGCTAAAACATGCTCCTTAACCTGATGATCTGATAGCAGATTATTTTTAAGACTGAGTATCAACGATTGTGAAGATTATGTGGTCTTTGGCTAATGCATGCAGTATACGTATCTACCTGTTGACCACAGACAAATATTGTAAAAGAAGATGAGGAGGAAATAGTTAATAGCTTTGTAGAGGAGGAAAAATTTTCCTCTACCCTTCTAGGTTCTGTTCACTGGTCTAATAATCAAATTGACATAAGACAACTTAACAGGAGAAAAACACAAATTTAATTCCGTACATATGGAAGTCCCGTAGGTATGGGACTAACAAGTGACTGAAGCAGGCTGTTTATATACCTTTCCAGAATAAGAATCAATTATTTGTGAACATGTGACGAAACAAACGGGTTTTGGCTTGGGATAGCAAATCAATGAAGAAATAAAACGTTTGTTTATACAGCTTTCTCTGCCTTGATTTCTCTATCTCTGGGAATAAGGACGCTCTCCCTCCTCCAGGCATAGGGAGGATATCTTCACACGGGAGGTTTATCTCTTGCTTTCAAGGGAACACAGGAGGGTCAGAGTGTTCTTCGTATACCAGCTATTTCTCAAGTAACTTTAATTCAAAATAATCAATACACCACCTTGGCATATTTCAGGGCAGCCTGCTCTGAGCCCCATCAGCCTTTTGACAGGCTCAGCCTCAGTTATAGGTAAGCCTAGATTACTGGGAAAGAAAGCTCACAAATGAATATCTATATATATTTTTTCTTGTTAAAGAATTCATTTGAAATATTACTGCCCCAAATAATACTTTCCATAGTTATATTTCACATGATAGGAAGGCCTGCCTGCTGTGGTCACTCGGTCCTTATAGTAACCCTGTGAGGTAGATGAGACATGTTTTATTATTCTCATTTTATATATGAAGAAACTAGTTCACACATATTATGGTTCAATATCACATAGCAGTTGTATCTCAAAAACAGGTCTCAAACACACAGAATAATGTTTCCATTTACTCTTCACCAGTCAGACTTCCACTCCTATCACTTCAGAGAAAAATACACCTACAAAGATCATTAATCACTTCCTTGTTTTTGTAAGGCATACCCTCCCGGCAGCATTGACACAGCCCAATGGCTCCATAAGATTGAAACCCTCTCTTAGTTCTTTTCCTACTTTAACAACTCCTGTTTCTTTCTATTCTTTACTAGAGCAGCCTGCTCCTCCAAATTTTAAATCAAGTAGCTTTTCAAGGATTGGTCCTAAGCTCTCTTCCCTTTATAACTTATATTTTTTCTCTAAGCAGTCCTAGCTACTCCCATAAATGAAGATGCCTTACCTTTTATTATAAAGGTAGTTTTTACCTTTCTACACACTAGAGAATTCATATCATTCATACTCAAATATTTCCTTTTCAGTGCATTCATCACTTCATTAATTTACTCAAAAATATTTATAGAGATTCTACTGTTTTCTAGGCACCAATCTAAGTTTCAGTATGCAACAGGCCAAAGAGGAAAAAAAAGATCTGCCTTCATGGAATTTACATTTGAGTAGACAACATACATAACCAGCAAAACTCGTTATATAATATGATGGCAGAGTATAATAAACACCACAAAGAAAATTAAAGCATTTGAGAATGGCAGTGGTTGTGATGCATGTGAGCAGTAGGTGGGGGTGGGGTCGTGGAACATGGAGCATACAGGTAATTACATTATAAATGAAAGAACCCTGGATGGCCCTGTGGGAAGGAGGACCACTTCACTGGAGAGAAAGGGAATTAGACTAAGGGTCAAGAAAATTCACAATTTATCTTGCCTCTCTCCTTCACATATATTTTGGTAAAGTCCTTTAGCCTCTCTGGGACAAATCCTTAGATGATTTCTGAGGAACCTTTCAGTTTTATGATTTTTATCACAGATCTTAGAAAAGATGGGGCAGAGACAAAGGAATAAATGAGAAATAAAATTATTAGTGGTTATTTATTGTCATCAATGAAGCTTTATTTAGATTACAGATCTTTTTATTAAGTTCAGCCATTCTCTCAGGAATATTTATTGACCTCCTACTAATTTCCAGGCACTGGGCTAACTTCAAAGAATGCTGAGGTGAATGAGTTCACAGCCTTTATGTCAAGGGGCTCACAGCCTAGTTCACCATGTTTGGATCAGATTTTTCTCTGTTTGGAATCTGTCAAAGTCCCATTTTTGTTACATCTTCCAGGTCTTAAGTATCTCCTGCACAATATCTTCTGACACTCTAACAGAGACCCTTGACCAAGAAACCCCTGAATTTTTCATAAATAAATAAATAAATGACGAAGGCCATTTGGAAAAATTTTGAAAGAAACAGAGAAGGATAGCGTCCCTGATACTCCTTGTTAATTTTTTGAAAATTTGAACCCAATTATATAAAGACAAAATACAAAGTCCTCCAATTCATTACAATCTCTGTTAACAGGTCATTTCAGGGTTTTAATCAAAGACCTACAATAAGTTATATGTGGAGGACCTAGACTAGAAAACAGATCAGAGAATTCGAGGGACAATAAACACAAGTCACACAGGAAAACCACCTGATAGATATTACTTGTGTTCAGCAATATCTGATTCTCCTTTCTTCAGGGCACAGAGAAGACTGAAGTTCTCAGCACCTTGCAATTGGTTGTGTCCATAAGACAGATTACAGCCAATAAGTTGCAAGGAGAAGTGATGTGTCTCACTGCCTTGCTGAAGCACCTAATTGCTAGTGTGGGACTCTACAGCATTTTCTTCCAGCCTTATCAGTTAAGGAGGCCATAAGTGCTAAATGGTGAAACGGTAGGATAATGGAGCTTTCATCAGCCTAGATCTCCTACTACATAGAGAACAGTTTCTCTAGAACTCCGCATAGAGGAAACAACATTTTTTTTGTTTAGTCACTGAGATTTGGAGGTTGTTTATTACCACAACATAACTTAGCCTATCCTTACTAACTTACTATCTATTCGAATGTCCTTTTTATCAAGTTAAAAAGAATTTGGGATCTTGGAGAACTGTGAGGGTACCCCAAAACAAAGGATCCATGTGATTTATACTCATCATTTTTAACACTAACTCCCAAGAAATCAACAGGCATTCTTACCTTTCTTTGTTATTTTCATGTGAAGCATCTGCTAATCTTTCCTGTTCTCACTAATCTTTCAATGTAAACATCTAGAGACTTTGGCTGCTTTGTCTTCTCCTGCTTTTCTTTTCTAAAAAAATTTATTTTATTTATAATAATTTTGAAAAATCAGTTTTAGGTTTACAATAAAATTGAGAGGAAGGAAGTAATATGCACTTAAGGTTCCTCTGTTTTTTCATGGCTTGATAGCTCGTTTCTTTTTAGGGCTGAATTCCAGTTTTTCTTCTGACTAGTAACATAGTAACCTGATGTTTATACTACAAAATTCAAGTCACTACAGTTGGAGGTTCAGTATTATGTCCAACTTTACACAGAGAGGATTCATTCATTAATTTCAGCTGTTTTCACTGACCAGCTTTCTAAGTTCTGTCAAGTCCATCATTAGTCCCAAGGAAATCAATATCTTCCCTAGCTGGTTCTATTAGAGTTCAGATCTTTCTTATAACCTCTCCTTTCATGTGACACCCCACTTTCCCAACCCTTCATTCAGAAACCTTGAACCTCTCTTTTCTAGGCATTCAGTAGCTTCAAGCCCTCACATACTCTGTGTATGCAGCACTTGCTTTTTACTGATCAAACAGTTCGAACATTATCAGTTCCCTTTCTCTCTTCTTTCTTATCTTGTTATGGTCCTTCACATGGTGCCAGATTTCTGCTTCAGACCTTAGAGACCCCATTTTTCTTATTCTATGGGGTTTTATTTTTTTCCAGTCAACTTCTACTAGATACAGGTATATATTCAAAATAACCATACTTGCTTGAGATTATTGTTTTAGTTAGAGGGCTACAAGTAGATATATGCACAAACAGGTGTTTAGCTACCCACATTGGGGTCAAGTGACAGAAAAGAACATGATCCTTTCCTTCAGGACCCAGGTTTACTCTGAGTCATTAAACAAATTCTAGTATCTTCCTGAATGCGTTTACTGTTAGAGCCATCTTAAGAATTCTGATAAAGATGATTTAAAACATTTAATATTCTTGGCTCCCTGATTGAGAAGTCTTATCTTAAATATATTAATGCAACCGTAAATGAGGAACTCAAATATAGCTACTGTCATTCCCTGAGCCCTAACTTTTAATGAAGTAACAATTAATGTAAGGATAGATTGTCATCACAAAGCTCTGTTCATAACTGCTTGAGTTTGTGGTCTGCTGATCGGCTGAGGGAAGTTAACTGAAAGTAATTATATACAGACAATTTGAAAACTGTAAAAAGTAAAATAAATGTGAAAAAGTAAGCCTCTGGCACAATGCAGTGAGTCTTATGGTAAGAGTAAAAAATGAAAACTTCTGTGTCTGTTTAACAACCTTTCCATGATATTATTTGCAAAAGATTATAAGCCAATTTTAGTATCTAAGCAGGAAAACCAACTTCTAGACTTCCTAAAATGTCTCTGTCCATTTCTGACCTACTCCTCTTCCCAAAAGGCATAAATTAAATCGAATATAAAAAGAATACTCATTCATTATCCAACTAGCATTTGTTTCTTGGATATAAACCAGGCAATGTGTTCAATATAAGGGATTAAGAAAAAAAATCAAATACTTTCCTCTTAAGATGCTTAAAGTCCAGTAGGAAGACAGATATACAAAAAAAAAAAAAAAAATCATTACAATTAAGTATGTGAAAAAAATTCCAATATTAGAAACGCCAACAAAATATTATAAAGGAACATAAAGGGACAACTAATTCTGAGAAAGCTAGGAAGGCTTCACAGAGAAATTCACATTTTGGTTCATCAGACCAAGAAGGTGACAGAGGTGACAGGAAAAACAGATATCTGTGTGCAACACTTAGTTCTCACACACACGTACACAAAGTTTACTGACATAGCTTATTGAGTGTGTCAGTAATTTAAAGACTATCCATTGTAAGGTGCACAGGTGGGTAGATTTGTACTACATCAGACTGTGAAAATGTGCTCTGACTGCTGGCTGCTCAGGTTGCAGGCCTTGCACAAGAGCTTCTAGACCAGAGTGAGTAGCTAGTATACAAATCTTAAAAGGTCAGAGTTGGCTGGGGCTTCAGTGATCTTCATATCTAGGTCCTCTATTTTACAAGGCAGCAACTGAGTCCCAGAGAGGGGGGTAGCTTGTCCAGTGACACTTATTAGTATAAACAAACAGTATAGAAATTCTACAAATAGTAAATAATGACACTGTTTACCGTAATAAGTTGACAAATGCATGTCCCTTTAGGGATCAGCAAAAATATGATTTAAAAAGCTACTCCTCAGATACAAAATAATATGTTTCGCTTTGTTTTAAATCTGTTTTCTTCTTTTACAAGCACTCCTCAACGATAAATGTTCAAAATTATTAATCTTATTTGGAATCCCTTTTCATCTTCTTTGGTAAAAAGTAGCAATCACATAATGATTATGTTCTCCCCAGCAGAAATGTAGCAGAAAGTTTCTTTATCCTAAATTTGCTTGCAAGTTAGGAAATGAAAAATTTGAAAATCTAAACTCTAAACTGGTTTTTCCTTTCTTTTTTAAAATTTTATTTCTGAATTTTACTTATTTTTTATACTTAGTTATCTTATTTTATGCATATTAATGTATATATGTCAATCCCAAACTCCCAATTCATCCCACCACCACTCCCCAAACTGTTATTTTCTGAAATGTTGCTGCTTCCAAAAACAGCCTTCACCTATTTTGTTTTCTTAGTGGCAGGAACAGTAATGTTTATCTAGTATTCTTTCTTGGGAGATAAATGATATAGGTTACAATATGGTGGGGGCAGGGGGAGAGAGAGAGAGGGAGAAAAAGAGAGATAAGTAAATTCCTTATGAATAAGTGGGGATATCTGGGATATCACATAGTTTGGAGGAGTGAATCCCAGGAATCTGAGCTGGATAAAGCAGTTAGAAGTTTCTACTCTGTGTTATGAGAATAGAAAGCCATGTTCAGGACTGAAGCCAGATTCTGGAGAAGCCAAAAGAAAGCCAGGTAGTCAAAGTCAAGCCTTACAGGAGCAGGCAAAGAGGCAGAACCACTGTGGGGAAAAGGGCAAATGTAGCAACCAAGAACAAGTGATATCCATTGGAGCATAAAACATCAGTGAGCTAAATCTCATCTCCAGTGGCTTACAAAGTTTACTTTGAACCCTGACTATGGATATAGAGGAAGCTGTTAAGAATGGAGCAGATTATGCCAATATGCTCGATGTTGACAATGTAAACTAGAGAGGCCTTTGAAACCTTTTAGTGTAGATGAGATTTCTGTAGGAAGGAAGGTTTCGGAAGCATCAGGATTTGGGATATTTTACTTGATAAGGAAAACATTTTCCCTTATAATTCTTCAGTTTAAGAATAGTAAAATGTGGTCTTAGTATTCAAAAAAAGTTTTTTTAATGCAGAGAAATAGCTGCCATTGTACATAATCCATGGAATTCCAGGAGATCAAGTTAAAACAAAGCTTTGTGCCTGAAGTAAACAGTCAGGAAGTGTTGACTAAATTGGCAACCCAGGTATCAGAGCCAGAAGAGATACACTCAATATTTAGAGAAAGTATTAAAATAAAACTCTTACTTGGATAAGTATCAAAGTAAAATGAATAGAGGTCTTTGAATGTGTAAAGATTGCTAAGGTGTGGGAAAAAGGGAATTTCTCTGAGCATATTAAAGTAAGGATATTAGAATTTCCTAAGGGTAAAACAGTAATTTGATGAGCATTTTTGTAAAAGCAATTCTAAGCCTTAATAAAATGTATTTAAGGTGCAGGGATGCTGATAATTCTGGTGTACAAGGTGCTTTAGGGATGAAAAGAAGATTATCAGGAAAACTAAGTGGTTTCATTATTACCAACTTCACTGAAATTGTTAGATTCCCACACCTAATTTATTCTTCGAGGCAAATAGGTCAGAGGGATTAGGGATGCTAGCAGTATTCTCACAGGCTTTTCCCAATCTCCTGACATACCATACATGTGAAAAATAGCCCAAAATAAATAAATACATAAATAAGAAAATAATCATTTTACTTAGATGCATCCCCTGGAGTTGGAAGAGTGATGCTACCGAAATGATGGATAAAATATATAAGGATAAAATATATAATTTATGGATTCAGATGCTACCATGCCCAACATTACTAGTGCTATCGGCATAATGAAAGCAAAACCCCATACTAAATTTGACAGCTGACTTAAGAATAACCTATGGAGATAAAAAGCACACAGGACATTTCCATATGCTTATGAGTGGAAGAAGGGGTGTGAACTCAGAACCTGGTGGTATGTCCACTGAGGTTTTGTAAATTCTGTCCTACACCAGCAGTTCTTACTATGATGGGAATGTGAATGAATTAAGGAGGCAAGGAACATAAAACAAGCTCACTTTGCAGTACTTCCCAGACTCTCTTTCAGTAACTATTTTTGTTGTCTTAACAAAGGCATTTGATCTTGGCACCACATCTTAAGAGATGGATGATTTTTCAACAACTGGATGATTAGATCTAAAGTCTTAATCCACTGCAAAAAAATTTTTTTGTTGTACATGTGTAGATAAAATCCAACATATTTGCCATCTCAATTAATACCTCTTTCTCGCTCTTTCTCTCTGTATACATCTTCTTAGGATTATCCACGAGATACTGAAATTACACCACACAGTTATATTAAAGGTTTGCCTTGGGGAGACCTTCAAGATGGCAGAGGAGTAAGACGTGGAGATCACTTCCCCCCCCCCCCATAAATACATCAAAAATACATCTACATGTGGAACAACTCCTACAGAACACATACTGAATGCTGGCAGAAGACCTCAGACTTCCCAAAAGGCAAGAAAATCCCAACATACTTGGGTAGGGTAAAAGAAAAAACAAAGGCAAAAGAATAAGGATGGGACTGTACTTCTGAGAGTGAGGTGTGAAACAGGAGGAGTTTCCACACACTAGGGGGCCCCTTCACTGGTGGGGATGGGGGGTGCATGGGGGGGAAGCTTCGGAGCCATGTAGGAGAGCACAGCAACAGGGGTGCAGAGGGCAAAGTAAAGAGATTCCCACACAAAGGATAGGTGCCGACCATCACTCACTAGCCTGAGAGGCTTGTCTGCCCACCCACCAGGGCGGGTGGGGGCTGAGAGCTGAGGCTTGGGCTTTGGAGGTCAGACCTCAGGGAGAGGACTGGGGTTGGCTGCATGAAGACAGCCTGAAGGGGGCTAGTGTGCCACAGCTAGCCGGGACGGAGTCCACGAAAACGTCTGGACCTGCCAGAGAGGCAAGAGACCTTTGTTTCAGGGTACGTGAGGAGAGAGGATACCTTCCCAGTGTGCCCACAGAAGGCAGAGCACTGCCTAAGTGAGCTCCAGGGACAGGCACGAGACACGGCTATCAGCTCGGACACCAGAGACAGGCATGAACCGCTAATGTTCTGCCGCTGCCACCAAGAATGCTGTTTGCAAGCACAGGCCACTATCCATACTCCTGGGAGCCTATGCAGCACGCCACTGCCAGGGTCCCAGAATCCAGGGACAACTTCCCCGGGAGAACACACAGCGTGCCTTAGGCTGCTGTAACTTCATGCTGGCCTCTGCCGCCTCAGGCTTGCCCTGTATTCCAATTATGACTAACATACCCTTCCCTCCCCCCAACCTGAGTGAACAAGACAGCCCTAATCAGCTGCTGCTTTAACCCCCTCCTGTCTGGGTGAGGAACAGACTCCTGAGGGTGGCCTACATGCAGATGCGGGGCCAAAACCAAAGCTGAATCCCAGGAGCTATGGGAACAAAGAAGAGAAAGGGAAATTTCTCTGTGAAGCCTCAGGAGCAGCAGATTAAATTCCCACAATCAACTTGATAAACCCTGCATCTGAAGAATACAGACAACAAATGTTCCCAAGATGGAGGTGGTGGACTTTGGTAACAACTGTAGACTTGCGATTGCTTTCTGCATCTAATTAGTTTCTGGTTTTATGTTTTTCTTAGTATAATATTTAGTGCTTATTATCATTGGTGGATTTGTTTATTTTGGTTGCTCTCTTCCTTTATTCTTACATATATATATATATTTTTTCCTTTTCTCCTTTTGTGTGTATGTGATATATATATATATATATGATTTTGTCTGTATAGGTTTACTTTCACCATTTGTCCTAGGGTTCTGTTTTTTTGTTTCTTTTTTTGTTTTGTTCTTTTCCCTCTCTTCCTTTTCTTCTGAGCCCTGTACCTGGCAGGGTCCTGGTGCTCCGGCCAGGTGTTGGGCCTGAGCCTCCAAGGTAGGAGGGCCGAGTCCAGGACACTGGAGCACCAGAAACCTCCCAGCCCCACGTAATATCAATTGGCAAGAGCTCTCCCAGAGATCATCGTCTCAACAGTAAGATGCAGCTCCACCCAATGGCCAATAGCTCCAGTGCTGGATGCCCAATGACAAACAACAGCAAGACAGGAACACAACCCCACCCATTAGCAGAGAGGTTGCCTAAAGTCATACTAAGTTCCCAGGACGAGGCGCTGTCCACAGGACGAGGCCCTGTCCACCAGAAGAACAAGATACAGCCCCGCCCACCAGAACACAGGCACCAATCCTCTCCACCAGGAAGCCTACACAAGCCACCGAACCAACCTCACCCACTGGTGGCAGACACCAAAAACAATGGGAACTACGAACATGCAGCCTGTGAAAAGGAGACCCCAAAAACTCTAAGTCAAAGAATGTGAGAAAACAGAGAAATATGTAGCAGATGAAGGAGCAAGGGAAAACCCCACCAGACCAAACAAATAAAGAGGAAATAGGCAGTCTACCTGAAAAAGAATTCAGAGAAATGATAGTAAAGATAATTCAAAGTCTCAGAAATAGAATGGAGAAAATACGAGAAACGTTTAACAAGGAACTAGAAGAACTAAAGAGGAAATAAACGATGAACAAAATAATAAATCAAATTAAAAATATTCTAGAAGGAATCAGTAGCAGAATAACTGAGGCAGAAGAACAGATAAGTGACCTGGAAGATAAAATAGCGGAAATAACTGCCACAGAGCAGAATAAAGAAGAAAAGAATGAAAAGAATTGAGAACAGTCTCAGAGACCACTAGCAAAACATAAAACACACCAACGTTCGAATTATAGGGGACCCAGAAGAAGAAGAGAAAAAGAAAGGGTCTGAGAAAATATTTGAAGAGATTATAGTTGACAACTTCCCTAACAAGGGAAAGGAAATAGTTAATTAAGTCCAGGAAGTACAGAGAGTCCCATAAAGGAAAAATCCAAGGAGAAACACACCAAGACACATATTAATGAAACTATCAAAACTTAAATTCAAAGAAAAAATATTAAAAGCAGCAAGGGAAAAGCAACAAATAACATACAAGGGAATCCCCATAAAGTTAAAAGCTGACCTTTCAGCAGAAACTCTCCAAGCCAGAAGGGAGTGGCAGGACATATTTAAAGTGATGAAAGGGAAAAACCTACAACCAAGATTACTCTACCCAGCAAGGATCTCATTCAGATTCGATGGAGAAATTAAAATCTTTACAGACAAGCAAAAGCTAAGAGAATTCAGCAACACCAAACCAGCTTTACAACAAATGCTAAAGGAACTTCTCTAGGCAGGAAACACAACAGAATGAAAAGACCTACTATAACTAACCAAAAACAATGAAGAAAATGGTAATAGGAACATACATATCAATAATTACCTTAAATGTAAATGGATTAAATGCTCCAACCAAATGACACGGACTGGCTGAATGGATACAAAAACAAGACCCATATACATGCTGTATACAAGAGACCCACTTCAGACCGAGGAACACATACAGACTGAAAGTGAGGGGATGGAAAAAGATATTCCATGCAAATGGAAATAAAAAGAAAGCTGGAGTAGCAATTCTCACATCAGACAAAATAGACTTTAAAGTAAAGACTATTACAAGAGACAAAGAAGGACACTACATAATGATCAAGGGATCAATCCAAGGTGAAGATACAACAATTGTAAATATTTATGCACCCAATATAGGAGCACCTCAATACATAAGGCAAATGCTAACAGCCATAAAAGGGGAAATCAACAGTAACACAATAATATTAGGGGACTTTAATACTCCATTTTGACAAATGGACAGATCAACCAAAATGAAAATAAATAAGGAAACACAAGCTTTAAAAGACATTAGACCAGATATACGTAATTGATATTTATAGGACATTCCATCCAAAAACAACAGAATACACTTTCTTCTCAAGTGCTCATGGAACATTCTCCAGATAGATCATATCTTGGGTCACAAATCAAGCCTCAGGAAATATAAGAAAATTGAAATCGTATCAAGTATCTTTTCTGACCACAATGCTATGAGACTAGAAATCATTACAGAAAAACATCTGTAAAAAATACAAACACACGGAGTCTAAACAACACACTACTTATTAACCAAGAGATCACTGAAGAAATCAAAGAAGAAATCAAAAACTACCTAGAAACAAATGACAATGAAAACATGATGACCCAAAACCGATGGGATGCAACCAAAGCAGTTCTAAGAGGGAAGTTTATAGCAATACAATCCTACCACAAGAAACAACAAATCTCTCAAACAAACAACCTAACCTTACACCTAAAGCAATTAGAGAAAGAAGAACCAAAAAAAAAAAAAAAAAAAAAAAAAAAACCCCAAGATAGCAGAAGGAAAGAAATCATAGAGATCAGATCAGAAATAAATGAAAAAGAAAAAAAGCAAACAATAGCAAAGATTAATAAAACTAAAGCCTGGTTCTTTGAGAAGATAAACAAAATTGATAAATCATTAGCCAGACTCATCAAGGAAAAAAAGGGGTAAGACTCAAATCAATAGAATTAGAAATGAAAAAGGAGAAGTAACAACTCACACTGCAGAAGTACAAAGGATCATGAGAGACTACTACAAGCAACTATATGCCAATAAAATGGAGAACCTGGAAGAAATGGACAAATTCTTAGAAAAGTAAAAATTTCCAAGACTAAACCAGGAAGAAATAGAAAATATAAATAGACCAATTTCAAGCACTGAAATTGAAACTGTGATTAAAAATTTTCCAGCAAACAAAAGCCCAGGACCAGATGGCTTAACAGGTGAATCCTATCAAACATTTAGAGAAGAGCTAACACCTATCCTTCTCAAACTCTTCCCAAATATAGCAGAGGGAGGAACAATCCCAAACTCATTCTATGAGGCCACCAACCCCCTGATACCAAAAACAGACAACGATGTCACAAAAAAAGAAAACTAGAGACTAATATCACTGATGAACATAGACACAAAAATCCTCAACAAAATACTAGCAAACAGAATCCAACAGCACATTAAAAGGATCATACACCATGATCAAGTGGGGTTTATCCAAGGAATGCAAGGTCTTCAATATACGCAAATCAATCAATGTGATATACCATATTAACCAACTGAAGGATAAAAACCATGTGATAATCTCAGTAGATGCAGAAAAAGCTTTTGAAAAAATTCAACACCAATTTATGATAAAAACTCTCCAGAAAGTGGGCATAGACGGAAACTACCTCAACATAATAAAGGCCATATATGACAAACCCACAGTCAACATCATTCTCAATGGTGAAACACTGAAACCATTTCCTCTAAGATCAGGAACAAGACAAGGTTGTCCCCTCTCACTGCTATTATTCAACATAGTTTTGGAAGTGTTAGCCACAGTAATCAGAGAAGAAAAAGAAATAAAAGGAATACAAATTGGAAAAGAAGAAGTAAAACCATCACTGTTTGCAGATGACATGATACTATACATACAGAATCCTAAAAATGCTACCAGAAAACTACTAGAGCTAATCAGTGAATTTGGTAAAGTAGCAAGATACAAAATTAATGCACAGAAATCTCTTGCTCTCCTATACACTGACAATGAAAAATCTGAAAGAGAATTAAGGAAACACTCCCATTTACCAGTGTAACAAAAGAATAAAATACCTAGGAAAATACCTTTCTAAAGAGACAAAACACTTGTATGCAGAAAACTATAACACTCATGAAAGAAATTAAAGATGATACAAACACATGGAGAGATAGACCATGTTCTTGGATTGGAAGAATCAACATTGTGAAAATGACTATACTTACTACCCAAAGCAATCTACAGATTCAATGCAATCCCTATCAAACTACCAATGGCATTTTTCACAGAAGTAGAACAAACAATTTTACAATTTGTACGGAAACGCAAAAGACCCTGAATACCCAAAGCAATCTTGAGAAAGAAAAATTGAGCTGGAGGAATCAGGCTCCCTGATTTCAGACTATATTTCAAAGCTACAGTAATCAACACAATATGGTACTGGCACAAAAACAGAAATATAGGTCATGTAACAGGATAGAAAGTCCAGAGATAAACCCACGCACATATGGTCACCTTATCTTTGACAAAGGAGGCAAGAATATGCAATGGAGAACAGACAGCCTCTTCAATAATTGGTTCTGGGAAAACTGGAGAGCTATATGTAAAGAATGAAATTAGAACACTTCCTAACACCATACACAAAAATAAACTCAAAATGGATTAAAGACCTAAATGGAAGGTCAGACACTATAAAACTCTTAGAGGAAAACATATGAAGAACACTATGACATAAATCACAGCAAGATCCTTTTTGATCCACCTCCTAGAGAAATGGAAATAAAAACAAAATTAGCAAATGGTACCTAATGAAACTTAAAAGCTTTTGCACAGCAAAGGAAACCATAAACAAGACAAAAAGACAACCCTAAGAATGGAAGAAAATATTTGCAAACAAAGCAACTGACAAAGGATTAATCTCCAAAATATACAAGCAGCTTATGCAGCTCAATATTAAAAAAAAAACGATGTGATCCAAAAATAGGCAGAAGACCTAAATAGACATTTCTCCAGAGAAGATATACAGATTGCCAACAAACAGATGAAAGTATGCTCAGTATCACTAATCATTAGAGAAATGCAAATCAAAACCACAATGATGTACCATCTCACATCGGTCAGAATGGCAATCATGAAAATATGTACAAACAGTAAATGCTGGAGAGGATGTGGAGAAAAGGGAACCCTCCTGCACTGTTGGTGGGAATGTAAATTGATACAGCCACTATGGAGAACAGTATGGAGGTTCCTTAAAAAACTAAAAGTAGAATTACCATATGACCCAGCAATCCCACTACTGGGCACATACCCTGTGAAAACCATAATTCAAAAAGGACATGTACCAGAATGTTCATTTCAGCACTATTTACAATAGGCAGGACATGGAAGCAACCTAAGTGTCCATCGACAGATGAATGGATAAAGAAGATGTGGCACATATATACAATGGAATATTACTCAGCCATAAAAATAAACGAAATTGAGTTATTTGTAGTGAGGTGGATGGACCTAGAGTCTGTCATACAGAGTGAAGTAAGTCAGAAAGAGGAAAACAAATACCATATGCTAACACATATATATGGAATCTAAGAAGAAAGAAATGGTTCTGAAGAACCTAGGGGCAGGACAGGAATAAAGATGCAGGGGTAGATCATGGTCTTGAGGACACGGGGAGGGGGAAGGGTAAGCTGGGACGAAGTGAGAGAGTAGCATTGACATATATACACTACCAAATGTAAAATAGATAGCTAGTGGGAAGCAGCCGCATAGTACAGGGAGATCAGCTCGGTGCTTTGTGACCACCTAGAGGGGTGGGATGGGGAGGGTGGGAGGGAGGCCCAAAAGGGAGGGGATATGGGATATATGTATACATATAACTGATTCACTTTGTTATACAGCAGAAACTAACACAACATTCTAAAGCAATTATACTCCAATAAAGATATCCAAAAATATAATTAAAAAGAAAAGGTTTGCCCTAAGTGTCTTGCTTTATGCAAACCAGATCGAAGATTAAATTCTAATGCAAAACACTTGCAAGTATTTATAGTAAAATTTCTATTTTCTTTTTCCTTAATTGTATATGTTAATCTATTTTCAGATTGGACCAGATGAAGTAAACTGAGTTATCAACCTGACTGAGGACCGTGTTTTTTCCTATGAAAGCCAGCCAACTAGATTTTGAAAAGACATTCTCTGTGGTTCATTATGGGGAGGGGTGGAATGATGTGTGGAACCTCTATTATCTGTTCTGGATTATGTCAAGGATTAGAAATAGATTATTGTCACCTTAACTTTGACTATATAAGTTTTTTTGTTTGAACCACAACCCTAACATTATTAAAATGTGGCTTTTGTATTTCATTAAGAGCTAAGCAATTAGGTTTGCATTTTTGATGCACCATAATTGTAATAGTGTGACATTGTTCTAATGATAATGTTCATTGATCATTCATAATGCAACTACTCGCACCATGAATCAAGTATAAATCAACACCTTTTTTATTTTACTTGCAGTAAAGCACTTTATTTTCAGATTGATACTTTGTACTCAGTTTAATCATCAGCTGTCAGAATTTTTTTGGTTTAATTTCCATATGCTTTTCTTATCACAGATCTTTAAACCCTTATGAAAAGTGTTTTAGGAATAAACCAAATACCATGGCAGGAGAACAAGGCGAGGTTTTAGCATTATTAATAAAGAAGTCTATTTAATTGCTGAGTAAAAAATTTGACATTCCAGCATAGGACAGACTGCACATCAGTGAAATCCTTGGTTTTACAGAGGGAATAGAGGTGTAATATATCACCTTCTAATAGCATCAGAATAAGTAGACACATGGCTATTTGACCTCAATAACTATGAGGTTCTTTGTGGTCCAACCCACTCTCTGAATTCCGTGGCTGATATAGATACTGTCCCTAGAATCTATTCAGATACCTTTCCAAGTTTTTAAATTTCTAAAATAAAAGTATAACTGCTGTGGTTTTATATAGTGTCAACTGCTCTAAGTTAGAAGTATGATTTCCAGAATTTCTTGTCCTGTACGGTTCTGGGTTAAGATGTGTCATAGGAGAAATTTGTGCAAGATTTGAGATGAGGAAGAAAATTAGCAGTCATTATGTTCTGAAGGTTAGGATAGCATGACAGGTGCATATTGTCACTGACCTGCTATCTCGCCTGATTGAGGAGGGAAAGCACTTTGGCCTGGAGCTCTTCCAGGTTCTTTCTCACCACATTCAGCTTCTCTGAGTCCTACACTAGGTGCATGTCCAGGTTAGTGGAAAAGGGTACCAGCTTCTTTGGCAAAACACCACATCACTGAGACTGGATACAGGCATGGGTTTTATTCTGTCCTCCCGATTTCCAGTTTGTTGTCACTCTCCTTTGCTTCATGCCTAGGTTTTCTTTCCACTGCCAACCATGCTGATCAACAGAAGCTTCAGGTCCAACACCAGAAGGAACAAGAGCTTTCATAGACTTCTGTATCACCTTCCACAGTGTGTACTGTCTAATCTCTATACAGACTCTTTTTTCCACATAACTCCTAATGGTTCTGCTTCCCAGATCAAACCCTTACTGGTAGAATAATAGAAGCTAAATTCTAGGCCAGTGATCCCCTTTCAGCTGATAACTGGAGAAGAAGCATGAGTTATGCATTCTTTTCTCCATGACTTTGCAGCATATGTTGACATGTTTCTATGAACAGAGGAGAACTTTAATTTTTATCTGTGTGTACATGTATCCTTTTTAAGACACAGAAAGCAGTCTTACCATCCAGAATATTTATGGAAATGAAGCCCTAGAACCTTTGTTCATTATGGTTGGAGGCTATGTTGCCCTCAGAACATTGTCTTTGCTGTTCTAAATATGAAGAGCGCATACATTGCTGTGTAATGAGGGATCCTTTTCCTCTGCCAGTCTGTTCCCATTGTCACCAAACTAGGAAGAGAAGAGGGAAAAGCCCAGAACTTGGGTAATTATTAAGGGGTTTATCTCTTCATGGAAGCTGTCTTTCTTTTCTTGGCATCTTATTCTTTCTGGCTTTTCTGCTCCCTAAGATTAGCAACCCTTCTGAGAAAATAGAGTTAATCTCCTCAAGAAACTTCCATCTCTCCTATGTTTACTCATTAAATTTGACTCTCTTGTTGACAATTTTGATTTAATTTCAAGTTTAATGTTATTTAAAAGAAGGTTCTATGATGGTAGGGAGACAGCCTGGTAGTGCTCAAGTAAGTTCTACAGAAATCTCATCTCATCCAACCTTGTGGATTTTTTGACCTAGAAGATGAATAAATCAGATTGTTGCATGCTCTAGACTCTGTGTATGGAAGGGAAAATGGTGACCAGCATTCTCTGGGAAGGGTTTAAAACTGGAATAGTCTCATCCGATGGGACTGGACCAATGCCAAAAGGACATACTTGGGGACAGATTATGGAAGGAAGCTAAGGCAGGTGGCTGGAAGGTGGCATCTTGTGAGTTCAGAACCAGACATCTCCAGTATTGTTTGCATTTCTCTCAGGAGTAATAAGATCTCCCCAAACACAGTAAGATGCATCATATTTGGGAGTAAAAAATAAAGGCAAAAGGTGAAGAGTTTGATGATGATGATGTTTATTGTTCATTCATAATACAACTAGATCACCCACAGGCAGCTAGCCCTATAGGTACCTTGAGAGGAGATGTAGAACTCCAGTTAATCAGACTCTTATTAGGAGACAAGATTTCAGTTTCTGGAGAGAGGATAGGGAAAAGAAGGTAAAAACTTCTTCTGAAAAACCAATTCAGAAGCCAGTTACAGAGGAACCCTGTTATTTATGCATTTACTAAATGCTTATGGAGTGTACAGCATATTCTGTATCCTAGATGAGGCACTAGGGATGCAATAATTTTCAAAACTGCATTTCCTGGAACTAGTGCTTTTGCATTAGTGGTATTCTTTGAAAAATAATTCTGTGTGCAAATATTTATTATTACTATCATTTTCTACAGAACTGTTGAGAGCATTTATGCTGCTAACGTACTTTTCCAAGAGAGGTATATAGTAGGTTGCATTTTCCACACACAGCCTGTTTAATGGTGCATCCTTTAGGAAATGTTGGAGTCATGCATAAATACTATCCTTGCCTTAGAAGACCTCACAGTCTATTGACAGTTAATAGTGAGAAAAGTGATCAACGTAGGTAAATAGAACACTGGAGCGATAGAAATGGAAAGTAAAGAGAAGAAACTGTGCTGATGCTTCTCCATTTGCTCTTTTGGTTTCATTATTTACCCTTCTATGTCTGCTGTGTCCCAGGGAGGTGATGGCTGTGGACAGCATTATTTGGGCTCTCCTGCTCTCTATTTTCCAATTGGGATCAGTCAACAAAAGATCTCAGCAGAACATCAGAGGGAATGAAGATAGAAAGATTAGTATATTATTTCTGCCTCCACTTACCCCCTCCCTCTACCCAGGCAGGGGGATTTTGGCAGCAGCTGCTTTCTCCTGATGAAGGCTACAGAACATGTCAAGCAGCCTCCCAAATATGCCAGTATGTCTCAATTGATTCAGGATACGGATTCCTCTATTCATTCAGGTCTAGGGTGGTAACAACTTCCACTTGCTGTTAGTTCCTGTGTGCTTCACCATCTGCTGTTCATCCTTTAACCCTGCTCACACCTCTGTATAAAGTATTGTAATTAAATTATCTTTAATTAACTTCTGAATGAATCATCTATACTGTGTCAAGACTCTCAGTGAAAAAGGAACTAATATTTTTGAGCGTCTATTATGTCCCAAACATTTTAATACACGTTACTTTAGTTATCACAAATGCCCTCCAAAGTATGAATTATCAGCTCCATTTTATAGGATAAAAAAATAAAAGAGAATCAAGACCCCCTCAAAATTAAGTAACTTGTTTAAGGTCACACTTCTCAAGTTAGTAGACCTGAGACTTGAGCCCAGCTGTTCAAAACCCATATGCTTTTTATCACACTATATTATTAAGAAAAAAGGACCAATTATTGGAACTAGGTCAAAAGATCAGAAAGAGATCAGCAACAAGATTTGCTTCATACTGAACGGACTAAATAATGAAGTGATATGATTATGGAACTTCAGGATCAGGGCAACTGGATTGAGTGCAAAGAGAGGAGGACAACAGAGGCCAGGGACAAGGCAGCCTCTTTCAGAAGTGAATGTGGTTTTTTTCTCCAATCATAAAGGTATGCAGACACAAGTACACTCAGTGTGTATGTTGTCATAAAGTCATAGCCTGCCACAATGAAGGAGGCTTGGATTCTTTTAGAGCTATGTGTATCTGGGAAAGTCTCTTAATTGCTCTCTATTCCTGCACCCTTAAAAAAATAAGATTAGGCAAGCAATGTCACCTATAGTTAATAATACTGTATTGTACACTTGAAATTTGCTAAGAGGGTGGATCCTAAGTGTTTTCACCACAAAAAAAGAAGAAAATGATAACTATGTGAGGTGATGCATATGTTAACTAGCTTGACTGTGGTGATTACTTCACAGTGTATATGCATATCAAAACACCAAGTTGTACGCTTTAAATATATACAATTTTTATTTGTCAATTATACCTCAATAAAGCTGGGGAAAAATAAGATTAGGAACAACAACAACAAAAACTTACTTCTGTTTTTTTGTGCAGTGGGGGCCATAGATAAAGTATTGCTGTTTTCTCCAACTTTAGGGAACCATTAGTGGATTTAGGTCATTTGCTGCCTATTTATATTAGAACCTCAAGCCCCACACAAATGTGATAAAGCTAGATGGCTAATAAAATATTTTTTATTTCTTAATATATTTCTTAGCATATAAAATCCCTTAGTGTTCTAACCCTCTATAAAAACCTACAGCATCTGAAAAAAGAATTAGGGCAGTTACACATCCAGACATCTGCAAAGAAAATGTAAAAGTTATCAGATAAATGAAATTCAGTAACAAAGCACAAAAACATCAACTGACATTTGCAAGAATTTCGAAAGCTAGCAATTTATTTCTCTGCAGCTAAGTCTAGAATATGGGTTTCCTAAAAGGACTGTCCAGTCTCTGAAAGGGCTAAAGTGGGACACACAAAGGACAGCTGGAAGACCTGATGACAAGACCTGATGACAATGGCTTACATAAAAAAACAAACATAGCCCCAAACTATGCACTTTCTATAAACCTGAGAGAATGAAGATGAAAGGAGATTTTATCAATCGAAACAATACTTTTTGCTCATTCTCACATCAGTTACTTGTTTTGCCTAAGTATGTTATTTTCCCCTTGATTTTGCTGGAAATATTTTTACCAAAAAGAATGGATCTCATAGTGGTGGCGGAGTATTTCTTAACACAAAGAAGTTTTTGCCTGCAGGGCCTATATCACATGGATCAAAGATTTTTTATTACAATACATACAGTTAGGACTATAGCTGTGATGTTTTTGTGTGATATCTAGATTCTGTAATGAAACACAGCAGAAAGAATGTGAACTTTAGGTAAAAAAATGCAATATTCCTGAAATCTGTGTAGGATCTTTCTAACTCCTGGTATTATGATTAATTTTCTCTGGGAGGCAGCTGCTGTTCAGAGACATTCTTTTGATGGAGAATATCTGGTGATGCCAGTCAGAATAGCTGCAAAAATGATGATAGCTATATCCTTTCTAAACTGGGTTTGTCTGATGAATCGTGAGAAATTTTAGAGCTACAAATAAGTGGGACCCAGAGTAGAATTTGTGTGTGTGTGTGTGTGTGTTATTTTTCCAACTTTTGAACTGATGTAAATTTGGGAGGCCAAACTTATTATTCTCCACAAGTGGAAAAATGACCAATAAAATATGAAAAAAATGGGGTGTAGTGTCAGAAGATCTGGTGTGAAGCAAAGCTCTACTGTTTTTCTGACAGTGGATTTGGGGCAAGTTACTCTACTTCTTTGAGTAACAATATTCCTGATTGAGTGATGTCAATCATAATAACATCTATTTCACAGGTAGTCATAAGAATCAACTAAAATGATATACACGAAAGTGATTAGAGACATCTACTTCTTGGAGTGAGGCAGTCTATAGAATCTTACCAACTTTCTCCCTGAGAACGCATAAACAAAATGGATAAAATATTTTAAACTCAATTTAAAAATATATAGTAAAGGGTTGGTTATTAGAAATGGAATATCAGAAGTCAAAAAATCAGTAAAACTAGGAACTTAGAAGGAGTAGCAAAAGACTGAATTTTAGTTCCATCCTGAAGACATTTTCCAAATCTGAATGAACTTAATATTGAGTTTTCATGGCCTCACACAAGACAAAGCCTAAAACCAGCTTCAGGTAGGAAATCTAACAGGGGGTCCCTCCTACCTTGGCATTAGGCTAGAACCTCCAAAAGCTAATCCTTGGTATAAGGGCATCTAGAAATGAACCTGCCTTTCTTCCCAGGAAACTATTTAGAGAAAATCCCTTTTCTGAATCCATGATTTGGGGAGTAAGGAAAACAGTATTTCCTCTGGAAACCTACAACTGTAAGTATATTTCACATAGATTTGTATACCAAATTTACGTTATTTTGCTGGTTTGAAATGTATAAGTTTTCATGTCAAAAATCCCTTAAGTTGGGCTTCCCTGGTGGCACAGTGGTTGAGAGTACGCCTGCTGATGCAGGGGACACGGGTTCGTGCCCCGGTCCGGGAAGATCCCACGTGCTGCGAAGAGGCTGGGCCCGTGAGCCATGGCCGCTGCGCCTGCGCATCTGGAGACTGTGCTCCGCAACTGGAGAGGCCACAACAGTGAGAGGCCCACGTACCGCAAAAAAAAAAAAAAAAAAAAAAAAAAAAAAAATCACTTAAGTAGTAGTAATCCAGAGATGTAGTAGAACTAAATGGAAATCATTTCTGGAGAGACCAACCTTCAGTCTAGCTCTCAAAAGAAGGTAAGTTTATAGTCAAAAATCATTAAATGGGTAGGTTAGGTGGACTCCATGATCAAAATCCAGCAGGCACAAAAAACCTGAGAGAGGCAGACTCACAAAAAGTTCAAATATTGAAATTATTACACAAAATATATAATAAGCATGTTGAATATGTCTAAAGGTAAAAGATTAAAATTAAGTAAAGAGTCTTGTTTCTATGATGGGGTAACTTGTATTTAACTAAACTTCTTGTCCAAAACAAGCATTAAAGTTGAACAAAATACAGAAAACAACTACTTGGAAGCATAATAGAGCAAAGAAGATAGCCAAGACTTGAAGGTATAAGATTCTGGAAAGAGAGAAAGTGCTCTGAGGTGAATACTAGTCTCCACTCTTTTCTTCTCAGAACATTTGCCAATATACAACTAGTTTCATAGAAGCCAGACAGAAAGCAGTGACCTAAAGGGAGTCACACTGGGATGAAGATGCAAAAACTGGACCTTAAGCTAGAACTTGAGGGTCAAGATCCCAGAAAAAAAGGAACCACAAAGAAAGGACCCCCCCATTTACTCATGCAATTTCCCCTTTAGACATTAATCAACTCCCATATTGAACATGCACAATGTAACACAATGAACCAAGTAGTTCCTTCTAGTCCTCATTTGATGATAATTTTTATCATGAATGGGTATAGAATTTTTCTATTTAGAAAATTGTATGTTTATTTTTTTCTTATTAAATCTCTTAATATGGTACTTTATATTGTTTCATTTTTCAAGTGTTAAAATAATCTTGCAATCCTAGGCTATACCATATTTGATCATGTATAATTGTTTTTATATATTACTAGATTTGTTTTGCTTTTATTTTGTTAAAAATTTTTTATGCCTATATTTATTAGTGAAATAGTGATTTTCATTACTTATAATGTCTTTGGTTTTATTATTACTGCTGTACTCATAAAAGGTGTCAGAAGGATTCCCTGCTGTATTCTTTTCTGGAAGAACTTGTGTAGAGTAGGTATTATTTGTTCCTTAAATGTTTGATAGAGTTCACCAGTGAAATATTCTTTGTGGAATCACTTTAACCACACTTCAATTGTTTTAAATAGATACAGGGCTATCCAGTATACCTACTTTTTTTTTTTTTTTTTTGCAGTATGCGGGCCTCTCACTGTTGCGGCCTCTCCCGTTGCGGAGCACAGGCTCCGGACGCGCAGGCTCAGCGGCCATGGCTCATGGGCCCAGCCGCTCCGCAGCATGTGGGATCTTCCCGGACCGGGACACGAACCCGTGCCCCCTGCATTGGCAGGCAGACTCTCAACCACTGCGCCACCAGGGAAGCCCCTATACCTACTTTCTTGAGTGAACCTGGGTAGTTTGTATCTTTCAAGGAATTTCTCCATTTCATCTAAGTTATCAAATTTATGCAAATAATATTTTCATAATATTCCATTATTATCCCTTTGATCTGTAGGCTCTTTAATGGTGTCCTCCTTTCATTCTTTTTTTAATACTATTTATATTTTAGACCAACTTTAGCTTCACAATTGTCAAAATCAAAACTGAGACCAGCCTTGAAAATTTCCTGAGCAGACAAAACTACTTCAGTCATACAGATAAAGCTTAATTTAGCTTATTTTGCAAGATTAACTTTACCTGGGTATTTCTTGGAAGCATAATAGAGCAAGATTATGCCTCTGGAAATCATAAGCAAAACTTGAACTGTTCCCAAGATTGATATGAGGTAATCATTGAAAATTCTACTATTATAGGCAATCACTGTAAAGAATAAACAGTCACTATTTTCTCACATATGTGTTTCTTTATAACAATATACCCTGAGTCTCATTCCATGTTTTGGTTTGAGTGCTTTTAAAACTGCTTTTGTTTTTGTTTTTTATTTTGGTGTGTGCAAAATAAACTTTTACTAATTACTACTTCAGTGAATCATTGGTTTTATTTCTGTTCTTTCTGAACTTTTGACAGTTCATGGAGTCAGAAACGGGATCCAAAGAAGACCCCAGTGACTCTGAGGTTAGTAAGCAACCAGGTGCTGGTATCCACAGAGCCCACTGAGCTCACTGCTTTCTTATGGACCTTGGAATTCGAGGCAAGTCTCTCTTGGATCTGAGCTCCACTCTCTCTGCATACTGAGCTCTCCAACTTTATCGTGCACATTTGCTTTCTGTTTGTGTTTGTTGAAGCTCCTTGGTAAGACATCCTTCTGTTTGTAAGTGGAAAAAAAACATGATTCTCTGGGTTTTAGGCAGCAGTACTAAAGTTTTAGGCAGAGATTACTGGCTTCCTAGAGATTATTTGTTTTAGGGAATCTAAAGGCAGAGATGGGCTCCACCTGGTCTAAATCTCTTCCTCCTCCTTCCTTAAAAAAAACCCTGCCTACCCACAATAAGCCTGGATCTTGTGCATTTTTAGAAAAATGGGTGAACTTCAGAATAATTTGAGATTATAGTGGCCACTTTGGGGAACCTTTAATTTAGATAAGTCTGCCTTAAAGGGCACCCTTAAAAGAGAGAATTCCAAACCTCTCAGACAATGAAATGCATTCTTTGACTGGTATACAGAAGCTTCTACAGGACAAAATGACTCCAAAAACAGCTCTAAAAAGATATTTATGGAAGCCAATAAAAAATATTTAATACGGGCATACTTCATTTTATTGTGCTTCCCTTTATTGCACTCTGCAGATATTGCGTTTTGTACAAATTGAAGGTTTGTGGAAACCCTGCATTGAACATATCTATAGGTGCTTTTTTTTTTCCAGATGCATTTGTTTGCTTCACGTCTCTGTGTCACGTTTTGGTAATTCTCATAATACTTCAAACTCTCCACCAGCAAAATGATTATAACATGCTAAAGGTTCAGATGATGGTTAGCACTGTTTAGCAATAAAATATTTTTAAATTAAGGTATGTACATCGTGCTTTTAGACATAATGCTATTGCACACTTAACAGACTATGGTAAAGTGTAAACATAACTTTTATGTGCACCGGAAATGCAAAAAATTCATGTGACATGCTTTATTGTGATAGTCACTTTATTGTGGTGGTGGGGAACAAAATCCATAGTATTTCTGAGGTACGCCCATAAAAGACTGGACATCTGAGTTAACCTTGACTTAGTCCATCTGTGAGAAACACAATTTGGATCTAACTATTCTTTTCGTTTTGTACTTGAGACATGGCTAAAATTTTCAAAACAAAAGCTGTAAGATCTCTATTTTTCTCTATCTGTATGTTTATGTATCTCTATGTGTATGTTATAGATATGTGATATTTTTCTACCTGCAGATGGTATTACAAAAATTTATATGTAAAGAGCTCTATTTAATTGACTTAAAGAAAACTAAGAGTTTATATAAATCAAGTATACTCTCAGAAACATGGAAACTAACCCAAATGTTTTACAAGTTCACACGATCTGGGATAATCTTTGATAAATAAGTGTTGGTTTAAGTTTGCTGGCTTAATAAATACAGGCATGCCTTCACAATTTTTCAACAAGGAATATAACTTTAGGTAATGGTTAACCGTTTAATGTCTAATCCAAGAATAATTGCTAAAAACAAGTAATTTAAATAAATGTAAATAAGATCAAAGTTTAACTGAGTTAAACTAAATAACGGATATTCATTGAATATCTAGATCATTTCTCGAAGATAAACATTAAGTGCTAAACATAATTTTATCTGTTTTTGGCTTTTTAATTTTTTATAGTGACAAAAGACATTTGTGTCTATTAATAAACATGTTTTGTGCCACACTGAAAAATTTACTATGTGGGAGGAATACAAGTCTCTTAAGTAAATTCCCTAGTCTTGGGAAAGAAACATCCACTGGGGAAATCCCATGTTGGCCATCAAACTCTATGTGGGGAGGGATGCCATGTAAGTTAGATGCTTGTGGACCACTGCATGGGTATGGGGACACCCTGAAAATGCTGGCTGCTTTAATGCTCTTGTTTGAGGAACTGTGCATAGTGCACTGTGGCAAAGAAGTAAAACAAAGGGACACCAATGCCCACCTAGAGGCTGAAACTCATGTTGGAAAGTTGGAAGAAGTGCTGAGATTAGAGAAGGACATGCAGTTGTCCATGACTCTCCCAGCTTTGGAGCTGGCAGACAAGGTTGGAAAGCAGGATAATAAACTGGAAATCTTGGTGTGCCATTTTGTAAAGCTAGGAGGCACAAGATACTGTGGATTAAGAGCCAGGTGCTTGTTACAAAGCCTGATAAGGACACTAAGAAATGGAATCTCTGATAAGCATGAAGAAGAGGATATTGTGGTGATTGATAAAGGAAATGGACAAACCACCGCATACCATCTGACCTATAATACAAAGGAAATTTTTAAATAGCAATTACCCCAAAACACCTGGGAGAAAACTTACATTCTTTCTCTATCCCTTGAAATTCTAAATCATGTCTTTGAAATGTAAATACCCCAGGAAGTAACCAAAACATTGTCACAGAACTGAAGGAAAAAAAAAAAAAAGTGGGAGAGGGGAGGTTTTTAAAAAAATAGACTGCTATAGACGATCCTTTGCCATAATTTATTTGTAAAGGATTGAAGGAGTTTTATACAACTTCTAGAGGGCTTCCCTTGTGGTGCAGTGGTTAAGAATCCACCTGCCTATGCAGGGTACATGGGTTCAAGCCCTGGTCTGGGAAGATCCCACATGCGATGGAGCAACTACACCCGTGCGCTACAACTGAGCCTGCGAGCCACAACTACTGAGCCCGCGTGTGCCACAACTACCGAAGCCCGCACGCCTAGAGCCTGTGCTCTGCAACAAGAGAAGCCACCACAATGAGAAGGCTGTGCACTGCAACGAAGAGAAGACCTCACTCGCCGCAGCTAGAGAAAGCCTGCGCACAGCAAAGAAGACCCAATGCAGCCAAAAATAAACATAAATTAATTTTAAAAAATTATTAAAAACTACTAGAAATAAGGGTAAAAGAAAATGAATATATATGAGGAGAAATATGTGTGTTTTGGGGAAATAAAAGGTATGAGAAATGGAAATACATTTTTGTTGAGGGATAAGAAAATAATTTTGTGCTAAAAAATAAGTGTTCCAGAAAAAAAATAGGAAAAAACCTAAATAGATATAGAAAGCTGTAAAAGGTTTGTGGTAAAGGAATCTTGTGAATGGTATTTTATGTATGATCAAGCTGACTTGATCTATTTGGACTGGATCTATTTAACTTTTTAAAAAGGGAATATTAATACCATAAGTATACTGGTGCAAAATTAGAATTTGGCTGTCTCTCTGTCAAAAGGACAAAGTTTTATTAGAATATTGGTCTGCTCTTAATAAGAAATTGTAAACAAAGGGTTTTCTTTATCTTCAACGCAATCTGCCTATAAAACAAAGAATCTGTGTTTTGTCTTTATCAGGTCTTTGATTGCTTTAAAAAAATGTGGCTCTTCTCTACTAAAAGAGCTAAGTTTTTTACAACTCTGTGACTTTTTGTATATGTTAAATTTCATGGGAAACACTGCCAAATAAGAAGTCACGCTAAACTTTCTTTAGGGTATATGTTTATGAAATTCCTAAAAATCTGGTATGTCCTGCTATAATATTTTCAGTCACAATTCTAGCTATTATCTTTATTATTTATCACAAAAATAACCAAATGTACTTGTTAATTACATTTTTTTTGTATGTGTATGTGAACTCTAACCAGATCTTTAACTATGGCCATTTTTAAAGTTTTTGTCATTTGCAGACAGTTACTGTTTCACACTGATGCCTTTGCAAAAGTGTTGCTGCAAAAGTGCTTCATCTTCAAAGAGATTCATGGAAAAGGCCCTGACAAGTACTCTAGGATGCAGGTTTCTGATAACTTTAAGATCATAACACTCAACTGGATAAGAATTTCTAAAACTCTGATGGAAAACTGATGAATTTATAAAACTGCTAACAAAAGATCAAGAGCAAGAAGAATTAATTACAGGGGACTAAATGAACTAATGGAGATGATTATAATTTTATGACTTCATTTAAAACGTTGCTGGTTCTTTAATGTTTTGTCTCTAGATTTAAAGGACCCTTTTCTCCTCTCCTTAAACACTAACTAAACTTCTTATTTTTCATGGCAATATTTGTATTTGTATAAGTTCAATAAAAATCTGTTTTCTTTGTTAACAGGATACAACTCGAAAAGTCTATGGCTTGACCTCTTAGCCTAAAGAGACTTTTAAAGGTCTAATATGAAATTCCCTATGCAAAGTTCCAGCAAATAAGATTTAAAAGAGTCTACATTATCTATCACTGTTCTTGCTATTCTTGCACTCACGTAAATAATCAGGCCAAGTTTATTAAAACTAAAGAATTTGCAGGGCTTCCCTGGTGGCGCAGTGGTTGAGATGCAGGGGACATATGTTCGTGCCCCGGTCAGAGAAGATCCCACATGCCGCGGAGCGGCTGGGCCCGTGAGCCATGGCCCCTGAGCCTGCGCCTCCAGAGCCTGTGCTCCGCAACGGGAGAGGCCACAACAGTGAGAGGCCCGTGTACCGCAAAAAAAAAAAAAAAGAATTTGCATTGAATTAGTCTTTTTTTTTTTTTAATACAGCAGGTCCTTATTAGTCATCAATTTTATACACATCAGTGTATACATGTCAATCCCAATCGCCCAATTCATCCCACCACCACCACTACCCCCCCGCCACTTTCCCCCCTTGGTGTCCATACGTTTGTTCTCTACATCTGTGTCTCTATTTCTGCCCTGCAAACCGGTTCATCTGTACCATTTTTCTAGGTTCCACACATATGCGCTAACATACGATGTTTGCAAACAAATTAGTCTTTGATAAAAAATGGAGATTAGAGGAAAAAAAAGTTTCAATAATATGCTTTTGTGGGTATCATATTCTAGTGTTGTTAACTGTCTTTGATGTTTTGTTTTCTACCTGTAAACTGGATTGGATCCTGAATTCTTCTCGTTTCCTCCAGTATTTGCCTAGAATTCTCCAAACTAACATTTCCAATTTCCCCCCACCATTTTGACTTGGAATCACTATGAAACTAAAACTGTCCCTTTCCCGAAGCCATATAAACTAAAGCTGAACAACTTGATATAAACTTTAGAGAAATCACCATAACAGCTCATGTTATGTGGACACGTGGACAATCTTTACGCCTGTTGCTATGTGGCCACTCAGAAAAATTACCCAAGACATTCACACTGTGAACCAGGAAAATCTGATTACCACTGCTTGCACCACCTCCTGAAATAAAACACCCTCAATATTCATCCTGTCCTAAGTGATCATGAGGATATGTGTTTGCTAATACATTATGTTGTGCTTATGTAAATATTTTTAAAAAAATCGAAACCCTTCTTTAATTGGTTAACTTTCGGTTCCTGGAAATCTTCATTCTGGGGAATTTTTCAATCTTTGGCTATTGTTCTCCTCAGCATTGTCTACTCTTGAGGGTTTTAAATGCCTGTTGGGATCCATTCGCATGCCAAGTGATATGCACAGGATCAGACAACAGGATGAAATCAACAACAACTACATAAATGATGAAGCTAATGACTCCACGGCTCTCTAGCCTAATGACCCAACTAATGGAAAAAGTGAATATGTGATTCTTTGGCCTGATTAAATGAACAATGGTAACTGAGAATGATACTTTACTGGTTGGTTATTCTCTGCCTGCTGAGAGAATATCAGAGGGGAATCATTAAAATAAAAAACAAACAAACAGAAACAAGTAGAGATCAGCCCTGAAAACTCCCTGAGCGCACAAAATTACTTCAGTCATACAGATAAAGCTTTTAACTTAGTTTATTTTGCAAGACTAACTTGACCTGAGTCATTTCTTGGTTATGCCTCTGGAAAGCGTAAGCAAAGCTTGAACTGTTTCCCAAGGTCAATATGAGGTAACCACTGAAAATTCTACTGTTACAGCCAATCACTGTAAAGATAACACAGTCACTGTTTTCTCACATATATACTTCTTTATAACAATATACCCTGGGCCTCATTCCATATTTTGGTTTGAGTGCTTCCAGTTTGCAAATTGTCTTTTTGGTGTGTATACAATAAATTTTACTAATTACTACATCCATTATTTGTTGGTTTTACTTCTGTTATTTCTGAACTTTTGACACAGAAAAGCTGAGCAGAAGGAACAAAGGTTTCCCATATACTCTGTGCCCTGACAAATACATAGCTTCCCCATTATCAACATCCCCTACCAGAGTGGTACATTTGTTACAACTGATGAACTTACGCTGAGACATCATTATTACCCAGAGTCCATAGTTTACATTAAGAGGCATTCTTTGTACATTTTCTATTTGGACAAATTTATAATGACGTGTTCACCACTGTAGTGTAATACAAAATATTTTCACTGTCCTAAAAATCCTCTGTGCTCTGCCTATTCATTCCTCTTTCCCTCCTAGGCCCTGGCCACTGCTGATGTATTATTTTCTAATATAAACATTTAACTATAAATTTTCTCCAGATACTTCTTTAGCTCTATTCTCTAAATATTGATATGCTATATTTTTATCTTCATTGCATTCCAAATATTTTCTAAATTCCCTTGCAATTTTGTTTTTAATTCAAGGCATGGGTTAGTTAAAATTATATTGCTCATGTGTGTGTTATCAACTCTTTGGACATTTTCCAAATATCTTTTCTGTAATCAATTTCTAATTTAATTCTGTTGTAATCAGAGAGCATATGTTGTATGCATGATCTCAATTCTTTGAAAATTATTAAGATTTGTTTTCTGGCCCAGAATATGGTCTTTCCTGGTGAATATTCCATGTACACTTACAAAGTACACGAAGTCAGCTCTTGTTGGATGGAATGTTCTTTAAGCATCTATTATGTCAAGTTGGTTGATAATGTCTCTCCAGTCTTCTCCATCCCTGATTTTGTTTCTTTGTTCTATAAGTTATTAAAAGGAGTGTTGAAGTCTCCAGCCATAATTGTGAATTTGTCTATTTCTCCTTTAAATTCTGTTTTTGTTTTGTGCATTTTGAATCTCTGTTTTTATATGCATACACATTTAGGAATTATATATGTCTTCTGGTGGAATTGAAACTACTATTATCATGTGATATCCTCTGCATCCCTGGTAATATTTACTTCTCTAAAGTGTACTTTCTCTGATATTAATTGACACTAAGTGTCTTTAATTCATGTTTTCACATAACTTCACTTTTTCATCCCTTATGTCTCTATATTTAAAATACATCTCTTGGAGACTGCATGTAGTTTGGTCTTGCTTTTATTCTTATCCAACCTGTTATACTCCGTATTTCAAATGAGGGTGTTTAGTCATTTACACTTATTTATTGATAATTCTATCACATTACTACATTACTAATTACTACATTACTAATTGTCATACATTTTACTTCTTCTAAATATATAATTGCCAAAATACGTTACTATGTATAGTCAATTATTCTTTATCAAAATTAAATATACAGAGACTATTAAATTCACCTTCACTTTTAGTATTTGTGGCACTCTTCATTTCTTTGTGTATATCCATTTATCTTCATCTGATATTTATAAAACTTGTTCCTGAAGAATTTTCTTCAGTATTTCTTGATGGCTGGTAATGAATTCTTCCATCTTCTGTTTCTCTGAAAAAGTCTTTATTTTGCCTTCATTTTTGAAAGATATGCTCCCTAAATGTTTAATTCTGAATTGACAGTTTTTGTTTATAAATTTTGGCACATTAAAGATATAACTCCATTTTCTTATGTTTCGTAAAGAATTCTGAGAAGTGTGCTATAATTCTTACCTTTTCTCCTCTATATGTGTGTTTCTTTTTATCTGGTTGCTTTCAAGTATTTTTCTACTTCTGATTTTCAGCCATTTGAGTATGATATGCCTGAATGTGTGTGTGTTTCATCTTTTTTATTTCCTGGAAATCTCTAGATTTCTTGTATATGTAAGATTCTTTCATTTTATTAAATATTTAAAAACTAATGGGTCATTATATCTTAAATTATTTTTTTCTGTCCTATTCTCTATTCTTGTTCTGCAACTCCAATTATTCATAGATTAGACTGTTTGACATTGTACCACTACTTCTCTTTGTTAGAGTTTAGATAGTCTTTATTGATGTATCTTCAAGTTCAGTAACTCTTTAATCAGATATATCTGGTCTTCTGCACACTAAAAAAATTATTTATCTCTGATATTATTTTTTTAGTTCTAGATTTTCATTGATTTTTTAAAAATGGTTTTTATCTCTCTGCTGAACTCCTCCATCTTTCAATGTATGTTGTCTACCGCTTCCTCTGGTTTCCTTAATGCATTAATTGTAGTGTTTTAAAAGTTCCTGTCTCCTAGATACAATATCAGGATCATTTCTAAGTTGTTTTTATTGATTTATCTCCTAACAATGTATTTTATTTTCTGCCTGCTCTTTTGTATGTTTCATAGGTTTATATTATGTTTCATATTGTGTATATAAGAATATTAGAGCTTGAGGTAAAGGGTACTTACATCCAGAAATGGACCATTAGTATTTTTTTTGCAGGGGATATAGTGAGAAGTTGAGCTGGGTTGGGGTTTTGTCACCCCTATCATAACCTTCTGCTCATGACAGTAGTGGTTTGCTGTAACTTTTGCTTTACAGTGTGATCTGTGGTACCAAAGGGTTTCTGTTCCATCTCAGCTCTCAGCAGTCCTTCTTTGGATTCACCACAGTGGGGCCTCTGTCCACACATTCTTGACCCATCCACAGTAGTGGACTGCTGTGATTTTTTACTTAGTGATAAGCTCACAGTGACAGTGTTCTCTGTTCTCCTGGTTCAACTTCTGTCTTCAGCAGGCTCTGTGCAGCTAGGCCTCTTGAGGCTTTTTTACAGTGTCCTTGCTTCTCCTCCCCATGCCTGCCCACCTCTGCCTTGTGTCTATGGTGGGTCTTGCACAGGAGGACATTTCTTGACCTTCCCTGGTAGAAGCAGATCTCAGCTTTGTAACAGCTTGGATCCTGAGCTCAATAAGGTTTCCTGCTCCTCAATCAGGAATACAGTATTTTTCCTTGTACTCTTTACCTAGAAGTAATCAGTCATTGTTACCTGATGGTGGGAAGGTCTTCTGTCCCTATCCCAGAGGCAGACATGTCTTGCTTCTATCCTATTCCAGAAGCAGGAGATCACTGTGCTAGTCTTCCAGTGGCAGCCAGTTACCTCCTACTGAGCTTCATCACACTCTCTGAACCTAGTCCCAAATATTTCTCATGAGCACCCTGGAAAAGAATTTACAGGGGAACCAAACTTACTCCTGGGGCTGCCAGTGACACTAAACTGCCATGCTTGCCAACACTCAGTTTTTAAGAGTTAATTAATACGTCAGTGAATTTTTGCAACTCTTCTTTTATGGACTTCACTTCTTCCTCACATAATCTGCCAAAGGCAAAAAAGTACATGGGTCCTGTATCTTCTCAAAGGGCTTATTGCCCTTTGAAATTCAGTTTACCTTGTTATTTTATTCTCTGATAGACTTAGGAAATGTTGTAATTTACTGTATTATCCAACTTTTCCTAGTTGTTAGGGTGGACGCAACTTTTTCTTTTGGCTATCTATAGCCTAAGCAGAAGTGGAACCCATCTGTCTGTTTCATATTGCTTTCGTATATGATGTATCCTTCAGGCCTTCCTTTGAAGTACAGTTCTCCAGTGAGTATTCTTACATTACATAATATATCCCCTAGAGCATGCCATCTTCTCTGAGCCTGATTATGCCTTTGTCCACCATCTTCCATGGCAATCCTACCATTTCCACCTCAGTTAGTATGGGACATCACTTTTCTCGTGCTTCTAGAAGCCATGCTAGCAATGTGTCTATACCATCTCCAGCATGCTTGCCAGGCTGTTAAGTATTCTATCCCAGGAAAGTATTGGAAGACTACTAGACTCTCCCTTCTCCAACTTATGTTTCACTTCTCTTTGATCAAGCACCCTCAGAATCCTACCGAAATCCCACAGTTGCTTTGGAGTACAGTCCCTTTCCTCCCTTATCAGACCCAGCACATCTCCAGCTAAGTTATATTCCAATTTTAATCTTCATTATAGTCCTAGTGTCTTGGAGGGGAGAAAGAGACAGATTCGGAAGAGATCACATGGGGGAAAGACCTATGCGGAATTTTCCAGCAATTAGAAAAAAATAGTCTTTAATGTGGAGTACTGGGCCATCTCTTCAGGCTCATTAGTTTCAGGGAAATTTGGAGATTCGAGACTGTCAGGAACTTCATCCAAAATATCCTTATAGCATGTGTTAGAGTTATATTCTTTCGTATCCTGGACCCTAATGTTAGCACTGCAGACCTCGTTTGTTGGGACTTTCACTTTTTTAGAATGTTTCTCCACTTAGAATTAATTCCTAGACCTGGTCATCAACTCCCTCTGCCCTACCACTTCTTTCACATTTAGCTTTTAATTACTAATTATTTATATTCAACCTTTTATTGTTTTTCCAAAATATCAATATAGCTTAGCAATAGCTAGTCCCTTGTCCTGCCAGTGACTATTTATCCCAATATTTCTTATTTACCTGATATATCACAACAGTTAATGCATTCCCTTCCACTGGTATACCATTCTAGTTGACTACTGGTGAAAATTTTAACATAATTGGACTACTACCTTGTGCCAGAGGTCATCTTTAATCTACCTACCAAAGTGATGATTTCCTCATTGCTAACCAAACAGTTGGTATCTAGCTCCAAAATCTCATCCTACCTTCTGCTTCTGCAAAATGTTCTTTACATCAATTATCACATGTTGGTTCTCTGGTAAGCATGCAGGAAGTTTATTTGGGGATCCTTTTGTCATCAGTACTGAGGAAGTGAAGGGAAAGCAGCAAGACTGGGAGGAGATGAGCTATGACATAGTCTCTACAAAAGACTCAGCCAACCCTGTGTATGTGAGTGGAGTGGAGTGGGGGGTTTGAAGATAGAATGACCTTTCAGTGTTCTCCATACACACTTATATAGATCATTGGATCTGGATCTCCTTGGGAAAGTGATATAACCTTGGCCATGGTGACTCTCTTCAACTAAGACAATCTCCTAAGAGGATTGGCAGGTGAAGAGGCCAGGCTGGCAGCAATCCTAGCAGCTGTGGTTAATATAGCCTACATTTCTGAAGGGGGGTCTTAGAGGCACATCAAGTTTGAGAAATGTGAAGAAACCATACCAAGACAATCACTGTCAAACTGCTAAAACGTAAAGATAGAATATCTCCAAATCAAGACAAAAAGGGACATCAAATAGTAACAGTAAGTTATACAGCTAGTTTTTAGTAATGTAAATCAGAAGCTAATTAAATGTTACCTTTAAAACAAAAGAGAAAAATAGCTGACAACCAGAAATGTTGTTCCCATGTAAGAAGGCAACATAAGAATGTTTGAAGATAATAATCAAAAAACAGGTTTTTTGTTTGTTTGTGGGTTTTGCCAGAAGAATTGCACTAACAGAAATACTAAAGGTGGCTGAACTCGTGGACGGGGGTTACTTAGACATTTAAAGAACTATTGGACATAGAGTGCCAACTGAAGTTGGTACCTGGATTCCCAATTCATCTCTGTGATCCTTCTTGCCCCTCCATTAGAGTGGGATTTTGTGAGAGTCAGCTAATAAAGGAATCCTGGCTACATCTAGCTCATAGTGGGTTCACTGTGTCTGTAGACCCACCCAGTGATTATTGCCCAGTCCCCAGGCAATCCTTGGCTTGGAAGACCAAATGGAAACCTCAGATACTGGCCCCCTTCCCAGCCAAAAGAGTAATAAAAAACAACACTGCATCCTAGGAGGGAGATTAAGTGATGGCAGATATTAGTGCCATCATTAAAGAACTACATGTTGCAGGGGCAGTGGTCCCTATCATATATTAATTTAATTATACCATCACTTATTACATTATTGTATACGAACTGTCCCTGGAAGTGTGTGCCCTTGGATGATGCAGCATCCTGCAATTGAGGCAAACCCTAAAGAAATTCAAAGCTGGCAGCTCTTCCCTGAAAGCTGGGGCAACAAGTCCTGTCTCAATGGGGGATTTGAAGAGCACATTTCCATGTTGACCACAGCAAATAATATAAAGTAAGATTAATTAGGCAATTTAAACTTGAAAAGAAATGAATTTCTTCTAAATGCATTATGTAATTTTCCTCAAATCATCTTTTTTTTTCTACCCCAGACTTGATTGTGTCATCACAGACTGTGACAAGATGAGAGCCAAGAGGCTTACCCTGACTGGACTTGTCCAATAGTCCAGCTTTGACTTTTCCCCTCAAATATGTCAGTGCAGACACCTCACTTAAAATAACAGTTTAAATGCAAAAACTCACTTCCATAGAGGAATGGAGACTCTCTTTTATTTAATTAATCACCAAATACTTATTGAACTAGGTGTCAAGAAATGAAAATAACTAGGGAAGCCTAACAGCCTCTAGACTTAATGTCTTTTGTGTACATTGTTCAGTATTTCACGGAGTTAGTCACCACATTTCTCACCAGTTTCTTCCTAAATGTATTACTGTTTTTTTCCCCATGGAAACATATTTTTAATTACATAATGGAAGTCAGTAGAAAATAGGATTTACATGACAAATATTTCCATTCAGTCACCTTTGCTATAAGTCAAGGGATTTATTGCTGATAAAATAATTTTTCATGCAATCACCAAATTGAGTATGCAATCTGGTTTATATACTGTGTGGCATGTGAAATAAAAGATGAATAAGCTGTAAACTCTTTATAAGAACCTCTATTCTATTAGGAGAGGTGAAAGATGGACATAAATAAACAAAATATAAAACAATATGTATGAGGTGCCAGATGACAAGGGAAGTAATGTAAGAATTCAGAAGAAAGTAATTCTACCTCTGCTTGGTATGAGATCTCTGGAAATGGCAGGATAGAAAACATTCTTAGCAGAAACAACAGCATTATAACCAAGACATGAAAGAAAAAGAAAAATCTTTAGGGAAATGGTTACTAGTTCAGGTCGGCTGGAGCATAGGTTATTTGCAGGAGAATGGATAAATTAAAGTTTAGAAAGGTGTTTTGAATCTCATGAAGGTCTGAATGCTGACCAAAGGACTTACGATTTAATTAACTAGACAATGGGAATACTCCCATGGTTGTTAAGAAGGGAATGTGTATAGGTTCAGAACCAGGCTTTTAGAAAACTAATTTGATCGCTTGGAGCAATCTGGATTGAATTGAAGATTCTAGAAGTTTGAGAGCTTTAATTAGTTCTCAAAAAAAAAGGAATATTTAAATAGTTCAAGTAAAAAGTAATGAGGGCCTAAATTATTTTTGCACAATATTGCAATTATTTATCTACTCTTCTATTACATCTTAAATTTTTGAATCTAAACTTCTAATATAGTGCTAACCTTGTTTGCTTTTTAAGAAATATAGTAAGTCTATATAGAATAAATATAGAATAAATGAATCTATGATAAGTAGGAAATACAATGTAAAAGACAGTTTGAAATCAATGGAATCTTCTGAATCATCTGATATGGAAACTGGAACAGAGAGATTTCAAAGAAGTTGCACATGAGTGGATGAAAGAATGGTGGTAATGATTATAGGAAAAAAAAAGCTCAATTGGAAGAGCAGGTTTGAGGCACAATATGGTAAGTTTGGGGCAAGATGAGGGACATTCTCACTTGAGCCAGGAGGGAGTGCTACTTTTGACCATTTTCTCACAAAATGGCACACAGAGAGGCAGGCACTTGCCTTTTCCTCACAGAACACAGCATTGCTTCAGGGCAGTGAATACTGGATGGAAGTTAGCATCATTTTGACTTGTTAGATGCCTGCTCTTTTGAAATGTTTTGGGGTTGTAGCACTCCGTGGAGGTTAGTGTTTTCTCAGATGAATAGCAGGAGCATGTGTGACCAAACTCTAGAGAATAGTTCAAGATTTGGCAAAAGGAGTAAATGTCCAGCCACCAGAGGGGACTCCCAGGAACGACTTGATGGGAAGCAACAGCCTCTAGAAGCTGTAGTCACATTGTTGGACACAGGTGGGATTCATTTGGAACTTGCCCAGAAGATTTTGGGGTGGGTGGAGTGTACATTGCAGGAACCTGAGGATTGTCAATAATGTCAGTGGGTTATTGATCTCATAGAATTAGTGGGCATTATTGTTAACAGAGTTGCATAATAGTCACAGGCTGTGGATACTACAGACAAGCCACACTCCTCTTCCATAGGAATTGCCCCCTCCTACCCATTTGCTTCCAAGAATCATTTCTATATACATTTAGCATGTCTTGTCAATGGACAGAAATCATTACAGAACCAAGTTTTAAAGCATTTATGGTTGGTTTTGAATTTGGAAAAAATGTGCACATATCCCCAGAAAAGCTAGGCACAGGTTTTCATCCAGAATGAATAATTATGCATAGAACTGATTACTTAAATACACAGTTCATGATTATGAATGAAATTACCTGCTTTACACTGCAAATACCTTGCTCTGCATGGATTAAGTAAAACTTGATTGCAGATGCTGAAAATTTTAGGTCTTGAGATTTTCCAGTTGCTCTGAAAATATATCACTTACCTCTTATAATATTCCCCTTATAGAAGTAATTTACAAGTTGAAATTGAAAATGAAATATTGGTTATACTGGATTTCACAGGGGAGTAAAATTCCAGGAGCTGGGCCACAGGAAAGTAAGTGGACTGTTTTTCTGTTTTTTATATCATCTAGTTCAGATACTTTTCCCAAGATACAGAGGCACAGGCCAAGTAGATCTCTACCTACTGGTTTAACCTGGGGGATTCCTGCAAAGCCCCAAACTCCTTAGTTTCTCCTATAAGCCTGTGTAGATGCCTAAATCCTAAATCCTACCTTCATTAACTTTACTGGTTTAGGTTTTTTTTTACTTATTAAAATGCATGTTCCTAAGGAAAATAATCTGTGACAGTGTGATCCATCAAAGTAATGTAGTATGAACCAGCTTGTCAGCTCTATTCCAAAGTGACAGCTGGGGAAGAACAGGTTTATTTTCTGATGTTGTTTGGGCAATGTCATTTTTCAAATCTTTTCCCACTAACCAGATTAGGACCCTCTGTGGACGCAAGGGCTTTGGTTTTGGCTTTTATCAGATAATTTTATATGGCCTCACTTCCCATTTTTGAGGAATTTATTTACTTTTCTTGGATTTCATTGAGAGTTTTGTAGAAAACCAGCTTTGTAAGTATGTAATGCTTAAATGCTGAAATTGTGATCCCAGATCAAAAATAATTTAAAGACACCAAACTCAGAAGCACTTTGAAATGTAGGCACAACATAGCTCATTTCCCTTGGTTTATTACTTTCCTTTATGTTAATAAATCATAGCACTATTTTAAATTAAATTTTATATTTACTAAAGTAATACATATTTAAAGTAACATAAAGTGTTGAAAACTAAAGTCACTTTGAAAGTTACTATAAGGGAAAGCAATAGTGCTTTGCTCTCCAAGGCCTCTGATTTCTTTTTCCCTATCTTAAAGGGAAAGCATTAGATATAATGTTACTTGTAGATTTTTCACAGACATCCTCGATCAAGTTGAGAAACTGCCCTTCTTTTCCTGGTTTGCTGAGACTTGTTACCATAAATGTATCTTGAACTTTCTCAAATCATGCTCTGTATCAATTAATTGTATATTTTCTGTTTTAGCCTATTGATATGGTGAATTAAGTAACATTAAATTATTTAAGTTAATAAAATTAAATACTAGTGGATTGATTTTATGGATTTATGAATGTTCAACATACTTTTCATTCCTAGGATAAACCCCCACTTGGTCATGATATATTATCCTACTTTACATTACTGGTATTGATTTGCTTACTATCATAGTTCTCTGGATTTCTTTGAACCTATTGCTTCATTCTCCCATAGCTTCGTATAGGTCAGTACACTCTTCCACATGATGAGAAGTATCTGATACTCTGTCAGTTCAAGTCTCCTCGGCATTCTCATTCAATTTGGACAATTATTCTCTAGGCTTGCTGTTCTCTAAATCATCATTCTGAGAATGTCTTTCTTCTCTCAACTTTTATCCTCTGTTCTCTGTATCCATGCTCTCTTTTTCTTGGTTGTTTTTTAATTACTTATACATTAATTTTTGTGGAGAATATCTTTCAGTACTCTCCTTTGAAAAGTAGTTTTTGAGACACTTTTGGTCTTGGAATTACTTTACCTTCAAAAAGGATTGCTAGTTTGGTTGGCATAAAAATTTACATTTTAAACATTCTCCAATTAGAATGTTATATTTTGTTTTCCATTTTGCCGTGAAAAAGTCCAGAAAAATGATGCTTCTTGACCCTTGGTAAGTAACATTGTTAATTTTTCTTTCAAAGAACGTCTAGGATCTTTTCCTTATCCTTGACATTCTGAAATTCCATAAAGATGCCTCCTGTGTGATTTTTTGGAAAGTAATTGTGTGATTCGTTGGTCAGCCTCTTCAATTTTGAATTCTGGGAAATTCCTTTAGTTCTGGAAATTTCTCTTCTGTAATTTATTTTTTTGTGTGTGTTAACTACTGACTTGTGAATTTGGAGTTAAATTTTTAGAGGAGAAAATAATGGCAATATTGATATATTTATAATTCTAAAACCAGAAGTCTGCTATTTTTCTCAGTCTATAATTTTAGTTTAACAAACATTAATTGAACATTCATTATATGCCAGTCACTGTGCTAGAGAAAAAGAACCCAAAGATAAATTAATCCCAGACACTGTTCTTTAATTGTTTATGATCTACTCAGTAAAAGATATAGACATGAAATCTGATAATAGCATTCTAATGTAGTAAGTGCTGGTAGGTGGGATAAATAGGAGGATAGGGTGTGTGGAGGAGGGACACGCCCCTAGGGAGTTCAGGGAAGATTCCCCGGAGGAAACATGTAAGTTAAAATTTAAAGACGCATGTAAGAATTAATCAAATGAACGTGTAGGTGAAGGACATTCCTGGCAGAGAGAGTGACAGTCATTCATTCATTTATTCATTCATTTACTAACTTATTCAATAAGCATTTAAATCTTATTCCAAACATAATTCTAGACATGGGGATGAATAACACATAGTATAATCAAAGGCATGAAATCACAAAATAATATGTTTTGTGTCTGTGTGTACTTGTGGGCAACTAGAAGAGTTTCAGAAGAGTTACTGTAGTGTAATGTATGAGAGATGTGGCAGAAAAGAAGTCTGGGAACAGGTACTTTCTTGAAGTGTATGGTATGGCATGGTAAGTAGCTTGATTTTTTTTTTTTTTTTTCAGGTTTTTGGGTGTCATTGTCGGATTTTTTCCCTGGTTTTGTTTTTATAATATAATCATTTTATATGTCTTCCTTATATTTGCCTTTTTTAGCTTACCAACTAGATATCATTTACAGGCTAGAAATTATGGATCTAACCCTTTTCTTTCCAAAATAGGATATCACCTATGTTGTCTTTGCTTTAAAGCAGACACTTATCTATATCTATATATCTGTATCTATCTAAATTCCCTCTCCTCACCTTTTTTCTCTACCTCCACTCGCAACCAACTCTCACATTTTCTTCCACTAAAATAAGTTGACATGTCTAAACATACTGATGTGTATTTTTCTGTAACTTTATCTATGTTGAAATAATCATGTGTAAACATTCATCTACCTTTTTTCTATTTTTACATTCATTTATAAATCTATCTATTCATTATCTGATTCAAGTCTGCCGGGTCATTTAAAAAAATTAGGTCCTACTGTACCATTTCTCAGCTAGGCCTCACAGAAATCCTTTCACGTTAGCTCATATAGCTTTAATTAATTATTCTTAATGGCTACAAAGTACTCATGTCATTGTACCATAATTTATTCAACCATTCTCCTACTGATGGTTATTATCTTTGTTTCCAGTTTTATGTCACAATAACAATGCTGAAATAAACATCCTTGTACATATATCTTGGCACACTGTTGTTTTAATTTTATGAGATAGGTTCCAGATGCAGAATTACTGAGTTGAAAGGTATGTGTATTTTCAAATTTAACAAATTTTGTTGCTAAATTGCTTCCCCCAAAGACTATGTCCTATGTGCACCAGCAAATTAAGAGAAGGTTGTTTTCCCCATATCCCTCCAAACAATAGATATTGCTCTGTTTAATTTGTGCCAATTGGACTATAAAAAATATTTCAATGTTACCATACTTTTCATTTCTCTGGCTACTGTTAGGTTTGGGGATATATTCATTGGTCATTTGGATTTGCACTTCTGGGACTTTTGCTTATTGTTAATTAGCTTTTTCATATGAATTTGTACATGGTCCTCATTTTAAATATTAATATTTTGTTTGCCATCTATAACTCAAATGTGTACAATTTAACAAGTGGCTTTTGTTATACTAATTTTTAATATAAAAGTTTATAATTTTGTAGAATGATATTACTATTTTTATAGTCTGTTGTTTCTGGATTGCCCATCTTGATCATGAAGTTCTTCCCCACTCCTTTATTATGTGTATATCTCTTACAGTTTGTACTAAGTTGTCTTTTTCTTTAAAGTTTTCAATCCATCTGAATTTTTCTTTTATTTATGATGTGAGATAGGAATCCAACTTTCTTTTCTTTCAAATGCAGAACAAGTGTGTGAGCACTACTGAAATAAAATACCATCCTTGTAATATATTAAATTTTCATATGATCTGTAGTCTGAGTCTGAATTTTCCATTAGATTCCAATGATTTCTATTTCTATGTGAATATCTCTCTTTTTTTTTTTTTGTGGTACGCGGGCCTCTCACTGTTGTGGCCTCTCCCGTTGTGGAGCACAGGCTCCGGACGCGCTGGCTCAGCGGCCATGGCTCACGGGCCCAGCCGCTCCACCGCATGTGGGATCCTCCCGGACCAGGGCACGAACCTGTGTCCCCTGCATCGGCAGGCTGACTCTCAACCACTGCACCACAAGGGAAGCCCTGAATATCTCATTTTTACACTACAGGATATTAATAATGTTTTTAATATTTATTAAGGTAAAGTCCTTTTCACTATTCTTGCATTTGTTTTTATCGGCTATTTTCTGAAATTATTATTTCTTATCCATTTAAGATATCTGTCAATTCTCAAAAATAATTTTAAACTGTAATCCCTACAAATACTTTAATTGGAGTTGAAATATATTTATTAATATTGAGTAAGTTGACATTTTTATTCTAATAATTCTTTCTCTCTGAGAACATGGTATGTTATTTCCATATTTTTCTGATTTTAAAAAATTATTTCCTCTTTTAGATGAGAAAAACTAAACTCAATAATCTCTTATCAATTTCTTTCCCCAACAAGTGACAACAAACATGAAGGGAAAATTTAAATCCTTTGTAGGGACGTTGGTCTCCAAAAGAAATCCTGATACTTTGTCCTCAAAATCATATTTCCCTTGAAGTTTTTAGGGTCAGACTGCTCAAGTTATTGAGTATATCTTTGAAATATGTTACCTGAGTAAGTCACTTCAAATTATACAAACTCTGTTTACTAGTATTATCAGTGCAATAAAGAAATATTTTTGATTTTATTAACTCAAGAACTCAAATCTTTCCCCTGCTAGAGCAAGGAAAATTGTGTAGAAAAGAAGCCTTTGACTTACAGTCCACTTCCTCATATGGCATAATGAAAAGACAGACTCACTGTAGCTGTGATTTCATCATATTCAATGTGTTTACTATTTCAGAGAAATGTGCTCTCCTATATTGTAGACATCATACATATGTGGACATTTAAATTTAAAAGAATTAAAGGTAAATAAAATTAGAATTCCTCAGTTGCACAAGCCACATTTCAAGTGCTCAACAGCAATATATGTCTAGGAGATACCATGTTTGACAGACCAAATAAAAAATATTTTTCATCACTGCATAAAGTTCTTTTGGTCAATGTTATTCTAGAATAACGAATTAAGAATATTATTGATCACCATCTACTCTCTTTGAAGGAATAATGCTTGGATTTTCATAGACAGCTTCTTTGTCTGTGTCACATGTTTTCCTTGCTACACAATGCCAATGCTCTTTTCCCATGTTCCAAAGGTACCTCTTCCAGTCTACATCACACCTCACGAGATAATCATTAACTACTTCAAAACAAACACTCTCTTCTGTATCCCTCTGAGTTTGGTGAAAAATAGAACAAAGTGCGTTTCTTCTTACAGGCTCTATATCAGTGCTCAAAGCTGATATCCCACACATTAGTAAACATTTCCTTGCATACATACATACACACACACCATAGACATGTGCACTCTACACATATACCTCAATACATACACAGTTTAATCTCCTTTTTCTTACATGCTTATGATATCACTGGCATCCAATAGTACAATTTTATAGATAAATTTTACCAGCAACTTATTCTTATTTTTCTGGCATACTATTTGTCATTAATTTGCAGTTGGTTTTACAACCTTCTCAACAATAGTGTAAAGGTCATTTGCATTTCCTTTCACTCTGAGGAATGTAATTTTAATATTGTTTATGTCATTTGTGCTCTTCAATGGTAAAATATGATCAACTTTATATGAAAAATACTTTTTATATTATATTTATAGAAAATCTTAAGAATTAAGAGAAAAGTTCAATGACTTTATGTTTATGTTACCATTTGTTAAATTTTATTAACAGCTAAATCATTGTGGACCAAGAAAATTATTCAATGGCCCAACAAACTCAAATTTTTAAATAATTCTGTACTTTACAATTCTATTTTTATTTGGCTGATTTTGTGTAATCATTACAATTAAAGATTCAATTTATAAAAATATACATTCACATTCTATACTACCACTGGCATCCCATTTATTATTTCTCTCAATACTAACAAGAATATTCAGGTGGCCAGTGTTTTGTGTTCCTTCCTCTATCAAGCTTTTACACTTCAATAAACAATTTTTGGAGCTACTGATTCACTGTTGTCAATAGAGATGTCATAAATACAGTAAAAGTGTAAATTTGATATATATATATAGTATAAATAACATATACGCTACACATAAATTGAATATACATATTATGAATACATAAGATATGAAATTATGTTAGCCGTGATAAATTACACCCTCTTAAAAATGTGCACAGAAGGTGAAAATTAAATAAAACAAGATTTCTGTAAAGATCATCATCTCAATTTTTGTTTTGAAATATATATTGAAGTTATTTTTCCATAACTCGCCTATCTTACATGGATCACTTGTTACACCACAGGACTTTGAGAATATTATTGGGGTAAGCAAGCAGGCTGTCAGTGACTCTAATGTATGTATACTTTTGGGGAGAGACTTTAATTTTTCAGTTTTTACTCCTCAGGAAGTTGTACACAGGGATCAAGTGTGGGAAGCCAATGACACAGATGATATCTATGTGGAGTAGTGGTGGAATGTAGAATGAAATTCACAACATCCACTTAGAGAATTGAAGTGGTAGGTGACTCAGAAGTGAGACAAAGTTTACTAACGTTTTAACAAAGTCCACTCAGAGATGAAGGCAGATTTTTGGGAACAGAAATACATCTATGAATGTGTGAGGGCACATAACTGTATGGGGTGACAGAGGGCTACCCCCTAGAGAGTATTTACTCTCTCCAAGACAGAAGGAACTTGTCAGGGTCACACAAAGCTCCAGGTGTAAACTCCATAAAGTGCTGAGCCCCTACCCCAACCAACACTTACCCACCAACAACAGAGGTTGATAAATGCAGATCAGTGATTTCTTATTTGCTTACCATAATTAAAGGGAATATAATTACAGTGTATTCACCCAACTAACATACACAGGAATACTTCATTTACTTGGCATTGTCACTGAGGGAAACGATTTTATGTAAAGAGAATTTACATGTAACTATCTCAAGTACAAAATCCTTTTAAAAATTGAAATGTCATTTAAAAAATCTCTCTAAAGTTTATTCTAAGAAAAAACAAACAGAGATGAACAATACAATAACTGAAATGAAAAATACACTAGAAGGAATCAATAGCAGAATAACTGAGGCAGAAGAACAGATAAGTGACCTGGAAGACAGAATGGTGGAATTCACTACTGCAGAACAGAATAAAGAAAAATATGAAAAGAAATGAAGGCAGCCTAAGAAGCCTCTGGGACAACATTAAACACAACAATATTCGCATGACAGGGGTCCCAGAAGGAGAAGAGAGAAAGGATCCGAGAAAATATTTGAACAGATTGTAGTCGAAAACTTCCCTAACATGAGAAAGAAAACAGCCACCCAAGTCCAGGAAGTGCAGAGAGTCCCAGGCAGGATAAACCGAAGGAGAAACATGCTGAGACACACAGTAATCAAACTGACAAAAATTACAAAGAAAAACTATTAAAAGCAACAAGGGAAAAACGACGAATAACATACAAGGGAACTCCCATAAGGTTAACAGCTGATTTCTCAGCAGAAACTCTGCAGACCAGAAGGGAGTGACATGATATATTTAAAGTGATGAGAGGGAAGAACCTACAACCAAGATTAATCTACCCAGCAAGGATCTCATTCAAATTCGATGGAGAAGTCAACAGCTTTACAGAAAAGCAAAAGCTAAGAGAATTCAGCACCACCAAACCAACTCTACAACAAATACTAAAGGAACTTCTTTAAGTGGGAAACACAAGAGAAGAAAAGGACCTACAAAAACAAATGCAAAACAATTGAGAAAATTATCATAGGAACATACATATCGATAATTACCTTAAACGTGAATGGATTAAATGCTCCAACCAAAAGACAGGCTTGCTGAATGGATACAAAAATAAGACCCAAATATATGCTGTCTACAAGAGACCCACTTCAGACCTAGGGACACATATAGATTGAAAGTGAGGGGACGGAAAAAGATATTCCATGCAAATGGAAATCAAAAGAAAGCTGGAGTAGCAATATTCATACCAGATAAAATAGACTTTAGGGCTTCCCTGGTGGCGCAGTGCTTGAGAGTCCGCCTGCTGATGCAGGGGACATGGGTTCATACCCCGGTCCGGGAAGATCCCACATGCTGCGGAGTGGCTAGGCCCGTGAGCCATGGCTGCTGAGCCTGCACGTCCGGAGCCTGTGCTCCGCAATGGGAGAGGCCACCACAGTGAGAGGCCCATGTACCGCAAAAAAAAAAAAAAAGACTTTAAAATAAAGAATGTTACCAGAGACAAGGAAGGACACTACATAATGATCAAGGGATCAATCCAAGAAGAAAATATAACAATTATAACTATATATGCACTCAACATAGGAGCACCTCAATACATAAGGCAACTGCTAACAGCTATAAAAAAGGAAATCGACAGTAACACAATAATAGTGGGGGACTTTAACACCTCACTTACACCAATGGACAGATCATCCAGACAGATAGGTAACATCTTGGGTCACAAATCAAGCCTCAGTAAATTTAAGGATATTGAATTCATATCAAGCATCTTTTCTGACCACAAAGCTATGAGATTAGAAAAAATTACAGGGAAAAAGAACATAAACACAAGGAGGCTAAACAATATGTTACTAAATAACCAAGACATCACTGAAGAAATCAAAGAGGAAACCAAAAAATACCTAGAGACAAATGACAACAAAAACCTATGGGATGCAGCAAAAGCAGTTCTAAGAGGGAAGTTTATAGCAATACAATCCTACCTCAAGAAACAAGAAAAAATCTCAAATAATCAATCTAACCTTACACCTAAAGGAACTACAGAAAGAGGAACAAACAAAATCCAAAGTTAGTCTAAGGAAAGAAATCATAAAGATCAGAGCAGAAATAAAGAAATAGAAACAAAGAAAACAATAGCAAAGATCAATAATATTAAAGCTGGTTCTTTGAGAAGATAAACAAAACTCATAAAACTTTATCCAGACTCATCAAGAAAAAGAGGGAGAGGACTCAAATCAATAAAATTGGAAATGAAAAAGGAGAAGTTACAATGGACAACGCAGAAATACAAATCATCATGAGAGACTACTACAAGCAACTCTATGCCAATAACATGGACAACCTAGAAGAAATGAACACATTCTTAGAAAGGTATAACCTTCCAAATCTGAATCAGGAAGAAATATAAAATATGAACAGACCAATCACAAGCAATGAAATTGAACCTGATTAAAAATCTTCCAACAAACAAAAGTCCAGGACCAGATGGCTTCACAGGTGAATTTTATCAAACATTTAGATAAGAGCTAACACATATCCTTCTCTAACTCTTCCAAAAAATTGCAGAGGAAGGAACACTCCCAAACTCTAGGAGGCCACCATCTCTACGAGGCCACCATCACCCTGATACCAAAATCAGACAAAGATACTAAAAAAGAAAAATACAGACCAATAACACTGATGAATATAGATGCAAAAATCCTCAAAAAAATACTAGCAAACAGAATCCAACAACACATTAAAAGGATCATACACCAAGATCAAGTGGGATTTATCCCAGGTTACAAGGATTCTTCAATATATGCAAATCAATCAATGTGATACACCATATTAACAAATTAAGGAATAAAAACCATATGATGATCGCAATAGATGCAGAAAAAGTTTTTGACAAAATTCAACACCCATTTATGATAAAAACGCTCCAGAAGGTGGGCATAGAGGGAACCTACCTCAACATAATAAAGGCCATATACAACAAACCTACTGAAAACATTGTTCTCAATGGTGAAAAACTAAAAGCATTTCCTCTAAGGTAAGGAACAAGACAATGAAAAAAAAAAAAAAGACAATGATGTCCACTCTCACCACTATTATTCAACATAGTTTTGGAAGTCCTAGCCACGGCAATCAGAGAAGAAAAAGAAATAAAAGGAATACACATTGGAAAAGAAGAAGTAAAACTGACACTGCTTGCAGATGACATGATATTATACATAGAGAATCCTAAAGATGGCACCAGAAAACTGCTAGAGCTAATCAATTAATTTGGTAAAGTTGCAGGATACAAAATTAATGCACAGAAATCTCTTGCATTCCTATACACTAACAATGAAAGATCAGAAAGAGAAATTAAGGAAACAATCACATTCACCGCCGCAACAAAAAGAATAAAATACCTAGGAATAAACTTACCTAAGGAGGTAAAAGACCTGTACTCAGAAAATTATAAGGCACTGATGAAATAAATCAAAGATGACACAAACAGATGGAGAGATATATCATGTTCTTGGATTGTAAGAATCAAGTTGTGAAAATGACTATACTACCCAAAGCAATCTACAGATTCAATGCAATCCCTGTCAAATTATCAATGGCATTTTTTACAGAACTAGAACAAAAAATCTTAACATTTGTATGGAGACACAAAAGACCCCGAATAGCCAAAGCAATCTTGAGGGAAAAAAACGGAGCTGGAGGAATCAGACTTCCTGACTTCAGACTATACTACAAAGCTACAGTAATCAAGACAATATGGTACTGGCACAAAAACAGAAATATCGATCAGTGGAACAGGATAGAAAGCCCAGAGATAAACCCACACACATATGGTCAACTAATCTATGACAAAGGAGGCAAGGATATACAATGGAGAAAAGACAGCCTCTTCAATAAGTGGTACTGGGAAAACTGGACAGCTACATGGAAAAGAATGAAGTTAGAACACTCCCTAACATCATACACAAAAATAAAACTCAAAATGGATTAAAAACCTACATGTAAGATGGGACACTAAAAAACTCATAGAGGAAAACATAGAGAGAACACTCTTTGACAGAAATCACAGCAAGATCTTTTATGACCTACCTCCTAGTGTAATGGAAATAAAAACAAAAATAAATGGGAGCTAATGAAACTTAAAAGCTTTTGCACGCAAAGGAAACTATAAACAAGCCAAAAAGACAACACTCAGAATGGGAGAAAATATTTGCAAATGAATCAACAGACAAAGGATTAATCTCCAAAATATATAAATAGCTCATGCAACTCAATGTTAAAAAAACAAACAATCCAATCCAAAAATGAGCAGACGACCTAAATAGACATTTCTAAAAAGAAGATATACAGATGGCCAAGAGGCACATGAAATGCTGCTCACCATCACTAATCATTATAGAAATGCAAATCAAAACTGCAGTGAAGTATCATCTCGCACAGGTCAGAATGGGCATCATCAGAAAATCTACAAACAACAAATGCTGGAGAGGGTGTGGAGAAAAGGGAACCCTCTTGCACTGTTGGTGGGAATGTAAATTGAAACAGCCACTATGGAGAACAGTATGGAGGTTCCTTAAAAAACTAAAAATAGAATTACCATATGACCCAGCAATCCCACCACTGGACATATACAATGAGAAAACCATAATTCAAAAAGAGTCATGTACCACAATGTTCATTCCAGCACTATTTAGAATAGCCAGGACATGGAAGCAACCTAAGTGTTCATCAACAGATGAATGGATAAAGAAGATGTGGCACATATATACAATGGGATATTACTCAGCCGTAAAAAGAAACAAAACTGAGTTATTTGTAGTGAGGTGGATGGACCTAGAGTCTGTCATACAGAGTGAAGTCAGAAAGAGGAAAACAAATACCATATGATAACACATATATATTGAATCTAAAAAAAATAAAACAGGTTCTGTTGAGCCTAGGGGCAGGACAGGTATAAAGAGAGAATGGACTTGAGGACACAGGGAGGGGGAAGGGTAAGCTAGGACTTGTAGAGAATGGACTTGAGGACACAGGGAGGGGGAAGGGTAAGCTAGGACGAAGTGAGAGAGTAGCATTGACATATATACACTACCAAATGTAAAATAGTTAGCTAGTGGGAAGCAGTTGCATAGCACAGGGAGATCAGCTCGGTGCTTTGTGACCACCTAAAGGGATGGGATAGGGAGGGTGGGAGGGAGATGCAAGAGGGAGGGGATATGGGGATATATGTATACATATAGACAATTCACTTTGTTATACAGCAGAAACTCACACAACATTTTAAAGCAATTATACTCCAATAAAGATGTTAAATTAAAAAAAAAATAATGTGGCACACTTATACAATGGAATATTACTCAGCCATAGAAAAGAACGAAATTGGGTCATTTGTAGACACGTGGATGGACCTAGAGACTGTCATACAGAGTGAAGTAAGTTAGAAAGAGAAAAATGAATATTGTATATTAACACATATATGTGGAATATAGAAAAATGATACGGATGAACCGGTTTGCAAGACAGAAATAGAGACACAGATATAGAGAACAAAACATATGGACACCAAGGGAGGAAAGTGGGGGCCAGGGGTGGTGTTGTTGGGATGAATTGGGAGATTGTGATTGACATATATACACTAATATGTATAAAACAGCTAACTAATAAGAACCTGCTATATAAAAAAATGAAATTAAAGAAAAAAAAACACGTATAACCCCAGACTAACCATGAGAAGGACATCAGACAAATACCAGTTGAGACTCACTCTACAAAATATTTGACCAGTGCTCTGCAAACTGTCAAGGCCACCATATATAAGGAATGTGTGACAAACTGCCACAGCCGCTAGAGGCCAAAGAGCCATGACCCCAAAATGTAGTGTGGGGTGCTGGATGGGATTCTGCAACAGGAAATGGACAGTGGGTAAAAACTGAAAAGATGGGAATCAGGTATGAATTTTCAATAATGTATCCATATTGATTCACTAATTGTTATAAACATACCATAGTAATGTAAAGTGTCTGTAACAGGGGAAACTGGGTGTGGGTATATGAGAACTCTCTGTACTATCGTCATATTTTTTTCTGTAAATCTCAAGTTTTTAAAAAATAAAATTAAAAAAAAATAAAGGTTATTCTACAGCCCCTCACTTTCTAAAACAGAATGTACTGAATAGATTCCCCCTCACCATCAGTGACACTACCTGAAGAACATCAATGATTTTGCTGTGCTCTATAAACTGATGCCTTTATAGGCTCTTGATGCATATGCGATTTCTTTCCTCTTCACTAAATGGCCTCAAGCAGTTCTGATTCTGCTTTTAAGTTTCTCTGGTTCCTCCCCTGTGGATAGGCTGTTTTCAGTTGAGACTTCTTACCAGAGTGCCTGCTGAAAGTACTGTCTTCCCATCCTTCTTTCTTTTCCTTTCCTTCCCTTCCACCATCTCTTCCAAATTAATGTTTCTAATTTGTTTAAGGCTGGAAGACAAGTATTCATATATACAATAGCAATAAATGTTTTGTAAGATTCCGTCAATTTCCTACTGATGGTCAGTGGCTTTTCTAGTGAGTAAAGTAGCAGGTTTAGGGAGCTGGTTCTGTGATACTCTGTCTCCTGGCATTTTTCTCTCTCTTCTTTCTGTGTTCTAAGCTGTGCTTTACAGGACTGAGGAAACCCACCACGACTTCTGGTTAGGTGTCATAGTTTTGTAGTTTATGAAAAGCAATTAAAAAAATATCTGTATCCCTTTATAAAATTTCAAATATAAAATGAAAAATCAGCACTAACAGAAAATGCACATAAACACATGCTCTTAACCACATGATTTCTGCAATTATAAATTTCCTTGGCATTTGTTTCAGTTCATGTTTCCTATTATTGGCGTCAGATCCATTTCACTTAGGAATGCTAGGTGAGCAAAATTCTATAGTATGAAACTCTTTCTTCCTTGTGTTTTTATTCATGACACACAGTATTTTTTAAGTCTGAGGAATCACTGCAGCAAGTTGTAAATGATGTATGGAGTGGCAAGTCTTTTTCTACTGCATGAAAAGAGAAACTGTGCTGAGTAATGACTGCTGAGATGCACTGTTTCTTGTAATATTTAGTTTATACAAAGCTTTGGAAACCCAGCAGGCTCCAAACCTTCTGCACAGTAAGACAAAACCTTTTTTCTTTCTTTTCAATACATTTCCAGTTGAACAATCAGTTTCATGCCCCAGGGTGCATTGCATGCCTACAGCCCTAACTATGCAAAGTGCTGGGATTAGGATTGGATCAGGAGGTGGAAATAGGAATTGCAGCCTTCTGGCCTCTCTCCGCAAAACCCTACCATCAGCGAGGGAAATTCACCCACAAGGAAATTCTGTGTGTGTGTTAGGGATGGAGGGAGGGTGTGCATGTCATGCCCATACTCTTATGCTCTTTGCTCTTAAGTGGAAAAAACATGTAGTTGGTCTCAGTCACTAAGTCAACCTCATCCTGGGTGCCCAGTCTTCTGCTGGGCAGAGAGGAAGTGCTTATATTCTGGACCAATGGGCTGTTCACCAAGACAGCATCCCTTCTGGGGCATGCTTGGAAGGGGACAGGGATGATATCAAACACAGAGAAAGGCTTGATAATACGCATATCTAGAGGGAGGCTCTCCTGAGAGTGAGTAAATGGAAGTTAACTTTCTTTTTTTTCACTGACTTCAAACTGCCAAGGACATTATTTTAACTTAGAAGTACTCACACATGCATCTGCATTACAGTTCCTTTGTAGGAAAACTTTGGTATGAAATTTCCTGAGATACAGTTGGTGAAAAATGTCTTTTTCCTTTACTTGGAACTGTGAATCCAAGTGACCCCTTCTTGTTATGTGGAACAAATACAGAAACACCAACAACTCACATATGATCTACCACCATCTCAGGTCAGCATCTCACAGCTTGAGTAGCTTGACTTGGAACTAAATGTTCTTTTCCTGCAATATTTGCTTATTAGCAGTTCACACTATTTTTTGGAGAGAGGATGTGTTTGGAGTTAGTGGAAGAAAGGATAATGTTCATGTGCATGACCGTTGTAGAATATTTGGTCCTGTCCAAAATGTCCACAAGACATTTGGCCCATGCCAAAAGGCCCTTGAAATTTGATCCATGCCAAAATGTGTATGAGCATATATAGTCCATGCAAAATGGTTTTTGACAGGACCAAATAAATATCAAGGATCTTTTGGTGTGGACCAAGCATCTCCATCAATGTTTTGAATAGGATCAAATATGATCAAATATCAAAAATGTTTTGGACTAAATTTCTTTTGATAATTTGGACCAGGCCAAATATCAATGACCTTTTGGCATGGGCCAAATGTCTTATGGATGTTTTGGACAAAACAAAATGTCTGCTAACCACACATGACATGTTCCCATTAGATGGATAGAAGCATTAAATGGATAAGCTAGTTTTGGGGTTCTTTGAAATTCACTGTAAGTCTTCTACCTCATTTTCCTCCCATTCATCCATGACAGACCCATATGCAGCAGCACAATTTAAGAACGAGTGAGCAGCCCTTGATATCTTTTTATCTGTTGCTCAGAGATGTGCTCAGAGATGGGCACTGCATAGATGAAATTGTTCTGAAGAGTACTAACGATCATCAAGGATATATGTGGTCATTAGGGGAAAAGTAATGGACATTGATTTCATAGCCCAGGCAACTGGAGTTAAGGTATATCTATGTGGGTGTGAATTGTGTGAATTACTGGTCTGGACTAGGACCCAGGACACCTAATCTAGCTTCTAAACACATATGAATCCAGCTTATCTTCAGTCTTTTCAGCCCTTACTTCCAGATATAAGAATTAAAGACATATTTCTATGTTCATTAACTAATTAAAATTATTCCTAAGAATACTTCACTTGCATAATAGTTTTGAATTTGAAAACAAATACCTCAAAGGTATTTGTCCCTGCCATCCACTTAAGCTGCCAGCAGGTAAATGATGATACCGGGGTTATGGTATCAGCTCTATATTGGAATTAATTTTAAAAATTAGATTCATAATTTTCTCTGTATAGTTATACTTTTCAGTAAAAATTAAATACCTACATTTAAGCATCTAAAAATAATAAAGTATATATATATATATAAATGGAGAATTTTAAAAGGATTTTAAAAAGTAAAAATACATGAGGCTTTTAAATTGAAACTTATATCATAATCATATTCATGTCATCTTATAACAATTTCTCCTTTTTTCTCCATTATATTAAGCCCTCTAATGTTTCAAGTTTGAAAGATACTAAAATTCAAGCTAAAATAACTTTTATATTTCTCTCTTTAATGGAATGGCTGTAGGTATTTTCTGATAATTCCATGAAAATTTCAGGTTGACATCCTGGCATTACCAATCAGCCCTCTGACTGATCAGATTTCTGGTAACTTGCCCTTCCACAATTAGATTAAATTAAAATTTAAAGCTTTAGAAAGACATCAAGATGGAGGAGTAGGAGGATGTAGAGCTCACCTCCCCCCACAAACACATCAAAAATACATCTATACGTGGAACAATTCTCACAGAAAACCAACCGAAAACTATCAGAAAGATCTTTTATACAACCAAAGTTATAAGAAAGATTCCACGTAACCAGGTAGGATAAAAAACCAACAAAGTCATCAGGACATGACTGGCAACCCTGGGAAGTAGCTGTGAAAGAGGGAAGGTCCACATGGGTGGCTCCTTATCCTGCGAAACCCCCTTGCCTTATGGGAGGTCTACCAGGACAGACAGAGGGATTGGTGCGGTCTGAACTCTGCTCGTGAGGAGTGTGCACATGCTGGCTTCCTAGCAATCAGGGCAGAGAGAGACCAGCACTGATGTTTGCCACCTTGCAGTGCTTCCCAGACCAAACATGCCCTGAGAAGGGCTGCCAGTACGTGCAGCAGCTAGTGCTGAAACTTGGGCTTCAGGGGACAGACCCTGGAAGAGGACTCCGTCTAGCTGTGTGAGACATCTCAGAGGTCTTGGAATGTAGTGAGGGCTTAACCCCAGAGCCCACTGTTAGTGCACATAGGGTGGTGTGTGGGCCCCCTGTAGGAGCCCCACTGTCAGCATGCTCACGTGTGGGCATGGCTCCAGCAGCAGTGAGTTGTGTAAGGGTGCACAAGGCATGTGGGGGCAAGGCTGACATCAGAGCCCATTGTCAGTACTCCCACAGCAGTGGCGGGTTTGGGAGCAGCAGACTTTGTTGGCAAGCAAACCATGTGGCAGGCAGCATCACAGAATTGCATATCTCCAACACAGAGCCCCTGGAAAGGGGTATGCAGTGGTTCCTTTCCCAGCAGGAGCATTCAAGTTCCATCTCACAATGCAGCTTGGAGTGGGATCTGGGGCAGAGAGGCCCTAGGAGAGCCCTACCATAGAGACAGGCTAAGTCTCAGATGGCAGCACAACCATCTCAATTCCTGTAGCCATAATGCCCTGGTCCCCAGCAACAGCCTAGTACTAGGTCTGGGATGAACACAATGCAGAAAGGGACGTGACTTTTTGCCACTTCTGGAGAGAACCACAGACACCTGTATGGGCACTGCATAGGTTCACTGTGATCACACGGGCCTCACTTGCTTCAGCTGTCACCTCCTTCAGGACAGAGCACACACTTAAGGGCAACAGCCTTATCGAACCTGACCTTCAGGGCTTCTACTCCAACAACTGGGGTGTCACTCCAACAGAGTGACAGCCATGAAGGGAAGAGGAGGCCTCTAAACATCTAGTGCAGGCTCTGGTCACCACAACACCAATCACACCCTGATCAAAGAGATAATGGCCAGCATACCCTGAGGAAAGACATAGCAGGCATCCATACCAAAACCAGCCCTGGCACCAAAAATGTGGGACTCAAACAGTACACAGGGATGATCCCACATAAAAACAGCACTTCAAGACCACAGTAGATAACTGTTTCTCCTAAATTCATAGAGTCAGAGATATTTAAGTAAGATGAAAAAGCAGAGGAACTACTCCCAATTAAAAGAACAAGAGAAATCCCATAAAAGAACAAACAATGAAACAGACCTCTCCAGTCTACTAGACCCTGAGTTCAAAAAGGAGGTAATAAAAATGCTAAAGGAATTAAGAAAGATTATCAGTAGAAATGCAGATCACTTTAACAAGGAACTAAAAACTATAAAGAGGAACCAATCAAAATTAGACAACTCAATTGCCAAGGTAAAATCCCATTTAAAAGGAAATAAACAGCAGACTAAATAATGCAGAAGAATGAATAAGTCATCTAGAAGATAGAATAATGGAAATTACCCAATCAGAAGAGTGGGCAGAAAGACAAATAATAATAAAAAAAAAAAGGAAAGCAACATACAAGATCTATGGGATAATATAAAGTGTGCCAACTTGTGCATAATAGGGGTTCCAGAAGGAGAAGAAAGAGAGAAGGGGATCAAAAACGTATTTGAAAAAATAATGGCTGAAAACTTCCCAAACCTAAAGAAGGAGACAGATATCCAGGAATGGGAAGAATAGAAGATCCCAAACAAGATGAACCCAAACAGACCTACACTAAGACATATCATAATTAAAATGGCAAAAGTTAAAAAGATTTTAAAGGCAGCAAGAGAAAAACAAAGAGTCAGTAACAAGGGAACCCCCATAAGGCCATCAACTGATTTCTCTACAGAAACTTTGCAGGCCAGAAAGCAGTGGTATGATATATTCAAAATTATCAGTAGAAATGAAAGAAAGAAAAAACCTGCAACCTAGGATACTCTAACCAGGAAGATTATCATCTAGAATAGAAGGAGAGACAATCTCTCAGAAAACAAAAACTAAAAGAATATAGCAATACTAAAGCTAACCTAACAGAAATATTGAAAGGTCTTCTCTAAATAGAAAAGAAGAAAGAATCTATAGGAAGGGGAAACACACAATAGGAAAGGCAAATATATAAAAGGAATGAAGATCACTTAAATAAGCCAGTACATAGATTAAAAAATTGTTTTGTGAAAGTAATCATAACTATAATTAACAGCAAAAGGATATACATGAAGACATAAAATAGGACATCAAAATCACAAAATGTCAGGGAGGGAAGTAAAAAATGTAGATCTTTTAGAAAGTGTTTAAACTTACATGACCATCAGTCTAAAGCAAGTACATATAGTTATGGTTTAACATACCTGAAAACCAGGGTAACCACAAATCAAAAACACACAAGATATTCACAAAAACCAAAAAGAAAGTGATTTAAGGATAATACAAAAGAAAAGCATCACACCACAAAAGTAAAAACAAAAAGAAAAAAGTAAAAGAGAACTATAAAATCAACTGGAAAACAAGGTTTATAATGGCAATAAATATATACTTAATTAATTTTAATGTCAATGGACTAAATGCTTCGATCAAAGGCATAGAGTGGCAGATTGGATTAAAAAACAAGAGCCTATAATATGCTGTCAACAAGAGACTCACTTTAGGGCAAAAGATACACATAAATTGAAAGTGAGGGAATGGAAAAAGATATTTTCTACAAATGGAAATGACAAGAAAGCAGGGGTAGCAAAACTCATAGAGATGAAATAGACTTTAAAACAAATTCCATAAAGAAAGACAAATAAGGACACTATAATGATAAAGGGATCAATCAAGAGAAGGATATTATACTCATTAACATATACCCACTCAATGTAGGAGCACATAAACATATAAAACAAATAATAAAAGACATAAAGTCATAAATTGACATGAATACAATAATAGTAGAAGACTTTAACACCCCACTGATATCAATAGACAGATCTTCCAGACAGAAAATCAATGAGGCAACAGAGATCCTAAATGACACAATGGACCAGTCATACTTAACTGATATCTACAGGACGCTACATCCAAAAAACCCAGAATACACATTCTTTTCAAGCACACATGGAACATTCTTTAGGACAGACCAAAAACCAGGTCATAAAACAAGATTCAACATACTTAAGAGGACAAAGATTATTTCAAGCATCTTTTCTGACCACAATGATATGAAACTAGAGATCAACCACAGAAAGAAAAACAGGAAAAAAAAATTACATAGAGACTTAACAACATGCTACTAAAAAAAAAAAAAAACCAATGGGTCAGTGATGAAATAAGAGGGAATCTGAAAATACCTCAAGACAAACAACAATGAAAACACAACCTTACAAAATCTACAGGATGCAGCAAAAGCAGTTCTAAGAGGGAAGTTCATAGCAATACAGGCCTTCCTCAAGAAACAAGAAAAATCTCAAATAAACAACCTAACCTACCACCTAAAAGAATTAGAAAAAGAAGAACAAACAAAATCCAAAGTCAGAAGGAAGGTAATAATAAAGATTAGAGAGGAGAGAAATAAAATAGAGATTAAAAAATAGAATAAAACCAAAAGCTGTTTTTTTCTGAAATGGTAAACAAAATTGACAAGCCAGGCTCACCAACAAGGAGAGAGGACCCAAATAAAACAAGAAATGAAAGAGGATAAAAAACAACCAATTACTGCAGGAAATCAAATAATCATAAAAAAATACCATGAGCAGTTATATGCCAACAAATTGGACAACCTAGAAGTAATGTACAAGTTTCTAGAAACATACAGACTGCCAAAATTGAATCAAGAAGAAACAGATAATTTGAACAGACCAATCATTAAAAGTGAAATAGAATCTGTAATAAAAAATAATAAAATAAATTTCAAGAAATAAATAATTAAAAATTTTTTTTAAATTAAAAATAAACAAACAACAAATGAAAAAACCTCCCTGCAAATAAAAGTCCAGGACTGGATGGCTTCACTGGGGAATTCTACCAAACCTACAAAGAAGAACTAATACCACTCCTTTTCAAACTCTTTCAAAAGATTAAAGAGGAGGGAATATTCCCAAAGTCATTCTATGAAGCCACCATCACCCTGATATCAAAACCAGACAAAGACATTAAAAAAAAAAAAAAGAAAATTACAGGCCAATATCTTTGATGACTATAGATACAAAAATCCTCAACAAAATATTAGCAAACTGAATACAACAATACATTCCAGGGTTGCAAGGATGATTCAACATATGGAAAATCAATCAGTGGGATATACCACATTAACAAATGGAAAGACAAAAAACGTATGATGATCTCAACAGATGCAGAAAAAGCACCTGATAAAATTCAACATCCATTCATAATAAAAACTCTCACCAAAGTGGGTACAGAGGGAACATTTTTTAACATTATAAAAGCCATTTAGGACAAACCCACAACAAACGTAATAATGGTGAAAAGCTGAAAGCCTTCCCACTAAATTCTGGAACAAACAAGGATGTCTATTCTCACCACTTCTATTCAACACAGTATTGGAAGTCCTAGCCATAGCCATCAGACAAGATAAAGAAAAAAAAAGGTATCCAAACTGGAAGGGAAGGGATAAATTTGTCATTATATGCAGATGACATGATACTCTATATAGATAACCCTAAAGACTCCACACAAAAAATATTAGAACTATAAGTGAATTTAGCAAGGTAACAGGATACAAAATTAACATATAGAACTCTGTTGCATTTCTTTACACTAACAATGAAATATCAGAAAGTAAAAAAAAAAAAAAAAGTCCTTTCTAATATTGCATCATAAAACATACCTAGGAATAAACCTAACCAAGGAAGTTAAAGACCTATAAGCTGAAAACTACAAAACATGATAAAGGAAACTGAGGTTGATTCAAATAAATGGAAAGATATCCCATGCTCTTGGACTGGAAGAATTAATACTTTTAAAATGGCCAGCCTACCCAAAGCAATCTACAAATGAAATGTGATCCCTATTAAATTACCCATGACATATTTCACAGAACTAGACCAAATAATCCTAAAATTTATATGGAATGACAAAAGACCCAGAATTGCCAAAGTAATCCTGAGGAAAAAGAACAAAACTGGAGGCATAACTAACTCAGACTTTAGACAATACTATAAAGCTACAGTAATCAAGACAGTGTAATATTGGCACAAAAACAGACATATAGATCAATGGAACAAAATAGAGAGCAAGAAATAAACTCACACACCTATGGTCAATCAATCTATGACAATGGAGACAAGAATATACAATATACACAGTCTCTTCAGCAAGTGGTGTTGGGAATGTTGGACAGCCTCAGGTAAATCAATGAAATTATAATACTCCCTCACACCATATAAGAAAATAAATTCAAAATAGCTTAAAGACCCCAATATAAGACATGACACCATAAAACTCCTAAAAGAGAACATAGGCAAAACATTTTCAGATATAAATTGCAAAATAGCAATACTTTCTTAGATTAGTCTCCCAAGGCAAAAGAAATAAAAGTAAAAATAAGCAAATGTGACCTAATCAAACTTAAAAGCTTTTGCACAGCAAAGGAAACCATCAACAAAACAAGAAGACAACCTATGGGATGGGAGAAATATTTGCAAACAATACGACCAACAAAGGCTTATTTTCTGAAATATACAAACAGTTCATACAACTCAATATCTAAAACACAAACAACCCAATCAAAATATGGGCAGAAGACCTAAATAGACATTTCTCCAAAGAAGACATACAGATGGCCAACAGGTACGCGAAAAGATGCTGAGCATCGCTAATTAATAGAGAAATGCAAATGAAGACCACAATGAAGTATCACCTCACACTGGTCAGAATGGCTGTCAGCAAAATTTCTCCAAAAAATAAATGCCCCAGAGGGTGTGGAGAAAAGGGAATCCTATTACACTCTTTGCTGGTGGGAATGCAAGTTGGTGAAGCCACTATGGAAAACAGTACGAGTCCCTTAAAAAAGTAAAAATAGAGTTAACCTATTATCCAGCAATCCCACTCCTAGGCATATATCCAGAAAAAATGAAAATTCTAATTGGAAAAGATACATGCACCCTGATGTTCACAGCAGCACTATTTACAATAACCAAGATATGGAAATAACCCAAATATCCATCAACACATGATTGGTTTGATTTAAGAAGATGGGGAGTATAATATATATATTACTCAGCCATAACAAATAATGAAATATCACCCATTTGCAGCAACATGGATGAGCCTAGAGAATATCATACTAAGTGGGGTAAGTCAGACAAAGACAAGTATTATATGATACCACTTACATGTGGAATCTAAAAAATAATACAAATGAATCTATATAAAGAAACAGACTCACAGACATAGAAAACAAATTTATGGTTACCAAAGGTGAAAGGGAGGGTGGAGGGATAAATTAGGAGTATGGGATTAACAGATGAAAACTACTATACATAAAATAGATAAGCAACAAGGATTTACTGCATAACACAGGGAATAATATTCAATATCTTGTAATAACCTAAAATGACAAATGATCTGAAAAAAATATATGTATAACTGAATCACTTCGCTGTACACCTGAAACTAACACAGTATTATAATAAACTATACTTCAACAAAAATCAACCAATCTTCTTGCTCTTCCATGCCTGTTATGACTGCCTTTTTATGATTAAATAACATTTTTTCCTACCTCACTGCCTCTCATTATTTGACTTTTTTGTTCAACTTTGGTGATTTTTCTCCTTTGATCTAGGTTTGACTTTGGTAATCTTATTGCTCCCTTTGCTTTAAATAGTCACCTATTAAACATCTCTAAGTGAAGACGAAGTACTTAGGCCATCTATGAAATTGTTTTTTCTCTGCTTTACAAAAGTCTAGTTGATGCAAATACTGACCCAAATTTTGAAAAAAAAAAAAATTTATAGGCCCACAGTCCTAATTACAACTTTTGTCACCTGGATCCTGAATCCTCCCAACCCACCTCTGTCTTGAACTGTGATGATGATGGTGATGATTTATGATTATATGTATCTAGGACTTACTATGTACCAGACACTGTTCTAAGTGCTGTATACGTCTTAATCCATTTGCCACAAAACCATTTGAAACTAGATAGATTACTATCTCATTCCTCATTTCACAGATGAGGAATCTAAAGCCGAAGAGGCTTAGAAAGCTGGCCAAGACTATGACAATATTAAGGTCTGAAACAATTTCAGACCTCTTGTTTTAGCCACTCATTAATCCAGTTATAGAGTTCCTGAAGAATTTATTCACACTTATTAGGAAAAAATGTAGACTTTTCTGACAATTTTGACATGGAGACAGAGAAGGGCTTACACTATGCACCAATAGTTAAAAAAAAAAAAAAAAGATCTAAAAACACGAATTGCATATTTTATTCTCTGAAATTCCTTCTTGGCAATGCCATCCCCTATAGGACATTTCTGTGTGTTGGCCCCACTCCCATGCAGCTATCCTCTGGCAACTGTCTGCAGCTTCTGATTTTCCCTGCAAACTTCTGGTTCTCGCTCCTCAATTGCACAGAACATTCAGGTCCTTTCATCCCTTACTCCCCCACTGAGCTACAAAACCATCCAAGTATTCAGCTACAACCTGTCATCCCCAGAATAAACTCCACATCCTCAGAAAGCAATAAGAGTATATAGTGATGAAACATTGTGATTCTATTAGAACTTGTTTCTATTAGCTACACAGCCCTTGTAATTATCATTTTAATGGCTCATTAAATCATCTCCTGGCTGATGTTCCATAATTAATAAACTACTCTTTTATTGTTGAATATTTTGGTGGTTTTTAGTGTTTTGTTGTTTTGTTTTATAAACCACCACAATAAACATTTTTATTCATTTGTACTTAGCACCTGTTATTATTCTTTATTATTCTGAATTATTTCTTTAGGATAAATTACAAGAGAGATTACTGGGTCAAAGGATAGGATTATCTTTATGTTGCATTATTTTCCAAATAGGTTGTATCAGTTAACAGAGAGGTCAGTTGTGTATAAGTTAAAAGTCATAGGAAAACTCTGTCAACATTATTTCTATTTTCCTACTATGCAGAAGGATGAAAATACTTTCCTCATACATTTGTTTTCTATTTGTATTTTCTCTAGTGTGATTGCTTTGTCCACATTCTTGGATCATTGCCTACATGGTGAATATTTTTCTTTGTTGCATTTTTTTTTTTGAATTTTAAAATTTTATTTATTTTTTTATACAGCAGGTTCATATTAGTTACCCATTTTATACATAGTGTATATATGTCAATCCCGATCTACGAATTTGTTTCCTTTTTAGACTTGAATACCATTTGCACTCAAAGCCCACTAAATTTTTGTCTGCTCTACTGGTAGCAAGTAATTTAACTTTTTATATTTTTCATTTTAGTAAAGTTTTGTATTCCAAGGATATTTTAAATATACTTTGGTCTTTCCCTATGTGATTGCTCTTTTTGCTTCAAAGGCAAGAAATCCATCTCTTCCAGAGATCAGATAACAATTTTATTTTCCCCTTTAAAGCAATAGTTTTTTCTCTCTATCATAGATTTGGAATATATTTTGGAGTCTAATCTGATATTCATTGTTGAAATAGGATTTTGTTTTTCCAAATTCTCAAAAACACTGTTTTGTCAAGGGCAAATTTTATTTTCATGACAGGAGTTACTTGAAGGATTTGGTGATCGGAAGAGTCTGAATATTGGTTTCTGTGCAGGATGAGGCCAAGAAGAGAGGAGTGGTGAAAGGAAGAGCACAAAAGGGGCTACTGGAAATATGGAAGGCAAAGTATCTATTTTACAGTATAGGCTTTGGCAGTCCCTGTGCTGGAATTTTCAATCAGGCATGAGACCTTGTGTTACTCCCTGTGGTGTAAGAACAAGATTGATGGGTTAAACTGCTTCGAGGTAGCTTAGAACAGTAGCCTGAGGACCTATCTTTTACTCCAGTATGAAGATTTTTGGAATAATTTTTTTTTAAAAGAAATTTTATAGATTTATTTTTATTTATTTATCTTTGGCTGCGTTGGGTCTTCATTACTGCACGCAGGCTTTCTCTAGTTGCGGTGAGTGGAGGCTACTCTTCGTTCTGGTGCGGGGGCTTCTCATTGCAGTGGCTTTTCTTGTTGTGGAGCACAGGCTCTAGGCGCGTGAACTTTAGCAGTTGTGGCTCGTGGACTCTAGAGCACAGGCTCAGTAGTTGCACCGCGGCATGTGGGATCTTCCCAGACCAGGGCTTGCACCCGTGTCCTCTGCATTGGCTGGATTCTTAACCACTGTGCCACCAGGGAAGTCCCAAAAGAAAGTTTTATTTAAACTTTTTTTTAAAGAAAAGGGAATTTGAGTTTTTTCTTTTATCCACTGAGGACATTAAAACAAAAATTTTAACTTTGTTAAAATTAAAATAAACCTCTGTAAAATTAAAAGATCCTCATAGTTTTCTGCCACCTTTCCCTAAAGACATCTTTGATAACAAGGCTGGTCAAGTCTCATTCACATTTGGGAGCTCAGAGAGGCAATGAGGGCCAAAATTCCATGAGGGTCATGGTTCTTTTCTAGACTCAAGAATAACCCAACCCCTGTATTCCATGTGCTGAACCAGGAGTAAAAGGGTCACATTGACCAGAAGACAGTGATAGTCACTGGGCATATAGCTCAGAATTTTTCTCCTTTCTGAGCGGCTCCCCCACTTTTCTTTTTCTTGTGTTAGCTTCATACAGCTATCCTGCTTGGTTTTATCTAAAGCCAGAATTTTTCTACAAAGTAGAAAATACAGGTACCTGAAGAAAGCTAAGCTCTATGTGATAATTCAGATATTTTACACAGCTGTAGTCCTTTAATTTCCTTTATATTCACAAATTCACAGACTATAAATACCGATCTAAAACACAAATATATTTCTTTAATAGCCTGACTCCTCAGTAAACAGGGATCCTTCTGTTACGAAAGAATTCTCCTTTGAAGAATTAGGTCTACAGTCAGAAAGCCAGCTTATTAGTACACAGAGTGTGTCTCTCTGGCTTGGGCGCGGGAAGGGTAAGCAAAGGGAGAGGGATAGGACACATACCAGGAGTTTACTTCTCAAGAGCGTTCTCTGTACCATCAATGACTGCTCTGATGTCAGAGGAAAAGTTTTCATTCCCCTCCACCAAAGCTAATCCCTTCGTCTCTCTTGATCCCATCCCATTCTGACTTTTCTCCATTGACCAACCTGTTTTGTTCATATAATCTCATATTTCTTCTCTTTGCCTTAAACACAAGTTTCAGGGGCTGAGAGGGAAGCAAGAAATGATAAGAAATAGAGAGAAAGAAATAATACTTATTGAGTACATGTTTTAGACCAAGCAATTTATGTATGTTTTCTTATTTCAACATCTCTCAAAATTACAAACCTTCACATGTGTTGTTCACCATTTCTAATTCATTTTTCAGATCAAAAAACCAAGACTCCAGGAATTTAAGTAACTTGATGAGATTACACTGCTAATATGCTGCACTGTTGGTATTTAAAGACAGATCTGTTTCACTCCAAAGCCTGTACTCTGTGTACCACTTAGCCTTGCTGAGATGCAAATCCCCTGTCATAAAAAAAAAAAAAACAAAAAACCTTTTGACTCTGCTACCCTTCCAGCTTCTGTCTGCTTCGTCTAAATGTCTTCTGACAACTCCAGTTGCCCCACCAGCCAGCAGAGGGCCCTGCTTTCTTGCCATCCCTATAGCTCTCTGTCCATAATTCTGTTAGAGCCGTTGCTGTGTAAGCCTGTCTCCTTTTCTGGGTTCCAGCATATCGAACCATTTAAGATGATGGATTCAGGTGCTAGACTGATTGAGATTTATATTCAGTCTTATATTCAGTCAGACTGACTACCTGAGTGAACTTGGGAAGGTTAACCTCTTTTATACTTCAACCCCTATAAAAATATGAAAAGTAAAAATATTTACCTCATAGGGTTGTTATAGGTAAAATAATATTAACTGTCATACAGTAAGAGCTCAATAAACATTGACCACTCTTCTAGGCTAATAAACTACAAGGCAGCAATTGTGTGATAATCATGCCTCAATTGTGCCTAGCATGGTGTTATAATAAGAATAGAATTTTGTTGAATAAATGAGTATAGTTAAGGGGAATCTATATGCATTACTTTTAACTTTTCTTTAAATCCTGACTTCCATTACCACCAATCCATGAAAACTGTTATTATCGAAGTCATTAGTAACATTTTAATTGTTAAATCCAATAGTCCTCGCTCCTTAATTTCTATAATATTGGACAGTGGTGCCAATTCCCTACTTCCTAAAACTCTTGCTGCTCCTTACTAGTGGTGTGGCACCCAAGTGGGTCTATATATCCTTCATGGATATCTGTTGATTTTACCTCCTACAAAGTCTTTGCAGACTAATTCCCTCTACTCATATGCACTGCTATGCATCTAATCCTAGTTTTTATAACTCCCTACTGAGACTACAAGAATGGCTCTGAATTAGTCATCTTGTACACACTCTTTCCCCAATCTCACCTTTTTATTACACTTTGGCTAGAGTTCTCTTTTCAAAATACAAATCTGATTATACCACTCATGCATGAAACCCACCAATGTCTTCCCTTTGCTCTTAGAAGAAAAACATCCCTAACATAGCTGGCCAGGGCAAATATAACCTGACTCTTCCTTCACTGTTATACTCTCACACCCAGCAGGTTTCCTTTTGCTTCCTGAGCTCCAGATACACTAACTTTCTTTATGCTCATTTACAATGCCACTCTCCCCACTGGCCATGGGGTAAGTGGAGAGTCCCTCTGCACAATTTTACCCTCATCCTAGCCTTGTTAACGCCTACTTTGCCTTCCTGTTTTAGTCATCAGTTTTCCAGGACAGTCTTCCCTGACTTCCCTGACCAGGTCAATTGCCCTCATTAAATACTATTAGAGGATGCCATTTCCCTCCTTCAGAGAATTTCACAGTTCTAATTTCATATGTTTCACAGATTATTTTTTTAACATCTTTATTGGAGTATAACTGCTTTATAATGGTGTATTAGTTTCTGCTTTATAACAAAGTGAATCAGCTATACATGTACATATATCCCCATATCTCCTCCCTCTTGCATCTCCCTCCCACCCTCCCTTTCCCACCTCTCTAGGTGGTCACAAAGCACCAAGCTGATCTCCCTGTGCTATGAGACTGCTTCCCACTAGCTAAAGACGCAGACATAGAGAATGGACTTGCGGACATGGGGAGGGGGAAGGGTAAGCTGGGATGAAGTGACAGTGGCATGGATATATATACACTACCAAATGTAAAAGAGATAGCTAGTGGGAAGCAGCCGCATAGCACAGGCAGATCAGCCCGGTGCTTTGTGATCACAGATTATTTGATTAATGTCTGTCTCCCCTACTAACCCGTAAGTTCCATGAGTGTGGTGGTGGGTCTAATTTGTCTCACTTTTGTCCACCTAGCACTCATCCCCGTGACTGGCACACTGAATAAACTTAAAATATTTTGTTAAATGAATGGGTGAATGAATGAATCAATTTATCCGTCAATGAGCGTGCAGTTTGACCTCTCCACCTTTGAGTATTCTTTCTATATCATTTTGCTACCGTTTTCTCCTCACACCTCAAATGTAGGCATTCCTTAGGCTGTTTACACAGTCATTATCTTTTGTCTCTTTGTAATTCCTCCCTTAGTAATATCACCCTTTTCCATAACTTTAACCATCACACCTGTGTGGATGACTCCCTGACTGTAGGCTCCAGCCTGTATAGTCAACTCTTCTGAGCTCCAGGCTCCCATACACAGCCATTTGCTTACCTGCAGTAACTAGCTCAAAACTTTCCAAACAAAATTTCTCATTTTTCCCCTTGATCTTCCTTCTTTTAACTTTTTAATTCTGAAAGTGTAATTACTATTCTACTTTGCCAGTTTCAAAGCTTTAAAAACTTATGACTCCTCTTCTCCGTGACTTCCCACATCTAGTCAATAGTTCCTATCAATACCTCCATGATATCACTCCTATGTTTTTAATTCTTTTTCACTACCATGCTGAAGGATGCTATGTGTAGGGATTAAGTATCAGAAATCAGTGATTTAAAAGATAAATAGCTTAGAATCAGTAATGTGCAAGTGAAAGAATTAAGTGGAACAAAACAAGAAACCCAAATGTCATCTCTGAGTAATGAGGAGGACCTTAAAATTTAGGCATCCCTTTAATTCATCTAGGAAATTCTACATGTTTCCAGTAAGGCAAGTACCGTTTCCACGTGTGGCTTCAGGAAGGGAGGCAGACGTATATCAGACCATGCACAGCAACACTGGTGCATGAAGAAGCAGTAAAGTGGTGCTTCCAATGGGCAGTTCCTTCCAGGGATCAGTCAGTCCCAAAGCCTCCCCCACACAGGATTATGTGTTTGATGGTAATCACAAAAAACATGATGCTACCTGTTCTGCAGCTCTGTTTCAGAAGCTCATTCTTTATAATTTCCAGGCTGTGAAATTATCCATCTAAATGTTCTTCACACAAATGCTGCTTGATGAAAAAAAGTACAGTGCAGATTATGTCCCTTAATGTTACTGCTAATCTGTAATAATCGTGGGTGATGATTACTCTTTATGTTATTCAAGGTAAAAATGGATTTGTGTGTGTGTGTGTGTGTGTGTGTGTGTGTGTTTGGTGTGCGCGTGATTTTGATTCGGAAGGAGAAAAAAAAGAAATGGGACAGCTTAGTCAGAGTGTTAGACTGAAAATATGGATTAGCACTGATTATTTCTGATGATTTCAATCCTCTACATGCAGTAAAAGCATTAGAAAACCATGTGATTTTTATATTTTAATATTTGATTTCTGAATCACTGCAAGTGATAAGTAATAGAAAAGTGCAGCAGCAGACGTTATTTTAGGTTCTGTTTATGAAGTGGAGACAATTCCAAAGAGTACAGGGATTACTGACATAAAAGCAAATGTTAAGTTCCAGTTTCTCTTTCAGGTCTCTACCTCCCAGGTAGCAGAAACAGAATTATCATCTTCAGACATTTCCAACCATTATCTCTGTTTCCAGAACTTGACTATGCCCACCCAATTCCCCGCCCACTTCTGTTTCTGTTAACTTGGATGCTAATATAAAATTCATGTGGATAGTTGAGATATAAACAATGGATTAATGGTTTGTGGACCAAGAACTGTCGCTGTTTCTTGCCGTTGGCAGTAGGGCAACACCTGGGAAACAGGAACAGGAAGGATTTCTTATCTGAAAAGTTTACTCTGGAGTCCATATATACTAAATCTCTCTATCATAGCTACCCAAGTGTGGCTCATGCCAGCAGCCATTTAAAAGTGACATTTGCTTTGTAAAAAATGAGGGAGAAAGTCCATGTAGAATAGATGCAATAATTTTTTTTGTACTTTATTTTGATGTATTCATTTATTTAGTGTCTCAGTTGAACTCAGATAAAATCTTTATTCTTCTTTTACAAGCTTTGATCTTTTTTTCCCTTAATATTTAGTCTTTCTGGTCACTGTTTTTTTTGTGTTTGTTTTTGTTTTTAACCAAAACTGGTTTTTCTTTCTGTCTCTATAACTATTGGTTTTATATTATGACTATTTCCCTTTAAGTCATTTAAAAAGAGCATTTCATCTAGGAGATTCTATATGCCTCCTGTTGAGGCAGATTTCAGTCTCCTTATGTGGCTCCAAGAGTACATAAATATATGTCTACATACTTGACGAAAGTGGTAAATAAAGGAACCGGAGGAAGAACAGCTTCCAGAAGGCACTTCCTCTCAGGAGTTGGTCTCAAAGTCCCCCTGTAAAGGACTGCATGTGTTCATGATGATCATAAACATGTGCTTTGCTTGACTATATTCCCTGACACATCTTGACTGAGTAGCTGTCCTATTCTGGGCACACAGCTTGCCTGTCTTTAGCATATATGACCACACCTCCCTATCTTTTTTTTTTTTAACATCTTTATTGGAGTATAACTGCTTTACAATGGTGTATTAGTTTCTGCTTTATAACAAAGTGAATCAGCTATACATGTACATATATCCCCATATCTCCTCCCTCTTGCATCTCCCTCCCACCCTCCCTTTCCCACCTCTCTAGGTGGTCACAAAGCACCAAGCTGATCTCCCTGTGCTATGTGACTGCTTCCCACTAGCTAAAGATACAGACCTAGAGAATGGACTTGAGGACACGGGGAGGGGGAAGGGTAAGCTGGGACGAAGTGAGAGATTGGCATGGACTTACATAACTCTTTCTTAGGGTGTTTTTCAGTTTCTGGTTGTAGGCTACTCACTGCTGTCTCATTACATGTTGCACAACTGAGCTCGATGAATTCATGTTCTCACTGCCATTGAAGCTCCTGACTGATTACCTGTGGTGTAGACTACCCCAAAGAGGTGGTCTTAAATAACGAAAATCCACCACAAGGAGAAAAAAACTTCAAAACCCTTTAATACTCATACTTCCTTCTTTTCTCTATCTTCTGTCACACCATCTAATGAATTCAGAGTGAAGGAAATACTGAAAATGCACATACTTTGCTTGGATTCTATCTTCCTAGATCCCAATTTTAGATATCTCTGATCTTGGTTTTCTTAGAAGTGCTGGGATTCATGAGACCATTGTCTGTCAGAGTGAAACCACAGAATAAAGCTCTCTGGTTGAGTGCAACAAAGACAGTGTATATTGGGGTTAGCCAGGAAGTTATATATTATAGAAATCCACAAATCCAGCTAATTACCAGGTGCCAAACTACCTTTGCAGTGCTATCGTTGTAAGGACATTAAAACCAAAACCTCAGCTGGCATGAGGCATCTATAGCTCATCTGGACCAGTGGATTGTATATGTGTGTGTGTGTGACAGAGAGAGACAGAGACAGAGAGAGGAAGGAAGGGAGGGAGGGAAAGAGAGAGAGAGTGCATTAGTGAGAACAGGTGGAATTTCAGAGGCAAAGTAAGTGTATTTATAAAACGGGAGACATAAATAGAATTGGGTCGGTGTTTCCATCTCTTTACCAGTGGTACATGTCTGTCAAAACGTATTTTCTTAAGCTTCTCAATTTTCCTTAATTCACATGACTTACGCAGACCTTAAAACGGATAACCATGGATCATAATGAGAGACAGAAGGAGAGTCAGACAGGGAAGCAGCTGGAGATGAGAAGTGATGGAAGGGCACCAATCCTCAAAGTGCTGAGGCATTTTAATCACCTCAGACTTGCCCTCAAGTGCTAGCACCTTCGGAGACTAATAACTGTGATCCTTAGCAAAAGAAAATTGGGCTTGTGACATCTTGAATAGGGAAAAAATGACACTTCTTGTTTTTAGGTACAAATGAGACACTTAGGCAGTCTAGAGCAAGATAGCCCTGTAGGAATTTCCTCAGGGGGTAGGTAATAGATCAATTTACTTTATCACTGACTAGGTCCTAAAACTAGTCTCCTTTTGCCACATAAAGAACTCATGAGGAGAGCAGTGCCTGAAAATACCATTTGGGATAACTGAAATTGAAGTTTTCTAGCTAAAAATCATTTAATAAGATTTCCTCATAGCCCTTTTAAATTTCAAATGTTAAAAGGAAGGAAAAAGAAAGGTACATTTGGTAATTCAGTGATACCATGTCATCTAAAACATTCACTTTTCACATATGACCAAAGCCATAGATTCTACCATTTTTTGTTCTCTCCATGTGAAATGGAAAATCAGAGTCCAGCAGCCTTTTGGGCTATCCATTTTCTTTCTCTGTTCTTGATCATCATGCTGAGTAACTGCCTGCTTAGAGGATGAATCACTTTGGCAATTGAGGTAAGTGCACATGTGAATGTTGTAAATTTACATGATTCTTCCAGGAAACCTAATACTAAAGCATACTTAATCTCAATTTAATAACATGAGATTTTTCTTTACTCTGTAACTTAGAACGTGGTGTGCTAACCTCACTTGATCAAACAATTTCATGGATGAAATGAGTGTGCATGTAATACGGTTTAATTGCTCCAGGTGTGTGTGAGAGAGAAAGAGAGAGAGAGGGAGAGTGTGAGTGTGTGTGTATGATGCAAAGTGAATGACTGAAAATACACAGTAATTCTGGAGAGCAGGCCAAAAGAGTAAACCGAAGGCCCTTCATATTGGAGACACAAGGAATGCAGTGCCTAGGAGTTAACTAGAAGATACATGAAATAATAAAGGACAGAGATATTCAGCCTGGTACTATTTCTCTGTTTCCACAATCTAATAATAACTATCGATTTCAATATAGCAAGCTTTCTGGGAGCGGCTCTCCCAAGACGAATGCTGTTGAGCAGACACTCTCGGTACAACTCTCACCCCCACCCCACTCATTTTACTGCTGGGACAGGTTTTGCTGCTAACCGATCACACCTGCAACTTTCTCCAGAAGATCGTCCTTGGGTAATGGGCTGTGCTTCACCCAGAGGCAGCCTGGAACCAATGACTGACTGAGTGCCATGAGTATGTGAGTTGGTGGGAGGTGGCGGTCATAAAAGCTCCACCACCTTGTTGCCAAAAGGCAGGCAGACAGTGCAAACATTTATGTGGTATCAGGCTGAAGCTAGATGTCATCTGAAATGTCTTTACTTAGTTTCTCCCTGCCCTATCCTAATTTCCTCACTTCCTTTGAGGTTCCTCCTAAGAGCACCCTCTAAATAAATCATTTACATAAGAATCATGTCTCAGGCTCTGCTTCTAAGGGAGCCAGACCTAAGACAGTTACAAATGATGTTCAAAAATGTTCCTAAATGCCATGTTCCTAAATGCCGTTTCATGTTCTAAATGTGGACTTTTTGTTCATCCATCATTGAACAAGCATATAAGAATCTTATCCAGGTGCTTCCAGACAGCAAACTTGGATATTAATACTACTTTTCTTGGTACAGCCTAGTTTTTGCAATTATTTGAATACTGTATTGCTCTTCACCCATACAATTTTATGAGAATAGGAAATTGAAAATTAAAGTGCACATAATAAAGACAGGGAATGCAGTTCTAGAACAAAAAAAATGGAAGCAAAGATGAAAATCATTAGAGCTGTACTGAAATGGTGAGTCTTCAGCCTCATTCAGACTAAATCAACGTAAGGTAGCAAAATGTGATTGACTGTGAAGGAAACAGACAAAATTAAAAAACATTTACAGAAGGCTGGGTGTACAGCATTGGGTATTTTGTCTAAAGGAGAAAAGGATTATAGCAAGTCTTTTCCTAAACCTTTTAAAAAATTTTTGTGTTTGTTCTAGGAGTACATCATATATGAATGCAGATAACTGCATAGGAATAGGCAATTAAATTTTTAAGAATGGGAAGGCAAGAAATCCAGTGGAAAGGGAAGGGGAATGAAGAATGTGGCAGACCTGGATGCACTACCCAGATCTCCCTTCAAGTACCTGCTACAGGGCATATTGGCAGGTAGCCTCTCTCTGCCCCACCTTTGGCTCCACCCTAGCTTTCGTGCCTAGGGCACGCCCCCACTGGGCTGTTCCCTGTTAGAGACTGAGCACAGCAGAGGCACCAGGGTTTGGTCATTTCTTCCCAATGCAGGGCTCCTTTAACAGACAACCCTCGATCTAGGGATTCCCATCAGCCTGGCTGAGGCTTTCTCAGGAAAGCATTGCAGTCAGAAGCTCCTCCTACCCAAGTTTTTTTCCTTTCCTCTCTCATTTCACAAATGTCAAACCTGATCATATTTTGAAGGTTCCCTCAGCCTTCTCATGCTCCTTCCTTCTTTATCCTTTACAGTCTCTTCCAATAAGTTTCTCACGCATCTAATCTTTCTTGACAAATTCTTCTCTAAAGCCCCAAACTGATACAAAGAGGTGTAATTTAGGAATAAAAATATGCATTATTCATTCACTGAGTCCTCTCAAAGAAATGCTTCCAAAGTACTTATGCAGTGTAGACGGTGGGCTTTGTAGTTTTCTGCCATCAAACTATAAAGCTAACAATTTAAGCAAACAGGACCACCTGAAAAATGTCTTAATTGGCTATCTGGTGTACATCTTCATAACCAGCTTAAATTTTAGAACACAAAAGCCAGCCTTCAAGAATGGGCAAAATCCAGAACACTGACAACACTAAATGCTGTGGAGCAAAAGGAACTCTCATTCATTGCTGATGGGAATGCAAAACGGTCAGATTCAGCTGTTCCCTGGTATTTATCCAAAGGAGTTGAAAACTCATGTCCACACAAAGGCCTGCACATGGATGTTTCTATCACCTTTATTTATAATTGCCAAATTTGGAAGCGATCAAGATGTCCTACAGTAGGTGAATGAGTAAATATAATGTGGTACATCCAGACAATGGGACATTATTCAGCACTATAAGAAATGAGCTATCAAGCCAGGAAAAGGCATATAAATGCTGTTATATTACTAAGTAAAAGAAATCCATCTGAAAAGGCTACATACAGTATGACTCCAGCTATATGACATTCTGGAAAAGGCAAAACTATGGAGACAGTAGAAAGATCAGTGGTTGCGAGGGTTTAGGAAGAAAAAGGGATGAATAGGCAGTTCACAGAGGATTTTAGGGCAGTGAAACTACTCTGTTATGATACTATAATGGTGAATATGTGTCATTATAAATTTGTCCAAAGTCATAGAATGTACAATACCAGAAGTGAACTGTAACATTAACTACGGACTTTAGGTAATTATGCGGGGTCAATGTAGATCTATTAATTCTAACAAATGCACCACTTTGATTGGGATGTTGATAATGGGGGAGGTTATGCATGTGTATGGGCAGGGGTTATAAAAGAACTCTCTGAACTTTCCACTCAATTATCCTGTGAACCTAAAACTACTCCAAAAATTAAATTCTATTAAAACTGGGAAGGAAAAAAAAAAAATTCAGGCCTCAGACCACAAAAGAAAGAGCCCTAAGGTGGTAAGAACTAATATTTAAATTCCATGTGTTTTGGGCAATCCATTTTATCCCACTGGGCTTGAGTTCTCTTAATTATAAAATCAGATATAACAGTGTTTATACTGCAAATATATTGTAAAGATAAAATAAAAAGACTTAGTGTATGGGGGAACGTCTAATAAAGAATCAATAAATGATAATTTTCTCCTAGCTAAACACTTGACTATCCAACCTTATGAACAGAAAATCTGAAGGTCATTGTATGTACTTCACAATTAATGGATGTAGGAGAATAGGGGAAAAAAAAGGAAAAGAAAGAGAGAAAGAGTGAGAGAAAAAAAGAAAGAAAGACATATGATGGAATGAATTGGGAGACTGGGATTGACATATATACACTAATATGTATAAAATAGATAATTAATAAGAACCTGCTGTATAAAAAAAAAGAAAGACATGAACATATAGAAAAAATATTTTCCTGTGTTACCACAACCAATGCTTTCCTCCCCCATCTCTGAATCCAAGCGATCAGGCTGCAAAAGTGAATATATATTTTGTGTTTTCTTTCTAATTTTCAGACTGGGAAAGATGAGAGATTACAAAAAGAAAAAAATTCTTCCTTAAGCTAAGCTATAAATGAAAAAGCAGGAATGATAAGTTCTAATACTAATCCTTCCATAGATTTATCACATTTCCTTAAGGTATTGAAACCCCTAAACCTGGCAGAGAAGTGTCAATGATTCGTTGTGACATTCTGGGCTTAAATATTTTAAAAGGCAATGGTCCATGTAGCAGAGCCTCAGGGAAATGTGGAGACCTCACAGAGGAGATTGGAAGTCCTTAAGGCAGGGCCACGGAGAAGGAAATTAAAAAGGAGGTGGAAGCTTTTAGAACAATAGATTAGAGGGTAAGAAACGCAAGACTTTCGAGGGCAATGATAATAAACAGTGTAGGGCACCAGATCTTGCCTCCAGCTGAAGTTTCATTACCCAGTTGGTGGTGGCCCACAACTCTTAGCTGAGACAGCCACTCCACCCAAGATCAGGCCTTCTCTCTAAGAGTCAATACAGGATACCAAATGCCCGCCTAACTTGACTTCACCTGGGGTGAATCTGAAGGGCTAACCCAGCTTCAGAGCTCTCCCAGGGATTGTTGAGGTCTTGGTCATACCCGCATTGCAGTTCAACCTCTCCTTCTGCTTATTCCTACTTCCATACGCCCACAGAGGTGTTGATCTTAAGAGTGTTTCCCAATAAACTTGCTGCATGCAAATCTCTGTCTTCGTCCCTGCTTCCAGGAAACCTGACCTGAGACATTAGCTGTGTCGAAAAGCATCAAAAGATGGAATGAATGAATTCAATTGATTGTCACATCTTGACAGGCTCCAAGAATATGTATAAGAGAAAATAGGTTTAATCAGATTTACTGCAGCAGAAGACGGCAGCCACTAGTGCATTAGTAGTTGAGCCCCTATAAGGATGCATATTTTAATTTGAAGCATAAATACATCCTGGGGCCTACATAAAATGTTTTTCCTTTATTCAGATCAATGGCACTGAATACAGAACTTGCCATAGTCTTGAAAATGAATATAAACAACATAATTTAATGAAAAAAAATCACCAAATAAACTGAATAACAATATAAAAATATACTTAAGAGAAAGGTTGAGTCCTAGACCCTGTCATGAAAGGCAGACTCAATGCTTATTGGCCAGTCAAAATGGGACAAAATTACCCTGGACAATTGGAAGCCACTAGAATAAACACTTTCTGTTCTGTTTATAAACACTGTGTTTATTCCAGTGTCTTCCAATTGTTCAGGGTAATTTTTCTAATTTATAAGTTTGCACACTATTTAGCAACAACTCAGTTTTCTGGGTTGCAGATGCAACATTTATGTTCTTCCTTCCCTATGTTATATTATCTTAAAACTTCATTTAATTCCCCCAGCTGATCCTTCTTCCTGCTCCTCTATCAAAAACAATTAGAACAACATTTAACCTTAACTGCCCTTAGCCAATTTCTGCTGACAATTTCTATTTTTCCTTCGGTTATACAGAGCATGCTTAAAATAAGGATATAGAATGCCCCTTCAGATTTGATCCTCTATGTTCATCTTCTATTTTTATTAAAGTTTGTTAATACTTTAATTCTAATGGAATTCCCATACTGTGATATCAGGGGCCTAAAGCAATGAAAGTGTGGTATGTTAAAGACTTGCTGCCTTCTCTCCAAGAAAATCATAATAATTAGTAAATCATGAATAAAACTATGCACGACAACATCAGATGTGATACTCTATATTCTATGCTTTTGAAAATTTCAACTTTGAAATTTCAATTTCACCAGTCTCAGCACAGATCTTGGGTCTGTCATAGGCTTCAGCTGACAATTATTATTTCTCCATTTCTCTCATATTAGGCTAATGCCCCTCCTACTTTCAGAATGGTCCTTTGGCTGATTGATGTCATTTCATAACATTCGAAAACAAAAGAGATATCTGTTGAGTATCCTTTTTCCTAGACTTCAAACTCATCAAAAATAGCAAAAGTAAGCAAAATGATGTTCAAGGGAGTGGAAGGAGGAGGGGTTGGAGAAGGCAATGAAACCAATGCTAAAATTAATTATGTCATTGGATGTCATCAATTTTTAAATGCAATTTTTACCACATATAACATACATTCATATTACATATGAGTCCAAAATATGGACTATGAGGGTATCTTGTATATAACTTTTCTTCCAAAAGGTGTGTTGCTGGCAGTAAGTAAAAGAAATTTTGAAAAGCTGCATAAATTTTAGGGATTAGTGGCCCCTCTCTGCAGTAACGGCCATAAGAGCAAATGCCTATCCCTTGTCACTCACAGCTAGTCTAGCAGCTTCTTAAAAGTGTCTTATACATTTTCAGACACAGAAGACCTTCTTTAACAAGGAGAAGCAACATCAGGAAGTGAATTTGGCCTATGGGAGAGATGTGGCCTTGTTTGCTTGGACAAATGCAGCATACGCTTATATTTATTGGGTACTTTTATGTGTATTAATTCATTTGATCCTCCTAACCACCCTATGAGGAATGTACCATTATTTCCCTATTATATAAAAGAGGAATCAGATACTTGGAGGTATGACATAACCTGCCCAAAGTCACAGAGTTGTTAATTGTCAGATCTGACATTTACACTCAGGCTGTCCGACTCTAGAGCCCCTTCTTTAAAAATAATATACTGCAAAGGCAAAGGTGGGGGGAAGAGCAGAAACACAGGCCGTATCAAACAGAAGGTCAGGGGGCAGCCAGCACATTCACTAACCTGAGTTCTCGTTTGTAATAGGGGAAAAATCAATAGATATTGCTTTATTATCTAGTCTCTTATAGCCCCCAAAGGTTGTAAGCTGAATTAAACAGGAAATCATATTTAGCTGTTACCCTCACAGAGCTTGGAACATGAGAAATACTCAATACACATATATCTGATGAATGAATAAACTGGATAAAAGAGAAATACTAGTATAAAATCCTGAAATTTTATCCTTTGCCTCCTATTCTTATACTTTTGTGTATAACACTCCCCCTATTTTTTCAGAAGTATGTATTATCTCAGGAACAATTCTGATTATAAACATGAATGCCAAAAGGAGTCGATGTTCCTCTTAAGACTTCCAAATGAGGCCCCTGAAACCCAAAATTAAAATATGAGCCTTGAGAGAAAAGTATTTTTTGAGGCTTGAAAGATAAAGTCCTAGCATAATCAATTTTCCCGTAACACTGAGAGCCCTTTCAAGGTTGAGTTGTGTGGAAAATCTTCTGAACTTGAATAAGACACAAAAAGAAGAAAACAAGAATATAAAAGGAGGTTAAAATATATAGAGGGTAGACTAAAGAGTTTCAATAAATGTATAATTAAAATCCCAGCCTAAAATAATGAAAAAGGAAGGAAGGAAGGGAGGGAGGGAAGGAGGAAGGGAGGGAGGGAGGAAGGAAGGAACATGATATTCAAAGATATGATGGCTGAGATGTTTCCTGTACAGATCAGAAACACCAATACTTACATACGAGAAGACAAAATAAAACCCCATCTATGCTAAACTGAAAAAGAAGCCTCACTTAGATACATAATAGAGAAACTAAAGAACATCAAACACAGATGGGAAAATCCTACAAGCAGCCAATATGAAAATATCAGTTATCTCTAGAGGAAAACTATTAAACTGACAGCTGATATCACCACAGCAACATTGGAAACCAGGAAAAAAAAAGGAATGACATTTTCAATATGTTAAGAGAAAATAACTGTCAAGTTAGAATTCTAAATTCACCAAACTAACTTTCAACAAGAAGGCCAAAATTGCATTTTTTTCCTACCACCAAACATACACCGTAATACAATCTGGGGAGCCAAGAAAATGGTAAACAAGTGGATCAGTCTAAACACACCAGAACAGTATAAAATAATCACAGTTTGAGATCCTTAATGTCAATCTGAAGCTTCAAAATCATATTTTAAATTGATTTGGTCTTGTCATAGGTGTATTAGTTTCCCATTACCACAGATTTAGTGGTTTAAAACAACACAAATTTATTATACTGCAGTTCTGTTGGTCTTGGGCTAAAATCAGAGTGTGGGCAGGTCTGTGCTCTTGCTGGAAGCTCTAGGGCAGCTCTAGGGAATAATTCATTACCTTGCTTTTTCTACCTAGAAGCCCTCTTGAGGTCTAGGGCTCACCTACCTTTCTTGGCTTCTGGTATCTTCATTCCTGCACTCAAAACCAGCAAGGTCGGGCTTCCCTGATGGCGCAGTGGTTGAGAGTCCGCCGCCTGCCGATGCAGGGGACACAGGCTCGTGCCCCGGTCTGGCAATATCCCACATACAGCGGAGCGGCTGGGCTCGTGAGCCATGGCCGCTGAGCCTGCGCGTCCGGAGCCTCTGCTCCCCAACGGGAGAGATCACAACAGTGAGAGGCCCGCGTACCACATAAAAAAACAAAAAACAAAAAAAAACAGCAAGGTTGGGATGAGGTTTTTCCTCACACATCTCGCTAGTTCTCCCTCTTCTGCCTCCCTCTTCCACTTATAAGGGCTCTTGTGATTACATTGGGCCCAGCTGGATAATCCAGAATAATCTTCCCATTTTAAGGTCAGCTGATTAGCAAGATTAATTCCATCTGCAACCTGAATTCCTCTGCCATGTAAAATATATTCACAGGTTCTAGGGATTAGGACGTGAACTTCCTTAGGGGGCCTTTTTTTTTTTTTTTTTTTTTTTTTTGCGGCTTCTACCTCAGCAGTCTACCTCAAAAGTGCCTCTCTTTATAATATTTTTCTTCCAATTCTTAATTCCTAAAGGATTTATATGGTTCATTCTGAGTGCCAAAAATATTCCTAAAGGTGACAATAGTTGAAAACAGAAGATTTGTTTTATCTTGTTTGATCTTGTCCTAGGGCAAAGTGGGAAAGTGACTGAAAAGGGGCAAGGGGGAACTTTTTTGAGTGTCTGGGTGGTGGTTACACAGGCATATACAATTATCATAACTCACTGAACTTAAGAACTGTGCAACTCCAATAACTTATCAAAGCTCCCTGGTAACTCTTCAGATATCATCTAAGTAACTTCAAACTCCACCTGTCTGGTGCTGGTGGCTTTTAGTTCCTTTGCTGTTAAGTTTATTCTCAGACATTTTCACTCTTGTTAAAATTACTTTTAGGGCATCATTAAAAAGCTTCATGTATTTTTGGATCTAATTAAAGTAACCAAACACATATATGGTCCAAATTTAAACATTTTCCCATAAGCATAACTGTTTTCTGGGTACAAATATGCTTGCCTTTCTCTCATGGGCTGATGTTTTACGTATTTCTTTTCCAAATTTATAATCCGCAATGACTACATTCAATACCATAGAGAGGAGTACATTATTGCAGGCTCATTACCTTCAAAAAGGTATGTAGCTATTTCTCATTAATTAGAATGAAGTAAGATCGAATAATAATAGCCCAATTCATGATAATTTCTTTTCTTGTAATTGATATCATCAAACAAATGAATTCAAGAACAATCAATATTTCCAGTTGGACTTTTTTCAGTCTTATTTACATTCAATTTTCCCTTATAAAATTTTAAATTCAATCAATTTTTATTTATTGAAAGTATATCTGTAAGCTCGTACTAATTAGATCTGAAGTACAAAATTTAATTATATAAAGTAGGTCAGGTTAAACTCATCTGTCAAACTTCAAGTTATAAGTAACTTTCAGATAGTTTATTGTCATACACTTGTACTTTTTGCATCAAAATCCTTTGTATAAGTGACTTTTAATAAACTAAGTGCCTTAAATGTCACATTTTCTTAACCTTATCAATACCTGGAACACAACACCTGGAACACATCTCACTTATTTTGTTCATAACTAAGGGTGACATGCTAATTCTCTCTCCTAATGGTAAGAATAGTACCTTTCCAAATAAAAAAAAATCCAAATAAATGCTAATTTTTCCAACTTTAACTTATTTTTCTATTTCATTTCATTTTGCAGAACATTTAATATTATCTGGAGTCATATATTCAGTTTTTAACTTTGAAATTAATTTAGAAAGACCTAAGGTCCTCAATTTACCAATGAACTCTTATTAAAGAAACAAACACTCATTTTTTTAAGGTCAAATTCATTCCCCATAAGCATACACACAATTAAACAAATTAAAGAGTGAGTATATACACGTACTGACAAAATAGATGTTTTGTTGCTTCAGGTCCATGACAAAACTTGTCTTAAAATGATATATACTTGTATGTGGCTATACTATCTTTCCACATAAAACATACTTTGTACACAGTAAGAGTTCAGTGATGTTTGCTGAATTGAGCTGCTTTCATATTACTACCCACACACGTATATATCCTAGATGATATTGAATTCAAAAACATTAAAAAGTCTTCTTAAGATTGAGGGATTACTTATTTGCCAGAGGAAGGATTCTGAGTCTCTCAGAGAAATATAAACTCACAAGTCTGTTTTCTTTGCTACCCAATATGGTATTTTCTACAATATTTTCTAGATCTGTACAAATCTTGGTCAGTAGACTTAGACTCAACTATTATTAGGAAGGATTCATCCTCTGTCTGGGGAAAATCAGTTTATATTTGTATATAATAGGAGAGCTTTTCTAGCTGATTCAACTGTTAGCACAAGTTTCTACAGGATTCAAAAAAGTTAAAAAAAATTACCTCATGGACACTGTATGTTCTACTTTGTTAATTAACTTTCTTTTAAGTCATACTTAACTCCTTTGTATCATTGTGAATATTTATTTAATTTTATTTAAACAAACTGGATTTATTTACTCCTAAAGAAATTCAATCTTAATTCCTTTAGTTATTCTGTCACTACTGAGAATCAAAATAGTTGCAATTATACTCTCTGTTCAAGGGCCATACCAGCTTGACTTAATGTTTGCATGCGTCTCTATCCCTGCCCTGGAAATAGATTCATCTGCACCATTTTTCTAGATTCCACATATATGCGTTAATATACGATATTTGTTTTTCTCTTTCTGATTTACTTCACTCTGTATGATAGCCTCTAGGTCCATCCACATCTCTACAAATGACCCAATTTCATTCCTTTTTATGGTTGAGTAATATTCCATTGTATATTACCATGTTTAAAATAGATAGCTGGTGGGAACCTGCTATAAAGCACAGGAAGCTCAGCTCGGTGCTCTGTGATGACCTAGATGGGTGGGATGGGGGGCGGTGGGAGGGAAGTCCAAGAGGGAGGGGATATATGTATACATACAGCTGATTCATTTCGTTGTGCAGTGGAAACTAACACAACATTTTAAAGCAATTATACTCCAATAAAAAAAATGTTTGCACGCAAAAACAAAAGTGCAAAAACACTTGTTATACCTTGTCTTCTTGACAATAGACATTCTGACACGTGTGAGGTGATATCTCATTGTGGTTTTGATTTGTATTTCCCTGATGATTAGTGATATTGAGTACCTTTTCATGTACCTGTTGGTAATTTGTATGTCTTCTTTGGAAAAATATCTGTTCAGGTCCTTTGCCCAATTTTAAATTGGATTATTTGTTCTTTTTGTTATTGAGTTATGTGAGTTCCTTATATATTTTAGATATTAACCCCTTAACAGATACATGATTTGCAAATGTTTTCTTCCATTCTATAGGTTGCCTTTTCACTCTTGATATTTTCCACTGTGCTGTAGAAGCTTTTTAGTTCGATGCAATCCCACTTTATTTTTGCTTTTGTTACTTGTGCTTTTGGTGTCTTTTCCAAAAAATCATTGCCAAGACCAATGTTAAGAAGTTTTCCCCTGTGTTTTCTTCTAGTGCTTTTATAGTTTCAGGTCTTACATTAAGTATTTAATCCATTTTGAGCCAATTTTTAAATATATGAGATAAGGGTCCAGTTTCCTCCTTCTGTATGTGGATATCCAGTTTTTCTAACACCATTTATTAGGATATTATCATTTCCCTATTTTCTGTTCCTGGCAACCTAGTCAAAGATCAGTTGACCATAAATGCATGGACTTATTTCTTAAACAGCTCTTTAAATATTCCTTTTTAAGTACTATTATAGAGAAGTACTTGAAACTGAACACAGCCAACAATTCCTGAAAGTATTTCAGGACTAATAATGGGCAGAAAGGTAAAACAAACAAAACAAAAAACTTTCAGAGAATTACACCTAAACAAGGCTTATTTTTGTAGGTATGCCACAATTATCTAAATTAATTTTCTAAAAAACATACAGAAAACTATTTTTCACTGTTCCTTTTTTTTTTTTAACTGTCTTGGGTGAAACGTTTAAAGCTTAAATGTTATTGCTTTTCTTAGAAATCTTTTTTTACTGTTGCAACTGATGACAGAAGCACTAACTATCTCAAAAGTGCCTCTCTTTATAATATTTTTCTTCCAATTCTTAATTCCTAAAAGATTTATATGGTTCATTCTGAGTGCCAAAAATATTCCTAAAGGTGACAATAGTTGAAAACAGAAGATTTGTTTTATCTTTGTGATCCTAATTTATCTGCCTTTGAAATCATGGAATTTAATTTTTATGTCTTTCTCTATTCTCAATTATCAAGCATAATTTCAAGAGGAGCACTGAAGAATATTTTTCGTATTTTAAACTCCTCAGATGGTTTAAAAGAAATACATAATTCCTGACTGGGTCTTTAAATTAACCACTTTAATATATAAATTCAACAACCTAACTAGATCAATGAACCTGTATATAGGGTAGGTTATTTTGCCTGAAAATTTCCTTTAAAAATCATGTGCCTGACCATTTGTATCTTTTCCATTCACAGGACCAAATAATCCTTTGCAGGAAAAAATGGCTCATGAAACTTAATGGCAGGTCATCATATATTTATCAAAAATACCAAATTTTCCTGAGAAAAGGGCTATAGAAGTCCAATCTAAATTTTCACTTTTAGAGGGAAAATATGAAAAAAAAATTAGTAACACCTTTATTGTAAGCAGTCTAATAATGTACTTCTTTGAGTACATGGAGATTCTTTAGAACTGGGATATCATCATCCATTCACCCCTCATATTTTAAATGTTTATTGATTGCCAACTGTGAGCAAAATATCATAAATATGTACATACTCTTTAACCCTTGGAATAACAATTCACAGCAGTAAGTTAGGCAGGAACTGTACTTTTTTTTAAATATAGAATTCTATTTATTATTCATCCCATCAAACATGAAAAGTATTTACCCCACAGAGTACTACAAGTAAATACTTCCTTGGTTTTAGAAGTCTAAATTCTGGTAGGCAATGCAGAAAATGAAGAAATGTATAGCTTCACTTCATTATACACTATATAAAAATGTGTATAAGTGTATCCTGATAGAGAGATGAGAGTTGGAGTGATGGTATTCAACACAGTTTCCTGTGTGCTTTAAATTGCAACATAAGGGAAATAAATACTGCGCACAATTCTTTTGGGAAAAAAGATAAGGGGACTTGATTCCATAATACAGCACTTTTCTTGAAGCTAAATTTAAAAGACCTAAGGTAGACAAAAAGGGAGAGATGTGTAGGGAATATAAACGAAGCAAACCCTGGTTTTGTAAAATGATCTTTAAGTGAGAAAGTGCAGTGCCATGTCCACAGATTCAAGCTAAGAAGCATCTATGCACATTTCTGCCTTTTTTATTTTTCAAAAGAAAGGGTTACATGCCAAGAAGCTGACAACAGAAGAAGTATTTGGAAATTCAGTGCTTTTATCTTGAAAATAACATCTAGGAGAAATGGAAAGACTGCATTTTTTTTTTTATCTGCACAAAAGCAAATTCAAAAGATTACTACTTTTTATTCTCTTGGTGGTATCACCATAGGCTTTAATTAAATATTTTCCCCAAAAAACTCACCCTTTAAATTTGTAACGAAGAGTACTTGAGGAAAGAATGAGAATCTGAAAGTCCACTGGACAGGTCATGATTTTAAAGTTCCACTGACTCTTATTCATTAACTGTCAAAACTTAAAATCTGGACACGGGGTCTAATCCACAAAAACCCCATAATGCTCACTGCAAGGAAAGAAGGGAACTCAAACTCAGCCACTGTGTTATCAGTATCACTATACCCCCGAGAATAACATCACATTAAAAATCATTTTTCCTTTCCCTTACACTCTAAGAAGTTTACTATGTGATCTTAAAAACAAATATCACTTGGCTAGAAAACAAGCAGCTCATTAAAACAGGATATATAGTCTCCCTCAAGGATAGCGAGATCCCACCAGTGACCTGCAGTGTCTCAGCCTTTTTGTTCATATCTGAGGTCTTTAAAAAATTGTCTTGAAGGGGTCAATTTGCTTTCAAGTGTGTTTCCTCTACACCTAGACATTGATTTGTAAATCAGAGTGTTTAAAGCTTTGAAAGAAGAGAGGACTCTCCTACCATTTTCTTTTCTTTCAATTCTGGCCACAATTCTGCGGGGAAAGTGCTTTTATCCAGTCCTCTGGACTTTTGGAGAATGGAGATTACAAGACAATTAGTTAGGGTGAGGTTTAGTTAAGAATGTGTGTGTGTGTGTGTGTGTGTGTGTGTGTGTGTGTTGCGGGGGTTGCTGGTTGGAGATGCTCTTTTTAGCACAATTATCTAATAAATCTGACTAATATTTACTATGTTTATTGAATCAACATTTCAGTACATGACATTTGCTGCCCCACCTGACTTTATGCATTTCTTGTTATCCTGTTATCTCTATAATTATCACTCTTGTGATAATGATAGCCAAAAATTATCTATAACTTTGAGTGTTAGGTAGTGTTTTACGTACATTATACATTATCTCACTTAAGACCCATAATGGCCCATAAATGATACACTAGTGTTGGTATCCCAATTTCATAAATGAAGAAACTGAAGCATAGAAAAGTTCAATGGCTTGCTCCAGGTTTCAAAGTCAGTCAGTAGGTGAAGCCATTATTTCAACCCAGCCAGGGTTTTAACTGTTAAAACATTCTGCTTCTTGATTCCTCCAGTACTTCATATCTACATCTTCAGTGTTGTTTTCTGATTAGTACTGTCTCCCTTTTCCTTCCTTCCTCCCTTCCTTCTCTTTCCACAAATATGTACATATTTATGTGTGTGTATACATATATCTATGTGTGTGTTAATATATTAATAATTGGCAAAGTGTTTACTTAGGAAAAGAAAATTTCTTTGTGTGTATATGGAGTTAGCTTGTAGGCCTGTGCAACATCTGGAAATGAGAATAACTGTTTTTCATAAGAAGGGAAGGAGTCATTAATTGTTCTGAATTGTTTTGACATCAAGCAAAAGGGAAGATGGCAGAAGAGGGAGTTGGAGGATGTGAGCCAGTGAGACTGTGGACTACTAAAGTTCCACAATGTGAATACCATCTCAGGTCCCCTCCAAAATGTTCAATACTACCCCTCCAGAGTTCTGTTCTATGGGGCATCAAACAACAGGACCTGGAGCAAGGAGCTAGAGAAAAGCATGAGACAGTAAGTCTTTAAAGGCATGGAAGTTTGCAGAGGGCTTTTGCTTTTCAAACATCAGTAGAGTAGGGTTTGGGCCAAGTTTAAACACATCTTCAAGGATGGGGTCCAGAATAAATCTTAACATCTTGGTTTCCCTCTCTTCCTCCATTCCTTCCTGCCTACCTTTTTCTCATTCTCCTCACTTTTACCCCTCCTTTTCCTTATTTTCTTTCTTCCTCCCTCTTTCTTCCCACCCTCCCCCTCCCCTGTTCCTCCCTGTCTTTCCTCCTCTCCCCCATCCCCCCTTTTTCATCTTCTACTCTTTCTTTCTCCCTCCTCTATCTAGTTTAACAAATCCTTTCAATTGCTTCCATACATACATAAAATATAACTAAAATGGCAAATAGACATTTCAAAGCAAAGTTGAGTAAACTCCAGATTAAATAGAAAACAAGACAAAGGTAAATAGTATTCACAGATATGTAGGTTATAGAAAATATTTTTATACAGCTATGCTCAAGTTGTGCTATAAATTTTAACGTGAGCTTCCTCTTGGCTGAAGCAATAAAGGGAAATAAGTGCTTACAAGATGCATATTGAACATAAGCAAATCTATTTCTTGGAATGGATACTTTTTCTGCTATTTTCCCTATAGCTTGTTTGTCTATGGAATGTTACAAAATCTTTCTGTTTGTTCACGTGACATGGTATAAACCTAATGCTTTCCCAGTTTTAAGATGTTTTGCCATGTTGGCCAAGGTGACTAGCCTCTTCCAGCTTTGAGGAAAATTTTCATCCCCATACATGTCATAGTCCATCCCTGATTACAGGGTCAGGAAGGGCAGATACTCTCATTGTTGGCAAACTTTAAGACTTTTAGACAGCTACATTGTTTAGCGTGTTTCCTAGAGAGGTTTACTACGGTTTCACTTACTGAGTTTTGGGGACGCAGTGGACTGAAAGTCCATTAATTCCACTAGTAAATCTTGTTGATGTTTTTAAGCCAATTCCCTTGTTGGGATTCTTTACTAGAAAATAGTTCTCTCCATATCAAACCTAGCACTGGAAGAGCAAATGTCAGCCTTTTTTTTTATGGTGACTTTCTAGGTCCTCAATCTCCAACTGGAAATAAAAAGCATACTGTTTTAGATATTTAGAGGCAGAAGTAGTCACTGCACAGTGTGAAAGTGCAGTAAGAAATATATTCCATCAATATATTTTACAAAAGAAACAAAATTTAGAATCTCCAATGAGCTTCCTATAAAACGATTACACTTGAGTGCTAGGTAATATTGCCAGCACAGCACTTTTTGATGGTTTAATGGGAATTCTCTACAATCTTAAATTCTTTCAACTTAAATTGCACTTCAAAGTTTCATTCATATCCTTTAAAAATGATATAGTTAAGTTTTCAACAGGGAATGAATTATTCATTACAGCAGATAATGGTGTTAGGGCGCAACCAGGGAGGTATAACATTAGCATAAAGAATTCCCTGTGCCACCTTAATTGTTAAAATTGAAAATATAGAACACAAAAGATATTGAGTCAGAGATCTTTTTTGTTAAATTAAATAAATGAAAGTCTTTTATGATAACCTTTGTATCATACTTTTAAGCATGCTACCCAGGGGTTTATAAACCATTTGATCTTTCTTATTAATGATATTAGTGCAAGAAATACACTTCTATGTAGGCTTAATGATAGTTTAGGGTGGAGGTTTGGGTTTTTTTTTTTTTTTTTGGTCTTATGAAAATTCCACAAATACACTATTTGGAGTAAAAAATAACCTGTGTATCTGTATATCATTTCATTTATTTTGTCCCTGAAAGATGTTGATTTGTGAGTAGTAGCTTACAAATGCACTGATTGAAATTTATAAGAGAAACAACCTCAAACAGTATTTTATTCAATAAAGGTATCCTGATTGAAGCATATGCAATGTATCACTGATTCAAAACATCATGATGTAATATGTGCCAGATAAAACATTAGACAGGGTGAGAGATAAATATGACATGATTTATGCCCTTAAGAAAACCACTATTTATTGGAGGAGAAAGATTATGAAAGGTAGAGGCAAATTTCAAGGGGATGGATCAGCTTCCGAGCTTAACCACTTGGCTATTGGCAAGTCTCAGAGAAAAAGAGCAAGAAAGAGAGACAGAGAGTGAGAGTGAGAGAGAGAGAGAGAGGAGAGAGGGATCCCAAGATGGAAGTCACAGTCTTTTTATGACAATATTGAAAGCAACATCCTGTAAATACTACAGTATTCTATTTGTGAGAGGTGAGTCAGTCTAGCCCACACTAATGAGAAAAGGATTACACAAAAGGGTGAATATCTGGAGATAAGGATTGTTGGAAGTCATCTTAGAGGCTATCTCCCCAGGCATATATATTGCGTCAGCTGCTGCAAGTAAGAGTATAATCATGTCAGACTTCCTCAAATACCAAGGGAAAATAAACAGAAGGTGAATGCAAGCAATGCAGTAAGCATAAAAATAAACAAATAAAAACCTGTGGCTCATGAAGTCTTAGGGAAATTCCCTTTCTGACCAGCTATTTCAATTCAACCCAAGAGAAGGCATTTTTAACCACTGAAGGAATGTAGTTCCTCTTTGTGAACCAATATGATGCCAGATTATTTTCATTTAATGAAGCAAAGTGGAAAGAGAGAGGTGGTCATAGTTCTAAACTGTTGGGTTATTAGTCCATGTTCTTCTGAAGATTATTCATCCACCTTGACATTCTGGAATTGTTTTTACTACGGAAAATCATTTTTCCTTCTAAGAGAACTATTTGATGAAATAGAAAGAGCAGCACATTTGTATTTAGAAAACGTGGCTTCTAAATCTGGCTCTGCCTCATACCAGCTGTGTGACTTTGGACTACTCATGTGCCATTTCTACATCAAATTTTCTCAATTATAAAATGGATGGGATGCAAAATGATTAAATGCAATGACAGTTGTACATGCCAAAAGCATTGGGAACTCAGAGGAAGTGAGGATATTGATCACTAGAGTATTGTGGGATGAGTGTGGGGTTCCAGAAGAGTGGGAAAGGCTGAGACCAGGTGCTGTGGGAATGAAATACAGAGCCAACTAGGTATGGGAGAGAATGGATAATGCCCCTGCTAAGGCTGGGTGATATGGATTTGTTGTGGAGCCAAAAAGAACCACTTCTTCTTCTTTTTTTTTTTAAAATGTTGAGCCTTCTTTTAATTAATTAATTTTTATTTTTGGCTGTGTTGGGTCTTCGTTTCTGTGCAAGGGCTTTCTCTAGTTGTGGCAAGCGGGGGCCACTCTTCATCGCTGTGCGCGGGCCTCTCACTGTCGTGGCCTCTCTTGTTGTGGAGCACAGGCTCCGGACGCGCAGGCTCAGTGGACATGGCTCATGGGCCTAGTTGCTCCGCGGCATGTGGGATCTTCCCAGACCAGGGCTCAAACCCGTGTCCCCTGCATTAGCAGGCAGATTCTCAACCACTGCACCACCAGGGAAGCCCGAGAACCACTTCTTGATAGCTTTTGGCAGCTTGTTCAATGGGCTGGAAGCAAGAGTACTGATTGTAAATAGTGAGATTCGTCTAGAGTTGGGATTTGTAAGAAAGGTGCAACTGGAGATCAAGGAAGCATGATAATCTAGGGTGCTATTTAGTGGGAAAAGGTAGTCCTGGAGTAGCCCTTTCCAACTGCTACATTTTGAATAGAGAACTTTCTAAAGCTATTGGGAGACACTGCTCGCAGAGGCCTCTTATGTCAAAAAATATGGTCTATGTGCCAAGACATCTGTTCTCTGTTCCTATTTATGGCTCTAATACATGGCAAATCATTTATACTGATATAGGCAACCTAAGTGGCTGAAAAAGCACTTGGCCAGCTACAGGCAAAATTGGTAATCTTATCTTTAATGTATTATATATATATATCTTCTGTATACCCTTCACTGTTTCATTGTGGACCCTGAGGCCTTTAGCCCACACGTAACTCTCACAAGTCTCAGGCTGACTTTTTTTCTTGCTCAGGAAAAATATATATGATTAAAAAAAAGTAGGACCTTCAATTCAGAAATTCAATACCTTTTATGTGTATCACATTTGCCTACAAATATGAAGTTTATTGCACAGATTTTCCAAAAAGGCCTGTCCCAGGTGTACCAAATCTCTATTGGTGAGACTCCAGTCTTAGGCAAGCCTGTCTGAGGCAGAAGCGACTCAATTCCTATTATAAAACTGGCCATGATCAAGATCAGTTCAAAAAAAGTTCTTAAGTTGAAGCCTTTGCTTATTGTAATGTAACGTATTATAACGCAATGTCTCCTCTTTCTTTCTCAATGGATGCAAGGCAGGACTAGGGCTATTTTATCTATTAGTCACAAAAAGCAGAGTGCTTAGGGACTATAAACTCTTCAAAGACCTATGAAAATGTTTTGAGTTTTTAGAAAAATAGTTCATTTAGTAAAAAATGAAACAAAACTCCAAAATTAAAATTAATTTTTAACTCTATGTCTGCCACATGTAACATCATTGCAACATCACTGCAACTTCATTCATTTCAATCTTCACAAAACTATGTCCTTGAAAATACTTTGTAGCTTATGTTTTTTAATATGACTGTCAAAAATTACACAATTATTGTAAAAAATCATAAATTATAAATCGAATAATTTACTCATAACTAAATAAGCTTAAAGATATTAGTTTTCATTCATTTACTTATTCATTCATTTCACAAGCAAGCACAATTTGTACTAGGTTAGCAGTGTTCAATCTGAAGTACTAGTATCCCTGGAAAATAAGAAGACTTTACAAGGAGGATGTAGATATTAATGGTTTTAAGTGATTAGTTTACAGATGTTCAACTTCTATGTGTACTCATTACTGGTATTGATTCACCTAAGAACAAGGCTGCTCCTCTGGTTCCATTCTCCCACTGCCTCATTTCTGATCAATCATCTTTCTTCCCGTTGTAGATCAAAAGCATGGACCTCTAGAATACACACACACACACACACACACACACATACAAAGACACACACTCACTCGTAGGGTAGTCTAAATATTACTGTAGATGCTGAAGAACAGAATGCTAAAACAACACATTCTTAAGAAATACCAGTGGCTTTTAAAATTTTTTTTGGCTTTCACCACAGTTGAAGTAGGAACAAATTGTATTTCATAAAGTAATTTCTGATGCTAGAAAGAAGTAAGTGACATCACTATAAGAAAACTCCTGCCATTTCTACCTAATTATTTAAGCAAAAAAGTTTTCTCAGTACTTATACTGACAAGAACCAGACACAAAAAATGGAATTGATATAGAAACCTGTCTTCCATCAATAAGCGATAAATTGAAAAGTAAAAGCTCTACCCATATCAGTAACAGATTGACTTCCAATAAATTTGTGTTAGAAATTGATTACCAAAATTTAATATATTTATTTTTTATCAATTCTGTGCAATTTTTTATCAATTAATGATCATACTAATAATCAATCCAGAGGATATTTTTCAAAGCTTACAATCTCATGATTATAGGTTTTTAAATAAAAATCATTTTTCTCTTTCTCTCTCTCTCTCTCTCTATGGATATATTATAAATATATTTTGGAATAAAGACGCAGATCTACTAGAGAATGGACTTGAGGATATGTGGAGGGGGAAGGGTAAGCTGGGACAAAGTGAGAAAGTGGTACGGACATATATACACTACCAAACGTAAAATAGCTAGTGGGAAGCAGCCGCATAGCAGAGGGAGATCAGCTCGGTAGTTTGTGACCACCTAGAGGGGTGGGATAGGGAGGGTGGGAGGGAGGGAGACGCAAGAGGAAAGAGATATGGGGATAAAAAATAAAATAAAATAAAAAAATAAATATATTTTGATTTTTGTTGTAGAGAATATAAGTATAATCAATAAAATATTTTTATAGAAATATATTAGCATAAATTATGTAGGGAATTGCAGAGGAGAGATTTATATTGTTTCAATACAGATTTCAAAAAGCCATGGCATTGTGAGTAATAACAGTGTTGTTTCCTTTTTCCTCACTGAAGATGGGGGTGGGTAATAAGAAAGTAGCGAGGAATGATATATAAAATAGATAATAAGCAAGGACCTACTGTATAGCACAGGGAACTATACTCACTACTCTGTAATAACCAATAATAGAAAAGAATCTGAAAGTGAATAGATACCTGAATATGCATAACTAAATCACTTTGCTGTACACCTGAAACTAACACAACATTGTAAATCAACTATACTCCAGTGTAAGATAAAAAATTAAGAAAAAAGAAAAGAAACTAGCCAGGGATGGCAGGCACATTTGGCAATAAAGAAGGCAAAGAGATGATTCCTGGAACTCAGCAAGATTTGAAGCCTGAACACTTTGTAGATTCTTCACCAATTAATTGGATAATAGTCAAATAATCATGGAACTGTGAAATCTGTAATCCATTTTTTTTTTTAACATGTAATCCATTTTTAAAATCAATTGTTTATAGAGACCAGGGCCTCACCAAAAATATTTGGCAAGGACCATACACACCCTAGAAGTGGCCTTTACTGAAAATTATGGGGTTAGGTAGGCCCAGTCATCCCACAAAACTTAGGACAAATATGAAGACCACTCTAGCTTCAGAGCTGTACACAGGATTAGCTGAGACATCCACTAAACTATATCACAGCTACACTTATCCATCTGCCCAAACCTGCTTCCTACTCTACCCTATCCTTCTCTTCCCTTAAACAGGGGTGTTGATCACAGGGCACTCACTGTCCAATAAAACTCCAGCATGCCAATCTGAGTAAGAGTCTGCTTCCTAAGCCACCTAATTTGTGACACATCCTCATATCCTGTTGAATATGAGTTTGTAAGTATACTGACTTTTCATAATTTGTGAAGGATTTGAACTTAGAACACTTATTTGGATTAGAAATTGTGTGTATATTATTTTTACTTCTGATCCTCTGGTATTTCAGACTGCACTAGTTTATACAGACAGAGAGGCCTTTGACAGTTCACTAAAATGAGTGTTCTTTGTTAAATCTGCTTCCAAGGACCTCCTGAAATGGTATGAAGCAAGAAAAGTTGAAGAAAAAACTAAAATTATAGAACATATAAGAGAGAAAAGAACATGAACTGAATCCAGAAATTATCAAAAGATTAATTCATAGTAATCAAGTTACATTTATTACAGAAGTGAAAGATTAGATTAATATTTAAAAGCCAATTAATGTAATCCACATTAACAGAAAAAAAGAAATATCATATCGTATGACCATCTTAATGGATGTAGAAATACATGTGATGAAATGCAACATCTAATCACAATAAAGATACTTGAAAACTAGGAACAGAAAGGATACGTAACAAAACTCATGGAAAATACCAATTTTAATGGTATATTACTGTAAGCTTTTCTCCCACTATCAGGAAGGAGACAAGGATGTCATTATTACTATTTCTATTATACACTGTACAGTAGATTAAGGCCAAGGTATCAGAGTTAGAAGAAGGAAAAAACTGTCATTATTCACAAACAGCATAATTATATACGCAGAAGGTCCAAAGAGAGTAAAATAAAATTATTAAAATTGATAAATAACCTTAGTAAAGTTGCTGGATATGAAGCAAATATAAAATAGAAATAAATTGCATTTCTCTCCAGCAGAAGCAAAGGAAAGTAAGTATTTTAAATAGATTATTTCAAAGTAGCCTAAAAAATATCAAACATTAATACAAATATTTTGGAAAACTGCTTGGCAAAATCTACCCCCCAAAAATATGTGCATACCCTAGGATTCAGTAATTCCACTTCCAGATATATAACCAACAAAAACTCATACATATGTTCATAATAGCATTATTCATAATGGCCCCAAACTGGAAATCTCCCAAATGTCCATCAGTAGTAGAATGGATAAAATAATTGATATGTTCACAAAATGCAATCTATACAGCAATAAGAATGAGTAGATAAAATATACATAAAATTATGAATAAATTTCATAAATACAATGTTGATCAAAATAAATTAACTACAAAAGAATACTTGTTGAATGATTCAAATTATTTAAAGTTCAAAGTAGATGGAAGAGGATGGAAGAGAGACTTCTGGGATGTTGGTAATTTTCTATTTCTTGATCTGTTGCTAGTTGCAAGAGTACTTTGACTTTGTGAAAATTTATTGAGCTGTTTACCAATAATCTATACGCTTCTGATATTATTCATATATAAGCAATAATAGTAGAAGCATAAAATTTCTTTCAGAAAACTATAAAGTACAGATTTGAAAAAAATCAATGTTATTAAGATGCCAGTTCTCTGAAACTAATGTACAGATTAAATATAATCTCAATTTTGTGGAAATGGACAAGTGATTCTAAAAACTTATGAGGAAGTGCGATGGGTCAAGAATAATAAGGATGATCTTGAGGAACAGAACATGGTATTAGAACTTTAGCAACTGGATGTCAAGATTTACAAAGCTATAGTAATTAAATATTTAAGGTATTTGTTTTTGAATAGTCAAATAAATGAATAGAATAGAATAGAATTGAATAGGATAGCACAGAAACATGACCTTGCTATGACACTGTAGAATTATGGGAAAATGATGTTCTTATTAAAAAGTATTGCTAGAAAATAAAATATTAATTTGAGAAAAAATAAAACAAAAATCCATTCTAGGTGAATTTTAAAACCAAAGATGAAATAAAACCAACAAAATTTATAGAAAATAATATAAAACAATAGTTACATAATCCCATGATATAGAATCACTCTTTAAATATCTACATAAAACTAATTATTAACAAAATTTTAAATATTGGACTATATTAAAATTAAAAATAACAAAAATAGAAATAAAAATGTCCATCAATAAAATGTGCAAAGGAAATACATGGAATTGGAGAAGACACCAGCAACACATTGCTCAATAACAAAGGAATCCTATTAAAAATATATAAAGAAGTCCTAAAAATCAAAAACGAAACTACCGACAACTCAAGAGAAAAATGGGCAAAACACCTGAACATGCATTTCACAAAAGGGGATAACCAAGTGGTCATAGTTGGCTTATATCTTGATTAATCAAATAAATAAAGATGGAAACAGTGGGATATCATTTCATACACAAGAGAACAGCTAAAATAAAAATGATTATCACATGTTGGCAAGAATGTAGACAACTGGAAACTTTCAGACACAGCCTGTAGGAGCATAAATTAATATACCATTTTGGAAAACTACTAAGCATTACAAATTGAATCTGAAGATCTTCCTAGCCTATGATTCAGCAATTCCACTCTTAGGTAAACCGAAAGAAATGCACTTCTATGTGCTACGAAGAGATATAGACAAGAATGTGCCTCACCATAAAATTCATATTAACTCCAAAATAAAAGTAATTCAATTTCTGCTAATATTAGAAAGGATAAATAAATGAGGTGTAATCATACAGTGAAACAGTATGCAGCAATGAAAATAAGTGAAAACTAGGTACATGTAGCAGCATGAATGAATCTCACAAACATAATGCTAATGAAAAGAGCTTCACCACAAAAGAATACATATGGTGGAATTTCATTTACATAATAGGTTACAAGAAAAAATGTAGTGTATGATATCCTACTTATTTATTAAAATTACAAAGAAATGCAAGGAAATTATAACCAAAGATATCAGGAGGGTGGCTACCTTGGCAGGGAGAAAAATTAGTGACTGAGGGGAGGCATGAAGATTTGGAATTGAGTCTTTATGCTGCTAGTAAGATTTTTTTCACTATTTTAAACAATCCCAGTTAAAGATATGTTAACCAGAAAACAGAGTTGTCACATACTGTGCAGTCACTAATAACTCTAAGATACTCTTCAAACAAGCCACACATGCAGGGTGCCTTTTGATGTTATACAGAAAAATCACCCTGCTAGAAAGTCCAGTTAAACAAAATAACCTTTCCTCTCTTGAATACTGATTTAATCTCACAACTCTCTTTTAACATAGTCCTGGCATGACTAAAATGTTTGTGAGAGCTCAAATTACTTGGGTAGCAATAGATCTCAATAAGATTCTACTCATCACTTTATATTTATTTATATTTTCTATCTTAGAAAAAAAATTGTGATCTCTTAAGCCAGTAGCCAAGTAAATGTAAGAGAATTCACAATTTATGTGGCTAATTCTGTGTTGTTTTGACAGTTCTCTCATGTTTCTTACCATGTCCCATGTGGACTTCACAGTATACTGCAAACTTGAGTAGAAGTTTCTTCTCCATGACCACCTAATCTAGGCTTATGACTTGCATTTATTTACCATTTTTTCAACACAGCAAATTTTAAACACACGTCTAAGTTGAAAGGATTTTATATTGAACATTCATGTACCCACCTTCTATACTCTATCATTAACATTCTATTTAATTTGCTTTATCATTTAGTTATCTAGCTATCTGTTCCTTTATCCAACCATCTATCCACCTAATCAGGTAATTACTTTTCTTTTCTTTTCTTTTTTTTTTTTTTTTTGAGATATGCGGGCCTCTCACTGTTGTGGCCTCTCCCGTTGCAGAGCACAGGCTCCGGACGTGCAGGCTCAGCGGCCATGGCTCACAGGTCTAGCTGCTCTGCGGCATGTGGGATCTTCCCGGACCGGGACACGAACCCGTGTCCCCTGCATCGGCAGGTGGACTCTCAACCACTGCGCCACCAGGGAAGCCCAGGTAATTACTATTTTTAACAGCTCAGGCATTTATGACAAGGTAAACCACAATGAAAGCAGCACTCAAGTCAAGAAACAACATTTTTTCCAAGAACAATTCCTACCCTCCATGTTTTCAGTCCTTGGGAAGGTAAATGATCCTAAAGGGAGAATTTTTTTTTTTTTTAATAAATGTGGAATTTTAAGGAAATTAGCTCATTTTACCTTCCTTGTTCTCTTTTTTTTGGTAGGTTTGTCTACAGGTTGAAAATGAAGAAAGATAGAATTTCACACAAAAAAATTGTACATATAGGGCTTCCCTGGTGGCGCAGTGGTTGAGAGTCCGCCTGCCAATGCAGGGGACGCGGGTTCGTGCCCCGGTCCGGGAAGATCCCACATGCCGCGGAGCGGCTGCGCCTGTGAGCCATGGCCGCTGAGCCTGCGCGTCCGGAGCCTGTGCTCCGCGACGGGAGAGGCCACAGCGGTGAGAGGCCCGCGTACCGCAAAAAAAAAAAAAAAAAAAAAAAAAAAATTGTACATATAACTTCCTCATAGGTTTCCTAGTATTCTCTAACATATATTAGAATTTCTCAACACTTCCAAAGTCGAGGAGGTTGAATATTTTGTAAATCAACAAATACACCAGACTGAGTCAGTAAACAAGTTAGATCTATGTCACATGGGACATTTGCTAATGTAAGTTTCCTAAATATGGGCAGTTTAGAGCTCGTACTTGCCATTATCAGGTGATACAGTTTGCATTGAACTAATACAACCTAATGTTTTTTAATGTATGATCTTTTTTCTGAATTCCCCTTAGACATGATTGCAGCAAACTGCACAGTGAAGAAAGCTTTCCATTTTTCACTATGCAGTGATTTGACTTCTCACATTTCTGTTGGAATGAAAATTAGATTCAAGGACAGCTCTGTACCTGATAACTCTGACAAGGTGTGAAATGCTAAGCTTTATATAGCTGTAATGAACATACGCAAGTTTTTTTTTTTTTTTTTTTTTTCTTTTGTCTCAAGGCTTCAGGCTGTCTATCCTGGAGTAAAGAAATTCTTTCTAGTATTGTGGCAACAGCTATCTTGTCTGTACTGTCCATGTTCTCCAAATGCCAGCTGTATGGGGGAAATGCTATTTCATTAAGGGCTTCTTATTACTTAGGTATTTGATTATACAAGGATTGACAATGTTAATAACTCTCCTGGTTGATTTTCTGAGCTTCTCTTTGCTCACCAGCTGACATCCTTTGGAATCACATTTGAAGGAGAGTAGCAAAACTGTAAACTTCTATAATGAACAGAGGAAAAGTTAGTGTAAAGTAGAAGAACAGGAAGGAAGGACATTTTTGTTAACTTATATGGAAATATTACTATTTTTATATGATTATTGACAGTTTACATACAGAGTACACTAAAATTCAGATCTTGTTAAATATGCTTTTAACTTTTTGGTGAAGTCACAACAGTAAAGTAAGGTCTACAGCTCTGTGCATGTGGGAAAAAAATTATGAATATGTGGCCAACGAAGGCTGCTATTAATTCTCAAGGGAAAAATGAAGTCCTGGGGATGCTGGACATGGATAGCTTAGAGATTTGGATGAACAACCTCTGGTTCTTGCACAAGCCCCAAATCAAGAGAATAAATTAAATTTCTATTGTGAGATATAAGATCAATATACAAAAATCAATTTATTTCTATACACTAGCAATGAACAATATGGAAATAAAATTGAGAAAAAATTCCATTGAAAATAGCATCGGGCTTCCCTGGTGGCGCAGTGTTTGAGAGTCCACCTGCTGATGCAGGGGACACGGGTTTGTGCCCCGGTCCAGGAGGATCCCACATGCCGCGGAGCGGCTGGGCCCGTGAGCCATGGCCGCTGAGCCTGCGTGTCCGGAGCCTGTGCTCCACAACGGGGGAGGCCACAGCAGTGAGGGGCCTGCGTACCACAAAAAAAAATAGCATCAATAAAAACAAAATACTTAGGAATAAATTTAACCAAAGAAGTATAAGATTTTTACACTGAAAACATTATTGAAATAAAGTAAAGAAAATGTGAATAAATGCAAAAGCATTCTGTATTCATGCCTTGTAAGACAATATTGTTAACATGGCAATGTTTCTTGTTTTAGTTTTCATGTTGCTGCTATAAAAATTTACTTCAACTTCAGTAGTTTAAAACAATACAAATACATTCTCCTGTAGTTCTGGAGGTCATAAGTTCCCCAAAGAACATCAAGAACATAGGTCTAATGGGCTAAAATCAGTATGTTGGCAGAGAGTATGTTGGTTCCTCTAGAGGCTCCTGTGGAAAATCCCTTCCTTGTCTCTTCAAGCTCGTAAGACTGACTGCATTCTTCAGTTTGTGGCCATATCACTTCAATTTCTGCTTCCGTCACCACATTGTCTTCTCCTAGAGTTGTCTTCCTCTGCCTCCCTCTTTTAAGGATACTTAAGATTATATTGAGTTCACCAGGATAAGCCAGAAAAATCTTATAATCCTTAACTTAGTCACGCCTGCAAAGTCCCTTTGGCCATGTAATATAACATATTCACAGGTTCTGGGGATTCAGATATGGATGTCTTTTGCAGGAGGTGGGGAAACATTATTCATTACCACACTCCCAAACTGATCTACAGAATCTATGCAACCTCTGTCAAAATTCCAGCTGCCTTTGTTGTGAAAACGGAAAAGCTGATTCTAAAACTTATTTGGAAATGCAAGGAACCCAGGATAACCAAAACAATCTTGAAAAAGAACAAATTTCGAGGATGTACATCTCCCAATTTCAGAACTACAAAGCTTCAGTATTCAAGACAGTGTGGTACTGTCATAGACATATAGATCAATGGAATAGAATTAAGATTCCAGAAATAAATCTATACATTAATGGAAACTGAATTTCAACAAAGGTGCCATGACCATTCATTGGGAAAAGGAGAGTCTTTTTAACAAAGGATGGGTGGGAATAACTGGATATACACATGCAAAAGAATGAAATTGGATCCCCTATCTCACATGATATTAAAAAACTACCTCATAATGGATAAAAAACCAAGACGTAAGAGCTAAAACTATAAAAGTCTGAGAAGAACACATAGGTGCAAATCTTTGTGATTTTGGGCTGGGCAACATTTTCTTAGATATGACACCAAGAGCACAAGCAACCACTGAAAAATTAGTTAAATCTGACTTCATCAAAAATAAAAACTTTTGTGTGTCAATGGACACTACCAGAAAAGTGAAAAGACAAGCCACAGAAAGGGAGAAAATATTTGAAATCATGAGGGTCTGGTATCCAGGATATAAAAGGTACCTAAATAACCCAACAATAAAAAGACAAATAGCTTAACTTAAAAATAGGCAAAGTATTTGAAGAGATATTTCTCTTAAGAAATTGCAGAAATAGCCAAAAAGCACATGAAAATATACTCAATACTATTAGTCATTAGGGACATGCAAATCAAAATCACAATGAGATATCACTTCATACCTACTAGGGTAGCTTTAGTAAAAATTTTAAAAAGGAAAAACAAAGTGTTGATGAGAATGTGGAGAATTTGGCACCTTCATATGTTGCTGGAGGGAGTGTAAAATGGTGCAACTGCTGTGGAAAAGTTACTTCTTAAAAATTTTAACATAGAATTATCATATGACCCAACAATTCCACTCCTAGTTAAATACCCAACAGAACTGAAAACATATGGTCACACAGTATTTATAGCAGAATTATTCATAAGAGCCAAAATATGGAAACAATCTAAAGGTCCATCAACTGATGAATATATAAACAAAATGTGGTATATACATGCAATGGAGATATTATTCATCCATAAAAAGGAATAAAGTACTAACACATGCGACAGAATGGATGAACCTTAAAAACGTTATGCCAAGTAAAGAAAGCCAAACACAAAAGGCTACATTGTATGATTTCATTCACATAAAATATCCAGAATTGGTGAATTCATGGAGACAGAAAGTAGATTAGTGGTTGCCAGGAACTGGGGAGAAGGAGGATGGGGAATGACTGATAATGGGTATGGGATTTCTTTTTAGGGTGATGAAAGTATTCTGGAACTAAATAGTGGTGATGGTTGAGCAATGTTGTGATATACTAAAAACTACTGAATTGTTAAAAATTAAAGCATACATTACAGATAGAAGGATAGAGTTTAAAGGTTATCTTGAATTCCAGGAAACAAATAATCTCTCTAGTCTCAAAATTTGAAGAATGTTGATTTTTTGTTGGTTTTTGTTTTATTCTGTATAATTCTTTGAGAATAAAACAGAGATATTGAATATTCAAAGGTTAAAACAATCCATTGTGTGTTCTAGAGTATGGTAAAAGGTATCTTGTGTTTTCATTTCTCTTTAAAAGGATAGGAAATTGATGTCTCAGATATTGAGTCTGTGTGTCCAAACTGAGTGTTGATATGTGACATAGTGGGAAGGGGCATGGAGTGTTGGTACAGAAAGTAAGATAGTTATATGTTATGGACTGAATGTTTGTTCCTCCTCAAAATTCATATGTTGAAACCCCAATTCCCAATGTGATAGTATTTGGAAGTGGGACCTTTTGGAAGTAATTAGGTTTAGATAAGGTCTTGAGGATGAGGCCTCTATGACAGAATTAGTATTCTTATAAGAAGAGAAAGAGAGATCACAACTCCCTCTCTCTCTCTCTACCATGTGATGACACAGTGAAAAGGCAGTTGTTTGCAAGCCAGTAAGAAGGCCCTTACCAGGAACTGATGTGCCAACATCTTGTTCTTGGACTTCCCAGCCTCCAGAATGTGAGAAATAAATGTTTGTGTTTAAGTCACTTAGTCCATGGAATTTTGTTATAGCAACCTGAGGTGACTAATACATTGTGGAATGAGATAGGAAAAGGAGAATGGGACAAAAGCAGACCAGGGAATAAGAAATACATTTGCTTAATAAAACAGAGACCAGATTGGAGAGAGATTTTAAAAAAGGACTTGTGTAATATCATTTAAGTTCTTTGATTTTTTTTAATTAAAAATACTCCCATGGACCAAAAATAGAGTGTAGATGGACCATAATAACATTGCTCTGTTGATCAACGTCTCTTTAATCTTTTTAAAAAATGAAACTATAGTAGAATAGATATGCTTATTAGTTTTTATTCATGCAGAAGTCATAGACTGTTTTAATTTTATGTATTGTGGTATAACTATGTGTACACAATTTATAATGTCTTTTAGGAAAATACAGTGAAGCAGGCAAAGAAAAGGATTTGTTGAATTCTTTCAACTTGAAATGGTTGTTTTATTTTTATTTGTTTGTAATGAACTGGGTCATTCAGAATGAGAGTTCAGGGTGAGGAAGAAGTAAAGATTGGTGATTAATGAGGCATAAAATGAAAATACAGGGCAGAACAAGAACCTTGTGCATGGTAAGGAATACAGTCCAGTGTGATAAGATGGCAAATTCACTGTGTACGCTTGAGAACCAAGGCCCCTTCTATAATGAACCATCCAAATTATCCCCTTATCAGCCATTTAGACGCAGTGTCATTTTGCTGTCCCTGAGACTCCTTCAGGGACATATCATTGTACAGGCTAGCAAAGAACAGCAACAAACCTGGAGGAGTCAGTAAACAAAATGGACAATAGGTTACGAGGTTTTGCAAATAGTAGAATTTCAAATAGAGATAGAAAAAGTCTTATATGCAGCCTGACTACTTTCTCCAAATATATACTACTTTACCCTCATGCCAACTACATTCTTTTCTGGTCTTCAAAGGGAGCATGTCTTTTCAGCTTTAGTTCCAAGTGATTCTTCCACGAAGCATTGCTTAGGAGTTTGTCCTAGATTTGTCTTTTAAACTCAGCACCAATTGCTATGTGAACTTGGGGTAAGTGATTTATCCTCCTAAGCCTTATTTACGCATCTGTAAAATGTAAATAATAATGTTTGCTTCAGAAGCAAAGACTTGTAAAGATTAAATAATGTCTGTGAAGTGCTTCATACAGTACCTGAAAGAGTAAGTACCCAATTCATATTACACAGCTAGTATTTCTTCAATTCTGAGGTTCCATAACCAGAAACCATATTTCCTTTTCTCTTCTCCTTATGCATTAAACCTAGCTAACTTCTCCATGTTGTTCTCACCAGGCACTTTCATAAATAACTTAAGCCTTTTTCTTTTCCAGTAACAGCTGTAATCTCTTGAGCTCTTTCAACTCACCCTCTGAATTATACAACCTCTGCCCTTGAATGGGCACTGATATCTCAATTCCTTCCCTACTTCTAATTCCCTTATATCCAAGTATAATCTTCAGGCTTTATATGTAAGAAGGACTCAAGGATTTGGGCAGATTCTTTGCAAAGTGTAAAAACAAAAAAGCAAAACTAGCCATGCACCTTGCAATCCTTGTGCTTCATTTTTGGGCAGGAGAAACGAAAAGACCAGCAATGAGGCTCTAAGAAGTGCTGAGGAAGGTTTCCACACAGGAACTGTGAAGGCCTGTGCCTCCTCACTGATGTCAGTAATTGCCTGCTCTCACAATCATCCATACCACAAACATTACTCCTCAGAAACTGGCTTTTTACCAAATTCTGGTAGTAGGTCAAAGAAATCTGCAAACCACAAATGAGGATCTTAAAATGCACTGAAATGTAGATTCTGTGTCGAATATAAATACTGGTATTATTTACATAGTATTGCTTCCCTAGGGAATTCCTTAAACTTCAGTGCTTAATCACTACCTTAAGTTGTTTATTAAAAAGGCAGATTCCTAGTTCATTTGGTCTGAACATAATCGCAAATGAATTTAATGTAGATAGTTCATGTACCACATTTTGTAAAATGCTGCCTATAAAAATGGAGAGACAGTTCACACCTTAAGGTAAGAAAGCAAAACCCCTGAAGATGCACTTATACATGATAAGCAGAACATACTATATAACCAGTTTATGTACTTACAAAACAAAATACCTTTTGCTCTACCTTAAATAATTTCATTCTGTATCCTGAGCATTAACTTTTCATTTAAATAAGGTAAAACAAAGCAATCCTTCGCTTAACTCAAGGAATGCATCCTTGGCCATGCTCAGAATGAAAGTGCTACAAGTAGAAGTCAATTCCCTGTGAGAAACGATATAAAATCTGGGGATTGCATACTATTTTTTTTTTTAATGAATTACAATCCAGTGGTGGCTTTGCTCTTGTTATCCTTAGGAAATGGTTTGCTTTTGCCAAGATTTTCAGAGAAAACTCTGAGAGATCGATTCTCAAGACATCAGAAGAAAATATCATTAACCACTCAGAAACTTCAGGCAATAAGCAAAGGCCACTAAACGGGAAAAGTTTTCCCTAGGAAGAACCTCATTATAGTGTTTCATGTAGGTGCTTCAACGAAGAAACTGCTGGATGGCAAAATGATTTTGATATTATGGAAGTTCATTAAAAAAGGATTCTGTCTGTAATGAGATGCAGGTACATGACCCATGGAAGGACTAGAAGCAGGAGCTGAAGAATAGGTGATGGCAAAGAGGGAAGAAAATAAAAGCAAAACTATGATGATAACCTCAAGCAATCAGTAATGTCTCCTGAAATTGAGAGAATGAGATAATCAGGAAGAATGAGAAAAATATAGGACAAAGCATATAAATGGTGGCTTTATTTAACTCCTTTCTCCCCTGCCCTGCCCCGTCACACCCCAGAATAGGTCATGTTTCCATTTAAAGAATTCATTATTTGTTCAGATATACAATCTAATTTTACTCTTTAAACTTCCTAATTGTATCATATTTTTATTTGTTTTTGTTTTCATGGAAAAGGCATTTTATTTTAAATATAGCAGTGTGTACATAATAAATCAGTTTATTTATTTGTTCTTGATTTTGCTTTAAAATCCAAAGAAGACATACAGATGGCTAAAAAGCACATGAAAAGATGCTCAACATCATTAATTATTAGAGAAATGCAAATCAAAACTACAGTGAGGTATCACCTCATACCAGTCAGAATGGCCATCATCAAAAAGTCTACAAACAATAAATGCTGGAGACAGTGTGGAGAAAAGGGAACCCTCCTGCACTGTTGGTGGGAATGTAAACTGATATAGCCACTATGGAGAACAGTATGGAGGTTCCTTAAAAAACTAGCAATAGAGCTACCATATGACCCAGCAATCCCACTACTGGGCATATTCCCTGAGAAAACCATAATTCAAAAAGACACATGCACCCCAATGTTCACTGCAGCACTATTTACAATAGCCAGGACATGGAAGCTACCTAAAATATCCATCAACAGAGAAATGGATAAAAAAGATGTGGTACATATATACATAACGAAATATTACTCAGCCATAAAAAAGAATAAAATAATGCCATTTGTAGTAACATGGATGAACCTAGAGATTGTCATACTAAGTGAAGTAAGTCAGATACAGAAAGACAAATATCATATGATATCGCTTATATGTAGAATCTTAAAAAAAGGGTACAAATGAACTTATTTACAAAGTAGAAGTAGAGTCACAGATGTAGAAAACAAACTTATGGTTACCAGGGGATAAGAGGGGCAGGGATAAATTGGGAGATTGGAATTGACATATACACACTACTATATATAAAATAGATAATTAATAAGAACCTACTGTATAGCACAGGGAACTCTACTCAACACTCTGTAATGGCCTATATGGGAAAAAAATCTAAAATAAAAGTGGATATATGTATATGTATAACTGATTCACTTCGCTGTACACCTGAAACTAACACAATATTGTAAATCTACTATACTCCAATAAAAATTAAAAATAAATAAATAAAATACAACAGAAACCATTGAAAATTAAGTTTTCAAATACTGTTCCTTTTCTATTTCCAAATAAAATTTAAAATTTTCAACCTGGCTTTTATTTTCACTTGCCTCTAAAATCTTGCTAATGTTAGCTAATATTTTTTTTCTGGGCAATATTAGTATTTTTATTATTTTTGTAAAGTTCTATCCTTATGTATTTTTAACCAGTATTTCAGAAAGATAACTACCTCATTCCTTCTAAAAACTTATATTTAATTTTGGCCTTTTCCATCACTTAGCTTTCTTTTCTTCATTGGAATACTTTGCTCTTTCCTTTCCTTTGCTTTCCTTTTCTTTTCATCTCTTCCCTTTTTCCCTCTGTCCCTCCCTCCGTCCCTCCCTCTCTTCCTTCCTTCTTTCCCTCCTTCCCTCCCCCTCCCCTTTTTTGTCCATGCTTATCTTTCTTCCCTTTCCCCCCCTTTCCTCTCCTTACCATTTCCCTTTTTCTTTAAGGTTCCCTAGGAGATTTCTATTCATCCCTTTCTGTACCCATGAAGAGCTCAGTTAATTTGCAGGACTTCCTAATATCCATTTCCTACCTTGACACTTTATATTATCTCTAGGCTTGTCATCTTCAGTTTATTTTTTAAAAGATATATTCATTTTCATATCCAAAGTCTAAAATGGGTCAAATACAAGTTTATAATCTGTCCATAAAATAATTATAAGATGCCAATTTTTCCCTATGCTGATGTTGGCATCAACATTCCCCAGATTTTAATACCTAAAGTCTTAGTCATCTTTAAATGTTTTCTTTCTTCCATGAAGGAAATATTTCACTAATAAGTATACTGATTTTTTTTTTGAGCATGATTGATATGTCCCTTACTTTTTTCTGTTTTTGTATTTATGACTAAATCTCTAATTCTCATCAACTCACATCTGAACCATTATACGCATTTTTTTCTGATTTCTTTGCATGTAAGAGTGACAAGTCCAGAAACCAACTATCATGAGGACACATGAAAGTAAATGAGACTATCAAAAGAAGAGATGATTAAGGAAAATGGTATTACTTCTCTTTTCCCTCCCAACTCTGGCATTCCATGATATGTACTTTTCTTTCTTAGGTTCATGCTTTTACTATACTTATATTTTTCTCAGTCTTACTTAATTTTCCTAACCTACCAGGAAACAAAAAAGAAGGCCATAGTATTGTCAGATACTGTCAAATGATGGCTTCTCCAAACATCACCAAATCAACCTACTGATTAGACAAAGCTGGGTTTATTGCTTACCTAGGCAGAGAGAGCGCTACCATGACAGTCTTAGTAGTGTCTCAGAGGGAAAGAGCAAAAACTTGGCTTTTTGAAGTCTGGTTTAAGGTGGATCTTCTAATGCAGAAAACTTGGTTAAACTGAGAAGAGATCATAAAATAATAATTTAGGATTGGTAGATAGGGCAAGAAGATAGTTTTGAGTCAAGGAGTTGCAAGAGTTAGGGTATAAACTGTCTTTTGATGCTTTCTATTAAATAATTGATGGTTTTTTCCAAAAGTTCCTTAGAAGAACAATAAGTCATTTGAAGCTTTTATCTTCCAAGGCAAGGGTTTCCTGAGATAATAAGGGTTTGTTGAACTTTTTTCATAAAGAAATTCCATCTCTTCATAGAGAAGATTTTAAAACACATATGGTTTTAAAACATATATTACAAATGCAAAAAGAAAATTTTATAAGAAAAATAGAGGATAAAATCTTTCACTTCCTGAAAACAGGTGCTTTAGTTTTTTTTTTTTCAAAACTCAAGAAACTTGTGTTTTCAATAGTTTTACTTTAGAGAAGAATCACATATCTAAATCAAAAACCACAAGCTCAAATGCCTAGATGGACCAGGACCAAAACATCAGTGCATCAAGATGTGGGTTCCCAAGGACTGTGGGAACCAAGGGGTTGGTAAGGACTGTGGGAACCAAAGATTTGGAAACTTTCTCCATCTAAAAGCATTCATATCCAAATTAAAACATTTTAAACCATGTCTTAGTTGAACAGAATCTATCTTCAGGTCAGCTTCTACCTGTAGGCCACCATTTCGCAACCTTTTTTCAGTTGGAAAGATTGTGAAGATCTTACAGATGTTTGATGTTGATTATAAAGTCAGGAAAATGCTTGAAAGATTCCCAGTGTCCATCCAGCTGTTTAGCATCAGATACGTGCAGCCCCAAAGTGTAGACAGAGCGCTGTGAGTAACCCCATCCAGTAATGAAAAGGATTAAGTATTACAAAGTTCTACAGTGACATGGAGAAACATAACGCTAATCCCAGATGCTCAGACCAACATGAGAAAATAAAGAGCTACAATTTACTTGGGAACAATTGCAGTTCTTTTGATTACGGAAGACATTCTTTCTTTAGCAAAGCAAACAAAATTTCACAAGTGCTTTTATTTTCACATATCTTCATTTGTTTTTCAACATTGATAAGTATTTAAAAGCATTTGAAAGCCTATGCTTTCTCACAAAATCATCACCTTCACTGTAGATTTGAAAGAAGAAAAGTAACAGAGGGAAAAAATGCTGGTAAACCTTCTCACTAGACTGATGAGGTCAGCTATTACTCTCCAGCATGACTCCTGGCGTGACTGCCTAAATGATCATTTGGTTTTTGGTGTCAACAAGTTTTCAGATCTGGTTCTTTTTGTGTATGCAGCTTCAGGAATTATATATGACATGTTGATTATATTCTGCAGCAGGAAATGCTGTAGTGATCTGCTTTATCCAAGCTCAGTCTCACTGCCATCAGCAAGAAAATCTCTAAGAGCCTTGAAAAGGACAGGCTGCCAGCTAAAAGCCCAAACAGAATTAAATTGTGGTATAAAAATATAGTAAACCCAATTATACTGGGATAGTTAGTGGAGGTAATTTGTTAGTCATGTGAACGCCCCTTCTCTCTGGTCACTCTGTTTGTTTATGGGCTGATCTAGAAATCATAAAATCCATAGTTCTGTTAAGAAAATCACTGGGCTCCATATGGGTTAAAGTGTTTAATATTCCATTTAAGATAAACCATTTCAGTACAAATCATTCCTGTAGGTCTATCTGTCAACTGAGCAATCTGCATCTTTTGGATGGCACTACCTTAGCATTTGGCACTGGCCTCCCTGAAATGTGGAGAAGGCAAATATTCGCATCCTCAGCAAAAACAATGATGGCCACATAACTGATTCATCACACACTATCCATTTCCAAAAGAAAAGGTAACTCTGTCTCTGAAGTCTAATCACGCAACGAGGGCCAGCCTTCGAGTGTAGAGGGCAGTGGAAAGGTGGGTAAAAGAGGGTTGGTAGCTGTCCTAAGCCAAGGAAAGTCTATTAGAGATGCATGCATTCTTTAATCTGACTGCCTTCAGAAGGCTGCATGATGTCTCCTGAATAATGTACAAAGGAAGCAGAGGCACTGCTGCTTCATGATGTTCCCCTAAATTGACCTGTCATCTGAGGTCACATCACCCTCCTCATACTGTGGCTCTCCTCACCGTGCTGGCTATGGTATCCATAATATGAAGTCACCTCAGTCTTTACAATGTATTCAGATTTACTCTATTGAATACATTCCTCACTTACCTGCTTTTTGGTGATATAAAGTATCCGTATGTTTCAGACAGTTTAGAGCCAGATGGAAGCATTTTATCATTGAAAAGAAATGAGAAGTAAACAAGAGAATCTTGGTTTTCTCCCACTTATGAATAGGTCAGAACAAAAAATGCATACATAATTGACAGGAAACTGAAGGAGATAAATAAGATAACTTTCTGTTATTTTTATTTATTTACATATTTAGATTCTGCTAGATATTTCATTTGGACAATAGTTCTAGACCTAATCTATTTTAGATCTAACCTAGAATAATACAATGTAAGTTTTAGAAGCAAAGTTAGCATCTAATTAACCCATCAATTCATAGATTACATAACACATTAATGTAGGAATCAGATGCTGTAATTCTAGGGAAGTACCAACTAGCCCTGTCCCAGAATCTCCTGCTTGGTCCTTTTACTCCACCATACCTCCCAGACTTCACTATCCTGAAGGCCAGGGATCTCTGTCCTCTCAATGTCAAGGCTAGTGTCTGGCCCAGAGTAGTCTTTCTGAAAGCAGCCAGAGAGGAAAAACTCTTAACTGTAACAAAGATCTTGAAGTTATAATTATGAAAGTGAATTATCAATTTAATCTATGGTTTGACCTAAAACTAAATTCCTATTGAAACAGAAAATGCATAGAAAAATAACTCCTCAATTCAGATATCTCAAAGTATAACTTAGGAATTTTCTGCATCAGACTTCCCTCAGTGCCCCCATTCCAGGCTTACTGAATTGGAACATCTAGGATTGCAGCTCAGGAACTTACATGTTTAATACTTTCACAGATGATTCATATTGTTTCATATTCACACTGAAGTTTGAAAAGCACTTTATTCAGCTGTTAAGCCTCCAGCAAGGATCCTCAAACAACTTCTAATGGGAAGCTTCTTTTATCTTACCTAAATAACTAGATGTATGGGCAGGTGATGGTAATACTGAGTGCCTGTGTAGATGGGGAATTTCAACCAGCCAGAGTCAGGAATTCCCATGGAGGAGAGAACAGAGCAACAGTGACAATGATTTCTGGCTCCAGGGTTGTCTCCTTGCCTGGGCCTAATATTCCAGTGAGCCACAGGGAGTTGGGCATAGCAGCAACCCTCATCCATAAGAATTGCCATCTTCCCTGTTATTTCACACAAAGAGGAGAGGTTTTCCTCATATTGTGAATAAAGATCTCGCAGACGGAGCTATTTTTCCCTTTCTTTCAATCAACAATCAACTTATTTCTTACCGTAGGCTGGACTTTGTATTATACATTTCAAATTATTTCATAGTCTCTATGTTAGAGGAGTAATTTAAAGTTAAAAAAGAGTCACTCTAAAGGTAATCCTGTACAAAGTTTGGACATATATAGTGTTTTAACAAATTATAGTGTTTATTCATTTAGTCGCACGTACTTTTCTAACGTATTTTTAGGTTTCATTGAGCATGATTGACATACAATAAACTGCACATAGACAAGTACACAATTTGATAAGTTTTGACATCACTATACAACCATGAAACCATCACCACAATCAAGACAGTGAATACAGCCATCAACTTGCAAATTTTTCTTGTATCTTTCTGTAATTCTTCCCTCCTCTTCACTCATTCCGCCTACCTCCCCTTCCATGACTTCACTCACTCATAAGCTTTCTGTCACTAGGGATTAGTTTGTTTTATCTAAAGTTTTTCATCAATGAAATCTTACAGTATGTCCCCTTTACTGACTAGGCTTCTTTCACTTGGCATAGTTATTTTTATATTCATCCACTATATATCAATGGTTTTTTCCTTTTTGCGAATAAGTAGTTATCTCATGGTATGGATGTACCACCGTTTGCTTAAGCTTTCATCTCTTGATACATCTGGTTTGTTTTCAGTCTTTCTTTGGCTATTATAAATAAAGCTGTTATGAACATTTATGTACGTCTTTAAGTGGCTATATTGTTTCTTTTCTCTTGGGTAAACTCCTAGCCTGGATCAAATGGTAGATGTGTATTTACTATTATAAGAAGATGACAAATTGTTTTTTCAAAGTGAGTGTATGAGAGCACTGTATGAGTTTTACTTCTCCCACATCCTCATCAACATTTGAAATAATCTTTCAATTTTAGTTACTTTAATAGTTGTATAGCATATCATATTACAGTTTTCACTTGTACTTCCTTCATTATTAATGATATTGAGCATCTTTTCATTTGCTTATTTCTTATCTATGTATCGTCTTTGGTAAAGTAACTGTTAGACTCTTTTGTCTGTTTATTTACTGGGTGTCTCATTTTCCTATTATTAAGATTTGAGAACTTAGTATACATTTTGGATAAAATCCTTTATCAGATATGTGCCTGAAAAACATTTCTCCTACATTGTAGCTGTCTCTTCCTGGTCCTAACAGTATTATTTGGACAGCAAAAATTTTACTTTTGATGACATCCTATTTATCAATATTTTCTTTTTGATGTCATGCTTTTGCTATTGTATGGTCTCTAAGAAATTATTTGCCTTGCCAAAGGTCACCTAGATTTCCTCCTTTGTTTTCCTCTAGAAGTTTTATATTTTTTGGTTTTATGTTTATGTCTATAATTCTTTTTGAGGGTGTCTGTTTTTGTTTGTTTGTTTTGGTATACCATATGAGGTATGGATCAAAAGACAAATGACTTCTTCAGAGTGCTGTCTCAATGTCCACATTATCTAATCAGGACTGGTGGTATTGTTACGATGAAGGGTGTAAACAGAAATCTGTATGTAGTGACATAGGCTGAATCCAAACCACAACCATGGCATTTATGAAGGCAGGAACACAGGAACATAGGCTGACAGCTGTATAAGTTCTTTCAAGTTATAGTTTCTCCCTCTTTGACATTCCTACTGAAAGAGAGACTTGCTACATTTCTCTTGCCCTGACCCTATGGAAGTATTTGGAGAAAGCTGAGAACCAGGATTGGAAAGAATGGTGCATAGCATTGCTCCTTGGTACCCATTATTAATACACATTTTCTATCTTCTACACTTTTGAAACAGAAGCAGGTCCCTATTCTTACCTCTTGTCCTTTATCTCCTCAGTCTGCTAACCTACACATTGAGAAACCATGGGGAAAAAGGCGGGTATCCAGGGCCAGGGACATTAGTGTATGTGTCTGTGATGTGAAACGAAGAGACAGCATGAAATATTTCCTACTACAATTATGAAAACATAAACCTAACAAGCTATAAATTATTTCTGAATTTATTTTAAAATATTTAACTTTGCACAGGTATCCAGCTACAGTTTCTATACATAAACATTCAGCCAAAATAGCATTTTCATTAACAAGATTGACTGCTAATGGGAATATGTTCATACCATATCATGAAATAAAAAATTCAGGTACAAAACTTATGTAGAGTTATGAGACTGCTCTGTTAAAAAGATTCTATGCATATTAAAGGACTGAAAATAAATATACAGAAAAGATAAAAATACATCTGCTGGTGGTAAGAAAGTGATTTTCAAAAAATAGTTCTTTGTGTTCTCCTGTTATTGAAACATATTTTTATAACAAATATTTTCTTTCATAAAATTATTTTATATGAAGTAACTAAATAGCCTTAAAAATCATACTGGTAAAACACGGGCATTTATATGACTAGAGGTTTGTGCAAACCTGTTAAGCTAAGAATTTTCTCTAATAAAATGAATGCTACTCATATCAGCAAAGTAGTACAACTGTGGGCTAGTAACAATGACATGAAAAACAGAATGCTAAAAACATATCCATTAAAACATTAAATTCTATAACGGATAGATTCAACCTTTATCGCTTGTTATTTGGATTGCTCAGCTCACTTTAGCCCCTTTTTAGAATTCCAAAGGATTTGCTGCAGGAGGACAAGTCCTCCTGCATCATTATTTAATACTTCTCTGTGTCTTCACATGTTTGAGTCTGTAAAACAATTCTGTTCTAAGATATTGAAGATGAACTCCTGAGGTTGAACAGAAAGATTCACTTGTCTCACCAAAATTCAAAGTCATTATGAAACAGAAATCCCGCTTCCCCTCAGTAATAGAGTAGTCATGAATCACAGCATCACTCTGGCTCTCACAATCTGACACTTCATGCCTCAGACAATAACCTGATTTGTCCAGAGAATATCCCTGTGAGGGCTGCCAATAGTATCGATGCCCATCGAAGAGGACATAATTAAGCCCTTGGTGAGCTAATTTCATTTTCTTTTTTAACAACATGGGGTGCATAAGAGTAAAATATAAAGTAGAAAAAAATAAGGTTCTAAGAAACCTTTCTTTGCCCAAATCTGGTGCAGGGTCTCACCTCTCTTTGATCTGATAAAGGATGTTTAGAGACATTCAAAACAGCCTTCCCTCAAATACCCGACATTTACAGCATATGTGTTTGTTTCTACCAACTAAGCACCATTAGGCTTTCTCCAGGGATAAAAGTTTCTTCCAAATTAACTTCAGAAAAGCTCAGTGCTTCATGTTTGTTATCTGCTTCTATTATGGCTTAAGGATTGAGAAATTGATTCTGATTCACTTTACCACTTGCTGTGAGCAGTTTGGAGTAAAGGTATTTGTCGATTAGGGTAATTTCTTAGAAGCTTGTTATTTGCTTGGGAATATGTCCATTACCCAACAGCTGGAAACATAAGGAGCTGAAACAGCCACGTTTTTAGTTAAAATAAGAATTTTATGTTGAGACAGATAAGTAGCAGATTAATAGTAATCTTAATCATTCCTATATTGTGAGTTTATATTGTGATAAACTCTGAAGTTGCACAAGGAAGTTCTACTATGACAAAGAAATAATCTCCACATCAAAAATTCTCTTCATCTTTGACCTTTATCCACCTTTCATATCTAAATATTAATTCCTTTCAAAATACAGGGAGGGCTTCCCTGGTGGCGCAGTGGTTGAGAGTCCGCCTGCCGATGCAGGGGATGCAGGTTCGCGCCCCGGTCCGGGAAGATCCCACATGCTGCGGAGCGGCTGGGCCCGTGAGCCATGGCCGCTGAGCCTGCGCGTCTGGAGCCTGTGCTCCACAAGGGGAGAGGCCACAACAGTGAGAGGCCCACGTACCGCAAAAAAAACAAACAAACAAACAAAAAAAAAACTACAGGGTAAGAAGCTCATTATGCATGTGTTACATGTCTTGGTCAAAGACATTATATTTACCCGTCTTGGTCAAAGGCATTATATTAGTTGGGCAATTAAGAGGGCTACAAAAATTATCTTGAGTTCTGTCCCAAACTGATAACCAGCAAGATAAGCATGCTGATTTACTGATTTGTACCTCTCTAAATCCTGGGCCCATCCCTGGTGGAATGTACAGGCTGCACCTCATGTCAGAGCCTGTATCAAGAGTAGGGTAGAGAGTAGCCCCGGCATAGAAGCCCTGGCAATGTGTCAGGTAAAGCTGTACTGGTTAATAGGTAGGAAAAGAAAGAGAGTTATTGAAATGTGTTTTAAAATTGTCACCTTATGATGAGAGCCTAACCAGATGGTCATTTTTTCCACTTTCAGGGACCAAAGGTTCCAACTAGTCAGGGCTGGTAAGAAGAACCAAACAAGGCTGAATTTGTTCATAAGACAGAGCAATACACATTGAATTTAATGTACAGGTCCTCACTTGCCCTTGCTGGCTATTTTTTGTCTTTTTGCCCTGTCTTCCCACATTCCCAAATTCCTAGAGTTTTTAAACTATGAGGTTCTCTCATTACAAGAGGAAATATTGTCCTATAATCCACTAACATTTATGTGCATGTGTTTGATATATTTTGTCCTAGAATCATTGAAATTTTCCAAAGTAACAAATGGAGAAAATATTGATACAAACAAAGATGAATTCAGACTTGTAGCACCTGGGTATGGGAAACATTTGGAGGCAAAGGATTCTTCCCAAACTTCCTCACTCAGGATACAAGGGGACTTTTCTTGTCCCCACATGCATGAGGTCAGCTGTGATGCCCTCATTGACACCCAGGTGGTGTTTTATTCTAAAAGCTAAGTCAAGATTTGGGATACCAGGCATGCAGAGAGAAAAATGAGTTAGTGGTTTTCTCTGTCATTGGTCCAGAGTGTCTGAATAAATTGGGAATCCTTTCAAAGATTCCTTGCAAGTAACAGAATGCCAGACTAATAGTGTTACAAGCAAATAGTGATTTGTTTCTCTAACATAACAAGTTCAGAGGCAGTTGCTGGCATTATTCAAGAGGTCAAATCCACATATCGGTAGACCTTTCATTGTTATCTTTCTTTTTCTAACTTCACCTTTGTTATCACAGACCATTCCCTGAGGCTCATAAATTAGCCCTAACCATTTTCCACATTTTTATATTTGTTTATCTCTCCCTGTATCATCAAGAAACTAATCAATAATGCTAGATTTTTTTCTCTGAGGGAGGAACAAAGTAAATAGGAAGGAGAAGCAGTGGTTAATCTTGATTGACTGAAAATGGACTGCTTCTCATGGCAGCTGGGGCTCCTTGGTCAGTGTTTATTGTTGGGAATGGGTTAATGGAGTCCACAGCATCTTCTTAGGTAAACTGTAAACGGAGCATTGTTATTATTCTATCCTAGTGGATTCCTTTGGTCACTCTTATTTAGCAGAGTGAAGAATAGTATATATATTGGCTCATCCCCTAGAACTTCCTTAGTCTTGCCTTGCACGAACCCAAGTTGTACAAGATGCTTCACCTGATGAACTATTTCCAAGTGTGAAACCTTCAAAATGAAAAGAAAAAAAAAAAATCTGTTCAGGAAATGTATCCAGACTGACTTAAAGAGGAAGGCACATCATCTTTATCTGGGCAATTCCTTCCACTGGCTTTGGACCTGGACTGTTGTCGTTTCTGTATTTCTCAGGCTTATCTCACTTGGAATTTTTTTTTACTTGTTTGTGATCCCAGCATTAGACACTCTTCCTCACAAACTACTTTCCATTCCTTATAGCAACTAAATTTGCATAAGTTTTGAAGGTTTAGAATTTTGAAGCTTTAAAAAGCATTACCTTTTTACTGTTTCCATGACAGCTCACCCCAGCTCTGCTATGCTTCCTGAGGTTTTGAGTCTCCATGCCCTTAAATGTTGGTTTTATCAGAGATCTCTCTCTTTTTCTTATCCAACCTTATGCATACGCTGACTTTCTTTTCAAATTATCTTGTCCCATCCAACCACTAACTCCCTGCTGGTCCACTGCATCCAAATTTGTATCTATAGCCAACTCTATTCTCCTGATACTGGGAAAGCTATTTATAATTGCCTTGTCTACATCCCAGCCCAAAAGGTCCATAAGCACCTTGCTTTCAAAGTTTCAAAATGTATTTGATGGCAATCTACATTAAAAATGTGTTCAACATCATTAGCCATTACGTACGTGCACATTAAAAACACAAAGAGTTATCACTACACACTTATCAGAAAGGCTTGAGGAAAAAATAAATGCTGGTGAGAACGTGGAGAAACTGGATCATTCACACATTGCTGGTGGGAATGTAAAATGGCGCATCCACTCTGGGAAATGGTTTGACAATTTTTTTAAAACATGCAAATACCATATCACCCTGATTGCACTCTTGGACATTTATCCCAGAAAAATGAAAAATTACATTCACACAAAAACTTATAGATGGATGTTCATAGCAGCTTTACTCATAATAGCCACAAACTGAAAATGACCCAGATGACCTTTAACAGGTGAATAATACTTAGCAATAAAAAAGTATGAACTGTTGACATGTGCAGCAACTTGGACAAATTTCCAGGAAATTAGTTATGCTGAGTGAAAAATGGCAATCCCAAAAGGTATGACTCCATTTATATAACATTCTTGAAATAACAAAATTGTAGAAATGAAGAATATATTAGCGGTTCCCAGAGGTTGGGAGCTGGGTGAGGTGGGGAGAGGGAGGTGGGTGTGGCTTAGGAAAATGGCCAGATGAGGAATATTTTGGGGATTGGAAACATTCTAAATCTTGACTGTATCAGTGTCAATATCCTGGTCGTGATAGTGTAGTTTTTGCAAGTTGTAACTGTTGGGTCAAACTTGGTAAAGGATATGTGGGATGACTGAATTATTTCTTGCAACTACATGTGAATCTACAATCATCTCAAAATGTAAAATGTAATGAAAATTTTAATCACACTTGTTTTGGGTAGTACTGAATAAGTTAGAAAAGACAAGTAAAAAGAAACTTAAGTTCCTAGAATTAGAAAATTGCTCTTAAAAATTAACTTGCATAGTGTAACTGCACCCTTTCTTCTAAATTATTTAATCATACTTTGCATTAACCAATTTCTAAAAAACTTAATTTTCTCCACCTTGATAAGCCAAAATTTGTATGACTCTCTACTTTCCTATCAGAAATTCTACACAGAATCAATTCATTTGGGATATCTTTGGGAGAAATCATGTCTTTTAAACCATAAAGCAAAAAACTTATAAGGACATGTTTTTAAAAGCCATTTTAAATGTTTCAAACATGTCTGATTCTAACAGATACCATTTAATTTGTATTTTTACCAACTTCATACAGATAAATGTACTACTTTGAAAAACATTGCTTTTTTGATTAGATACTAAAGAATATTTATGATTAAGAAAGGGACAAAGCCATTGACAGAATCCTAGAAAGTACCAAAAATTAAGAAACTGGAAGAATCCAGTGAAAGGGGGAAGGCGGAAGAACTGAGAAAGATTACTACAAAGTGCAAGGGGGAACGTATCCTGCATTCAACATAATTTCTTCAAATTTGTTCTCCATTTAACTGATTCTCTCTTCAACCCTATTTCCATTGCTCTTAAAATTATTCATTGAGCTTATTTTAAAATTATTTTTAAGTAAATATATTATATAGACAAGTATACAAATTCCAAGCATACGGCTCAATGAATTTTCATCAAGTGAGCCAAGCCACCACCCAAAACAAGAAATATATCACCAGAACCCCAGAGAACTTCATTGTGCTCTGCCCCAGTCACCAACCATGCTCTTCCCAAGGGTAACTAAAATTCTAAGCTTTATGACCATAGATTGTTTGTGCTTGTTTTTGTACATTATATAAATGGAATTTTAAAGTATTTTAAAATAAAATAACATTATCTTCCCCACAATACACCTTCCTCCTTAAGTGTTGCCTATTTTGGCTTCCTAAATTAGAATGCTTAAGGTCATCTTCACGTTCTCCCTCTCCTGCTTCCAACATGATCTTTCTAAAATATAAACATTATCAATCATTCATGAGAGCAAGTCAAATCTGTGTGTCATCTTCAGGAAAAAAAAAAAAAATTCCAATCATTTTAACTGGGTTACAAATCCTTTGAAGATCTGCCTCTGGAATATTTTTCCATGTTTACTCTGCCTACAAGTCCCAGCGTGCATTGTACTCCAATTGTATGGTATTATTTGCAGTTTCCAAAACATACTCTTTCACACAACTCTAAGTATTTTCATATGCTCTGATTTCTTTCCAGGATGCTTTCCTACCTCTTTATCTGCCTAGTGAAGAGCCTATTTAACCACCAAAACTTAATTAAAATATCCTCACTATCCCTCATTTCACCATCAGAAACAATTAGTAACCGTATGACATTACTTTCAGTATAATCTACAACTACTTGTACGTAACACTTTTAACATAATGTACAATTATTTCTTGGCATGTCTCTCCGTTCCATCAATTGAGGGTTTCTTCTACTTTTCCCTATATTCCCCATGTTTAGAAAAATATACATTAAAATAGTTGGTTTATTTGAATGACAAACAGTAAACAAATAAAAAAAGAAAAAGAAGTGACAAACAAAAGTGAAGTAATTAATATTCTCTAGATGCATCAAAGAAGGCAGGAAATGTCCTTATACAAAAGGGGCATTTAAGTTCAGTGTAAAATAATGTGCAGAATTTAGGTAGGCTAAGAATGAGGCAGACATTGATCTCTCATTATTCACAAGCAGTAACACGTCTTTGGGAAAGGTGTACCTGGTGGATCCCAGGCACTTAGAAAGGGCTCTTCTTCAGAGAACTTCAGAAAATAAACTACTTCATTGGGCCTGACCAAGACCCAGACCCTCAGACAGCATCTCAGCCACCTGACTCAGACACAGGCCCTGTCTCCTGGAGGTATTTTGAAAGACTAGAAATCATAAAACAAGCATTGGCCTAGGTCCATATCCCTGCGGCTTGTAGAATTTGTTGTTTGGTCCTTTATAGGACTTCCCACACATTATCTGTATCATGGGGATAACATGTTCTTTTTCAAGTGGGTTAATGTAAGCATCAAATGAACTAATGTTCACGAAGTACCTGGCACAATGCTTGAAAAATAGTCAGTGTCCTGGAATTGTTAATTCCCTTTTTTGTTCCCCCAATGCATGCTTGTGATGTTTTCCTTTTTATACATTAACTGTATATTGCATGCTGTACATTGTACCAGGATGAGGAGATGAGAGGGTAGAGGTGAAATACTGTGTGCATTAACTATGTAGCGGACTGTGTGGAGGATACTGTAACCCCAGCCAGGGACGAGCATCAACAGTAAATCCTGCCATGTGAAGTGTGTTCTGCTGACCTCTGAGATTCCCTGGAAGCCCAACGTGGCCTGGATTGCTGACATAGGCATGATGAGAACTGTGCTGCTCAGTGCAAAACAGCTAGCTTACTTCACCTGATTTTGCACAGATTCAGAGCACAACACTCATTTCATCTGATTTGTGCTTAGACGAAGCAAAGGGAAACAAATGTCTGAAAACAAAACCCACATGCTAAGTCAGCAAGTTTTGAAGCTCTAGTCAAGATTGAACATAAATGAATCCATTCTTGCCTAGATAATTTCTGTTCCTGTGCCTTTCAGCAATACTGTGTAAGCACTGGCGTAGAGACAGCTATATCTGACACTGTGAGGACAGAGGGACTCACAAAAGCAATGGAATAACCATGATTTAGCTGCTTAATACATCTGCTGCTTGAAAAAAAAAAATTAGCTTAGCCACTACATGTTTTTCTCTGTATAATACCACTTACATCCACATATTTGACACATACTTTTTAAGCATCTACTATGTGCTAGGCACAGTGTTTGCTGTATGCTAAAGATTCAGTGGGAAACAACACGGATGAGGTCTGTGATCACAAAGCTTAGTGCTGATCAACAACTAATTTGAGAAAGTTCCCTGTTCACGCAACCAGTAGGGTGTGCAGAAAGACCAAAGGACATAGAAAACATAATTATTTAGCAAGATATTTGTTGAGCATATAGAAAATGGGAAATGATTCGTTGACACAGATTTGCTATAGATACAGATACAGGATCTAAAGGGATCCTCACTGTATGATTTGGGTCATGAGTGATTGCAGATAAGGACACTGGGAGCAGACAGAGGGGTCAGAGCCAGAATGATATATCAAAGAAATAAGACAGCAACAGTCTGTATTGATTTTCTATTACACATAAACAAATTACCACAATTGAGAGCGGGTTAACTGGGTCCACTGCTTAGGGTATCACAAGGCTACAATCAAGGTGTCAGCCAGCTGATCCCTACCTGGTGGCCCAGGGTCCTTTTCCAAGCCATGTGGCTGTTCTTTACCTAGGAGCTATAAGGGCATGCACACTGTGTCTTCTGGTTGGCTAGAACAAGTTTTTTGACACTTCACCTTCTTTTAAAGAGCTCACATCATTAGGTCAGGCCCACCCTGGATAAGCTCCCTTTTAACTCAAAGGCAACTGATTAGTAATCTAAACACAGAAGTGCTATACCATCAGATTTACTGGCCTCAACCACACTCAAATGGAGGGGATTGTCATTGCGGAGGTGCAGGGGAGGAATCTTTGAGGTCATGTTAGGATTTTGTTTGAAGTCAGAGTTATCAATAAAGGGAATCCCTTCATAGTTAGCTGCCTTTATCCTACATGTGCTCATTTGCCCTGTTTGGAGGAAACTAGCAGTGTTTAGGAGTAAGACTCCAAAACTGGACCACTTAGGTTCAAATCCTGACTCCACTTCTTTTTTTTTTTTGTGGTACGCGGGCCTCTCACTGTTGTGGCCTCTCCCGCTGTGGAGCACAGGCTCCGGACGCGCAGGCTCAGCAGCCATGGCTCACGGGCCCAGCCACTCTGTGGCATGTGGGATCTTCCTGGACCGGGGCACGAACCCGTGTCCCCTGCATCGGCAGGCGGACTCTCAACCACTGCACCACCAGGGAAGCCTGTGACTCCACTTCTTCATAGCTGTGTGACCTTGGGTAAGATACTAACCTTTCTGATGACAACAATGAAGTGTTTACTCAAAGTATTTTGATTTTATTATCTGCAGACAATATTAAGTAAATTATGATTGTAAAGTAGTTCAAATGTGACCATTTAGTACATGTAATTGTAGAGGAAATTTCCTAGTTTTTGGTTATGATTCCTTTTCCTTGGGAATTAAGTAAAGGATATCAAGTCCCAGCTTGCTTATTAATAGCAAGGATTGTGATTAGAGTAAAAAAAGTAATGATTTTATCTTATTCTGTACTAAAGACCACAAAATATTTCAGTGTATTAGCACTAATAGACTCAGATTTGTTAAATTAAATTAAGCAATTAAGCCTAAAAGAATTAGACCCTCCTTCTAATGAGCAGGTCTTCAGAGTAACTAAGCCAATAAAAAGACAGCCTTCTCTTCTTACACAAAACCTTGGATGGATGGGACAGTAAGGAATATATCCCTTTCTTCTAATGTCCTTGGAAAAGGGTGGCTAGACTATATATTATAAACTAGTATAACCTAAGTAGGTATCTTGCTAGTTTTGAAGACATGCTTCATCCTGGCTCAGTTCTTTGTTTCATCCAATAAATAACACTGATATCATCCTCCAGGAGTCACAATCTTCACATCCATCAAGAACCACAGGATTTTGAAGAAGGAAACCTGGACTGTGAACATGTCCTGCTTTGGAGACAAGGGATGTATTCTTGGCAGACCTACAACTAATGTGACTGCATCCTTATGTATCCATTGCCTCCAAAGTCTTCTTTTGAGAGACTAACTTAAAATGCTCAATGGTATGGGTCTACACAGGAATGTTATGAAAAATTTAGCTAGGATTTGAAATATTTTGGTACAACCATCAAGCTATTTCCTTTTGTTAATTTGTCATGTAAAATAGCTGCATTTTCCAGGTGGCAGAAGCTCTCAGCTCAGCAGACTGGGCCCTAATTAAGGCCTATTGTGTGTTGACACTCTTCCTCTGGAGACCCTGATAAAGGCCTCAGACAACTTCAAAGCTGCCCATACATGGGACAACTGGATCCTTTTACAGCCTAAGGAATCTCACACCTTTGCAAAAAACTTTTTTCTCAGTACACCAAGATGAAGGGAGAGCAGAATATAGGAAATAGATCCAATTTTAGCTGAACTTCAGTTTAGAGTTAGGAAGAAAAGCATTATAAAAAAAAAGATATCTTTACAGCATAAAGTGTAGGGTGGTTACCTGAGTAGGAAGATAAGCTCTATCAGTGTAAAAAAACTGCAGAATCTAATTAGCAATGGTATCTCTGAGACCCCAGAAATGACTGGCGAAGATCAAACTATACAAGCTACACTGACTATGGTAATGTCTGACATTTCACCCTTTCCATGAAAGCCAAGGAATACATTAACTTCAAACATGAAGTTTCCCAAAATTATCCATTCTTTTAGCTAGTACCCCAATCAATTATTAAAATATAATTTTCAAAAGGTTAAAGTATAACTAACATATAAGTATAAAATGAACACCTGTCAAAGATTTTAAGTAATGGAAAAAACCAGCAAGAAATCAGTTCCAAATATATTTGCGGAGATAGGCAATGTAAGAAAGAATGGTAAAGATAAGACTGCATTGTTAAACACAAAGCTATTGTCTGACAGGGCACTAACCTGTTAATGTGGAGTATTTTCCACTGGTAAGAAATTATTTTCATCCCTGTTGGACGAAAATGTTTAAGTTAACCTCTCCCCCTAGATGAGGGTCCCTCAGATTGGTTGGGCACTATTGGCATGCTGTTGTGGGGGGCTGCCCTGAACACTGTAGGAGGCTTAGAGGGTTCCTAGCCAGCAGCAAAGCTACCCCCAGTCATAGCAATGAAAAATGCCTCTGATGTTGTCATATGTCTCCTGAAGGGTAAGTAGAATTGTTTTATAGAGTCCAAGATTATCAAAATTTATCCAAAACTTTGAAACGGGCAAAAGAGGTCACTGGGTCTTCTTTCAGTGTAGCAGTGGGTTTGAGTTTCTTTTGACTGGACTATTTTACTTAAGTAGGGAGTGATTTCCAATCAGGGACAATTTGTGAAGTACTTCTTGTATTGCCAGCCCATACTACTGATTTTCCATTCAGCTCTGCCCCTCAATATGTTCCATCATGAGCTGAATAGGAAAAAATATTAATTTGACTATGTATTTGTAAAATAATACCCATTTTTCAAAGGATGCAATAAATTGTGAGCAGCCATTTTAAGTTCTCTTTTTTAATATTTTAACTCTGTTTTATCTTTAATCCTTTTTTAGACATTTGATTCAGAATACACCAATGTTAGGCACGGACTGTAATTAAATGCAGTGTTGGCTATTCACCTCTCACTTATTGGTGGTACCATTTTCCAATAGGTTATTCTATTGGATATAGCTCTACTGGATCTATTTCCTATTTCTAATTTTTCCCTGCTGTCTACAGAGGAAAGATAATTAACTTTGTGACCTTCAGTGATGGTAATAATAATGAAGACACAGGTCAACCATTCCTTATCTAAACTCTTGAAGATAAACAGGCTTCAAAATTCTGAATTTTTCAAATTTTAGAAAGTTGATATGGTACATATTACTGAACACTCCCAGTGAGGACTGGGGCAGCATCCTATAATCAAAAACTTTAATATTTCTACAGCTAAACAAATGGACATACACATCAAATGGGAATAAAAAATCTACAAATAACCTCACATCATCTCACGTCAAACTTTGCTACCAAATGACTTTGTGCCAAATTTATGAAAAATATTTTGATTTTCAGAGCTTTTTGGATATCAGAAATTTAAATTAGGGATTACGGATCTAGAATAATAACATAATAACAGCAACAACAATATCGGATATTTAAGAGTATTCACTATGAAGCAGGCCCTGTGTTGTATTACATGTGATTAGATCATTTCAACCTCCCACAACCCTATGAGGTAATTCTATTATCATCCTTATTACACTGACGAAGTTTGGAGAGTTAGGTACTAGCTCAAGGTCATACAAGATTTAGATCTAGAAAATTTGATCGACAGCCCAGGCTCTGAAGTAGGTAGGATTACATGCTGAAACCTAAAAACTCTAGCCACATTTAGTACTCAACCTTTCCTTTTTGTTCTACCTGTCCTTAAGTCTACCAACCATGGGTCAAGAACATCACGTTAGTAAGTGAAGGGCACTATATTTATGTTCCTCTGCCTTGCCTAGATATTTTCAAGCAAATGTGACTTAAAGGAGTACAACTGATTCATTCTACTCAGGTTCACAGGATGTCTTTGCCAGTTTATTCAATTTATCTTAAAGCTTCCTATCAAGAATTTCATAAGCACAAATACACTCAGTATGGATACAGAGAAAAGCTGGCAGTCAATATTTCAGCTGTTTCCAAATGCATCTATCCTGCTGATACAGGCTCAGGAAGAGTTATAATCCACATGACACTTTCATGAAATGCTTCCCAAATGATCTTATTAAACATTTTCTGTGAGAAAAGTCAGCTGAAGGACTGACCCAAAGACAACCCAGTTGGTAGTAACCAAGTGGCTAGAATATGAGCCTTCCCCTTATACAACATTTCTAAGCTGGCTTCTCATATGTGCCAGTTTGGGAACTACAAATATATATCTTGTCTGTCACTGTGTTCATAATTTTCGACTGTTTTTCAAATCAGTTAAGAAATATTTTGTATTCTCAGTAAGCAGTGCATCAGCATGACTTCTATGACTATAGAACTATCAGTTAATCATGTAATTTCACCTCTATATTCCCCTTTAGTCCTCACTTTTAGGGCTATGAAGTAGTCCTATGCCTTATGCGAATACAGCTAGACATGGCTCTGCAAACTAGGAAGAGAATCCAACCATGTTGGCAGCCTGATTTCAGAATTCCATCCTCTAGAGCTCTGCTTCTTAAAATCCAGGTGAGACTGCTACATGCCACGCAGGTGTTGATGGGCTGACACATCTCCATCAGCCCTGCCCTTGAAGAGAGGCTTGAACAAGGACAAGATCGGCCTGGTGACTGTGAAGATACTCTGTGGTTAGCTTTACAGGAGGGTGTATCAGACTGGAAACCCTGTCCCTGGAGGTTTGGAATCAAGAGGAGCAGAGGGAGGTACGACATAGACAAACAAGCTTCATGGACCATGAGGATTCCAGAATGTCCTCACTCTGAGGAGAGTCACCATTCTTTGACCTAACAAACCAAAGGATGCCTATTACACACTGGCTTACAGCAGGAAAATGGGAAAACATCTTCTAACCGCAGTCTCCTGGGCTTGAGATGGAGAGCAAAGGACCTAGTATTGAAATAGTACCTGTGAAAAGTCTGCATTAGAGGACATTCCAAAGGAATTTTATTGCTTTCAATTAGATGTATTAATAAAGACTAATAGCTATAAAAATGAAAAATAATAGTAGTTTACTATCACATGGTATATCTTTTTTTTTCATCCTTTTGCTTTCAACCTATTTGTATCTTTTGTATATAACATGCATCTCCTATAGACAGAATATAGTTGGATCTTATTTTTTAATCCAGTGTGGCAAACACCTGTGTTTTGATTAGACTGTTTAAATCCATTCACATTTTAAAAATAGCTTTATTGAGATATAATTCACATAGCTATTGTTCACCCTTTTAAAGTGTACATTTCAGTGGTTTTTAGTATATTTACAAAGTTGTACAGCAATCAACACTATCTAATTCCAGGACATTTTCAGCAGCCCAAGAAGAAACCCCATACTCCTACCCCCAGCCCATGGTAATCAATAATCTACCTTCTGTTTATATGACCTTTGTTTTAAACATTTCAGAAGTTATTCTCAAACACCTTGAGCCAGAAAGGCTGTGTTCTGCTGACAGATCTCTCTTTGAGTAGGGTAGTGATGAATGATGAGTATGTTTTCCGAGCCTCAGTCTACTCTTCAAACCTACTCTTTAAATCGATGAAACTCAGAGATTTCTGCTTCTTATCACAATATGATAACTGGGAGCTACATTTACCCTTCCACCTCAAAAAATTAGAAAACCAGTAAAAGAATATATAGAACAAGAATTTTCAGATTTGGGTAGCAAACAGCAGAAGACTATGATTTCTAATAGAAGAAGCACAAATAAACAAGGTGAATCATATATTTTCTACAGTTTATTGTCTGGATGCAGATCCCTGTAGGAATTACAGAGCAGAGGAACCCAAACAAACCTTAGCATCTTTGTTGAGTAGAGAAGAGATCAGAAGTCAGGCAAGGTTGTTCAAGTTCATGGGGAAATGTACTAGAGGAACAAGAACACAGAGATAGCACTGGAGATCTGCAGAGGGTCCCCTCATGTCTTTGTCTTAGTACAGATTTGTGCATGTATGGAAAGAAATTACCCAAAGTCATTGAAAAGGACCACTGAGAGGCAAAGATTTAAACAATATTTGGAGCTCATACAGGTGAAGAATAATTCATGTTTTCATGACAAAGAATGGAAAGGCCTCATAAAATAAGTAGTGATGGATGGAGTCCTCAGGAAAGTATTATTTGACTCAGCATTTCCACTTCTAGATGTATACTTAAGAAATATGATAATGTACGCTCACTCAAAGACATGTACACAAATGTTTTTAACAGTATTATTCATAATAGCCAGAAACAACAATTGGAAAATATTGTGGTGAAATGGAAGGAATATCAGGGCTGGGAATTAAAAGAGGCAAATTTGATTTCTACTTTTTGAGTTATAGCATGTTCTTTCTTTCTGAACTACAGTTTGCTCATCTATAAAATGGAAAATAAATATTATACAGGATTATTGTGATGAATAAATAATTTTAAAAAAAATTGATTTGAGGGCTTCCCTGGCGGCGCAGTGGTTGAGAGTCCGCCTGCCGATGCAGGGGACGCGGGTTCATGCCCCGGTCCGGGAAGATCCCACGTGCCGCGGAGCGGCTGGGCCCGTGAGCCATGGCTGCTGAGCCTGCGCGTCCAGAGCCTGTGCTCCGCAACGGGAGAGGCCACAACAGTGAGAGGGCCGCGTACAGCAAAAAAAAAAAAAAAAAATTGATTTGAAATGAGATTGGAAATGTACCCAAATATTATTGTATTAGGTAATTACTAGGGCACCAAATGTAAGAATACGGTTAGTGACCTTACCTCCCCAAAAAGCTTAAACTTCAAATCAGAACTGATCAATTGTTATGGGGCACAATTTAAGCAGTATTCAACTAATATCATTTGGTTTCTGTTTGAGCAATTCATGCCAATATTCAAAGTTTTGGAAGATACAGATTTCTTATTTATTTATATCTCTGGAGGAATCCTTTAGTTTCTGTGTTCCTTAATCATTAAATTTTCTGAATCATGTAACTTAAATTAGTTTTCTTTTTACGTTTTATAGTTTATGTTTTATTAGTTTCTTTGTTTTATAAAATATTCTTATTTTATATACCCAGGTTCCACTATCTTTAAATCAAATAACAATCACTAAAATCCATCTTTCAAAATTAATGAAATAGGTTTGTCTTCACTTCAGAATGTCAGTACTCGTAAACCTTAAGCGGCAGACATTTCCGTGAACACTACAAATAAGTTCAAGGGCTCAGTCTCTGAGAATCTAAACCTAAAAAGTTAGTAAAGTAAAACAGGACTAATTTAATTATAGTATTTAGCTGGATGTCCAAGACTACGAAACATTCTTCTAGCTTTTTTGCTTTTCTTGTTGCTGCCTACTAAATTCTACTATTTCTATCCTTGGTAACTTTTAGTCACAAGCCTAATTTAATTTAGTTTTTCTGAATACTTGACATAAAAGTCACTTACTATAGACTGTGACTTCAAAACTTTCCCAGATTATAAAAATTTCTAGTGTCATCATCACTTAATATTTATGAAGTATCTACTTGACCTTGTCCCCTCTGGGATACTCAGTTTCCAGATATCCAGACTGATGAGTGTATATTCAATAATTTGAACTTTTTCCCTTTCTTTATTTCCTTCATTTACTGTCCTGCTTCTATCCTTTCTCAGGGTATGAGTATGTGTATTTGTAATTTTCTTAGTCATATCAAGAATGCTTGCCACAATGGGTACAAATCTATTTAAAGTGAGATCTTTGGCTAGATTATTAATAGTTTATGTATTTTATTACATTATCCTGTAGAAATAGCATGAATTTGAGAACCAGAAATTTTCTCATTCAAATCTTAGTTCTACCACTTCAAACTGTATGATTTGAGTAAATGGCTTATTTTCGAGCCTGTCTCCTTATGTGCAAAACAAGAATCATAATAAGTGTTATGGGGAGTGAAAAATGATGGATATAATTTGATTATTACAGAAATAAGCAAGGATGAGGTACTCAGTAAATAGTCGTTATCATGAAAATTGTCAATACCTAGGAGAGGTACAAGCCCCACCCCCCCAACCCCCCACCCCCACCCTTCAACAGAACACAGGTTGTGGTTTTTAGTTCACTGAATCTGGTCACAGCTCTGAAAAGTCTTACTTCAGTAGCTCTCTAGAGATCCAGAATGGCATGCCATTAACAGACTAAGAAAGGAGTGATTATGTTGGCAGGGGTCTTTACTCACACGATACCACTTCACAGGACAGTAGATTCCACCTGCTTCTTTCAATATAATATTTAGTGACATCGTGTGATTCTGGTTAACTGTGGTTAACCTCAGTTCTGGTTAAGATGGCAACTTGATAATCCCTTTCTCACCTCCAGAAATTTATAAATTTACATAAATTTACATAAATGATAAATCAATTGAAAGGAAAATAATGAAGAAACTTTTGAAGACCCCCCCCCAATTTTCCCCTTAAAAAGAAACTCAGCAAAATATTGGCAGAACCCCACTGACAATGCGTCATTTCCCAGGCCGGAAAAACTTGAAAGCCTTATCCATCCCTTGGAAGCACTTTGACAGCTGAAGATTTGTATCATTTGAGAGTAGTTATTTATCCAATTTTGAAGAGTCACTTCCTTAAGAAAATATCTTCCTGATATCTTCTGAGATAATAGGGATTTCCCTGATGTGTGAGCACCAGTGCCAGAAAGAAATCTAGACACAGCCATAGAATGAACCGGTTGAGAATCGACACCACACAGACCCATGTTAACCAACAGCTAGCTCTGGCATAGTGGTATTTTCCAATGTAGGAAAGTAAAATCCCACAACCCAAACAGCCCAAAAAAGACGTTCAAGCTGCTTGTCAAGGTTCTTAAGCTAAAAAAAAAAAAAAAAAATCCCTAAGCTGTTGTACCTTAAGTGGCTTATATAAATTTGTATAAAACAAACAAAACCCAGAATTGAGCTCAGCCATACCTCCAAGGGTCCCAGCTGAACAAAGCTCATAAACCATTAGTGTCCCTCTTAGAAAATCAAGGGGCTTCCTCCTTAAATTCTGTATTGACTTTTCCACTTGGCCTGGGCATTAATCTTGATACAGTAAGATGCACTGAGAATTGTACAGAATCCATCCTGACCCACAAAGAGGGTGTCTAGGGCAATTCTATCACTTATTACAAGCCTAATCAGGAAGGCTGACCTGAAGGCCTTCCAGGGCTGAGGAAGGTAAAAATCACTCTCTTCTCTGGAGGGAGACAAGATACTGCCTGATTCCCTCACAGAAAGCAAAGTCTCAGGGGCACACAGGGTACCCCCTGGAAAGAAAGTGTTGTTTATAATTAACCCAGGATGTACAGGTAGACAGTGCTTCCAATGTGGCCTCCCCACTGGCTGTAGGCTTTAGGGTTCCCAAATCAGTTCCAATAATTGAGTTTTGTCCTTATTTTTGGAGGGACCACCTTAGGGTAGTCAGTCTAAATCTGTCTTGTTAGTTCATATACCAGAGGTTGGGGAGGAGACATTTGTTTGACTCTCAGAATGACTGTGTCTGGGGAGAGGGGGACCATCAGGAGGTATTTTGCATGGGCAGTAAAGAAATGAGGGCCATTCTTGCTATTTCCAATAGACTTTCTCAGTAACGTTAAGGGAACTGGTGATCAAATCATGGCCAGAGCCATCTGGAGGGGGACAGCAGACCCAGCAATCAGTTATATTTAAGATACTTGCTACTATCTGGGAGAGCCTCACCAGGGCATTTTCCTTGGGGAGGAAGGCTTTAGGGCAGTTCTGAAAGACAAAGGTTATTAATGCCTCACCTACCTCCATATTTCTAGTGTTCTTTAGATCACCCTCACCCCACCCTTACTCATGGTGCCAGGTCGTTGCTTTCCCTTTAACATCAAAAATTGGTGTGCCCCATTCCAGTAGCTTTATCTTCATCTTTTTTACAATCATACCCCCTACTTGCACCTTTTGTCCAGAAGGGTCACTAAGAATGAAAAGAGGGATATAATGAAAAATTATTAGAAGATCCTTAGTATAAACCTATGTTATCAATTGAAAATATAGACTTAATGACATTGGAAGTGCTGACATCATAAGATTAGTAAGATGAAAAAGATCCACATAGTTCATTTAATTTAATCCCAATTTAGAAAAAACTAAAAATCATAACAAAAAGACTGGAAAATATGTTAAAATTTAACAGTAGTAATTCATGAGTTAATTTTATTTTGTAGCTTTAAAGTTCTGCATTATTATTCTTTTGACATATGTTATATATGCTATATATGTGCTTCCCTCAAGAGGGAAAACAATAAATGCTATTCTAAAAATTCAAATGAAATCAGTGGAAAGTCCTATAACTTCCCATAAACAATATGGAAAGAAGTCTATTTTAATTCATTTCCAATTGCTTCTACCTTTAATTTTAATACTTCTTTCTTTCCTTTCCTTTTTTATAATTCTTCTAAAAGTTTTGTATCATCATGTTCATAGGCAACACATGTGAAGGGTGGGGAGGAGAAGGAAGGTGTAGGCAAGGAAAGCCTCCAGACTGAAATGCAGGCTTGACACCTGTGAAAGGAGAGAACAGGAAGGAATACCAGATACGAAGAGTTTCAGGCTGAAGCACAGTTCTGGGGTTGTTTTGGCTGATGGCGTTATCAAGTCAATGTTGACCATTACAGGAGGCCCCCCTCCTGGAGGAATGAACACCCCTGGTTACCTGCCTCCTGTGTTCAGTCATGAACTGGGAACAGTAATAGAAAAGTCTGTCTCCTGTGAAAACTCAGAGGTAGATTCAAGGAGGGGCACTGGTCTCCTATACTCTATTCAGCAAGATTCTGGGCAGCACATTTGCATGGTTCCACAGTTTTAGTGTGAGCCTAGCCTTCATTGTGCTCTCAAAGATGTTCAAAAAATTTTTCCTCACACTGTAAAATTTCTCCTGAAGTGTCTCTGTTACCTGTACCACTGTGAACCATCTTTCTCTTAAAATTAGCAGAAAAGAACAAACTTTAGTACATTTTTTTCATCTGTGAATCTAGCAATGGAAAGGAGCTTGGAGTGACACAGACCTAAGGCTGATTCCAGTTTTGCCACTTACGTGCTGTATGAGGTTTAACATCTCATGTAAATTTTCTTCCTCCTCAAGAAAAGTCCTTACTAGAGCAGTATGCTAGAAACTTTCAAGCAGTTTCTCAAGGAAGGGAGACTTTTGTAGAAACTCCCCACATGTGCAGCTGTGCTTATATTATGTGAGACTGTGCAACTGGTCATATCTGGAGGCACATGGGATGGATACTTGATTCCCACTGTGCCAGTTAGGATCTTCCAAAAATTTGGGATTAGGTCACACATGTCAGTGTCTAACACCACTTGGATTTGGAAGAAAAACAAATTTATAACCAACACTGTCACTGTAGTATGGCCAACTTTCATCATGTGCACATCAAATCACACTCACAGACAGCAGCCTGAACCTCAATACAGAGGCAAAAGCCAGAGATAATTAGGAAGTGATACAGAAAGACATACAGATTGAGAAAACCTGCCTTCATGCCTGATTTTCTCATTTCCTGGTATCAGTCCTCGTGTGACTAGGGCATACTTCCTTGTTCTTAAAATAAATTCCCTTTTATACATAAGTTAGTTTAAATGGATTTCTGTTGCTTTTTACCGAAAGAGCTTTTAATAAAATAGACAGAGTCCTGATTAATTGATGCTTTTCAGAATAAATGCATTTCCTTTAACCTTAGCTTTCCTGGAGTCAGCTATTTTCTGAAACCCATTTTTCCATTTTTCTTGAACTTTCGTTTAGCTGGCTCTGGACAGATTATATTAACGGATTATTTAGCTGTGTTTGGAGGCATGACCAGGACTCTTATGCCCTTATCCCTTACTGGAGCTAAGTGTGAGGCAGAATAAAAGAAAAATTAAAATGTACACCTGAGATTGCATCATTAACCGATTAATTCCAGAAACTTGGCAAAAAGAATCATCAGCCTCGGTCTCCTTGCTCAGTGTTAGTGTAATGGTTAACTGAGGAATCTGACTTCAAAAATGATCTAATCAGTACAAAGGCATCCTCTATTTAGCAAGGATAATTTAATTAGATAGTGTTCCTAAAATATAATATTGATTACTGAATATTGTCTCCTTTAACTTTTAGAAAACTCCATTGAAGTCATGATGACATTGTGAGCCATGCAATCATAGATGACCGTAATTAGGTCAATGCAATATTACCAATAGCGTCTGACAAATGGAGTCATCAACCCAGTGAACAAACTTGCATCCTTCATACATAAAGCTGTAGCCACCATCCCCAAATTATTAGGAGATCTTTGTTTTGTTTTCCAGCAGTGGAGATGGCTTTGTGCTCTTTCATTGTGACTAGAGCTAGCTCTTATCAAAAGGATTCCTAGTGTTAGAATGCAGGCTGCTAAACAGCAAAATTAACTGGTCTATACACAAACTATTCTCTAGTATAAATCCCATTTCCACTGTGTTGCAGTCACCTTCATTGGTTATCAAGGTATGAGACATCCATCCCTTTAAATGAGACATCTTGCCTATGGAAGAAGTCTGTAGGCATCCATTCAGTTAGAAATAACTTCTTCCATCCATATATATATATATATATATATATATATTTTTTTTTTTTTTTTTTTTTTTGCGGTATGCGGGCCTCTCACTGCTGTGGCCTCTCCTGCTGCGGAGCACAGGCTCCGGACGTGCAGGCCCGGCCGCTCCGCAGCACGTGGGATCTTCCCGGACCGGGGCACAAACCCGTTTCCCCTGCATCGGCAGGCGGACTCTCAACCACTGCGCCACCAGGGAAGCCCTCATCCCTATATTTGCAAAGCAACTTATTAGTTCTTTTATTACAGCTCTCATCACAGTTTACCTCATATTTGAGTTAACTATGTTTGTCCTTAATTATGTGCTTTTGAAAATCTGCTTCTGTGTCTCACTCTACTTGTAACACGCACAGAATCAACCAGTGCTTATACATTGTATGTATAATTACTCATGCAATTTTTTAAAAAAATAAACAATAAGTAACTAATAATATTGATATCCCTTTAAGAGAAGGAATTAAAAGCACTTGGAACTTTGAGGGCCATAAGTAAGGAGATTCTATTTATTTACAGAAAAACCCAGTATAACTTGCTAAATATATCTAGATTCATAAAAATATAGTTAATTCTTTAAAATCACAGAACTTTTGAAGATATTAGAGAAACAACATAACCTGAGCAAAGACTTTATACACACTGATAAGCAGGTGAAAAGGTTCATAGTTGACCATGAAGCAAGTCAAAGTCTCTTCATATTAAATATGACTTGGAATATACTAATATATGAAACATTTTATGTAAGAATCTGATCAGTTCTCCTGACAAGGTGGATTATACCTCAAAGATAATAGGAGGGATATGTTTAAATGTCACAGGAGAGGAAGTTATACCACAGCTTTAATAGCTTTTTAATGCTCAGAATCTGATCAAAGTAATTATAGCTTGGTAATTCAGAGAATGGGAGAAATTTACTTCTCAGAGTAAAATGAGATGTTTGAAAAATACAAATTCATTAAAATATCTTGACATTTACTAAGAAAGGAAGCTTAACACAGGACAAATTTCCTTTCTTTCAGTCTGAAATACTTTAAATTATACTCGTTTTATTATTATATTATAAAAAATTTAAATTATAATTCTAAACAGATACAGGTTGTAGAAAGTTTAGAAAAATTAGACAATAAGAATATAAATACTATCATTATTCCCACAATCTAGAATTAAATATAATTCATATTTTACTGGATTTCCTTTATTATGTTTTCTCTTTATATATGTTAATTTTATGTAATTGATGACACAAAAATTATATAGCTTGCACTTTTACTTAAAATTTTAATGTGAAACATTATCAATGATATAGAAAAAACTTTAAAATTATTTTTGTCAATGACTACATGACATTCTATTACATGAGTATACTATCTATTTTTAAGAGTTTCTTTATTATTTGGCATTTAGTTTTTTCCCAATTTTATTATAAATAATTTTACATTGGGTATCTTCTTCATAAATTTTTATTTAAGTAACAATACCAATTGAAAATGATATGAACATTTTAAAGGTTCTTAACTTACCAAATTGCTTTAGGGAAAAATTATCAAAATTTATATTTCCCAAATAGTCATACAGATCTCATTTCATTAAATGCTTTGGTTGCTCTGAGAAAATGTTTGTTTTCCAACTCTACTTGTATTTATTAATGGTGCTTTTTTTCACTTTATTCTATGTCATATGTGCTGGAGATGAGTAAATAAGAGCCAAAAATACTACAGTGACTCAGATCCTGGTTTCATTCCAGATATGTTCTCTGTTTATCAAGTTCTACCATCTTATCAACCTTGGAAGTAAAAAAAAAAAAAAAGTGCCTATCATACGTTCATACTTACCTTTCTTCTCTTAATAAAACACTGAATATTTGGCATAAAATTTTTTAAAGCATCTTTGTGTTTTCAGTCTGAAAAATTATTTGGGACAAAAGCCGTTATTTTATTCTCTACTGAATAACAATAAGAATGATAATGATATAGAATAAAAACAAGAGAACAACTATGATGCTCTTTCTCTGTGCCAGACTCATGATAAGCCTTCACATTCATTGTTGGATTTGATCCCAAGGTAGAAAAACATAATGTAATTCTTTAATGTAAAAGTTTAAACCCTATATTCTTTGGTTCAGATCTCCATATCTAAAAACTAAACATTCTCTCTGTCAGTCAAGTCATGACTGGAACCAGATTGTAAACCTCTAATTATCAGTTGTTAGTGGAGTCTTCTAGAAGTATATGAGAGCTATGAGAAGACACAATTTTGAGTTGCTCAGTCATCTAGAAGACTATCAGATAAAAATGAAAGGTGGGAATATTTGGAAGAGATTGACTTGGAGATAATAAAGAAATAACCATAAACTATGTTACTTGAAGAAACCTCAGGTCAAATTTGCACCTCTTCTACATATTGTAGTATCAGTATCTTGTAGCCATAGATGTTTTTGTTAGGTTGTTGAAGTACCTGGCAGTCCCACTTACAATGTCTGAACTCCAAATTTTCAATTTTATAACTCATAGAATATAATATAAAGTATCTAATTGCTGTTTGTGCATCAGTTAAATCCAGCAAATGTAAATTTAAATAGATAGCTGGTAAATTCTTGTTAAGGACAATAACAGGAAACTATTATAAATAGTCTTGTATAAGGCAGCATCTTTCCTCTTCTCCTTCTAGAAACCATATAAATACTCATTCAGGGACAAAGAAAAAGAAAACTCCATGATACTCCATGATGAGAAAGGTTAGTCTAGTGGTGGAAGACCTCAGAAAACGTCAGGAAAAAATTACATTTCTTGAAAGTGAGGGACTCACTCTGGATTGCAAAAGATTATCACTTCACTGTAACAATAGAGGCAGGAATGAGATTGAGAAGGACTAACAGCAAAAGCTGTCAGGAACTTTTTTTTGTTTCATTGAGAAAGCCTAAGGGGGAGAGTTTAACACAAGTAGGTTAAAAAAATCCGAAAACACATTATTTGAAGGAAGCTCTTTGTTCTTGTGGTAGTAAAGAAGAAAAGATCCCTTTGGAGGTGAAGCCTAAAAGACTACAAAAGTATCCCTATACGTCAATACTTTCTATATATTATTGTTCCAGAAATATGTAATTTATTTAATGATGAGTAATAACAAATAAACTGGTATAGCACTAACACAAATATATTGTAAGAAAAAAGGATGGAAAAGAACAGCATAATTTTTTAAAAAAAGAACACTTCAGAAAAACATTTTATGAAGCACATAAAAATTGTGAGCAAATATTTCACCATTAATTTTCTTAAAGTATCTTTATAAAGAAACTGCCTCGGTGAAGAAGGACTACAAATAATAAAGAACATCAATTTAGGATATGGCGAAATATAAATAGACAAGATGCAGAAAAAAAGTCGAAAAATTAATCGTAAAAAGGAAGACAAAATTTATGGGAACAAAAAGAATACTATATTCTGTGGGAAACTTTGGGGGTAAAATATGCAAAGTGGTCAAAATAAATTGGAAATAAAGATTTTTAAAAGGCTACACAGAAAAAGATCAATGAAAAAATAACACTAAAAAGTAAATTAAAACAATGTAACAAAACAAATACTTGAAGATAATGTTTTTTAAAGCTTTCCTGAAAAAACCAACAACAGCAAAAAAGACAATATTCAAATTGAAAGTAATATCTCAGGAAAAATCAACACAACATTTAACACTGCAACATATCCTGGTACACACAACGAATATAAAGGAATAAATGAAAACTTTTGGTTAATTGTAGGGAGTTCAAGACACTTTTTAGGCAAAAAGATATCAGAATGCTTCAGATTTCCCCACAGCAACATTCAATGCCAGAAAATAATGGGGAGAAAGCCACAAAATACTTAAGAAAAGAAAGTGTAACCCAAGGACTTTATACTGAGCCAAGCCAAAATTCAGGTAGACAGGTTAAAGACAAACTGTTTGGTTTTGCCACAAATCAGGGAATGTTTTTATTATGAGTTCTTCCTCTAGCAAACTTGAAGAATGAGCTTCAGAAAACTAATAAATGACCTTGAAAGCTAGTGAAAAAGGATTGGTGGTAGGCATAAATTATATATAACGTTAAAACAAAGAGAAAAATAACGATTAGAATGAAGAGAATAGAACAAAATTTTTAAAATAAAAATATAAAAGAGAGTAGAATAAGTGTTATATGCCTGGACACCATAGAAATGATATAGCCAACCAATATTTGGGAAGTGGAACATAGAATAAGCTGCTGACTACCACCTCTATAGTGCTTCAGAGTCAAGAGGGTATCATTTCAAGGTGACATATCATATACGAGAAGTTTACATAAAATTTATAGTACCAAAGTGAATACTAAGATTAAAATTGGTCTATAGAAGATGTGAGAAAGAAAAGCTTGTAAATGTTATCAACCATTTAAGAGGGAAGCAATAGCTACAGCCTAAAGAAATAAATACATTAATTGCCATTTAACAATATATTATAAATAGCTTTCCACATCACCCAGAGAGAATCTACATGTTTTTTTTATTGGATGAATAGCATTTCTGTTTCTGAATATATATGATTCTTTTAAATAAGCCATATTACTGGAGATGTAGGTGTTGCCAAACTGTTAATTTAAGAGAAAGAGCGCTATGAACTTTAAACATATGTTTTTGTGTATTTGTGTGTTTACTTTTCCAGTTAAACTCCTAGGAATATAACTCTTGGGTCAATATATTGACGAATTTTGGAGGCTTTTGTAATATATTGCCAAAGTATCTTTTATAGCAAAAATGGTGATAATTATTTCTCTTGATTATTGTTAATATTAGATGTGATCACACTTTTATATCTTTACAGAATTCCTGAGAAAATTGTCGTATTTAAATTTACATTTATTTCATTCTTCATAAAACAAATGAACTCATTATATACTGACTAAAAATTTGTATTCATTCTTTTTTTTCAAAACACCTGTTTATTCCCTTTCTCTAATTTCCACTGAAGTTTGCATTCTTTTCATATTGATCTGTAAGTGTCCATTATGTATTACGACAATCCTTTATCGTGTTTCTTATAAATATTTCTCCCCTTTAAACTTGTATTTATGGTATTTAAAACTCATAAATAAGTTACTTTTATGTTAAATCTATTTCTCTTTTCTTCTATAGCTTCTGCCTTTATTTCAGTCTTAGAAATTATTTTTAACCTAACTGAAAATAAATTTTTTTTAGTACCTTAATTCTCTAGACTTTCTATAGCATCTGCGATTTATTTATTTATTTATTAACACAAGAGGTGTTTATTTAAATAGAACTACCATATGACCCGGCAATCCCACTACTGGGCATATACCCTGAGAAAACCATAATTCAAAAAGAGTCATGTACCAAAATGTTCATTGCAACTCTATTTACAATAGCCCGGAGATGGAAACAAACTAAGTGCCCCTCATCGGATGAATGGATAAAGAAGATGTGGCACATATATACAATGGAATATTACTCAGCCATAAAAAGAAACGAAATTGAGTTATTTGTAGTGAGGTGGATGGACCTAGAGTCTGTCATACAGAGTGAAGTAAGTCAGAAAGAGAAAGACAAATACCGTATGCTAACACATATATATGGAATTTAAGAAAAAAAAATGTCATGAAGAACCTAGGGGTAAGACAGGAATAAAGACACAGACCTACTGGAGAATGGACTTGAGGATACAGGGAGGGGGAAGGGTGAGCTGTGACAAAGCGAGAGAGAGGCATGGACATATATACACTACCAAACATAAGGTAGATAGCTAGTGGGAAGCAGCCGCATAGCACAGGGATATCAGCTCGGTGCTTTGTGACCGCCTGGAGGGGTGGGATAGGGAGGGTGGAAGGGAGGAAGATGCAAGAGGGAAGAGATATGGGAACATATGTATATGTATAACTGATTCACTTTGTTATAAAGCAGAAACTAACACACCATTGTAAAGCAATTATACCCCAATAAAGATGTTAAAAAAAAAAACACACACAAAAACTTGGACTTACCCCTTCCTAGCTGTATGACCTTGGACAACTTATTAAATTTTCTGAGGCAGTAAAAAGTGTATGATACTTATCTCATATGCTTATACAGCAAATTAAGTGTAATGATGTATGTAACATGATTAATAAGTATCCAATGATATATAATATTATTGTGCTTTTATTACATTAGCATGATAATCAATTATTGTCCTTATTTCACTAACACCAAAACTCCAAATGAGCAGTAGAATCTCATTGTACACAATAGCAGAGGCTGCCATTCAGTATGAGTAATGATGCCTCATTATGAAGATGACCCTTATGAGCAGATAAAACCAAATGTCCCATTTGCCATATCCTCAAATAGGAAACTTGTGAGAAAATATAAAAGGATTTATTTATGACTAGCATAAGTGAGTGACTGATTTATTTTTCATCAGGGAATGAGGGGTTCCACAGAGGTAAATTTGCCAAATAAAGAAGTAAGTTATCAAAGTCAATTTGTTTGATCATCCAGAGCTGATATTAAGAATACTATTTACTGGGACTTCCCTAGTTGCCCAGTGGTAAAGAATCCACCTTGCAATGCAGGGGACGAGGGTTCGATTCCTTGTCAGGGAACTAAGATCCCACATGCCACAGGGCACCTAAGCCCACGCACCACAACTACTGAGCTCGCGCACCTCAACTAGATCACGTGCAACAAACTACGGAGCCCACGCACTCTGGAACCCGCACACCGCAACTACAGAGCCCACGCACCCTGGAGCTTGCACACCACAACTAGAGAAGAGAAAACCCACACATCACAACTAGAGAGGAGCCCGTGCTCCACAACGAAAAGCCCACGTGCCGCAACAAAGATCCTGTGTACTGAAACTAAGACCTGATGCAGCCAAAAATAAATAAATCTTAAAAAAAATATTATTTATTGCATGGGATAGTAACACTGCAGCAAACATTTTGGAATCCTATCCAGCAAATATTCCTCAATTCCTCTTTGATGGCAGAATTTCAATTTTGTGAATTTTGATTATTCTAGAGCAATTATGAAAGTTCCATATTCCTTGGAGGAATGAATAGACTTTAGTTTTTAGAGACATTTTATGTTTACCAAATAATAAAGAGATTTCCCATATACTCTCTCTCTCCCCTGCTCAGTTTCCCATATTATTAATACATTGCATTAACGGTGTACTTGTTACCATTGATGAACCAATATTGATATATTAACTAAAGTCCATAGTTTACATTAGCGTTTACTCTTTGTGTTGTTCAGTTCCATGGGTTTTGATAAATGCCTAATATCATTAATCCACCATTGTAGTGTCATACAGAATAGTTTCACTGCCTTAAAAATACCCTTTTCTCCACCTATTCATTCCTCTTCTCCTCCCTCCAGAACCCTGGAAACCACTGATCTTTTTACTATCTCTACAGTATTGCCTTTTCCAGAATGCCATATAGTTGGATTCATACAGTGTGTAGCCTTTTCTGACTGACTTCACTTAGTAACATGTATTAAAGATTCCCCCATGTCTCTTGGTGGCCTGATAGCTCATTTCCTTTTATTCTCGAATACTATTTCATTCTATGGATTCACCACAGTTTGTTTATCCTTTCACCTTTTAAAGAACATATTGGTTGCTTACAGCATTAGGCAACTATGAATATATCTGCTATAAACAGTTATGTGCAGATATTTTTGTGGTCACAAGTTTTCAACCCATTTGGATAAATACCTAGGAGCTCAATTACTAGATTAGGTTGTAAGCCTATTTAGTTTTGTAAGAAAATTTCAAACTAACTTCCGAAGTGCTTATACCATTTTGCATGTCCACCAACAATGGATGAGAGAATCTTTTGCTACACATCCTCTCCAGCATGTGATGGCAAATGTTTTGGATTTTAGTCATTCTAATGGTGTGTAGTAGCATCACATTGTTGTTTTAACTTGCAGTTTCCTAGTGGCATATGATATTAAGCATCTTTTCATGGTTGTTTGCTATTTATTTAGCTTCTTTGGTGAGATGTCCATTCAGAACTTCTGCCTACTTTGTTAAACCACTTTATTAAGGTATGATTGACATATTAAAAGATGTACATAAAAGTGCAGGACCAGATGGCTTCACTGGTGAATTCTACCACACATTTAAGGAAGAATTAATACCAATCCTTCTGAAACTCCTCCAAAAAAATAGAAGAGGAGGGAACATCCCAAACTCATTTTACAAGGCCAGCATTACTCTAACCAAAACCAGACAAGAATGCCACAAGAGAAGAAAATTACAAGCCAATAGCCCTGATAAACATAGACTCAAAAATCCTCAATAAAATATTAGCAAACTGAATTAAACAATACATTAAAAGGATTATACACTCTGATCAAGGGGGATTTATTTCAGGCATGCAAGAATTGTTCAATATCCACAAATCAATCAATGTGATACACAACCATAACAAAATGAAGGATAAAAATCATATCTATAGAGAGAGACAGTGTATTTGAACAAAGTCAACATTCATTTATGATAAAAACTCACAACAAAATGGGTATAGAGGGAATGTACCTCAGCATAATAAAGGTCATTTATGACAAGCCAATAGAAAACATCACACTCAATGGTGAAAGGCTAAAAGTTTTTCTTCTAAGATTGGGAACAAGACAAGGATGTTCACTTTGCCACTTCTATTTAACAAAGTACTGGAAGTCATAGCCAGAGGAATTAAGGGAAAAAAATGCATCCAAATCAGAAAGAAAAGAAGTACAGTTGCTTCTGTGTGCACGTGAAATAATTATATATACAGAAAACTCTATGGATTCCACACACGTACACATACACACACCAAAACCATTAGAACTAAAAAACAAATTCAGTTTAGTTGCAGGATACAAAATCGATATACAAAAATCAGTTGTGTTTCAGCACACTAACAATGAACTGAAAAAGAAAATAAGAATAAATCCCATTTACAAATGCATCAAAAAAATAAAATACTTAGTTATAAGCTTAATTAAGGAGGTGAAAGATCTGTACAATGAAAACTATGAAACAATGAGAAAAGAAATTGAAGAAGATACAAATAAATGGAAGAATATTCCATGCTCATGGATCAGAAGAATGAATATTGTTAAAATATCCATACTACTCAAAGGGCCCAGAAATAAACCCATGCATATTGGGAGATTGGGACTGACATATATATACTAATATGTATAAAAGGGATAACTAATAAGAACCTGCTATATAAAAAAATAAATAAAACAAAATTTTTTAAAAAAGGAGAAATACAATAACAAAGAATAAAAGATAAAATTAGAAAGATAAAAAATATTTTAGGAAAAATAAAAATATAATTGAAACAGCTGCAAAAAGGTAAAACAAAACCACAACAGAAAAAAAGGTGGGGGGGTGGGGGTGGGGTGGGGGGGGAACAAGCCAAAAGGAGCAGAATAACAAAGTATAAAGAATAAAATAAAATTAGAAATATAAAAGGTTTATTAGAAAAAATTAAAATATAAATGAATCAACAAGGTAAACAGAACCCCAACCTAAAAGAAGAAAAAAAAAAAAAGAAAAAGAAAATAAAAGCCCAGAAAAGGCCTTGGCTATGGGAGGTGGAGTTTAAGCTGGAGCCTGGAACCTAGGCAGGGGTGGGGTTTAGGGTGGGGCAGGGCCTGGGGGGTGTGGTGACATTTAAGCATGGGGCTGGGTTTAGGCTTAGGACCTGCACAGAAGGGGAGAGGTGGCACATCCAGGGAGGGGCCTCAGGAGCGTGGAGTTCTGGAGTTTCCTGGTAAGGGTCTGTGTGAGGGTGTGTGGGTGGGGTTTAGGCCCAGTGCAGTTGGAGGGGGTCTCAGAGGGGTTATCTGAGTATAGAGGTAGGGCCCTGGGTGGGGGTTTAGGGGCGGGGCTTGGGCTCTGTGTGCAAGAGAGAGGCTCCGAAGGCAAAGGATTAGGCCTGGGAGCCCAGTAGGCTCCCCGGTGCCCAAGTGGGCAGGGAAAGCGCTGGCTGTGTTCCGTTCCATTACTCTGCCCCCCTGAGTGTCTCCCCCATCGCTGCTGGACCCCTACCCGTGGGTGGGTCCCGCTGGGTGTAGGAACTCCTCCCTTCCCCAGCCGCCCCTCAGGGGTGCTGGTCCCATGGGTCCGGCCTTTACTTTTGTTCTGCCTTTCCTCCCTCCCACTCCCTCAGGACCCGCGCGGCTGGAGGGGGCCTCATTGGGCAGAGGATCAGGCCCGGGATCTCGGCTGGCTTCTGGGGGCCCAAGTGGGCAGGGGAAACGCTGGCCACATTCCCTTTGGATTCTCTGCCCTCCCAGTGGTCCCCCCCTTCCCCCTTCTGGGCATGGGATCCCTTCCTCTTCTCCAGCCACCTCTCAAGGGCACTGGTCCCATACCGCCTCCATTTCTCCTTCCCCCTTACTCCCCCCCACGTCCCATGTCCTACCCATGCTGGGGGTTCCTCCCATCCCCTTAGGTGTCCGTGGTCCCCCACTGGTGCCTGGTAGGTGCCCTAGCTGTGCAGAGACGCACATTCTGTGCCCTCCTAGTCTGCCATCTTGACTCCCCTGTCCTTACTTTTAATGTTTTCTGAAATCTGCCATATTAGAATACATGAGAATGGAAGAAGCACTTCCCTGAACAGTTTAAAAATCTATCCTAAATGCATTGTTGTATATTTTCTTTTACTTTTTTTCTTTCACTACTTTTTTTTTCTGCCACAGCTGTGGATTCATCCATATGGTACCTTCTCAAGAATGCAGCCAATTTTCCTGTATTATTGTCTAATTTACAAGTCTTGTGGCTTTTGTTTTTTGATATTCTTACAATTGAAATCTTGTGTTTGGGGAGACTCCATTTTTGCAATTCCTGTTATTGATCCCATTGAAGAACATATTGTTTATAGTTACATAATGGGGCTGGAAATAAGAAAGTATAATTGGATTTGACCAAAGGAAATACAAAAAGGAATGATTGCTGCCTTCTCTGACTGGTTAAATAATACCTATATTTCAGAAATCACTCTGAACCTAGGCTGAGTAATCTCCTCAAACTATCCTTTGACCTAGTTTTCTCTATAAAGTGGAAAGAGCATGACCACAGACAGGCATGGGTTCAATTTAAACTCCATGTCTTAAATTTTCCATTTCAAAGGAATTTATCATCCATATATGAATTTTGCAAAGACTTAACCTAAAATAGTTTAGTAGCTTTTGAACAGTACACCCACACTAAGATTACAGAAGTGTAATCTTGTACATTGGAAGTGGTGGAGGGGGTGTGTTAGGGGATTCTTATGGAGATAATTTTGGATAAAACTGCTGATATGTTATTAATACCTCCCCCTCACCCCAACTCACCCTATATACATACACACACACGCAGGCAAGAGGTGGGAGTAGCTATTTGTCTTTCACCATTCGAAGAGTTTGATACGTATCCCAAGTAGTTATAAGACATACTGAGTTAGTGTCTTGCTCCTGCCTAGGAAATCTGCAGCCTAAGGATAAGCTAGCTAGCAGCTTTCGTGGCACTGTGAAGAAGAGTTGCTGATGTGCTAGGATAAGTCTATGCAACCTAGAGTTGGCACAGCTAATAAGTTACATGACTGAATTCCTAGTTGCTGAGGAAAGAGTAAGTGATCTTTAGAATACAGTGCACTTGCTCAGATTTAGGAACCTGTAGCTGAGCAAACAACAACAATGACATGCGGACGTGGTAGAAATGATCTCCAAAGACTCCACGGAAGTGTCAAACCAAAAAAAGGAACGCTAAACATCCCCCAGGCCGGAGAACAGAAAGCCAATTTACAACAGTACCAGTCAAAAATTAATTCTCCTACATCCTTTAACTAACTCTCCTCCCTTAGCTTGTTTCTTGTTATCTTGAAGGGATTCAAGGTTGTAGATATAAGGTGGGGGAGGAAGTGAGCAAGAGAGATGAGGCTGACCACAGTCCCTTCCTTGAAGTAACTTCCCTGGTTGTAGCCAGAGAAGATGGAAAGAAGTTTTACCTTTGATCAAGTTGGAAGCTTTCATGATTATATGGGAGTGGGTATTTTTAATTAATAAATTGTTTGTGAAACAAACTGACCTGGACTGTCTACTATCTACCATGACCAAAAAATCTCATTTCGGTCCAGTTTTTCTCCTGGGGCAATGGAAGTACTATATCCACTGGGATAGTTTAAAGGGACAGTAGGAAACAGAAATAAAATTGATTTTATGTTTAAACGTTCTGAGTCTTGTTTGATTAATTCTATTAGGTTTATGACCTTGAGCAAGTTACTTAAATTCTCAATTCCTCATCAATAAAATTAAGTTAACTATTAGTACTTCATAATACTGCTATGAAGACACAAGTAGTTTTTCAAGTTATAAGAAGCATTACTACTTAAATTGTCTAACACTGTGTCTGACTCATAATAACCATTAAATACACTTTAAATACCATTAAATACCTACTACACTTTTCCTAGCTCACTTGGACCTTTCACTTATGATTAAGATATATTTTATAGTATTCTTGTTGAATACAGAAAATACACTCACAGTGTTTGACAAAACAAAAACAAGGGGCTTCCCTGGTGGCGCAGTGTTTGAGAGTGCGCCTGCCGATGCAGGGGACACAGGTTCGTGCCGCAGTCCGGGAAGATCCCACATGCCGCGGAGCGGCTGGGCCCGTGAGCCATGGCCTCTGAGCCTGCGCGTCCGGTGCCTGTGCTCCGCAATGGGAGAGGCCACGACAGTGAGAGGCCCGCGTACCGCAAAAAAAAAAAAAAAAGAAAAAAGAAAAACAAACAAAACAACAAAAAAACCTGAGTATTCACTTTTCACAAGGCATTACACTAAGTACTTTTTCATATATCTTTTCATTTAACATCAAAAAGTCCACATAAGGATATCACCATTAGCACTGTTGTATATAATGCGTTTGAGACTTGATAATGTTGAGAAAGTTGTTAAAGTTCATGGAGCTGGTGAGAAGCAATGCCATAGCCATAATTCTAATCCTTTTCTCTATACTATGTGACCAGGACATTTTTCCAATATCTCAAGTTATTAATAATCATTTTTAGTAGGTGTTCTGCCCAAATGCCTGATAACGAAGGACAAGAAAGATGCGACTGTTTTCTGAATGATTACAGGATGAAAGAACTTACTTTCACCTTTTAAGCACCACTTATGTCTGGAGAAATCTTTTTCAATAAATATCTGTTCTGAGTTCCCAGTCCCATATACAGTATTTTGAATGATCAAAAAAGTTTCTGCTCTTAAGGAAATTTAGTCCCTTCTTAGGAAAAAAATATAACTAAAATATAATCAAATGTAAAAATTATTGTTAGAAGCAGTAAGTGAAAAGGAAAGAAAGGTCAAAGAAGCACTTGTCTGAAGCAGAGTTTGAGTGAGAAAGACCAGTGGAAGAGATGGGTTTGAGGTGGGCCTGAGAGAATGAGCAGGCTTCTGAGCAATACACAAAAAGCAGGAGGCTTTTATAGATGAGAGGAATGGAAAAGGTATCAGATATACTTTGAGTTTAAATCTTGTGATGGTTCTGTGTTTTGTCCTTTTGAATCTATATAAGCTGGGAATCCAATATGGTTTAATTGTACAAGTAAACATTCCTTAGAGTTATTGAGATAATAGAATAAGGTATTTGACTTCTGTCTTAGTCTGTTCAGGCTGCTATAACAAAAATACCATATACTGGGTGGTTCATAAACAACAGAAATGTATTTCTTACAGTCTGGAGCCTAGGAAGTCCAAGATCAAAAGTGCTAGCAGATCTGTTGTCCGTTAAGGGCTTGCTTCACGGTTCATAAATGACTACCTCATGCTGTGTCTTCACACGGAGGAAAGGGTGAAAGAGCTCTCTAGGGTCTCTTTTATGAGGCACTAATCCCATTCATGAGGGTTCCACCTCATGACTTAATCATCCCAAAGGCCAACCTCCTACTATCATAACCTTGGGATTTAGATTTTCAACATATGAAATTGGGGGGGGGGAGCACAGACATTCAGTACATGGCAACATTGTAAAGTATAAACTTTTCTTTAAATAATAGCTGAATTATATTTTAAAAAATAATAGAGATTTAGCACCTAATCATGTTTTATATATAACACAAAATGATAAGTTGGGAGCATTTACTCCATTCTAGAAAAATAAAATTTTGTGTTAGAATCGTACTGAGCTAAGTAATTAGAATGTTGGGACAACTGCTATTCAGATATTTTAAGTCACATTTATCTATAGAAAATAAGATTTTTTAAATACGATGTTGTTGCATAAAGTGTCTCATTGCTTCATGCACATCTTCTCCTTTAAGTGAAAGCCACGATTTGAAAGTAAATAACATTTGCAAGCCCCTAGAACGATTAAGCTCTTATGATCTGTGTGTATATAGGGATGGAAAATATTTCTCAAATTCATAAAGCAATAGAATTGAGGACAGAGAGGGAAGGTGAATGGAGGACAAAAATAAAAGAAGATACCATGACTGGTTACAAAATCATGAAGCACACAGTAAGGTCTGTTGAATTCTCAGGAATTTTTCAATGGTTTCAACTCTCAATTATTTCCCACATCCCATTCAAAGGTGCATTAAAATGTTAACATCAGTATTTCATTTCTTTCCATTTATAATCATGCCCTTGCCCCACACAGACTCACACCTGCAAATCTGATCTTCTTATGCAAATAACTTGGTACAGCTATATTTTAAACCTCTAGTTCCTAAGTTGAACTCTGTTTTTCTTTGACTCCAGATACGTGTAGCACCAAAATTTGGTAGTAGAGAAGGAAAAGGGACCTGCATAGATCTAAACTTGAACTAGTCTTGACACTGCATAAAGTGCTTCAGTTCCAGTTCATATCTCACTAAAGAACAGATTCATAAAAACAAAACAGACAAATAAAGAACAACAAAACATGCGGTAACAAATAGCATGGCTTACTGTAAAGAGAATGGGATTCATATGCTACTAAACCAAGCTGGACCTGAAGGCAGGCTCTGTCACTAACTAACTCTGTGTCCCAGGAGAGTGATTATCAAACTTGGGTGCATACCAGTCAATCACTTGGGAATCTTGTTAAAATGCAGTTTCTGACTCAGTATGTTTAGGGTGGTTCCTGAGATTCTGCATTTCTAACAAGCTATCAGGGGATGCTCATGCCACAGGCCCAAGGACCACACTCCTAGCTGCAAGTTCCTAGGACAAGCCACACAAGGCTGCTAAGGCTGTTTCTAGTCTCTAGGGAAGATATCATAACTCCCCTTATGTTGCTGAAAAGAAGTGAATGTAGTAATTCAATTAAATCACCAGTGACTGGTGTGCGATAGATCTTTAGTAAATACCTTTGATGAAACAGTTATCTTTCGAACATCTTTCTACCATCTCTAATGTGGTTTTCCTTGTGGTGGGTTTGCTTAAGTCTCAATTTTTCCCCTGAGGGAAAGTTTTGACAATTAAACTAGAAATTTCTGTAAAATCTTCCTTGTAATTGTGACTAGGATATTGCAAATTCCCTGCCAGTATTAAAGGGTTAATAAACATTGCAGAGTTTCAGTGTTACTAAGGCCCTCATCTAGGACTATTAGTAAAATGACCTTGAGGCAACCAGCTGTCACTTAGACAAAATGCCTTATAAGGCCTGAAATAATGACACCACATTGTATCATCCCAAATCTGCATTTCAAAACCAGCAAAACGCAGCTGTCTGTCAGCCTGTCAGAAATCATTCAGCTTGAACCTAAACGTGTTTTTACGCTTTTCACCACAAATTTTAACAGTGACAAATGGAGGGATGGCTTCTATAACCTAATGAAGCTCTCACCACCTCTGAGACATTTCAACCCCCTCCACTTAAATGTTTCCTGAAATAAGATGTACAATGTCTGTGTCACAGAGAATGTCATGGCTCATTTGTCATCTAACCTCATACCTCTGAGCAGGCTGGTAAGGACAGGGGAAGAGATTATTTCTCTCAGGTGGTGAATTCCAATGTGTTGAACATATGACTCATTGTCTTAACTCTACTTAAGGTATTTTCAGCTTTTCCATTTCAAAATGAATCTCTAACTACTATATTAATAATCATGAAGGTCTCTCTTGAGAAATGAACAAATATACATTTTGTCATGTCTAAATTCATTGGCTTCCCTTTAATATTAATGCCTCTAAATTTGTTTATTGACTGTCACTTTAGCATATCTTTTTCTTAAGCTGAAGAAAGGCTATTAATAATATAATTCATGCATGAAATGTTTAATATTTAACACTATCTCCTAGCTGCTCCCAATGTAATATATTAATGTAGATGCATCAGTATGCTAAAGGAAATGCCTCACAATATTAGAAAATGTTATGGACCCAAAGGAGTAATGTCTAGTTAATTACTAAAGAGGAATCTACACCTGGTAGATTCTGTCTTCCCTGGTTTATTCTCTGATAGGTCTCCAGATGATCTCTGAATCAGTCTCCTTAAGCACGGAAAGGTTTCAGAGGTTATTAGTAGTATTTGTGTTGCACAACCGAGGGAATTTTGTTTAGCGTGATGAAAGCAGCAATGTCATTATTAGTTGATTAGTGTGAACAATCTTTGACAATATGTAGCACCAACTATGACTCCAACTGGTGGCAACTCATTATTCTGATTGCTATTTGATTTGCAGTATTATCAACCACAAAGTGAGCGACACGGACCAGGGAAGAAAAGCAATAACTGGAAGATGTTTTTATGACCAGTGGGAGACATGAAGATTTCATTGTTTAGGAAAATGAATGTGCATGAAGCAATTGAGATTTTGGGGTTAGATTTAGAAGTCAGAAGTCTAGTAAAGTAATGCATAAAACTTAGTATCATAGACTTTTTTTTCCATCAAATTAAATGTAAAGTAGGTTAAGGCATTGTGGTTTTAGTATTTGTCAAGGGACAATTTCAATTGCAAGGCAAAACAAGATACACACAAAAAGGAAAGGAGGAGAAACTGCTAGGAGGAGTTTGGAGAGTAAGTACTAGAGGAGTCTATGAGAAAAAAAATATTTTCTAGGTGACCAAATGCTATACCCTTGGAAGAATCTAAACAGAAACATCTTATGTTAAATTTAAAAGACATGTTTTCTGGTAAACTCCAATGGCAATATCATCAATAACAAGAGGTGCTTTTTTCTGTTTTGAGGCTTTTTAGTTACTTCTAATGATATTACATGATACTTATCACATATAAAAAATCACAGGTATAAAATATATATATCTGAAGCCTGTCAAAGAAAAATTGAATCATATGGAATTAAATAGGCAAGAAAACTTTATTTAAGACTTGCAGCAAGGGTCAAGACTACTGCAATAACAGAATGTTTGAATTCAATTCTGTTGAAACAACAGGCAAGAGAGTTCTTAAATGATGGAGTGAGCTGTGGAAAAGTACTGGATGTGTTAAGGGGTAGGTTGGTCAATGTGATTAGGCCATCTGTGTTCGCTAATTGGACATTATAGTAGTTAGGCTTCTACTCTCTTACAGAGAATGAGAGACACGGTCTCTATCTTCCTTAATGATTGTATTTGAAAGGGATGGTTCCCAGGTCCCCGAGAAAGACATTCCTGGTTGTAAAACTGGTAGAAGCTAGGAGGAGATTTACTTTCTAAGGAGGCAGAGAAAGAATTTACAACTCCAAATTTTCTAGAGAAAATGCCCTAAGAAAAGAGCTCTGGGGCCTATGATTCCCCTTAGTCAATCTGAGGGGAATGCTAAGGTCATCTTGATCAAGTCCCACTCTTGAGACACATTGGCCATTAAACTTTTGGAGAACATCCTTGTAGACCTAGACCATTTTTCATACATAAGTTCATATTGGATATGCAGTGCAGATGGGTCCAAATATAGTTTTTTTTAAAAAATAAATTGGATTATGTCCTGTTATTTTTGAAACTGTTTATTTTATTTGACAATATATCATGGAAATACTACTATTGTGAACAATATGTACACAGCATTCTTTTTAGTGATTTCATCGATTTCATTGTATTCAATCCTATGGGGCCATAATTTTACCAACTTATTTATCTAAAACTTAGTCTCTCCCATCCTTCCTCCGGATCTGTTAAAAGTAAACAACTTTACATGACTTTAAGGTCATGCTTCTTGAAAGAAAACTTCTTTCATTACCTTGCACTTCAAAATTTTGTAAAGAAAAAAATTACCAAATATTTACTAAATATTTTTGTAAAAAATGACCATACCACAGGGCAAATGCATTGTTCTTAGCTAATTATTTTAACATTTTTTACTTAGCTCACTCGATTTTGATATTGCTAGGAAGGGTTTCAAAGCTGAATCCTTGTAACAAGATAATTAACTAATTCATAAGTTGTGCATCTATTTACATCTCTATTTTCAAAGCTATACTTGAAATTCTAAGTTAATTTGCTATGGCTACATTGGATCTATGATCATACTGACAGACCTGCTGAGCCTGATCCCTGCTGTGAGATGCATTCTATAAAATTCCAGAACATTTGTGAAATACACACACATTAATTCTAATAATGGGTTTAAGAAGAAGGCTTTTTTGTTTGTTTCCTTGTTTGTTTTGTTTTTTCAACAATAGATAATTTAAATAAAATATTCTGGGAAAAACCTTTTTTTTTTTTTTCCAAAATAGTGCAAGGTCAATATTGGCTTTCTTTTAGAACTCTACTTCCATCCTCTTGCTTGTTTTCTTCCAGACTCTAGACATAAGGCCCTTGTTTTTAGACACTTAGAAGATATTTTCATGTAGAATTGGAGAAGATTGAGAAAGAAACAAATCACAGCTGGATCTCCCTCTCTTTCATTCTGTTATTAATGTTATGAAAACATTAGTGAATGTCAGAAATAAAACAGTCATCATTTTCACTATTTGCAGAAAATGTATCATATAGTTTCATTAGTTTAAATTTTTAAAAGATTGTGGCATAATTCAATTGAATATTCATATTAGAAATAGATTGTTAGTTTGGTCCACCAGGATGTCAGGGTTACATCAATGGAACCCAGCCAAGTCTCTTTTCTTACTAGCCACTTTGGTTTATCAGTAAGAATTCTGTTCTATAGTTATAATATGAAGCCCTCTATTCTGTATAGCAAAGTTATTGTTATACTCCTTGGGGGGTAAAGCTTCCCTGACTTTTACTTTTTCATGAATCTTCGCTGTTCCCTGAGAGTCAGACTCACCACGACTTTATCAAACTTTATTGCTTAAATAGAGTATGGAAATTGGAAAAGATTTGAAAAACCAACAGTGGAGTAAATCAACAAAACTGTTTAGTTTAGGCATATCGTGCCCTTTACTAGCTGCAATCAATGCAGGATTCTCCACTGGAAATGCTTGAGGAAAGGCAGGAAAAACAAAACAAAACAATGTTTTCATAGCTGGAAACTCAGACAAGTGTGATAGTTAAAGCGGTACATTTTTCAAATAAATAAAGGGAGTTTGGACAAGAAGAGGTTAGACAGGATATTACCACAGTAGTAAAACACTCAAGTTTGCTAGATACCAAGAAACTAAACCTCAGAAGCTAGAGCCCTTCCCTTTACTACGGTCAATGACATGAATGACAAGAACTATTTCTTCCTTGAACATATTCTTACCTTTCAAAATTTCAGAATTAATTGTAATCCCCAGAATCTAGTATTTCAAAAAACAGAGAGATTTGAATAGGTATGTGAAAGATGTTATTTCTTGAATGATTTCCTCCCAATGCAAGATGTGTGGCAACATCTTTACCACTGCTCACTTTTTATGTCCTCCTCAGGATAGTAGGGGCATCAAGCATAGGTGATGAAATTCAACATTTCTACATGTAGTCCTAATGTTACAGAACTTCCAACTAGAATTGGACATTGTTGGTTTTCTCTACTGCTATTTCCTTGGCTCTTGTGATCCACATATTTCTAAGTTTCCTTCATGGGTCATTCTTCTTAGGCTGGTCTCTTAAACTTTGATGTTCTTCACATTTTTATCTTTCTCACTGTACATTTTATCTCGGAAAAATCATAACTAATTCAATGTTCCTGATTCTCAAAACTATATTTCTAACTTAGTTTTCTTTCCGAGCCTTGATCCTAATATCTAATTGCTTCTGGACATTTCTTCTGGATTGCCACATTTATACCAAAAACTCAATTGATCATTTTCCCCTTCATTCTTACATCTTCTTTTTCCTATCTCATTGAACCATTCCACCCACTACCCCATTACCTAGCCAAAACATAAGCATTAACATTTCCTTCTACCTGATCCTGTGCACTTCATAAGCCACCAAGTTTTATATCATTTTATATCTTTTATCTCTTGATTCATCCATTTCATTCATGATACCATTACCATAATTGTATCCACAATATTCTTTGCCCAAATTTCTGTAATAACCTCTTTTTTTTTTTTTTTGCGGTACGCAGGCCTCTCACTGTTGTGGCCTCTCCCGTTGCGGAGCACAGGCTCCGGACGCGCAGGCTCAGCGGCCACGGCCCACGAGCCCAGCCGCTCTGCGGAATGTGGGATCCTCCCGGACCGGGGCACGAACCCGTGTCCCCTGCATTGGCAGGCGGACTCTCAACCACTGCGCCACCAGGGAAGCCCTGTAATAACCTCTTAACTGCTATTCCTCCTCGCTCCATCATTAATCCCCCATACTGTGTACAAAGTGATTTTTCTAAAGTGTTCATCTGATCATGGCTCTCCTCTGCTTAAGACTTCTTAATGGTTTCCAAAGCCTTGAGATTAATTCTAATACGGAATACAAAGCACCAAAACCACTTGAAGTTTCATCTTTTACCACTTCTGTTCTTTATATTAGAACACACGTGTTCTAACCATCCTAAATGATTTCTACTTTTTGGACATGCCCTGTTTTCTCTTGTCTGTTAATTACCACATTCTCTGACCACTTCCTCTCCTTGGCAAATGTTTTTATTTTCTTTCTGGGCTCTTTCTCTGATTCCCCAGGGTAAATTATAAATTACATGCTCCTCCTATATTCTCTCAGATCTTCATTCGTTGGCCCTTATACACTTTGGTTCACTGGGTTTCTTTGTACTTACTGGTAGCCCCCTCTAAATTGTACAAAATATGAATTTGTCATTGAACACCTCACCTAGCTCCTTTCTTTCTTAGCACATTATAGGCAATCCATACTTGTGGAATGACGGAACATGTGAATGAACATTAAATCATTTTAATCCACATTTGACTGGTATATCTTCTTCCTCTGAATTTCTGTACCCATTTTATTATTTATTTTATTATACTTTAAATTTGTTACTAGTGAAATGAACGTATCATCACTAATATCACTTCTGCAGAGTAAGTCATATCCCAGAAAAACACAGTTTCATTGAGTTGTGTGAATTTTTACAAATAGATCTTTTCCCAATCTATGTCAGAATTAATGAAATTCCGTACAGAAGGCAAAAGGTCAAACACTGATCACTCATTACTGATCACAGCATCTTCTGATGTTTCTTTAGAATTTAAATCTGTAGATGAATACCGGCTTCTTGCTATTAATATTCTTGAGAAAATGTGAAAAAAAATTCTGCACAATCGTGTCTGGGAAGCCAACTAAAATAAATTCTTTTTAGAAGGCCCCACATGGCAGTATGGATAGAGGAGATTTCTGCATTTGCTCTTTCATTTGTATAATGCGTATCTATTTAGGTGCATAACAGCTGAAATTTGAAATGTCAGTTTTTATTAATGAAAGAGATGGAGTAGCAGACTTGATGGAGAGTGACCTGATATGCACTTCAAATGACTGGTTAAATACACAGAAAGGAAACTGTTCCATAAATACAATCCATTTTGAAGATGCATATGCTTCATCTAAGGTATTACAGAGGAATACTGAGGTGTGGTTTAAGACAATATGTCAGCTTTCAAGCATCAGAATCTCTGAACTGAGTATAATAGCCGACTACATAAGCTATATTTTAGAGAACCAGAAAGAATTGGTCATAAAGAGGAGGCAATTGTTCTTCTTTGGTGTATTGCCCATTTTATTCCAAATATTTATTAAAGAGTGCCTGACCCAATGCTTCCCTTAATCCATATCTATGGTTTAAATGCTACAGAACAATGGCTCAAATGGGACCCCCTTGAAAACATAATTTGAAATGATATGCTTTTTGGCTATAAAATTTTGATTTTATAGAATCAAGGATTCAGGAGTCAGGATGAAAACAAAGGGAAATAATTAAATTGGAACACTACAGCATATTGGACAAACCATAATGATAAATACTGTGCTCTATATATGCATAAAATATATGTATATATACTACATATGTAATTATCTTCTACTGGCCTTTTTTCTAATTATCTTCTAGGGGCTTTTTAAAAGCAAATAGTGAAAATCCTTTCTATCTAGTTCAGTTCCTGTTTGCTCAAGGACCAAGTTAGTGAATCAATAAATATGTACTCTTAAGACTATGTTAATGTAAATAAATGAAAAAACAGTAATATATTTATAATCGGATAAGAAAGGACATGGGGATATCTTTGGCTTATTCCTTATATCGGTAACACAAATTTATCCTTTCAAAGAAAGCATCCCATAATGTCATTACATGGATGATGCATGACTGCCTAGATGTGAGACCAAGTAAGTATAAAAATCCTCAGGTTTTACATAGTTGGATGAAAAGTAAATTACACTTTTTATTTAGTATCAAATAGACCTCTCACATAATACTTTACTTAATTCAATCACATATTAAAAACACAGTAATGCAATAGAAGAGTGGTAACTGAATGCAAGATATAAGCCAGCAGAGCTTAGTCCCAGGCTTAGCATACTGTTGCATGGTCCAGCCTTGGTCTCTATGGTTACGAGAGAAGTAAAATTGAAAACAACAGCAAGCAAAACGACTATATTGTTCATCTCTTATCTCAGTTCTTGTTTCTTTTCATGCCTATCTTTTATGGACCAAGTAGTCCCATTGCCTTTAACTTTATTATTGTAAAACTCTGGTAAATAAATATTACTACACAAAAGTGAAGCCTTTAGCCATGGCATTACATATTAAAAAAATTGCCTACAATGTCAGATATTGATCAACTGAGGACAACATATTCCCAGCATAATGATCACACTTTGAAGGCTTGTAATTCAAGTGATGCTTCTGTCATTTCAAGCTTCCAAATTCTACCATGCAGGATAACAAATCATATTCCCAATACCATGTCCTAGGGAAATAATTGGATTGTTCTTTTCCTCTTGAATCAGGACGAACACTACTGAGCACTTCACTGTGAATGGAAATCACTTCTACTGACCTTGTGACATCTTACTCAACCCTCATTATCTTCCCTAGTAAGAACACTCAGGTTACTTTCTGAAAAATGAGTGTTATGGGATTTGGAGGACAGAAGACTGGCTGTATGATAAAGGCTTTAACTGATTTGTATATAAAGTGTAATGTATATGTAAAGTTGGTAGGAGGAGCAAGAATTCACAGTGTTCAGCCCATTTTTAAAGTTCACAACTCATAAAAAATTAAGAATTAGTTATCTGAAGATATAAAAAAGATCCCAAGGCCTCTGGCATTGCTTGAATAATATGGAGAAGAAAATGACGCAGAGCAAGAAAAGTTACCTACTATTTTTTCTGTTGAGTGCTTACAATATACTATGTTAGACATTATACTTAACAGTGTCTCTCATTAATATAACAGCAAATACACTAGATACTGTTATTCTTATTTTACGGCTGTGGAAATGGGGCACAGACAGGTTAGGTAATTTGACCAATGTCATGCAACTTGTAAATGATGAAGTCAATACTCAAATCCATGTTTTCTTTACATTAAAGTGTATGCTCTTTACACTATGCAATACAGCCAAACCCTGAGGTTGGTTGTCTAGAGCAGGCTAATAAAGTCACTCAACAAATATTTAGGTAATTCTCCATCTTATTTCAGTAACTTCCTTTTTAGGTCCTTTATAACCAAAGGAAACAAACTGCTGCCTATGTGTATCTAATATATTGAATAGCTTCTATGTTTTATTTCAAGTGAGATCATGGATTTTTTTGTTCTGTGAGGGAAAATGTGAGGGAAAATGTGAGGGAAAATCCAATCCAATGATAGCTGAAACCACAATTTCCTTTATTTTCATTTTAATGCAACATTATTTTGCATATATATGTTATGTTGTTATTACTGTTATTGTGATTTTTTAACCTAATATCTATATGAAAAGTCTTTCTTTGTCTCATTTAGTAGTGTTCTCCCCTCAAATTCTATTTTGTCTGAAATTAATACTGAAGGATATGTATTAATATTTCTCTATATGCATTGATTTATTTCAATATCTATTTAGTTCCATATCATTTTCTTCAAATATATGTTATTGTTGATTCTGTTTGATTATTCAGCTGTTTTTTTCTTGTGAAAAACCACAATTTTTATGTTTGTTCTCTTTTAGTATTTTCCCTGTTATCTTCTCTCATTATGTCTTTATTTTTTTTTCTACTGTGCTTCACTTTATTGCATTTCATAGATATTGCTGTTTTTACAAATTGAAGGTTTGTGACAACCCTGTGTCAAGCAAGTCTATTAGCATCATTTTCCCAAGAGCATTTGTTGACTTCATATCTCTGTGGTATATTTTGGTAACTCCTGCAATATTTCTAACTTTTTATTGTTGTATTTGTTATAGTGATCTTTTTTTTTTCTTCTTCTTCTTTTTTTTTTTTATTTCAATGTTCTTTTTGTTTTTCTGTGGCATAATTTTTTTTTAACATCTTTATTGGGGTATAATTGCTTTACAATGGTGTGTTAGTTTCTGCTTTATAACAAAGTGAATCAGTTATTCATATACATATGTTCCCATATCTCTTCCCTCTTGCATTCTCATTATTTCTTGAATCTTGGGGAATTTTAATGACCAAACATTTCACTGATCTAATTTTCAGCACTATCAATTCCTTTTCCATTCACTCCAAAGTGAATTTTAATTTTGTTTTGAAATTTGGGTTTTCCTATGGTACTATATTCTTATCAACTCTCTCTTTTTGTGTTTTTGCTTTCATCTTAGATTTTCCTTTTATAAATGTCTGCCTTATTTTTTTTTAGAAGCCACATCTTCTTGCACTCAATTGAAGATATAAATGATAAAAGAAAAACAAGGTTATTTTAATCCATTCCTAATTTAAATACTATTCCTAAAGTATATTTTATCTGTGAATTTTAAAGATGTTTCTTTTCACTAAAGTTAAAGTAATTTTCACACATCACATAGCATTTTCTTTCTCCACTTCTGTATTAGCTTTCTAGGGCTGCTGTAACAAAGTACCACAAACTGGGTGGCTTAAAACAACAGAAAATTTTTCTGACAGTTATGGAGGCTAGAAGTCCAAAATCGAAGTATCAGCAGGGTCATGCACCCTCCGAGACTGAGTGGAATTCTTCCTTGCCTCTTCCAACTTCTGGTGGGGGCCAGCAATCATTGGTTTGCAGCTGCATCTCTCCAATCTCTACCTCTGTCATCATATGGTGTTCTCCTCTGTGTCTTTGTCTGTCTTAGCGTTGTCTTCTTATAAGGACACAGTCATGTTGGGTTAAGGGCTCACACTACTCCAGTATGATCTCATCTTAACATCTGCAGTGACACTGTTTACAAATACACTTTCATTCTGCTAAGGTTAAGACTTCAATGTATCCTTTTGGAGGAACACAATTCAACCCATAATGACTTCTAAATGAGGAACTATTTATCCATATATGGTTTTGCTGAGAGACAGGATAATTAACATGTCCTTGGACTTGGTCACAGATCTCTTGGAATAGTTGCCAGATAGTTTCAACAGAAACAAGGTAATAAGGTCATGTTCTTTCATGTATGCTGCAAATCAGTGAAATTCTACATAGCATAAGCTAATAAAATAAACAGGGAAGTTTATGTGTATGTCATATTATAAAATGCTCTTAATGTCCAAACACCTCATATAATGGATTTTTATGTTTAAAATACGGACAATGAATAACTCCATTGCTTGATGTTGCAAGAATTTTCCAAATCTTTACCTAGAGGACAAGTTGATTAGTATAGCTCGTTCCTAGCTCAATTTTCAGCACCTAGCAGGCATTCATCCAGTGCAGCTCTTCTTGACTGAGATGGAGTTTTTCCCTGCCTTTTTATCTCTGAACTGATGGAGTATAGATGTGACTATTCACTTCAGAAAGCACTATTTGCAGAGCTATTCCTCTACATTTTCTTACAACACCTGATATGTTAGCAGTACCTCTGGCATGCAGTATGTGATCACAATTCCCTATTGTTTAACGTCCTATCTTTTTTCCTATGAGTTTCATTTTTTTAAAATTTATGCAGGGGATGTATTAGGAAGAGAACAGTATCTCTAGATACTGAAAAGAGCCTTTGTGAGTTTTCTTAGACACGTTGGTGAGAATTTTACTACAAATGTCATTAATAAGTACTTCTTTGACTTGTAATGGGGTTACATCCAAATAAATTCATAGTAAGTTGAAAAAACCATAAGTCTAAAATGCATTTAATACACCTAACCTACCCAACACCATAGTTTAGCCTAGCTTACCTTAACATGCTCAGAACACTTATATTAGCCAATCGTTGGACAAAATCATTTAACACAAAGCCTATTTTATTATAAAGTATTGAATATCTTATGTAATTTATTGACTACTGTACTGAAAGTGAAAAACAGAATGGCTGTATGGGTCCAGAATGGTGGTAAGTGTATCGGTTGTTTACCCTCCTGATCACGTGGCTGACTGGGACCTGTGGCTCACTGCTGCTGCCCAGCATCGCAAGAGAGTATCATATTGTATGTCGCTAGCCCAGGAAAAGATTAAAATTCAAAATTCAAAGTATGGTTTCTACTGAATATGTATCATTTTCCTACCATAGTAAAGTTGAAAAATTGTAAATTGAAGCATTTTAAGTTGGGAACCTGCGTGTGTGCATGTGTGTGTGTGTATATACCATATATATATATATATATATATATATATATTCAAATTTATATATAGTTATATATAATTCATTATATACGATTTTATAAATAATTTTAAATTTAAAAATATAATTTTCATTACCTCATATAAGGCAATTAAACATATTTGAAGAGTCATTAAGAGCGCTTATTTATTTAAATATGACACAAATCGTTTCTTTTTTATTAGAGAGTGTCTCATTGGCTCTAAGGGATTTGACAGGCTAATTGCTAAATAGTTTCCTTTTCAAGATATTCAATAGAACTCAGTATTTGAATAAGAAGTTTAGATAATTCATGTAGCTTCTTACTTATCATATTAGTAGTATTACTACCTCTTAGTCAAAAGCCTGTATTAACTCTCCTAAGGAAATTGCTGCATTTTTTTATTCTCTAGCTTATAAAAAGGACCTGAATTTCAAAATACTAGATTAGAGGACTACTTGTAATATTGACTGGTTAACATAAGACTTTGATTCACTATGGCTTGTATGATTGCTGCCAGCTCTGTCTCTGCTTTCTAGCTTCTTTAACATTTCAGAAAATATTCATGTAGGAATACTAAAAGTAAAACATTAAATATCTGGTCAGAAAAACCTGGTTTGTGACCTGGCTTTGATAGTTACTAGCTGGGTGAAATTGAGAGGAAACAAATCCTCTAAATTGGACTTCCTTGTAGGGAAGAAGCTTAATAATACCATCCACAGCTGTTGGAAAAAATCAAAATGATATGGTGTACTGCAAAATCTTTGTAAACTAGTACCTAAATGTTGGGAATTTTGATTATTATTATTCTAATGATGATGATTATCAGACAACTACAATTTAGTAAAAACAAAAACTTTTGTCACATGAATATATGATAAATAAACTTGGTTTGCATGAATTTCTTTAGCATATACAATCAAAGGCTCCAGTTCCACTCAAGATGGAGTAACCAGTTTTACAGCCTGAAGACCAAGAAGGAGGACCCTGGGAAGTGGAAAGTGTCAGAGAAATCACTAAGAGGAAGGAGCTCAGGAAAGAGACACCATAAGGCTGTATATAAATACCTGGGCTCACCCTCAAGTTTCATGCACATGTTTCTGATTAAAATAGCATAACAAACTCTTTGAGAATAATACTAATGTGCTCATTACCACCCAGATCCCGGACTAGCCACTGAATGATGCACATGTGGTAGAGATGGAAATAATATGGCAAGCACATAGAAAAATGAACTCACAGAATGTGCGTGAGAACTTAACTGAATTGATTTCCAGCTAAAATCAAACATTAATTAAATGATATCAAGAACATTTTAACATAATATTCAAATTCAGGATGCAATCCAAACTTATGTGACAAAGAACTGGGAAAAATCTTACTAACTCAAAGAAAAGACAACCAACAGAGGCACAATTTGACATGACCCAGCTGTTGTAATTATCAAAGACTTTAAAGCAGCTCTTATAATCATGCTCAGGAAGTAAGAAGAATACTCTTGAAATGAATGGAAAGAGATAAAGTCTCGAGAAAATTTTAACAGAAAAATTAAATAACTGAAATAAAAATTCACTGGATGGGCTCAGTAGTAAAATGAAGATGATTGTGGAAAGAGTCAACGAACTTGAATACAGATTAAAAGAAATTATCCAAACTGAATAACAGAGAGGTAAAAATTTTAGAAAAAATTAATAGAACCTCAGGGATCTATAAGACAATACTAAAGTTTCTAACATTTATGTAATTGGAGTCCCAGAAAGAAACAAAAAAGACTGTGGTACCAAATAAATATATGAAGAATTAATAGCTAAAAACTTCTTAAATTTTGGTAAAAGATATATAGTCTTACAGATTAAAAACTCAGTAAACTCCAAATCAGATAAACAAAGAAAGCCATGCCTAGACACGTCATAATCTAAATCTTGAAAACTAAAAACAAATAAAAATTCTTGAGAACCCAGAAAAAAAATGCCATATTATGTATAGGGTAACAATGATTCAAAGGGCAGTAGATTTCTTATCAGAAACAATGAAGGTCAGGAAATGTGGAAACTCTTTTTTAAATACTGACACAAATTGTCATTGCACAATTCTATATTCTGTGAAGATATTTTTCAGGAAAGAAGGTGCAATGAAGATACTCTCAAATTAAGAAAAACTAAGACAATTTGTTTCTAATAGAACTGCCCTAAGGAATACTAAAGGACGTTCTTTTGATGGAAGCAAAATGAATCCATAAGTAAACTTGCAACTTTGGGGATATAGTACAAACAACAGCAATTGTGAACATCTGGATAAGTAAAATAAACTATTTTCTTAATTTTTTAAAAAATATGTGTTATGGTTAAAAGCAAAATATCTAACATTGTCTTGTGAAGTTTGATACATATATGATACTATTGGGTTGGCCAAAAAGGGCCTTCAGTTTTTAAGTAAAAATAAGACATTTTTCATTATCACCAAGAACTTTATTGAACAACGTATTTACCATTTTGTTCCACTACCTTCTGCCATTTTTCAGGCAACTTCATAATTCCATCTTCCCAAAACTTTCTATCTTTTTGAGCAAAGAACTGTTCCAGGTGCCTTTTACAGTCTTCCAGGGAGTTGAAATTTTTTCCATTAAGAGAACTTTGTAAAGACCAAAATAAATGGAAATCCAAAGGTGCAATGTCTGGTGAATACAGCAGATGAATCAGAACTTCCCAGCCAAGCTCTAACAGTTTTTACCTGGTCATCAAAGAAACTTGCGGTCTTGTGTTATCCTGATGGAAGATTATGTGTTTTCTGTTGACTAATTCCGGACACTTTTCATCGAGTGCTGCTTTCAGTTGGTCTAACTGGGAGCAGTACTTGTTGGAATTAATCGTTTGGTTTTCTGGAAGGATTAATTATAGAGGACTCCCTTCCAATCCCACCATATACACAACATCACCTTCTTTGGATAAAGACCAGCCTTTGGTGTGGTTGGTGGTGGTTCATTTCACTTGCCCCATGATCCCTTCCATTCCACATTATTGTACAGTATCCACTTTTCATCGCCCGTCACAATTTGTTTTAAAAACGGAACATTTTCATTACATTTCAGTAGAGAATCACATGTGGAAATACTGTCAAAAAGGTTTTTTTCACTTAACTTATGTGGAACCTAAACATCAAAGCAATTAACATAACCAAGCTGGTACAGATGATTTTCAATGCTTGAAGTGGATATTTTGAGTATGTCAGCTATCTCCCACGTGGTATAACATTGATTGTTCTCAATATCTCGATTTGATCGCTATTGACTTCAACTGTTCTGCCGCAACTGTAGAGTATCGTCCAGCTAGAAATCTCCAGTACGAAACTTTGCAAACCACTTTTGACACATTCAATCAGGTCACAGCACCTTTTCCTAACACTGCACAAATTTTTTTTTGCATTTCAGTTGTGTTTTTACCTTTCTTGAAATAATAAAGCATAACATGCCAAAAATGTTGCCTTTTTCCTTTCATCTTCAACATTAAAATGGCCACATAAAAATTCGCCAATTTTGTTGTGTTTTTTTAAATGCACACTGATATAACAACTGTCACATACAATCTAACAAAATCATTCTGAATGAAGTTAAAGACAACTAAATGCTACTAGAGCCATCTTACAGAAAAAAACCAAACGAATCTTTTGGCCAACCCAATAAAATACAAAAGGGGGACAAGATAAAGATTCTGACCACGTATATGGAGGTAAGGTTTCTATGTTGCATTTGAAATGGTAAAATACTAATTCTAAGTAAACTGAAAATTTTTGTATGCTTAATTTCTTTAGCAACCAGCAAAAATATAATAAAAAAGATACAGTCAACATTACGAGTAAAATGGGATACTAAAATGGAATACTAAAAATATTCACTTAAAATAAAAAAAAAATGGAAAAGGGAGGCAGTGGAACAAAAATGAAAGGAAAACAAACAGAATGGTATCCCTACAGAAAAATATATCAATAATTACATTAAATTCAAATAATATAATTACATAAAAAGACAAAGATTATCTAAAAGGGTTTAAAATAAAAAAAGAATACAAGACCCAACTATATGCTGTCTATAAGAAATTTATTTTAAGTACAATGATATAAGTAGATTAAAAGTAAAAGAGTGGGGCTTCCCTGGTGGCGCAGTGGTTGAGAGTCCGCCTGCCGATGCAGGGGACACGGGTTTGTGCCCCGGTCTGGGAAGATCCCACATGCCGCGGAGCGGCTGGGCCCATGAGCCATGGCCACTGAGCCTGCGCGTCCGGAGCCTGTGCTCCGCAACGGGAGAGGCCACGACAGTGAGAGGCCCGCGTACCCCCCCCCCCCAAAAAAGTAAAAGAGTGGTAAAAGATATACCATACAAACATTGATCCATTTATCATTATGTAACAGCTATCTTTATCCCTGGTTACTTTCCTTGCTCTGAATATATACATTTCTTTTGTAAAACTTCTAACATTTTTTTGTAGGTAAGCTGGCAATAAATCCTTTAAATTATTGTTCATAAAAGTAAATATTTTCTTTTCAATGTTGAAAGATATTTTTTGTTGGGAATAGAATGTTCAGTTAATAGTTTTTATTTGTTTTTGTACTTCAGCATTTTGAATAAAGCCCTCCAGTATCAGTTGGCTTGTGTAGTTTGATGAGAAATCTGCTATATTCTTATTTCCATTCCTCTTTATGTAACACGTTCTTTTTCTTTCAAGATTTTCTGTTTGTCTTTGATTTTCAGCAGTTGGATTATGATATGCCTAGGTGTTTTGTTTTGTTTTGTGTTTACTCTGTTTGGTGTTCCCTGGGCTTCTATATCTACATCTAAAAAATCCTTTCATAGTAACATGTAGATTAGTGTTTAATTGAAGTATTGGTTATTATAATCTAGCCAAGTTGACACACAGACCTATCAGCCATTTGATATTTCACTTTATCCATCTTTTCACCTGGAATATTTAGCATATTCATCTTAGTTATTTTAAATTACCTGTCTCAGAATTCCAAATCTGTTTCCTGAGTTCAGTTCTATTGATTTCCTTCTTGTTTGACAGCATGTTGTTTTCAACTTTCTTTTTTTGTATGCCTTGTAATAATTTTTTTTATAGGTGGACATCTTGTATAGGGCCCTAGAGACTGAAGTGGATTGAGATAAGTAGTTTTGTTTTTCCTTATTGGATTGTAAATGAGCTTACTTTCCTTCTGCTAAACTATGCCTATGGGTATTGAGTCAATCTAGTCAGGAGTTGATATGTGTTTGGGATTTGTTGTTACTATGGTTTCCTTCAGTGTAGTACAGGGTTGAAATTGTACCCTATTTTTAGGGTAGGAGTTGGTTTTCCAGTGGTTTTATCTCAGTATCTGCTCATCCTCATCTTTAGGTCTTCCCTTTGTACTGTGTCTCAGCCAAAAATAGTCTCTCTACATGCTGTTGGCCTTTGTCTAGCAGAAAACTGCTGCATCTTGTTACCTGATGCTTGTTAGCCTGGGGTGGGATGTAGGAAGGAGATGTCTACTCTTACTCTGATTTAGCCTAAGTCCCAGGAAGACACTAGATTCCTGATTCCTAGGGGTGGTCATTCTCAGTGGTTCTGTCCCATCTTCAGTTATAGTAGACCTCTAGTGGTTTGGGACCAGCAAGCATTCCTACCTTGCCCACAGGATACTGAGTCTTATTTTGTTCCCTTTTATCAGCAGTTGTTTTCTTAGTCCACTAAGTGTGACAGGTTTTTTGTTGTTTTTGTTTTGGTCTTCCTTGAACAGTTAAAACTCTTATTCTATAGAAGAGGTAGGAGAGAAGAATCTGAGTGGGATTTTGTGCCTTCCTTATAACAGCTGCTCTTCCTTTCCCAGTCCTACCATGAAGAAGGCTCTCAGGACTTGTGACAAACTTTTTATATGAGCACCCTGTGAGGAGAACTGCTTTCAAGTGGGTCTGCAAGTACTGAATTTCCATCAAGTCTGTGTACCTCAGATATTCTATATTATCTACCTAGCCTCTACCAATTTGTTAAAAATTTTAAGTGGATTCTACTGATGGATCCAGAAGCACCTGACTCAGGGAAGCAAGTGCTCCTGTGCTGTCTCTCTTTGAAAGTCTCTGTATTTCCTTGGATTCCAAGTTAGTTCACGGTCTGTAACCTCAGTTCTCTGACAGGATCAATGAAATAGCAAATTTGCAGATCATCTGGAATTTTTTGTTGTTTTTGTTGCTGTTGTTGCTTTAATTTGGGAGTGATGCTTTTGTTAGTTTTCTAAATTCCAAAGTTCTAGTTTTTGAATGAAATATTGGACAAAAGAAGCCTTGGCTCTTGCTTCTCTGATTTTATGGGGAAGATGTTTATTGAAATAAAATTATATTAATTTAAAAATAATTAATGCTTGTCTAAGAACTGAGACACATTCTCTGAAAAACACTATTTTAACAAAGGATCTTGATTTGTAGGTTTGGTATTTTGAAATGGGCTGAGGAAAAGATGCTTAGGCAAAACACAGTTGGATTAAAATTAGTTACTGGCTAATATAATACAGATTCCATTCTTTATGTTTGACTGTTAATAGCTTTTAAACTTTACTCCTCCTTCTTACCCTCTGCCCCACAACTGAGGGAGCTAATAAGGAATCCTTTGGCACTGGAGGGAGATTCAAACCATGCAAGCCCCTTGTCAAGCTGCTTAGGAGCCCTCACCCTGGTCTCACCCCAAAACCACAATAAAAACCTCTAGCCAGTCTCCTTTCTTTGCCATCTCAAGCCATTTTTGGACCTCCTTGGGAGGTCTACCCTGTTCTACCCAGAAAAGCCTCAATTGTGTAATTATACCCTCTTGGTGTGTGTATGGTGTCATCGATCTCAACATCCAAACCAAATTTTGGGTTGGGTCCATCCTGATATTTCAGTGTAGCCACAATAGCTAATCTCACATCTATTTAAGCCTGCATTGTTGACAAGAGTTTTGGAATATTTGCAAGTAGGTTATACTATATGTATGCAAATATTCTTGTTTAGACTATAAAAGTGTAGAAATATTTATATAAAGAAATTGAAAATGACCTTTTAACAGTTTACTCTTTTATTGAAGTACAGTTGATTTATAGTATTATATTAGTTTCAGGTATACAATATAATAATTCAATATTTTTATAGATTGTAATCCATTTATGGTTATTATAAAATATTGGCTATATTTCTTGGGACATATAATACATCCTTGTAGCTTGTATATTTTATACATAGTAGTTTGTACCTCTTAATCTTGCCCTATTCCCTCTCCACACTGGTAACTACTAGTTTACCCCAATCTTGCCCTATTCCCTCTCCACACTGGTAACTACTAGTTTTTTTAATATATGTGAGTCTGTTTTATATATGTGAGTCTTTATATATGTGAGTCTGTTTTTGTTTTGTTATATTAATTCATTTGTTTTATTTTTCAGATTCCACATATAAGTGATAGCATACATTATTTCTCTTTCTCTGTCTGACTTATTTCACTAAGCGTAATATCCTACAGGTCCATCCATGTTGTTGCAAATGGCAAAATTTCATTCTTTTTTATGGCTGAGTAATATTCCAGTGAGTGAGTGAGTGAGTGTGTGTGTGTTTGTGTGTGTGTGTATCACATCTTCTTTATGCATTCAGCTATGGATGGACACTTGGGTTGCTTCCATATTGTGGCTATTGTAAATAATGCTGCTATCAACATTGGGGTGCATATATCTTTTCAAGTTAGTGTTTTTGTTTTCTTCATCAGATATAATGCAGAACTGGAATTGCTGGATCATGTGGTATTTCTATTTTTAGTTTTTTGAGAAACCTCCATACTGTTTTCCACGTAGCTGCACCAATTTAAATTCCTACCAACAGTGTACTAGGATTCCCTTTTCTCCACATCCTCGCCAACACATGTTCTTTGTGGTCTTTTTGATGATAGACATTCTGACAGGTGTGAGGTGATATCTCACTGTGGTTTGGATTTGCATTTCTCTGATGATTAGTGATGCTGAGCATCTTTTCACATGCCTGTTAGCCATCTGTACGTCTTCTTTGAAAAAATGTCTATTTAGGTATTCTGCCCATATTTAAATTGGGTTGTTTGGGTTTTTTATTGATATTTAGTTGTATGAGCTATTTATATATTGTGGATATTAACCCCTTATCAGTCATATCATTTGCATTTTCTCCCATTCAGTAGGTTGTCTTTTCGTTTTGTCAATGGTTTCCTTTGCTGTGCAAAAGCTTTTAAGTTTAATTAAATTCCATTTTTTACTTTTGCTTTTGTTTCCTTTGCCTTAAGAGACAGATCCAAAAATATATTGCTATGATTTACGTCAAAGAGTGTTCTGCCTATGCTTTCTAGGATGCAACATTATCCTTATTTTTAACTGTGAGCTTCTAAGGCCATTTGATCATGTACTTGATATATCAGATCTAATCTCACGAGGAAATAGATGGAATACTTAAGTTATGATAATATGAAGGTAGTTTAATACAGGGTATATTTGCAAAATTATAGGCAATAGGTAAAGAAAAAAGAAGAGGCTACTACTTGGGCTAGGAGGCTAGTAACATTAGAGGCCAATATCACTCCTACATCTGAAGGGTAGAGGGAAAGAGGGCAACCACAATATAAGGAGAGAGAGGGCTGAGTGTACAGGTTATGAGGCTGAGATTGTTTTGGTGGGGACACACCACCAGCATAAGGTGACCATATAGGGAGGGAGCCAAGAGAACGCTGATATCACTCTTTCCCTCTCATTTCCTACATAGGATCCTCCCTTTGTTCTCCTTGACAAAATCCATCTGGGAGCCTGAGGACAAAAGAACTTTTAATGCCATCCATAAAAGTCAGTACTGAGCTGGGTGAGGGTGAATAGAAAGGAGATCTAAAGGTTCGAAAGAAAGATATCCAGAACACAGGACATTCTTTATGCTTAAAGTAATATTGTAAATCTACTTTCAAAATTATTGTCATTCTTCTTTTGAGTAGAAAGACATACCCTCTGGTCTTACTACACATAGAAGTAATAATAGCTTTCACGTCCCTAACAACTTTTGTGAAGTTTCCTGTATTAATTAATTCTTAACATATTCAGGTGTATCAAATATCTAGTCCCTTTAGCTGCTGTTGCTGATTATTATTGTTGCTGTTGTCCTGTGTGTGTGCTTACGCATTTACTACAAACCCCTTGTTCGGAGTAAATGACAATAACTCTGGAGGTTATCCCTTATCGTCCTAAGAGTCCTAAAATACGGTTTTATTTTTTCCTTCAATGTTGAACGTTGGATAGTTGTGTCCACACTACACTACAAAAGATATAATGCTTTTCAATTCACCCCATGTCTAGACCAAGAGTGATTTCATCGTTTCTGTAATGATTTTATAATGTTAAAATATGAAGAAGGGGCTTCCCTGGTGGCGCAGTGGTTGAGAGTCCGCCTGCCGATGCAGGGGACACGGGTTCGTGCCCGGGTCCGGGAAGATCCCACATGCCGCGGAGCGGCTAGGCCCATGAGCCATGGCCGCTGAGCCTGTGTGTCCGGAGCCTGTGCTCCACAACGGGAGAGGCCACAACAGTGAGAGGCCCACGTATCGCAAAAAAAAAAAAAAAATTAAGAAGGACATACACTTGAAATAATTCTAAACACAGTTTTAATTTTTTCCCTTTGCTAGTCAAAGTTGATTCTTTTATATTAAAAACTTTAAAACACTTTTAAATGAACACAGACTATACTAGACATGTGTACCTATAGGCTATGAAGAGAACATGATTGATTGTATTCATTATTTTTCCCTTAGAATAAAGGATTCATTTTTACTAAATAGCTTTACAAATATTTTCTGGGGTAAGGTAAGGCAGCCTTAGCTTTACTTATCTTTCTCATCTTTAGACTCTCATCCAGATTCTGTTCGGTTGTAAAATTAGTGTTTTATATTCTGATATTCTCTGATGCATAGTAGTATATCCTGGCAAATGAAGGTTCTGCTCAACTGCTGGCAGAAAAAGTTCTTTTTTTCCCTATCTCATCCATCTTAATGAGCTGATGCTATGGTGCAAGATATGTATTAAACAACAGAAAACAGGAAGATTTCTGGTGTTCATATTTCATAAGTAGTTATAACAATTAAAATAATTTTATATCAGTGTAAAATGCCAGTAACAACAACAAAAACAAAAAACAGATTTTTTTTTGGAAAGAAAACATATTTCTGGATGAAGTTATATTTCCTTTCTAAAAATCTGGTTTCATCATAGTGGTTGAGCTAGATATTTAGCTAATCAATAAAATGACCTGCATTAGGAAGAATGAAGATTGGAAATTCAGATTCCAGGAGATAAGTACCTAATGTCATGGGCTTTATAATCTAAAAGTAAATAAAGGCATCGATGAGTACTTGGGAGATAAGTGCATGGGAGGTAACAGAGTAATTACAAACTACAATAGCACTGAAAAAAAATGACAGTGTGTTTTTCAGTAAAGTCACTATTTTCCTATTGCATATATTTATCCATCACAAGCTAAATTTAAGTAAATTACACATTATTGTGGTCTTTAGCCACTAAATATAAAACTTGATAGTGGCAAAGAAATCTATATTTTTAAAGCCTTTCATTAGGATCACTGAAAAAAAATAAATGGTTCTAAAAACTTACACAATTTAAAAATTCATAGAAACTAAAGTTATCCTGATTTGTATAAAAGGGGCATGTAGTCTTGGTTTCCTCAGCCTTAGGTTAGTATAAGTGGTTTTGAAAAAGATTTCTTTAAACTATATTACCTTAATTGAATGCTCCTTGAGGTTAGGCCAAGGCAAGAGAGAGGCTGAGAGAGAATGGCTCACACAATGGAATTCTCAGAGTCAAGGAGACTAATGATCACCTCAAGTCAGTGAGACACAGGCAACGCCTCTCTCTACAGGTTTTGGCAAGTGTGACATGTATGCATTCTCCCACCCTACCAAAGCACGTGCCTCCTGCAATATAGTTTACCCCTAATGGTGACAGTGATTACCTCTGTCAATACAGCATTTTTTAAGAAAGTACTTCAGCAGTAGAGTTATGCATGTTTTTTTTTTTTTTAAAGACTAATTATTTTACTTTTACAGCTGGGGCTTAGAGCTAGGTTATTTATCCCCCTCTCTAAATGAATGGATTGCCACATAAGAATTCCTTTCACAGAGCATGTTCAAAACATAAGCAAGTTAAAATGCTGCCCCTATTCTTTCTGAGAAAAATAGAGGATTCCCAGCCAGAGAGGAAAGTTAAAGGTGATGATTTCTAACCACTTCAGGAAGATATTTTGCATTATGAAAGTGGCATAGAAGGGATACCCAGGGAGTTGGACTCAATCATTGGGCGAGAGAAGGAAGAGACTTTCCAACAATGGGTCCTAGGCAAGTGCAGCAACCTTGTGTGCACCAAATAAGTGACCAAGACTGTCTTAGGGATGGGATAAGCCAGCAGGCCTCACTTTCTTGTAGGGTTGGTTAAATAAAATATGACTCTTAACCATTAACAGTCAGGCATTACGGACTGAATTGCATTAAACGAGTGTGGTAGGCAGAAAAACGCTCCCCAGCCCCCACCAAAGATGTCTACACATGTATCCCCAGAGCCTGTGAATGTTACTTTATATAGCAAAAGGGATGTGATTAAGTTAAGGGTTTTGAGATGGGGAGATTATTCTGGATTATCCAGGTATATCCAATGTAATTACAAGGGTTCTTATTAGAGGGAGGCAGAAAGGTCAGAGAGGATGGGATAAAGGAAACAGAGGTTAAAGTGAGTTGATTGCTGGAAGGGGGCAATGACTCAAGGAATGTGGGAAGATTATAGAAGCTAGAAAAGGAAAGGACACAGATTTTCCACCAGAGCCCCCAGAAGGAAAGCAATTCAGCTGACACCTTGATTTCAGATTTCTCATGTGTATATTTGAAAGAAAATAAATTTGTATTACCTAATTCACTAAATTTGGTAATTTACCAATTTCCTGTTACAGCAGCAACAGGAAAATAATGAAGATTTTGGTACCTGGAAGTGGAGTGCCACTGTAACAAATACCTAACATTGTAGAAGTGGCTTCAGTATTGAACAGTGGACAGAGGCCAAAAGAATATTAAAGAGCATGATTTTAAAAAGCCTAGATTGCCTTAACTTTAGTAGATACATGGATATTAACAATTCTGCTAGTGTGAACTCGGAAGGAAGAATTACCTAGCAGGTAACTGAATGAACATGCCTGGGTACAGGAAAATAGGCAGAAGTGGGAGAATAGAAAAATGGAAAAGGCCTGTCCCAAACAGGTAGGGCAAAGACACGGGAATCATGGCGATTTTTGTCCAAAAGGAACACAGTTTTATAAATTTTTTCAGGTGTTTTAAGATAAATTGGAAATATCCTGATTTTTAAATGTTGATCATTAATTTAAAAAATTTTAAAACACTGTCGAATCCAAAAATATATATATGTTGTTCTGATTTGGGCCAAAGGCTGACATTGCTTTACATGAAATTTAGAAGAAAGAGATTGTTATAAAACACACAGGAAGTTTTTCTTTTACTTGAAATAAAATACACAGGAAGTTTTTCTTTTACTTGAAATATACTTTATGACCTAGTTGTGTTGTTGCATCATTTGATGAGTATCAAGTGTTAAAATGCTAGGTTACGATAACAGGTGATTTGAATGTATTGATTGTGTTGAACAGATAGTAAGAGTTCACTGATTACAACAGAAAAAAAATAAAAAAGGAAATAATGTTTCTAAAGACTTACCATATGCCAATTACTGTATTTGGTAGTTTATATATGATTTTTAATTTAATCTTCACAAAATTATGTTGCACTATTAGCTCCATTGATGGTTGAGAAAAGTGAAATACAGTATCTCTTGTAAAATATCAAAGAACATGTAAGTCATAAACTCATGTTTCTCTGCCTCTAAATTCACTGTCTTTTCAACAGAACTGATCACCACCCTAGCAGTTAAAATAAACATGTTCTTATGTGTTAAAAAAAATCACCATGTGGTTTGGATTTAGAGAATAATTCTGAGGTGAAACATGGTCTTTAAATATGGTAAGAATAGTTAATAGACACAAATAAACAGCAAGACTATTAGATCAAAGATAACTAAGGTGAACTACCCAGTTTCTCTTTGGATAGAGAATGTGTTGAGGGGCTGGGATAGAACTATTGAAATATATACACATATTGGGGGTTGAAGTAAAGGAGAAGGAAAAATATAGTGAAGATGAGGCATTATGCACTTCTATCCTGGACTTCTATGGTGTGTGTGGAATAATCTTGGGATTTGGAGGCTGAAGAATCATGTTCAAGGAAAGTATTTCTGCCTTACTAATGAAGAACATATTGTACTGAGCCTCAGTGTAATGGGAATGATACTCATTTCATAAGACGACTGTAAGGATGTTTTAATGCTATTTAAATTTAATGGCTTATAAATGTTAGTTTTTACTGCCTGTGTAGATATGATTGCATGATTGTAGAATTCTTTTACAATTTACTTTTGCTTAAGATATGTCTTCATTTTTCATATTACTGTATTTGATGAAAAACAAAAACAGAAACAATAACAAACCCACAAGGAATTCTCCTATTGCTGAATTAAGTCTTTAAGAAATAGCCAGAACAGGCCATAACACACTACCCCAAGACCACAAGGGTTTTGTTAACAGTGAGAATCTACAGATGCGACTTAAGGCTTAACTTAAATGACTCCATTGTACATTTCCATCAGATGAGGCTCTCCTTGAATACTCATAGATAATGTCCGTTAAAATTGAAAATGAGACTCTACTAGTCTCAAACTAAATATGCATGGGGGGTGGGCAGGGAGATGAGAGAATGCATTTTTTGTGCATTCAGAAGAACCACAAAAGGACCTGAATCTATCATTAAAAAACAAAGCAACACAAAACAAACAAACAAACAAAAACCTTCCTTTATTACTCAAAAGACACCAGGATTTGCTACCAGTGGTAAAAGTTCAAACGAGAAAACTTCACTATTAACATTATAGCAAGAAAGAATTTCTCCTTCTACTGGAAAGAATCCTATAGTGAAAGGGACGTGAGAAACTGTTCTAAGGCTCAAACCTTTTAACCTCTTAGGATGAATATTCCTAAAAGATCAAAATATTCTTTGTTTCCTAGAATAACTGATTCTTTTTAAAGCAATACCAACCAGCTAAAGATATCTTTTATCTTTCCAAAGGGTAATGTTTATCATTACCCTTACATGCATTTACTTATTATTTACAATGATTTACTATATACACATATTAAACTATTTTGAAAATATTATTTAGAGGAGCAAAGAATTTCCATGGGATGCATTTAAATCACTATGCAAGAAATATTTTACATTTGAAAAAGAAATATAGTAATTAGGTCACCTGAGGGAAGAGTGTTTGAAAATGAATGTCTTTTATAAAGACCATTTGCAATTGTGCTCAGAACTCTACACATAATGGTTCCGAAAATGATAATGAGTACATGAAAAACTGAAACTACAATTATTTTTTAAATTGAAGCTTGCTCTTACAGTATCAAGTGCAAAGCCAGCTTCACAGGCATGCAACCTGGGCAGTCATAAAGCACCCTATCCTGACAAAGCACCCTATCCTGTATACTTGGTTCAATTCTCTGCTGTTGCTGTCTTAAAATTCTTTATAATTTTTGTACAAAAGGCATCATGTTTTCATTTCGCACTGTGCCGCACAACTTACTTACCTGATCCTGGTTTTTAAGTGACTTACTGTTGATCCCCCTTCAACCAGCAATACAGTCCCTCTTCCACAGGGTCTCTGTCTCTTTATCACATTAACAGAACCACTACCTTCAAAAAATATTCCGAAAACTACAACCTGATGCTACTTCCTAAAATAATTAAAGATTTAAAAGAACTTTTAAACTTCCAGCTAATATTGAAGTAGAAAAGTAACTTACACCATTGTTGGGATCCCATCGAATCTTATTTTAAATTGAGACAGATAGTATGATGATCAGAGAATAAAAGAGGTTATTGAAAATTATTATTGAATTCACTACTATACAAATTAAAATTAAATTAAAATTTTAAAAATTAAAAAATTTTAAAAATTAAAAATTTTAATAATTAAAATTAAAAATTTTAATTTTTTATGTGCCTTATTACATAACCAGATTTTATTATGAATTTTCTATAAATAACAGAGTCATCAGGGGTATTTATTAATAATGCAGAAATCTGGGTTTTGTCCCCTGAATTTTTAATTCAATAGCTTTGGAATGATGAGGACAGTACTCCATACTTTGAGTAAGTACCCCAAGTACATTCAACCCTAAATGAAATCCATCATTTACTATTCTGCTTTGTTTATTCAATGATATAATAGTTTTTCTGTATATTAAAATAGTATTCAAAATTGCTTTAAAGATATATTATTCCATCATGTGGCAATGCTATAATTTATTTTTTAATTGTATGCAGTATATCTGGAATATTAAAAATAATCAGTTCAAAACCATTGTAAACTATAAGATAGTCCAGTGAAATATCTAAATAAAGAATAAATATGCAGGAATTAGTGTTCTTCATTTAGACATATAATAATCTGTTAGTGGGTAAAATGTAATGAAAGAGTAATAAAAATATAAATTACATAGGAATAAACTTATTAAAACATTTGTCAAACTTATATGAGAAAACACTCAAAGTCAAAAACATTCCAAATGTTACTGAGTGGTATAAAATAATATTAGCATAATTGAGAAGATTTAACGCACTCTTTGATAATAATAGTAAATATCTTTAAAATGTCAATTCAGACAATTCACTGAAGAAAACATGGTCATGTCATTATAATATACATGCAGATAAGATATGATGAGAAGGTACTTACCTCTATAGTATTATTCCCCCAAATCCAAAACCACAGTCTAATCATGAAGAAACATCAATTGAAAGACATTTTATAAAATACCTGAGGAATTAAGTGTGTCCTGTGTGACTCCACTGGTAGAGGATTCTCGGAAGTTTGTGTCTGGATTCCTCTGGATTTCACCGCATGCACTTTTCCCTTTGTTGATTTTGCTTTATATCCTTTCACTGTAATAAATCTTAACTGCAAGTAAAAAAACAAGAAAAAAAATTGTCAAGGTCATGAAAAGAAAAGAATGGCTGAGAATTCTAAATTCTATTCTGAATTCTCTGTTTTGTTTCATTAATTTATTTGTCTTTACACCAGTGAATGACTCTCTTGATTATTTTAGCTCTATAAAAAGGTGAGTTAAATGAGTCCTTGAACTTTACTGTTCTATTTCAAGTTGTCTTGGCTATTCTTTTTCATTTCCAAAAAATTATGAATCAGCTTGTCAATCTATACCGACTGTTGCTATTTTGATTGGGATTGTATTGAATCTATGTATCAGTTTGGAGATATGACTACTTAATATATTGAGGCTTTTGATTGGCATGGCGTAGCACTCATGGCGTAGATCCTCTTTAATTTCAATCAGCAAAGTTTTATAATTTTAGTGTATTCTTCTATATCTTTTTCTCAAATGTATCCCATATTTTTATATTTTTCATGCTACTCTAAATGGTATTGCTTTTATATTTTCAATTGCCAATTATTTGTTACTAGTATATAATAATACAATTGATTTTTGTGTATTGGTCTTGAATCTTTTAACTTTGTTAAATGCACTTATTAGTTCTAGTACCTTCTTCTCCCTGAACTCCCCACCTAAAATCTATAGGACATTCTCCATAAAAACCAAGTTATCTTGAAATAAAGACAGTTTTATTTCTTTTCTAATCTTTATGCTACTTTTTTTCCTTCCTTACTATACTGACTACAACCTCAGGGACAATACTGAGTAGAAGTGGTGATAATGAACACCCTTGGCTTATTCCTGATCTTAGTGGGAAAGAATTTCAACACTAAGTATGATGTTAGATGTAGGTTATGGGTAGATGGCCTTTATCAGACTGAGGAAATTCCTTTAAAGACATGTGAAGGGTCTGACATTTTACTGTATTTTCAAGCTAATGAATTAGCCTCCCACAATTTAATGGGTACTGGCAGAAAGCGTAAGACAAAAGCTTTCTGATTCAAAGACAAAAGATTTTAACTCATATTGATAACTGCTGCTAAAGTATCATTTTCTTGCACTACTTCCTTGAGCCCCAATTCCCACAATGTGATGTAAAAAGGACCAAGTTCTGCCTGCACATTCTGTGGATTGTGTTACTGAGGAGGAACTCGATCTTAGGGCATCCAAATATTCTATAATAGGCAGTATGTATGCCTGCCTGGTGCTCCAGAGGTAGACATTATCTTTACTAAACATGTAAGAATGTGCATTGTTTATTCTGGAGGGAGACATTTTCTCTATTTTCCACACCTGTTGCTCTACAAACACCCTTGAAAAGACAGTCCAGCACAACAGGACTATCAATACTTTGCTTGTAAGAAATGCAGAAACAGAAGACACTTATGGACAATTTTCTCTCAACCACTTCCTTTTATTCATATTTTGTTGAGTTTTTATCATGAATGAATGTTGGATTTTGTCAAATGCTTTTGTAATATTTTTTAATCATACAGATTTTAATCTTCATTCTACTATTTTAGCGTATTTTGTTAATTTATTTTCAGATGTTAAAAAAATAAAAATTTGCTTTCCTGGGATAAACCATACTCAATCATGATGAATAATTATTTATATGTTGATTGATTTAGTTTGCCAAAATGTTTTGAAAATTTTTGCATCAATGTTGATGAGGCATACAGAGTGTCATTTTATTTTCTTGTGAATCATTGCTAATTTTATTAGATTAACACTTGTCTCATAAATAAGTTAGGAAATTGTCCCTTCTCTAATTCTAAAGAAGTTTGCATAGAATAGATACTATTACTCCTTTTATTTTGACAGAACTCACCAATGAAGGCATGTTGGCCTAGGCTTTTTAAAAAATGAATATTTATAGTAAAGATTCAATAACTTTGCTTGACAGAAGTCTACTCAATTTTTCTATTTTTTAAAATTAATTTTGGTAACGTGTCTTTTCTAGGAATTTATCTATTTCACCTACATTATGTAATATGTTGGCATAAAGTGGTTTACAACATTCTCTTCAAATCTTTTAATTTTGATAGAGTTTATAGAGCTGTCCCCTCTTTCACTTCTGATGGTAATTTGTCATTCTCACTCTTTTTTTCCTTTGTCTAACTAGCTGAAGAATTATCAATTTAATTGATTTTTTATAGATATAACTTCTGTTTTCACTTAATTTTTAAAATCTTTTTGTTTTCTAATTCATTGATTTATGTCCTGATCTTTATTATTTCCTTTCCTCTCTTGAATTTGATTTGCATTTCTCTTTGTAGTGTCCTGAAGTGGAAACCTAGGTTAATAATTTTCTCTTCGTCGTTTAGTAGCATGGCTTTGATTTGTCTAAGTGTAGTTTCCTTCGTATTTCTCCCACAGAGATTCTTTCAGCACCTTGAATTGATAGGTTAATTTTTTTAATTCAATTTTGGAAGTTTCAGTCATTTTTTTCTTCAAAGAGTTTTCTAGCACCATTTAATTATTTTACTCATGCTGAAGTCCTTTTAATGTGTATTGGGATGCATATGACTCTATGACAGGTTTCTGAGATTCTATTCATTTTCTTTTAATTGTATTTCTGTATTTTCTGGACTGGAAACTTTCTAGTGTCCTATCTTCAAATTCATTGGTTATTTCTTATGATATCTAAAACTTTCTGTTGAGTACATTTACTACATTTTTCATTTTGTTGTTGTAGTTTTTAACTCTAGAATTTCCACATTATCTTTTTTTACAGTTTCTATTTTCCTGTTTAGACCTCCTATTCATTGAGTCATTTACACATATTTTCCTTTAATTAAGTCAGTGTCTATTAACTTATTTTTTTTTCCTGAGTATGGGTCACATTTTCTTATTTCTTTGCATGTCTAGTATTTTGTTTTTGTTGAAAACTAGACATTTTACAGAATATTATATTATAGTCACACTGGATTGTGTTTTATTTTTCTGAAGATTGTTGGTTTTGTTTTAGCAATTGCCTACAATTAAACTGTAGACTCTATTTCCCCCTTGCTGTGCAACCACTGATGTCTCTGCCCAGTTGCTTTTAAAAATATTCTTATTTTTACCTTTTAATCAGGCTTCCTAGAAGTCAACCATCTGTCTGCATAGCTTAGTGATCAGGCAATGATTTTGGCAAAGATTGTACTCAACTATCTGTAACCTCATAAGGATTCCTTACTCTGCCAAGTCATCTGTGTGTGAGTTGGGGATTGCAGTCAGAGTTGCAGCCACTTATCATGTCTGTCTTGGCTTTCACTTTTCACTGCCATCACTTGGTTCTTTCTTGTGCATGCATAGTTTTCCAGTCAATCTGAGATGTGTAGAGAGCTTATATCAGGCTTCCTATGGCTCTTTCATTTCCACAATCTCTCTACTAAAAAAAAAAAAAAATCTGTCTAATCTGCCGCTCTCCTCAACAGGGACTGCAGAATTAGTTAGGATAGCAAAGATATAGATTATTACTGTTTGTTTCCAATCTATTCTACCTGCCATGTGTTTTTGCCCTCTACTTCCAGATTTTAGCCCATTCCATTGGCAACAAAGTTTCTGGGTCTTATGGCAAACTACCTGCTGGTAAAGTTGCCATTCTCACTAACCAAATTTGGGGGTGGGCAGACATTGGGTGGGATGAGGAGAGCTGGGGTCAGATGAGAGCAGCCTTAGTCAAAAGGCCACACACTCACAGTGTTCTGACTCAACGTTCCTGTGATTTTTCAAGAATAAACATGTTCCAATTTGTTGGTTACTTGTGCTCAATTTCCTGTGGCCTGAAATGATTGCTTTTTGAGTATTTTGGAAAATGTATTTATTTATTTTTGGCAGTATTACCAAACTTTTACTGCTATAACCAGAAACCCTTCTCTCCACCAAACACTTTTGACAGATATTGAACTGTATCTGTAAATTAATTTTGGAGGACGTCACCTGTTTATAATATTAATGTTTCATTCAAGAACACTTTTTCAAAATATCAGTGTTTATGTATGTTCTGCGTATTTCTAAACCTCTAATACATTCCCTTCTTCACCTGGAACGTGCTCGTATGAGATGAATTTGGAGAGTGCTTGGGGACGCCTTGTGAAATTCTGGCTTCTACTGCCCTGTATCAATGTCTCTCTGATCCATTCTTTCTGCTCTCTAAAAGTGTATCCCAAGTCCTCTGGAGGTATAGGTGAACAGCACAGAAATCTGCCTGGCCTCAGTTCTGCCCACACTGTTAGCATTCCTGATGTAAGTGTTGGAGAAAGAGTATGTCAAGAAGGAACAGTGAAAACCATACCTAGGAGAACACTGGGGAAAACTGTATAATAGAATGACATTTAAAATATTAACCAGTGTATATTCTCCTAATACATTTCTGTTCTTGTTTTTATATTTTCAATATGGTAGTCAGTAAGTAACTCCTTGCTTCAGAGATTTGGGTGTTTTATTGTTTGTTGATTTATTTTGTAAGGCAAAAAAGCAAAAGATGCTAAAAGTCAGAGGCAGTTTTGTTCTTTTGCTTTGTTTTGTAAAAGCCTAAACAAATTGAAGAGCTTATTGTAGGCATCCAACTAGCATAAAGAAGTGACAGGAATGCCATTAAGGGCAAAGAGAGAGAGAGAGGGAAAGAAGAGATTCTTGGAAGCTAATGCATGAGTCAGGTTACAAGTGTCTTTGTGATTGAAATAGAAAAAAACCTATTTGCCATAATAATAGCTGCATACAAGGAGCTGGGCATCTGTACCCATAATAGATGCTGTTCATACCTCAGATTATATCCCCTTTTACCCCTTTCAGTTTCCATAGCTGCAGTTTCTGTGCAGACTAATGGCTTCTGAGTCTAACACATGTATCTCTACAGACTGAGTTCTTTTCCTGGAAACATGATAGCTGGCTCAGCCTGAGCAAAGATCAGCCTCAAAAATCCAGAGACAGGTTAGCAAAGGCAAATCTCAACCAATGAAGGGCAGGAATCAGTGATAAAAACACCAGTTTCCCAATCCCTTGGTGGACAATTCTAAGTCATATGGTCCCTCACAGGATATTCAGGAGAACTGAGCCCCAGTTGCGCACAGCAGTAACCCCACCCCATTAATACACATTAAAGTGATAAAGTTCCCTATTTCACTTTCCTCATTCCTGTAACCTGTGCTTCCTGAGACCATCTCTCCTACACCTAAGTCCTTGTCTCAGGGTCAGCTTTGATGGCACCATCATCTGATTACATTTAAGATTATCTGCAGTCACTCCTCAAGATCTATAAGCTGCTTGCTGGGTCACACAGGCAATTAAATAAAGGTGTGACAGGAACAAGCCGTTCAGCAACTTTCAAGGCTTTGACAGTGGCACTAATTTTTACACTTCCTTCGGAAGTGATGTTGCTTTACTGTTACGTTAGTATCATGGCAAAGAGTGAACACCAGGAATATGAATTTGGTCTTTCCTACATAATAGCCCTTATTTCATGGATCAGGGAACCATTGTGGGGATTCTGCCAGTTACAAGGTAGATAGATAGAACGAGAGAGAGAGAGAGAGATCAATTGATCTCTACTATATGTACCCAAACTGAGTAAATAAACACAGATGTTTCTGTGGTACCAATTGGACCTACACTGAGATGAATTCTGGCCAAGATACTTTCTATCATCTAATATCTATAAGCCACAGTGACCATGGTGGTAAAGTGCGGTGGATAAGAACTAGCTTTCATTTGAAGTCAGTACCTAATAACCTCCAGAAAACCTAAATTTTTTCCTTTTTCCAGTGCACACACCCTGGTAAATGACCATAGATCACGAAGGCTTGGAGAAAGAATATACCGTATACTTGTTGCCACATGGCAAATGGACCAGGCTCCTCCTTAATCAAGTAACTGTGGGTCTGCAAACTGAGTAAGGGGTTGTGAATCACCACTATGGTGACTTGAGTTAGGTTTCTTCCAATATCACCTAGAATTTATCTGTTTATATAAGTCAAGGCTGTCCCTCTATTTCATTCATAGGGTTTGTTCCCTTGATCAAATGATAACTCACTAATACTGTAGCCTGAGAGTCAAAACACTCCACATTCCACTCAGTTAATCAGCTGTGAAAACTGGGCACACCTGTGCTGAAGTGCTGCCACCTGTCCTCTATTACTCTGTGATCCAATTATTCCTACTATAATTGGGAAACCCAATTACATACTGGCATTGTCCATGATCATCTCTGGCCTTGAGAGGATAGGCCCCAAGAAACGTTTTACAGATGCTGATGTTTTGCTTTTTAGTGCCCTCATGAAGGGAGGCTTTCCTAAGGTTATGAGATGACTGAACCCGTAAGAGTTCCACTCCAAGATTCCCATCTCCTTGAGTTTTCAGAAACTTTCCTCTAGATAGTGCTTGACTGTTCCCACCATCTCCCTTCCCTGTTGGTCACTTTTAAGGCCAAGCCCACAGTCAGATGCTTGAGCTAACAGTATAAATCACAAATTCCAGATGAGTATACTCATACCGCTAAAATAGGCTTAAGTCAACTTTCCATTCTGTCATCTAGTACTAACACCCTTAGAAACCATACGCATGCATGCTCCCTCAGTTCTTACAGATACAAATCCGCCAGATTCTGCACGATTTCAGTGTCCTCCTTGAATGAACCACATACCCCACTAGGGCTCTGCTGGAACATAAGTTTATGGTGAGTGTGGGTCCTGAAGACAATCTGAATCTCCTAATGAATTCTGATCCCCATTTAAAATTCTTGAAAAACTTCTCTTCAAGGGAAGTCTGGTTCTCTCACTGAGGTGGGAGAAGGACGGCTTTCACAGGTAAGGAAGATTTTGCAGTAATTTTTGGTTTAAAATTGTCAGCCACTTTGGGAAGCCAGATTTGTTGCCATCCCAAGTCTTGGGATCCCAGTATTTCCTGTTTATCTTGTTTTAGCATAAGAGACCTGGCAAGGTTGTGGTTTAAATGATTTTACAAGACTATAACTTATATTATCAAGTTGTGGATCTGACCCCAAGCCACGTCTACATTGCAGCTACAAATGATAAGAGGGATTCCTTTAGAAACAACCTAGAGGCATTCTGATTCTCCACCTGTGACTTGACTTGGGTGTACAAGGCCTTAAGCTTAGTGTTTTCATTTTGTGAGCTCTCCATGGTAGCCACAGTTACCCACTGTTTTTTACCATAATCATTGGCAGTAAACACCACGTCCTCTGAACATAATGCCATGTCCTTTGATTGCCCCATGTCTTTCTATCCACTAGCACTTCAACCTCCACCAACACATATGACTATTTTACTAATTGTGATGCCACTCCATCCCCCTAAGTGCCTCTGTTCCCTATGTGCAGTGCCCTCAGGAAAGTGATACGACCCCTAAGGAGGAGCTGCACCAAGTTTCCCACATCATCAAACATCCCTTCATTGTCCAATATGTGGCATTTGGAATCAAAGAGCTACCAGAATAAAAGGGTCTCTGGGAGCTCAGACAATTAGGATATCAGTAGCAATCAATATAAAGTAAAGAGTCAAAGTCCTGTCCTTATTTTAGAAGTTTTACTCTCATTTTCCTCCTAAATATTGGTATAACTCTAGGAGGCAGTGGAATCCCAACACCAACTGCAAGCTGGAGGTTGGGTGTCCAATTTTAATTTATGGGCGATGCACAGATTTGTATACATTTTTTGTAGAGTCTACGGTTTTAAGTTAATATGTAGAACATATCTAAGTATTTTATATTTTACAGTAAAGAGATGTTAAATTCAGCTTTTTCTGATATTTAGGAGTTTCAGAAGCATCCCCAAAGTTTGAAAACACTAGAAAACAATGCAGGACTGGCTAAAAACTTGTGTTTGACTCATTTCCCATGCCACCTCTCAGCTATAAAATGGGACTGTTTAGAGAGGAAATGTGACTACAGCAGAGGGAGTCAGTGGGACCCTGTTGCAAAGAAGCCAGAAACTGATGGGAAGCTGACATGGCTTGACTGAGGCAACATCACTCGTTACTAAACATGCTCCTTGTAGTTCCCTGTGTTTTCCAGGTAAAAAAGCATCACCAGGGCTTCCCTGGTGGCGCAGTGGTTGAGAGTCCGCCTGCCAATGCAGGGCACACGGGTTCGTGCCCCGGTCCGGGAAGGTCCCACATGCCGCGGAGCGGCTGGGCCCGTGAGTCATGGCTGCTGAGCCTGCGCGTCCGGAGCCTGTTCTCCGCAACGAGGGAGGCCACAACAGTGAGAGGCCCACGTACCGCAAAAAAAAAAAGCATCAACATTTGACAGTCAGCATACAGAGGACCCCACTAACAATGCATTAGCACATAAGACTATGCCCATCCTTTCCTTACCAAGTCTGAAGTCGCAAAAAACAACAGGTAACAAGTAGAGTAAGTGTGTATCCAGAAGGAAAAAGGAAACCTAAGACACCCCTCTTCCTGATCACAAGCTTCCATACCAAGATTGCAGTTAAAACAGTTTTTCTTTGTTGGGAGGATGGGTGGGTGGCAGTGAAAGTGGGTAAAAAAACTATGAATCAGATGACAAAATAAAGCTGTAATTATGTATCATTCTTCATTTTTTAATACCTCAAAAATATGACCAATTTACATGAAAGTAACCAGAAAACCTAATGCGATGGTTCTCAAAGAGTGGTCCCCCA